>NC_052174.1:1969360-3246860 GCF_902713615.1 Scyliorhinus canicula
CCACTCATCCTTGGCACCACTTCAGCGCGGGATAGAAAACCAGTAGAGGCCACGCCCCCCTGCCCCGCGGCGTGGGAAGCCAGAGGAAAGCCACACTGGCACACCCCACCCTTCTGACACAGCTCCCCAAAATCCAGTTTCACCCCAACCCTCAGCCCCGTACAGAAGAGAACATATAAAATACAAACCCCCAACATACCCCACACCCATACCCAACAGACAGACCCACCCGGAAACAGAGCAAAAATAAAACCAGCATAAAAAACACACATGTCAAAGTTAAAAAAAACAGCAACAGCGAAAACAGCAACGGCCATAGTGTGTCCCCAGGCCCTAGTTCGAGTCCAGCTTCTCCGCCTGTACAAAGGCCCATGCCTCCTCCGGGGACTCGAAGTAATTGTGCCGGTCCTTGTATGTCACCCACAGGCACGCAGGCGGCAGCATTCCAAATCTGACCTGCTTGGCATGCAGCACCGCCTTCATCTGGTTGAACCCAGCCCGCCGCTTAGCCACCTCCTCACTCCAGTCTTGGTAGATTCTCACTACCGAATTCTCCCACTTGCTGCTCCTCTCTTTCTTGGCGCAGCGCAGCACACACTCCTGGTCGCTGAATCGATGGAACCGCACCAGCACCGCCCTCGGGGGCTCATTTGCCTTAGGCCTCCTGGTCAGCACTCTGTGAGCTCCCTCAAGCTCCAGGACCAAATGGAAGGACCTCGCCCCCATCAACGAGCTCAACATCGTGGTCACATACGCCGGGAGATGCGACCCCTCCAGCCCTTCCGCCAGGCCCATGATCCTCAAATTCTTTCCCCTCGTGCGAACGTCCACCTACTCCAAGCGGTCTTGCCACTTTTTGTGAAGTGCCTCATGCAACTCCACATTCCCCATGAGGACCACGGCCTCCTCCTCCCTCACAGCGGCCTGCTGCTGCAAATCCCGAATGGACGCCTCCTGGGCTGCCTGGGTCCCACGTAGCTTGTTGGAAGTCGCATTCAGGGAGTCCAGCAGCTCAGCCTTCAGCTCCGCACAACAGCGCAGAAGAGAGGCCTGCTGCTCCTGCGCCCACTTCCACCAGTCCTCGGGTGCTCCGCCGACCGCCATTTTGTCCTTCTACCCCCGCTTTTCTTGGGGAGCTGCTGCAGCTTCTTCCTTTGCCCCACTCCGGGTGAGCACCATAAATTATGGGGAATGCTCCTATTCGTCGAGACAGCGCCGTATGGGGCCCTCAAATCGGCCCAAAAGTCCTTAAGTAGTGGGAGCTACTGAACGTGCGGCTTAGCTCCGCATAGACGCAACCGGAAGTCGCGTTGCTCCATCTCTGTCACTCAGCCTCTGACTCGGTTTGACTGCTGTGCAAATGAAAGCGGTGCAGACAAGCAGGCACTCCCAGCGCCACTGAAGCCACTTACCCCACGTATTGCAATGCTGATTCGGGATCAGTGTACAAACATTGCAAAGGTATTCACGCACGACGCTTGGCATGAAAGGAAAAGTTAAAAGTGGTCGTGTTGAAGGAGATAATTGAAGTGACATGTGCCTTGCCTGCTGAGTTTGGAGCAGAGTGGCAAGTTCACAACACCCTCAGCGCCGCGCAGGAAAAGAGAGCGACCACGCAGCAATTGTTTCAGCTGGTGAGACCACATCAAACCTGGTGGACAATCGCTCAATAAGACAATGAGCTGAAAGGCAGAAAAGGCCTGTGAACAGCAGCCCCACCTGCATTGGGATCTTTTGATCAGCTGTCCCCAATTAAATCAAGAGGTGCGACAAGCAGCGTCCTGGCTCCACCGAGATTTGAAGTCAGATCACTAGATTCAAAGTCCAGAGTGCTCACTGGTACACCAAGGAACCGGCACGGCGGAAGGATCGAGCTGGCTGCAGTCTTTTCTCCACACAGACACAAAAGCTTGCTTGAACAAAGATTCTCTGACTACAGTCGAAGAACAGTTGCTGTGGCAGGCAAACTGGTGCCGCCTTTCAACACAGAAGTTAAAGAGCAGGGCCCACAGGATGGCAAAATGCTGCTTGTGCAGGCAGCCGGCAGCAGAGGCTGAGCAATGTGAATTGCAGTGGCTGTTGAGGCGGCTGAGAAATGATGCAGTCAATTTGCACTTTGTTTCAAATGTGAAAGAAATACTCTCTCTTACACACAAATCATTTGCATTGGCAAGAAGAAAGGCTCCACCGTGATTTGAACTCGGATTGCTGGATTCAGAACCCAGAGTGCTCCCCATTACACCATGGAACCCCAGCTGCAGCATTGGGCTGCAAATCTTCACTCAAACAAGTTTACCTCTTTCGTTAAATGTGCAAGAACAGCGGGTTCGACAAGAGAGTTTGATTGTGTGCAAACATTGTTATGCAAAGATGTGACAGGACACCTACCACAAATATGAAACCCAATCTTTTCACTCCCCCTAAGCCACTGCGGGCGGTATTGGGACAAGTCATCATGTTTCACAGGGGCCAGTGAACCGTTTTGCTGGTGGCTCAGAGCAGCGTCGCTGAATCATGTCAGGCTCAGCTATGAGAGCCAGCTGGAATACTGCACGCAAAAGTTGCACAGTGACTCCAGCGAATGGGATCAATGGGCAGGCAAGTTAGTTTGTGAGGTGCTTCCGTACTGCAAGTTGCACAATGTGTGTGCCTCACTGACCTTCAAGAATACGTGCCCGTCTTTAACATGAGCAGAATGGCAACAACTTGAAAATTTAATCTCCGACGTTCAGCCTTGCCTGGATTATTACCTCAAGCATTACTCCATCTCTGTCACTCAGCCTCTGAACCGCTTTGATTGCTGTACAAATGAAAGTGGTGCAGATAAGCAGCTGCTCTCACGACCGCTGAAGACGTTTTCCCCGAGTATTGCAATGCTGCCTCGGGATCAGTGCACAAACATTGCAAAGGTATTCACGCACGACGCTTGGCATGAAAGGAAAGGTTAAAAGTGGTCGTGTTGAAGGAGACAATTGAAGTGACATGTGCCTTGCCTGCTGAGTTTGGGGCAGAGTGGCAAGTTCACAAGCACCCACAGTGCCGTGCAGTAAAAGACAGCGACCACGCGACAAATGTTTCGGCTGGTGTGACCACATCAAACCGAGTGGACAATTGCTCAATAAGACAATGAGCTGAAAGGCAGAAAAGGCCTGTGGACAGCAGCCCCGCCTGCACTGGGATCTTTTACTCAGCTGTCCCCAATTAAATCAAGAGGTGAGCAAGCAGAATACTAACTTCACCGAAAATTGAACTCAGATCGCTGGAGTCAAAGTCCAGAGTGCTCACCGTTACACCATGGAACCGACCCTGCTGAGCGGTTGAGCTGGCTGCAATCTTTTCGCCACATGCACACAAAAGCTTGCTTGAACAAAGATTCTCTGACTACAGTCGAATAACAGTTGCTGTGGCAGGCAAACTGGTGCCGCCTTTCAACACAGAAGTTAAAGAGCAGGGCCCACATGAATGCAAAATGCTGCTTATGCAGGCAGCCGGCAGCAGAGGCTGAGCAATGTGAGGCGGCTGAAAATGATGCAATCAATTTGCACTTTTTGCTGAATTCAGATGAAGCGAATTTAAAGGTTTACACTCTCGTTCCCGACAGGTATCTGCTCCCGCGAAAATCCGGTGGCCGCTCTTGCTAACATGTAAGTGAATATAAAGGTTTACACTCTGTACAAGTACACACCTGCCTGATAGGCACCTGCTCCCGCCGAAAATCCGGAGGCCGCTCCTGCTGTAAGGTAAGTGAATTTAAAGGTTGACGCTCACGTTCCAGACAGTGCCCTGCTCCCGCCAAAAATACGATGGCCGCCCGTGCTGTAAAGCAGGGTAGCATGGCGGTTAGCATAAATGGTTCACAGCTCCAGGGTCCCAGGTTCGATTCCCGGCTGGGTCACTGTCTGTGTGGAGTCTGCACGTCCTCCCCCTGTGTGCGTGGGTTTCCTCCGGGTGCTCCGGTTTCCTCCCACAGTCCAAAGATGTGCGGGTTAGGTGGATTGGCCATGCTAAATTGCCCGTAGTGTCCTAATAAAAAAAGGTAAGGTTAAGGGGAGGGTTGTTGGTTTACGGCTATAGGGTGGATACGTGGGTTTCAGTAGGGTGATCATGGCTCGGCACAACATTGAGGGCCGAAGGGCCTGTTCTGTGCTGTACTGTTCTATGTACACACCTTCCCGACATGCACCTGCTCCCGCCGAAAATCCGGAGGCCGTTCCTGCTGTAAGGTAAGTGAATTTAAAGGTTGACGCTCACGTTCCAGACAGTGCCCTGCTCCCGCTGAAAATACGGTGGCCGCTTGTGCTGTAAAGTAAGTGAATTTAAAGGTTTACACTCACCATCCCGACAGGCCCCTGCTCCCGCCGAAAATCCGGACGCCGCTCCTGCTGTAAAGCAAGTGAATTTAAGGGTTACATTCAATTCAGGTACTGACATTCACGATAGGCCCCTGCTCCGGCCGAAATACCAGAGGCCACACCTGCTGTAAAGTAAGCGAATGTAAAGGTTTACACCCTCCTTCCAGACAGGAACCTGCTCCCGCGAAAATGCGGAGGCCGTTCTTGCTGTCAAGTAAGTGAATTTAAAGTTTTACACTCTGTACAGGTATACCCCTTCCAGACAGGCACCTGCTCCAACCGAAAATCCGGAGGACGCTCCTGCTGTAAAGTAAGCGAATGAAAAGGTTTACACTCTGTACAGGTACACACCTTCCCGACAGGCACCTGCTCCAACCGAAAATCCGGAGGACGCTCCTGCTGTAAAGGAAGTGAACTGAACAGTTTACACTCACCTTCCCGACTGTCCCCTGCTCTCGCCGAAATTCCGGAGCCGACCCTGCTGTAAATTAAGTGAATTTAAAGGATTACACTCACCTTCCCGAGAGGCACCTGCTGATGCCGTCAATCCGGACGCCGCTCCTGATGTAAAGCAAGTGAATTTAAGGTTTCCACTCATTCAGCTACTGACATTCACGACAGGCCCCTGTTCACGCCGAAACACCGGAGGCCGCTCCTGCTGAAAATCAAGCGAATTTAAAGGTTTACCCTCTCTTTCCCGACAGGTATCTGCTCCCGCGAAAATCCGGAGGCCGCTCTTGCTGTCAAGTAAGTGAATTTAAAGGTTTATACTCTGTACAGGTACACACATTCCCGATAGGCACCTGCTCCAGGTGAAAATCCGGAGGCCGCTCCTGCTGTAAGGTAAGTGAATTTAAAGGTTTACACTCACCCCGACAGGCCCCTACTGCCGCCGAAAATCCGGAGGCCGCTCGTGCTGTAACGTAAGTGAATTTAATGTTTACACTTAATTCATGTACGCACCTTCCCGACAGGCCCCTATACCCGCCGAAAATCCGGAGGTCGCTCCTGCTGTAAAGGAAGTGAATTTAACGGTTTACACTCACCTTCCCGACAGACCCCTGCTCTCGCCGAAAATCCGGAGGCCGCCCCTGCTGTAAATTAAGTGAATTTAAAGGTTTACACTCACCTTCCCGAGAGACACCTGTTGCCGCCGAAAATACGGACGCCGCTCCTGCTGTAAGGCAAGTGAATTTAAGGTTTACACTCATCCAGGTACTGGCATTCACGACAGGCACCTGCTCCGGCCGAAACACCGAAGGCCGCTCTTGCTAACAAGTAAGTGAATTTAAAGTTTTACACTCTGCACAGGTACACACCTTCCCGACAGGTCCCCTGCTGTCGCCGAAAATACGGAGGCCGCCCCTGCTTTAAATTAAGTGAATTTTCACCTTCCCGTGAGGCACCTGCTGATGCCGAAAATCTGGACGTCGCTCCTGCTGTAAAGGAAGTGAATTTAAGGTTTACACTCATTCAGGTACTGACATTCACGACAGGCCCCTTCTCACGCCGAAACACCGGAGGCCGCTCCTGCTGAAAATCAAGCGAATTTAAAGGTTTACCCTCTCTTTCCCGACAGGTATCTGCTCCCGCGAAAATCCGGAAGCCGCTCTTGCTGTCAAGTAAGTGAATTTAAAGGTTTACACTCAATTCATGTACGCACCTTCCCGACAGGCCCCTATACCCGCCGAATATCCGGAGGCCGCTCCTGCTGAAAATCAATCGAATTTAAAGGTTTACACTCACCTTCGGGACAGGCCCCGTCGATAATCATGGTGGACTGGTACAAAATGTGAAGTCACACGGGATCAGGGGTGAGCTGGTAAGGAGGATACAGAACTGGATAGGACATAGAAGCCTTAGAAGCAATGGAAGGGTGCTTTTCTAATTATAGGGCTGTGACAAGTAGCGTTCCGCAGGTATCAGGGCTGGGACCTTTGCTGTTCGTAGTATATATACAAATTATTTGGACGAAAATGTAACTGGTCTGATTAGTAAGTTTGCAAACGACACAAAGTTGGTGGAATTGCGGATAGCGATGAGGACTGTCAGAGGATACAGCACGCTATAGATCGTTTGGAGAATTGTGCGGAGAGATGGCAGATGGAGTTTAATCCGCACAAATGTCAGGTAATGCATTTTGGAAGGTCTAATGCAGGTGGTGGAACCCTCAAGAGAATTGAAAGTCAGAGAGATCTAGGTGTACAGGTCCACAGGTCACTGAAAGGGGCAACACAAATGGAGAGGGTATTCAAGAAGGCACACGGCATGCTTGCCTTCATTGGCCGATGCATTGAGTATTAGAATTGGCAAGTCATGTTGCAGCTGTATTGAACCTTAGTTCGGCCACAATTGGAGTACACTGTCCAATCCTGGTCGCCACACTACCAGAAGGATGTGGAGGCTTTCCAGAGGGTGCGGAAGAGATTTACCAGGATGTTGCCTGGTATGGGCAGCATTAGCTATGAGGAGCGGTTGAATAAACTCAGTTTGTCTCACTGAAATGACGGAGGTTGAAGAAGTTCCCCCTAAACCCAGTCATAAGTCGAACATCCCCTTATTTTGTAGCACTGCACCCTAGTTCAGCTTTCACCCGCCAGTGGAAACAACCTGTCCGTATCTATCCTATCTATTCCCGTCATAATTTTATGTTTCCATAAGGTCCCCCCTCATTCTTCTAAATTCCAACGAATACAGCACCAGTCTCCTCAACCTATCATCAAATTCCGAACCCTTCAGCTCTGGGATTAATCCAGTGAATCCCTTGTGCACACCCTCCAGCGCCAGTCCGTCGTTTCTCAGATGAGGAGGCCAAAACTGAACACAATACTCCAGGTGTGGACTCACTAACATCTTATACAATTGCAGCATAACCGCCCTAGTCTTAAACTCCATCCCTCTAGCAATGAAGGACAAAATTCCATTTGCATTCTTAATCACCTGTTACCCCTGTAAACCAACTTTTTGCGACGCATGCACTTGCACACCCAGGTTTCCCTACAGAAGGAGCATTTTTCATTATTTTCTCATTTAAATAATACTCCATTTTCCTGTTATTCCTCCCAAAATAGATAACCTCACATTTGTCAACATTGTATTCCACCTGCCAGACCCTAGCCCATTCACTTAACCGTCCAAATCCGTCTGCAGGCTTCCAGTATCAAAGAACAAAGGACAAACAAAGAAAATTACAGCACAGAAACAGGCCCTTCGGCCACCCCAGCCTGCGCCGATCCAGATCCTTTACCTGTCGCCTATTTTCCAAGGATCTACTTCCCTCTGTTCCGCGCCCGTTCATATATCTGCCTAGACTCTAGATGCATCTCAAATGATGCTATCGTGCCCGCTTCTACGACCTACGCTGGCAAAGCATTCCAGGCACCCACCACCCTCTGCGTAAAAAACTTTCCCCCTCTCACCTTGAAATCTTCCTAATTGACACCCCCACTCTTTGAAAAAGCTTGTTGCTATCAACCCTGTCCACAACTCTCATAATTTTGTAGACCTCAATCATGTCCCCTCCTCAACCACCGTCTTTCCAACGAAAACAATGCTAATCTACTCAACCTTTCTTCATAGCTAGCACCCTCCATATCAGACAACATCCTGGTGAACCTCCTCTGCACCCTCTGTAAAGCATCCACATCCTTCTGATAATGTGGTGACCAGAACTACACGCAGTGTTCCAAATGTGGCCTCACTAAACTCATATACATCGCCAGCCGACTCTTGTACTCAATACCCCATCCAATGAAGGCAAGCAAGCTGTATGCCTTCTTGACCACTCTATCGACCTACGTTTCCACCTCCAGGGTACAATGGACCTGAACTCCCAGATCTCCTTGTACATCAATTTTCCCCAGGACTCTTCTATTGACCATATAGTCCGCTCTTGAATTCGATATTCCAAAATGCATCACCTCACATTCGCCTGGATTGAACTCCATCTGCCATTTCTCTGCCCAACTCTCCAATCTACCTATATTGTTCTGTATTCTCTGACAGTCCTCCTCGCTATCTTCAACTCCACCAATCTTAATATCATCTGCAAACTTCCTAATCAGACCACCTATACCTTCCTCCTGATCATTTATGTATATCACAAACAACAGTGGTCCGAGCACGTAACCCTGTGGAACACCACTAGTCGCCTTTCTCCGTTTTGAGACACTACATTCTACCACTACCCTCCGTCTCCTGTTGCCCAGCCAGTTCTTCATCCATCTAGCTAATGCACCCTGAACCCTACACGACTTCACTTTTTCCATCAACCTGCATGGGAAACTTTATCAAACGCCTCACTGAAGTCCATGTATATCTCATCAACAGCCCTTTCCTCATCAATTAAGCTTGTCACTTTTTGCTTTACCAATCATCTTAGTCTGAAAACGTGGACACATTGCCCTTGATCCCCAACTCCAAATCATCTATGTAAACTGTGAACAATTGTGGGGCCAACACTGATCCCTGAACGGCACCACTAGCTGCTGATTGCCAATCAGAGAAACACCCAATAATCCCCACACTTTGCTCTCTATTAATTAACAAATCCACTATCCATGCAACTACTTTACCCTTAATGCCATAAATCTTTATCTTTTGCAGCAACGGTTTGTGTCGAACCTTATCAAAGGCTTTCTGGAAATCAAGATATATCTCATCCATTGGCTCCCCGTTATGTACCGCACTGGTAATGTCCTCAATAAATCCTACTAAATTAGTTAGGCACGTCCTTCCCTTTATGAACCCATGCTGCGTCCGCCCAATGGGACAATTTCCATCCAGATGCCTCGCTATTTCTTCTTTGATGAAAGATTCCAGCAACTTTCCTGCTACTGAAGTTAAACTCACCGTTACTTTCTGCCTACCTCCTTTTTTTAAACAGTGATGTCATGTTTGCTAATTTCGAATCCGCCGGGTCCCCATCAGAGTCGAGTGAATGTTGGCAAATTATCACTAGTGCGTTTGCATATTCCCTAGCCATCACCTTTCGCACACTGGAATGCATTCCAACAGGGCCGGAGACGTGTCTACCTTTAGCCCCAGTAGCTTGCCCATCACTACTTCCTCAGTGATAACAATCATCTCAAGGTCCTCAACTGTCATAGCCTCATTTGCATCAGTCACCGGCATGTTATTTGTGTCTTCCAGTGTGAAGACAGACCCAAAGAAACTGGTCAGTTCCTGAGCCATTTCCTCATCTCCCATTATTAAACTTCACTTCTCATTTTCTAAAGGACCAATACTTACCTTAGCCACTCTTTTTTGTTTGATATATTTGTAGAAACGTTTACTGTTTGTTTTTATATTCTGAGCAAGTTTACTCTCATAATCTGTCTTACTCTTCTTTGTAGCATTTTAGTAGCTTTCTGTTGCCCCCAAAATATTTCCCAGTTCTCCAATCTCCCACTAACCTTTGCCACTTTGTATGTTTTTTCCTTCAATTTAATGCTCTCCCTTATTTCATTTGATGTCCACGGTCGATTTCCCCTCATTCTACCGTCCTTCATTTTTGTTTGTATAAACCTTCACTGAGCACTGTGAAAAAACGCTTGGAAAGTTCTCCACTGTTCCTCAACTAATACACCATAAAGTCTTTGCTCCCAGTCTACCTCTTCACTTATCCCATTGTAATCTCCTTTGTTTAAGCACAAAACACTAGTGTTTGATTTTACCTTCTCATCCTACATCTGTATTTCAAATTCCACCATATTATGATCGCTCTTTCCGAGAGGATCCCTAACTGTGAGATCATTGATTAATCGTGTCACATTATGCAGGACCAGATAAAGGCCGTTTGTTCCCTCGTAGGTTTCATTACATACTGTTCCAGGAAACTATCGTGGATACATTCTATGAACTCCTCCTCAAGGTTGCCTTGACCGACGTTGTTAAACCAATCGACGTGTAGTTTAAAATCCCCCATGATAAAAGCTGTACCATTTCTACATGCATGAGTTATTTCTTTCTTTATTGCCTGCCCCACCAAAACGCAACAGTATCAGTGACTTTTTCGCCATACTATTCATGACTTTCAACCTTATCCTCTGTCAGAATGAATACGTGGCTTGAGAGATGGTGCAGGAGGGAGGCGTTCAGATTTTTGGGACATTTGAACCGGTTCTGGGGGCGGAGGGATCATTACAAACCGGATGGTCTACACCTAGGCAGGACTGGAACTAACGTCCTTGGGGGTGTTTTTGCTAACACTGTCGGAGTGGTTTTAAACTAATGTAGCAGGGGCGTGGGAAACAGATTAGGAAGTTGGAGGTCAGTAAAGAAGCAGCAACTAACGCCAGTAAGGTACGAGAAAATAAACTCAATGTGACTAAGGGGAAGAGTAGACAGGGGAGAGTTGATGAACGCAAAGGGACAGGTGGTCTGAGGTGCATTTGTTTTAATGCGAGAAGTGTAGGAGGTAAGGCAGAGTAACTTAGGGCTTGCATCAGTACCTGGGAATATGATGTTATTGGTAACAGTGAGACTTGTTTGAGGGAAGGGAAGGACTGGCAACTGAATATCCCAGGGTATAGATGCTTCAGGAGGGATAGAGAGGGAGGTAGAAGGGGGAGGAGTTGCATTACTTGTCAGAGATGATATCACAGCTGTGATTAAGGAGGGCATGATGGAGGATTCGAGCACTGAGGCAATATGGGTGGAGATAAGAAATAGGACGGGTGCAGTAACATTGTTGGGACTTTCCTACAGGCCTCCCAAAAGCGAGCATGAAGTAGAGGTACAAATATGCAGACAGATTATAGAAAAATGTCGGAGCAATAGGGTGGTTGTGATGGGAGATTTTAACTTCCCCAACATTGAATGGGATTCGTGTAGTGTTAGAGGTGTAGATGGAGCAGTGTCTGTAAGGAGCATCCAGGAGAGTAAGTAATGTAAATAGTCCAACTCGGTAAGGGGCCATGGGGGACCTGGTATTGGGGAATGATCCCGGCCAGGTGGTTGGTGTTTCAGTCGGTGATTACTTTGGGAATAGCGATCACAATTCCGTAAGTTTTAGAATACTCATGGACAAGGACAAGAGTGGTCCGAAAGGAAGTTCTAAATTGGGGAAAGACAGAGTATGACAAAATTCGGCAGGAGCTAGGGAATGTGGATTGGGAGCAGCTGTTTAACGGTAAACCTACATTTGAAATGTGGGAGTCTTTTGAGGAAAGGTTGATTAGAGTGCAGGGCAGACATTATCCCATGAAAATGAGAGATAGAAATGGCAAGATTTGGGAACCATGGATGACGGGTGAAATTGACTAGCTAAGAAGAAAAAGGAAGCATTCATAAGATCGAGGCAACTCAAAACTGATGAAGCTTTGGAGGAATATCGGGAAAGTAGGACGAATCTCAAACGTGCAATATAGAGGGCTAAAAGGGGTCATGAAATATCTTTGGCTAACAGGGTTAAGGAAAACCCCAACGCCATTCGTATGTAAGGAGCAGGAGGATAACTAGAGAAAGGATTGGCCCACTCAAAGACAAAAGAGGGAATTTATGGGTGGACTCAGAGCAAATGGGTGAGAATCTTAATGAGTACTTTGCATCGGTATTCACAAAGGAGAGGGACAAGGCGGATGTCGTGGCTAGGGATGGATGTATAAATACTCTAGGTCAAGTTGTCATACGGGAGGGGGAGATTTTGGGTAATCTAAAAGACATTAAGGCGGACAAGTCCCCAGGACCGGATGGGATCTATCCCAGGTTACTGAGGGAAGCGAGGGTCGAAATCGCTGGGGCTTTAACAGATATCATGGCAGCATCATTGAGCACGGTTGAGGTCGAGGACGACTGGACAATTGCTAATGTTGTCCTTTGTTGAAGAAGGGTAGCAGGGAAAATCCAGGGAATTATCGACCTGTGAGCATGACGTTAGTGATAGGCAAACTGTTGGAGAAGATACTGAGGGATAGGATCTATTCACATATGGAAGAAAATAGACTTATCAGTGATAGGCCGCATGGTTTTGTGCAGGGAAGGTAATAGAACATAGAACATAGAACAGTACAGCACAGAACAGGCCCTTCGGCCCTCGATGTTGTGCCGAGCAATAATCACCCTACTCAAACCCACGTATCCACCCTATACACGTAACCCAACAACACCCACCTTAACCTTACTTTTTAGTACACTACGGGCAATTTAGCATGGCCAATCCACCTAACCCGCACATCATTGGACTGTGGGAGAAAACCGGAGCACCCGGAGGAAACCCACGCACACACGGGGAGGACGTGCAGACTCCGCACAGACAGTGACCCAGCCGGGAATCGAACCTGGGACCCTGGCGTTGTGAAGCATTTATGCTAACCACCATGCCACCGTGCAGCCCATGCCATGTCTTACAAATCTAATAGAATTCTTTGAGGAAGTGACAAAGTTAATTGATGAGGGAAGGTCTGTGGATGTCATATACATGGTCTTTAGTAAGGCGTTTGATAAGGTTTCCCATGGCATGTTGATGGAAAAAGTGAAGTCGTATGGGGTTCAGGGTGTATTAGCTAGATGGATAAATAACTTGCTGGGTAACAGGAGACAGAGAGTAGTGGCGGAAGGGAGTGTCTCAAAATGGAGAAGGGCGACTACTGGTGTTCCACAGGGATGCGTGCTCGGACCACTGTTCTTTGTGATCTTCATAAATCACCTGGTGGAAGGTATAGGTGGTCTGATTCGCAAGTTTTCAGATGATACTGAGATTGGTGGAGTTGCTGATAGCGAGGAGGACTGTCAGAGAATACAGCAAAATATAGATAGATTGAAGCGTTGGGCAGATAAATGGCAGATGGAGTTCAATCCAGGCAAATGCGAGGTGATGCATTTTGGAAGATCAAATTCAAAAGCGGACAATACGGTCAATGGAAGGGTCCTGGGGAAAATTGATATACAGAGAGATCTGGTAATTCAGGTCCATTGTACCCTGAATGTAGCAACGCAGGTTGATAGAGTGGTTAAGAAGGCAGACAGCATGCTTGCCTTCATCGGACGGGGTATTGAGTACAAGAGTCGGCAGGTCATGTTACAGTTGTATAGGACTTTGGTTAGGCCACATTTGGAATACCACGTGCAGTTCTGGTCGTCACATTACCAGAAGGATGTGGATGCTTTGGAGAGGGTGCAGAGGAGGTTCAGCAGGACGTTACCTGGCATGGAGGGTGCTAGCTATGAAGAAAGGTTGAGTAGATTAGGATTGTTTCATTGGAAAGACCGAGGTTGAGGGGGACCTGATTGAGGTCTACAAAATTATGAGAGGTATTGACAGGGTTGATAGGAACAAACTTTTTTCCAAGAGTCAGTTACAAGGCGTCACGATTTCAAGGTGAGAGAGGGAAATTTTAAGGGAGATGTGCGGGAAAGGTTTTTACGCAGAGGGTGATGGTGCCTGGAACGCTTTACCAGCGGCGGTGTTAAGGGCGGGCAGGATAGCACCATTTAAGAAGCATCTAGACAGGCATATGAACGGGCAGGAACAGAGGGAATTATACCTTGGAAAATAGGAGACAGGTTTAGAAAAAGGATCTGGATCGGCGCAGGCCGGGAGGGCCGAAGGGCCTTTTCCTGTGCCGTAATTTTCTTTGTTCTTTTTTCTATGTGTTCCATTGCACCGATGTCACCCTTACTATTGCCCGGATGTCATCCTTAAATAACAGAGCTGCAGCACCTCCCTTTCCATCCAAATCTCTCCTTTCGAATAGTTTGATACCCATGGATATTTAACTGTCAGTCGTGACCATCCTTTAACCATGTTTCAGTAATGGTCACCAAATCAAAGTCATTCACGATGATTTGCGCGATCAACTCATTTACCTTATTCCGAATACTTCGAGCATTCAGGTCAAGTACACTTCCATTGGCTTTGAAACCTCTGTTTTGAATCTTAACCTCGATCAGTAAACATTCCTAAGTTACATTTCCTCTTATCTTTTCTCCTAATTGCCCATGTCGTCGCTTACCATTTATTCGTAGAATTCTTGGAATTTACAGTGCAGCAGGAGGCCATTCGACCCATCAAATCTACTCTGGCTCTTGGAAAGTGCACCCTACCCAAGGTTACATCTCCATCCTATCCCCATATCCCACTTACTACTCCCAAAACTAAGGGCAATTTTGGACACTAAGGGAAATTTAGCATGGCCAATTCACCAAACCTGCACATCTTTCGACTGTGGGAGGAAACCGAAGCTGCCGGACGAAAGCCACGCACACAAGGTGAGAATGTGCAGAGTCCGCATAGACAGTGATCCAAGCCTGGAATCGAACCTGGGACCATGGAGCTGTGAAGCATTTGTGCTATCCACTAAGCTACTGTGCTGCCCTTTTTCCCATGTTCCAGTTTTATTCATTGTAGAATTACTGTGCCTATTCACTGAGCTCCCCTCCGTCGCTTTAGCTTGTACTGTGGTCCGTTTTGGTTTTTGACGGTGGCTTCTCTTAGTCCCTTACTGCCTTTTGTTTCTGTCCCTGTTTCTGATAACAATCATCTCAAGGTCCTCAGCTGTCACCTGTGATGGGAGCGTTCCATGTCCGCCATCCCAGGCTCACAAGTTGTGCCGTCTCCTTTATCTGCCCAGAACCCGTGTCCTGCCCTTGCTTTCTGCTCAATGGACGATGTCTGGCGTTCCTCCTCCTCCTCCAGCCAGTCACCCCTCTGCTGCGCAATGCAACAGGTCACCATGATGTGGGAAACTGTGCCGCTGTACTGCAGGGCACCTCCAGAGTAGTCCAGAAACCTGAACCGCATCTTCAGGATGCGGAAGCACTGTTCGATCACTCTCTTGGTCGCTTAATGGGAGTGGATCTCCGCATCGCTCTGTAGCCTCTGGATAGGCATCTTCAACCACTACCGCAGAGGATAACACCTGTCGGCCTGGAACTAACACCTCAGCCCGGAATGCATCACGAATAGGCTAGGAAACGGCGAGTGAGTCAGGATGGAGGCGTCGGGCACGCCGGTACAGATGTGCATGATGCTCCTGTCATGCTCACATATCAGAAGGAGGAGGTCTCCATCTTCATCGGCTGGCTCCAGTTCCTCTGCGGCTAGCCCCTGTTCTGCGAGTATGGTAGGGGTCACTGGCGGGAAGGGCTAGGCCCACTGGCAGGGATGGCTGGGATCACTGGCGGGAATGGCTGCGGGTGTCACTGGCAGGGATGGCTGGGGTCACTGGCATGGATGGTTGTGGTCCCTGGCAGGGATGGCTGGGGACACTGACGGGGCCCCAGCCAGTCCCCAGCCAGTCCCCGCCAGTCACCCCAGCCAGCCATCCCTGTCACTAACCCGCAGCCATTCCCGCCAGTGTCCGCCACAGCCAGCTCTGCCAGTTGTCACCTAGCAATCCCCGCCAGTGCCCCCAGCCATCTGGCCAGTGGCTCCAGCCATCCCCGCCAGAGTCCCAGAGACCCCCGCAGCCATCCCTGCTAGTGTGCAACAGTCATCCCGCCCGTGCCACCAGCCATCCCCGCCAGTGACCCCAGCCATCTGGCCAGTGGCTCCAGCCATCCCCGCCAGAGACCCCCGCAACCATCCCTGCTCGTGTGCCCCAGCCATCCCCGCCAGTGCCCCCAGCCATCTGGCCAGTGGCCCCAGCCATCCCCGCCAGTGACCCCAGCCATCCCCGCCAGTGACATTGCCCATTCGCATCAGAGAACCCAGCCATCCCCGCCTGTGACCATAGCCATCCGCTCCAGAGAACCCATCCATCCCTGGCAGAGACCCCAGCTATCCCCGCAAGTCCACCCCCGCCCCCGCATCCATGCCCGCCAGTGACCGCAGCCATTCACGTCAGTGACCCCAGCAGCCATTCCCGCCAGTGACCCCAACCATCACCGCCAGCGACCGCAGCGATCCTGGCCAGTGTCCCCAGCTAGCCCCGTCAGTGGCCCTAGCTATCCCTGCCAGTGTCCCCAACCAACCAAGCCGGTGACCCCAGCCATCTCGGCCAATGACCCGTGCAGCCATTCCCGCCAGTGACCCCATCCATTCCTTCCAGTGGTGCCCGTAGCCATTCCCGCCATTGATCCGGGCTATCCCCGTCAGTGGCCCCAGTCATCCCTGCCAGGGACCACAACCATCCATGCCAGTGACCCCAGCCATCCCTGCCAGTGATACCCGCAGCCATTCCCGCCAGTGATCCCAGCCATCCCTGCCAGTGGGCCTAGCCCTTCCCGCCAGTGACCCCTACCATACTCGCCAGTGTCCCCGCAGCCATCCCCGCCAGTGACCCCAGTCATCCCTGCCAGTGCCCCCAACCATCCCCGCCAGTGACAGCAGCCATCCCCACCTGTCACCCCAGCCAGCCATCCCTGTCACTAACCCGCAGCCATTCCCGTCAGTGATCCCAGCCACCCCTGCCAGTGCCCCCCCCCCGCAGCCATCCCCGCCAGTGGCCCCAGTCTTCTCCGCCAGTGACCCCAGCCACCCCTGCCAGTTACCCCAGCCATCCTTGCCAGTGACCCCTGGCATCCCCGCCGGTTACTCCAGCCATTCCCGCCAGTGACCCCAGCCATCCCTGTGTCCACCGTCCCCCCGTCCATGGTGGTCCCTCGGTAGAAACAACCTCCTGTCGGTCTGAAAGCGTGGACTCTAATCGGCTGCAGCGGCTGCAATCTGAAAACGGAATCTTTGATGGTCTGATTCTACGGAGTTCCCTGACTGGGTACGCTGGTAGTCCGTCATCGCGTTGTGATCCTGATTGGTTATCGGATGTTGTCAGGGAGTCTCTGATTGGCTGAGGCGACTTTCCGCCTGCAGATTGAGCTGCTGATTGGCTTTGTAGCTGTTGGTCAGTTGTTGGAGCTCCTGATTGGCTGAGGGCTATTAGTCATTTTTATTTACTCATCAATTTCAAAATTGATGTAACCGGATACTTCACCGCGATCTTGATCTGCTCCCTGAACCGGGACTGCGTCACAACATAAATAAATGTGTTGGTGCAGCAATTTAAATCCTGGAGCATGAATCCGATTTGTTGGAAATTATATTGTGGAATGGTGACGTAGCGTAATGCTCCCAAATCTATATAGAAAAATTTAACAACAGACACGGTCCAGAGGAGAATGAAAGTTCCGGAGATGCTGAAGAGTAAAATCATTGACTTCCTTCTGCTCTCCATTCCTGGGTCTTTGCGATTGCCTCCCTGATTCTGAGCCCTCAGTGCCGTCCTGACCCGACTGGTGAGTAAAATGTGTCTGACTGTCAGAGCGTTGATCAACAGGATTGAGAAGAATGGGAACAGTGGGGTTATAACCTTATTAAACCAGTTATAAATAGCCCATCCGCGGTCGTTCCAAACACTTCTCTTTGTCTGACAGGCCCACTGGACATTATCGATTATGTATTTAGCTTCATATGTAAAGTACCAGGGGACGTTTTTTACACAGAGCAGGAGGCCAGTTGTTGTTAGAATCACTGTGTCAGCTTTTCCAGTGCAATATTTAGTTTTCAGTTTCTGGCAGCGAATGGCCACAAATCGATCAAAGGAGAAAGTGAGGGTGAACCAGACAGAACAGTCTGCGCCTGCAGCTATCAGGGCAAGGTTAACACTGCACACTGGGTTGAGGGACAGGAAACTCTGGGGGAAATAATAGCCAAAGATCTTGTACAGTATGGGATTAATGATAATATACAGCAGATCCGCCGTCGCCATGGCCACCAGATAGCGAGTCGTGCATGTAGAGAGTCCACACTTGCCCCGACACAGAATCGCAATTCCCATTAAATTAACTGTTCGGAAGGGAAGAGAGAGAAGACGGGAAATTACTGATTACATATTTTCATTTATTTAACCAGATTTCAGCATCAACAAAATGGGCAGTGAGTGGGTGGTCTGGCTGAGGGAGGAGTGGGCACACAGATTAAAACATGAGAGAGGAAAATGGAAAATGTAACCCAAGTGTTTAAGACGTGGGATGGGGAAAGGTGTGAATTGCAGCACCGTCAGTTTGACGGCAGTGATAGGACAATTTCACAACTCAGATACCTTCAGGGCGGCACGGCGGCGCAGTGGTTAGCACTGGTGCCTCACAGCACCGAGGACCCGGGTTTGATTCCAGCCCTTGGTAACTGTCCGTATGCAGTTTGCACATTTTGCTCCCGTGGCAATGTGGGCCTCACCACCACAATTAAAATATATAAAAGTAGGTGTATTGGCCACGCTAAACTGGTCCTTAATTAGAAACAGATAATTGGCACTTTACATCTATATTTGAAATAAAATGCAAAGACCTTTGGGAGAGGTTACATTTGTTGCTCACTCTGATTTACAGGATTAACTCAGACTGGCCAGTTCCCCAAAGCAGAAACAAACATACCAGACATTGTCATAGATACATCGAAGATAGGAGCAGGAGGAGGCCATTTGGCCCTTCGTAGCTGCTCCGCCATTCATCACGATCTAGGCTGATCATCCATCTCAATAGCCTAATCCTGATTTATCACCATAGCCTTTGATCCCATTTTCCAGAAGTGCTTTATCTTGAATGTATTCAAAGTTTTATCATCAACTACTTCCTGTGGCAATGAATTCCACCGGCTCACCACTCTTTGTATGAAGAAATGTCTGCATATCTTTCTCCGAAGTGGTTTCCCCTGAATGCTCAGACTGTGACCCCCGGTTATGGACACACCCAACGTTGGTAACATCTTCCCTGCATCTACTTTGTCTAGTCCTGTTAGAATTTAATTAAGTCTCAATGAGATCCCCCCTCATTCTTCTGAACACCAACGAGAACAATCCCAACCGAGTCAATCCCTCATCATATGACAGTCACATCCCTGGAATCAGTCTGGTAAACCTTCGCTGCATTCCCTCGAGAGTAAGAACATCCTTCCTCAGATGAGACCACACTGCACACGATACTCCAGGTGTAGTTTCACCGAGGCCCTGTACAATTGCAGCAACACATCCCTGCTTCTATACTCGAAATCCCTTGCAATGAACATAGAGCAGAGAACATAAAGTATACAGGGCAGAAGTAGGCCATTCGGCCCATCGAGTCTGCACTGGCCTACTTAAGCCCTCAATTCCACATATCCCGGTAACCCAATAACCCTTCCTAACCTTTTTGGACACTAAGGGCAATTTATCATGGCCAATCCATCTAACCTGCACGTCTTTGGACTGTGGGAGGAAAGTGGCTTGGAGGGCCGAAGGGCCTGTTCCTATGCTGTAATTTTTCTTTGTTCTTTGCTCTTTGGAGCATCCGGAGTAAACCCACGAAGACACGCGGAGAACGTGCAGACTCCGCACAGACTGTCACCCAACAGGTATTCGAAGCTAGGACCATGGAGCTGTGAAGCCACTGTGCTAACCACTTGTGCTACCGTGCTGCCCATACTATTAGCCATCTTTGCCGCCAGCTACACCTGCATGCTTACCTTCAGCGAATGGTGCATAACGACACGCAGGACCCGCTCCAAAGTTCCCTCTCCCAATTTACAACCATTCATGTCGTAATCTGCCGACCTGTTTTGCTTCTAAAATGAATAATCTCACACTTACCCAATTTATTCTGCATCTGGCAATGATTTTCAGTCTCGCCCAACCTGCCCGGATCTTTCCATCCACCTCACAGCTTATCCCCCACCCAACTTGGTATCATCTGCAACCTTTGAGCTGTCACATTTTGTTCCCTCATCCAAATCCTTAATATATATTGTGAATACTGGCGTCCCAGAACCGATCTCTGTGGCACCCTGTTACTGTCTGCCAACTTGAAAAGTACCCAGAAATCCCTCCTTTATTTCCTGTCTGCCTACCAGTTTTCTATCCACCTCAATACTCTTCCCTCAATACCACGCACGTTAATTTTGCACAATAATCTCTTATGCAGGACTTTGTCAAATCCCTACTGAAAGACCAAATATACCCTAGAGACTGGCTCCCCCTTGTCGATTGTACTGTTTACCTCTTCAAAGAATTGCAACAGATTTGTCAAGCATGATTTTCACTTCATAATTCCATGATGACTCTGACTGATCCTGCCGCTGCTTTCTAAATGTTCCTCTATAAATTCCTTGACAATGGATTCAAGCATTTTCCCCACTACCGAAGTTATGCTTCCTGGTCTGTAATGACCTGTTTTCCCCCGATCTCCCTTTCTGAATATCGGAGTGACCTGAGCTACCCTCCAATCTGCAGGGATAGTTCCAGAGTCTATAGAATACCGGAAGCTGACCATCAATGCACACACTATTTCCAGAGCCACCACCTTAAGCCCTCTAGGACGCAGATTCAGAGGGCCTGGGGATTTATCCGCCTTCAATCCTGTCAATTTTCGCAGAAGAATTTCTTTAGGAATGTGAATGGGCAGCCCGGTAGCATGGTGGTTAGCATAAATGTTTCATAGCTCCAGGGTCCCAGGTTCGATTGCCGGCTGGGTCACGGTCTGTACGGTGTCTGCACGTCCTCCCCGTGTGTGCGTGGGTTTCCTCCGGGTGCTCCGGTTTCCTCCCACAGTCCAAAGATATGCGGGTTAGGTGGATTGGCCATGCTAAATTGCCCGTAGTGTCCTAAAAAGTAAGGTTAAGGGGGGGGGGGGGGTTGTTGGGTTACGTGAAAAGTGTGATGTGTTGAGTAGGATGATCATTACTCGGCACAACATCGGGGGCCGAAGGGCCTGTTCTGTGCTATGCTGTTCTATGTTCTATCTCCCTCAGTTCTTCCCTCTCACTAAACCTTTCATTCTCCAGCATTTCTGGGATCTGATTTGCGCCCTCTTTGTTAAGACAGAACCAAAGTATGTATTCAATGTCTCAGCCATTTCTTTGTCCCTCATTATACATTCTTCTGTTTCTGTCTACATTTCTCTTTACCAATCTGTTTCTCTTCTCATATCAAGAATCTCTTTGTGTCAGTCGTTATGTTCCCTGCAAGCTTCCTTTAGCACTTTACTTTCCCCTTTTTAATCAATCCCTCTGTCCTTCTTTGCTGAATTCAAAACTGCTCCCAATCCTCAGACCGATAAATTTTCTTGGACAATCTGTATGCTTCTTCGGTATGCTTGCATATTAGTTTAAACCCTCCCCTACCATTCTAGGACATCAGGTCCAGTCCTGCCCAGGTGTAACCCATCCAGTTTGTGCATGTCCCACCTCCCCTAGAACTGAGCCCAATGCCTCAGGAATCTGAATCCCTCCCCCAGGCACCATCCCTTCAGCCACATACTCATCCTATATATCCTGTCATTTCTAGTCTGACTATCATGTGGCACTGGTAGTAATCCTGAAGTCACTACCTTTGAGGTCTGATTTCTTAACTTCCTTCCTCGCTCCCTGTATGCTTATTTTAGGTTCTCGCCCCCTTTTTTAACCTCTGTCGTTTGTACCGATGTGTACCACGACCACTCGCTGTTCACCCTCCCCCTCCAAAATGTCCTGCACCCGCTCCGAGTTATCACTTCTCACTCCCAATTATTGGACCAGACCAAGGATTGGCTTGTTCACTGTACTGGATTACTGATGGAGTTGGTCACAACGCCTGGGTTATTGAATCCTCCATGATCAATGAAAAAATAAAACAGGATCCTCCCAGTTCATAATGATGAAACGAATAGAGCTTGTGCAGTTTCCACAAAATTCCCAGGACACACCTTTCCGAGATTTAGTCATTCGTCAGACTTCCTCTACCAAACAAAAATTGTTGAACTTAATAGATAAGTCCTGAGGGTTGTAACGTCCAAATTGGAAGATGAGATATTGCTCCTCCAGCTTCCATTGGGCTTCACTGGATTCTTGCAGCAGGCCAACGGCAGATATGTGGGCATGAGGGCAAAGTGCTCAGTTAAAATGGCCACAACAGGGAGGCTTGGGGAATGCTTATGTGCTGAGTGAAGCTGTTCCACAAAGCGCTCACCCAGTCTGCGTTTAGTCTTCCCAATGCAGAGGAGACTGTATTGGCAGCAGCGAATACAGTAGGCCATATTGAAGGAACAGAAGTGAAAGACAGCTGCACCAGAGAGGAGAGTTTTGCCTTGAATCATGAGACGGGAGGAGGTAAAGGGGCAGTTGTTACACCTTCTTTGATTGCAAGGGAAGATGGCGGGGGAAGCGAAAGTGATGTTAGGTGTGATGTGGAAGTGGAGAAGGGTGTCGAGGAGGGAGCGCTACCTGAGGAATACAGAAAAGGCGGTGGGCGGTATGCGGATGGCGGTGGTGTGGAAAGTGAGGATAGGGGACCCTATCATGTTTCCGGCAGAGGGAGGGGGATGTGTGAGGACAGAGGTGCGAGAAATGAAATGATCGTAATGGGAGACCTCTGTCAGCAAAAGGAAGGTGGTGGGGGCAACCCCGTTAAGGAAAGGCAGATATGTCGAAAGACTATTTTAGAACATGGCATCATCAGAGCAGAGGCGATGGAGGTGGAGAACTGGGAGAATACGATTCAGTCGTTACACAAAGCAGGGTGTGAGGATCTGTGCACGAGGGACCTCTGACACCGGAGGGTTATAATGGATATGGGTGGTCAATGTATGCTTGGAAATGTAGACAGGCAGGTCAAAGAGGGGAAGGGAAGCGACGGAAAAGGACTCTGTAAAGGTGAGAGGGTGCTGGAAATTGGAAGCACAATCGATTCATGTTTCCAATCCAGACAGAAGCAGAAGTGTCGCCAATACAGTCATATCGCTGTGACAGGACTTTGGAGATTAGGCTGTCAGTGCCACGGAAAAGGACCTTGTTTATATGACATAAGGCACCAGAGGAAACGGGAATATTGTATCCCTACAGTGCAGAAGGAGGTTATTCGGCCCATTAAGTCTGGACCGAACATCTGAAAGAGTAACTCACCCAAGCTCACTACCCCGCTCTATCCCATTAACCCCTTAATCTTACCTACACATCTTTTTGGATACCAAGGAGTAATTTAACATGGCCAATCCACCTAACCTGCACATGCTTCGAATGTGAGAGGAAACCTGAGCACCTGGAGGAAACCAACTCAGACACGGGGAGAAAGTGCAGACCCAACACAGCCAGTTCCCCAAGCCAAGAGTCGAATCCGGCTCCCTGGTTCTGTGACGCAGCAGTGCTAGCGACTGTGCCACCGATGTGCTGGGAATGGTCAGAACATGGGAGGGAGGATGGCATCAAGATAGACAGAAATTTGTTTGTTGGAGCTGGAACAGGCTGAAATAATGTGCTAACTGGGACAGACCTGTTTGTGGGTTTTGTGAAGGAGGTAGAAGCGGGAGACTGATGTAGGATGTGTGGGGTTGCGGAACTATTATGTCCGAGGCTGTGGACGTAAGATCTCCAGAGTCGACGAACTCTGTGAAAGTCCTGGAAAAAATATTCTGATGTTTGGTGGTGGGGTCCTGGCCCAGGGGGAAGTCGCAGGATGGACCTGAGAGTTGACGTCAGCCTCTGTGAGGAAGAGATCAGTGCACCAGACAATTATGGTGCCGACCTTTGTGAGCAGCTCAGATCACCACGTCAGGTTTGGATATCAGAGAGAAGATTGGAGCAAGTTCAGAAGGAGACAGCATCGAGTGGGTGAGAGTGGCAGAGAAATTGAGATGGTCTCTGTCACAGAGACAGATCTGAATGAAAAGATCAAGAGCAGATAGGAGGACATAGGTCCAGGTCCAGGTAGAGGGAGACGACTGGAGGCAGATTGATTTCAACCACAAATATTCATAAAATAGACAATGAGAAACAACAGAGACAGAATTATCTATTCACTAATCGGCATTTGAATATTATCAAAAAATTGAAAGGCAGCAGTCGGTTCCTGTTATTCTTGAATTTAAAACAAAAAATAAAACAATTCCAGACAGCAATCTCCCAATCATAACGTCAATAGTAGGAAAACTGAAATTAAAATTAGGAGGTAAAATAATCTAAGAATTACCAATAGTCGATACATATTCCAAAGTTCCTTACACATTTGACTGAATTATTTCATAAATTATAAAGAATGATAGATTTTATTCGTGTGATAGATGTCAAACAATTTGATTTTTTAAAGGTCTTCAGTAGGTTCGATCCCGGCTCCGGTACACTGTCCGTGTTGTGTTTGCACATTCCCTCCACCCCCGTGTTAGCGTGGTTTCGCCCCGCAACACAAAGATGTGTCGGGGTAGGTGGATTGGACACGCTATATTGCCCCTTACTTGAAAAAAGTGAATTGGGTATTCTAAATTTATTTTGAAAAACTAAAGTAAATAACACATTCATCATCATTTAAATACTCGCAAAGCGGGTATTTCAATGGCAAATGAATGTCCCGGCAGGTTAGTGTCCGCTGCTGCATTTTGATCAGAACAAGAAGTCTCCCAATCACTCATTGGAAATCAAGTGTCGGAATGGATTGTTAGGGTTACTGGGTTCAGGTGAAGAGATTCACAAATCGTTTGAAGCAGTAACACAGTTTAGAAACACCGATTACAATTTAACACGCATTGGAGTTAATTTCAGGATTAATAGAAAGAAGAAAAATATCACAAAACCTATTAGAATACTGCATTATTGGGGACTTTATGAAATATCAGAGTGTGGGCAATATCTACTTCTGTTCGAACAGTTCAACAGAAAACAGAGATATCCAGGCATTTCACTTCACAGAATAAATATAAAAGATCTTAAAAATACAGCCAAACTCATTCTGTTTTCAATCTATTCGAAAGATAAAACGGTGTGAGAAATAGAGAGAAAGAGCGAGAGAGAGAGATAGATAGAGAGCGAGAGAGAGTGGAGAGAGAGAGAGATCCAAAGAATAGAGCGACCACTCACCAATGAAACGTATTCGTTCAAAACAGAACCAACTAATGTCAGTCCAGTTTCTGACCCAAATAAAATACAATTCTAAAAGGACAGGTAATACCAGTAACAGACAGATAATTGGATCACATATTCCACTCTCGAGAGAGCCACCTTCAGTACAATTCTAGACTGACCGATGCTTCCAGAAATCCTTGTACACTGCTGTCAGATATTCCACTCTAGTTTGTGATCCACATTCAGTACAATTATACACTGACACATACTTCCAGTAATCCTTGCTCACTGCTACAAAGAACAAAGAAAGGTACAGCGCAGGAACAGGCCCTTCGGCCCTCCAAGCCTGCGCCGACCATGCTGCCCGTCTGAACCAAAATGTTCCACACTTCCGGGGTCCGTATTCCTCTATTCCCATCCTATTCATGTTTATTTCAAGACCCTCTTTAAATGTCACTGTCGTCCCTGCTTCCACCACCGCCTCCGGCAGCGAGTACCAGGCACCCACTACCCTCTGTATAAAAAACGTGCCTCGTACATCTCCTCTAAACCTTGCCCCTCGCACCCTAAATCGATGTCCCGTAGTAATGAACCCCTCTACCCTGGGGAAAAAGTGAGATATTCCACTCTGGTTTGTGATCCACACTCCGTGTGATTTCATTCTTACTCTCATTCAACATCCCTTCAGAGAGACTGCCTCCACTGAGGTCCAATCTAACATTAGAACATAGAACAGTACAGCACAGAACAGGCCCTTCGGCCCTCGATGTTGTGCCGAGCAATGATCACCCTACTCAAACCCACGTATCCACCCTATACCGTAACCCAACAACCCCCCCCCCCACCTTTTAACCTTACTTTTTAGGACACTGCGGGCAATTTAGCATGGCCAATCCACCTAACCCGCACATCTTTGGACTGTGAGAGGAAACCGGAGCACCCGGAGGAAACCCACGCACACACGGGGAGGGCGTGCAGACTCCGCACAGACAGTGACCCAGCCGGGAATCGAACCTGGGACCCTGGAGCTGTGAAGCATTTATGCTAACCACCATGCTGCCGTGCTGCCCTTAACATTATACAATTATAAATTAAAACATAAATTATACAAGATTCTACTCAATATAATAACTTCATTGATTAGAGATCCTTTGAGATGCAAATAGAGGTTAATTGTCGGTTCTGAACAACATTCACACTATTGACATGTTGAAAGACATTTCCCTTCAGTAAATTATATCGTTGATCAGGTGTCTGTATAACAGTGAGCAAGAGATCAGCATTAAACATTTTTTGCTTTAACAGTTTAAAATCAGAGAGCCATTCACACATAGATTTCAACAACTTAAATGGTGATATTCGCTGACCAGGAACACCAACAATAGCAAGGATTGGGAAGAATATTTTCTCCACAACATAAATTGGAAGATGCATTTTCAGTATGAAGTGATGTGTCCTTCTTGCTGCTGGCAGTCTCTCTGTCTTAAATCTGAGATTTATATTCTCAGAGCCTTTAATTAAGACCCTGGGGCATCACCTCAGGGATATTGAGGTTGCAACATTTTTCAACTTATTTTGCGAACGATATGAACAAACAGATTACTACATGGGTTCAAAAAATTAAATTACTAATTGTTTGAGTGAGTGATCCTCTATCCAAACACTGAGTTGCGTTGATCACATTGATCAACTAACAACATCATAAAGGATGCTGTCCACTGAAACACTGTCAGGCAAATGTCTAGATCTTAGATTGTTTCAGTCATAGCCCTCACTCGACTGTGACCATTCAGTGATTCAGTTCAAATTGTCAGTGTGTTTCTCTGGGTGGTTCAACTACACTCTGGAGTGCACTGTTGAACTGTGATCATTCAGTGATTCAGTTCCAATTGTCAGTGTGTTTCTCTGGGTGGTCCCATTGCATGCTGGGATGTAGCTGCCTGTTTAACTGTGACAATCCAGCGATTTTGTTCCAATGGCCAGCGTGTTTCACTGGGTGGTTCCACCGCACTCTGGGGTGTAGCTGCTTTTTTTTACTGTGACCATTCAGTGATTTGATTTAAGTGAGTTCAGAGTGACCAGAAATAGAAATTTTCAATAAATGGAAAACGTGGAAATATTTAAATTCCAAAGTAAATCATTTCAAACCTTAATCTAATTCAACTCATCAAACACAAAAAACATTTTGAAACATTGGAACCTCATAAAACTCAGAGCCTGCAGCAGATACAAACTCATCATCTCATTGGGTAGCTTTCAGGGTATTTAGCTTTGAAAACAAACACACCGTTTCGAACTGATATCGGCCCTTCATCTGATACACTTACTTAAACTGGGAGATATACGTTGTGCGGTGTGGAGGAAGAGAAATAGAAATAATTTCTGAAATGTTTTGATAGACGATTGAGTGATGTGGAAAAAGTGTTGGAGAGAAAGAAAGTGATCGGGAAATAGGGTGATAGGGAAGGAGAGTGAGCGAGAAAGGGCGAAAGAGATAGAGGGTGAGAGGGAGAGAGTTTGAGAGAACGGAGGGTGAGTTTGAGAGACAGTGATGGGGAAAGAGGTTGAGAGAGACAGAGGCGAGAGGGAATGTGTTTGAGAGGGGAAGAGGGTGAGAGGGACAGAGGTTGAGAGGGAAATTTGGCGAGAGACAAAGCGAGTGAGGGGGAATGAGGGTGAAAGGGAAGAGAGTGAAAGAGTCAATGTGTCAGCGATACTGGTATGATAGAGAAAGACGTTGAGTGGGAATGACGATGAAGGAGAAATATGGTAAGGGGAATAGTGGGTGAGATGCAATGAGGTTGGTAACACGAAGTGGAAATTGATTGAGAGAACGGGAATGGTAGAGAGTGGGGACACAACTGGTATGTGGAAGAGGGAGAAAGGTGGTGTGAGAATGAGGATGAGTAAAACACCATCAAAATGTTATAGGATGAAAACCTCCACAAATATTTCGAGTGTAAGTAAGGAAATGAGTGAGTGTGAGTGAGAGTCAGAGAATGAGTGTGAGAGAGTAAATGTGACTGAGTGTGTGTGTGAGAGCGTGTGTTGGTGTGAGTGAGAGTATGTGAGAGAGTGAGTATTTGTGAGTGTGAGAGCGAATGGGAGAGAGAGGGTGACAGAGAGAATGTCTGTGAGCGTGTGTGTGAATGCATGTGAGTGTGTGGGAGAAAAAGTGTTTGAGAGAGTATGTGTGAGAGATAGTGTGTGAGAGGAGTGTGTGAGAGGGAGTTGCGAGAGAGACTGTGTGAGACAGTGTGTGAGTGTGTGTGAGAGAGTGTGTGTGAAGTTAAGAGTGTCTGCGAGGGAGTGTGTGAGAGACTGTGTGTGATGGAGCGTGTGTGAGGGAGTGTGTATAAAGGAGTGTGCATGAGACAGTGAACATATGAGAGTGTGCTGCAGAAACTATGCGTTAGGGAGTGTGTGTGAGGAAGTGTGCCTGAGAGAGTGTGCGGAAGGTAGTGTGGGTGAGTGAGTTCATGTGAGAGACTGTGCATGCGGGAGTTTGTGTGATGGGGTGTGCATGGGAGACTGTGGTGGGGGATGCTGGTGCCGAAGTGTCCGTGTGAGAGAAACATAAGGGATTGTGCATGAGAAAGTGTGCTTGAGTGGGTGTGCGCGGGGAGAGACAGTATGAGAGAGTGTGCGTGAGGAACTTCGAGTGTGCGTGAGAGAATGTGTGAGAGTCTGTGTGAGATTGGATCGGATTGGATTTGTTTATTCTCACGTGTGCCGAGGTACAGTGAAAAGTATTTTTCTGCGAGCAGCTCAACAGATCATTAAGTACATGGGAACAAAAGGGAATAAATGAAAATACATAATAGGGCAACACAAGATATACAATGTAACCAAATAAGCACTGGCATCGCATGACGCATACAGGATGCCGTGTTAATGAGGTCAGTCAATAAGAGGGTCATTTAGGAGTCTGGTGACAGTGGGGAAGAAGCTGTTTTTGAGTATGTTCGTGCGTGTTCTCAGACTTCTGCATCTCCTGCCCCCGGAAGAAGTTGGAAGAGTGAGCAATCACGGTGGGAGGGATCTTTGATTATGCTGCCCGCTTTCCACAGGCAGCGGGATGTGTAGATGGAGTGAACGGATGGGAGGCAGCTTCGTGTGATGGACGGGGCGGTGTTCACGACTCTCTCGAGTTTGTTGAGGTCCTGGGCCGAGCAGCTGCCACACCAGATTGTGATGCAGCCCGATAGGATGCTTTCTGTGGTGCATTTAAAAAATGTTGGTGAGGGTTAATTTGGACATGCCGAATTTCCTTATTTTGCTGAGGACGGATAGGTGCTGTTGTGCTTTCTTGGTGTAGCGTCGACGTGAGCGGACCAGGACAGAGTTTTGGAGATGTGCACCCCGAGGAACTTGAAACGGCCAACCATCTCCACCTTGGCCCCCGATTATGCTGACAGGAGTGTGTACAGTACTTTGCTTCATGAAGTCAATGACCAGCTCTTTAGTTTTGCGGGCATTGAGGGAGAGATTAATTGTCGCTACACTACTCCATCTAGGTTCTCTATCTTCCTTCTGCATTCTGACTCGTCGTTATTTGACATCCGGCCCACTGTGATCGTATCATCAGCAAACTTGTAGATGGAGTTGGAACCACGTTTTGCCAACAGTCGTGTGTGCACAGGGAGTAGAGTAGGGGGCTAAGTACGCAGACTTGCGGGGCCTCTGTACTGAGTACTATTGTGGAGGAGGTGTTGTTGTTCATTCTTACTGATTGTGGTCTGTTGATCAGAAAATCGAGGATCCAGTTGTAGAGTGGAGATCCAAGTCCTAGGTTTTGGAGCTTTGATATGAGCTTGGCTGGGATTATGGTATTGAAGGCGCTGTAGTCAATAAATAGTAGTCTGATGGAGGAGTCGTTGTTTCCGAGATGCTTTAGGGATGAGTGTAGCGCCAGGACAATTGTGTCTGACGAGGACCGGTTGCAACGGTATGCAAGTTGCAGTGGATCAAGGCGTTCTGGGAATATGGAGCTGATGCGTTTCATGATCAACCTCTAGAAGCCCTTCATTACGAATGAAGTCAGTGCCACTGGACGGTAGTCATTGAGGCATGTTGCCTGGTTCTTCTTTGGTACCGGTATGATGGTGGTCTTCTTGAAGCAGGTGGGGACCTCGGAGTAGAGTAGGGACAGGTTAAAAATGTCTGCGAATACATCTGCCTGCTGGTCCGCGCAGGCTCTGAGTGCACGACCAGGGATCTCGTCCGGGCCCGTCGCCATCCGAGGGTTCATTTTGAGGAAGACCGAACTGAATTTGGAAGCTGTGATCCAAAGAACAAAGAACAAAGAAACTTACAGCACAGGAACAGGCCCTTCGACCCTCTTAACCTGCGGCGATCCAGCTCCTTTATCTAAACCTGTCTCCCATTTGCGAAGGTGTACTTCCCTCTGTTCCTGCCCGTTCATATGCCCGTCCAGATGCCTCTTAAATTATGATGTGGAGATGCCGGCGTTGGACTGGGGTGAGCACAGTAAGAAGTCTTACAACACCAGGTTAAAGTCCAACAGGTTTGTTTCAAACACGAGCTTTTGGAGCGCAGCTCCTTCACCTGAGGAAGGAGCTGCGCTCCGAAAGCTCGTGTTTGAAACAAACCGGTCGGACTTTAACCTGGTGTTGTAAGACTTCTTACTCTTAAATCATGCCATCGTGCCCGCCTCTACCACATCCTCTGGTAAAGCGTTCCAGGCACCCCCACCCACTGCAAAAGAAAATTCCACGCATATCGCCCAGAAACGTTCCCCCTCTCACTTTGAAATCGTGACCCCTTGTAACTGACACCCCCACTCTTGCAAAAAGCTTGTTGCTATCCACCCTGTCCATGCCTCTCATAATTTTGTAGACCTCAATCAGGTCCCCCCTCAACCTCCGTCTTTCCAATGAAAACAATCCTAATCTACTCAACCTTTCTTCATAGCTAGCCCCCTCCATACCAGACAACATCCCGGTGAACCTCCTCTGCACCCTCTCCAAAGCATCCACATCGTTCTGGTGATGAGGCGACCAGACCTGCACGCAGTATTCCAAATGTGGCCTAACCAATGTCCTATACAACTGTAACATGACCTGCCAACACTTGTACTCAACACCCCGTCCGATGAAGGCAAGCATGCCTTCTTCAGTACTCTATCAACCTGCGTGGCCACCTTCAGGGTACAATGGATCTGAACTCCCAGATCTCTCTGTACATCAATTTTCCCCAGGACCCTTCCATTGACCATATAGTCCTCTCTTGAATATGATCTTCCAAAATGCATCACCTCGCATTTGCCTGGATTGAACTCCATCTGCCATTTCTCTTCCCAACTCTCCAATCTATCCATATTTTGTTGTATTCTCTGAAAGTCCTCCTCGCTATCTGCAACTCCAGCAATCTTTGTATCATCTGCAAACTTGCTAATCAGACCGCTTATACCTTCCTCCAGGTCATTTATGTAGATCACAAACAATCGTGGTCCGAACACTGATCCCTGTGGAACACCACAAGTCACCCTTCTCATTTTGAGACACTCCCTTCCACCACGACTCTCTGTCTCCTGTTACCCAGCCAGGTATTAATCCATCTCGCAAGTACACCCTGAACCACATACGACTTCACTTTTTCCATCAACCTGCCATGGGAAACCTTCTCAAACGCCTTACTAAAGTCCATGTATATGACATCTACAGCCGTTCTCTCATCAATTAACTTTGTCACCTCCTCAAAGAATTTAGCGTGGCCAATCCACCTAACCCGCACATCTTTGGACTGTGGGAGGAAACCGGAGCACCCAGTGGAAACCCACGCACACACGGGGAGGACGTGCAGACAGTGACCCAGCGGGGAATCGAACCTGGGACCCTGGAGCTGTGAAGCATTTATGCTAACCACCATGCTACCGTGTTGCCCCAAATTATTGCGCGTTTGAGATTCGTCCGACTTTCACAATATTCCTCCAAAGCTTCATCAGTTTTGTGTTGCCTCGATCTTTTGAATGCTTCCTTTTTCATCTGAGCTGGTCTCACAATTTCTCCCGTCATCCATGGCTCCCTTATCTTGCCATTTCTATCTCTCATTTTCACAGGCACATGTCTGTCCTGCACTCAAATCACCCTTTCCAAAAAAGACTCCCACATTTCAAATGTGGATTTATCCGAAAACACCTGATCCCAATCCACATTCCCTAGCTCCTGCCGAATTTTTTTGTACTCTGCCTTTCCCGAATTTATCACTCTTCCTTTAGGACCACTCTTGTCCTTTTATTCTAAAACTTACGGAATTGTGATCGCTATTCCCAAAGTAATCAGCGACTGAAACATCAACCACCTGGCCGGGATCATTCCCCACGACCAGGTCCAGTATGGCTCCCTCCCGAGTTTGACTATTTACATACTGCTCTAAAAAAATCTCTCCTGGATGCTACTTACAAACTCTGCTCCATCTACACCTCCACCACTTCACGAATCCCATTCAATGTAGGGGAAGTTAAAATTTCCCATCACAACCACCCTATTGCTCCGACATTTTTATATAATCTGTCTGCATATTTGTACCTCTACTTCATGCTCGCTTTTGGAGGCCTGTAGTAAAGTCCCAACAATGTTACTGCACCCTTCCTATTTCTTAGCTCCACCCATATTTCCTCAGTGCTCGAATCCTCCATCGTGCCCTCCTTAATCACAGCTGTAATATCATCTCTGACGAGTAATGGAACGCCTCCCCGCCTTCTACCTCCCTCTCTATCCCTCCTGAAGCATCTATACCCTGGGATTTTCAGTTGCCAGTCCTGCCCTTCCCTCAACCAAGTCTCAGTAATACCTATAACATCATATTCCCAGGTACTGCTCCAAGCCCTAAATTAATCTGCCTTACCTGCTACATTTCTCGCATTAAAACAAATGCACCTCAGACCACCTGTCCCTTTGCGTTCATCAACTCTTCCCCCTAGTCACATTGAGTTTATTATCTCGTACCTTACTGGCGTTAGTTGCTGCTTCTTTACTGACCTCTAACTTCCAAATCTGGTTCCCATCCCCCTGCCACATTAGTTTAAAACCTCCCCAACAGTGTTAGCAAAAGTGATGGTGGGTATGGGTGAATTATGGGCTGCTGGGGCACTCGACAGCGGATTGTTGGTTACTTGCTCGAACCGAGCGTAGAATGCATTCAGCTCATCGGGGAGGGGTGCCCTCCTGCGGAGATACCGCTCGGCTTCGATTTGCAGCCCGTTATGTTGTTTAGGCGCCGGGCGGAGGAGGGATGGTGGTCAGGGCGGGCGGAGCGCGGAGGGCTGTTTACTCCGATCTGAGTGGAGTTGGACGAGAGGTGGGGGGGAGAATGGAAGTTAAATTAAACCGATTAATCGCGACGGGGTGATTTATTTTTTGCGGAGGGGGGAGAATGGAAGTAAAATTTAACCGATTGATTGCGACTGGGGTGATTTATTTTTGCGGAGAGCCGATGGGTTTATTTTTCTGGGGTAGTTGTCTACTACAAGCGGCGACTTTTTCGGCGCTTGTAGACAACAAGCGGCGTTTTAGTTTGGGGGTGCGTCGAGTGGACGGGGAAAAAAAATAACGGGTCCGCCATTTTGTGAAGGTCGGCGGAGATTTTGGGGGTCTGAGGGTCCGCCATTTTGTGACGGTCGGGCCATCCGCCGATTAACTGGCGGCTACCTTGTCAAAGGCCGCTTTTTAATGGGGGGGGGGGGGCGGGGAAGAGAGATTGGGGTTGAGCGGCCATCTTGAGAAGGTCTGCCTGTGTTGGGGGTCGGGACGGCCATCTTGTGAAGGACTTGCCTGCACGGGGGGCGGCCATTTTGTGAAGCGATCTTGTGTTGGTCGCGGCCCCGCCATTTTGTCAAATCCACCAAAGTTCTTTCCTGTTGGGAAGCTGGGCAGGGAGATGAGATCATTGGGGGGGGGGGGCTATGTCAAACCAAGTATTCTTGGGGTGAGGGGCAGATTTTGAAACCTCATTTGTGAGCACAGTTTGGGTGGGTATCTCAAAGCTTTTAACAGGTGTCTGGTCAGGAGCTACGGAAGGGTGGGATGAGGCAGTAGTGGTGAAGCCGATGTGAAATCCCCTTTCAGACATTGAGCTGAGATTTGGCTGGTGTTGAAAGGAGCTGATTTCTATAACACCCTTTAGGGCCTCACGGTAGCATGGTGGTTAGCATCAATGCTTCACAGCTCCAGGGTCCCAGGTTCGATTCCCGGCTGGGTCACTGTCTGTGTGGAGTCTGCACGTCCCCCCCCGTGTGCGCGTGGGTTTCCTCCGGGTGCTCCGGTTTCCTCCCACAGTCCAAAGATGTGCGGGTTAGGTGGATTGGCCATGCTAAATTGCCCGTAGTGTAAGGTTAATGGGGGGATTGTTGGGTTACGGGTATGTGGGTTTAAGTGGGGTGATCATTGTTCGGCACAACATCGAGGGCCGAAGGGTCTGTTCTGTGCTGTACTGTTCTATTAGGCCTTGCCACAACCGCGGAGAGTCTGTCTGTGTTTCTAGCTTGGTTTGATATTCTCTCTTGACATCTCGGATGGCTTTGTGGAGGTCGTACCTGGATTTCCTGTGTAGGTCAGGGTCATCTGCCTTGAACACCCTTTATCTGTCATTCAGTAGGGAGTCAATCTCGCGATTGAGCCATGGGTTCTGATTGGGGATCGTACATACTGCTATCTTTGGCACGCAGTCGTCCACACTTTTCCTGACGAAGTCTGTGACAGTGGTGGCATACTCATTTAAGTTGATCACTGAGTTACTAAATATGGACCAGTCCACTGTCTCTAAGCAGTAACGAAAGAGCTCTCTGTCTCCTTGGACCAGCAGTGCACAACGTTCTTAGCTGAATCTTCCCGCTTGAGATTCTGCTTGTATGCCAGGAGAAGGAGCACCGTCGTATGGTCTGATTTCCCAAAGTGCAGTCGGAGGATGGAACGGTAGTGTCACTTGATTTTTGAGTAGCAGTGGTCAAAAGTGATGTTGCCCCTGGTGGGACAAGAGATATGCTGGTGGAAATTTGGCAGTACACTGTTGAGTTTGGCCTTGTTGATGTCTCCAGCCACGATGAACAAGGCCTCCGGGTGTTCTGTTCGTATCTATTTATAACTGTGTACAGTTCGTCCAGTGCCTTCTTCACTTCTGCCTGGGGTGGTTGTAGACCGCTGTGATAATGGCTGAAGTGAATTCACGTGGAAGATATTATGGGCGGTACATCACGGTCAGGTATTCCATGGCTGGGGAGCAGTTGGTCGCCAGGGTAGCCACATTGAAGCAGCAGGAGGAGCTGAGGAGGCACACCCCTCCACACTTCACTTTGCCTGATGATGCCGTGCGGTCTTGCTGGTGAATTGAGAAGCCTTCAGGTTGTCTGGCCCAGCCCGGTGAGGCGGCGTGAGCCAACTCTCTGTGAAACAGAGCACACAACAATCTCTTACTTCCCTCTGAGAGTTAAGTGCGGTGTTAGGTTCATCCAGCTTGTTTTCGATCGCTTGGACGTTTGGCAGGAGTTTGCTGGGCAGAGGGGTCTTCAAACCGCGTTGCTTCAGTCTAACCTGCAGACCGCCGAGTTTCCGTTGCTTTCTTTATCGGCGGCTGCTGCTGAATGATCCTGGGATCCGATAGGAGACATCAGCCCTTGTGGAAGGTAGTTTGTTGCATCTGGCGGGGTTCAGGGTGTGGGCGGGTACAAGGGTCACGTCTGGCAGGGTCCTGGACGCTGGTTGAGGTAGTGGGGTTGTTATGGGGACGTGTTTGCCATCCGGATGTGTCCGGCATTCTACGGGTGCGGGAATGCCTTGCAGCACATTCGGGTCATCGCCTGGGGTCTCTGCCATTTATGGGGTCCTGGGTCGTGGGCAGGGGCTTCCTGACGCAGGTTGGGCTGGGTCCCGTGGTCTTTTCCCTCCCTGGGCGCTACTGGAATCGGGTCTTGACGTGGATTGTTCTTTCTTCCATCACCAGCTATGTCAGGTTGTTGGGCGGGCCTCACCATGTCGGTTCGGTGAGCGGGTCTCACGGGGTCGGTTTGGGCCTGTTTCTGCCGTCGGGGGTCGAGTCGGGAGCTCCGGGGATAGGGGCGGGCGATCCGGGGCCTGGCGTCGGTAGTTAGGACGGGTTGGGTGATCCGAGGTCCGGGTCGGCTCCAAATCGAGTTTGGGGCTTCACTTCCGGTTTGGGCCCGATCTTCTTCCAGGTCGCGGAGGTCAGATCGGGTCGGTTCAAAAGGTCTCCATGGGCCTCGGAGGATGTTCAAGCCTGCAAGAGAAGATAAAAGAGAGACGTTAGTAATAATGTTAGTTTTAGAATTAACTTTTAAAATTTTAGAACGAGTATAAGTTAAGGAAAAAGTCAATCTCTGGGGGAGCGCTGGCAGAGAGTCACCTCGCTCCGGAGCCACCTTGGAAGGCCGATTGTTTGTTCGAGTGTGTGAGAGAGTGTGTGTGAGCGAGTATGTGTGAGAGAGTGCGTCAAAGGATTTGTGAGGGTGTGCAGGTGGGATTGTACATGAGGGCATGTGTGTGAGTGAGTGTGTATGATGGGGTCTGTATCAGCGAGTGTGCGTGAGGCAGTGTGCATGAGGGAGTGTGCATGAGGGAGTGTGCATGAGAGATGTGCTTGAGAGATTATGTAATGGAGAGAGTGTGTGCGTGAGAGAATATGTCTGAGGGAGGGCTTGTGTGAGAGTGTGTGAGATTGTGTGTGAGAGTGTCTATTAAGGAGAGCGTTTGTGTGACGCAGTGTGTGTGATAGTGTGTCTGAGAGTGTGTTTGTGAGAGTGTGTGTGAGAGAGTGTGTGAGAGTGGGTGTGAGAGAATGAGTGTGTGACACAATGTGCGTGAGAGAGTGCATGAGGGCATGGTATGAGGAAGTGTGCACGAGGGGCTCTGCATCAGAAAGTGTGCATGAGGCAGTGTGAATGAGGGAGTTTGAAATGAAAATCGCTTATTGTCACGAGTAGGCTTCAAATGAAGTTACTGTGAAAAACCCCTAGTCGCCACATTCCGGCGCCTGTTCGGGGAGGCTGTTACGGGAATCGAACCGTGCTGCTGGCTTGCCTTGGTCTGCTTTCAAAGCCAGCGATTAGCCCTGTGAGCTAAACAGCCCCTATGAGAGGTGTGCATGATAGTGTATGTGAAGGAGAGAGTGTGTGTGAGAGTGTGTGAGAGAGTATGTGTGAGAGTGTGTGAAAGAATGTGTGGGAATCTGAGTGACAGTGAAAATCTGAGAGTCTGCGTGACATACTGTACATGAGGGGATGCACCTTTTGGAATGTGTTTGAGGGAGTGTCCATCTGAGCGACTGTGTGTGAGGGAATGTGCGTGAGAGAGTGTGCATGTGGGAGTGTGCATGGCGGAGTGTGAATGAGGGAGTATGCATGGAGTAGTGTGCATAATGGAGCGTGCATAAGAGATTGTGTGTGTGAGAGAGTGCGTGTGAAAGAGAGTCTGTGAGTGTGTCTGAGGGAGTGAGTGAGGACGTTCGTGAGGTATTGCTTATGAGAGAGTGTTTCTGAGAAAAAGGACGTTCGTGAGGGATTGCTTATGAGAGAGTGTTTCTGAGAAAAAGAGTGTAAGCGTGTGTGTCAGATAGTTTGTGAGGGAGTGTGTGTGAGACAGTGGACATCAGAGAGTGTGGTTGAGTGAGTGTGCGTGAGGGAGTGTGCGTGAGAGTGTGTGTGAGAAAGATTGTGTGTGAGAGAATTGTGTGAGAGTCTGTGAGAGAGTATGTATGAGACAGGGAAAAACTGAGATTGTGGGTGAGGGCGTGTGGGTGAAGGCAAGTGTGTGAAGGATGTCTGCGTCAGAGTGTGTGCGTGAGGAAGAGTGCATGATAACGTGTGTGCGTCTGAGAGAGAGTGTAGGAGAGAGTGTGTGAGAGAGTGTGGGAGAGAGAGTGTGTGAGAGTGTGTGAGGGAGTGCTTGTGACAGTGTGTGTGTGAGAGAGTGTGCACGAGTGTGTATGAAGGACAGAGTTTGTGTGAGAGAGTGTGTGTGAGAGAGTGAGTGTGTGAGAGAGTGCATGAGAGTGTGTGTGAGAGTTCATGAGAAGGAAAGTATGTGTGAGAATTGTAGTGATCTCTGCATATGTTAACACATGATTAGTTAATGCGCAGTCAGTACAGTCAGATGATCACCAGATGGCAATATTAAAAGGAACTAGAAAAGGAGTTCCTCGCTATATTTCTGTGTGTGTAGTGCAGCTTGAGTATAGATGTGACCAGCTCAGAGTGTAGCGTATTATCTTAATTGTTAGTTTAATTTAATCTTAGTTAATTCTGTTACTTCTCAAAGTATTAAACTGAAAGAACTCACAAGTATATTATTTTGTTACTCAATGAATAATTTGTCATCAACTGGAATACTTTGACTGTTTATAGAACATATGTGTGAGCACAGAACATACAGTGCAGAAGGATGCCATCGGCCCATCGAGTCTGCACCGACCCACTTAATCCCTCACTTTCACCCTATCTCCGTATCCAAATAACACCTCCTCACCTTTTTCTGGACACCAAGGGCAATTTAGCATGGCCAATCCATCTAACATGCACGTCTTTGAACTGTGGGAGGAAACCGGAGCACCTGGAGGAAACCCACGCAGACACGGTGAGAACGTGCATACTCCGCACAGACAGTTACCAAGCGGGGAATCGAACCTCGGACACTGGCGCTGTGAAGCCACAGTGCTATCCACTTGTGTTGCTGTGCTGCCCTAATTAAGTTAAATCCAACTCAGAAATTCAAATGAGTAATATCTATATTGCATTTCTATGGGTGGTGTGGGACGCCACTGGTGTCCCCGCTGACAACACCAGCGGGAAGTGCACGCAACTAGAGCTCCTCGGAGACCGGGTTCGGGAACTGGAGCTGGAACTGGATGAACTTCGGATCATCCGGGAAACAGAGGGGGTAATAGAGAGGAGTTACAGGGAGGTAGCCACCCCCAAGGTAGAGGATAGGCCTAGCTGGGATACAGTCAGGGAAATAAAACGAGCGGGGAGACAGTGCAGGGATCCCTCGTTGCCGTTCACCATCAAAACAAGTGTACCGTTTTGGATGCTGTTTGTGGGGGGGGGGGGGTACCAGCGGCCAGGTCTCTGGCACTGAGTCAGGCTCTGTTGATCAGAAGGGAAGAGAGGAGAATAGAGTAGCAATAGTGATACGAGACTCAATGGTTAGTGGAACGGATAGCAGATTATGTGGTCGCCAACGGGACTCTCAGAAGGTATGTTGCTTCCCGGGTGCCAGGGTCAGTGATGTCCCAGATCGATTGTACAGGATTCTTAAGGGAGAGGGTGTGCAACCAGACGTCCTGGTGCATATAGGCACAAAAGACATAGACAAGAAAAGGAATGTGGACCTAAAAGGTGATTTTATGGAGATAGGTTGGAAGCTGAAGAACAGGACAAGTAGAGTAATAATCTCAGGATTGCGACCGGTTCCACGTGCAAGTGAGGCAAGGGGCAGCGAGCGAGTGTAGCTGAACACATCGCTACAGGTCTGGTGCAGGAGGGAAGGATATGCGGATGATCGGGATATCTTCTGGGGAAGTTTGGACCTGTACATGATGGACGGATTGCAGCTAAACTGGAGGGGGATCAATATCGTGGATGGGAGGTTTGCTGGAGCTCTTCGGGAAGATTTAAACGAGTTTAACAGGGGTTTGGGAACCAGAGCCGTTGAACAGGCAGAACGAGTATGCGGCGAGACTGTGAGGAAGTGTAGACAGTTGGTAGGGCAAAGTTGCAGTCAGAGGAATGGGTTACAGTGTGTATGTTTTAATGCAAGGAGTGTAAGTAATAAGTGAGATGAACATCGAGCATAAATCAGTACTTGGAACTACGATATTGTGGACATTACGGAGACATGGATTTCACAAGGGCAGGAACGGGTGTTAGATGTTCTGTGCTATAGATGTTTTAATAAGAATAGGGAGGGAGGTAAAAGAGGACGGGGAGTGGCACTGTTAATTAGGCAGTGCATCACAGCTGCAGAAAAGGAGTCGAGGAGGGTTTGTCGATTGAGTCAGTATGGGTGGAAATCATTAACAAGAAAGGAGCAGTCACATCATTGGGATTTTTTTATAGACCCCCCAATAGCAGCAGAGAGATGGAAGAAAAGATTGGGCTGGAGATCCTGGAAAGGTGTAGAAGTAACAGAGTTGTTGTCATGGGTGACTTCAACTTCCCTAATATTGACTGGAACCTCCTTAGTGCAAATGGTTTGGATGGAGCAGATTCTGTCCGGTGTGTACAGAAAAGATTCCTGACACAATATGTATGTAGCCCGACGAGAGGGGAGGCGATATTGGATTTAGTGCTTGACTACGGACCAGGCCGATGTCAGATGTCTCGGTGGGAGAGCATTTCGGTGATAGTGACCACAACTACTTGACCTTTGTCATAGTGATGGAGAGGAATAGGAACAGATAATATGGGATGGTATTTCACTGGGAGAGGGGAAATTATGCTGCTTTTCCATAGGAGCCGAGGAGCAAAAAGTGGGAAAAGTTGTTCTTGGGGAAATGCACAACAGTAATGTGAGGGTTGTTTAACTAGCACTTCCTGAATAGTCAGTTTGGGTCAGTTTTTGTGCAGTGTGTGCAGGAGGGTTTTCTGACACAGTATGTAGACAGGCAAACAAGGGGCGAGGCCACATTGAATTTGGTACTCGGTAATGAACCTGGCCAGGTGTTAGATTTAGATATAGGTGAGCACTTAGGTGATAGTGATCACAATTCGGTTATGTTTACTTTAGCAATGGGCAGGTATAGGTATATTCCGCAAGGCAAGAATTATAGCTGGGGGAAAGGCAATTAAGATGCTATTCGGCAAGATTTAGGATGTATAGGATGGGGAAGGAAACTGCAGGGGATGGGTACAATCTAAATGTGGAGCTTTTTCAAGGAACAGCTACTGCGTGTCCTTGATAAGTATGTACCTGTCAGACAGGGAGGAAGTTGTCGAGCAAGGGGACCGTGGTTTCCTCAGGAAGTTGAAGCACTTGTCAAGAGGAAGAAGAAGGCTTATGTTAGGATGAGACATGAGGGCTCAGTTAGGGCACTTGAGAGTTACAAGTTAGTCAGGAAGGACCTAAAGGGAGAGTTAAGAAGAGCGAAGAGAGGACACGGAAAGTCGTTGGCGGATAGGATCAAGGAAAATCCTAAGGCTTTCTATAGGTATATTAGGAACAAAAGAATGACGAGAGTAAGATTAGGGCCAATCAAGGATAGTAGTGGAAAGTTGTGTGTGGAATCAGAGGAGATAGGGGAAGCGTTAAATGGATATTTTTCGTCAGTGTTTACACTGGAGAAAGACAATTTTGTCGAGGCGAATACTCAGGTTCAGTCGACCAGGCTAGATGGAATTGAGAGTCACAATGTGGAGGTGTTAGCAATTTTGGAAAATGTAAAAATAGATAAGTCCCCTGGGACAGGTGGGGTTTATCCTAGGATTCTCTGGGAGCCAGGGAGGAGATTGCAGAGACTTTGTCCTTGATCTTTATGTCGTCTTTGTCGACAGGAATAGTGCCGGAAGTCTGGAGGATAGCAAATGTTGTCCCCTTGTTCAAGAAGGGGAGTAGAGACAACCCTGGTAATTATAGACCTGTGAGCCTTACTTCGGTTGTGGGTAAAATGTTGGAAAAGGTTATAAGAGATAGGGTTTATAATCATCTTGAAAAGAACAAGTTGATTAGCGATACTCAACACGGTTTTGTGAAGGGTAGGTCATGCCTCACAAACCTTACTGAGTTTTTTGAGAAGGTGACCAAACAGGTGGATGAGGGTAAAGCGGTTGATGTGGTGTATATGGATTTCAGTAAGGCGTTTGATAAGGTTCCCCACAGTAGGCTATTGCAGAAAATAAGGAGGTATGGGGTTGGAGGTGGTTTAGCGGGTTGGATCAGTAATTGGCTAGCTGAAAGAAGACAGAGTGTGGTGGTTGATGGCAAATGTTCATCCTGGAGTTCAGTTAATAGTGGTGTACCGCAAGGATCTGCTTTGGGCCGCTACTGTTTGTCATTTTTATAAATGTCCTGGAAAATGGTGCAGAAGGATGGGTTAGTAAATCTGCAGATGACACGAAGGTCAGTGGAGTTGTGGATAGTGCTGAAGGATGTTATAGGATACAGAGGGACATAGATAAGCTACAGAGCTGGGCTGAGACGTGGCCGATGGAGTTTAATGCGGAAAAGTGTGAGGTGGTTCACTTTGGAATGAGTAACAGGAATGCAGAGTACTGGGCAAATGGCACGATTCTTGGTAGTGTAGATGAACAGAGAGATCTCGGCATCCAGTTACATAAATCCCTGAAAGTTGCCACCCAGGTTAATAGGGCTGTTAAGAAGGCATATGGTGTGCTAGCCTTTATCAGTAGGGGGTTGAGTTTCGGAGCCACAAGGTCATGCTGCAGCTGTACATAACTCTGGTGCGGCCGCTCCTGGAGTACTGCGTGCAGTTCTGGTCACCACATTATAGGAAGGATGTGGATGCTTTGAAAAGGGTTCAGAGGAGATTTACTAGGGTATTTCCTGGTATGGAGGGAAGGTCTTACGATGAAAGTCTCAGGGTCTTGAGGTTGTTTTCGTTAGAGAGGAAAAAGCTGAGAGGTGACTTAATAGAGACGGTAGCAGTGGGCCTCACGGTAGCAGTGGGCCTCACGGTAGCATGGTGGTTAGCATCAATGCTTCACAGCTCCAGGGTCCCAGGTTCGATTCCCGGCTGGGTCACTGTCTGTGTGGAGTCTGCACGTCCTCCCCGTGTGTGCGTGGGTTTCCTCCGGGTGCTCCGGTTTCCTCCCACAGTCCAAAGATGTGCGGGTTAGGTGGATTGGCCATGCTAAATTGCCCGTAGTGTAAGGTTAATGGGGGGTTTGTTGGGTTACGGGTATACGGGTTACGTGGGTTTAAGTAGGGTGATCATTGCTCGGCACAACATCGAGGGACGAAGGGCCTGTTCTGTGCTGTACTGTTCTATGTCTATGTTCTATATAAGAGTCAGGTGGTTAGATAGGGTGGACAGTGAGAGTCTCTTTCCTCGGATGGTGGTGACCAACACGAGGGGACATAGCTTTAAATTGAGGGGTGGTAGATACAGGACAGATGTCAGAGGCAGTTTCTTTACTCAGATAGTAGTAGTCGTGTGGAACGCCCCGTCTGCAACAGTAGTAGAATCGCTAACTTTAAGGGCATTTAAGTGGTCACTGGATAGACATATGGATGAAAATGGAATAGTGTAGGTCAGACAGGCTTCAGATAGTTTCACGGGTCGGCGCAACATCGAGGGCCGAAGGGCCCGTACTACGCTGTAATGTTCTATGTTCTAGTTATGTTCCAGTCAGGTGAAGGAGCGTTGGATGACAAGATAAGTGGAGATTCTCGTCAAGAAGAAAAAGGAAGCTTACGTAAGATTGGGGAAGCAAGGATCTGGCACGGATCTAGGGAATTACAAAGTAGCCAGGAAGTAACTCGTAAATGGACTTAGAAGAGTTAGGAGGGGGTATGAAAAAGACCTGGCCGGAAGCATTATGGAAAGCCCAAGGCGTTCTACACCTCTGTGAGAAATTAAAGGATGATCAGAGTGAGAGTAGGGCCGATCAGGGATAATGGAGGGATCTTGTGCCTGGAGTCTGAGGAGGTGGGGAGACCCTAAATGAATATTTGTCTTCAGTATTCATTAGAGAGAGGGACCTTGTTGCTCATGGACTCAGCGTGGACCACGTTTATGGACTCGAACAGATTGAAATTGACAAGGACGATGTGCTGGAAATTTTGAAAAGCATCGGGATAGATAAGTCCCCGTGGCCTGACGGGACACCCAAGGTTTCTCCGAAAAGCGAGAGAGGAGATGGTTCCTGGTAGTGTGGATGAGCAGAGAGATCTCGTTGTCCAGGAACATAGATCCCTGAACGTTGCCACCCAGGTGGAGAGGGTTGTTTAGAAGGCATACGGTGTGTTAGATTTTATTCCTGGAGGGATTGAGTTTCAGAGCCATGAGGGCATGTTGCAGCTGTACAAAACTCTGGTGCGGCAGCAGTTGGAGTTTTGCGTGTAATTCTGATCGCCGCATTGTAGGAAGGATGTGGACGCATTGGAAAGGGTGCAGAGGAGATATACCAGAACGTTACGTTTTATGGAGGGAAGATATTATGAGGAAAGGCTGAGGGACTTGAGGCTGTTTTCGTTAGAGAGAAGGTTAAGAGGTGACTTAATTGAGGCAGACAAGATGATCAGTGGATTAGATAGGGTGGACAGTGAGAGCCATTTTCCTCGGATGGTGATGTCTAGCACGAGGGGACACATTGCGGGGAGATAGGTATAGGACAGATGTCAGAGGTAGGTTATTTACTCAGAGAGTAGTAAGGGCGTGGAATGCCCTGCCTGCAATAGTAGTGGACTCGCCAACACTAAGGGCATTCAAATTGTCATTGGATAGACAAATGGACGATAAGGGAATAGTGTAGATGGGCTTTAGAGTGGTTTCACAGGTCGCGCAACATCGGGGGCCGAAGGGCCTGTACTGCGCTGTAATGTTCTATGTTCCATGTTCTACACAGCTCCCAGTCTTCTCTTTAAATATTTATTACCTACTTCCTCTTTAAACCGATTATTGGCATCATATCTCTCAATTTAACTGTCTTCAATATATAAACAATCTTTCCTCTTCTCTGTTGTTTTAAGCTTGTGCTGAATAAACCCGAAGAAGATTTCCGAAATGTCCTGATTTATTAACCCGCAGAGCATGCAGCTTGTCCCTATTCATTTCAAGTGCTTCTCTTTCACATCCAGCATTTTTAACACACACACGCACACACACACCTACACACACAAACACACACGGACACAGTGACATACACAAACACGCACACACACACGTACACACATCTTTCATTTATTCATTATTTGATACTTTATTTGTAATCAGTTAAGGTAAAGTGTGAAAATGGCAGGAGATCGCAGACCCGTGTTATGCTCCTCGTGCTCAATGTGGGAGTTCAGTGACGCGGCCGATGCCCCTGACTCCTTCATGTGCGGGAAGTGTGTCCAGCTGCAGCTCCTTTCAGACCGCATGACGGGTCTAGACTAAATACTCAATACTCAATACCGCGTCCGATGAAGGCAAGCATGCTGTATGCGTTCTTGACCACTCTATCGACCTGAGTTGCCACATTCAGGGTACAATGGACCTGAACTCCCAGATCTCTGTACATCATTCTTCCCCAGGACTCTTCCGTTGACCGTATAGTCGGCTTTTGAATTAGATCTTCCAAAATGCATCACCTCGCATTTGCCTGGATTGAACTCCATCTGCCATTTTTCTGCCCAACTCTCCAATCTATCTATAATTTGCTGTATTTTCTGACAGTCCTCCTCGCTATCTGCAACTACACCAATCTTAGTATCATCTGCAAACTTGCTAATCAGATCACCTAAACCTTCGTCCAGATCATTTATGTATATCACAAACAACAGTGGTCCTGGCACTGATCCCTGTGGAACAGAACTAGTCACCTTTCTCCATTTTGAGACACACCCTTTCACCACTACTCTCTGTCTACTGTTGCCTAGCCAGTTATTTGTCTATCTAGCTAGAACACTCCGAAGCCCATACGACTTCAGTTTTTCCAGCATCTACCATGGGAAACTTTATCAAACGCCTCACTGAAGTCCATTTATGTGACATCAACAGCCCTTTTCTCATCAATTAAGTTTGTCACTTCCTCAAAGAATTCTATTAAGTTTGTAAAACATGACATTTCCTGCACAAAACCATGCTGCCTATCACTGATAATTCTATTTCCTTACAAATGTGAATACATCCTATCCCTCAGTATCTTCTCCAACAGTTTGCCGACCACTGACGTCAAGCTCACAGGTCTATAATTCCCATGATTATCCGTTTCTTACACAAAGGGACAGCATTGTCAATTCTCCAGTCCACTGGGACCTCACACATGCTCAATGATGCTGCAAATATATCTGTTAAGGCCCCAGCTGTTCCGTCCCTCGCTTCCCTCAGGAACCTAGGATATATCCCATCAGGACCTAGGGCCTTGTCCACCTTAATGACTTTAACAATGCCCAAAACTTCCCCCTTCCTTATGCCGACTTGACCTTGAGTATTTAAACACCCATCCCCAGCCTCAACATCCGTCATGCCCCTCTCCTTGGTGAATACCGATGCAAAGTACTCATTAAGGATCTCACTCATTTCCTTTGACTCCACGCATAAATTCCCTTTTTTCTCTTTGAGTTGGTCAATCTTTTCTCTAGTTACCCTCTTGCTCCTTATATACGAATAAAAGGATTTGGGGGTTTCCTTGACCCTGTTAGCCAAAGATATTTCATGACCGCTTTTAGCCCTCTTTATTGCGCGTTTGAGCGGTGTCCTATTTGCCCTATAATCCTCCAAAGCTTCATCAGTTTTGAGTCGCCTCGATCTTGTGTATGATTCTTTTTTCATCTCAGCTCGTCTCCCAATTCCACCCGTCATCCATGGTTCCCTAACCTTGCCATTTATATCCCTCATTTTCACAGCGACATGTCTGTCCTGCATTCTGATCAACCTTTCCATAAAAGACTCCAATATTTCAAATGTGGATTTATCCTTAATCAGCTGCTCCCAATCCACATTCCCTAGCTCCTGCCGAATTTTGTTATAAGAACATAAGAACTAGGAGCAGGAGTAGGCCATCTGGCCCCTCGAGCCTGCTCCGCCATTCAATTAGATCATGGCTGATCTTTTGTGGACTCAGCTCCACTTTCCGGCCTGAACACCATAACCCTTAATCCCTTTATTCTTCAAAAAACTATCTATCTTTACCTTAAAAACATGTAATGAAGGAGCCTCAACTGCTTCACTGGGCAAGGAATTCCATAGATTCACAACCCTTTGGGTGAAGAAGTTCCTCCTAAACTCAGTCCTAAATCTACTTCCCCTTATTTTGAGGCTATGCCCCCTAGTTCTGCTGTCACCCGCCAGTGGAAACAACCTGCCCGCATCTATCCTATCTATTCCCTTCATAATTTTAAATGTTTCTATAAGATCCCCCCTCATCCTTCTAAATTCCAACGAGTACAGTCCCAGTCTACTCAACCTCTCCTCATAATCCAACCCCTTCAGCTCTGGGATTAACCTAGTGAATCTCCTCTGCACACCCTCCAGCGCCAGTACGTCCTTTCGCAAGTAAGGAGACCAAAACTGAACACAATACTCCAGGTGTGGCCGCACTAACACCTTATACAATTGCAACATAACCTCCCTAGTCTTAAACTCCATCCCTCTAGCAATGAAGGACAACATTCCATTTGCCTTCTTAATCACCTGTTGCACTTGTAAACCAACCTTCTGTGACTCATGCACTAGCACACCCAAGTCTCTCTGAACAGCGGCATGCTTTAATATTTTATCGTTTAAATAATAATCCAGTTTGCTGTTATTCCTACCAAAATGGATAACCTCACATTTGTCAACATTGTATTCCATCTGCCAGACCCGAGTCCATTCACTTAACCTATCCAAATCCCTCTGCAGACTTCCAGTATCCTCTGCACTTTTCGCTTTACCACTCATCTTAGTGTCATCTGCAAACTTGGACACATTGCCCTTGGTCCCCAACTCCAAATCATCAATGTAAATTGTGAACAATTGTGGGCCCAACACGGATCCCTGAGGGACACCACTAGCTACTGATTGCCAACCAGAGAAACACCCATTTATCCCAACTCTTTGCTTTCTATTAATTAACCAATCCTCTATCAATGCTACTACTTTACCCTTAATGCCATGCATCTTTATCTTATGCAGCAACGTTTTGTGTGGCACCTTGTCAAAGGCTTTCTGGAAATCCAGATATACCACATCCATCGGCTCCCCGTTATCTACTGCACTGGTAATGTCCTCAAAAAATTCCACTAAATTAGTTAGGCATGACCTGTCTTTTACGAACCCATGCTGCGTCTGCCCAATGGGACAATTTCTATCCAGATGCCTCGCAATTTCTTCCTTGATGATAGATTCCAGCATCTTCCCTATTTCCGAAGTTAAACTCACTGGCCTATAATTTCCTGCTTTCTGCCTACCTCCTTTTTTAAACAGTGGCGTCACGTTTGCTAATTTCCAATCCACCGGGACCACCCCAGAGTCTAGTGAATTTCGGTAAATTATCACTAGTGCATATGCAATTTCCCTAGCCATCTCTTTTAGCTCTCTGGGATGCATTCCATCAGGGCCAGGAGACTTGTCTACCTTTAGCCCCATTAGCTTGCCCATCACTCCCTCCTTAGTGATAACAATCCTCTCAAGGTCCTCACCTGTCATAGCCTCATTTCTATCAGTCGCTGGCATGTTATTTGTGTCTTCCACTGTGAAGAACGACCCAAAAAACCTGTTCAGTTCCTCAGCCATTTCCTCATTTCCCATTAGTAAAACTCCCTTCTCATCCTCTAAAGGACCAATATTTACCTTAGCCACTCTTTTTTGTCTTATATATTTGTAAAAACTTTTACTGTCTGTTTTTATATTCTGAGCAAGTTTACTCTCATACTCTATCTTACTCTTCTTTATAGCTTTTTTAGTAGCTTTCTGTTGCCCCCTAAAGATTTCCCAGTCCTCTAATCTCCCAGCAACCTTTGCCACTTTATATGCTTTTTCCTTCAATTTGATACTCTCCCTTATTTCCTTAGATATCCACGGTCGATTTTCCCTCTTTCTTCCGTCCTTCCTTTTTGTTGGTATAAACCTTGGCCTTTCCGCAGTTTAGCACTCTTCCTTTAGGACCACCCTCGTCTTTGTCCATGTGCATTCTAAAACTTACGGAATTGTGATCGCTATTGCCAAAGTAATCACTGACTGAAACTTGAACAACCTCGGCGGGATCATTCCCCAATACCAGGTCCAGTTCGGCCCCTTCCCGAGCAGGACTATTTACATACTGCTCTAAAAAAAACTCTCCTGGATGTTCCTAACAAATTCTTCTCCATCTACGCCTCCAACACTACATGAGTCACGTTCAATTGTGGGGAAGTAAAAATCTCCCATCACAACCACCCTATTGCTCCTACACTGTTGCATAATCTGTCTACATATTTGTACCTCTACTTCACGCTCGCTTTTGAGAGGCCGGTAGTAAAGTCCCAACAATGTTGCTGCACCCTTCCTATTACTTAGCTCTACCCATATTGCCTCAGTGTTCGAATCCTCCATCGTGCCCTCCTTAATCACATCTGTGATATAATCTCTGACTAGTAATGCAACTCCTCCACCCCATTTACCTCCCTCTCTATCCCTCCTGAAACATCTATACTTTGCGATATTTAGTTGCCAGTCTTGCTCTTCCCTCAACTAAGTGTCAGTAATACCAGTAACATCATATTCCCAGGTACTAATCCAAGCCCTAAGTCAATCTGCCCTACCTGCTACACTTCTCGCATTAAAACAATTGCACCTCAGACCACCTGTCCCTTTGCATTCATCACCTCGTCCCTGTCTACTCTTCCCCTTAGTCACGTTGAGTTTATTATCTAGTAACTTACTGGCTTCAGTTGCTGCCTCTTTACTAACTTCGTAATCTGGTTCCTATTCCCCGCCACATTAGTTTAAAAGCTCCCCAACAGTGTTAGCACAGGCACCCCCTCAGACATTCCTGCCCAGGTGTAGACCATCCGATTTGTAAAGGTCCCACCGCCCACAGAACCGGTTCCAATGTCCAAAAAATCCGAACCACTCCCTCCTGCACCATCTCTCAAGCCAAGTATTCATGCTGACTATTCTTGGATTTCTTCTTTGACTGTCTCGTGCTACTGGTAGCAATCCTGAGATTACTATCTTTGAGGTCCTCCTTTTCACTCATCTCTTAACTCCCTAATTTCTGATTATCGGACCTCATCCCGTTTTCTACCTATATCGTTGGTGCATATATGCACCACTTCATTTGGCTGTTCATCCTCCCCCTTCAGTATGTCCAACAGCCGATCTGAGTCATGCCTGACCCGTGCACCCTGGAGGCAACACACCATTCGGGATCTTGTTTGCGACCACAGAAGCCTTACGATTGAATCCCCAGAAGCCTTACGATTGAATCCCCTATGACAATAGCACTGACAGTCTTTTTCTCGCCCTTCTGTGCAGCAGAGCCAGCCACGGTGCCAGGAGCCAGCCTACTACTGCCTTCCCGTGGCGAGTCATCTCCCCAACAGTATCCAAAACGGTATACCAGTTTTGGAGGGAGATGACCGCAGAAGACATCTGCACTGCCTTCCTCCTCTTTCTCTGCCTTTTGGTCACCCATTCCCTGTCTCCCTCTCCAATCCTAATCTGCGGTGTGACCAACTCACTGAACGTGCTATCCACGACCTCCTCAGCATCGTGGATGTTCCAAAGTGAGTCTATCTGCAGCTCCAGCGCCGTCATGCGGGCTAACAGGAGCTACAGCTGGACACACTTCCCGCACATGAAGGGGGTCAGGGGCATCGGCCGCGTCGCTAAACTCCCACATTGAGCACGAGGAGCATAACACGGGTCTGGGATCTCCTGGCGTTCTTACACTTTACGTTAACTGATTACAAATATAATATCAAATAATAAATAAGTGAAAGGAATAAGAATTTTACTTACCAATTATAATGCTTACCAACACACGAAGAGTTAAATTTCTCCCACCTACTGCTAATTGAAGCACTTTCCTTACCAGCCATTCAGGTCACTGCTTTGCTGTGATGTCACTCTTCAAGGTAAGTTTTTAGTGTTTTTAAAGTTTTTAAAGAGGTAAACCTACCTTCCCGACCCTTCCACTGCTCCCGCTGAAAATCTGAAGGCCGCTGCTCTTGTCGCCACTGTCTCTTTTTTTTGGTTAGAGGAGGAGGGCGGGTGGGAGTCACTACACGTGTCTCGGGTTCTGCCGCTGCCCAAATTATGGAGGCAGATTTGAAACGGGTTCTCCGAAATGCATCGTCAAGTTAAACAGAACTCAGTCGAGCAAAAACGACGCAGTTATGGCCAGGTAGACTTTTCACTAATGATGCTTAAAGTATTAACAAAAAAAAAATTAGTGTACCCAATTATTTTTCCAATTACGGGGCAATTTAGAGTGACCAATCCACCTAGCTTGCACGTTTTTGGGTCACCTAGCTTGCACATTTTTGGGTTGTGGGAGCGAAACCCACGCAAACATGGGGAGAACGTGCGAACTACACACCAACAGTGACCTAGAGACGGGATCGACCCTGGGACCTCCATGCCGTGAGGCCGCAGTGCTAACCCACTGTACCACCGTGCTGCCCCATGATGCTTAAAGTATAAATATTTACCAGGACAACACACCAGTTCACCGCTCGTCTTTTTCATTCCACAGCGAGATCCTCATCGATGCTCAAACCATCTGTTTATCCTTCAAATGATTTATTTAGAACTGCTCTGGTTTCCTTAAATGCAGATTAATATTAAAAGTTAGGAAATCTTGTCATCGAATTAGTTTGATCATTCTGGCAATTGGATATTTAACTCCGTTACTCAATTTCACTCGGAAATTGCTGTGAGTAAATGCGTAGATAAGCGTGTTGGTGTAGCAGTTCAGGAGTTGGAGCGTGGAATCGATTTCAGTTTCAAATGTGGGCAGAGAAACTGTGTATCCCAAGTAATCCAATCGTCTCCATACAGAACATACCATACACACCGCCCATAACAACATGAAATTGCCTGATATAATCACCAGCGCAATCATAGATTTCCATCTATTTCCCATCTCCGGGTTCTTGGGACTGTCCCCATTGCGCTCACTCCTGTGTCTCCGACGGGCTCTGCTGGTCATTAAAATTTTTATGACTGTCAATGCATTAAAGACTAGAATCAATGGAAATGGAATAAAATGATTTAAGGCACGATGCAGTAATTCGACCACGGTCCAGGTGAGTGAACGGGATATATAGGTCTTCACGAGTTAAAACGAGGGACTGTTTGAAAGCCAATATGTACTTCTATATATATAAAATACCAGAAGGTGTTCTTCAACCAGCTGAGCAGCATCACTGTCCCGAGAACCACACCTACTGTTCTCTCAAGTGCAGTATTTAGACTTTCGCTTCTGATAGCAAAAAGCTATCGATCACAATAAACCAAGCAGAACAGACTGTGGCAGCATAAAGCAGAATGGCATGGCTGTTACACGTTCTGACATGCATCAGAAAAGCCAATTGTAATTGAAAAGCAATGGGAATCTGTCTCAGTATCAGATCGAATATTATGACCAGTAAATCTGTCGCTACCATGGCCAGTCACACATTTTGAGAGACCCCATTTTCCCCGCGACAGGATCACCATCGTCACTGCATTATTGAACATTTTTCAGATGATCAGATATATATATATATAAATATACACATATAAATTTAGAGTGACCCTTTTCAGGGGCAATGTAGCGTGGCTAAATTGTGTAATGAAAAGATACACATTGTAGAATGTGCATATCAACATTTTGTTTTACAAAAACGGATAAGTGATAAACAGGCAGCTTGAGTTTCTACCCAGTTCTGGAATCGAATTGTTTTTTTGGGGGAAACAGAGCATTTTAGATAGGAATTTTATTGAGTAATCAGCGATGGATGAACAAATAATTGATTCAGCGAAATGAAATGAAACATAGTTAAAGCAGATAAACTAATTGTGAATAAATACCTAAGCAGTTATTGAGGATTTTGGAAAGCATTTCTTTACGCACAGTTTTGGGCCATTTAACAGCTTGGAAATATTCCAATGATCAAATAGATGATATTTGATCTCTAACTGCACTCAAGTTAGGTGCGTTGCATCTCTCATCCTTCAAAGTCGCGCTCATCAAACACCTTTTTAAAAAATCGAGAAAAGTAAAACACGGAGCAGATACCATAAGACCATAAGATGTAGAAGGAGAATAAAGGCACTCTGCCCCTCGAATCTGCTCCGCTATTCAATCATGGCTGATATTTTTTCATCCCTATTCTCCTGCCTTCTCCCAAAAACCTCTGATCCACTTATTGATCAAAAGTCTATCTATCTCTGTTTTAAAGATACTCAATGATCTGGCCTCCGCCATTTGCAGTCCCGCAGATTCACCACCATCGAGCTGAATAAATTCCTCCTCATCTCTGTTTTAAAGAATCGTCATTTCAGTCTGAGATTGTGTCCTCTGCTTCTAGCTTTTCCTACAAGTGGAAACTTCTCTCCACTCTATCCAGACCACGCAGTATCCTTTAAGTTTCAACAAAATGCCCCCTCATCATTCTAAACTCCAACAAGTACAGACACAGGGTCCTCAACCTTTCTTCATAGGACAAGCTCTTCAGTCCGAGGATCATTCTTCTGAACATTATCTGGATACTCTCCAAGGCCAGAACGCCCTTCGTTAGATACGGGGCCCAAAACTTCTCTCAATGCTCCAAACGGAGTCTGACCAGAGACTTATACAACCTCAGAAGTACATTCTTGGTTTTGTATTCTAACTGTCTTGACATGAATGCTAACATTGCCTTTGCCTTCCTAATTATCGACTGAACCTGCACGTTAACTTTAAGAGAATCGTGAACAGGTGCACCCAAGTCTCTTTCTGCAACTCGTTTCCTGAGCATCTTCCAATTCAGAAAATGGACTGTTCCGCCATGACTCCTTCCAAAGTGCATAACCTCACACTTTTCCACATTGTATTCCATCTGCCACTTTTTCCCGCACTCTCCGAGCCTGCCCACGTCCTTGTGCAGCCCGCCTGATTCCTTAATACTACCTCCCACTCTACAGATCTTTGTATCATCTCCAAACTTAGCAACAGTGCTTTCAGTTCCTACCTCCAGATAATTTAAAATATTGTCTAAAAGTTTTGACTTTCTCTATCTATATGTTTATGAAGCCTACCTCTTCATTCACCTGAGTATGGAACAGTGCTCCGAACGCTTGTGAATCGAATTGGATGATTCTGGATATAGATGTTTAAAGAAGATTTGGGAGGGTGGTAAAATAGTTGGAGGGCGTTGCATTGTTAATTAGAGATAGTATGACAGCTGCAGAAAGGCACTTCGAGGAGGATCTTCTCACTGAGGTAGTATGGGTTGAATTCAGAAATAGCAAAGGACCAGTCAACTGGTTGGGGGTTTTATGCAGGACCGGCAATAGCAGCAGAGATGTGGATAAACAGATTGGGAAACAGATTGTGCAAAGGTGCAGACGTCACAGGGAATTAGTCATGGGTGACTTCAACTTCCCAAATATTGAGTGGAAACACTTTAGATAAAATCGTTTGGATGCGGTGGTGTTTCGGCAGTGTGTCCATGATGTTTTTCCAACACAGTATGTGGATTGTCCGACCAGAGGGGAGGCCATATTGGATTTGGTACTTGGTAATGAACCAGGGCAAGTCAGAGATTTGTTAGTGGGGGAGCATTTTGGAGATAGTGACCACAATTCCGTGACTTTCACTTTAGTAATGGTGAGGGATAGTTGCGTGGAACAGGGCAAGGTTTACATTTCAGGGAAGGGTAAATACGATGCTGTCAGGCAAGAACTGAAGTGCATAAGATGGGAACATAGGCTGTAAGGGAAGGACACAATTGGAATGTGGAACATGTGCAAGGAACAGATAAAACGTGTCCTTGACATGTAGGCAGGGAAGAGGTGGTCGGGTGAGGCAACCCTGGTTGACAAGAGTGGTTGAATGTCTTATTAAGAGGAAGGAGGATACTTATGTAAGGCTGAGGAAACAAGATTCAGTCCGGGCGTTGGAGGGATACAAAGTAGTCAGGAGGGAACTGAAGAAAGGGCAAAGAGAGGGCATGAAAAATCTTTGGCGGGGAGGATCAAGTAAAACCCCAAGGCCTTTTACACATATGTGAGAAATATTAACATAACTCGAGCGAGGGTAGGTCCGATCAAGGACCTACCGATCAACAGTAGCGGGAGATTGTGTATCGAGTCTGATGTGAAAGGAGAGGTCTTGAGCGAGTACTTGTTTTCAGTATTTACTAATGAGAAGAGCCACATTTTTGGAGAGGACAATGTGAAACAGACTGGTAAGCTCGAGGAGATACTGCTTAGGAAGGAAGATGTGGTGGCCATTTTGAAAAACTTGAAGACAGACATGTCCACCGGGCCTGACGGGATACATACAAGGAATCAATGGGAAGCAAGAGATGAAATTCCAAAGCCGTTGGCAAAGATATTTTCGTCCTCACTGTCAGCAGGGGTGGTAGCGGGGGGGGGGGGGGGGGGGGGGGGGGGGTGGAGAGAGGCGAGTGTCGTGCCCGTGTTCAATAAAGGGAACAGGGATAACCCTGGGAATAACAAGCCAGTTCGTCTTACTTCGGTGGTAGGCAAAGTCATGGAAACGGTACTGAGGGATACGATTTCTGAGCACCTGGAAAAACCCTGCTTCATTAGGGATAGTGAAGGGAGTTGAAGGGTGGGTCAGTAAATTTGGAGACGATTGAAAAAATAAAGACTAAAATCGCTTATTGGCACGAGCAGGCTTCAATTAAGTTACTGTTAAAAGCCCCTAGTCGCCACATTCCGGCGCCTGTCCGGGGAGGCTGGTACGGGAATCGAACTATACTGCTGGCCTGCTTGGTCTGCTTTAAAAGCCAACGATTTAGCCCAGTGAGATTAACGAGCCGCTGGTTTAGACCTCAGCCCACGATACGAAGATTCGTGGAGTTGTGGATAGCGAGGAGTGCTGTTGGCGCCTGCAAATATACCTAGATAGGGCAGAGATGGGCTGAGAAGTGGCAGATGGAGTTTAACCCTGAAAATTGTGAGGTTGTCCATTTTGTAAGGACAAATATGAATGCGGAATACAGGGTTAACGGTAGGCTTCTTGGAAATGTGGAGGAGCAGTGAGATCTTGGGGTCTATGTTCATAGATCTTCGAAAGTTGCCACACAAGTGGATAGAGCTGTGCAGAATGCCAATGGTGTGCTCGCGTTCATTAGCAGATGGAATGAATTTAAGAGCCGTGAGGTGATGATGCAGCTGTACAAAGCCTTGGGAAGGCCACATTTGGAGTACTGTGTGCAGTTCTGGTCGCCTGATTTTTGGAAAGATGTCGAAGCTTTGGAAAAGGTGCAAAGGAGATTTACCACGATGTTGCCTGCAATTGAGAGTAGGTCTTTGGAGGAAAGGTTGAGGGTGCGAAACCTTTTCTCATTAGAACGGAGAAGGATGAGGGGCGACTTGATAGAGATTTATAAGATGATAAGGGGAATAAATAGAGTAGACAGTCAGAGAATTTTCCCCGTGTGGAACAAACCATTACAAGAGGACATAAATTTAAGGTTAATGGTGGAAGATATAGGGGGATGTCAGAAGTAGGGTCTTTACCCAGAGAGTAGTGGGGGCATGGAATGCACTGCCGATGGAAGTAGTTGAGTAGGAAATATTAGGGACTTTCAAGCGGCTATTGGATAGGTACATGGATTACGGTGGAATGATGGGGTGTAGATTAATTTGTTCTTAATCTGGGACAAAAGTTCGGTACAACATCGTGGGCTGAAAGGCCTGTTCTGTGCTGTATTTTTCTATGTTCTATGTTCTGTCCACTCCAGTATACTCCCCAATTCCATGGGCTCTAACTTATTTAACAGTTTCCTATGTGCCACCTTGTCGAAGGCTTTCTGGAAATCTTAATAAATCACGTCTGCTGGCTCTCCTTTGTCTAACTTCCTTGTTACTTTCTCAAAGAACTCTAACAGATTTGTCAGACATGATCTGCCTTGACGAAGCCTATTTTAGCATGCTCTTCCAAGTACTCCGCGATCTCATCTTTATTAATAGATACTAAACTCGTAGCAATGACAGAAGTCAGGCTATCCGGCCTATAATTTCCCGCCTTCTGCCTCGCTCCCTTCTTAAACAATGGAGTTATATTAGCCACTTTCAAGTCCTCTAGGATCCTTACTGCCTCCAGTGATTCCTGAAAGATCATCAGCAAAGGTCATCTGGGTTTGTGCTGTCTGGGTCTGTGAAAATGCCACGTTAAGAAATGTTTGTTTTCTAATGTTACTGCAGTGAAGTCAGAGTGTGGGTGGAGCAGAGCTCTGGCTCTGCTTTTTAGTTTCTCTTTAAGAAAAGCACTGGTGTGTCTGTTTTTTGGTTTCGTTTCAGTGTTGAAGTTGCAGTCAGCCACAGGGGGTGTAATGTTCGTCTCTCTGCCATGTAAAGACTATTTCTTGATCATTTGGGTATTCAAATGGATAACTGTTTTAAGAAGTGAATTTAAACCTGATGTGCTTCTGTTAAATGTTTTTTTTAAGTCATAGAACATAGAACATAGAACGATACAGCGCAGTACAGGGCCTTCGGCCCACGATGTTGCACTGACATTGGAAGTCAAAAACTAAAGGCCAACTAACCTACACTATGCCATTATCATCCATATGCTTATCCAATTAACTTTTAAATGCCCCCAATGTTGGCGAGTGCACTACGTTGCAGGTAGGGCATTCCACGGCCTCACCACTCTTTGCATAAAAAAAACTACTTCTGAGCTCTGTCCTATATCTATTACCCCTCAATTTATGGCTGTGTACCCTCGTGCTAGCCACCTCCATCCGAGGGAGAAGGCTCTCACTGTCCACCATATCTAACCCTCTGATCATTTTGTATGCCTCTATTAAGTCACCTCTGAAACTTCTTCTCTCTGACGAAACCAACCTCAAGTCCATCAGCCTTTCCTCATAAGATTTTCACTCCATACCAGGCAACATCCTGGTAAATCTCCTCTGCACCCGTTCCAAAGCTTCCACGTCCTTCCTACAATGAGGCGACCAGAACTGTACGCAATACTCCAAATGTGGCCGTACCAGAGTTTTGTACAGCGGCAACATGACCTCATGGCTCCGGAGCTCAATTCCTCTACCAATAAAGGCAAACACACCATAGGCCTTCTTCACGGCCCTATCAACATGGGTGGCAACTTTCAGGGATCTATGTACATGGACACCGAAATCCCTCTGCTCATCCACACTCCCAAGAATTTTACCATTAGCCAAATATTCCGCATTCCTGTTATTCTTTCCAAAGTGAATCACCTCACACTTCTCTACATTAAACTCTATTTTCCACCTCTCAGCCCAGCTCTGCAGCTTATCGATGTCCCTCTGTAACCTGCAACACCCTTCCACACTGTCTACAACTCCACCGACTTTAGTGTCGTCTGCAAATTTACTCACCCAAACTTCTGTGCCCTCCTCTAGGTCATTTATAAAAATGACAAACAGCAACGGCCCCAGAACAGATCCTTGTGGTACGCCACTCGTCACTGAACTCCATTCTGAACATTTGCCATCAACCACCACCCTCTGTCTTCTTTCAACTAACCAATTTCTGATCCACATCTCTAAATCACCCTCAATCCCCAGTCTCCGAATTTTCTGCAATTGACGACCGTGGGGAACCTTATCAAACGCTTTACTGAAATCCATATACACCACGTCAACTGCTCTACCCTCGTCTACCTGTTCAGTCACCTTCTCAAAGAACTCGATAAGGTTTGTTACGCATGACCTACCCTTCACAAAACCATGCTGACTATTCCTAATCATATTATTCCTATCTAGATGATTATGGATCGTATCTCTTATAATTCTCTCCAAGACTTTAGACACAACAGACGTGAGGCTCACCGGCCTATAGTTACCGGGGTTATCTCTACTCCCCTTCTTGAACAAAGGGACCACATTTGCTACCCTCCAGTCCTCTGGCACTATTCCTGTAGCCAATGATGACATTAAAATCAAAGCCAAAGTCTCAGCAATCTCTTCCCTGGCTTCCAAGAGAATCCTAGGATAAATCCCATCAGGCCCCGGGGACTTATCTATTTTCACCTTGTCCAGAATTGCCAACACTTCTTCCCTACGCACCTCAATGCCATCTATTCTAATATCCTGGGTCTCAGCATTCTCCTCCACAACATTATCTTTTTCCTGAGTGAATACTGACGAAAAGTATTCATTTAGTATCTCGCTTATCTCCTCAGCCTCCACACACAACTTCCCACCACTGTCCTTGACTGGCCCTACTCTTACCCTAGTCATTCGTTTATTCCTGACATACCTATAGAAAGCTTTTGGGTTTTCCTTTATCCTACCTGCCAAAGACTTCTCGTGTCCCCTCCTTGCTCGTCTTAGTTCTCTCTTTAGATCCTTCCTCGCTTCCTTGTAACTATCAAGCGCCCCATCTGAAACTTCACGCCTCATCTTCACATAGGCCTCCTTCTTCCTCTTAACAAGAGATTCCACTTCTTTGGTAAACCACGGTTCGCTTGCTCTACCCCTTCCTTCCTGCCTGACTGGTACGGACTTAACAAGAACACGCAATAGATGTTCCTTGAACACGCTCCACATGTCCAGTGTGCCCGACCCTTGCAGCCTACTTCTCCAACCTACACATCCTAAGTCATGTCTAATGGCATCATAATTGCCCTTCCCCCAGCTATAACTCTTGCCCTGAGGGGTATACTTATCCCTTTCTATCACTAACGTAAAGGTCACCGAATTGTGGTCACTGTTTCCAAAGTGCTCACCTACCTCCAGATCTAACACCTGGCCTGGTTCATTACCCAAAACTAAATCCAATGTGGCCTCGCCTCTTGTTGGCCTGTCAACATATTGTGTCAGGAAACCCTCCTGCACACATTGTACAAAGAACGACCCATCTAATGTACTCGAACTATATCTTTTCCAGTCAATATTTGGAAAGTTAAAGTCTCCCATAACAACTACCCTGTTACTTTAGCTCTTTTCCAGAATCATCTTGGCCATCCTTTCCTCTACATCCCTAGAACTATTAGGTGGCCTATAGAAAACTCCCAACACGGTGACCTCACCTTTCCTGTTTCTAACCTCAGCCCATACTACCTCGGAAGAAGAGTCCCCATCTAGCATCCTTTCCGCCACCGTAATACTGTCCTTGACTAACAGCGCCACACCTTCCCCTCTTTCCCCCCTTCTCTGAGCTTACTAAAACACCTAAACGCCGGAACCTGCAACAACCATTCCTGTCCCTGCTCTATCCATGTCTCTGAAATGGCCACAACATCGAAGTCCCAGGTAAGTCTTATGAATGTTAAAATGAAAGCTCAGGGATTACTTCGTGTTTTATTCTTTCGGGGTTGTATTTGAATTAATGGTTGCTAAGTTGTTCGCTGTTTGTTTTGAAAAGGTTAACTTGAGTTAATTTAATAAACAATGTTTTGCTTTAACAAATGCTGTTCGATGTCTGCTACACCACATCTGCAGAGTGGGCCGTGTGCTCCCCATAGCACAATCCATTAAAAGTTGTGGGTCAGGTAAACTCCATGATACACTTTGGGGTTCTCTAACCCCTGGCCCATAAGAAATTAGGGGGCTCGTCCGTGATTAAATTCTATCTATTGGATTGGCTTAGTGAACTTAAAGACAGTGAGTGGTGAGCATATTGCAGGTGCTTTTCACGTGTGGTAGTCCAGTTTAAGTGGTGAGTGTGTTGTGGACAATGGCTCTTTCAGAGGCTCTGATGTTTTGGGGTGGAGACGGTCACACACGGTACCTTTCAAACTCCATGACTTTTAGATTTGACAAAAACATTGCAGTTAACATTACCTGAAAAAATGCGAAAAGATTAGGTAATAATGGCGGTGGCTTAGCATTTAAAGTTGCCTGAGATACAGTTTGACTAATTGGAAATCGCAAAAATTCAGTCACAAATTAAAGTAACGGAACCTGAGAAAGAATGAAAGCAGCTTGAATACGAAAGAGGGCGAGAGGAAAAAGAAAGGGAGACAGAAAGTCAGAGAGAGGAAAAAGAAAGAGAGAGAGGTAAAAGAAAGAGAGAGATTTTGAAATGCGGAAAATGGCCATGAAACATGACAGTCAGTTAAAATTGGCGGATTGAAAGGGAGATTCACAGTTTGAGGACAGTGATGAGGATAGTGAGAAAGAGCATCAAAGTCGAGTGCTTGGTGGGGATATATTTAAATCTGTCCAAGCATTGCCAACGTTTGAGGAGAAGGAGGTAGAAGCCTTTTCCATTTCAGATGGGAAGTTGGCGAAACAAATAAAATGGCCGCAGGACATGTGGGTGTTACTGACTCAAACAAAGCTGGTCGCTAGGCGATTGAAGTGTATGCATCACTACTGGAGGAGGTATCTGGGACGTCTGAGGAGGTGAAACAATCCATCTGGGGCCTCACGGTAGCATGGTGGTTAGCATCAATGCTTCACAGCTCCAGGGTCCCAGGTTCGAGTCCCGGCTGGGTCACTGTCTGTGTGGAGTCTGCACGTCCTCCCCGTGTGTGCGTGGGTTTCCTCCGGGTGCTCCGGTTTCCTCCCACAGTCCAAAGATGTGCGGGTTAGGTGGATTGGCCATGCTAAATTGCCCGTAGTGCAAGGTTAATGGGTTATGGGTATACGGGTTACGTGGGTTTAAGTAGGGTGATCATTGTTCGGCACAACATCGAGGGCTGAAGGGCCTGTTCTGTGCTGTACTGTTCTATGTTCTATCTTATCTGCACATGAACTATTGCCTGAAGCTTCCAGAAAAAGCTTTAGAAATTAAAAGAAAGAATTTGGTCAAACTTACATGGAGTTTGAAAGGATCAAACACGGTAATTCTGATAGGTTGCTAAGGACTTTGGAAATGACCAAACATATGAAGCTCTCAGAGAAAACATAATTTGGAGTTTATAAATGAGAACGCATGTGGAGTAGCGGAGGGATACAACTGCGAGATTAGCAGCAGAAATGGCGGATGATTAATAATTAGTTTATAAATCAAAGCGCGGTTTCCGACATCAGTTTCAGCCCATGAGGGACAGAAAGTGGGGACATGAGAAATACTCAAGTGGTGCAAGCAAAGTTGATCTGATAGGAGATAATAAGGAGAGTGTACCTCAGATTTAAAAAGAAATCCCGGAGGGAGGAAAAGAAATGAAAAGTTTCAAATGTTTTTACTGTAATAAACGAGGCCATGCAAAGATTGTACAGCCTGATCAAGAGGTGATTGATAAGAAAGTGCCAGATGTCTTCAAAGAATTGACTTGTATAGTAAAGTTTACTCATGTGTATCAGGAGGAGTGGTGAAGAAGTCGCAATTTTAAGAGATACTGGAGATAGTCAATCTTTAATTGTAAGAGGTGAGGAGTTATGTAGTTTGGGAAGAATTTTGCCAGAAAAGGTGGAATTCAGGGTGAGAGTTGTAGTGTTCCGTTATATAAGGTATGCTTGGAATGTCCAGTGAAGAGTCGTGAAGTGGTAGTAGCAGTAATCGAGAAACTGTCTTGTCCAGCAATACCGTTTATATTTGGAAATGATATTTCTGGATCGCAAGTGGGAGTTATGCCTCCTGAGTTGATAAGCCAGTGGAAAGTCGGACAACTGAAGTGTTGAAGAACGAATGTTCTGGGATTTTTTTCGGATTGAGTAGTAACAAGGTCGCAAAGTCACAGTTAAGACAGGAGGGGAAATCAAAGAGTGAAAATGAAGTTGAAGTGCCATTAAAAGAAATGATTTTTTATCAGATGGTTGAAAACGAACAAGAACAGGTGGCGGATGAGGCGGATATTTTCAGTTCAGGAAAATTTGCGGAGTTACAAAAGAAAGAAGTAGACATAAATCGGATGTATCAAAAATCATACATGGAAGAGGAATCTGAGAGTATACCAGTGAGTTATTACCATAAACGTGATGTCTTAATGAGAAAATTGAGACCTTTACATATGCAGGCGGATGAAAATTGGGCAGAAGTTCATCAAGCAGTATTGTCGGTAGGGTGTCGAAAAGAGGTTTTGCGAGTTGCACATGAGGTACCAGTGGGAGGTCATTTGGGTGTAAGGAAAACTCAAGCTCAAGTCCAAAAACATTTTACTGGCCTCGACTACAGAACGGTGTAGTTACATTTTGTCGATTATGTCAACATAAAAAGTGATAGGGAAACCTCAGGAAGTGATAAAAACAGCGCCCTCAATACCCATCCCAGCATTTGAGGAACCTTTCACAAGGGTCCTTATTGATTGCATAGGTCTGCTCCCTGAAACGAAAAATGGGAATCAATATCTTGTGACGATAGTGGATGTGTCTAATAGGATTCCAGAGGCCATTGCAGTACCTAATATTACGTAAGGAGGATTTACTTAATTTCTTTACTGGATATGGACTACCCACAGAAATACAGTCTGATCAAGGAACGAATTTTACCTCAAGGTTATTCAAAGAAGTTATGACTAGCTATGGAATAAAACAATTGAAATCAACGGCGTACCATCCAGAATCGCAGAATCCAGGAGCGTTAGAAAGGTTGCATCAGACGTTCAAGACTATGTTGAGGGCTTATTGGCAAGTTTATCCAGAAGATTGGGATAAAGGAATTCCATTCGTACTGTTTTCAATCAGGCATGCACCTAAAGGGTTGGCCCACTGAAGGACAGGAGAGGGAATCTATGCGTTGAGCCAGAGAAAAAGGGCTCGGGACCAAATGAACACTTTACATCAGTATTCAGCAAGAGAGGGAATTGGTGGATGTTGAGTTGGGGGAAGGGTGTGTAGACAATCTGGGTCACATTGCGATCCAAAAAGAAGAGATGTTGGGCGTCTTGAAACATATTAAGTTAGATACGTCTCCAGAGCCTGATGGGATCCAGCCCAGAACACGGGAGAAAATTGACAGAAATCCTTGGATCTTAAATGTCTTAAGGTGATGTTCCGGAAGACTGGAGAATAGCCAATGTTGTTCCTTTGTTTAAGAAGGGGAGCAAGGATAATCCAGGGAACTGCAGGCCGGTGAGCCTTACATCAGTGGTAGGGAAATTGCTGGTGAGAATTCTTCGAGACAGGATCTACTCCCAATTTGGAAGCAAATGGACATATTAGCGAGTTGCAGCACGGTTTTGTGAAGGGGCGATCGTGTCTCTCTAACTTGATAGAGTTTTTAGAGGAGATCACAAAGATGCTGGTAGGGCAGTGGATATTGTCTCCATGGACTTCAGTAAGGTCTTTGACAAGGTACCTTGTGGCAGGCAGGTACAAAAGATGAAGTCACACGGGATCAGGGGTGAGCTGGCAAGATGGATACAGAACTGGACAGGTCAAAGAAGGCAGAGAGTAGCAATGGAATGGTGATTTACTGATTGGAGGCTGTGACTAATGGTGTTCCGCATGTATCAGTGCTGGGTCCTTTGCTGTTCGTAATATATATACATAAATGATTTGGAGGAAGATGTAACTGGTCTGATTAGTAAGTTTGCGGCCGACACAAAGGGTGATGGAATTGCGGATAGTGATGACGGCTTTCAGAGGATGCATCAGGATTTAGATAGTTTGGAGACCTGGGCGGAGAGATAGCAGAGGGAGTTTAATCCGGACAAATGTGAGGTAATGCATTTTGCAAGGTCTAATGCTGGTAGGGAATAGACAGTGAATGGTAGAACCCTCAAGTGTTCTGACAGTCAGAGAGATCAAGGTGCATATGTCCACAGGTCACTGAAAGGGACAACACAGGTGGAGAAGGTAGTCAAGAAGGCATACGGCATGCTTTCCGTCATTGACCGTGGCATTGAGTATCAAAATTGACATATCATGTTGCAGCTGTATAGAACCTTAGTTGGGCCACACTTGGAGTTCAATTCTGGTCGCCACACTACCAGAAGGATGTGGAGGCTTTAGAGATGGTGCACAATAGATTTACCAGGATGTCGCCTGGTTTGGAGGGCATTAGATATGAGGAGCGGTTGAATAAACCCGGGTTGTTCTCACTGGAACGACGGAGGTTGAGGGGCGACCTGATAGAGGTCTACAATATTATAAGGGACATAGACAGGGTGGATATTCAGAGAATACTTTACATGGTAGAGGCGTCAATTACTAGTGGGCATAGGTTTGAGGAACGTGGGGCAAGGTTTAGAGGAGAAGTACGAGGCAAGTGTTTTACACAGAGGGTAGTGGGTGCCTGGAATTCGCTCCGGAGGAGGTACTTAAAGCAGGTGCGAGAGTGACGTTTAGGTGGCATGTTGACAAATACATGAATAGAATAGAGAGATACGGGCAACGGAAGTGTGGAAGATTTTCGTTTGTTAGTTTGTTTAGAGGGACAGCACGGTCAGCACAGGCCTGGAGGGCTGAAGAACCTGTTCCTGTGCTGTACATTTCTTTGTTATTTGTTGTCACAATTCAGCCAAATTCCGAGCTTTTGAATTAATGTTTGGTCATGTGGTAAGAGGACCACTTAAATTCATTCATGAAAAATTTGTGAGTAAGAAATCGGAAATTACATTATTGGATTCCGTGTCAACTTTTAGGGAACGATTAAAGAGAGCAGGTGAATTGTCTGGACAACATTTACAACTTGCTCAAAATGTGATTAAACGGATAGCGGACAAGAAATCCAAAGTTCTTAGTTTTCCCAGTGGAGAGAAAGTTACAGTATTCTTACCAGTGGTAGGTGAACCTTTAAAAGCAAGGTTTCGTGGACCTTATCAGATTGAAAGGAAATTAATTAAGGTGAATTATGTGTAAAAACGCAGCAGGGTAGCATGGTGGTTAGCATAAATGCTTCACAGCTCCAGGGTCCCAGGTTCGATTCCCGGCTGGGTCACTGTCTGTGTGGAGTCTGCACGTCCTCCCCCTGTGTGCGTGGGTTTCCTCCGGGTGCTCCGGTTTCCTCCCACAGTCCAAAGATGTGCGGGTTAGGTGGATTGGCCATGCTAAATTGCCCGTAGTGTCCTAATAAATGTAAGGTTAAGGGGGGGTTGTTGGGTTACGGGTATAGGGTGGATACGTTGACTTGAGTAGGGTGATCATGGCTTGGCACAACATTGAGGGCTGAAGGGCCTGTTCTGTGCTGTACTGTTCTATGTTCTAGAATGAAAACTCACCGAGTGTGTCATGTAAATATGCTTAAAAGGTATTTAGAAAGGGAAGGAGAGAAAAGGGAGGGGGTTTTAATGGTGCTAATTCAAAGTGACGAACCAAACCAAGATGACTGAATTTGACGTACCTCGAATTATATGGTAAAACGAGTATGTTCTTAAAAATGCGTATAAATTGTTAAGTTACCTTCCAGAGGAAAAACGAACTGACCTGAAAGAGTTCTTGATATCACATCGGCACGTTTGTAGAGATAAATTGGGAAGTACTAAAATGGCTATGTATGATGTAGATGTGGGAAATGCTGTTCCAATCAAAAGAACATCCATAAAGACTTAACCCTTTAAAATTGGCAGAATTAAAAAAAAATCAGAGTATACTTAAAAATAGAATAATTGAAGTGGATTGCAGCCATTGCATCTCAGCCATGGTGATGGTAACTGAACTAGACGGTACCCAACGGTTGTGCATGGACTATAAGGTTAATGCAGTTAAAAGAACGGACTCTTATACTATCTCACTTTTGGAAAATTACATTGAGAAAGTGGGGCAATCAGCTTTTATTTCCAAACTGCATTTAGTTATAGGTTACTGCCAGGTACCTTTATCCGAAAAGGCGAAGGAGATTTCAGCTTTTGTGTCTCCAGATGATATATACCAATTCAAAGCTCAGCCGTTTGGCATGTAAAACGCCCCAGCCACATTTGAAAGGTTAACCAACAAAGTTGTATCATACAAGGACGATCTGGTAATTTTCAGCAGAGATGAAAAGAACATTTAAAACTTCTGATGGAGTTATTCGATCGACTTCAAGAGTCGTGTTTGGTGATAAACCTAGTCAAAAGTGAATGTGGAAAAGCCCAAGTCACTTTCGTTGGAAAATACCAAATCATTCACACCCTGCATCTTGTAAGGACTGAATCCCATTATCACAGTTTCTCCACCTCCATCGATTCTGTTTTGATGACGCCGTGTTCGAAAATAGCCCTTTTGGCGTGTCTGCCTTTTCCTTAACCGGGGTTCCCCCCACCACCATCCTTTCGTTGAAAGGGCTCCCAATCGTGTTCAATTCATTTCTCGCACCTCTTGCCCGCACACATCCCCCTCCCTCCCGGAAACATGATAGGGTCTCCCTATCCTCACTTTAAGCACCACTGGCCTCTGCATTGCATGGATCATCCTCCACCATTTATGCCAACTCCAGAATGGTGCCACCACGAAACCCATCTTCACCTCCAACCACCCCCTCATTTTTGACATTCCACAGTTATCGCTCCCTCCTCGACACGGTTGTCCACTTCTCCATCACAGCAACACCCCAACCATTCCTTTCCCACAGCACCTTCCCTTGCAAGCACAGACGGTGCAACAACTGCCCCTTTATCTCCTCCCGTCTCATGATTCTTGGCAGAAATCTCTCCTTTCTGGTGAAGCAGAATTTCACTTCTGCTTCCTTCAATTTTGTCTACTGTATTCGCTGTTTCCAATGCCGTCTCCGCTACATTGGGGAGACTAAACGCAGACTGGGTGACCGCTTTGTGGAACAGCTTCACTCAGCCCACAAGCATTACCCAAGACTTTCCGATGCGGCCATTTTAACTTAGTACCTCGGTCTCTGGTCCACATGTCGGTCCTTGGCCTGCTGCAAGGATCCAGTGAAGCTAAATGCAAGCTGGATGAGCACATGTCGTGGTCAAGTTAGGATGTTGCAGCCCTCAGGACGCAATGTTAAGTTCAACAACTTCAGACTTGTAACTTACTCCTCCATCTTAATGCTCTGGATTTGGGATTTCCCACCTATTTGACGAATTCAATGGTTCCCAGTCCGGAGAGAGTTTATTCCTCATTGGTGAACAGTGGGCAATGTCCAATGCAGGGGAGGGAATTTTACTGAGAAAAAATTAGCAGAGATTGTTTCGAAACAGGGAGCGGATGGATTCCTGGGAATAGTGTGATGTTGGGATGTTCTAGACATGACAATGGAGAATTCCTGGGAGAGGGTGCCTTACGAATGGCTAAACCTGGTAAGGGCGTAACCTGGGAATGTTCTAGAGACTGGACAGGCTCTATTCTGCACAGGGTGTCTGCACGGTCGCAAAGTGGTTAGGACAGTTGTTTCACAACTCCAGGGTCCCAGGTTCGATTTGCGGCTTGTGTCATTGTCTGTGCGGAGTCTCTACGCTCTCCCTATGTCTTCATCGGTTTCGTCCGGGTGCTCCGGTTTCTCCCACAGTCTAAAGATGTCCTGATTAGATGGATTGGCTATGATAAATTTTCCTTCGCGTCTAAAAAGTTTAGGTGGGGTTCCTAGGTTATGGGGATAGGGTGGGCTTAAGTGGGTTGCTCTTTCCAAGGGTCGGTGCAAACTCGATGGGTCAAATGGCTCATTCTGCACTGTAAATTCGATGATTCTATACGTCCCATGATTATTAACTGCGAAGGTCCTACGTTTGTTTTATTTCTTCCATTGATCGTGGAGGATTCAAATTAAAGACATCGAAAATCCAATCCAGGTAACGGTCCAAACCGTGCAGTGGTCCAATAATTGAGCGGGAATGACAATCTCTGGTATGTTTGTATCCTGTATCAGACAAAATGAGAAATATAAACTCTCCCAAAGGGAGGCACGTGGCACAATGGTTAGCATTGCTGCCTACGGCGCTGAGGACCCAGGCTTGAATGTCGGTCCTCGGTCACTGTCCGTGCGGAGTTTGCACATTCCCCTCGTGTGTGCGTGGGTTTCACCCCCAGAACCCAAAGATGTGCTGGTTTGGTGGATTGGCCACGCTAAATTTCACCTTAATTGGAAAAAATAATTGGGTACTCTAAATTTAAAAAGGAAAATAGGAAAAAACTCTCCCAAAGGTATCTGATTTATGAACATTTAACTACCACTGCCAAACTATCAAACTCACAAGGCTGCAATTCACGCCTTTCTCACCGTCCCCATCTTAAAACCCCCGGGTTACATTTGCCACTTTCCTCTCTGCAATGTTGAAAACTGTGCCCACTCCTCCCCCAACAGCCCAGTGGGTACCACTGTCCATGATATTGATGCGAAAATCCTGTCCTGGTTCGGACAGTTAGATTATTTATCCCGTAATTTCCCGCGTCTCTCCTTTCTTTCTCTGACAGTTAATTTACTGGGAATTGCGATTCCCTGTCGGGGAAAGTGTGGCCTCTCTACCTGCATCACTCGCTACCTGGTGGCCATGGCAACGGCGGATCTGCTGTTTATTATCTTTAACCGCATACTGAACAGAATCAGTGGTTATTATATCCACTGACATTTCCAGGACCTTACCCAAGTGTGTAGTGTTAACGATGTCCTGCAGACTGCAGCCACGGACTGTTGTGTCTGGTTCACCCTCACTTTCACCTTTGATCGATTTGTGGACATTCGCTGCCAGAAGCTGAAAATTAATATTGCACCGGGAAAACTGCGGCTGTGTTTCTGTCGACCACAGGTCTCGTGCTCGATGTAAAAAACAATGCCTGGTGCATTACATATGAACATATGTCCTTCATTGCTAGAGGGATGGAGTTTAAGACTAGGGAGGTTATGTTGCAATTGTATAAGGTGTTAGTGAGGCCATACCTGGAGTATTGTGTTCAGTTTTGGTCTCCTTACTTGAGAAAGGACATATTGGCACTGCAGGGTGTGCAGAGGAGATTCACTAAGTTAATTCCAGAGCTGAAGGGGTTGGATTATGGGCAGAGGTTGAGTAGACTGGGACTGTACTCGTTGGAATTTAGAAGGATGAGGGGGGATCTTATAGAAATATTTAAAATTATGAAGGGGATAGATAGGATAGATGCGGGCAGGTTGTTTCCACTGGCGGATGAAAGCAGAACTAGGGGACATAGCCTCAAAATAGGGGGAAGTAGATTTAGGACTGAGTTTAGGAGGAACTTCTTCCCCCAAATGGTTGTGAGTCTATGGAATTCCTTGCCCAGTGAAGCAGTTGAGGCTCCTTCATTAAATTTTTTTCAGGTAAAGATAGATAGTTTTTTGATGAATAAAGGGATTAAGGGTTTTGGTGTTCGGGACGGAATGTGGAGCTGAGTCCACAAAAGATCAGCCATGATCTCATTGAGCAGGCTCGAGGGGCCAGATGGCCTACTCCTGCTCCTAGTTCTTATATTCTTATGAACCTGGAGAGATACTCGCCAATGTCCAGTGTTTCTGTGAGGCAAAGCGGAGCTTTTGGACAGACGGATGGGGTTTCGACAACTGGTTTAAAAATGTTTTAACCCCAATTACCCAATCGTGTTGATCAACGCTCTGACCGTCAGACACATTTTACTCACCAGTCTAGTCCGAAAGACACGAGAGTTCAGAGAGTCACGCAGTCAATCGTTAAGTCCAAGAGATGGAGAGCAGAAGGAAGTCAAAGATGTTACTCTTCAGCATCTCCAGAACATTCCTTCTCTCTGGACCGTGCCTGTTATTACATTTTTCTATATTGATGTGAGGGTATTATCTCACATCACCATTCCTCAATATAATTTACAATATGTAAATTGCCACTTTGTGGCAATATGTAAAGGGGCCTCACGGTAGCATGGTGGTTAGCATCAATGCTTCACAGCTCCAGGGTCCCAGGTTCGATTCCCGGCTGGGTCACTGTCTGTGCGGAGTCTGCACGTCCTCCCCGTGTGTGCGCGGGTTTCCTCCGGGTGCTCCGGTTTCCTCCCACAGTCCAAAGATGTGCGGGTTAGGTGGATTGGCCATGCTAAATTGCCCGTAGTGTAAGGTTAATGGGGGGATTGTTGGGTTACGGGTATACGGGTTACGTGGGTTTAAAGTAGGGTGATCATTGTTCGGCACAACATTGAGGGCCGAAGGGCCTGTTCTGTGCTGTACTGTTCTATGTTCTATGTTCTATATGTCGGATTTATGCTGCTAGATTTAATTTGCTGCACAAACACATTTATTTATGTCCTGACTCAGTCCCGGTTCAGGGAGCAGTTCAAAATTGCGGTGAAATATCCGGTTACATCACTTATTAAATTAATGAGTAAAGCAAATTAATCGACAGTCCCTCAGCCAATCACGGGCTCCAGCTGCTGACTGACAGCCCCTCAGCCAATCAGGAGCTCACTCCGCTGACTGACAGCCCCTCAGCCAATCAGGACATCCAGCTAGTCGCCTCAGCCAGTCAGTGTTCGGCCGAACTACCTGATAACAGCGTGAAGCCAATCAGGAAACACTGACTGACAGAACGTTCAGCCATTAAGAGAGTCAGCTTTCAAAGTGCCAGCCACCGCAGCTAACCGGAAACTCTGCTTTCAGAATGACAGCTCGTGGGACCTACAGATGCACCACCAAGAGCTGGATGGCTTGGGGAAGTGTTGCGGGGAGCACTGGAGGGCTGGTTTTAGGGGGGTGCACTGGTCCGGTTGGCTGTAGGGGGGAGTGGGGAAGCACTGGCAAGGCTTTCTGTGGGGGCGGGGTTTCGGACGATCACAGGCAGGGCTGGGAGTTGGGGTGGGGTGGGGGGAGCACTGCCATGGTTGGCTGTGCGGGGGAAGGATCGCAGTTAGGGCTGGCTGTGGGGGGTGTTGGGGTGGTGGGTGCATTGGCTGCGCCTGCTGTGGGAGGATGGGGGTGCACTGGCTGGGCTGGCTGTTGTGGAGCACTGGCCGGGGTGTCTGTGAGGGTATGGAGGGGGAGCATCGGCAGTGCTGGCTGTGGGCGGAGCACAGGTAGGGCTGACTGGGGTTCCTCTGACAAGGGTGGATGGGAGTCGCACTGGCAGAGCTCTCTGAAGAGGGAACTGGCTGGCTGTGTGGGAGCACGTGGTTGCCTGTGCTGGTTAGTGGAGGGGCACTGGCAGTGCGAATTGGGCACAGTGGCTGGGGCTGCTGCCAGGGCTTTCTTGTGCACTTGGCAAGGCTGACAGGGTGCTCTGGTAGTGCTGACTGGGAGCGCACTGGCACAACTGGCTGTGGGTGGGCGGATAGCCTGCACCCAACCACCATACCCTCCAACCCCATACCGAAGTATCACACCCTTCACACCCGCTCGTCAGTATCACACCCTCCACACCCACATCCCAGTGCCGCACCCACCACCGCTGCAGCACACTACCCCTGCTCCCTCCTTGCCAAACGTGCACATGTAACTTGCAGCCAACCACAAGTGGGAAAGCGTACGACTCGCCCAAGGAAAATGGCCACAGCGGCCCCGACAGGAGGGCGCTGGACAGGGTCAGTGGAATATCACGCTGGCATCCTTACTCCTAGTCAATAAGACCCCTGGCAAACAGGGATTGGCCAGGGCCAAAGACCACTACGGTGACCGGTGACCTGCAGAGCGAGGGATAATGAGGGCAGGGCGCCAGGGCTAATGGCCGAGGCCGTGTGGATAGGAAATGATGGGACATAGGGGGACAGGAGCTTTAGTTCAGGACGGGCCACTGTGTAGCCCTGTGGACCTTGTTGGACACGCAAGTACGCACCATGTTAAGATGTCTGCCTTTCACCCCGTGCAAACAATGGTCCTGGGAATCCAAGCTGGCATGGTGGCCTTCATTCTGGCCGCCGCAGCCCTCGTGGACGCACTGAGGCTGTGAAAGCTGGAACTGCTCGAGATGGGCCATGCAGAACAGGAGCTAGCTGCGGAAGAACAGGAGCCATCCGTGGAGGATGGAGAACCGGCCGCCCATCATGCTGAGCAGAAGGTGGGAATGAGTCTCCATATCAGACATCATCTGTAACTGAAGTGCCTGTCATTCGAGGACCAGCCGGAATGGGAATGCCGTTGATGACTCGGGCTGAGCAGGGGGATAATGCAATATATCTGCCAGATGATGGTACATCTGGCAGAGGAGGTGCGTATGGGGAGGAGATCTGATCTAAGTATCCATGAAGGAGACGGTCACCCTGGACTTTAACACCGCAGGGTCCTTCCAGGTGTAGAGAGGGGACCTGTCAGAGATCTCCCGCAGGTTTCGCTGCACTGGTACATCCATGAAGTCACGGAGGCTCTAGATGACCTGTCGGCACAACATATTAACTCGAATGAGCAGCGAGACCATCAGGTTGCCAGGGAAGCGGGGTTCGCTGCCATCGCAAGGGTTTCCCAGGTCCTGGTCCCAGATCGCAGCAGTGCATGTCCCCAACTGAGCACCGGTGCATGACAGGTCACACTGCGCCAAGGGAAAGGGTTTCCTCTCGATGAATGTGCAGCTGGTGTATGACAATGACACGCGCATCATGCGCTTAACATAAGAACTAGGGGCAGGAGTAGGCCATCTGGCCACTCGAGCCTCCACCGCCATTCAATAAGATCATGGCTGATCTTTTGTGGACTCAGCTCGACTTTGCGGCCCGAACACCATAACGCTTAATCCCTTTATTCTTCAAAAAAAGTATCTATCTTTGTCTTAAAAACATTTAATGAAGGAGACTCAACTGCTTCACTGGGCAAGGAACTCCATAGATTCACAACCATTTGGATGAAAGTTCCTCCTAAATTCAGTCCTAAACCAACTAACCCTTATTTTGAGGCTTTGCTCCCTATTTCTGCTTTCACCCGCCAGTGGAAACAACCTGCCCGCATCTGTCCTATCGATTTTCTTCATAATGATATATAGAACATAGATCATCACAGCGCAGTACGGGCCCTTCGAACCTCGACGTTGCGCCCACATGTGAAACCATCTGAAGCCCATCTGACCTACACTATTCCATTTTCATCCATATGACTGTCCAGTGACCACTTAAATGCCCTTAAAATTGGCGAGTCTACTACTGTTGCAGGCAGGACGTTCCACACCCCTACTACTCTCTGAGTAAAGAAACTCTCTCTGACATCTGTCCGATATCTATCGCACCTCAATTTAAAGCTATGTCCCCTCGTGTTGGTCATCACCATCCGAGGAAAAAGACTCTCACTGTCCACCCTATCTAACCCTCTGACTATCTTATATGTCTCTATTAGTCACCTCTCAGCCTTCCCCTCTCTAACCGAAAACAACCTCGAGTTCCTGAGCCTTTCCTCGTAAGACCTTCCCTCCATACCAGGCAGCATCCTGGTATATCTCCTCGGAACCCTTTCCAAAGCTTCCAACATCCTTCTTATAATGTGGTGACCAGAACTGCACTCAGTACTCCAGGAGCGGCTGCACCAGAGTATGTACAGCTGCACCATGGCCTCGTGGCTCCAAAACACAATCCCCCTACTGATATAGGTTAGCACACCATATGCCTTCTGAACAGCCCTATTGACCTGGGTGGCAACTTTCAGGGATTTATGTACCTGGATGCGAGATCTCTCTGTTCATCTACACTACCAAGAATCTTGCCATTAGCCCAGTACTCTGCATTCCTGTTACTCCTTCCAAAGTGAACCACCACAGACGTTTCCGCATTAAACTCCATCTGCCACCTCTCAGCCCAGCTCTGCAGCTTATCTATGTCCCGTCTGTATCCTATAACATCCTTCAGCACTATCCACAACTCCACCGACCTTCGTGTCATCTGCGAATTTACTAACCCATCCTTCAACACCCTCTTCAAGGTCATTCATAAAAATGACAAACAGCAGTGGCCCCAAACAGACTCTTGCGGGTACACCACCAGTAACTGAACACCAGGATGAACATTTGTCATCAACCACTACCCTCTGCCTTCTTTCAGCTAGCGAATTACTGATCCAAACCGCAAATACTTCCGTATTTTCTGCAATTGCCTACCGTGGGGAACATTATCAAACGCCTTACTGAAATCCATATACACCACATCAACCGCTTTACCCTCATCCACCTGTTTGGACACCTTCTCAAAAAACTTAATAAGGTTTGTGAGGCATGACCTACCCTTCACAAAACCGTGTTGACTATCGCTAATCGACTTGTTCTTTTCAAGATGATTATAAACCCTATCTCTTATAACATTTTCCAACATTTTACCCACAACCAAGTAAGGCTCACAGGTCTATAATTACCATGGTTGTCTCTACTCCCCTTCTTTAATAAGGGGACAACATTTGCTATCCTCCAGTCTTCCGGCACTATTCCGGTCGACAAAGACGACATAAACAAGATCTCCTCCCTGGCTTCCCAGAGAATCCTAAAATAAATCCCATCTGGCCCAGGGGACTTATCTATTTTTACACTTTCCAAAATTGCTAACACCTCCTCCTTGTGAACCTCAATACCATCTAGCCTGGTCGACTGTACGTGAGTATTCTCCTCGACAACATTGTCTTTCTCCAGTGTAAACACTGACGAAAAATATCCATTTAACGCTTCCCCAATCTCCTCTGATTCCACACACAATATTCCACTACTATCCTTGATTGGCCCTAATCTTACTCTAGTCATTCTTTTGTTCCTGATATACCTATAGAAAACCTTAGGGTTTTCCTTGATCCTATCCGCCAACGACTTTTCGTGTCCTCTCCTCGCTCTTCTTAACTCTCCCTTTAGGTCCTTCCTGGCGAACCTGTAACTCTCAAGTGCCCTGACTGAGCCTTCATGTCACATCCTAAAATAAGCCCTCTTGACAAGTGCTTCACTTCCTTAGTAAACCACGGTTCCCTTGCTCGACATCTTCCTTCCTGCCTGACAGGTACATACTTCAAGGACACGCAGTAGTTGTTCCTTGAAAAAGCTCCACATTTCGATTTTACCCATCTCCTGCAGTTTCCTTCCCCATCCTATACATCCTAAATCTTGCCGAATAGCATCATAATTGCCTTTCCCCAGCTATAATTCTTGTTTCTATAAGATCTCCCGCATATTTCTAAATGGGGTGCACTTCTAAACGAGTGCAGTCCCAGTCGACTCAATCCTTCTCGTAATCCAATCCCGACTTCAGATCTGGGATTAACTTGGGTAATCTCCTCTGCACACCCTCTAGCGCCAGCACGTCCTTTCTCACCTAAGGAGACGAAAACTGAACACAATACTCCAGGTGTGGCCACAGTGACATCGTATACAATTGCAGCATAACCTCCCTCGTCTTAAACTCCATCCCTCGAGCACTGAAGGTCCAGACTCAATTTGGTTACATGCTCGAGCAGAGGGCAGCAGAGCGGAGCTACTGATTGGCTGCTCCGGGTAGATTTACATACTTGCAGTGCGGTCAGCGTAATTTGAAGGTGTACCTGTGCAAGAGACCCTAGGTGTTCAAGTGAAGGCAAACATCCAGCAGAGGGAAGAAGAGCGGAGCTCCTGTTTGGCTGTTCCGGGGAGATTTGCATACGTGCAATGCGGTCAGCGTAATTTGAAGATGTACCTGTGCAAGAGACCCGAGGTGTTCAAGTGAAGGCAAGCATCCAGCAGAGGGCAGCAGAGCGGAGCTATTGATTGGCTATTCCAGGGAGTTTGCATAAGTGCAGTGCGGTCTGCGAAAATTGAAGGTGTACACTGTGCAAGAGACCTAGGTGGTCAATGAAGGAAAGCATCCAGCAGAGGGGCAGCAGAGCGGAGCTACTGATTGACTATTCCAGGGAGTTTTGCATACGTGCAGTGCGGTCAGCGTAATTGAAGATGTACCTGTGCAAGAGACCCTAGGTGTTCAAGTGAAGGCAAGCATCCAGCAGAGGGCAGCAGAGCGGAGCTACTGATTGGCTGTACCGGCGAAATTAGCATACGTGCATTGCGGTCAGCGTAATTTGAAGGTGTACATGTGCAAGAGAAGTTCAAGTGTGTTCAAGTGAAGGCAAGTATCCAGCAGGGGGCAGCAGAGCCGAGATACTGAGTGGCTGTTCCGGGGAGATTTGCATACGTGCAGTGCGGTTAGCGTAATTTGAAGGTGTACCTGTGCAAGAGACCCTAGAACTGTTTGCCCGGTAAAGAAAGTGCTCTAATTAGCAGTAGCTGTAAGAAATTTAACTCTGTCTGTTGGTAATTATTGTGATTGTAAGTAAAATACTTATTCCTTTCATTTATTCATTTTTTGATACTTTATTTGTCATCAGTTAAGGAGATCGGACAGGTGCTAACTGAGTATTTTTAGTCTGTTTTCACACAGGAAAAAGACAAAGTTGTCGAGGAGAATACTGAGATACAGGCTACTGGACTAGAAGGGCTTGAGGTTCATGAGGAGGAGGTGTTAGCAATTCTGGGAAGTGTGAAAATAGATAAGGACCCTGTGCCGGATGGGATTTATACTTGGATGATAAGTCATTTTTGTCTACAGGAGTAGTGCCAAAGATTAGAGGATAGCATATGTTTTACCCTTGTTCAAGAAGGGGAGGAAAGATAACCCCGGTAACTATAGACCAGTGAGCCTTACTGCTGTTGTGAGAAAAGTCTTGGAAAGTTTATAAAAGATAGGATGTTTAATAATCTCGAAAGGAATAATTTGATTAGAGATGGTCAACATGGTTTTGTGAAGGGTAGGACGTGCATCACAAACCTCATTTAGTTCCTCGAGAAGGTGATGAAACAGGTGGATGAGGGTAAAGCAGTTGATGTGGTGTATATGGATTTCAGTAAAGCGTTGATAACGTTCTCCACGTAGGCTATTGCACAAAATATAGAGGCATGGGATTCAGGGTGATTTAGCAGTTTGGATCAGAAACTGGCTGGCTGATAGAAGGCAAAGTGTGGTGGTTGAGGGGAAATGTTCTGACTGGTGTCCAGTTACGAGTGATTTACCACAAGGATCTGTTTTGGGGCCGCTGCTGTTTGTTATTTTTATAAATGACTGGTTGAGTAAATTTGCAGATGACACTGAAGTCGGTGGAGTTGTGGACAGTGCAGAAGGATGTTACAAGTTAGAGAGGGACATAGGTAAGCTGCAGAGCTGGGCTGACAGGTGGAAAATGGAGTTTAATGCATTAAAGTGTGAGGTGATTCATTTTGGAAGGAATAACAGGAAGACAGAGTACTGGCTAATGGTAAGATACTTGGTATTGTGGACGAGCAGAGAGATCTCGGTGTCCATGTCCATAGATCCCTGAAAGTTGCCACCTAGGTTGAGAGGGTTGTTAAGAAGGCTTACGGTGTGTTAGCTTTCAATTGAGAGGAGATAGATATAGGACAGATGTCAGAGTTGGGTTCTTTACTCAGAGAGTAGTGAGGGTGTGGAATGCCGTGCCTGCAACAGTAGTGGACTCGCCTACACTAAAAGCATTCAAATAGTCAGTGGATAGGCATATGGACGGCAAGGCAACAGTGTAGAGGGACATTACAGGGTGTTTCACAGGACGGCGCAACATCGAGGGCCGAAGGGCCTGTCCTGTGCTGTAATGTTCTATGTTCTATGTAAAGTGTGAAAATGGCAGGAGATCCCAGACCCGTGTTATGGTCCTCGTGCTCAATGTGGGAGTTCAAGGACGCGGCCGATGCCCCTGACTCCTTCATGTGCAGGAGGTGTGTCCAGCTGCAGCTCCTGTTAGACCGCATGACGGCTCTGGAGCAGCGGATGGACTCACTTTGGAGCATCCGTGATGCTGAGGAGGTCGTGGATAGCACGTTCAGTGAGTTGGTCACACCGCAGATTAGGATTTATGAAGGAGACAGGAATGGGTGACTAAAAGGCAGAGGAAGAACAGGAAGGCAGTGCAGGTGTCCCCCTATGGTCATCTCCCTCCAAAACAGGTATACTATTTTGGATACTGTTGGGGGAGATGACTCACAAGGGGAAGGCAGTAGTAGCCAGGCTCATGGCACCGTGGCTGGCTCTGCTGCACAGAAGGCGGGAAAAAGACTAGCAGGGCTGTAGTCATGGGTGATTCAATCGTAAGGGGAGTAGACAGGCGTTTATGTGGTCGAATACGAGGCAGCCGAATGGTATGTTGCCTCCCGGGTGCACAGGTCAGGGATGTCTCAGATCGGCTGCAGGGCATACTGAAGGGGGAGGCTGAACAGTCAGTTGTCGCGGTGAATATAGGCACCAACGATAAATGTGAAAAACGGGACGAGGTCCTTCAATCAGAATTTAGGGAGTTAGGAGGTAAGTTAAAAAATAAGACCTCAAAGTTAGTAATCTCAGGATTGCTACCAGTGCCACGAAACAGTCAGAGTAGAAATTTAAGAATAGTCAGAATGAATACGTGGCTAGAGAGATGGTGCAGGAGTGAGGGGTTCAGATTTTTGGGACATTGGAACCGGTTCTGGGGGCGGTGGGACCATTACAGATCGGACAGGACTGGAAATAATGTCCTCGGGGGTGCTTTTGCTAACACTGTTGGGGCGATTTTAAACTAATGCGGCAGGGGGTGGGAACCAGATTCGGAAGTTATAGGTCAGTAAAGATGCAACAACTAAAGCCAGTAAGGTACTGGAAAATAAACCCAATGTGACTAAGGGGAAGAGTAGACAAGGAAGAGCTGACGATCGCAAAGGGACAGGTGGCCTGAAGTACATTTGTTTTAATGCGAGAAGTGTAGCGGGTAAGGCAGATGAACTTAGGTCTTGGATTGGTACCTGGGAATATGATATTATTGGTATTACTGAGACTTGGTTGAGGGATTGCCAAGACTGGTAACTAAATATCCCAGGGTATAGATGCTTCAGGAGGGATCGAGAGGGAGGTAAAAGGAGTGGGGAAGTTGCATTACTGGTCAGAGATGATATCAGAGCTGTGATTAAGGAGAGCACAATGGACGATTCGAGCACTGAGGCAATATGGTTAGAGTTAAGAAATAGGAAGGGTGCAGTAACACTGTTGGGACTTTACTATAGGCCTCCCAGAAAGCGAGCGTAAGTCGATGTACAAATATGTTGACAGATTATAGAACAGTGTAGGAGCACTAGGGTGGTTGTGATGGGACATTTTAACTTCCCCAACATTGAATGGGACACATCTAGTTTTGGAGGCGCAGATGGAGCAGAATTTGTAAAGAGCATCCAGAAGAGTTTGTTTGAGCAGTATGTAAATATTCCAACTCGGGAAGGGGCCATACTGGACCTGGTTTTGGGGAATGGTCCCGGCCAGGTGGTTGACGTTTCAGTCGGCGATTACTTTGGGAATAGCGATCACAATTCCGGAAGTTTTAGAATACTCATGGACAAAGATTTATTTTTATTTTTTATAAATTTAGTGTACCCAATCATTTTTCCAATTAATGGGCAATATAGAGTGGCCAATCCACCTAGCTTGCACATCTTTGGGTTGTGGGGGCAAACCCAACGCAAACACGGGGAAAATGTTCAAACTCCACACGGACATTGACCAGAGCTGGGATCGAACCTGGAACCCAGCGCCGTGAGGCAGCAGTGCTAATCACTGCGCCACCGTGCTGCTCCTCATGGACAACGATGAGAGTGGTCCTAAGGAAGAGTGCTAAATTGGGGAATAGCCAACAATAACAAATTCGGCAGGAGCTCGGGAATGGGGATTGGGAGCAGCTGTTTAAGGGTAATCCACATTTGAAATGTGGGAATCATTTATGGAAAGGTTGATCAGAATGCAGGACAGACATTTCGCTGTGAAAATGTGGGATAGAAATGGCAAGGTTAGGGAACCATGGATGACGGGTGTAATTGGGTAACTAGCTGAGATGAAAAAAGAAGCATACACAAGATCGAGGCGACTCAAAACCGATGAAGCTTTGGAGGATTATTGGGAAAGTAGGACATATCTCAAACGTACGATAAAGAGTGCTAAAAGCGGTCATGAAATATCTTTGGCTAACAGGGTCAAGGAATATCCGAAAGCCTTTTATTCGTATATAAGGAGCAAGAGGGTAACTAGAGAAATGATTGGCCCACTCAAAGACAAAAAAGGGAATTTATGCGTGGAGTCAGAGGAAATGAGTATGCTTTCAATGAGTACTTTGCACCGGTATTCACCAAGGAGACGGACATGATGCATGTCGAGGCTCTGGATGGATGTTTAAATACTCGGCATAAGGAAGGGGAAGGTTTTGGGTATTCTAAAAGGCATTAAGGTGGACAAGTCCCCAGTACCGGATGGGATCTATCCCAGGTTACTGAGGTAAGCGAGGGACGAAATAGCTGGGGGCTTAACAGATATATTTGCAGCATCCATGAGCATGGATGAGGTCCCGGAAGACTGGAAAATTGCTAATGTTGTCCCTTTGTTTAAGAAGGGTAGCAGGGTTAATCCAGGGAATTATAGACCTATGAGCTTGACGTCAGTGGTAGGCAAACTGTTGGAGAAGATACTGAGGGATAGGATCTATTCATATTTGGAAGAAAATAGACTTATCAGTGATAGGCAGCATGGTTTTTTTGCAGGGAAGGTCATGTCTTACAAACCTAATAGAATTATTTGAGGAAGTGACAAAGTTAATTGATGAGGCAAGGGCTGTGGATGTCATTTACATGGACTTCAGTAAAGCATTTGACAACGTTTCCCACGGCAGGCTGATGGAAAAAGTGAAGTCGTATGGGGTTCAGTGGGGTATTAGCTAGATGGATACAGAACTGGCTGGGCAACAGGAGACAGGGAGTAGTGGTGGAAAGGAGTGTCTCAAAATGGGGAAAGGGGCAATACTAGTGGTGTTCCACAGGGATCCGTGCTCGGAACACTGTTGTTTGTGATATACATAAATGATCTGGACTAAGGTCTGATGAGCAAGCTTTCAGATGATACAAATATTGGTGGAGTTGCAGATAGCGAGGCGGACTGTCAGAGAATACAGCAAAATATAGATAGATTGGAGAGTTGGGCAGATAAATGACAGATGGAGTTCAATCCAGGCAAATGCGAGGTGATGCATTTTGGAAGATCTAACTCAAGAGCAGACTATATGGTCAATGGAAGAGTCCTGGGGAAAATTAATGTACAGAGAGATCTGGGAGTTCAGGTCCATTGTACCCTGAAGGTGACAACGCAGGTCGATAGAGTGGTCAAGAAGGCATAAAGCATTCTTACCTTCATCGGACGGGGTATTGAGTACAAGAGTCGGCAGGTCATGTTACAGTTGTATCGGACTTCGCTCAGGCTACATTTGGTATACTGCGTGAAGTTCTGGTCGCCACATTACCAGAAGGATGTGGATGTTTTAGAGAGTGTGCAGACGAGGTTCACCATGATGTTGCCCGGTATGTAGGGTGCTTTCTATGAAGAAAGGTTGCGTAGATTAGGAGTGTTTTCATTGGAAAGACGGAAGTTGAGGCGAGACCTGATTGAGGTCTACAAAACTTTGAGAGGTATGGACAGGGTGGATAGCAACAAGGGTTTTCCAAGAGTGGGGAAGTCAGTTACAAGGTGTCACGATTTCAAGGTGAGAGGGGAAACGTTTAAGGGAGATATATAGATATATGGAGAAAAACAGCACAGAACAGGCCTTTCGGCCCACGATGTTGTGCCGAACTTTTGTCCTAGGTTAATCATAGAATTTTGGACACTAAGGGCAATGTTATCATGGCCAATCCACCCAACCTGCACATATTTGGACTGTGGGAGGAAACCGGAGTACCCGGAGGAAACCAACGCCCACGCGGGGAGGATGTGCAGACTCCTCACAGATCGAAATCGTACTTGGGACCCTGGATATGTGAAGCAATTGTGCTATCCACAATGCTACCGTGCTGCCCTTCAGAAGAAATTAATCTACACTCCATTATTCTACCATAATTCATGTACCTATCCAATAGCCGCTTGAAGGTCCATAACGTTTCCGACTCAACTACTTCTACAGGCAGTGCATTCCATGCCCCCATTACTCGCTTGGTAAAGAAACTACCTCTGACATCCCCCTATATCTTCCAGCATTTAGCATCAATTTATGTCCCCTTGTAATGGTTTGATCCACCAGGAGAAAAAGTCTCTGGCTGTGTACTCTATCTATTCCCCTGATCATCTTATAAACCTCTATGAAGTCGCCCCTCATCCTTCTCCGTTCTAATGAGAAAAGTCCTAGCACCTTCAACCTTTCCTCATAAGACCTACTCTCCATTCCAGGCAACATCCTGGTAAATGTCCTTAGCACCTTTTCCAAAGCGTCCACATCCTTCCTAAAATGAGGTGAGCAGAACTGCACACAGTACTCTAAATGTGGCCTGCCCAAGGTTTGGTATAGCTGCATCATCACCTCACGGCTCTTAAATTCAATCCCTCTGCTAATGAACGCTAACACACCATAGGCCGTCTTCACAGCTCTATCCACTTGTGTGGCAACTGTCAAAGATCTATGAACATAGACCCCAAGATATCTCTGTTCCTCTACATTGCCAACAACCCTACCGTTAATCCTGTATTCCGCATTCATATTTGTCCTTCCAAACGGACAACCTCACACTTGTCAGGGTTAAACTCCATCTGCCTCTTCTCAGCCCAGCTCTGCATCCTATCTATGTCTCTTTGAAGCCGACAACAGCCCTCCTCACTATCCACAACTCCACCAATCTTCGTATCATCTGCAAATTTACTGACCCACCCTTCAACTCCCTCATCCAAGTCATTAATGAAAATCACAAACAGCAGAGGACCCAGAACTGATCCCTGCGGTACGCCACTGGTAATTGGGCTCCAGACTGAATATTTGCCAACCACCACCACTCCCTGTCTTCTATAGGTTAGCCAGTTCGTTATCCAACTGGCCAAATTTCCCACTATCCCATGCCTCCTTACTTTCTGCATAAGCCTACCACGGGGAACCTAATCAAATGTCTTGCTAAAATCTATGTACACTACATACACTGCTTTACCTTCATCCACATGCTTGGTCACCTCCTCAAAGAAGTCAATAAGACTTGTAAGGCAAGACGTCCCCCTCACAAATCCGTACTGCCTGTCTCTAATCAATCAGTGACTTTACAGGTTCTCAGAAATCCTATCCCTCAGTACCCTTTCCATTACTATGCCTACCACCGAAGTAAGACTAACTGGCCTGTAATTCCATGGGTTATCCCTATTCACTTTTTTGAACAGGGGCACGACATGCGCCACTCTCCAATCCTCTGGTTCCACCCCTGTTGACAGCGAGGACGAAAAGATCATTGCCAACGGCTCTGCAATTTCATTTCTTGCTTCGCATAGAATCCTTGGATATATCCCATCAGGACCGGGGGACTTGTCTATCCTCAAGTTTTTCAAAATGCCCAACACATCTTACTTCCTAACAAGTATCTCCTCGAGCTTACCAGTCTGTTTCACACTGTCCTCTCTAACAACATGGCCCCTCTCGTTTGTACTGAAGAAAAATACTTGTTCAAGACTTCTCCTATATCTTCAGACTCAATGCACAATCTCCCGCTACTGTCCTTGATCGGACCTACCCTCGCTCTAGTCATTCTCATATTTCTAACATGTGTGTAAAAGGCCTTGGGGTTTTCCTTGATCCTACCCGCCTCCTTGCCTGCAAGTACTCTCCTTTGTCAGCGTTACCTTCCCCACTGCATCACTATGTGCTTTGGCGTCCTGAATATCGGCTCCCTTAGTTGCTGGACGACAAATCCGGTTCCCATTCCCCTGCCAAATTAGATTAAACCCTCCCGAAGACTACTAGAAAACTTCCCCCCCCAGGATATTGATGCCCTCTGGTTCAGATGCAACCCGTCCTGCTTGTTTAGGTCCCACCTTCCCCAGAATGCGCTCCAATTATCCAAATACCTGAAGCCCTCCTTCCTACACCATTCCTGCAGCCACGTGTTCAACTGCACTCTCTCCCTATTCCTAGCCTCGATATCACGTGGCACCGGCAACAAACCAGAGATGACAACTCTGTCTGTCCTGGCCTTTAACTTCCAGCCTAACTCCCTTAACTTGTTTATTGCCTCCACACCCTTTGCCCTACCTACGTCGTTGGTGCGAATGTGCGCCACGACATCTGGCTGCTCCCCCTCCCCCTTCAGGATCCTGAATACACGATCCGAGACATCGCTGGCCCTGGTACCCGGGAGGCAACATACCTTCCTGGAGTCTCGCTCGCGACCACAGAATCTCCTATCTATTGCCCGAACCATTGAATCTCCTATTACTATCCCTTCTGAGCCCCAGAGCCAGACTCAGTGCCAGAGACCAGGCCGCTTGGGCCTTCCCCCGGGAGGTCATCCACCCCAACAGCATCCAAAACGGTATACTTGTTTTGAAGGGGAACGGCCACGAGGGATCCCTGCACTGTCTGCCTGTTAGTTTTCCCTCCCTGACTGTAACCCAGTTACTCATGTTCAGTACCTTGGGTGTGGCTACCTCGCTGTAACTCTTCTCGATAACCCCCTCTGCCTCCCGGATGATCCGAAGTTCATTCATTCCAGTTCCAGTTCCCTAACACGGTCTCTGAGGAGCTGGAGTTGGATGCACTTCCCGCAGGTATAGTCAGCGGGGACACCAGTGGTATCCCTCACCACCCACATCCTACAGGAGGAGCATGCAACTGCTCTAGTCTCCATCCCCTCTCACTTTACATAATTAGCTGCCCCGTAGACCAATTGGACCTCCGCCCTCCAACTTTGCTTCTAGTCAGCTGTCCTCTAAACTCCTGGCTCCCTTCACGCTCTTTGATAAATATAGGAAATTAAATGTAAGGCGCACCTTACTCCCTCATCACCTAACTCCCTCAGTCACCAAACTCTCACTGTGGCACTCAAATGCAACCAGTTCAGCACTCCCTCAGTCACCAACTCTCACTGTAGCACTTAATTGCAACCAGTTCAGCACTCCCTCAGTCACCAAAGTCTCACTGTAGCACTCAGATGCAACCAGTTCAGCACTCCCTCAGTCACCAAACTCTCACTTGCAGCACTCAAATGCAACCAGTTCATCACTCCAGTGCAAACGTGGAGATGTGCGTGGAAAGGTTTTTACGCAGAGGGTGATGGGTGCCTGGAATGCTTTGTCAGCGGAGATGGTCGAGGCGGGCACGATAGCATCATTTAAGATGCATCTAGACAGATATATGAACGGGTGGGGAACAGAGAGAAGTAGACCTTGGAAACTCGGCAACAGGTTTAGATAAAGGATCTGGATCGGCGCAGGCTGGGAGAGCCGAAGGGCCTGTTCCAGTTATTTGTTCTAATCACCTGTTGCACCGGTAAACTAACTGTTTGCGACTCATGCACAGACACACGCAGGTCGCTCTGCACAGCAGCATGTTTTAATATTTTATCATTTAAGTAAAAACCCCTTTTACATAGTACATAGAATTTACAGTGCAGAAGGAGGCCATTCGGCCCATCGAGTCTGCACCGGCTCTTGGAAAGAGCACCCTACCCCCTACCCAAGGTCAACACCTCCACCCTATCCCCATCACTCAGTAACCCCACCCAACACTAAGGGCAATTTTGGACACTAAGAGCAATTTATCATGGCCAATCCACCTAACCCGCACATCTTAGGACTGTGGGAGGAAACCGGAGCACCCGGAGGAACCCCACGCACACACGGGGAGGATGTGCAGACTCCGCACAGACAGTGACCCAAGCCGGAATCGAACCTGGGACCCTGGAGCTGTGAAGCGATTGTGCTATCCACAATGCTACCGTGCTGCTATCCTTTTGAGTTATTCCGACCAAAATGGATAACCTCACATTTGTCAACATTGTATTCCATCTGCCACACCCCAGCCCATTGACGTGACATATCCAAATCCCTCTGCAGAATTCAGGTAAACTCTGCACTTTATGCTTTACCACTCATCGTAGTGTCGTCTGCAAACTTGGACATATTGCACTTGGTCACCTACTCCAAATCATATATGTAAATTATGAACAATTCTGCGGAGCAACACTGATCCCTGAGGGACACCACTAGCTACTGATTGCCAACCAGAAAAACACCCATTAATTCCCACTCTTTGCTTTCTATTAATGAACCAATTCTCTATCCATGCTACTACTTTACATTAATGCTTGCATATTTACCTTATGCAGCAACCTTTTATGTGGCACCTTGTCAAAAGCTTACTGGAAATTCAGATATACCATATTCATTCTCCCCCGTTATCTACCGCACTGGTAATAAGAACATAAGAACATAAGAACTAGGAGCAGGCGTAGCCCACCTGGCCCCTCGTGCCTGCTCCACCATTAAATGAGATCATGGCTGATCTTTTGCCGACTCAGATCCACTTTCCGGTCTGCACACCATAACCCTTAATCCCTTTATTTTTCAAAAAACTATCTATCTTTATCTTAAAAACAGTCAATGAAGGAGCCTCTACCTCTTCATTGGGCAATGAATTCCATCGATTCACAACCCCTTGGGTGAAGTAGTTCCTCCTAAACTCAGTCCTAAATCTACTTCCCCTTATCTTGCATCAGTTATTTCTTTGTTTATTGCCTGCCGCGCCATCATGTTACTATTTGGTGGCTTATAGACAACTCCTATGGTGACGTTTTCGCCTTACTCGTCCTGATTTCCACCCAAATGAATTCCACCTTATCCTCCACAGCATTAATGCCATCCCTTACCATTGCCCCCATGTCATCCCTAAATAACAGAGCTACACCACCTCCCTTGCCATCCACCCTGTCCTTCCAAATAGTTTGATACCATGGGATATTTAAATTCCAGTCGTTACCATCCTTTGCCCATGTTTCAGTAATGGCCACTAAATCATCGTCACTCACGATAATTTGCGCCATCAACTCATTTAGCTTATTCCGAAAACTATGAGCATTCAGGCAAAGTAGATTTTTATACCTCTGTTTTGAATCTTAACACCTTGATCAGCAACCTCTCCTAAGTTATTTTTCCTCTTAACTTTTCCCCTAATTTTCATTTTCGTTGAACCAATATCTTCATGTAAAAACCTGCCGCTTCACTTTCTATTTATGTTTTTACTTCCCGTTGTATTTCTTTTAGTATTACTGGGCCTATTCCCTGACGCCCCCCTCCCCTCTCTGTCACTGTACCTTATACTGTGGCCCTTTTTGATTTTTGACTATGTCTTTTCTGCCTTTCACTTTCCCCCTTATTGCCCTTTGTTTCTGTCCCTATTTTACTACCTCCCGAATTCCTGCATCAGTTCCCATCCCCCTGCCATATTAGTTTAAACAATCCCCAACCGCTCCACAAATAGCCCCCACAGGATATCAGTTCCAGTCCTGCCCAGGTGAAACCCACCCAGTTTGTATAGGTCCCAACTGCCCCAGAACCGATCCCAAAGCCCCAGGAATCTGAAATCCTCCCCCTGACACCATCCCTTCAACCAAGTATTCATCCTATATATCCTGTCATTTGTTCTCTGACTAGCACGTGCCAGCGGTAATAATGCTGAGATCACCACCTTCGAGGTCCGACTTCTTAATTTCCTTCCTAGTTCCTTAAACTCTACTGTTAGGACCTCATTCCTTTTTTACTTATGTCGTTTGTACCAATGTGTACCACGACCACTGACTGTTCACCCTCCCCCTCCAGAATGTCCCGTACCCGCTCCGAGACATCCTTGACCACAATAGCAGAGAGGCAACATACCATCCTGGGGTCTCCTTTGCAGCCACAGAAACGCCTGTTTATTCCACTTACAATTGAAACCCCTACAGCTATTGCACTGACACACTAATCACCCTCACCTCTGCAGCAGAACCAACCGTGGTGCCACGAGTTCGGCTGTTGCTGTTTTCCCCTGAGAGGCCATTCCCCTCAAAAGTATCCAAAGCGGGATATCTGTTCTGCAGGGGAATGGGAACTACCTGCCTCGCCCACTTGCTCTGTCTGGTGGTCTCCCATTCCCTTCCTGCCAGCGGATCCTGAGCCTGCGGTGTGACCACCTCTCTATAAATGCTATCCACTATGCTCTCCGACTCTCGGGTGCTCTGCAGTGTCTCCAGCCGCCGCTCCAGCTCTGAAACTCGAGCTTCCAGGAGCTGTAACTGGAGCCACTTCCTGCACACATGCTGACCCTGGGGACCGGAAATATCCCCAGCCTGGCACAGAACCAACCGTGGTGCCACGAGTTTGGCTGTTGATGCTCCGGCACCACTCTATCACTGCGGGTGCCACCGGCATGGATACCATCGCCTCCTCCTCCGTCGCCGTCCCCCATGGCACCCGGGTTACTCCAGGCACCGGGGTGCGTCCGGAGCCATCCCGAAGCAGGGCATAATGTTGGCAGCCATGGAGCGAGGGACTAGATCACAACCTTCTGGATGTATGAAATCTCAGCCAGTGACTGTGCAACCTCACACTGGATGTATGACACCTCAGCCAATGACTGCGCCACCTCCTTCTGGGTGTGCAACACCTCAACCAGTGGCTGCGCCGCCTCCCTCTGTAACAGGCTCATAGCGGCTGAGCCCTGGACAATGCCACCGATGGTCTCAGCCATGATCCGCTGTGACTCGGTCACGCTCTGGTGCACCGCTGCAATGTCCACGTGGCTCTGGTACATGGTTGCCTGTGAGAGGACAGCCCTGTCATCTGCCTTGGTCCACACAATCTGCCCCAGACCAACTGCACATCAAGTACTATTGCCGATAACATCTCCCCCAAGGGCTCCACCATGGCTGCCACCAATGCGGTGTTGGCGTGGGTGGCATGTATGGTCGGCACCACCTCCTCTCTCTGCAGGTGGTTGGACTCCTCCGACTGCTCTGTATGGCGCTGGAAGGTTCTTGACACCCCCACATATAGTCACTGGCTCTGCAAATGCATGTCCAACATTGATGGGACCGCCCTTTCCAGAAGGCCAACCCACGCCTGGACGGCAGCTGGTCCCTGCAGTTGGGCTGCGCTCCCACCCTCCGCCTTCTCGGGGTTTCTTACCTCCACCTGACGTACTGCAGCACATTTGTGCTGAGCACCAGATATGCCCAAGGTGCAACCGAGGAGAGTGTCTCTGTGGTGGTGGGGGCTGTTAAGACAGCTGTGATGGGAAATCTGTGTTGTACCCGGACATGTGCTCCGGGGTGTCCTGGCAGGCTGTGCGAGGGCTCCCTTCGCTGTCCGTGTCCTCATCACTGCTATCGCATTAGGATTGGGTGGAGCGAGGGCGTTCATATTATGAACAATATCCCGACATCTGAACCCGCGAGAAGTACAAGCACAATTTGAAATGAAATGAAAATTAAAATCGCTTATTATCACGAGTAGGCTTCAATGAAGTCAATGTGAAAAGCCCCTAGTCGCCACATTCCAGCGCCTGTTCGGGGAGGCTGTTACGGGAATTGAACCGTGCTGCTGGCCTGTCTTGGTCTGCTTTCAAAGCCAGCGATTTAGCCCAGTGTGCTCAACACACTTAACGTTTGTTTACGTATCTGCATTGTTTCCCCGAATGTACCTGCAGCGACTTATTAAAGGAAGTTCTATCATTGGTCTAGTTTCTGCCTGCTAGGATTCATATCCGATCAACAAAATTATATAAAACACCATAGTTCATGTAGCTAAGTTTACCCTGTATCCGTTGAGAAATCAGTGATGTTCCTGGGCTCTTATATGCTTGTTGTTGGTTTGAGATCTCAACTGCCACCACGAGCCCCCACAGCTGAAACAGCCGCTGTCGTTCCACCCTTTTGAATGCTTAATCTTAAAATTTAAATTAATTGGTTCCTGGTCGTCCCTTTCTGTTAGGTGGTGACCGTGCAACGATTTTCTTGTATGGGAACGAACATGTCTGTTATTCAGGAGTTAATAGTTCTCATATTTTGCCACTGTTTCATAAATATTATCCTCGTGGTTACATACCTGATTCGGTTGAGCTTGAACCTGACCCTGACGTGCTTGTGTCTGTATAGGTAGCCGCCTTACTATAACCCTTATCCTCTCCCCAACTATCTCAAATTACTGAATTTACTGCAAATCTTGTTCAACTTGAATGAAATGAAATGAAAATCGCTTATTGTCACGAGTAGGCTTCAATGAAGTTACTGTGAAAAGCCCCTAGTCGCCACATTCCGGCGCCTGTCCGGGGAGGCTGGTACGGGAATCGAACCGTGCTGCTGGCCTGCTTTAAAAGCCAACGATTTAGCCTGGTGAGCTAAACCAGCCCCAGCTGGTTTGCAGTTACTTGTGAAGTAAAAGACAAAAAACATTCTGCTTGGGACAGAGTGGGTTAACTAATCTGACATATCTCACAACTCAAAACTTAAGGTATGTAATTCCCAATTAAAATGCATCTACAGCTGTTTTTTTTAATCATTTGATCAGAGTTACAAAGCCAACGCTCAGAGTGTGGACAGGGGCAATCCCCTAATCCAGCTCCTTGCCTGATCCATAAAACAATTCAAATTGAATCTAATTCATGTTCCCCACAACAGAGATATACCAGATGGGCAGCATGGTAGCATAGTGGTTAGCATCAATGCTTCACAGCTCCAAGGTGGATTGGCCATGCTAAATTGCCCGTAGTGTCCTAAAAAGTAAGGTTAAGGGGGAGTTGTTGGGTTACGGGTATAGGGTAGATACGTGGGTTTGAGTAGGGTGATCATTGCTCGGCACAACATCGAGGGCCGAAGGGCCTGTTCTGTGCTGTACTGTTCTAAAAAAAAATATCCAGGCATTAACAAGCAAAGGTGAATTCTCTGATAGTTTTTTATCACCGTCATTTTATCACCACCCTTCTTTTGTTTTAGCAGGAAACATGATCATGGATCTATTTAATTTACTCATCTGTCCTTTGCACTTCTTTCTGCAATCTCATAATTATTCCTACTGCATTCTGTCAGGGACGTTTTAACCTTGGTCTAATCCAACACCGGATTGATCATGTGCATTTCAACCATCGCAACTTCCAAAGAACCCTATCAAACTAGCTGTAATGACTCCTGCCATACCTTTGTGATTGGTCAATTGGAATATGAGTTACCTTATTAGTGGCCCAATCAGTGAACACCTCTCTCTGCACATATCAGGGAGTGCCAGATCCTCTGCAAAAGCAGAATGCACCTGGTTGTTTGGCTGTTGCTTTTGGAAATCAAATGAATTCTGGTGAAGGGACTTCTACCTCCATGAACTTATTACAGTGGCGACGAGGAAAATGGAACGACCCGAAAGAACCTGCTGATTGGCAGCCGCCGCATATTGGGGTAAGCCACCGACAAGGCAGAATGACTTTATTTGGGAAGTTGGATTCTTTTGACACGGCAGTAGAAGACTGGGCCCAATATGTGGAGTGGATGAAGTACTTATTTGGAGCAAATTATATAGTTCCGGATGAAAAGCAACGTTTCATTCTGTTGACCATGTGTAGCTCAGCAGATTTTGCAATTATGCGCAGTCTCAATTCTCTGGAGGCACCGGACGCAAAAACTTTCCAGGAATTGACGGACTTTGTAAAAGAGTACTGTGACCCGAAGCCACCTCTGATCCTGCGAGGGTACCGGTTTTACTCAGCATTCCGAGACACTGGGGAGTCAGACACTAACTGTTTAACAAGATTAAGGCCTTGCGAATTTGGAAGCTAAATGCTCTGAGCCCTGTTGGGGAGCGGAATAAATAATTTAACAATACAAAAACGTCTGCTAGCAGAGTCCGAGCTGGATTGCAAACAAGAATTGTAGCTGGCTTTGTCTTTAGAAAAAGTAGCGAGCGAAGCACATGAGTTACATGATACTCCGATGGAGGTAGGAGCCCTTACCAGTGAAATTGAGTTAAGGGACTGCGGCTTTTTGTAGGCACCTGCACAGCCATCCTCCGAAACGGCTCGGGGACTAAGGAACCCAGGCCCACTCGCAGAACCGCTCCCAAACAGGGGAAAATTAGGACCAGGCAGAAGCAGCCCCTGCAGTCTTTCGTCTGGCAAGATATTGTAGAAGCCTTAAACCAACATCCTGGAAAAGTACAAGAAGGCTGGAGTACAGGAGAATGCAAATCCTAGAAATCCCATTTACGTACGACGAGGAACAACTAAATTGTGCAGCGATTGTGAAATCAAAATCCATTAAATTAACCATAATGTTGAGTGGACGTCCCACATTAATGGAAGTCGGAACGGGAGAAGTGGCATCAGTGAAAGGCGAAATTGAAGAAATTTCGCACTGGGTTCCAACCCTTATCCCTTAACAGGACATCGCCAAAACTGTGGACGTATACAGGGGAACCATTGAGAGTGTCGGGCACAACACATGTGTCTGTAGTTTATGGAGAGAAAATGGTTAGGCTGCCTTTAATGGTTGTGAAAGATGCGGCACCAAGCTTATTGGAACAAAACTAGCTAAAAGAGATCCTGCGGGATTGGTTCAACATTTTCCAGCTCGAAAATGGTCGCCTGAGTGAAGTCCTGTGCAGATACCCAGAGGTTTGCCAAGATGGGCTCGGGACAATAAAAGGAGCAAAGGCCACATTACACATTGATCCAGAGGCAGTCGCAACATTCTCCAAGGCCCGACCAGGACCTATTACCGGTACCAAGCGTTAAAGCGGAAAGTTATACAACATAGAACAGTACAGCACAGAACAGGCCCTTCGGCCCTCAATGTTGTGCCGAGCCATGATCACCCTACTCAAACCCACGTATCCACCCTATACCCGTAACCCAACAACCCCCCCCCCCCCCCTAACCTTACTTTTATTAGGACACTACGGGCAATTTAGCATGGCCAATCCACCTAACCCGCACATCTTTGGACTGTGGGAGGAAACCGGAGCACCCGGAGGAAACCCACGCACACAGGGGGAGGACGTGCAGACTCCACACAGACAGTGACCCAGCCGGGAATCGAACCTAGGACCCTGGAGCTGTGAAGCATTTATGCTAACCACCATGCTACCCTGCTGCCCCAAAGTTGATACAGAAATACAGAAATCTAAAGTTTGGAGCGGGGAAGAATGATAAAACCTGTCCAGTTTGCAGAATGGGCGGCACCCATGGTGCTTATCCATAAGGCGTACGGCTCGGTCCGCCTTTGTGGCGATTTCAAACAAACGATTAATCGCTACTCACAACTAGACAAATACCCCATTTCCCGGTTTGAGGATTTGTATATAAAGCTGTTTGGAGGACTCTTATTCTCAAAGCTGGATATGGGCCACGCATTTTTAAAGCTGAAGTTGGACGAAGAGTCTCAAAAATTCTCAACTATTAACACCCTGAAGGGCGTTTTACGGTATTCGGGGTATCTTCAACCTGTGCGTTATTTCAGAGGACAATGGAGAATACATTACAAGGGCTACCACAGGTCGCCATTTACCAGGAGGACGTACTCATTACGGGAAAAATAAAGGCAGAACACCTGCAGAACCTGGAGGAAGTCCTTATGAGGTTTTCAGCAGCAGGCGAGTGCCGAAAGACGGAAAACAGTGTTGTTCTAGCGCCTTAAGTAACTTATCCGGGGTACAAGTTATCAAGTCAGTGTTCCACCCTTTGGAGGATCGCGTGAGGGCGATTAAAAATGCCCCGGCACCCACCACAATCCAGGAGTTAAGACTTTTTTATACAACTGGTGACATTCTATGAAAAGTTCATGCAGAATAGGGCTTCCATCCTGGACCCGCGACACCAATTACGAAAAAAGGGGGAAGCCTCGGTGTGGTCCACCCGCCAAGACAGGGCTTTCAAGAAGATCAAAGAACAGTTCTACTCAGAAAATGTCTTGGCACACTTGGACACCAGAAAAGAGTTGGTGCTCACTTGTGGCACGTCTCCATATAGCATTGGGGAAGTTCTGGCACATAGAGGGCAAAACGGAGAGGAACGGCCTGCAGCATTTGCTTCACGACATTAGGAGCAGCAGTACGCCAAAATCGGAAAGGAAGGACTGGCTGTGATCTTCGCGGTGAAGAAATTTCACCAGTGTTTGTAGAGGCGGAAATTAATTATAATCACAAACTGCAAGCCGTTGCTGGGCTTGCTGGAAGAAGACAACGCGATGCCACCAATAGATTCGATCCGGATCCAAAGCTGGACCCTTCTACGGGCAGCATACCAATATCAATTGGAGCCTCGGCCGGGATCCACGGTGGCAAACGCCAATGCACTTATGTCACGCGAGAGTACCCTTTAAGAATTGGGTGTTTAAGAAATGTACCTTTAAGAAAATGAGCTGTTCATGTTACTGGGGTGATGTCAGAGTGTGGGTGGAGCGGAGCTCCCTAAGAACATAAGAATTAGGAGCAGGAGTTATCCATATGGCCCCTCGAGCCTGCTCCGCCATTCAGTCAGATCATGGTGATCTTTTGTGGACTCAGCTCCACTTTCCGGCCCGAACACCATACCCCTTAAACCCTTTATTGTTCAAAAAATATCTATCTTTATCTCAAAAATATTTAATGAAGGAGCCTCAACTGCTTCATTGCGCAAGCAATTCCATAGATTCACAACCCTTTGGGTGAAGAAGTTCATCCTAAACTCTGTCCTAAATCTACTTCCCCTTATTTTGAGGCAATCCCGCCTCGTTCTGCTTTTCTGCTTTCACCCGCCAGTGGAAACAACCTGTCAAGATCTATCCAATCTATTCCCTTCATAATTTTATATGTTTCTAAAAGATCCACCTCATCCTTCTGAATTCCAACGAGTACAGTCCCAGTCTACTCGACTTATCCTCGTAATCCAACCCCTTCAGCTCCGGGATTAACCTAGTGAATCTCCTCTGCACACCCTCCAGCACAAGTACGTCCTTTCTTAGGTGAAGAGACTAAAACTGAACACAATACTCCAGGTGTGGCCTCACTAACACCTTCTATAATTGCAGCATAACCTCCCTAGTCTTAAACTCCATTCCTCTAGTAATGAAGGACAACATTCCATTCGCTTTCTTAATCACCTGTTGCACCTGAAAACCAACATTTTGCAACTCATGCACGAATACACCCAGGTCACTCTGCACAGCAGCATGTTTTTATATTTGATCAGTTAAATGATAATCCCTTTTGCTGTTATCCCTGCCGAAATGGATAACTTCACATCTGTCAACATTGTATTCCATCTGCCAGACCCTAACGAATTCACTTAACCTTTCCAAATCCCTCTGCAGACTTCCGGTATCCTCTGCACGTTTTGCTTTACCACTCATCGTAGTGTCGTTTGCAAACTAGGACACATTGCACTTGGTCCCCAATTCCAACTCATCTATGTAAATTGTGAACAATTGTGGGCCCAACACGGATCCCTGAGGGACACCAGCAGCTACTTATTGGCAACCAGAGAAACACCCACTAATCCCCACTGTTTGATTTCTATTAATTAACCAAACCTCTATCCATGCTACTACTGTACGCTTAATGCCATGCATCTTTATCTGATACAGGAACCTTTTGTTTAGCAACTTGTCAAACGCTTTTTGGAAATCCAGATATACCATCCATTTGCTCCACGTTATCTAACACACTGGTAATGTCCTCACAAAAATCCACTAAGTTAGTTCAGCATGACCTGCCCTTTATGAACCCATGCTGCGTCTGCCCAAAACGACAATTTCCATCAAGATGCCTCGCAATTTCTTCCTTGATGATAGATTCCAGCGTCTTCCCTACTACTGAGGTTAAGCTAACTGGCCTATAATTACCCGCTTTCTGCCGACCTCCTTTTTTAAACAGTGGTGTTACGTTTGCTAATTTCCAATTCGCCGGGACCTCCCCAGAGTCTAGCGAACTTCAGTAAATTATAAATATTGCATTTGCAATTTCCCTAGCCATCTCCTTTACCAATCTGGGATGCATTCCGTCAGAGCCAGGCGACTTGTCTACTTTTACACAGGGATAAATCGCTGGCTTACAAAGCATACCAAGGCAGGCCAGCAGCACGGTTCAATTCCCGTACCAACCTCCCCGAAAATGCGCCGGAATGTGGCGACTGGGAGCTTTTCACAGTAACTTCATTTGAAGCCTACTTGTGACAATAATCACATTCTTTCAATTTTCCTTTAGCACCATCAGCTTGCCCATCACTACCTCCTTAGTGATAACAATCACCTGTCATAGCCTCATTTCCATCAGTCACTGGTATGTCATTTGTGTCTTGCACTGTGAAGACTGACCCGAAAAACCTGTTCAGTTCCTCAGCCATTTTCTCAACTCCAATTATTAAATCTAATTTCCTGACGAGATCAACCTACCCTTTCTATTGTGACGCATACACCTGTTGTTTATTGCAGTACCATGGAGCGCGATGACGTCAATTGATCACCTCGGGTTTTTTTTATTGCTGATACGCCAATCTCTGTAGAATTACCGCAGAATGCATTGACGACTTCTTTGTATCAAAATTAGACCGTTGTCTTTGTCGAAGCAAACAGAAAGGCTCAGATAATGTTGATGTTACTACCTGTGGCGGATGATTCTTTTGGTGTATAAAGATCTGTACATACCTGCTGTGTATCAGTGAGCTTGGCTCCGACCTTTGATGGCAGTGGTCACTCTCCTTCCGCAAGTAAAACTTAATAAACTTAACTGTGTTGTTACCCGTTACATTTCCAGTCGAATGTCTCACTCGGAGGTCGAAGTTTTCGACAGTAAATTGTAGGATCCACCGAGATCACTTATCCTGAGCCCAGTAGGAGCGGATGAAGGTAAGTGCTTCACAGACAGCTGAGGGGAAAAAAAACTTAAGTCGCCACGACAGTAAGTTTGTACTTTTGGGGTTTTCCCAGCGGTTGCCGAGGTTAAACACATTCCCCTCCAGCACGGCCAGATAGTTTGATCTTTAAGACTTAGTACTTCAGGACATGGTTGCTTTTTTAAAAAACAATTTTCTCTTTCACATAAAAAAAGACCATGGATTTTGAAAGTAACTCCACAGTTAAAAAGGTAAAGCAATGTTGTGGAACACCCTAGAGAGGTTAAAAGGTAAAAGGCTCTGTCGCTGACAGCCGACATATCGCGGACGTGAAAGAAATAATAAGTTAAAAGGTAAAAAGCTCTGTCGCAGACAATCTTGCGTACTGCAACACGTGTTGAGAACACAGTCAAAAAGTTGACTGTGTTTGTGCTGAGGGTTGTGGAGGACACCCAAGAAGGATTCGGCCATATGTTTAGATAAGTTAGAATTGTGTACGTGAGGACTTGATCTCTCGTGGCGAACAATGTAAATCGACAATTGATCGTATATTTAGTTAAAACATTAGCATTTGGAAGTTGCATGCATGTTTTAGAACTGTTGTAAGTCCTGTAAACTGAAACAGCCTGGACTCAGGGATAGTGTTACCAGAGTTTAAACGACCTGTCACACCAGGTTGAAAGAATGGGCACCGGACAAGTAAAGTACCACCAAAGGGCACGCCAGCTTAGTCTATGCTCCAGAATTGTGGCTACGATTACTGTGGTCACTATTCACCTTAATCACGTTAATAATTAAGGTAAATAGTGAGGAAATTCCCTTTTGGTAGAAACCGGAGCCACTTTTTCCATGCTAAGCAATGAACATTCAGTAGGAAAAGATTGCTCAAACAACTACCTAAAAGTGGCCGGAGTGTCAGGCACACCACAACGTCTACCATTTTCAACCCCGCTACTCGTGGAGGTTAACGGCCATACTGTGGAACAGATATCCCTATTATCTAAAGAGCACCCAGCCAATCTATGTGGCAGAGACGTCTTGTGCAAAATTAAAGCCACCATTATATGCTCGAAGGAAGGAATAGGGTTTCAGGTCCCAGCCGACCGCTGTAGCGCATTCCCCCCCACACCGTCATGATCATTTATTTTGTACACTTGGGGGAATTAGAGCCCAATCATAGTCCAGACTTTCGTGTATCGTGGATCGCCTTCTCGAAAGTGTAGTGGACTACAAAAAGGGGTTTCTCTTAGGTCCTTGGAACGGAGCGTTACATTCTGCCGCTTTTTTGACAAATCCGGACATGATCTAGATAAATATATTTTTTCCTGCCATTCGTCGATCGCGAGCACACCCAGAGTGTGAATACTATCCTTAGAGGACCCGAAGGTATCGCGGTAGTTGTCTAGTTGTTCCAAGATGCCCGATCACTGTTCCAAAAACCAGATAGTAGCCACCATCTTACATAAGCAGTTTCTCAAGGATACACCCCAAAAGACTTAGGGCCAACGGTTAAAAGAATGGAAGGCTTACTACCTCAAAAATAATACAGGAGCCCTGGGAAAACATCTTTTTTTTAATTTTTTTTTAATATAATTTTTATTGGAATTTTTTTACAGAAAATATAAAACATAACGACAAACAATGAAATGCAACAAAATAACCCATAATAACTGTGACACCCCCAGACCGTATCGGCGCATGTATCACATCCCCCCACCCCCCCCCAACCCTAATGAACAACAAAAGAACTTTAAAAATATTAAAATTAAATAAACAAACATAGTCATTGTCGCCCCCCCCCCTGCCAATAGCCAAGTTTACAAAACTGAATTAGAGATAGCAGGGGCAACATTGCCAGACAACGGGTCTATCTGCATGCCCCAACAACCCTCTGCGACCCCATTGATCAGTTAACGCAGCCATTCCAATGAGGTAGGGAAGATATTTACGGCACCCCCACACAAAGTTGCCTTAGCCATCTCCAGGCCTGTCCCACGGAAGAACCAATGCCCACTGTCCGAAGCAGTGGGTCAAGGTATCGCTCCCGTAATAATGTCACTACGCCAGGCGAGCGCCATAGTACCTGCTTGCTGCCCTTACAACACTCATATCTTGCAGTTTTAAAAACAGGTAGTGGCGAATGGCTTTTTGTACAGGAACTTAGTGCCGTTAATGAATCAGTATTCCGAGTCCACCCAGTCTTGCCGAACCCAGCGACCATCCTTACCAGTATTCCCGTGGGGTCGCGCTACTATATAGTTATGATCTTTGTCCGCATTTTTCTAGATCCCCGGACATCACTACTCACATTCTCTGTTCGCTTTTTGCCTACCGTGGCCAGCAGTGCACCTGGACTAGATTACTCCAAGGGTTCACTGAAAGTCCTACAATATTCTTGCAATGCCTAAAAAGCGACTTAGAACATATAACATGAAATGCAGAAGGAGGCCATTCGGCCCATCGAGTCTGCACCGATCCACTTAAGCCCTCACTTCCACCCCATACCCGTAACCCAATAACCAATGCTAACCTAGAAGACCATTACCGCAAGGTACAGCCTAATTCAAAATAAGAACAGAAGAACATAAGAACTAGGAGCAAGAGTCGGCCATCTGGCCCCTCGAGCCTGCTCCGCCATTCAATGAGATCATGGCTGATCTTTTGTGGACTCAGCTCCACTTTCCGGCACGAACACCATAACCCTTAATCCCTTTATTCTTCAAAAAACTATCTATCTTTACCTTAAAAACATTTAATGAAGGAGCCTCAACTGCTTCACTGGGCAAGGAATTCCATAGATTCACAACCCTTTGGGTGAAGAAGTTCCTCCTAAACTCAGTCCTAAATCTACTTCCCCTTATTTTGAGGCTATGTCCCCTAGTGCTGCTTTCACCCGCCAGTGGAAACAACCTGCCCGCATCTAGCCTATCTATTCCCTTCATAATTTTAAATGTTGCTATAAGATCCCCCCTCATCCTTCTAAATTCCAACGAGTACAGTCCCAGTCTACAAAACCTCTCCTCGTATTCCAACCCCTTCAGCTCTGGGATTAACCTAGTGAATCTCCTCTGCACGCCCTCCAATGCCAGTACTTCGTTTCTCAAGTAAGGAGACCAAAACTGAACACAATACTCAGGTGTGGCCTCACTAACACTTTATACAATTGCAACATAACCTCCCTAGTCATAAACTCCATCCCTCTAGCAATAAAAGACAAAATTCCATTTGCCTTCTTATTCACCTGTTGCACCTGCAAACCAACTTTCTGTGACTCATGCACTAGCACACCCATGTCTCTCTGAACAGCGGCATGCTTTAATATTTTATCGTTTAAATAATAATCCCGTTTGCTGGTATTCCTACCAAAATGGATAACCTCACATTTGTCAACATTGTATGCCATCTGCCAGACCCTAGCTCATTTACTTAACCTATCCAAATCCCTCTGCAGACTTCCAGTATCCTCTGCACTTTTCGCTTTACCACTCATCTTAGCGTCATCTGCAAACTTGGACACATGCCCTTGGTCCCCAACTCCAAATCATCTATGTAAATTCTGAACAATTGTGGGCCCAACACTGATCCCTGAGGGACACCACTAGCTACTGATTGCCAACTAGAGAAATACCCATTAATCCCCACTCTTTGGATTGGATTGGAGTGGATTTGTTTATTGTCACGTCTACCGAGGTAAATCTCCTCTGCACCCGTTAAAAGCAGACCAAGGCAGGCCAACAGCACGGTGCAGTTCCCGTATCAGCCTTCCCGAACAGGCGCCGGAATGTGGCGAGTAGGGGCTTTTCATAGTAACTTTATTTGAAACCTGCCTGTGATAATAAGCGATTTTCATTTTCATTTTTTCATTTCATTGTATCCGACCCCATGCTGTCCATGCTCTGAACATATTTTATAAGGACACTGTAGAATGGAAAGGGAGATTGTCTATGTATCAAACCCCTTGTAGTAACTTCCCTGGGCGTGACTGTTAGGGGCATTGGAGAGGTAGCTTTCCAAAAGACAAGGGTTCATTAAGCAACACAGTGGGAATTTGTTTGTGGAGCCGGATGAAGTAGGTAGGGTTAAAATGCATAATTCGTGACAGTGTTTAATCGTGAGAGGAACTGTGTGGGAATAGAAATCAGGGAGATTGACTGTGATAAAATGTAAGAGATTTACATAGCCAGACAGAAATGGCATTTGGGAAGCAGTATTGTAATCAGACAAAGACAGCATGGATTTATGAAAGTAAAAACGTGCTTGACAAAATGAGTGGAATTCTTTGACGATGCAATGAGTAGAGTTGAGCAGAGAGTACCGGTGGGTGTGGTTTATTTAGATTGCAGAAGGCAGCGACATGGTCTCAGATAGCAGGTAACTATGTAAATGTAATGCGCATGGGATTACGGGTAGTGTCTTGTGATGTATAGAAAGCTGGTTAACATAGAGGAAGCAAACATTTGAAATAAATAGGTTATTTTCTGAAACGCAGCCAATGACTAATGGGGTACCGCAGGGATCGGTGTTGGGAACACAACTATTCACATTATATATTAATGACTTGGAACAGGGACCTCAATGTCTTATCTTCAAATTTGCAGGTGACACAAAGTTCTTTGCGAGGGTGAAATGTGTGGAGCATGCAGGGATGTTTCAGAGGGATTTTGAAAGGATGCGTGAGTGGGCAAATGCATGACTCTCATGTTGATAAATGTTATCCGCTTCCGCAGCAAAAATAGCAGGTCAGATTATTAATTGAATGTATGTAAATTGAGTGAGGTGGGCACTCTGCGAGACCTTGTTGTCCTCGTCTATCAGTCGCTAAAAGTCTGACCGCAGGTAAAGCAGGAAGTAAGGAAGGCAAATTTTACGTTGGCTTTCATAGCGAGAGGATTTGCGATGAGGAATATATATGTTTTACGACAATTGTGAGGCAACATCTGGAGTATTGTGTACAGTTTTTGTGTCCCTTCCTCAGGAAGGATGTTCTTGTTCCGGTGCGAGTGCAGCGAATGTTTACCAGGCTTATTCCTGGGATGGCGGGACTGTCAAATGAGGGAAGACTAATCTCTCCTTGTTGCTCAGAAGGGCAGGGGGGAGAGGAGAAGAACATTAGTCATTGGAGACTCCATAGTTAGGGGGATAGATAGGAGAATCTGTGGGAACGAGAGAGACTCTCGTGTTGCGTCCCAGGTGCCAGGGTACGCAATGTCTTGGATCGTGTTTTCAAGATCCTTAAGGGGGGGAGCATCCCCAAGTCGTGGTCCACATAGGTACCAACGACATATGTAGGAAAAGGGATAGGGAGGTAAGGCAGGAATTCAGGGAGCTAGGGTGGAAACTTAGATCCAGGGCAAACAGAGTTATTATCTGTGGGTTGTTACCCGTGCTATGTGCTCGCGAGATGATAAATAGGGAGATAGAGCAGTTGAACACGTGGCTGCAGGGATTGTGCAGGAGGGAGGGTTTCAGATTCCAGGACAATTGGGGCTCATTATGGGGTATGTTGGACCTCTAAAAACTGGATGGTCGACACCTGGACCAGAGGGGTACTAATATCGTGGGGTGAGGTTTGCTAATGCTCTTCGGGAGGAGTTTAAACTAGTTCAGCAGGGGATTGTGAACTTGAATTGTAGCTCCAGTACACAAGAAGCTGAGAGTAGTGAGGTCATGATTAAGGTTTCAAAGTTGCAGGAGTGTACCGGCAGGAAGGAAGGTGGCTTAAAGTGCGTCTACTTCAATGCCATAGCATCCGGAATAAGGTGGGTGAGCTTACGGCATGGGTTAGTACCTGGGACTTCGAAGTTGTGGCCATTTCGGAGACATGGAGAGAGCAGGGCGAGGAATGGTTGTTGCAGGTGCCGGGGTTTAGATATTTCCGTAAGCTCAGAGAAGGAGCTAAGAGAGGGGGAGGGGTGGCATTGTTAGCCAAGGACAGTATTACGGTGGCTGAGATGACAAGTGATGAGGACTCGAATACTGACGAAGTGTGGGCTGAGTTAAGAAACAGGAAAGGAGAGGTCACCCTGTTAGGGCTTTTCTGTTGGCCTCCGAAAAGTTCCAGAGATGTAGAGGAATGGATTGCAAATATGATTCAGGATAGGGGCGAAAGTAATAGGGTCAGCACAGTAGCATTGTGGATAGCACAATTGCTTCACAGCTCCAGGGTCCCAGGTTCGATTCCGGCTTGGGTCACTGTCTGTGCGGAGTTTGCACATCCTCCCCGTGTGTGCGTGGGTTTCCGCCGGGTGCTCAGGTTTCCTCGAACAGTCCAAAGATGTGCAGGTTAGTTGGATTGGCCATGCTAAATTTCCCTTAGTGTCCACAATTGCCCCTAGTGTTGGGTGGGGTGACTGGGTTATGGGGAAAGGGTGGAGGTGTTGACCTTGGGTGGGGTGCTCTTTCCAAAGCCAGTGCAGACTCGATGGGCCGAATGGCCTCCTTCTGCACTGTAAATTCTATGATCTATGAGTTGTCTGATCAGTTGTTATGGGTGACTTTAACTTTCCAAATATTGACTGGAAACACTATAGTTCGAGTACATTAGATGTGTCCGTTTTTGTCCAATGTGTGCAGCAGTGCTTCCTGATGCAGTATGTAGATAGGCCAACGACAGGCGAGGACGTATTGGATCTGGTACTGGGCAATGAACCAGGAGAGGTGTTAGATTTGGAGGTAGGTGAGCACTTTGGTGATAGTAATCACAATTATATTACGTTTACTTCAACGATGGAAAGGGATAGGTATACACCTCAGGGCAAGAGTTATAAAAAATGAAAATCGCTTATTGTCACGAGTTACAGTAATGAAGTTACTGTGAAAAGCACCTACTCGCCACATTCCGCGCCTGTTCGTGGAGGCTGGGAGCTGGGGGAAAGGCAATTATGATGCGATGAGGCAAGACTTACGATGCATCGGCTGGAGAGGAAATCTGCAGGGGATGGGCACAATGGAAATGTGGAGCATGTTCAAGGAACAGCTACTGCGTGTTCTTGATAAGTATGTACCTGTTAGGCAGGGGGGAAGTGATCGAGCGAGGGAACCATGTGTTACGAAAGCAGATGAAACATTTGTCAATAGGAATAAGGAGGCTTATGTAAAGATGACACGTGATGGTTCTGTTAGGGCGCTTGAGAGTTACAAGTTAGCTAGGAAGGATCTAAAGAGAGAGCTAAGAAGAGCCAGGCGAGGACATGAGAAGTCTTTGGCAGGTAGGATCAAGGATAACCCTAAAGCTTTCTATAGATATGTCAGGAATAAAAGAATTACTGAGGCAATAGTAGGACCAGTCAAGGACATTAGTAGGTAGTTGTGCGTCGAGTCCAAGGAGATAGGAGAGGTGCTAAATGAGTATTTTTCGTCTGTAATCACACAGGAAAAAGGCAGAGATGTCGAGGTGAATACTGAGATACAGGCTACTAGACTAGAAGGGCTTGAGATTCATAAGGAGTAGGTGAGAGCGATTCAGGGAAGTGTGAAAATAGATAAGTCCCCTGGGCCGGATTGGATTTATCCTAGGATTCCCTGGGAACCTAGGGAGGAGATTGCTGAGCCTGTGGCTTTGATCTTTATGTAATCTTTAAGCATGTTCAAGAAGGGGAGTAGATATAACCCCAGAAACTATAGACCAGTGAGCCTTACTTCTGTTGTGGGAAAAGTCTTGGAAAGGTTTATAAGAGATAGGATGTATAATCATCTGGAAAGGAATAATTTGATTAGAGATAGTGAACATGGTTTTGTGAAGGGTAGGCCGTGCCTCACAAACCTCATTGAGTTATTTGAGAACGTGACCAAACAGATGGATGAGGGTGAAGCATTTCATGTGGTGTACATGGATTTTAGTAAAGCGGTTGATAAGGTCCCCGACGGTAGGCTATTGCAGTAACTACAGAGGCATGGGATTCAGGCTCATTTAGCAGTTTGGATCAGAAATTGGCTGGCTGATGGAAGACAAATGGTGGTGGTTGATGGGAAATGTTCTGACTGGTGACCAGTTACTAGTGCTGTACCACAAGGATCTGTTTTGGGGCCGCTGCTCTTTGTCATTTTTATAAATGTCCTGGAGGAGGGCCGAGAAGGATGGGTGAATACATTTGCAGATGGCACTCAAGTCGGTGGAGTTGTGGAGAGTGCAGAAGAATGTTACAAGTTACAGAAGGACATAGATAAGCTGCAGAGCTGGGCTCACAGGTGGCAAATTGAGTTTACTGCAGAAAAGTGTGAGGTGATTCATTTTGGAAGGAATAACAGGAAGATACAGTACTGGGCTAATGGTAAGATTCTTGGTTGTGTGGACGAGCAGAGAGAACTCGGTGTCCATGTCCATTGATCGCTGAAAGTTGCCACCTGGGTTGAGAGGGTTGATAAGATGGCGTACAATGCATTAACTTTTATTGGTAGAGGAATTGAGTTTCGCAGCCGTGAGGTCATGTTGCAGGTGTCCAAAACTCTGGTGCGGCCGCATTTGGAGTACTGCGTGCAGTTCTGGTCGCCACATTATAGGAAGCATGTTGAAGCATTGGAAAGGATACAGAGGACATTTGCAAGGATGTTGCCTGGTATGGAGGGAAGATCTTATGAGGAAAGGCTGAAAGACTTGAGGCTGTTTTCGTTAGAGAGACGAAGGTCAAGAGGTGACTTAATTGAGGCATACAAGATGATCAGAGGATTAGATAGGGTGGACAGTGAGGCCTTTGTCCTCGGATGGTGACGTCCAGCACGAGGATACGTTGCTTTAAATTGAGGGGCGATAGTTATAGGACAGATGTCAGAGGTAGGTTATTTACGGAGAGAATAGTAATAGCCGTGGAATGCCCTGCCTGCAACAGTTGTGGACTCGCTAACACTAAACGCATCGAAATGGTCATTGGATAGGCATATGAACGAGAAGGGAATAGTGTAGAGGAACTTTAGAGGAGTTTCACAAGACGGCGCAACATCGAGGGCTGAAGGGCCTGTACTGCATTGTATTGTTCTCGTGCCTAAATCGGTTAGAATGAAATTCATTGGAGTTTAGAAGAGTGAGAGGTGGTTTCATGGAAACTTACAAAATTCTAACAGGGTCTGACAAGTTAAATGAAAATAAATGTTTCCCATGGTGGGAGAGTCCAGAACTCAGCGTTTCATTTTTAGGATATGGCGTAAAACATTTAGGACTGAAGTGAGGAGAAATGTATGCATCTTGAAATATTGACTCTGTTGGAAGTAATTTTGGCCAAAACTTTCAAGAAGCAATTCGAAATAGTTCTTTGGGCTAAAATGATCAAGGGAAGTGGGGGGAAGGCGGGATCAGAGTATTGAACGTGATGATCAGCCATGAATGGCGGAGCAGAGGGTAGCACGGTGGCACAGTGGTTAGCACTGCGGCCTCGCGGCACCGGGGTCAAACGTTCGATCCCGGCTCTTGGTCACTGTCTTTGTGGATTTTGCACTTTCTATCCGTTTTTTCCTGGGTTCTGCCCCCCACAACACAAAAAGATGTACAGGCTACGTGCATTGGCTTCCCCAAATTGCTCCGTAATTGGAATAAAATGAATTGGGTGTTCTAAGTTTTAAAAAAAATGAATGATGGAGCATGCTTGAAGGCCGAATAACCTCCTCCTGCTTCAATATTCTGAGTGGTCTGGCAGGCTTAAAAGTAGACAAATGCCGAGGGCCGGATACATATGTATCCTCGGCTGTCGAGTGAGGCAACAGAGGAAATAACAGGCGCGCAGGCAATAACCTTCAATTCAACTTTGGCCAGGGCAGCACGGTGGCCTAGTGGTTAGCACAACCGCCTCACGGCGCTGAGGTCCCAGGTTCGATCCCGGCTCTGGGTCACTGTCCGTGTGAAGTTTGCACATTCTCCCCGTGTCTGCGTGGGTTTCGCCCCCACAACCCAAAAATGTGCAGAGTAGGTGAATTGGCCACGCTAAATTGCCCCTTAATTAGAAAAAATAATTGGCTAATCTAAATTTATGAAATTTAAAAAAAGAAAAAAAAAAAAAAAATTCAACTTTGGCCACAGGGCAGTTGCCAGAGAAATCGTGGATAGGCAATATAGTACCATTATCTATGAATGACGGAAGGGATAAATCAAGAAAATAAAGGCCAGTCCGTCTAAACTCAATGGTGTGAAAATTAATGGAAGTATTTGCAGAGGTGGGGATCAATCGAGAACTGTCGCCATGTTTGTGGTCAGGGGAGATCATGTCTGACTACCATGACCAGGTGTGCAGTTAAGTTACAGGTGTGCATTTCACGTCGTCAACGTGGACTTATATGGCGTTTTTCTATGGCCCTACATGGGAGACTGATAGTGAAGGTAAGAGACCATGCGATCCAAGGAAATTTGGATCCAGAATTGGCAGAATGTCGAGATGATGGTTCAGGGGTCTTTTTCGTATTTTTGAAAATATTTTTCAATACGTTTTCATTTTCTACAATGCACAATGGACAATAATGTCGATTGTAATTTCCAAGAGCTCTCAATTGGGATCGGCTCCAGTCCGCTCCTCACTGTCTGTGCGGAGTCTGAACGTCCTCGCTGTGTGTGCGTGGGTTTCCTCCGGGTACTCCGGTTTCCTCCCACAGTCCAAAGATGTGCGGGTTATGTGGATTGTCCATGCTAAATTGCCCATAGTGTCCTAAAAAGTAAGGCTAAGGGGCCGGGGGGGGGGGGGGGGTTGTTGCGTTACGGGTATAGGGTGGATACGTGGGTTTGAGTAGGGTGATCATTGCTCGGCACAACATCGAGGGCCGAAGGGCCTGTTCTGTGCTATACTGTTCTATGTTCTATGTTTCTTGGCCCCGCCACTCCCTCCTTTTTTGTTGTTTGAGGATATTTCATTATATCACATATTTTATAGTAGATCATCTATTTACGTGTGTGCAGCTCTTCCCCTTCCCTTTCACTGCCCCCTCTTTGTTTGGCCCCGCCCCCGCCCCCTCTTACTTCCAACCCCTCCAACATTTCCTGTTTTGGGATTTTCGTTGGTGCCTTCTTTTTTGTGACCTTGCTCTAGGCCCACTACTGTGACTTCTGGCTGTTCCCAAACCTCTCCCCCTCTCTTCCTGACCTCCCCGCCCCCATTTCCCTCCTGTCCTGCACCCTCCCCGTCTTCCCCGTTCTCTCGCTCTGTTGTATTTTGGCTTCAAACAGAACCTGGTTGGTGAATGGCCTCCACATATTGTGGAAGCCATCCTCTGATCCTCGGATGGCGAATTTGATTTTGTCCATCTGGAGAAATTCCGACAGGTCTGCCAACCAGTCTGCAGCGTGGGATGCGCCAGCCGAGCCGGTTTCGCCGGCGGGTGATGAGCGACGCAAAGGCAAGGGTGTCAGTCCCTTCTCCATAAATAGTTCCTGCTGGTCCGATAACCGGAAGATTGCCATTTTTACACAGGGCTCAACCCTCAGCTCCACAACCCTGGCTATCGCCTTGATGAAGGCTGTCCAGAACCCGCAAGACTGGGGCAGGCCCCAGCCATGTGGGTGTGGTTGGCCGGTCAGATTCGCCCTCCACCCCGGGAAGATCCTGCTCATTAGGTTTCTTGTCATGTTCGTCTGTTCAACACTTTCAGTTGCATGAGGCTTAGCCTTGTGCATTAGGAGGTGGAATTGGGCATGTTCAGTGCTTCGTTCAAGATTCCCACCTTCTTTCCATCCTAGTTCTTCCTCGCACTTTTCCCGTGTGTCGTGCAAGCCCTTTCTGATAGTGGTCCGGATCTCCCCCCCCCCCCCCCCCCCCCTCCCTGCACTGCAGTCCTCCTCTATCCTCACCCGTTCCATCTCTTGTTATTGCACCCATCCCCTCACTCTTTCTGCAGTGGCTGTCCAGTGGCATTAATGTAGGTTTTGGACCGCCAGGGTCCCCCATGATTCTACTTCATTGTGGGACCTTCATGGGGATCGTTACATTCTACACCCCCGCGCACACACACACAAACACACACTCACATACACGCCATAATTTACTTTGTCGACAGAGTTGCAGAAGGCCTTGGGGATGTAGATCGGTATGGATCTGAACAGAAAGCGAATCTTGTGCAATACGTTCATCTTGATCGTCTGTACTCTCCGCGCCAAGGAGAACAGGAGTGTGTTCCATGTCTGACGGTCCTTTTTTAACTTCGTCTTGAAGATTGGTCATGTTACACTTGTGGATATGCGTTTAGTCATGGGCAATCTGGATCTCCAGATAGCGGAATTTGCTTTGAGGTAGATTGAATTGCAGTCCCTCCAGCTCTGCTCCTCCCCCTTTCGGGTTCATGGAGAAGGCGTTGGTTTTGCTCAGGTTGAGCTTGTAGCGCTAGTAGGCTCCAAACTCTCTCAGGAGCTTAATGATCCGTTCCATGCCTCTTTGTGGGTCCGGGCAATAGAGAAACATGTCAGCTGCATTGAGTGAGACACTGTGCTCTCTGACTCTTCATCGGATCTCCTTCCAGCTTCTGACCACTCCGAGGGAGATAGCCAGCGGTCGATTGCCAGGGAGAACAGGAGCGGGGACAACAAGTATCCCTGACATGTGCCTCTCTGCAGCTTGAAGTATTCACAGCTGGTCGCGTTCGTCCGTGTCCTCTCATTGGGGTCATTATACAGGGGGTTCACCCACGAGGAGAGATCGATCCAGAGCCAAGAGGGGTGTTTTTCTGACTGGAAGCCTGTGTCCAGTAGTGCCTCCCGGGATTGGTGTTAAAGCCCTTGCTGTTTGTGGTTTCTATCAATAATGTAGATATAAATTTGGAAGGTTGATCAGTAAATTAGCGGTGATATGAAAAACTGTGCGTCAGACAGTAGTGAGACGGATAGCCTTCAATTGCAGCAGGATCTCGACGGTCTGTTCAAATTGACTTACCTGTGGCAAATAAAATTCAAACCGAATAAATGAGACCTGATGCACTTCGGAAGGACGAACAAAGCAAAGGGAATACGCAATAAACGGCAGGAGCCTGGGAAGCAGCGAGGATCACTGTGGGCAGCACTGTAGCATTGTTGATAGCACAATCGCTTCACAGCTCCAGTGTCCCAGGTTCGATTCCGGCTTGGGTCACTGTCTGTGCGGAGCCTACACATCCTCCCGGTGCTCCGGTTTCCTCCCACAGTCCAAAGATGTGCAAGTTAGGTGGATTGGACATGATAAATTGCCCTTAGTGTCCAAAATTTCCCTTAGTGTTGGGTGTGGTTACTGGGTTATGGGGATAGGTTGGAGGTGTTAACCTTGGGTAGGGTGCTCTTTCCAGGAGCCGGTGCAGACTCGATAGGCCGAATAACCTCCTTCTGCACTGTAAATGCTGTGATCTATGATCACACGGGCCTTGGTGTGTGCATGCAGACTGGTCCCTTATGGTTGAAGGACAGGTGGATTGAGTGGTTGAGAAGCTAGATGGTTTACTTGTATTTTTCAGCCGAGGCACTGGAACTGCATAGAACGTTGGTTATGCCACAGTTATTATTTCAGGAATTCACATTATCGGAGGGATGAGATAGCACTGGAAAAGGTGCAAAGTAGAATTGTCAGGAATTCACCTGTGCTGGTGCGTTTTAGTTATTGCGAGAGAACAATGTATCGAGCAATGAATCTTAAATTTTGAAAGAACCACAAACGCTGTCAAGCACAGTACGTCGGGTACCTCAAAGTTCAAATGTTACTCAGAAACGTTCATCCCACATACTCGACTGTGCTGTACAATAGGAGTGAACAATAAATTAATATAGTTCCGTTTCAAATTTTAAAATAACGAGTCACTTTTCTGAAGCAGCTTTTGGAATCTATCAATGACATTTAGTTTCGGGACTAAAGTGTTACCAATTGTTTTGGGAAATGATCAGAAGGAGTATCATTGAGATATTCCTGCAATAGGGAAACGTGTGCGATCTGTTTCAGGAAAGGAAATGGGATTGATGAATGAATAATGCAGTTTTTGCTAATGGCATTGAATTGTGAGCCTTGAATATTCACAGCTTGCATGTGCTGAGAGAAAGGTTTAATTAACGAAGCCTAGAATTGAGATTCTTCAGACACGTGAAAAAACAACAAGAACAGAGAATACACAAAACACTTTGGTTGAGACTTTTTGCATCAGTGTATGGGAGAGAGATGGGTCTGTATGATCCACACTCTGTCTGGTCTTTGTCCATTTTGGGGATCAATGAGATCAAAACCAGGGCCAGGGTGGGCGGCAGACCACCTTCTACAGAGAGTCGTTGAACATCTCCGCAGGTTTGGGGCCAGAGCGACTGAGAATGTTTTGGAAAGTGGCGGGAACCCAACCGGTACAGGCGCTTTCCCTGATTACATGGAGTTGATACATTGCATGATTTCACCCAGCGCCAGTGGTGCTTCCAGTATTTGTTTCTTGTCCTCCCAAATCCCACCAGCGGTTTATCAGGTCGGTCGAAGAACAGGTCCATCCTTGAAACCCCTGCGGGAGTTCGGAGGTGTATATATTTTGGGAAAAGTTTGTAAATGCATTATTGACCAAATTTGTGTCAGCTACCATCCTCCCATTACTGTCCCTAAGTTGACCTATCTCTTTCGAGGCCACCACTTTTCTGAACTGTTGTGCCAGCCTGCGGCAGGCCTTGTCTTCATATTCGTAAAACGCCCTCCTTGCATGTGGGCTGCCTTCCTTGGGGAGAGCAGGGGAAATTCTATCGGCAGCTAATATCCTCCTCGCCAGCAGTTGAGGCTTGGGGCCTTGAATTACCACTGATCCAACTCCAGTGTGGAGTCTATCGGCCGCTGGTTGGCTGACCATTCCTTCCTGTACCTCAGGTCCCAAAAGGCTATAATTTCAATCCAGATCACCGCCTTCTGTGATTCTGGTTGCAGGGTACATAATCGTCGTTGGATTGGAATATTTTAGTGCTGAATTGCATTGCCGCCAGGAGAACTGTATCCAGTCTCTGTTGGGCGCGTCCCCTGTCCAACAACACTGCGATCGAATGTAGCACGTGGTCAGAGGATCCGACCGCAGTGCATTCCGCCTTTTTTACATTTGGAAGCATCGGCTTCCCGACCACAAATTGGGGCCGTAGATATCTTTCCGAATTAACGGGCACTCTTCTAGGGTCCCGCTGACCGTCTCCTACCGTACCTCATGGGCCCCTCACTGTGCTCACCGCCCTGAATGAAATTGTCCAGCTAACTTATGTGGCCAACCCCTTTTGCTAGTGTCAAAACATGAGTGAAATATTTTCCCCACCCTCAGCCCTTTCTTACCCGTTGTTGGTCCCTCTCTGTCACCTGTTTTTCCCGCAGAAAGGATCCATCCACCCTCAGTCTATTGAGATCGGCCTGGATTCTGGATCTGTTCACCAGCCAATTGAGGCCTCTCACGTTCCTTGTAACAATCCGGATAGGAGGAGTGCGTTATTCCCTGTGGGTTCACCTATGCGCTCGGCCTTCACTCTCGGGACGTTCAAAATGGCCGCCGACGACTTCCTCCTTTTAGTCACCTCCACGTGTTGCCTGTCGCAAATAGTGCGTTACGCTCGCCCTCCCATTTTCTCGACCCTACCCACTCTCACACTAAATTTTTCTTTAAATTAAGGGACAATTTAGCGTGGCAAATCCAGCGAGCCTGCAGACATTTGGGTTGTGGGGATTAAACCCACGCAGATAGCGGGAGAATGTGCAAACTCTGCATGGACAGTGACCCAGAGCCGGGATCGAAACTGTGATCTCAGCGCCGTGGGTCTGCAGTGCTAAGCACTGTTCCACCACTTACCCTAGTGTCTCCACCTTCCCCCTTCCAATCTTGCATTGTAACCCCACCGTCATTCTCTTGTCTTTTGTTTCCCCTGAAATGCTGCATTGTATCCCTTCTGCATGGCGTGCCCTGCCTCCCGAAGACGCGCCGCCGCCTCCACCTTCACTTGAATCTCGTACACCAGTTCACTCGCTAGTGTAGCGGTTCCCTTCTTGGTCGGTTTCCCCTATCTGACTCCCGTATGGCTCGCGCCCTGCCAGCGCCATCCCCGCATCTCTGCCCATAATTGTTCCTGTCACTCTCGGCTCTTGCAACTGGCCTTCTAACCCATTTTCGTTTGTGCTGTGACTGCCGGCCCCGTCGATTCACATGAATGAATTTGTCGGACTCATTCAGGATCGAAATATTATTCATTCCCTTGGCATGTAACCTAATTCTTGGCAGAGGGTGCAAAACCGCACCTTGCATTTATATAGTGCGAATTTGGCGCTCTTATATTCAGCCGGCGTTCGGGCGGCATGCGGTGCAGTGGTTAGCACTGGAACTGCGGCACTGAAGACCCGGATTCGAATCCCGGCCCTGGGTCACTCTCCATGTGGAGTTTGTACATTCTCCCCATGTCTGCGTGGGTTTCACTCCGACAACCCGCAGATGTGCAGGTTAGGTTGTTTGGCCACATTAAATTGCCCCTTCATTGGAAAAATAAATAATTGGGTACTGTAAATAAAAAAAAACAATAACATTCAGCCTCAATGTCCTTCTGACTTTTACCTACTCGCGCCATTGACCCATCTCAGTATCCGCTCATTGTCCTGCACCTTGTGGATCTTTACAATTATCTGCCATGGAGGTTCCCGGCTCTGGGCCGCTGCCGCAGTGACCAATGGTCGTGGACCAACTCCGGGGGTTTGGCGAAGACCTCCTCGCCGACCAGTTTTCCGAGCATCGCCGATCCGTATTCCGTGGGGTTCCATACCTTCCGGCAGTCCCACTATTCTTACGTTTGAGCGTCGAGATCTTCTCCTGATCGTCGACGTTTTCTTTTCAGCCATTCTGGGTCTGATCTGCCACCATCCAGTGCCCGTGCTTCCATGGCACCCTTCTCGAGGACTCTCGCCGTCGACTCTTCGGCCACAACCCGCCGCTCCATTTTGGCCATATTCTCCCTTATGGGGGCCGTTGCCGCCTCCGCTGCTGTCTGGACGGCTCCCAGGAAGCTTTTTCAGCTCATCTGCATCCTTGGAGATCGGAGGTTATGACGTTCATACGTCGGTCCATCAGCGTTTAGGTTTGCGCTAGGAACTCTGTGGAGTCGGCCCTTTCCGGTTCCGTGCCAGCTCGATTGTTCCCCAGAGTGGAGATTCTACAACTTCCACTGTGACAAAACTAAACCAAAACAAAACCACAGCCGATATCGGGCTGTGAATAGAAAATACCAGAAAATGTTCTTGAAACAGCTCAGCGCAGTCAATGAGGTTGCCATGCCCTCGTCCTTGCTGCCTTTTCTTCTCGGAGGTTGCCTCTTTTCCATTCTTTTTTTAGTTCTATTGTTCACTAATTCTCGTCGAAGTGATTTGCAGTGATTAGGCGTGGGGGTGGGGGGGGGGGAGTGGGTGGGGGGGGGGGGGGGGTGCGTGGTCATAGATATGTTTGGTGCTCGTTCGATGGGGTTAGCAGGTCGATGATTTCATACGAGAGCCACCTTACATGCGACCGCTCAGTTCATGGCCGCCACTGGACGTACAGCGCATTCTTCAAATGCTGTCTGAACTGAGTCTGCGTCACGGCGTAAATTGCTGTGTTTGTGCAGGAACTCAGGAGTTGCAGCATGAAGCCCAATTCCTTAACATAAGCATGCAAATATATAGGCTGAAAACCCAGAAATAACATCCGATACCATAAAGAAAAAAACATTAACAATGACCATAACAGAATGAAATTAGCAGAGATAATAAAAAGTAAAATTATGGATTTCTTTCGATTCTCCATCTCTGGGTCTCTGATACTCTCCCCACTGCTGTGTGCCCGGAGTCTCCTTCGAGCCCTGCTGCTCACGACAATGTGTCTGACGGTGAGAACATTGAGCAGCAGAATCAGGACAAATGGAATACACGGCGTTAGAATGTTGTGGACGAACTCGATTGTTCCCCAAACTGGGGATTTCACAACTTCCACTGTGACATAACAAAACCAGGGGAGGTTCCACATCCGATACCGACCTGTGAATAGAAAATACCAGAACGTGTTCTTCAAACAGCTCAGCACACTCACTGTTCCCAGAACCAAAGCCGCCGTTTTATCGCTGCAATATTTACTTTTCAGCTTCGGGCAACATATGGCCACAAAGCGATCAAAGGTGAAAGTGACGGTGAACCAGACAGAGCAGTCAGTGGCTGCAAAAAGCAGGACGGCGTGGATATTACACACAGGGATGTACTCCAGGAAGTAAAACTGTTCATCAAAAACAATGGGAATGTGTCTCAATATCAGGTCGAAAATAACGACCAGCAGATCCCCCACTGCCATGGCCACCAGGTAACAAGTGACACATTTGGACAGTCCACAATTTTTTCTCTTCAGGATCACAATTGTAATGAGGTTCACTGAAAGGAAGGGGAATAAACATGAACTTATACATCAGGCTGGGGAAGATATGAGCAGTTTGATTGACGTAGTGTTCACAAACCCAAAGAAATACGCAAGAATACATCATCGCCGAGACACAGATACACACACACAGCTACAGAGACAAAGAAACACACACACCCACAGAGACACAAATACATACATTACCAGAAACACAGAGTGGCATGAACACACACTCACAGAGGCAGAGTTACAAGTATCCACACTCATATACACAAAGACACACATACACAGACTGACAGAGAAACAGAGCGACAGATACACACGCTCAAAGATATAAAGAAACACATGTACACAAACTCGCGGAAACAGAAGCAGAAATACGGACATTCAGTGACACACAGTGAACCAGAATCACAGATATACAGACGTGGAGAGACACAAACACACGCACTCACAGGGTAACACAAAAATACACACTCGAACATTATTTTTTAAAATAATTTTATAGTATACAATTATTTTTTCCAATTAAGGGGTAATTTATCGTGGCCAACCCACCGAACCTGCTCATCTTTGGGTTGTGGGCGGTGTAACCCACGCAGGCACGGGTAAAATGTGCGAACCCCACACGGACAGTGACCCACGGCGAGTATTCGAATCCGGGTCGTCAGCAACAAAGAGCCACTGCTAACCACTGTGGCACATGCCGCCCCATACACACACTCGAACATATGCACCCAAACACTCCCACAAACAAGCCCACAGCTGTACCCCCATGCATGCATGCACATACAGCCTCACTCTCTCACACGCGCACTGACCCACAGAGACACACAGTCAGAAATGCACTCACTCACACTTACATGCGTGCACACATACACACACGGACACACACATACGCCCAGAAACACGAATAATCACACACAAACGCACATCCGCACACTCATTCGCACGTGTGCATTTATATGCATTCACGCACACTTACCTAAATCACACGTAGACACACACATATAATCATAGAATTTAAGTGCAGTAGGAGGCCATTCGGCCCATCGAGTCTGCACCGGCTCCTGGAAAGAGCCCTCCACCCAACGATAACATTTGCACCCTATCCCCACAACCCAGTAACCCCACCCAACACTAAGGGCAATTTTGGACACTAAGGGAAATTTATCATGGCCAATCCACCTAACCTGCACATCTTTGGACTGCGGGAGGAAACCGGAGCACCCGGAGGAAACCCACGCACACACGGGGAGGATGTGCAACTCCACACAGACAGTGGCGCAAGCCGGAATCGAACCTGGGACCCTGGAGCTGTGAAGCGATTGTGCTATCCACAATGCTACCGTGCTGCCCCACATCCCTGCGTACATGCAGATACCCATACCCTCAGACATGAATAATTACTAACAAACACACTTACACACATGTTCACACCGCGCACACTCACCCACACACACACTCAAACAATTACTCGCCAGACACAAACATACCCGCACGTACACGCAGACAGCATCACCTTGTCAGATACCTCCACAAACCCACATAAATACACAGAATAGCCGCGCACACCCCCCCCCCCACCCGCACACACATACACACACACACACACACACACACACAGACATACACGCTACCCACCCACACATACACCATATTGTTTCAGCCACACATTCACCTTTCACACGCACAAAAACCCACGCACCGCACCACACTTAACCATAACCACACTTCCAGGCACACAACCACGCCGACACTGCCACCCACATGTATCCTCAGACATACACAGAAAACTGGCACACACCCACTTACATACTCACACGCGCGAACACACGCCACTCAGACACCCACACAATGACTAATTCAGAAACAGACACCCACGTATCCCCACACCGAAACACAATTACACAAACACACACTCAGACAGAATTATTCATCCACACAGACACACCCACACACTCACGCACGCACCCATGCATTGACTCACACGTGCACGCACACACAGCCATATAATCACGCACCAACACACATACCACTCACACGCGTTTCCACACGCACAAACCGACACACAGACATAGACACCCAGACAAACAACCTACACACTCACTGAAACACAGACCAACGCCCGCACACAAACGAACCCAAACACATCCTCACACCATACCCACACACACTCACACGTGGACACACACCAAAGCACAACCACACACACATCCACACCATTACACGCACTTGAATACACACTGATACATAAACATTCAGAGCCACATACATGGACATACCCATGCCCCCACATATCAACACACACAAACACACCCACTCAAATCACACACAACCACACATCTATACACAACTCCCTCACACACCAACCCACTCACACATACGCAACATGCATACACACCCACACACGAAACACATACACGCCACACCCTCACACAACCACACACGCTCTCACACGTCCACACACTCTCGTACACACAGACACGCAACTTTATGCACGCTCCTCAACACACAAAACCGCAGCCACACAAACACTCAGCCATAGAATCACAAAATCATATACCCACCCAACATACACGTTCCCACGCACTCCCACACGAACAACCATGCCGAATTACGCACCTACACACAGCCATTCAGACATACAGACCCACAATCACACCCACACCCAAACACACGTGCAACCTTACCCATATATAAATTCCCCCACACTCAAACTCACCCACGCAACCACACAAAAGCTCACACACACACTCATACATGTACATACTCTTACACAAAATCCCTTCACACACGCACGCAAACATCAACCCTCTTGCACACATTCTCACAAAGCGCTCCACTGACACTGACGCACACAAACACCGAAACATACACACACTGAGGCAATATGTGTAGAGCTAATAAATAGGAAGGGTGCTGTAAGAGTGTTGGGACTTTACTACAGGACTCCCAAAAGCGAGCGTGAAATAGAGGTCCAAATATGTAGACAGTTTATAGGAAAATGTAGGTTGTGATGGGAGATTTTAACTTCCCCAACTTTGAATGAGACTCATGTAGTGCTGGAGGCGTAGACGGAGCAGAATTTGTAAGGAGCATCAAGGAGAGTTTTTTTAAGAGCAGTGTACAAACAATCCAACGAGGGAAGGAGCCATACTGGACCTGGTATCGGGGAATGCTCCCGGCCAGGTGGTTGAAGTTTCAGTCGGTGATTACTTTGGGAATACCGATCACAATTCCGTAAGTATTAGAATACTCATGGACAAAGACGAGAGTGGTCTAAAAGGAAGAGTGCTAAATTGGGGAAAGGCGAAGTCTAACAAATTTCGGCAGCAGCTAAGGAATGTGGATTGGGAGCAGCTGTTTAACTGTAAATCCACATTGGAAATGTGGCAGTCTTTTAAGGAAAGGGTGATTGGAGTGCAGGACAGATATATCCCTGTGAAAATGAAGGAAGAAATGGCAAGATTAGGGAACCATGGATGACGGGTGGAATTGTGATACTAGCTAAGATGAAAAAGGAGCCATACAAAAGATCGACTTAAAACTGATGAAGCTTTGGAGGAACATCGGGAATGAAGGACAAATCTCAAACACTCAATAAACTCTTTATGGCTAATAGGGGTCATAAAATGTACTTGGCTAACAGGGTTAAGGAAAATCCCAAAGCCTTTTATTCGTATATAAGGAGCAAGAGGGTAACGAGAGAAAGGATTGGCCCACTCAAAGACAAAAGAGGGAATTTATGCGTGGATTCAGAGGAAATGGGCGAGATTTTTAATTAATACTTTGCATCGGTATTCACCAAGGAGAGGGACATCACGGATCTTGAGGCTAGGGTGGATGTTTAAATACTCTCGGTGAAGTCGGCATAAGGAAGGGGGATTTTTGGGTTGTATAAAAGGCATTAAGATGGACAACTCCCCAGGACCGGATGGGATCTATCCCAGGTTACTGAGGGAAGCGAGGGACGAAATAGCTGGGGCCTTAACAGATGTATTTGCAGCATCCTTGAGCACGGGTCGTATCCCGGAGGACTGCAGTATTGCTAATTTTGCCCCTTTGTTTAAAAAGGGTAGCAGGGACAATCCAGGGAATTGTAGACCTGTGAGCTTGATGTCAGTGGTAGGCAAACTATTGGAGAAGATGCTGAGGGATAGGATCCATTCACATTTTGAAGAAAATAGACTTATCAGTGATAGGTAGCATGGTTTTGTGCCGGGAAGGTCATGTATTACAAACTTAATACATTTTTTTTAGGAAGTGACAAAGTTAATTGAAGAAGGATGGGCTGTAGATGTTATACACATGGACTTCAGTAAGGCGTTCGATAATGTTTCCCATGGCAGGTTGATGGAAAAAGTGAAGTCGCATGAGCTTCAGGATATACTAGCTAGATGGATAGAGAACTGGCTGGGCAATAGGAGTCAGAGAGTAGTGGTGGTGGAAGGTAGTGTCTCAAAATGGAGAAGGGTGACTAGTGGTGTTCCACTGGCTTCCGTGGTCGGACCACTGTTGTTTGTGATACACATAAATGATCTGGACGAAGGGAGAGGTGGTCTGAATAGCAAGTTTGCAGATGATACTAAGATTGGTAGAATTGCAGAGAACGAGAGTGGCAGTCAGACAATACAGCAAAATATAGATAGAATGGAGAGTTGGGCAGAGAAATGGCAATTGGAATTCAATCCAGGCAAATGCGTGGTGATGCATTTTGGAAGATCAAATTCAAGAGTGGTCTATCCGGTCAATGGAGGAGTCCTGGGTAAAATTGATGCACAGAGAGATCTTGCAGTTCAGGTTCATTGTACGCTGTAGGTGGCAACGCAGGTCTATAGAGTGTTCAAGAAGGCATACCGCATGTTTGCCTTCATCGGACGGTGTATTGCGTACAAGAGTAGGCAGGTCATTTTACAGTTGTGCACGACTTTGGTTAAGCGACATTGGGAATGCTGCTTCCAGTTCTGGTCGCCACATGACCAGTAGGATGTGGATGCTTTAGAGAGGGTGCAGAGGATGTTGATCAGAACGTTGCCTGGAATGGAGGATGCTAGTTGTGAAGAAATGTTGAGTAGATGAATATTGTTTTCGTTTGAAACACGGATGTTGAGGGGAGACTTGATTGAGGTCTACACAATTATGAGATGTATGGACAGGGTGGATAGCAACACTATTTTTCCAAGAGTGGGGGTGCCAATTATAAGGAATCACGATTCCAAGGTGAGAGGGGGAATGTTTAAGGGAGATGTGCGTGAAAGTTTTTTAGGTGCCTGGAACGCTTTGTCAGCGGAGGTGGTAGAGGCGGGCACGACAGCGTTATTTACGATGCATCGAGACAGGTATATGAACGGACGGGGAACAGAGGGAAGTAGATCCTTGGAAAATAGGCGAGCGGTTTAGATAAGGATCTGGATCGATGCAGGCTGGGAGGGCGGTAGGACCTATTCCTGTGCTATCATTTTCTTTGTTGTTATACAAGAACGTACACACAAACACACACATACGCAGACAACCACACACACCAACACATATACACACTCACACATACACGAAATTACACACACACACACTTGCGCACACTGACCTGTGTACCAACACAGACCATGCAGTTAAATACTCCCAAACCAACTGGCTGAAAATTACGTACACTCACATGCATCCAACTACAAACATACAGGGCTACGCATACCATCACAAACGCACCAACACCCAACACACCGCCACTGATTTGCTCACATACATAGTCACACAGTCAAGCATAACATAGAGGAGCAGTTCAAGAAGGCAACTCACCACCCCGTTCTGAAGTGCAAATTGGGATGAGCACAGTAAGGAGTCTTACAACACCAGGTTAAAGTCCAACAGGTTTGTTTCAAACACGAACTTTCGGAGAACTGCTCCTTCCTCAGGTCACCTGAGGAATGGGGTGTGGTTATTGGGTTATGGGGTTATGGGGATGGGGTGGAGGTGTTGACCTTGGGTAGGGTGCTCTTTCCAAGAGCCGGTGCAGTCTCGATGGGCCGAATGGCCTCCTTCTGCACTGTAAAAATCTATGAAATCTATGAAAGTGCGAGGTGATTAATTTTGGTAGAAAAATTTGAATGCGGATTACAAGGTCAACGGCAGGGTTCTGGGGAGTGTGGAGGAACAGAGATATCTTAGCATTCATGTCATGCTCATTTCCACCCAAATGGATTCAACCTTATCCTCCATAGCACCGATGTCATCCTTAAGTAACAGAGCCACACCACCTCCCTTACCATCCACTCTGTCCTTCCGAGGAGTTAAATATCCAACGGTATCAATCTATTCAGAAGGACAGCGTGGGTTGTGAGGGTGGTGGTGCAGCACTGTTATTTAAGGATGACATCCGGGCAATAGTAAGGGATGACATCGGTGCTATGGAGGATAAGGTTGAATCCATTTGTGTGGAAATCAGGAATAGTAAGGCGAAAATGTCACTGATAGGAGTAGTCTATCGGCCAACCAAATAATATCTGATGCATGTAGAAATTGTGCAGCAGTTATCATGGGGGATCTTAATCTACAAGTTGATTGGACTAACCAGGTCGATCAAGGCAGCCTTGAGGAGGAGTTTATAGAATATGTCCACGATAGTTTCCTACTATCCTACTCTCCTACTATCCGAACAGTATGTAATGGAACCTACGAGGGAACAAGCGGTCCTAGATCGGGTCGTGTCTAATGACACAGGATTGATTCATGATCTCATAGTTAGCGATCCTCCCGGAAGGAGAAGTCTGACAATCAGACTGAGCATTACACTGACACACTGAACACAGCACATCAAGCGGAGACAGTGAACCCTCAATATTGAAACACCACAACAGTATGGGAGGACGTCATTCATTTCCTCGTGTATTTTAGACCAGTCAGGAGGAGGCCATTCAGTCCTTCGATTCGACAGTATGGGAGAAGGAGGCCATTCGGTCACCCGAATCTGTTATAACGAAACAGTAAGAGGGCGAAGCCATTCAGAGCCTCGAACTTGTTACACCAGAACATAATGAGGAGGCCATTCAGTCTGTCGAATCTTTTGTACTAGAAATAATGAGGAGGGCATTCAGTCTGTGGAGTCTGTTTCAGCAGAACAGGACGAGGAGGGAAGCTGATGAGTCTCTTGATTTGATCACTGTAAAAGGATGAGGGGAGGCCATTCAATCCCTCGAGTCTGCTATCCCATAAGATAATGATGATGAGGAGGGCATTCAGTCAAATTAGTCCTTTTTTCTGGAAGAGTATATGAGTAGGAGGTCATTCTTTCAATCGAACTTGTTATACGGGAACAGGAGGAGGCCCTGGAGTATTTTATACAGAAGCAGTGTGGGAGGAGCTCTCCCTTCTGTCTCCCGAGTTTGTTCAACTATAAAAGGACGACGAGGAGGTCATTACGTCAATCAAGTTTGTTACTTCTTCGTACAGGAACAGGACGGGGTCATTCAGCCGCTCGAGTCTGTTACAATAGGACAGGAGAATAAGGAGGCCATTGTTTCCTCGAGCCTCTTGAACTAGACCGGCATGAGAGGAAGCCATTCCGTCCATCGAATCTGTTACACCAGAACAGGTGGAGGAGGCCATTGAGCTCCTCTCGTTTGTTGAAATCGAACAGGAGGAGGAGGCCATTCAAACCTCGACTCTGTTACAGAACAACAGGTGGAGGAGCCGAGAACAATTATTATTTTGTTACGCTCGAACAGGAGCGGCACGGTGGCATAGTGGTTAGCACTGCTGCCTCACAGCCCCAGGATAGTGGGTCCAATTTTGGCCTCGGGTGACTATCTGTGTACGTTCTCCCCCTGTCTGCGTAGGTTTCCTCCGTGTGCTCAGGTTTCCTTCCACTGTCCAAAGATGTTCGGGCTACTTAGATTGGCCACGCTAAATTGCCCCTTATTTTTTAAAAGATTAGGTTGTGTTGCTAACCCACGGGGATAGGGTGGAGTTCTGGTCTTAAGTAGGGTTCTCTTTACAAGGGCTGGAGCAGACACGATGGGCCAAAAGGCCTCCATCTGCACTGTAAATTCTACGATTCATTCAGTCCATCATTCAGTTTCAGCCGAACAGGAGGAGAATGAATCACCATGAGTCTTTCCCACCAGATGACGAGGAGGAGGCCATTCAGTCCCTCGAATATTTTATACCCGAACAGGAGGAGTGGGAAAGCCGATCAGTTTCTCGATTCGTCACACTGAAACTGGAGCAGAAGAAGAGCTTCCATTCCCTCGAGTCGTTTACACCGGAATAGAACGAGGATGCTCGAGACGTTAACACCAGAAGAGGCCATTTAATTCCCCGACTCTGTACCACCGGAACTGGAAGAGGCGGCCATTCAGTCCCTGGAGTTGGTTAGACTGGAACAGGAGTAGTCCATTCAGTCCCTCGAGTTTGTTAGACTGGAACAAGAGGAGGAGGCCATTCAGTCCAACGGGACTGTCAGACCCGAACAGGAGGAGGAGGCCATTCAGTCCCTCGAGATGGTGAGACTGGAAGAGGAGGAGGAGGCCATTCAGTCCCTCGAGTCGTTTAGACTGGAACAGGAAAAGGAGGTCATTCAGTTCCATGACTCTGTTACAGTGGAACAGGAGGGAGAGGCCATTCAGTTCCACGAGTCGTTTAGACTGGAACTGGAGGGGGAGGCCATTCAGTCCCTCGAGTCGTTTAGACTGAAACAGGAGGGGAGGTCATTCAGTTCCATGACTGTTGCAGTGGAACAGGGGGGGAGGCCATTCAGTTCCACGAGTCGTTTAGACTGGAACAGGAGGGGAAGTCATTCAGTTCCATGACTCTGATACAGTGGAACAGGAGGAGGAAGTTATTCAGTCCCTCGAGTCGGTTAGACTAGAACAGGAGGGGGTGGCCATTCCGTTCCTCGAGTCTGTTACACTGGAACAGGAGGAGGAGGCCATTCCGTTTCTCGAGTCTTAGACTGGAGTACGAGGGGGACGTCATTCAGTCCATCGACGCTGTTAAGCTCACTGATCTATAATTCCATGCATTCTCACGACCTCCTTGTTTGACTATTTGAGTGACGTCAGCTACCCTTCAATCTGCAGGAACTGTTTTAGAGTCCGTACCCCGGAAGCTGACCACCAGTGCATCCACTATTTCCAGAGCCACCTCCTTAAGCACACTGGGATGCACAGTCTCAGGCCAATTCTCATTACCTGGCAGATTCTTGGCCAATCTGTATGTTTCTTCCATGGATCGGAGGGTATTTCTAATTTCCTTTGTATGCCATGGATTGACCCAATTACCCATTTTGCTTTTGTGACAGACAGGAATGAACAGTTATTGTATTTCCCCCATGCGTGCCCTGAATGTTTGCCATTGCCTATCTACTGTAATCCCTTTAAGTAACTCTGCCCAATCAATCAAGGCCAACTCACGCCTCGTATCATCGTAGTTTCCTTTATTAATATTCTTCACCCCAGTCTCCGAATCAACTACTTTACTCTCCATCTTGATGAAACATTACTTCATATTATGGTCGCTCATCCCCAAACGGTCTCGCACAACCAGATTGGCAATGATCCCCTTCTCATTGCACAGTAACCAGTCTGAGATTGCCTGCGCTCTATTTGGTTCCCCAAATATTGATCAAGAAAACCATAAGGACCATAACCGTAATGATGTCATGTGGCGCAGTGTGTAGCACAGGGACTGCAGCGCTGAAGACCGCGGTTCGAATCCCAGCTCTGGGCCACTGCCCATATGGAGCTTGCACATTCTTCCCACGTCTGCATGGGTCTCACCGCCACAACCCAAAGATGAGCTGGTTAGGTAGATTGGCCACACTAAATTGCTCCTTAATTGGAAAAAAGAAAAATAATTGGCGACTCTAAATTTACTTTATAAAAAACATCCCGTATACATGCCAGGAATTCCACCTCTGCGGCATTGTGGCTAATTTGATTTGCACAGTCTATGTGAAGATTAAAACCATCCATGATCACCGATATTCCCTTATTTCATGCATCTCCAATTTCGTGTTTATTGCCATTCCCAACCTTACCACTGCAGCTTTGGTGACTATATGTGATACCCACTAATGGTTTTGACCCCTGGTACATCTCAACTCTTCCCATACAGACTCCACATTGTCAGTGCTAAAATGCTTTCTCACTTTGTGATAATTTCCTCTTTAGCCGGCAGTGCCAGGCACCACCTGTTACTTTATGCCTGTCCTTCGGAAATACTGAAAACCCTCGGGTATTCAGTTCCCATCACTGGTCACCCTGAAAACATGTCTCCGTAATGCCAATTATATCATACCATTAATATATATCTGCGCGATTACTCATCCACTTTATTGCAAATACTCCGTGCATTAAGGCAGAGAGCCTTTTAAGTTTTGTCTTTTTCACATTCTTTGTCTTGCTCCCAATATTTTTCTCTTTTGCCCTGCTTGAATTTTGCCCTTTGGTTCTCCACCTATCACTTTTCTTATTCACTTTTCTACCTTTTGTTTTTGACTTTGTTCCCTCTGTCTCTAACTCCTTGCATAGGTTCCCATGCCACTGGCACATTAGTTTAATCTCTCCCTAACTGCTCTAGCAAATAGCCCCGCTCGGAGATCAGTTCCAGTCCTACCCAAGTCTAACTCGCACAGTTTGTTCACGTCCCAGGTCCGCCCGAACCGGGCCCAATGCCACAGGAATTTGAACCACAGCCCCTGACACCATTTCTTCAACCACGTATTCATCCTATATATCCTGTCATTTCTACTGTATCACATGGCACGGGTAGTAATCCTGAGATCAGTACCTTTGAGGTCCGATTTCTGACCTTCCTTTCTAACTGCCTGTAGTCTGCCTTTAGGACCTCATCACTTTATTTTTTTAACCTACGTCGTTTGGTTCCGATGTGTACCACGACCACTGGCTGTGTCACCCTCACCACCAGAATGTCCTGTACCCGTTCCATGCCACCCTTGACCTCGCTCCAGCGAGGCAACATATCATCCTGGAATTTCGTTTGCGGCCACAGAAACGCCTGTCTATTCCCCTTATAATTGGCACACGTGTTGCCCCTCCCCTCTACAACAGAACTAACCGTGGTGCCCCGAATTTGGCTTTGCTGTGTCCCTCTGAGAGGCAATTCCCCTCAACAATATCCAATACGGTATCTCTGTTCTCCAGGGGAATGGCCGCAGGAGATTCATTCACTACCTGCCTAGCTCTTTCTCTGTCTGATAGTCAGCCATTCCCTTGCTGCCTGTGCATTCTAAGTCTGCGGCCTGACCACCTCTCTATACGTTCTATCCACGATGCTTTCCGACTCGCGGATGCTCCACAGTGTCCCCAGCCGGTGCTCCATCTCTGAAGTTCGAGCATCCAGGATCTGTGACTGGAGACACTTCCTGCACACATACTGACCCTGGGGACTGGAAAAACAAAGAAAGATAAACAAATAAAAATTACAGCAAAGGAATATGCCCTTCGGCCCTCCATGCCTGCGCTGATCCAGATCCTCTATCTAAAACTGTCACCTATCTTCTAAGGATTTGTATCCCTCTGCTCCGTGTCCATTCATGTATCTGTCTTGATACATCTTAAATGGCGCTATCGTGCCGGCCTCTACTGCCTCCGCCGTCAATGCGTTCCAGGCACACAACGCCCTCTGCATTAAGAACTTTCCACGCACATCTCCCTGAAATATTTCCCCTCTCACCTTGAACTCGTGACCCCTAGTAATTGAGTCCCCCACTCTGGGAAAAAGCTTCTAGCTATCCACCTTGTATATACCTCTCATGATTTTGTATACCTCAATGAGGTCCCCCCTCAATCTCATTTCTAATGAAAATACGCCTAATCTACTCAACCTATCTTCAGAGCTCGCGCCCTCCATACCAGGCAGCATCCTGGGAACCTCCTCTGAACCTTCTCCAAAGCATCCACATCCATGTGGCGACCAGAACTGTACGCATTATTCCAAATGTGGCAGAACCAAAGTCTAATACAACTGTAACATGACCTGCCAACTCTTGTACGCAATTCCCTTCCGATGAAGGAAAGCATGTCTGATGCCGTTTTGACCACTCTATCGACCTGCGCAGCCACCTTCAGGGTACAATGGACCTGAACACAGAGATGTCTCTGTACATCAATTTTCCCCAGGGCATTTTCATTTACAGTATATTTCGCTCTTGAATTGTATCTTCCAAAATGCATCACCATTTACCCGGATTGAACTCCATCAACCATTTCTCCGCCCAACTCTCCAATCTATCTGTATTCTGCTGTATTCTTTGACTGTCCCCTTCACTATCTGCTGCTCCACCAATCCTAATGTAATCTGCAAATTTGCTAATCAGACCACCTATACCTTCCTCCAGATCATTTATGTATATCACAAACAAAAGTAGTCCCAGCACGGATCCATTTGGAACATCACTGGTCACAGTTCTCCATTTTGGGAAACTCCCTTCAACAATTACTTTCTGTCTCCTGTTGCCCAGCTACTTATTTTTCCATCTAGCTAGTACACCCTGGACCCCATGAGATTTCACTTTCTCCATCAGCCTATCATGGGGAACCTTATCTTACTGAAGTCCGCGATTATGACATCCAGAGCCCTTCCCTCAACAATCAACTTTCCTCAAATAATTCCACTAAATTGGTAAGACATGACCTTCCCTGCACAAAACCATGCTGCCTATCACTGATAAGCACATTTTCTTCCAGACTGTCCCAAGTCTGCCAGATGGAGCAGGGGGAGAAAACCATGGCTTGGGGCTCTCCTGCCATGACATGTCCCTTAAAGATACATTTTCTAAATTGAACTTTCGAAAGATGTTTAGAGTCATATTATATCCAAATTATCTTATACAATTGATTTAGCTTTATTTTAAACTGATTATTTACCCCGCTGATCTGAATTGGAATTCGCACTTGCCTGTCCAAGCGGAGATAGACATTTCCTTCAAAATTTTCTCCAGTAGTTTCCCCACCACTGATATAAGACTCACTGGCCTGTCCTTCCCTGGCTTATCCCAAAACACTTTCAAAAGTAGTGGGGCCAGAATCCCGGTTCTCCAAACCTCTGGCACCTCGCTTGTCGCCTGTGGTTGTTTTGGGGGAATTTTGCATACGTGCATTGCGGTCAGCGTAACTTGAAGGTGTACCTGTGCAAGAGACCTTTGGTGTTCAAGTGCAGGCAAGCATCCACCAGAGGGCAGTAGAGCGGAGCTACTGATTCGCTGTTGTGGGGGAAATTTGCATACGTTCATTGCGGTCAGTGTCACTTGAAGGTGGTTTGTGGAGGAGCAGTTGTCAAGTGACAGTTAAAAACGAAACATTTCTTCAGTGTTTTTCCCCCTACCCTCTTCTCTAATCAAAAAAAGCAACCGCTGTAAGGATCCCAGCCGGATCAGATCAAGAAGAAGGCTCGAGAGCAGGTAGCAGCATGAAGAAGTTGAACCTTGACGTCACAGCCTGCAGGAGAAGCGGCCTTCAGATTTTCGGTTGGAGCAGTGGCGAGGGTTAGACATGATGTGAAGATGCCGGCGTTGGACTGGGGTGAGCACAGTAAGAAGACTTAACAAACCAGGTTAAAGTTTGTTTCAAACACGAGCTTTCGGAGCGCAGCTCCTTCTTCAGGTGACTGGAGAGGTATGATCCAGAAACATTTATGTAGATAAAGTCAGCGATGCAGGACAATGCTTGGAATGCGAGAATTTGAAGGTAATCAAATCATTACAGATCCAGAGAGAGGGATAATCACAGGTTAAAGAGGTGTGAATTGTCTCAAGCCAGAACAGTTGGTGGAATTTTGCAAGTCCAGGCCAGATGGTTGGAAGTGGATGTAATGCGACATGAATCCAAGATCCCGGTTGAGGCCGCACTCGTGTGTGCGGAACTTAGCTATAAGTTTTTGCTCGGCAATTCTGCGTTGTCGCGTGTCCTGAAGGCTGCCTTGAAGAACGCTTACCTGGAGATCAGTGGCTGAATGCCCTTGACTGCTGATGTGTTCCCCGATTGGAAGGGAATATTCCTGCCTGGTGATTGTCGCACGGTGTCCGTTCATTCGTTGTTGCAGTGTCTGCATGGTCTCGCTAATGTACCACACTTCAGGGCATACTTTCCTGCAGCGTATGAGGTAGACTAAATTAGTCGAGTCGCACGAGTATGTACCGTGTACCTGGTAGGTGGTGTTTCCACGTGTAATGCTGGTAACCAAGTCGATGATCTGGCATGTCTTGCAGAGATTGCCCTGGCAGGGTTATGTGGTGTCGTGGTCGCTGTTCTGAAGGCTGGGTAATTTGCTGCAAACAATGGTTTGTTTGAGGTTGCGCGGTTGTTTGAAGGCCAGTAGTGGGGTTTTGGGGATGACCTTGGCAAGCTGTTCATCTTCATTGATGCTGTGTTGAAGGCTGCGAAGAAGATGTCGTAGTTTCTCCGCCCCAGGAAACTACTGGACGACGAAGGGTACTCTGTCAGTGGTATCCTACGTTTGTCTTCTGAGAAGGTCGGTGCGGTTTTTTGCTGTAGCACGTTGGAACTGTCGATCGATGAGTCGAGCGCCATATCCCGTTCGTACGAGGGCTTCTTTCAACATCTGTAGGTGTCTGTTACGCTCCTCCTCGTCTGAGCAGATCCTGTGTATACGGAGGGCTTCTTTAATGTGTTTTGGGTGAAAGCTGGAGAAGTGGAGCATCGTGAGCCTGTCTGTGGGCTTGCGGTAAAGCGAAGTGCTGAGGTGACAGAATTTGGAGAATAGTCCATGGTGAGTCTGATGGTGGGATGGGATTTATTGATCTCATCGTGTAGTCGTTTCAGTGATTCTTCGCTGTGGGCCCAAAGGAAAAAAGATGCCATCGATGTATCTGGTGTATAACGTCGGTTGAAGGTCCTGTGGGGTGAGGAAGTCTTCTTCAAACTTGTGCATGAAGATGTTGGCATACTGAGGTGCGAATTTGGTCCCCATGGCTGTTCCATGCGTCTGGATGATGAATTTGTTGTCAAAGGTGAAGACGTTGCGATCTAGAATGAAGCGGATGAGTTGCAGAATTGGGTCTGGAGATTGGCAGTTGTCGGTGTTGAGGACTGAGGCAGTTGCAGCAATGCCGTCGTCATGGGGGATGCCGGTGTAGAGTGCCGAAACATCCATTGTGACGAGGAATGTTCCTGGTTCAACTGGTCCATGGGTGCTGAGTTTCTGTAGGAAGTCCGTCGTGTTGCGACAGAAGCTGGGTGTACCTTGTACGATGGGGTTCAGGATGCCCTCGATGTGGCCAGAGAGGTTCTCACACAGGGTCCCATTGCCTGAAACGATAGGACGGCCTGGTGTGTTGGTCTTGTGTATATTTGGGAGATAGTAGAGATCTCCAATGCGGGGATTACGTGGGATGAGAGCACGTAGGGTGTTCTGAAGGTTTGGATCCAAGGTCTTGGTCAGTCTGTTGAGTTGGCGGATGTGTTCCTTGGTTGGATCTGCGGGTAACTGTCTGTAGTGTTCCTGGTTGTCGAGTTGTCGGTATACGTCTTTGCAGTCGTCCGTTCTATTCAGTATGACGGTGTCTTTTGTCCTTTGTCTGCTGGTTTAATGACAATGCTGCGGTTGGTCATGAGAGCGCGGATGGCATTGTGTTGTGGTTGGCTGACGTTTGGGGCTGCCTTGTGATTGCGACTGATGAATCTGGCATTGACACGACTTCTGACGGCTTGAGCATACATGTCGAGTCTAGGGCAGCGGCCTTCCGGAGGGGTCTAATTCGATTCTTTCCTTTTTGTTTGCTGCACCGCAGATCTCGCGGTCTGCTGTTGCCTTCAAACAACCGCGCAACCTCAAACAAACCAATGTTTGCAGCAAATTACCCAGCCTTCAGAACAGCGACCACGACACCACACAACCCTGCCAGGGCAATCTCTGCAAGACATGCCAGATCATCGACTTGGATACCACCATTACACGTGGAAACACCACCCACCAAGTACGCGGCACATACTCGTGCGAGGCGACTAATGGAGTCTACCTCATACGCTGCAGGAAAGTATGCCCCGAAGCGTGGTACATTGGCGAGACCATGCAGACACTGCAACAACGAATGAACGGGCACCGTACGACAATCACCAGGCAGGAATATTCCCTTCCAGTCGGGGAACACTTCAGCAGTCAAGGGCATTCAGCCTCTGATCTCCGGTTAAGCGTTCTTCAAGGCAGCCTTCAGGACACGCAACAGCGCAGAGTTGCCGAGCAAAAACGTTTAGCTAAGTTCCGCACGCATGAGTGCGGCCTCAACCGGGATCTTGGATTCATGTCACATTACATCCACTCCCCACCATCTGGCCTGGACTTGCAAAATTCCACCAAATCTTCTGGCTTGAGACAATTCACACCTCTTTAATCTGTGATTATCCTTCTCTCTGGATCTGTAATGATTTGATTACCTGCAAATTCTCGCATTCCAAGCATTGTCCGGCATCGCTGACTTTGTCAATATAAATGTTGCTGGATCATACCTCTCCAGTCACCTGAAGAAGGAGCTGCGCTCCGAAAACTCGTGTTTGAAACAAACCTGTTGGACTTTAACCTGGTGTTGTGAGGGTTAGACAGGAAGGTACGTTTACCTCTTTAAAAACTAGAAAAACTTACCTTGAAGAGTGATATCACAGCAAAGCAGTGACCTAATTGGCTGTTAAGGATAGTGCTCCAATTCGCAGTAGCTGGGAGAAATTCTGCTCTTTGTTTGTTGGTAAGTATTGTGATTGGTAAGTAGAATCCTTATTCCTTTCACTTATTTATTATTTTATATTATATTTGTAATCAGTTAAGGTAAAGTGTAAAAAAGGCAGGTGATCCCGGAGCCGTGTTGTGCTCCTCGTGCTCAATGTGGAAGTTCAGGGTCGCGGCCAATACCCCTGACTCCTTCATGTGCGGGCCATGTGTCGAGCTGCAGCTCCTCTTCGACCGTATGCCGGCTCTGGAGCTGCGGATGGACTCACTTTGGAGCATCCGCGATGCTGAGGAGGTCGTGGACAGCACGTTCAGTGAGTTGGTGAAGGAGACAGCGAATGGGTGTCCAAAGGACAGAGAAAGAGCACGAAGGCAGTGTAGGTGTCCTCTGCGGTTATATCCCTCCAAACAGGTATACCGTTTTCGATACGCTTTGGTGAGATGACTCACCAGCGGAATGCAGTAGTCGCCAGGCTCATGGCACTGGGGCTGGCTCTGCTGCACAGAAGGGCGTGAAAAGGACTGGCAGGACTAAAGTCACAGGTGATCGTAAAGGGATGAGACAGGCGTTTCTGTAGTCGAGAACGAGATTCCCGAATGGTATGTTGCCTCCCGGGTGCTCGGGTCAGGGATGTCTCAGATCGGCTGCAGGACATACTGAATGGGGAAGGTGAACAGCCAGTTGTCGTGGTGCATATAGGCACCAACGATATAGGTAAAAAACGGGATGAGGTTCGTCAATCATAATTTAGGGATTTAGGAGTTATGTTATGTAGGAATTCAAAGGTAGTAATCTCAGGATTGCTACCAGTGCCACGAGACAGTCAGAGTAGAAATTCTAGAATAGTCAGAATGAATATGTGGCTTGAGAGATGGTGCAGGAGGGAGAGGTTCAGATTTTTGGGACATTGGAACCGGTTCTGTGACCGGTGGGACCATTACAAATCGGATGGTCTAAACTTGGGCAGGACTGGAGCCAATGTCCTATGCGCTGCTTTTGCTAACACTGTTGGAGAGGTTTTAAACTAATGTGGCAGGACGAAGGGAACAAGATTAGGAAGTTAGAGGTCAGAAAATAGGGAGCAACTAAAGCCAGTAACGTACTAGATAATAAAATCAATGTGACTAAGGGGAAGAGTAGACGGGGAAGAGATGATGAACGCAAATGGACATATGGCATTTGTTTTAATGTGAGAAGTGTAGCAGGTAAGGCAGATGAATTTAGGGCTTGGATTAGTAACTGGGAATATGATGTTATCGGTATTACTGAGAATTGGTTGAGGGAAGGGCAAGACTGGCAACTAAATATCCCAGGGTGTAGATGCTTCAGGATGGACAGAGAGGGAGCTAAAAAGGGTGGAGGGTGGAAGTGATGGCTTAAGTGGGTCGGTGCAGACTCGATGGGCTGAATGGTCTCTTTCTGCACTGTATGTTCTATGTCCCAACAGAGAGAGTGAAGTAGAGGTAGAAATATGTAGACAGTTTATAGAAAAATATAGGAGCAATAGGGTGGTTGCGATGGGAGACTTCAACTTGCCCAACATTGAATGGGACTCATCTAGTGTTGGAGGCGTAGATGGAGCTGACTTTGTGAGGAGCATCCATGAGAGTTTTTTTTAGAGCAGTAGGTAAATAGTCCAACTCGGGAAGGGGCCATACTGGACCTGCTATTGGGGAATGATCCCGGCCAGGTGGTTGAAGTTTCAGTCGGTGATTACTTTGGGAATAGCGATCACAATTCCGGAACTTTTAGAAAACTCATGGACAAAGACGAGAGTGGTCCTAAAGGAAGAGTGCTAAACTGGGGAAAGGCAAAGTGTAACAAAATTCGGCAGGAATAGGAAACGTGGATTGGGAGCAGCTGTTTAAGGGTAAATTCACATTTGAAATGTGGGAGTCTTTTAAGGAAAGGTTTATTGGAGTGCAGGACAGACATGTCCCTGTGAAAATGAGAGATAACATGTCAAGATTAGGGAACCTTGGATGACGGGTGGAATTGTGAGACTAGCTAAGGTGAAAAAGGAAGCATTCATAAGATAGAGGCGACTCAAAACCGATGAAGCTTTGGAGGAATATCGGGAATGTAGGACAAATCTCAAACGCGCAGTAAAGAGGGCTAAAAGGGGTCATGAAACATCTTTGGTTAACAGGGTTAAGGAAGTCCAAAAGTATTTTATTCGTATGTAAGGAGAAAGAGGGTAACTAGAGAAAGGATTGGCCCACTCAAAGACTAAAGAGGGAATTTATGCTTGGAGTCAGAGGAAATGAGTGAGATTCTTAATGAGTACTTTGCATGGGTATTCAACAAGGAGACGGACATGACGGATGTTGAGGCTAGGGATGGATCTTTAAATACTCTAGTTCATGTCGGCATAAGGAAGGGGGAGGTTTTGGGTATTCTAAAATGCATTAAGGTGGACAAGTCCCCAGGACCGGATGGGTTCTATCCCAGGTTGCTGACGCAAACAAGGGACGAAATAGTTGGGGCCTCAACAGATATCTTTGCAGCATCCTTGAGCACAGATTGGGTCCGGGAGGACTGGAGAATTGCTAGAGTTGCCCCTTTGTTTAAGAAGGGCAGCAGGGTTAATAGAGGGAAGTATAGACCTGTGAGCTTGACGTCAGTGGTAGACATACTGTTGGAGAAGATACTGAGGGATAGGATCTGTTCACATTTGGAAGAAAATAGACTTATCAGTGATAGGCAGCATGGTTTTGGCAGGGAAGGTAATGTATGTCTTACAAACCTAATAGGATTGTTTGAGGAAGTGACAAAGTTAATTGATGAGGCAAGGGTTGTAGGTGCCATATATATGGACTTCAGTAAGCGTTTGATAAAGTTTCCCATGGCAGGTTGATGGAAAAAGTGAAGTCGTAAAGTTTTTAGGGTGCACTAGCTGGATGGATAAAGAACTGGCTGTGCAACAGGAGACAGAGAGTAGTGGTGGAAGGGAGTGTTTCGAAATGGTGACAGGTGACTAGTGGTGTTCCATAGGGATCCGTGCTCGGACCACTGTTGTTTGTGATATACATAAATGATCTGGACGAAGGTATAGGTGGCCTGAAGAGCAGTTTGCAGATGATACTGTGATTGATGGAGTTGCAGATAGGGAGGAGGACTGCCAGAGAATAAAGCAAAATATAGATATATTGGAGAGTTGGGCAGAGAATTGGCAGATGGAGTTCAATCCAGGCAAATGCGAGGTGATGCATTTTGGAAGATCTAAGTCAAGAGCGGACTATATGGTCAATGGAAGAGTCCTGGGGAAAATATATGTACAGAGAGATCTGGGAGACCAGGTCCATTGTACCCTGAAGGTGGAAACACAGGTCGATAGAGTCGTAAGAAGGCATGCAGCATGCCTGCCTTCATCAGACGGGGTATTGAGTACAAGTGTCGGCAGGTCATATTACAGATGTATAAGACTTTGGTTCGGCCACATTTGGAATACTGCGTGCAGTTCTGTTCGCCACATTACCAGAAAGATGTGGAAGCTTTTGAGAGGGTGCAGAAGAGGTTCACCAGGATGGTGCCTGGTATGGATAGTGCTAGCTATGAAGAAAGGATGAGTAGATTATGATTTTTTTCCTTCGAAAGACGGAGGTTGAGGGGGACCTGCTTGAGGTCTACAAAATTATTAGAGGTATGGACAGAGTCCATAGCAACACGTTTTTTCCAAGAGCGGGGGTGTCAATTACAAGAGGTCACGATTTCAAGGTGAGAGGAAGAATGTTTAAAGGAGATGTGTGTGGCACGTTTTTTTACGCAGAGGGTGGTGGCACCCACTGGAACGCGTTGCAAGCGGAGGTGGTAGAGACGGGCACGATAACATCATTTAAGATGCATCTGGACAGATATATGAACGGGCGGGGAACAGGTTTAAGTAGATCCTTGGAAAATAGGCAACAGGATCTGGACCGGCGCAGTATGGGAAGGCCGAAGGGCCTGTTCCTGTGCTGTATTTTTATTTGTTCTTTGTTCTAAAAAATTAGATCAGGGTCCCTGAATCTCCTCTCTCGCCTCCGAATGCAATCTGGGACACAATTGGGGCCTCACGGTAGCATGGTGGTTAGCATCAATGCTTCACAGCTCCAGGGTCCCAGGTTCGATTCCCGGCTGGGTCACTGTCTGTGTGGAGTCTGCACGTCCTCCCCGTGTGTGCGTGGGTTTCCTCCGGGTGCTCCGGTTTCCTCCCACAGTCCAAAAGATGTGCGGGTTAGGTGGATTGGCCATGCTAAATTGCCCGTAGTGTAAGGTTAATGGGGGGATTGTTGGGTTACGGGTTATGTGGGTTTAAGTAGGGTGATCATTGCTCGGCACAACATCGAGGGCCGAAGGGCCTGTTCTGTGCTGTACTGTTCTATAATTGACCGGGACCATTTTCTTTTCCACTTTTAAGGCTGCTAACACCTCCAATACCTTGTTCCTCCCGGTGTCACTTGCTCAGTAACATCACAACCTCTCTCCCTGAATTCCATATCTGCCTGTTGGGTGAAAACAGATGTGAAATATTCATTTAACACCCGACCATCCCACTCTGTCTCCATGTACAGATTTCCTATTATGAGCCCTACTTTTCCCCTTGTTAACCTCATCCCATTGATATACTGATAGTGTATTTTGGAATGTTCCCTACTTTTATCAGCACGCCATTTCTAATATTCCCTCTCTCCCCTCCTTCTTTTAGATAAATTTAGAGTAGCCAATTTTATTTTTTCAGTAAAGGGGCAATTTAGCGTGGCCAAACCACCAAGCCTACACAGGCTGAATCCCACGAAAACAGGGCGAAAATGTGAAAAATCCAGAGGGACAGTGACCCAGAGCCTGGATCGAACCTGCAACCTCGGCGCCGTGAGGCGGCAGGATAACCCACTGCGCCACCGTGCTGCACCCTCTTTGCTCTCATAATTGCTCTCTGAAACTCCATCCAGCATTTTCTAACCTACACTATTGCTACTGTTGATTTTCTCCCCTTATACTTATTAAATCCCCGTCTCTCTCATTGTATCCTGAATATTACTGGCCATCCATGGTTCTCTGAGCTTGTTACTCCATTCTATTACTCCGGTGGAAACATGTTGGGCCACTACACTCCCCCATTTCCTCTTTGAACACCCCCACCCCCCCCCCCCCCCCTCCCCCTGCTGCTCTTCTCTAGATTTCCCCACGCCTTCCATCGGAAGGAGATGATTCTGGATTGGAGCGAAAGTAACAGGGTAGTTGTTATGGGAGAATTATCTTTCCAAATGTTGACGGGAAACATTATAGTTCGAGTACTTTAGATGATTCCGTTTTTGTCTAATGTGCGCTGGAGAGTTTCCTGATGCAGAATGTAGATAGGCCAACGAGATGCGAGGCCGTATTGGATTTGGTACTGGGTAATGAACCAGGACAGGTGCTAGATTCAGAGGTAGGTGAACACTTTGGTGATAGTGACCACAATTCGATTACGTTTACTTCAGCGATGGAAAGGGATAGGTATAGGCCGCAGGGCAAGAGTTATAGCTGGGGGAAAGGCAATTATGATGCGATGAGGCAAGACATAGGATGCATCGGCTGGAGAGGAAAACTGCAAGGCGATGGGCACAATGGAAATGTGAAGCATGTTCAAGGAACAGCTACTGCGTGTCCTTGATAAGTATGTGCCAGTTAGGCAGGGAGGAACTGGTCGAGCGAGGGAACCATGGGTTACTAAAGCAGTTGAACCCTTGTCAAGAGGAAGAAGGAGGCTTATGTAAAGGTGAGACGTGATGGTTCAGTTAGGGCGCTTGAGAATTACAGGTCAGCTAGGAAGTCTCTAAAGAGAGAGCTAAGAAGGCCCAGGCGAGGACATGCGAAGTCTTTGTTAGGTATCCATGATGTGGAGATGCCGGCGTTGGACTGGGGTGAGCACAGTAAGAAGTCTTACAACACCAGGTTAAAGTCCAACAGGTTTGTTTCAAACACGAGCTTTCGGAGCACGGCTCCTTCTTCAGGTGAATGGAAAGGCTTGTTCCAGAAATGTTTATATAGACACAATGCACACCAAGAACAGGAAGCTTGAGAAACTTGGCATCACCACCAGCAGCAATCAAGCTTCTCCCGGTACAACAGTCGAAAACAATACAGGGAAATCCATTGTCAACTTGTCAGACTACACCCTTCAACCAGACGAAATCGAAGTCCTCAGCAGAGGGCTCAATTTCTGCACCACCACCAAAATGGACCCCATCAGTCTCGCGGCAGATACGGAGGAATTCATCAGGCGAATGAGGCTCCGGGAATTCTTCCACAGACCCCAAGAGGCCGACAGCGAACCCAGGGACACGACCAATGAACCGGAACAGCAGACCGCGAGATCTGCAGTGCAGCAACCGAAAAGGAAAGAGTCAAATTGGACCCCTCCGGAAGGCCGCTGCCCTAGACTCGACATGTATGCTCAAGCCGTCAGAAGTCGTGTCAATGCCAGATTCATCACTCGCAATCACAAGGCAGCCTCAAACGTCACCCAAGCACAACGCAACGCCATCCGCACTCTCAAGACCAACCGCAACATCGTCATCAAACCAGCAGACAAAGGAGGGGCCACCGTCATACTGAACAGAACAGACTACTGCAAAGAAGTATACCGACAACTCGACAACCAGGAACACTACAGGCAGTTACCCGCAGATCCAGCCAAGGAACACATCCGCCAACTCAGCAGACTGATCAAGACCTTAGATCCAGACCTTCAGAACACCCTACGTGCTCTCATCCCACGTAATCCCCGCATTGGAGATCTCTACTGCCTCCCGAAAATACACAAGGCCAACACACCAGGCCGTCCTATCGTTTCAGGCAATGGGACCCTGTGTGAGAACCTCTCTGGCCACATCGAGGGCATCTTGAAACCCATCGTACAAGGTACACCCAGCTTCTGTCGCGACACGACGGACTTCCTACAGAAACTCAGCACCCATGGACCAGTTGAACCAGGAACATTCCTCGTCACAATGGATGTCTCGGCACTCTACACCAGCATCCCCCATGACGACGGCATTGCTGCAACAGCCTCAGTCCTCAACACCGACAACTGCCAATCTCCAGACGCAATTCTGCAACTCATCCGTTTCATTCTAGACCACAACGTCTTCACCTTCGACAACAAATTCTTCATCCAGACGCACGGAACAGCCATGGGGACCAAATTTGCACCTCAATATGCCAACATCTTCATGCACAAGTTTGAACAGGACTTCCTCACCACACAGGACTTTCAACCGATGCTATACACCAGATACATCGATGACATTTTTTTTCTTTGGACCCACGGCGAGACATCACTGAAACGACTACACGATGACATCAATAAGTTCCATCCCACCATCAAACTCACCATGGACTGTTCTCCAAATTCAGTTCCATTCTTGGACACACTCGTCTCCATCAAGAACGGTCACCTCAGCACCTCGCTTTACCGCAAGCCCACAGATAATCTCACGATGCTCCACTTCTCCAGCTTTCACCCGAAACACATTAAAGAAGCCATCCCCTATGGACAAGCCCTCCGTATACACAGGATCTGCTCAGACAAGGAGGAGCGCAACAGACACCTACAGATGCTGAAAGATGCCCTCGTACGAACGGGATATGGCGCTCGACTCATTGATCGACAGTTCCACCGCGCCACAGCAAAAAAACCGCACCGACCTCCTCAGAAGACAAACACGGGACACCACTGACAGAGTACCCTTCGTCGTCCAGTACTTTCCTGGGGCGGAGAAACTACGACATCTTCTTCGCAGCCTCCAACACATCATCAGCGAGGATGGACATCTTGCCAAGGTCATCCCCACACCCCCACTACTGGCCTTCAAACAACCGCGCAACCTCAAACAAACCATTGTTTGCAGCAAATTACCCAGCCTTCAGAACAGCAACCACAACACCACAAAACCCTGCCAGGGTAATCTCTGCAAGACATGCCAGATCATCGACATGGACACCACCATTACACGTGGAAACACCACCCACCAGGTACGCGGCGCATACTCGTGCGACTCGACCAATGTAGTCTACCTCATACGCTGCAGGAAAGGATGTCCCGAAGCGTGGTACATTGGCGAGACCATGCAGACACTGCGACAACGAATAAACGGGCATCGTGCGACTATCAACAGGCAGGACTGTTCCCTTCCAGTTGGGGAACACTTCAGCAGTCAAGGACATTCAGCCTCTGATCTCCGGGTCAGCATTCTACAAGGAGGCCTTCAGGAGACGCGACAACGCAAAATTGCTGAGCAAAAACTTATAGCTAAGTTCCGCACGCATGAATGCGGACTCAACCGGGATCTGGGATTCATGTCGCATTACATTCGGCCCCCACCAACAAGCCTGGACTTGCAGAGGCCTACCGACTGAACTGGCTTGGGACAATTCACACCTCTTTAACCTGGAGTTACCTCTCTCTCCGCATCTTTGATGATTTGATTGCCTGCAGGTGCTCGCATTCCGGGGCATCTCTGACTGTGTCTATATAAACATTTCTGGAACAAGCCTTTCCATTCACCTGAAGAAGGAGCCGTGCTCCGAAAGCTCGTGTTTGAAACAAACCTGTTGGACTTTAACCTGGTGTTGTAAGACTTCTTACTTTGTTAGGTATGGTCAAGGATCAAGCCTTCTATAGATATGTCAGAAATAAAAAAATGGATAAGGTAAGAGTAGGGCCAGTCAAGGACAGTAGTGGCAAGTTGTGCGTAGAGTCCGAGGAGATAGGAGAGGTGCTAAATGAGTATTTTTCGTCTGTATTCACACAGGAAAAATGCAAAGATGTCGAGGAGAATACTGAGATACAGCCTACTAGACTAGAAGGGCTTGAGGTTCATAGGGAGTAGCTGTTAGCGATTCAGGAAAGTGTGAAAATAGATAAGTCCCCTGGGCCTAATGGGATTTACAAGAGGATTCTCTGGAAAGCTAGGGACGAGATTGCTGAGCCTTTGGCTTAGATCTTTCAGTCATCTTTGTCCACAGGAATAGTGCCAGAAGACTGCAGGATAGCAAATATTGTCCCCTTGTTCAATAAGGAGAGTCGAGATAAGGTCAGTAACTATAGACCAGTGAGCCTTACTTCTGTTGTGGGAAAAGTCTTGAAAATGTTTATAAGAGCTAGGATGTATAATCATCTGGAAAGGCATAATTTGATTAGAGATAGTCAACATGGTTTTGTGAAGGGTAGGTCGTGCCTCATAAACCTCATTAAGTTCGTCGAGAAGGTGACCAAACAGGTGGATGAGGGTAAAGAATTTGATGTGGTGCATATGGATTTCAGTAAAGCGTTCGATAAGGTTCCCCACGGTAGTCTATTGCAGAAAATACAGAGGCATTGGATTCAGCGTGAGTTATCAGTTTGGATCAGATATTGGCTAGCTGATAGAAGACAAAGGGTGTTGGTTGATGGGAAATGTTCTGACCGGTGTCCAGTTACTAGTGGTGTACCACAAGGAACTGTTCTGGGGCCGCTGCTGTTTGTCATTTTTATAAATGACCTGGAGAAGGGCGTAGATGGATGGGTGAGTAAATTTGCAGATGACACTAAAGTCGGTGGAGTTGTCGACAGTGCACAAGGATGTTACAAGTTACAGAGTGACATAGATCAGCTGCAGAGCTGGGCTGACAGGTGGCAAATGGAGTTTATTGCAGACAAATGTGAGATGATTCATTTTGGAAGGAATAACAGGAGGACAGAGTGCTGGGCTAATGGTAAGATTCTTGGTAGTGTGGACGAGCAGAGAGACCTCGGTGTCCATGTCCATACATCCCTGAAAGTTGCCACCCAGGATGAGAGGGTTGTTTCGAAGGTGGACGGTGTTTTAGCTTTTATTGGTAGAGAAATTGAGTTTCGGAGCCATGAGGTCATGTTGCAGTTGTACAAAGCTCTGGTGCGGCCGCATTTGGAGTATTGCGTGCAGTTCTGGTCGCCACATTATAGGAAGGATGTGGATGCTTTGAAAAGGGTACGGAGGAGATTTACAAGGATGTGGCCTGGTATGAAGGGAAGATCTTATGAGGAAAGGCTGAAGGACTGTTTTCGTTAGAGAGAAGAAGGTTATGAGGTGACTTAATCGAGGCATACATGAGGATCAGAGGATTAGATAGGGTGGACATTGAGAGCCATTTACCTCGGATGTTGATGTCCAGCACGAGGGGACATACCTTTAAATTGAGGGGAGATAGATACAGGACAGATATCAGAGGTAGTCTTTACTCAGAGAGTAGGAAAGACGTGGAATGCCCTGCCTGCTACAGTAATGGAGTCGCCAACACTAAACGCTTTCAAATGGTCAATGGATAGGCATATGGACGCGTAGAGGGACTTTAGAGCGGTTTTACAGGACGGCGCAACATCGAGGGCCGAAGGGCCTGTACTGTGTTGTAATGTTCTATGTTCTAAAAGTCTGGAACACGCACGAACAGACTCAAAAACAGCTTCTTCCCCGCTGTTATCAGACTCCTTAACGACCGTCTTATGGAATAACCTCATTAACACTACACCACTGCATGCTTCACCCGATACCGATGTTTTGTAGTTACATTGTGCACCTTATGTTGCCCGATTGTGTATTTTCTTTTGTCTTATTTTCTTGTACTTAATGATCTGTTGAGCCACTCGCAGAAAAATACTTTTCACTGTTTTTCTGTTCACGTGACAAGAATAAATCTAATCCAGTCACTTGATCCAATCTATCTTGGCCAGATCCTGATTTACTTTACTGGAGTATGCTTTCCACCACTCCAAGACATTTTTCTGCAATTTGCCTATTTTCTTGTCCAGAACAACTTACATTTCACCAAGTTGTGGCGGGATCCATAAAATCCTCACCGACCATCACATCAGCCTACTCAACTTCATTCCCCAGAATCAGGTCCAGCACTGCACCTCCACATGTGTTAGATCCTCGACATGCTGAGCTAATACGTTCTCTTGTAAACATTTTACGAGCTCTGCTCCATATACGCCCTTAACACAGTGAATATGCCAGTTAATGTTGGGAAAGTTGAAATCAAACCCAATAATTACTCTTTAATTTTTTTACACACTTCTCCAAATTGTGCCCATATTTGCTCCTCAATTTCCGGCTGTTTCTCTGGGAGTCATGAATAAACACCTAGTAGTGCGGCTGTCACTTTTTCCTTCCTAACCTGTGCCCACATTTAACGTCAGCCCGAAGATATCGTCTCTCCTTACTGCAGTAATTGACTCCATAACAAATAGTGCAATGCCTCTGCCTCTTTTCACCCTCCGCTCTCCCTCGTGACGATACAGTATCCCTGATGTGTAGCTGCCAATCTAGCCCCTCGCTCATCAACGTCTCAGTGGTGGCTGCAGCATCATAATTCAGCGTTTCAATCCCCGCCCTCAGCTCATCCGGGCATTAAAATAGAGGCCATACTCCTTTGTCTTACTCTCCTGAAACTTGCCATCGCTGTGTTCCCTCTGACGTGATTGTTGTTATGTGATAACGGTGTCCCTATTCTGCTACAAGAGCATAGGAACGAGGAGCAGGAGTAGGCCATATGGCCCCTTGAGCCTGCTCCGCCATTCAGTGCGATCATGGCTGATCACTTGTGGAGTCAGCTCCACTTTCCGGCCCGAACACCATGACCCTTAATCCATTTATACTTGAAAAAACGATATATCTTTATCTTAAAAACATTTAAAGAAGGAGCCTCAACTGCTTCACTGGGAATTCCATAGATTCATACCCCTTTGGGTGAAGAAATTCCTCCTATACCCAGTCCTAAATCTACTTCCCCTTATTTTGAGGCTGTGCCCCCTGGTTCCCTAGTGGAAACAACCTGCCCACATCGATCCTATCTATTCCCTTCATAACTTTTTATGTTTCTATAAGATCCCCCTCATCCTTCTAAATTCCAACGAGGACAGTCCCAGTCTACTCAACCTCGCCTCGTAATCCAACCCCTTCTGCTCTGGCATTAACTCAGAGAATCTCCTCTGCACACCCTCCAGCCCCAGTACGTCCTTTCTCAGGTAAGGAGACTAAAACTGAACACAATACTGCAGGTGTGGCATCATTAACACCTTCTACAATTGCAGCATAACCTCCCTAGTCTTAAACTGAATCTCTCTCGCCATGAAGTATAACATTCCATTCGCTTTATTAATCACCTGTTGCACCTGTAAACCAACGTTTTGCGACTCATCCACGAGCACACCTAGGTCCCTCTGCACAGCAGTATGTTTTAGTATTTTATCATTCAAATAAGAATCCCTTTTGCTGTTATAATAACAAAAATGGATAACCTCACATATGTCAACATTGTATTCCACCTGCCAGATCCTAGCCCATTCACTTAACCTATCTAAATCACTCTGCATACTTCCGGTATCAAAGAACAAAGAACAAAGAAAATTACAGCACAGGAACAGGCCCTTCGGCCCTCCCAGCCTGCGCCGATCCAGATCCTTTATCTAAACCTGACTGCTATTTTTCAATGCCTACTTCCCTCTGTTCCCGCCCGTTCATATACCCGTCTCGATGCCTCTTAAATGTTGCTATCATGCCCGCCTCTACCACCTCCGCTGGTAAAGCGTTCCAGGCACCCACCTCCCTCTACGTAAAAAACTTTTCACGCACAGCTCCCTTAAACTTTCCCCCTCTCACTTTGAAATCGTGACCCCTTGTAACTGACACACCCACTCTTGGAAAAAGCTTGTTGCTATCAACCCAGTCCATACCTCTCATAATTTTGCAGCCCTAAATCAGGTCCCCCCTCAACCTCCGTCTTTCCATTGAAAACAATCCTAATCTACTCAACCTTTCTTCATAGTTAGCCCTCTCCAGACCAGGCAACATCCTGGTGAACCTCTTCTGCACCCTCTACAAAGTATCCACATCCTTCTGGTGATGTGGCTACCAGAACTGCACGCAGTATTCCAAATGTGGCCTAACCAAAGTCCTATGCAACTGTAACATGACCTGCCAACTCTTGTACTCAATACCTCGGCCGCTGAAGGCAAGCATGCTTTCTGTCTTCTTGACCACTCTATCAACCTGCGCTGCCACCTTCAGGGCACAATGGACCTGAACTCCCTGATCTCTCTGTACATCAATTTTCTGCAGGACCCTTCCATTGACCATATAGTCCGCTCTTGAATTTGATCTTCCAAAACGCATCACCTCGCATTTGCCTGGATTCAACTCCATCTGCCATTTCTCTGCCCAACTCTCCAATCAATCTATATTTTGTTGTATTCTCTGACAGACCTCCTCGCTATCTGCAACTCCACCAATCTTTGTATCATCTGCAAACTTGCTAATCAGACCACCGATACCTTCCTCCAGGTCATTTATGTAGATCACAAACAACAGTGGTCCGACCACTGATCCCTGTGGAACACCACGAGTCACCTGTCTCCATTTTGAGACACTCACTTCCACAACTACCCTCTGTCTCCTGTTACCCAGTCAGTTCTTTATCCATCGAGCTCGTATACCCTGAACCCCATGCGACTTCACTGTTTACATCAAGCTGCCATTGGAGACCTTATTAAACGCCTTACTAACGTCCATGTATATGACATCTACAGGCTTCACTCATCATTTAACTTTGTCACTTCCTCAAATAAATCTATTAGGTTTGTAAGGCATGACCTTCCCTGTACAAAACCATGCTGTGTATCACTGATAAGTCTATTTTCTTCCATAAGTGAATAGATCCTATCCCTCAGTATCGTCTCCAACAGTTCTGCTACCTTTCTTAAACAAAGGGACAACATTAGCAATTCTACAGTCCTCCAGGATCACACCCATGCTCAAGGATGCTGTAAAAATATCTGTTAAGGCCCCAGCTATTTCGACGCTCGCTTCCTTCAGTAGCCTGGGATAGATCCCAGCCGTTCCTGGGCACTTGTCCATCTTAATGTGTTTAGAATATCCAAAATGTCCCCCTTCCGTATGACAACTTGACCTAGAGTATTTAAACATCCATCCCTAGCCTCAACATCCGACTTGTCCCCCTCCTTTGTGAATACCGATGCAAAGTACTCATTAAGAATCTGACCCATTTCCTGAGTCCACGCATAAGTTCCCTCTTTTGTCTTTAAGTGAGCCAATCCTTTCTCTCGTTACCCTCTTGCTCCTTACATACGAATAAAAGGCTTTGGGATTTTGCTTAACCGTGTTAGCCAAAGATATTTCATGACCCCTTTTAGCCCTCTTTATTGCGCGTTTGAGATTCGTCCCATTTGCCCGATATTCTTCCAAAGTTCATTAGTTTTGAGTTGCTTCGATCTGATGAATGCTTCCTTTTTCATCTTAGCTAGTCTCACAATTTCAACCGTCATCCATGGTTCCCTAATCTTGCCATTTTTATCTCTCATTTTCACAGGGACATATCTGTCCTGCACTCTAATCAACCTTTCCGTAATAGACTCCCACATTTCAAATGTGGATTTACCCTCAAACAGCTGCTTCCAATCCACATTCCGTAGCTCCTGCCGAATTTTATTATACTCTGCCTTTCCCCAATTTAGCACTCTTCCTTTCGGACCACTCTTGTCGTTGTCCATGGGTATCCTAAAACTTACGGAATTGTGATCGCTATTCCCAAAGTAATCACCGACTGAAACATCAACCACCTGGTCAGGTTCATTCCCCAATACCAGGTCCAGTACGGCCCCCTCCCGAGTTGGACTATTTACATACTGCTCTAAAAAAGTCTCCTGGATGCACCTTTCAAACTCTGCTCCATCTTCACCTCCAACACTACACGAATCCCATTCAATGTTGGGGAAGTTAAAATCTCCCATCATAACCACCCTATTGCTCCGACATTTTTCTATAATCTGTCTGCATATTTGTACCACTACGTCATGCTCGCTTTAGGGAGGCCTGTAGTAAAGTCCCAACAATGTTACTGCACCTTTCCTATTTCTTAGCTCCACCCACATTGCCTCGGTCTTCGAATCCTCCATCGTGCCCTCCTTAATCACAGCTGTGATATCATCTCTGACGAGTAATGCAACTCCTCCCCCTTTGTACCTCCCTCTCTATCCCTCCTGAAGGGTCTATACTCTGGGATATTCAGTTGCCAGTCCTGCCCTTCCCTCAACCAAGTGTGAGTAATATCAATAACGTCATATTCCCAAGTACTAATCCAAGCCCTAAGTTCATCTGCCTGACCTGCTGCACTTCTCGTATTAAAACACATGAAACTGTCCCTATGCGTTCATCAACTCTTCTCTGTCTACTCTTCCCCCGAGTCACATAGAACATAGAACATTACAGCGCAGTACGGGCCCTTCGGTCCTCGATGTTGCGCCGACCCGTGAAACCATCTGAAGCCAATCTGACCTACACTATTCCATTTTCATCCATATGTCTATCCAGTGACCATTTAAATGCCCTTTAATTTGGCGAGTCTACTACTGTTGCAGGCAGGGCGTTCCACACCCCTACTACTCTCTGAGTAAAGAAACTGGCTCTGACATCTGTCCTATATCTACCATCCCTCGATTTAAAGCTATGACCCCTCGTGTTGGTCATCACCATCCGAGGAAAAAGACTCTCACTGTCCACCCTATCTAACCCTCTAACAACCTTATATGTCTCTATTAATTCGCCATTCAGCCTTTTCCTCTCTAACGAAAACAACCTCAGGTCTCTGTGCCTTTCCTCGTAAGACATTCCCTCCATACCAGGCAACATCCCAGTAAATCTCCTCTGAACCCTTTCCAAAGCTTCCACATCCTTCCTATAATGTGGTAACCAGAACTACACGCAGAACTCCAGGTGCGGCCGCACGAGAGTTTTGTACAGCTGCAGCATGACCTCGTGGCTCCGAAACTCAATACCCCTACTGATAAAGGCTAGCACACCATCTGCCTTCTTTACAGCCCTATTAACATGGATGGCAACTTTCAGGGATTTATGTACCTGGATGCCGAGATCTCTCTGTTGATCTACACTACCAAGAATCTTGCCAGTAGCCGAGTACACTGCATTCATGTTACTCCTTCCAAAGTAAACCACCTCACACTTTTCCGCATGAAACACCATCTGTCGCCTCTCAGCCCAGCTCTGCAGCTTATCTATTCCCTCTGTAACCTATAACATCCTTCAGCACTGTCCACAACTCCACCGACCTTCTTGTCATCTGCAAATTTACTAACCCATCCTTCGACACCCTCTTCCAGGTCATTTATAAAAATAACAAACAGCAGTGTCCCCAAACCAGATCCTTGCGGTACACCACTAGTAACTGATCTCCAGGATGAACATTTGCCATCAGCCAACACTTTCTGACTTCTTTCAGATTCCCAATTACTGATCAAAACGGTTAAATCGTCAAATCGTTAAATCACCTTCAATCCCATACTTCCGTATTTTCTTAAAAACTCAATAATGTTTGTGAGGCATGACCTCCCCTTCACAAAACCGTGTTGACTATCGCTAATCAACTTGTTCTTTTCAGGATGATTATGAACCCTATCTCTTATAACATTTTCCAACATTTTACCCACAACCGAAGTAAGGCTCACAGGTCTATAATTACAAGAGTTATCTCTACTCCCCTTCTTGAACAAAGGGACAACATTAGCTATCCTCCAGTCTTCCGGCACTATTCCTGTCGACAAAGGCGAGATAAAGATCAATGACAAAGGCTCTGCAATCTCTTCCCTGGCTTCCCAGAGAATCCTAGGATAAATCCCATCTGGCCCAGGGGACTTATAGAACATAGAACAGTACAGCACAGAACAGGCCCTTCGGCCCTCAATGTTGTGCCGAGCCATGATCACCCTACTCAAACCCACGTATCCACCCTATACCCGTAACCCAACAACCCCCCCCCCCTTAACCTTACTTTATCTATTTTGACATTTCCAAAATTGCTAACACTTCCTCCTTTTGAACCTCAATTCCATCTAGCCTGGTCCACTGAACCTGAGTATTCTCCTCGAAAACATTGTCTTTCTCCAGTGTAAACACTGCCGAAAAATATCCATTTAACGCTTCCCCTATCTCCTCTGATTCCACACACAACTTTCCACTACTATCCTTGATTGGCCCTAATCTTACTCTAGTCATTTTTGTGTTCCTGATATACCTATAGAAAGCCTTAGGATTTTCCTTGATCCTATCCGCCAACGACTTTTCGCGTCCTCTCCTCGCTCTTCTTAACTCTCACTTTAGGTACTTTCTGGCTAACTTGTAACTCTCAAGTGCCCTAACTGAGCCTTCATGTCTCATCCTAGCATAAGCCTTCTTCTTCCTCTTGACAAGTGCTTCAACTTCCTTAGTAATCCACGGTTCCCTTGCTCGACAACGTCCTCCCTGCCTGACAGGTACATACTTATCAAGGACACGCAGCAGCTGTTCCTTGAAAAAGCTCCACATTTCGATTGTACCCATCACTTGCACTTTCCTTCCCCATCCTATACATCCTAAATCTTGCCGAATAGCATCATAAGTACCTTTCCCCCAGCTTTAATTCTTGCCTTGCGGTATGTACCTATCCCTGCCTATTGATAAAGTAAACATAACCGAGTTGTGATCACTGTCACCAAAGTGCTCACCTACATCTAAATCTAACACCTGGCCGGGTTCATTACCCAGTACCAAATCCAATGTGGCCCCGCCCCTTGTTGGCCTGTCTACATACTGTGTCAGAAAATCCTCCTGCACACCCTGTACAAAAACTGACCCATCTCTAGTACTCGAACTATAGTATTTCCAGTCAATATTTGTAAAGTTAAAGTCCCCCATAAGAACTTCCCTGTTACTCTCGCTCCTGTCGAGAATCATCTTTGCAATCCTTTCCTCTACATCCCTGGAACTAATCGGAGGTCTATAGACAAATCCCAACAGTGACCTCTCCTCTCCTGTTACTAACCCCGGCGCATACTACCTCAGTAGACGAGTCCTCAAACATCCTTTTTACCGCCGTAATACTTTCCTTGATTACTAATGCCACACCCCCCCCCCCCCTCTTTTACCATTTTCTCTGTTCTTACAGAAACATCTAAATCCTGGAACCTGCAACAACCATTCCTGTCCCTGCTCTACCCATGTCTCCGAAATCGCCACAACATCGAGATCCCAGGTACCAACCCTTGCTACCATCTCACCCACTTTATTCCGGATGCTCCTGGCGTTGAAGTCGACATACTTCAAACCAGCGTCTTGCTTGCCGGTGCCCTCTTTCGAATTTATCTTATGCAGCAAATAGTCGGCATTTCCTCCTCCAGTCGACGTTGTTTAAACTCCTCCCAAAAGCGCCAGCAAACGCTCAAGCAAGGATGTTAGTCCCGCTCTCGTTGAGATGTAAAGCGTCTCACTTGCACATCTTCCCCAAATAATTATCCCGAAACGGTCCCAGTGGACCATGAGACTAAAACACTCCCACCAGCATCAACTCTTCACCCAGGTACTCATCTGTGCTATTCTCCTATTTCAATCCACTTTGTCACTGGAAGTTCTCCATAGTTTACAGCCCTTTGGGCCTGCGTTTCAGTCTTCAGGATTACTCCCTTAATTCCTGAAGCAATATCTCACCCCCTTGCTACCTATGTAATTGGGGAAACACGTACCATGACCTCACACTGAGCACCTCCTCCTTTCAGGAAGCCGTGCAGCCGACCAGTCATAAAACCCCCACCCTGGCACCAGGGAGGTACCAGCCTATCCTGGACTCTTTTCGTCGACCACGGAAGCCCCTATCTGTGTCCCTGACTATGGAATACCCGATGACTCTTGCTTCTCTTTGCTTTGAATCTCCCCACTGATCAACAGAGCCAGCCATAGTGCCTCTGCTCTGGCCGCTGCTGTTGTTTTCTCTGGAGCGACCTGCCCCCAACAGTATTCAAAACAGTATACCTGTTAGAGAGGGGGCAGCCACGGGGGATTCCTGCACAGTCTGCCTGCTCTTTCTAGCGGTCACCCATCTGTCTGCCTGCACATTGTGTGTGACCGCATCTCTATAACTCCTATATATTACATTTTCCGGCATCTGCACCATCTGCATGCTCTTGTGCATCCAATTGCTGCTTCAACCGAACCACGCGGTCCGTCAGGAGCGACAACTGGGTGCAGTTCCTGCAGATGTCGTCGACAGGAGCGTCACTGATCTGCCACAAGTCACAGTTGGAGCACTTCTCCCTGCTGAGTGACATTTCTATCACTAATTAATTAAGTCACATAAATAGTTTTAAACTTTAGTATTAATTCATTAGTACTAAATTGCACTAGGCAAGTCAAGACAACACACAAGACTGTGACTCGCGAGTTACATGGCCGGGAGTTGAGGGGAGGGGCTAATGGGTGTTTCATTTGTGTAATTCGGTGTGTTGGTGGATAAAGATGAGTTTCAAAATGTTTTGTTGCTTGTTTTTACTACAGGATGGTGGTCAAAGGGAAGCTTTGATGGTGGTGCTCTGAGGAGGACGTAAAAGTTGAGATTTAGAGATGTATGGTGGGAAATGCAAGTTGATCAATGGGAATTGAGCCGGTCAGTGTTCAGGAAATTCAGGAAATAACATTGCCTCGTCCACACGTGTCTCCCACTTCTGCCTTAACCTCTGTATTCCTGAAGGCAATGCCAGCTCAGTCTAGTGTCCTCGGTCCATCCATCTTCAGTAACCCTCCCTCTATAGTAATATCTATGACGGAGTCAGACTGATGCTTGAATTGTCTGTGAGACACTCTTCGAATTTCCACACAAGCCCCCGGATGTTAATAATGGGGACTTTGCAGGGCCGACAGGGCTGGGTTTGCCGATGCTATGTCCGGTTCATCGGTCAACGCCGGATCATCCATCCAATTTTATTCCTTTGTGACTTTAAAGCACTTTGATATAACTCAGTAACTTTGTCAGCCATTTCAGAGGACAGTTAACATTCACCCGCATTGCAGTGATTATGGAGTTACATGTCGGCCAAACCAGGAAAGGACGGCAGATTACCTTCCGTAAAGGACATTCGCAGCACTGATGGATTTTTACAACAATCGACAATGGTTTCATGGTCATCAATAGACTTTTAATTCTAGAGTTTGTATTGTATTTTATTCAAATGCCACTAATTTCCGTGGTGGGATTAGAATCTGGGTCACCAGAGCATTGCCCCTATATCACTAGATTACCAGTTCATCGCTAATACCACTGTGTTCTTTTAAAACTCGGAGTGGGAGGACCGACCCCCTCCCCCTCTCTCTTCACAGAGTTCATCCGCTCTGCAGCCTCTGATCCAATTGTTGGATAGTTTAAAGACCCAGTGACACTGTAACTACAGTCCCCAAACCACACCCAGAGCTGCGGCACCAATTTCTCTATCCTCCCTGAATGTATGCAGCAGCTCACAACAGAACATTTTGAAATCCATCCGTAGCACCTCCACTCACATCCCAATAACAGAGCAGGGTAAGTAATGAAAACTAGCTCATATTCACATTCATTGGGAATGATATAAATTTGCGGATGATGCTGTGGAGAATTTCAATCACAGAATGGGAATATAGATATCATAGAATTTACAGTGCAGAAGGAGGCCATTCTGCTCCGGCTCCACCTCCACCTATCCCCATAACCCATTAACCCCACCCAACACTAAGGGCAATTTTGGACACTAAGGGCAATTTATCATGGCCAATCCACCTAACCTGCACATCTTTGGACTGTGGGAGGAAACCGGAGCACCCGGAGGAAACCCACGCAGACACGAGGAGGATGTGCACACTCCGCACAGAAAGTGGCCCAAGCCGGAATCGAACCTGGGACTCTGGAGCTGTGAAGCAATTGTGCTATCCACAATGCTACCGTGCTGCCAGACTGGGAACCAATGTCGACCAATGAGCACATGGATGGTAGGGGACTGGAATTGGGTTAGAGTTAGGATATGGACAGCAGAGTTGTGGATGAGCTGTGCTTCATGAAGATATTTAATAGGAATTGTGTGACTAGATTATCATTCGAATCGTGGAGTCTGGATTTAACGAAGTCAAAATGATGGTTGAATCTGCAACTGAGATGAGGCAGAGGTGGCGATGGCAAGTGGGCAGGATATAAACATCTGGATATAAATAATTTCAGTGCCAAATGGAATGTAGAGCAGTTGTGGAGAGTGGAACAGTCTTCGATGTGAATCAGTGAGCGGAATAGAGATTCTGGATTGGGACTGGCATTAGTGACTGGAACTGAAGAACATGGGTTCAATATTTCAGACACCTCAATGATGAGAACAATTCGATACTTAAAGTGGTTTATACAATAAATAATTGGACAGGGAGACTTACCAGGGACACCGACAACAGCTAGGATGGTATAATAACCCGCTTGAATAATCATAAGCACTGCTTCGATCCGCTGTGGTAAATAATTGGAAGAAATAATGAAAAGACCCCAGGATAAAGCCCTGTCCATTGCTGTAACGTTCAACTCGATAGTTCTGAGATTCTGGTCCATTGCTGTAAAGTTCAAATCGATTGTTCTCAGATTCTGATCCCTCCTCTCGGTCTCTCTGGTGCCGCGGATCTCTGTCTTTGCTGAAGCTGATGCTCTTACTGACAGTTTGGGATGAAACATTGAACGGATTTAAAAAAAATAAAAGTGAGAAATCTCCAGTGACCCCATTAGGATCCATGGAGACAGACACTAATTGCAGTCTCTGAACAGACATGGTCAGTTAACCCCTTTCATTCCAATACTTTTTATATGACAATGAAGTAGAAGATTGACCGGGTCTCGATTGGCTCTGTGAGAGTAATTGAGGGATGCAGTGTTGGAAATCGTGGAAACACTGACCGTGATATTCAATTCCTCTTTGATCAATGAATGGTTCCAGGGTACTGGCGGATTATTAATGTTTATCCTGTTTGTAAAAGGAGGGAGAGATAATCCCTGCAGCAACGCAGCAGTCATTATAATGTTAGTCACAAGGACAATTCTAGAGATCAGAATGGAGGACAGGAATATAATTTCTCATCGAGGAAATTGTGATATATGTGACCAGAAGACTGGCTATCTACATGCAAAATCAAATCGCACGTCCTTATTGCAGTCATTGCTTTGAAAATAACTGGATTATTAACGAGGGGACTGATCTCCGTTCATGCACTGGGACATATTGCAATCAAATGTAATTTAATGGAGTTGTTATCGAGTCCCAAAGCCGTGGACTAAAGGGTCTGACTTTTGGCTTTTGGCTAAGAAACAGAATGCAGAGAAAAGTGGTGAATGATTGTTATTCAGACAAGAGGGGAATAGACCATAAGATCGAAGACCATAAGACATAGAAGCAGAATTAGGCCACTCGTCCCATCGAGTCTGCTCCACCATTCAATCATGGCTGATACTTTCTCATCCCCTTTCTCCTGCGTTCTCCACATAACCCCAGATCCCCTTACTAATCAAGAACCTATCTATCTCTGTCTTAAAGCACTCCGTGATTTGGCCTCCACAGCGTTCTGCGGCAAAGAGTTCCACAGATTCACCACCCTCTGGCTCAGTTTTAAACGAACGACCCTTTAGTATGAGATGGTGTCCTTTCGCTCTAGTTTTTCCGACAATTGGAAACATTATCTCCATGTCACTCTATCTCGGCCTCGCTGTACCTTGTAAGTTTCAATATGATTCCCTCTCATCCTTCTAAATTCCAACGAGTACAGACCCAGAATCCTCAACCGTTCCTCATATGGAAAGTTCGTCGTTCCAGGGATGATTCTTGTGAATCTCCTCTGCACCCTTTCCGTGGCCAGGACAGCCTTCTTTATATATGGGGCCCAAAACCGCTCAGAATACTCCAAATGGGGTCTGACCAGAGCCTTATACAGCCTTAAAAGTACATCCCTGGCCTTGTATTCTAGCCCTCTTGCCATGAATGCGAACATTGCATTTGCCTTCTTAACTGCCGACTTAACCTGCACATTAACCTTAAGAGAATCGTAAACAATGACTCCCAAGTCCCGTTGTGCTTCTGATTTCCGAAGCATTACCTCGCTTAGAATGTAGTCTATGCCTAAATTCCTCCTTACAAAGTGCATAACCTCACACTTTTCCGCATTGTATTTGGTTTGCCACGACTTTGCCCACTCCCCTAGCTTGTCCAGATCCTTCTACAGCCCGCCTGCATCCACAATACTACCTGTCTCTCTACAGATCTTTGCATCATCTGTAAACTTAGCAACAATGGCTTCAGTACCTTCTTCCAGATTATTTGTGCACATTGTGAACAGTTGTGATCCTAGCGCAGACCCCTGAGGTACAGCATTAGTCACCGGTTGCCATCCTGAAAAATACCCTTTCATCCCCACTATCTGCCTTCTGCCAGTCAGCCTGTCCATGCCAGGGCCGTACCCTTAATACGGCTTTTATGTGCTTTTAACTTATTTAACAGTCGCCTATGCCGCACCTGGTCAAATACTTCTGGAAATCTAAATAAATCACGTCCACTTTGTCTAACTTCATTGTTGCCTCGTCAAAGAACTCTAACATATTTGTCAGACATGATCTCTCTTTGACAATGACGTGCTGATTCAGTCCTACTTTTGCATGCACTTCCAAGTACTTTGCAATCTCAGCATTAATAAAAGTTTCTAAAATCTCACCAAAGACCGAAGTCAGGCTAACCCGCCTCTAATTTCCCGTCTTCAGCCTCCTTAAACAGTGGTGTTCCATTAGCCACTTTCTGGGACCCTTCCTGCCTCCATACTTTCCTCTGCCAACTCATTTAGACACTGGGGTGTAGTCCATCCGGTCCACGTGTCCTCACCACTTTCAGAACTTTCTGATTCCCCAGAACATTCTCCTTAGTAATGGTCATTCACTCACGTCTGCGCCAGTGATCTTCACTACGGGTCGACATCAGAAAAATTGTTCTTCAAGACACACTTCACTAAAATAGGCTTCACTGGGCACAATTTCCACATTAACAAATGAAAGAAACGCAGGAATGAAACAGTGAGACGGGTGTAATCTTCAGCACTATGTTACATGATCTGTCAAAGCGTGAAAGATGGGGAAACGGAAGTTAAATCAGAATCGTCTTGGTGATACAGCCAGGAGGATGGCTGAGGACAGGGGATATGAACTGAAGGGGGCACTTTTAGAAAGGATACAGGAATGGATGGGTGCATGTACACATTTTGTCTTCACTGGAAGGAAATGTTGATATGATTAGGAAAATCTCAGAAAATATTTAAGTTCTCAATTAGAAGCAGAGATTGCTAAAGCAAGAAAGTTACAGTGACTGGAGCTCAGAAAGGCAATTCATCCTATCTCTATTGTGCTGTGAGCTGACTTTGGGCTGCATTGGAGTGCTAAAGTGGGAGTGACTGAGGGATTTGTTTTACAGAAATTTAGAGTACCCAATTCATTTTTCCAAATAAGGGGCAATTTAGCGTGGAAAATTCACGTACGCTGCACAGGTTTGGGTTGTGGGGGTGAAACCCACGCAAACACGGGGAGAATGTGCTAGCTCCACACGGACAGTGATCCAGAGTCGGGATCGAGTTTGGGGCCGCGGATCCGTGCGGCAGCAATGCTAACCACTCCTTCATTAAATGTTCTTAGGATAAAGACAGCTAGTTTTTTGAAGAATAAAGGGATACAGGGTTGTGGTGTTCGGGGCGGAAAGTGGAGCTGAGTCCTCAAAACATCAGCCATGATCTCATTGAATAGCGGAGCAGGCTCGAGGGGTCAGATGGCCGATTCCTGCTCCTAGTTATTAAGTTTTAATGTTGTTATGACACAATGCTGCCCGACTGTGGGAAATTAAGGATTCATTTCTGCCGAAAGTCTAGTCTTTCATTTATTTAGTAAATTAACGTAAAAGTTGGTGTTTGGGTTAGAAGAAGGTGAGTTTTAAACCAGCTTGAAACAGAATTTACGCAGCTTTACGTGTCGCTGCTGCTTGTTAATTAGTTAATTGGATTAAGCGAGTTTTTGGAGTTAGACAGTATAAAAGTGGACAATCGTACAGTCCTGTCTTAGTCTGCACTGGAGTGCTGACTTTGGGCTGTATTAGGGTGCTAATGTTTCGGGGTTTCGATGTTTCAGTAAGCTCAGGGAAGGTGGGAAAAGAGGGGAGGCGTGGCATTGCTCGTCAAGGGCAGTATTACGGTTGCAGAAAGGACGTTTGATGAGGACTCGTCTACTGAGGTAATATGGACTAATGTTAGAAACAGGAAAGGAGACGTCACCCTGTTGAGCGTTTTCTATAAGCCTCCGAAAACTTCCAGAGGTGTAGAGGAAAGGATTGCAAAGATGATTCTGGATGGAGCGAAAGTAACAGGGTCGTTGTTAAGGGCGACTTTAACTTTCCAAATATTGTCTGGACACGCTATAGTTCGAGTACTTTAGAAGGGTCAGTTTTTGTCCAATGTTTGCAGAGGGTGCCCTGACACAGTATGTAGATAGGCCAACAATAGGCGAGGCCACGTTGGATTTGGTACTGGGTAATGAACCAGGCCAGGTGTTAGATTTGGAGGTAGATGAGCACTTAGGTGATAGTGACCACAATTCGGTTACGTTTACTTTAGCGATCGAAAGGGATAGGTATATACCGCAGGGCAAGATGTATAGCTGTAGGAAAGGCAATTATGATGCTACCAGGTAAGACTGAGAATGTATAGGATGGGGAAGGAAACTGCACGGGAAGGGCAGAATTGAAATGTGGAGCTTGTTCAAGGAACAACTACTGCGTGTCCTTGATAAGTATGTACCTGTCAGGCAGGGAGGAAGTGGTCGAGCGAGCGAACCGTCGTTTACTAAAGTAGCTGAATCACTTGTTAAGAGGAAGAAGGAGGTTTATATAAAGTTGAGGCTTGGAGGTTCAGTTAGGGCGCGTGAGTGTTACTACAAGGTAGCCATGAAGGACCTAAAAAGAGAGCTAAGAAGAGCCAGGAGGTGGCATGAGAAGACTTTAGTACGTAGGATCAAGGAAAACCCTAAAGCTTTCCAGAGGTATTTCAGGAATAAAAGAATGACTAGGGTAAGTGTAGGGCCAGTCAAGGACAGCAGTTGGGCGTTGTGCGTGGATTCCAAGGAGATAGGAGAGGTGCTAAATGAAAACATTTCGTCAGTATTCACACAGAAAAAAGACAGTGATGTCGACGAGAATACTGAGACACAGGCTACAAGACCAGACGCGATTGAGGTTCATAATGGGGAGCTGTTAGCAATTCTGGAATGCGTGAAAGTAGATAAGTCTCCTGGGCTGGGTGGGATTTAACCTCGGATTCTCTGGGAAGCTAGGGAGGAGACTGCTGATCCTTTGGCTTTGTTATTTATGTCGTCATTGTCTACAGCAATAGTGCCAGAAGACTGTAGGCTAGCAAATATAACATTGAACATAGAACAGAGAACGATACAGCGCAGTCCAGGCCCTTCGGCCCACGATGTTGCACCGACATGGGAAGTCAAAAACTAAAGGCCATCTAACCTACCCTATGCTATTATCATCCATATGCTTGTCCAATAAACTTTTAAATGCTCTCAATGTTGGCGAGTTCACTACTGTTGCTGGTAGGGCATTCCACGGCCTCACCACACTTTGCGTAAAAAACCTACCTCTGACCTCTGTCCTATATCTATTACCCCTCAATTTAAGGCTATGTCCCCTCCTGCTACCCACCTCAATCCGCGGGAGAAGGCTCTCACTGTGCACCATATCTAACCCTCTGATCATTTTGTATGCCTCTATTAAGTCACCTCTTAACCTTCTTCTCTCTAACGAAAACAACCTCAAGTCCATCAGCCATTCATCATAAGATTTTACCTCCATACCAGGCAACATCCTGGTAAATCTCCTCTGCACCCGTTCCAAAGCTTCCATGTCATTCCAATAATGAGGCGACCAAAACTGTACGCAATACTCCAGATGCGGCCGTACCAGAGTTTTGTACAGCTGCAACATGACCTCATGGCTCTGGAACTCAATCCCTCTACCAATAAAGGCCAACACACCATAGGCATGGTTCACAACCCTATCAACCTGGGTGGCAACTTTCAGGGATCTATGTACATGGACACCGAGGTCCCTCTGCTCATCCACACTACCAAGAATTTTACCATTAGCCAAATAGTCCGCATTCCTGTTATTCTTTCCAAAGTGGATCACCTCACACTTCTCTACACTAAACTCCATTTGCCACCTCTCAGCCCAGCTCTGCAGCTTATCTATGTCCCTCTGTAACCTGCAACATCATTCCGCACTGTCTACAACTCCACCGACTTTAGTGTCGTCTGCAAATTTACTCACCCAAACTTCTGCGCCCTCCTCTACATCATTTATAAAAATGACAAACAGCAACTGCCCCAGAACTGTAGAACAGTACAGCACATAACAGGCCCTTCGGCCCTCGATGTTGTGCCGAGCAATGATCACCCTTCTCAAACCCACCCTATACCCGTAACCCAACCCCCCTCCCCCAACCTTACTTTTAGGACCCTACGGGCAATTTAGCATGGCCAATCCACCTAACCCGCACATCTTTGGACTGTGGGAGGAAACCGGAGCACCCGGAGGAAACCCACGCACACACGGGGAGGACGTGCAGACTCCGCACAGACAGTGACCCAGCCGGGAACTGAACCTGGGACCCTGGAGCTGTGAAGCATTTATGCTAACCACCATGCTACCGTGCTGCCCACTAAAACAGATCCTTGTGGTACGCCACTCGTCACTGAACTCCATTCTGAACATTTCCCATCAACTACCACCCTCTGTCTTCTTTCAACTAGCCAATTTCTGCTCCACATCTCTAAATCACCATCAATCCCCAGCCTCCGTATTTTCTGCAAATAGCCGTCCGTTGGGAACCTTTTCAAACGCTTTACTGAAATCCATATACACCACATCAACTGCTCTACCCTTGTCTACCTGTTCAGTCACCTTCTCAAAGAACTCGATAAGGTTTGTGAGGCATGACCTACCCTTCACAAAAGCATGCTGACTATCCCTAATCATATTATTCCTATCTAGATTATTATAAATCGTATCTCTTATAATCCTCTCCAAGACTTTACCCACAACAGACGTGAGGCTCACCGGCCTATAGTTACCGGGGTTATCTCTTCTCCCCTTCTTGAAGAAAGGGACCACATTTGCTATCCTCCAGTCCCCTGGCACTATTCCTGTAGCCAATGATGCCATAAAAATCAAAGCCAAAGGCTCAGCAATCTCTTCCCTGGCTTCCCAGAGAATCCTAAGATAAATCCCATCAGGCCCCGGGACTTACCTATATTCCCCTTGTCCAGAATTGCCAACACCTCTTTCCTATGCACCTCAATGCCATCTATTCTAATCGCCTGGGTCTCAGCATTCTCCTCCACAACATTATCCTTTTTCCTGAGTGAATATGGACGGAAAGTATTCATTTAGTATCTCGCTTATCTCCTCAGCCTCCACACACGACTTCCCACCAATGTCCTTGACTGGCCCTACTCTTACCCTAGTCATTCTTTTATTCCTGACATACCTATAGAAAGCTTTTGGGTTTTCCTTGATCCTACCTGCCAAAGAATTCTCATGTCCCCTCCTTGCTCGTCTTAGCTCTCTCTTTAGATCCTTCCTCGCTTCCTTGTAACTATCATGCTCCCCAACTCAAACTTCACGCCTCATCTTCACATAGGCCTCCTTCTTCCTCTTCACAAGAGATTCCAGTTCTTTGGTAAACCACGGTTCCCAAGCTCGTCCCCTTCCTCCCTGCCTGACTGGTACGTACTTATCAAGAACACTCAATAGATCTTCCTTGAAGAAGCCCCACATATCCAGTATACCCAACCCTTGCAGCCTACTTCTCCAACCTACACATCCTAAGTCATGTGTAATGGCATCATAATTGCCCTTCCCCCAGCTATAACTCTTGCCCTGCGGGGTATACATATCCCTTTCCATCACTAACGTCAAGGTCACCGAATTGTGGTCACTGTCTCCAAAGTGCTCACCTACCTCCAGATCTAACACATGGCCTGGTCCATTACCCAAAACCAAATCCAATTTGGCCTCGCCTCTTGTTGGCCTGTCAACATATTGTGTCAGGAAACCCTCCTGCACACATTGTACAAAGAACGACCCATCTAATGTACTCGAACTATATCTTTTCCAGTCAATATTTGGAAAGTTAAAGTCCCCCATAACAACTACCCTGTTACTGTTGCTCTTTTCCAGAATCATCTTCGACATCCTTTCCTCTACATCCTAGAACTATTAGGTGGCCTATAGAAAACACCCAACAGGGTGACCTCACCTTTCCTGTTTCTGACCTCAGCCCATACTACCTCGGAAGAAGAGTCCCCATCGAGCATCCTTTCCGCCACCGTAATACTGTCCTTGACTAGCAGCGCCATACCTCCCCCTCTTTTGCCCCCTTCTCTGAGCTTACTAAAACACCTAAACCCCGGAACCTGCAACAACCATTCCTGTCCCTGCTCTATCCATGTCTCTGAAATGGCCACAACATCGAGGTCCCAGGTACAAACCCATGCTGCTAGTTCCCCTACCTTATTTCGTATACTCCTAGCATTGAAGTAGACACGCTTAAAACCGCCTACCTGAACACTGGCACCCTCCTGCGAAGTCAAATCTGTGCTCCTGACCTCTATACTCTCAATCTCCCGTACCCGAAAACTACAATCCAGGTTCCCATGCCCCTGCTGAATTAGTTTAAACCCCCCAAAAAAGCACAAACATATCTCCCCTCGAGGATATTGGTGCCCCTCAGATTCAGATGTAGACCATCCTGTCTATAGAGGTCCCACCTTCCCCAGAAATAGCCCCAGTTATCCAGAAATCTGAATACCTCCCGCCTGCACCATCCCTGTAGCCACGTGTTTAATTGCTCTTTCTCCCTATTCCTCGTCTCACTATCACGTGGCACTGGCAGAAACCCAGAGATACCAACTCTGTTTGTTCTCGCTCTGAGCTTCCATCCTAGCTCCCTAAAGGCCTGCCTGACACCCTTGTCCCCTTTCCTACCTATGCCGTTAGTGCCAATGTGGACTACGACTTGGGGCTGTTGCCCCTCCCCCTTAAGGACCCGGAAAGCACGATCCGAGACATCATGTACCCTTGCACCTGGGAGGCAACATACCAAACGTGAGTCTCTCTCGCTCCCACAAAATCTCCTATCTGTGCCCCTGACTATTGAGTCCACAATTACTAATGCTCTGCTCCTCTCCCCACTTCCTTTCTGAGCAACAGGGACAGACTCCGTGCCAGAGGCCCGTACCCCATGGCTTAAGCCCCCCCCCCCCCACAAGTATCCAAAACGGTATACTTGTTACTCAGTGGAACGACCGCACTGACTGCTTCTTCCCAGTCCCTCTTACAGTTACCCATCTATCTCCAGTCTTTGGTGTAGCTACTTCCCTGAAGCTCTTATCTATGACACCCTCTGCCTCCCGAAAGATCCAAAGTTCATCCAACTCCAGCTCCAGTTCACTAACTCTGTCTTGGAGGAGCTGGAGATGGCTGCACTTCCTGCAGGTAAAATCAACAGGGACACTAACGGCATTCCTCACCTCAAACATCCTACAGGAGGAACATTGCACTGCCTTCCCTGCCATCCCTCTATTTTCCAAACAGGTTCTGGTTAACAAATATAAAATAAATAAAAAATAATAATATAATATAGCACTTTCCTGCTCAGACTAATGGCTCTTTCTCTCGCGCTCTTTTGAAAGTCCCTGCTGGCTCACCTCTCGCGCCCTTTTTAAAGTCCCCGCTGGCTCACCTCTCGCGTTCTTTTGAAAGTCCCGGCTGACTCTCCCTCTCGCGCTCGTTTGAAAGTCCCGGCTGGCTCTCCCTCTCGCGCCCTTTTAAAGTCCCGGCTGGCTCACCTCTCGCCCTCTTTTGAAAGTCCCGGCTGGCTCTATCTCTCGAGCCCTTTTTAAAGTCCCGGCTGGCTCACCTCTCGCCCTCTTTTGAAAGTCACGGCTGGCTCTCCCTCTCGCGCTCTTTTGAAAGTCCCGGCTGGCTCACCTCTCGCGCCTTTTTTAAAGTCCCCCCGTGTTATCCCCTTGTTCAAGAAGGGGAGTATAGACAACCCCGGTAATTATAGGCCAGTCACCCTTACTTCTGCTGTGGGCAAATTATTTGAAAGGATTTATAATCATCCAGCAAGGAATAATTTGATTAGGAATAGTCAACACGGTACTGTGAACGGTCGTGCCTCACAAACGTTAGTGAGTTCTTCGAGAAGGTGATCAAACACGTGGACAAGGGTAAATCAGTTGATGTGGTGTATGTGGAATTCAGTAAAGCGTTTGATAAGGTTCCCCACGGTAGACTATTGCAGAAGATACGGAGGCATGGGATTGATGGTGATTTAGACGTTTGGATCAGATATTGGCTAGCTGTAAGAAGCTAGAGGATGGTGGTTGATGGGAAATGTTCAGCCTGTATTTCAGTTACTAGTGGTATACCACAAGGATCTGTTTTGGGGCCACTGCTGTTTGTAACTTTTATAAATGACCTGGAGGAGGGCGTAGAAGGATGGGTGAGTACATTTGCGGATGACACTAAAGTCGGTGGAGTTTTGGGCAGCGCGGAAGAATGTTCCAGGTTACAGAGGGACATAGATAGAACATAGAACATAGAACAGTACAGCACAGAACAAGCCATTCAGCCCTCGATGTTGTGCCGAGCCATGATCGCCCTACGCAAACCCACATATCCACCCTATACCCGTAACCCAACAAACCCCCCCCCTTACCCTTACATTTTTAGGACACTGCGGGCAGTTTAGCATGGCCAATCCACCTAACCCGCACATCTTTGGACTGTGGGAGGAAACCGGAGCACCCGGAGGAAACCCACGCGCACACGGGGAGGACGTGTGTGAAGAGATGAGATAAGCTGCAGAGCTGGGCTGAGAGGTGGCAAATGGAGTTTATTGAAGAAAAGTGTAAGGTGCTTCATTTTATAAGGACTAACAGGAATACAGAGTAAGACTCTTTGTCGTGTGGATGAGCAGAGAGATATCGGTGTCATGTACACTGATCCCTGAAGTTGCCACCCAGGTTGATAGGTTTTGTTAAGGAGGCGTACAGTCTGTTAGCTTTTAATGGTAGAGGGATTCGAAGCCGTGAGGCCATGCTGCAGCTGTACGAATCTCTGGTGCGGCCGCATTTGAAGTATTGCGTGCATTTCTGGTCGCCGCATTATAGGAAGGATGTGGAAGCATTGGGAAGGGTGCAGAGGAGATTTACCAGAATGTTACCTGGTATGGTGAGATGATCTTATGACTAAAGACTAAGGGACTTGAGGCTGTTTTCGTTGGAGAGAAGAAGGTTTAGAGGTGACTTAATAGAGGCATACAAGATGATCAGATGATTAGAGGGGATGGACAGTGAAAATAGTTTCCCTCGGATGGTGATGGCTAGCACGAGGGGATATATCTTTAAATTGAGGGGAGATAGATATAGGACAGATGGCAGACGTAGGTTATGTACTTAGAGAGTACTGAGGACGTGGAATGCCCTGCCTGCAACAGTAGTGGACTCGCTAACATTAAGGGCATTTAAATGGTCATTGAATAAACATATAGATGATAATGGAATCGTGTAGATGGGCTGTAGATTGGTTTTACAGGTTGGCGCAACATCAAGGATCCAAGGTCCTGAACTGCGCTGTAATATTCCATGTACTATGTTCTAAAGTGGGTGTTCGGTGAATGAGGGACTTTGGTGTTGACGGAGCAAGGTGCTCCTTTCATTTCCTACATTTCGTCAAAGAGCGTAAGGGAAGCCTGGAGTTTACGCAGAGTGCAGCTGACTGTGAGTCGGAGAGCCGAGTTCCAGCTGGTTCACAGGGCAACTACATTCTGTAAGGTAAGAGTTGTTTTGTTTTTAATGGGCAGCAAGCTATCTTTGAATCATTAAGCAGAATGAACAATTTTACAGGTTTCACTTGAGAGAATTGGTCCATTTTATATTTTCTTAAGTGCCTATCAGGTGTTCAAAATGTAATTGTTTTCCTCTTTTAAATCTCTATGGGAATCCATGTCAGAGGGGATGGAAGCTAAGGCAGTTTCACGTTCCTCCTGTAAGATGTGGGTGGCGAGGGACACCACTGGTGTCCGCGCTGACAATACCTGCGTGAAGTGCACCCAGCTCCAGCTTCTCGGAGACCGGGTTAGTGAACTGGAGCTGGAGCTGGATGAACGCCGGATCAGGCGGGAGGCAGAGGGGTGATAGAGAGGGGTTACGGGGAGGTAGGCACACCCAATGTTCAGAACAAGGGTGGGTGGGTTACAGTCCGTGGCAGGTAATGGAACGGGAAATCAATCCAGGGATCCTCCGTGCCGTTCCACTTCAAAACAAGTATACCATTGTGGATACCTTTGAGGGAAGGCCCCGTCGGCCAGGTCTCTGGCTCTGAGCAAAAATCTGTGCCTCAGAAGCAAAGGGGGAGAATAGAAAAGCGATCGTGAAAGGAGACTCAGTGGTTAGGGAACGGATAGAAGATTCTGTGGTCGCGAACGAGACTCCCGATTGCCACCCGGTACCAGGGTCAGACATTTATCGGATCGAATCTGCAGGATTTTTATAGGGGAGGGGCAGCAACCGACTTCCTGGTGCACATTGGCACCAACGAAATAACTTTAAAAAGGGATGAGGGTCTAAAAAGTGATTTTAGGGAGTTAGGTAGGAAGCTAAAGAGCAGGACAAGCAGAGTGGTAATCTAACGATTGCTACTGCTGCCACGTGCTAGTGACGCAAGGACAGCGAGCGAGAGAAACTGAACACGTGGCTACTGGGCTGGTGCAGGAGGGAAGGTTTCAATATGAAGATAATTGACATACTTTCTGGGAAAGATGGGACCTGAACATGAAGGACGGGTTGCACCCAACCTTGAAGGTCATCAATATCATGGGATGTAGCCTCTTACGAGGTTTTTAAACTAGTTTGGTAGGGGGTGGGAGCCAGCGGTACGGATCAGAGGATAGGCTAGCTGTTTAACCCGCAGATATATTATTGTCGTGGAAATTATAATAAAGACACATTCTTCGAGGTTCGATTTAGGACATTTATTTGCGCAAATACATCTGCGGAGCGAGTGTTCTGGCTGCATAGCCAGCGCCCGGCACTCTGAGGTTCGACCCAAGAAAGCATATCTTTATAGTCTAAAATAACAGCTTGAAGTAAACGGCCATTGTTATCTTCAATAGACCTTGGAAAGTACGTAGATGAAATGCGTAGTACGTATGTTCTTTCCCTTGGCTAAAAAAATCTTGCGTACACAATTTGTTGTCTCTCTGAGGACAATGTGTTTCCATAATAAGGCCGAGATCAAAATATTAAGCAGTATTTCGTTTATGTTACCTGACCTACTTATTTTAGTTCAAAACCAATGTTGAACTATAGTCATGCATTTCCCGGCATGCATCTAAGTTGGCAACTCATTAATTTCCCTCCCACAATTTCCTCCTTGTTGATCTTTGGATCAACACCTTTTAGTAAATTATTGTGTCCTCCTTAGAGAAGGGTGGTTGACAATGTAAGTGGAACGGATGTATGACAGTTCCATGTGTGTTTTGAGCCTGGTAGCAAGGAGGCAAGGCGGCTCGGGCTATTCCCGTGTTAATACAATAAAAATATCTTGTGCAACATTAAAACAGTTACCATACGACAATCAAGATTGCAATGTCGATTCCAGTCCAGAATACATTCCTCTGTCCTAACGATCATACCATCCAAAGCCAAATTCCCATCCCACATTTTGATATAACCTTGGTACCTCTCTACGAATGTGATCCACCAGATTATCAATTTTCTCCGAGTTATCAGGGATATATGTGCAACAGTACACAATCAGGGCACAAGTGCCTCACTTTCCAGCTAAAAAGAAATCAAGAGCCATTCTATTCTGCAGTGCAATCGCTCTTGTAGCAACCATCTCAGTTTTTATCTGGTTAACAGTTCGCGGAGTTCGTATGCATCAGTAGCTATTCCTAATGGTGGTATCATTATTTCCAGCATTTGTGCTCTTGTCATAATACTTTGTGTCGTCCTGTGATGGGGATGGTCCTGCAATTGCTGAACGTGAAGCACATAATGGACGACGTATCCCAAATACCAGTAGCCTTACAATTTTCTGGTAGGGCCACAAATAAAATACGTGCCGTTATATGCGGTCAGGTTTCCTTTATTATCAGTCATCATTAGTCTAATCGATTCCCTTCCCAGGAGCCTCCACTAGATTGACTTTCAACTCCTGACTAATGAAAGATGAATAATCCTTTGGCTTTAATGTGGAACAGGGCGTGTTGCCAATTGAAGGTCTGACCTCACTGACTCGTGCCTACTAAGTGAGTCCCATATGTTTTATGATTCGTAAAGCATATATTTCCTTTTGGGACTCCAGTATAATTAGGAAGGATTAACCAGGACGGTTGACGTGTTCCATCAAACCTAGGCCCCCACCATTAATCAACCCTATTCATATCGTATCCAGCTAACCTCCAATCTGACATTTTCTGTGTATCTTCACCACGTTCTGCATTATTTTGTCTTGGAGCCCATTCTGCTATCTCTTACTGGTGAATGGGATAGGTCGCACAGGGAAGCCCTCGCCCAAGTATCTGGATTTCGTGTACAAATCCAACAATTGAATGCATTTATCCTCTCTGCGTATGGGTGAGACATGTTTAATAATGTGTTAGTATGCTGTTTACCCTCGACAGGATGTTAGATTAATATGATTAGATTAGATTAATGGTTAGATTAATATCAGGTCAGCGTTTTGCTAGCACACGCAACATTCCGTATTATGTAGTTTACACCGAGTTGCGTGGATCCCATCTGGCTTTTCTTTTACTTTAACGACTGTTCGGGTTGTTAGCAGCACTTGGTAGGGCCCATTCCACCTGCGAGTAAAATAATCTTTTTTTAGTTCTTTCACATATACTAGATCTCCAGGTTTAAATGGTGTGTACTTCCCTCTTTTGGATGTATCTGTGCCTGTCGCACCTTTTCAAGTTTTTTTTCAGCGGTTTCACACATGGCCTGGGCATATGTTATTGATGCCACATGTGCCCATATTAAGGCTACTGCCACTGGAGTCATTGGGGGTTCCGTTGCAGTTGTCATGGGACTTTCCATTAATATCTCATACGGGGTTCAACCTGGATTTCGATTTCTTTGATTTTTCATGGCATACATTACTATGGGTAGGGCATCCGGCCATAGCAGCCCATTTTGTTGACACACTTTTGTAACTGCTGTTTTAATTATTCCATACCCCCTTACCCACATTCCTGAGGACTGTGGCTGATATGGTATCTGCAATTTCCAATCAAACCCCATGGATTCTCTTAGGGCTTTGGTCAATCTGCTCGGGAAATGATACCCATTGGTATCCCAAAACTAGGCATTATTTTCTTTAACAGAATATTCATCACTGTTCTAGCATCGTCTCTTTTGGTTAGAAAAACCTCTACCCACCGGGAAAACATGCCCACTATCACCAATTATTCCTTTGAGAAATTATACATGTGTGGGCTACTTTTTCAATTGTTATCGTAATACCTCGAGCATACCATTGTTGACATATGACATATGTCATTCCTCCTTTGCCCACATTAGCTTGCCCATGGGCAAGGCGGCATCGTGGCAAAAACAGTCTTCTGTGGCATACTACGTGGGTATCTGTGCGGATCCAGATTTGATGATGGTCTTGACAGCAACCCACTTTTAGCCAAGAACGATGCTCCGGGGGCGAGGCTTGCTCCTGCGCCTATTTTAACTTTTGCTTCTGTTTTGGTGGACTGAAGTTCAACTGCAGCAGCTTGCAGTTGTCGCTGCTGCTTGAGAGCCACTTCCTTTCCTATTTTATCAGCGGATCTATTGCCGCGTAAGACTTCATTGTCTGGGGTACTATGCGCTTAACACTTTAAAACGACTATCTTGCTGGGCAGCTGGACAGCATCCAGTAAATTTAAGACCAAATTAGCATGTTTAACAGGTTGGTCAGAGGAAGTTATGAATCCCCTGTTTTTCGATGATTGGCCAAAATCATGTACGACTCCAAAGCGGATCGGGAATCAGTATAAATAATGACTGTTTCATTTTCAGGTAGAATACATGCTTTAGTAAGGGCAAACTATTCGACCGCTTGAGCAGATATTCCAGAAGGCAGAGCAAAAGCCTTTAATCTACCTTAAATGGAGTTACTATTGCATATGGGGCCAGGAGAGTCATGTCATTTGGTCGGTTTGCAGACCCATCGGTGAAAAAGATGATGTCTGCATCATCTAGTGGGTGACTCAATAAATCAAGTCGAAGGGTTGTGATGGCTTCAACCAATTGTAAATAGTCATGATCATACATATGTTCTCCTTCAGTCGGCCCTCGATGTTGCGCCGACCCGTGAAACCATCTGAAGCCTATCTGACCTACACTATTCAATTTTCATCCGTATGTCTATCCAGTGACCACTTAAATGCCCTTAAACGGCGTGTCTACTGCTGTTGCAGGCAGGGCGTTCCACACCCCTACTACTCACTGAGTAAAGAAACTGCCTCTGACATCTGTCCTATATCTGCCACCCCTCAATTTAAAGCTATGTCCCTTCGCGTTGGTCATCACCAACCGAGGAAAAAGACTCTCACTGTCCAACCTATCTAATCCTCTGACTATCTTATATGTCTCTATTAAGTCACCTTTCAGCCTTCTCCTCTCTATCGAAAACAACCTCAAGTCCCTGAGCCTTTCCTCGTAAGGCCTCCCCTCCATACCAGGCAACATCCTAGTAAATCTCCTCTGAACCCTTTCCAAAGCTTCCCCATCCTTCCTATAATGTGGTGACCAGAACTGCACGCAGTACTCCAGGAGCGGCCGCACCAGAGTTATGTAGAGCTGCAGGGTGACCTTGTGGCTCAGAAACTCAATCCCATTACTGATAAAGGCTAGCACACCATATGCCTTCTTAACAGCCCTATTACCCTGGGTGGCAACTTTCAGGGATTTATGTACCTGGATGCCGAGATCTCTCTGTTCATCTACACGACCAAGAATCTTGCCATTAGCCCAGTACTCTGCATTCCTGTTACTCCTTCCAAAGTGAACCACCTCACACTTTTCCGCATTAAACTCCATCTGCCACCTCGCAGCCCAGCTCTGCAGCTTATCTATGTCCCTCTGTAGCCTATAACATCCTTCAGCACTATCCACAACTCCACCGACCTTCTTATCATCTGAAAATTTACTAACCCATCCTTGTATACCCTCTTCCAAGTCATTTATAAAAATGACAAACAGCAGTGGCCCCAAAACAGATCCTTGCGGTGCACCACTAGTAACTGAACTCCAGGATGAACATTTGCCATCAACCACCACCCTCTGCCTTCTTTCAGCTAGCCAATTACTGATCCAAACCGCTAAATCACCTTCAATCCCATACTTCTGTATTTTATGCAATAGCCTACCGTTGGGAACCTTATCAAACGCCTTACTGAAATCCACATACACCACATCAACCGCTTTACGCTCATCCACCTGTTTGGTCACCTTCTCAAAAAACTCAATAAGGTTTGTGAGGCATGACCTACCCTTCACAGAACCGTGTTGAGTATCGCTAATCAACTTGTTCTTTTCAAGATGATTAAAAACCCTATCTATAATAACCTTTTCCAACATTTTACCCACAAACGAAGTAAGGCTCACAGGTCTATAATTACCAGCGGTGTCTCTACTCCCCTTCTTGAACAAGGGGACAACATTTACTATCCCCCAGTCTTCCGGCACTATTCCTGTCTACAAAGACGACATAAAGATCAAGGACAAAGGCTCTGAAATCTCTTCCCTGGCTTCCCAGAGAATCCTAGGATAAATCCCATCTGGCCCAGGAGACTTATCTATTTTTACATTTTCCAAAATTGCTAACACCTCATCCTTGTGAACCTCAATTCCATCTAGCCTGGTTGACTGAACCTGAGTATTCTCCTCGACAACATTGTCTTTCTCCAGTGTAAACACTGACGAAAAATATCCATTTGACGCTTCCCCTATCTCCTCTGATTCCACACACAACTTTCCACTACTATCCTTGATTAGCCCTAATCTTACTCTAGTCATTCTTTTGTTCCTGGTTTACCTATAGAACGCCTTAGGGTTTTCCTTGATCCTGTCCGCCAACGACTTTTCGTGTCCTCGCCTCGCTCTTCTTAACTCTCCCTTCAGGTCCTTCCTGGCTAACTTGTAACTCTCAAGTGCCCTAACCGAGCCTTCATGTCTCATCCAAACATAAGCCATCTCCTTCCTCTTGACAAGTGCTTCAGCTGCCTTAGTAAACCACGGTTCCATTGCTCGACAACTTCCTCCCTGCCTGGCAGGTGCATACTTATCAAGAACACGCAGTAGCTGTTCCTTGAAAAAGCTCCACATTTCGATTGTAACCATCCCCTGCAGTTTCCTTCCCCATCCTATTCATCCTAAATCTTGCCGAACAGCATCATAATTGCCTTCCCCCAGCTATATTTCTTGCCTAGCGGTATATACCTATCCCTGTCCATTACGAAAGTAAACATAACCGAATTGTGATCACTATCACCAAAGTGCTCACCTACATCTAAATCTAACACCTGGCCGGGTTCATTACCCAGTTCCAAATCCAATGTGGCCTCGCCCCTTGTTGGCCTGTCTACATACTGTGTCAGAATACCCTCTGCATGCACTGCACAAAAACTGACCCATCTATAATACTCGAACTATAGTATTTCCAGTCAATATTTGGAAAGTTAAAGTCCCCCATAACAACTACCCTGTTACTCTCGCTCCTGTCGAGAATCATCTTTGCAATCCTTTCCTCTACATCTCTGGAGGTCTATAGACAACTCCCAACAGGGTGACCTCTCCTCTCCTGTTCCTAACCTCGGCCCATACTACCTCAGTAGACGAGTCCTCAAATGTCCTTTCTACTGCCGTAATACTTTCCTTGATTAACCATGCCACTGCGCCTCCTCTTTTACCATCTTCTCTGTTCTTACAGAAACATCTAAATCCTGGAACCTGCAACAACCATTCCTGTCCCTGCTCTACCCATGTAGTAAGTTCAAACTTGACACGTTTATTGTATTACAATAATCTACTAATCATGCATATAACTATATGACTATTCCAAACCTACCACTACTATGCCAAACACTTATCTGGATAAGGGGACTGCCGGATCAGGGAACAGCGGCTTCTAGCTTTGTCCAAGTTCCGCAGGCTTCCAGTGGTTATGATCTAAAGGGGTCAGGAGTGTCTATTCTCGTAGCGTGCGTTGTGACAATTACTTGCTGGCGGCTGCTTTTCCAGACCTCTCCTCCTCAATGTTCTTCTGCTACAACGGTGTTCTGCTGGGAGAGCTAGCTGGTCAAGGAGAGGTTGACATAGAGCTAGTCGAGGATAGGCTGATAGAGAGCGAGTCGAGGAGAGGCTGGTAGAGAGAGCGAACTGGTGTCTGTTTCTCTGCTTGATAATCCTCTTAGGGTCTTGTGCCCACCTGGGCGGACACTCTATACTCTTGTAATCGATTGGGTCTCTCCCAATCGATTCATTTGAATTCCCCAATAGCGGGGCAGTTGCTCGATCACAGGGGCGGTTCTTGGGGCTCATTGGTTTGGCTTCTTTGGCGCCGAACACTCTGGCCTTCCATCCAATGGATCGATTAGTGTTAACTTGTGTATTTTGTGCCTGGGGATCGCCCGGTATCGCCTCATTAATATGCTAACTGTTTATTTTCATAGCGTTGTCTGGAGTCAGCAACAGCCAAACTGGTTTCTGTGGCAGTCCAAATATACAAGCACTCTGCAAGCTGCTTGCTTTTTACAACCTGTCCAATTTTCCCTGCACTCCTTGCAATCTTCCATTTTGTGTTTGGGCAGTGGTCACCACAGGTGGCTAGAATACATCGTCATCAGATTGAGGGAATCTTCAGCTTGCAGACAACTGGCACTCGTACAAGTTTCTTTTAATACCGTTGATTCCGATATGAAAAGGCAAATAGATATTGACTTTCCGGGTGCAATGGTATGGAGAAAAAGGCTGAGAAAGTATCCGTTTTTTATGGTATAGAAGACTAAATGACATTTTCGTCCGGCCCCAACGGAGCAATGATGATAACAATTTTATTGATAGCTCTGAGATCTTGCAGAAACCACCACTCGCTGGGTCTTCCTACCTTTGGAATGGGGAGGATAGGGGTGTTGCAGGGGCTTTGTGTTCTCTTCAGCACCCCTTGCAGTAAAGGTGCATTGATCACTCCCTCTATCCCTATTTCTGCTTCCGGTGACAAGCAGTATAGTTTTAAGTAGGGCAGGGCAACGTTCTTCTGTAACTGTCTACCAAATCTAGTGGACCATTGATCTTCTTTCCAGGTCTTCTATCAGGCAATTTCGTCCGTCCATTTCAATATAAATACCATGTGTTACGTTTTTCCTTTGGCCTCTATGATTACTTCTCCTATTAGCTTTTCCTTTGCGTGATGTATTACGGCCAATATAAAATGGGGTTCTGAAGTTAAACCCATCCTAAAAAGGTCCCTCTGACTATGCTTCTGCTCTTCGGGAGGGTTTAAACTAGTTCAGCCGGGGATTGGGAACCTGAATTGTAGCTCCAGTACACAATAAGCTGAGAGTAGTGAGGTCATGAGTAACGTTTCAAAGTTGCAGGAGTGTACCGGCAGGAAGGAAGGTGGTTTAAAGTGCGTCTACTTCAATGCCAGGAGAATCCGGAATAAGGTGGGTGAGCTTGCGGCGTGGGTTAGTACTTGGGAATTCAATGTTGTGGCCATTTCGGAGACATGAATAGAGCAGGGAGAAAAATGGTTGTTGCAGGTGCCGGGGTTAAATATTTCAGTATGCTCAGGGAAGGTGGTAAGAGAAGGGGAGGGGTGGCATTGTTAGTCAAGGACAGTATTACGGTGGCTGAGAGGACATTTGATGAGGACTTGAGTACTGAGAGAGTATGGACTGAGTTAAGAAACAGGAAAGGAGAGGTCACACTGTTAGGGCTTTTCTATAGGAATCCAAAAAGTTCCAGATATACAAGGGAAAGGAGGGTTTTCTGATGCAGTCGGTAGATAGGCCACCAAGAGGCGAGGCCGTATTGGATTTGGTACTGGGTAATGAACCAGGACAGGTGTTAGATTTGGAGGTAAGTGAGCACATTAGTGATAGTGACCACAATTCGATTAAGTTTACTTTAGCGATGGAAAGGGCATGCACCGCAGGGCAAGAGTTATAGCTGGGGAAAGGCAAATATGATGCAATGAGGCAAGAGTTAGGATGCATCGGCTGGAGAGGAAAACTGCAAGGGATGGACACAATGGAAAAGAGGAGCACGTTCAAGGAACAGTTACTGCGTGTCCTTGATGAGTATGTACCTGTTAGGCAGGGAGGAAGTGGTCGAGCGAGGGAACCATGGGTTAATAAAGCAGTTGAAACACTTGTCAAGAGGAAGAAGGCTTATGTAAAGATGAGACGTGATGGTTCAGTTAGGGCGCTTGAGATTTACAAGTTAGCTAGGAAGGCTCTTAGGAGAGAGCAAAGACGAGCCAAGCGAAGACATGAGAAGTATTTGGCAGGTAGGATTAAGGAGAACCCTAAAGCTTTCTGTAGATATGTCAGGAATAAAAGAATGACTAAGGTAAGTGTAGGTCCAGTCAAGGACCATAGTGGGAAGTGGTGCGTGGAGTCTGAGGAGATAGGAGAGGTGCTAAATGAGTATTGTTCGTCTGTATACACACAGGAAAAAGACAATGTTGTCGAGGAGAATACGTAAATACAGGCCGATAGACTAGACGTGCTTCAGGTTCATAAGGGGAAGGTGTTAGCGATTCTGGAAAGTGTGAAAATAGAGAAGTCCCCTGGGCCAAATGGGATTTATCCTAGCATTCTCTGGGAACCTAGGGAGGAGTTTGCTGAACCTTTGGCTTTGATGTTCAAGTCATCTTTGTCTCCAGGAATAGTGCCAGAAGACTTGTGGATAGCAAATCTTTTCCCCTTGTTCAAGAAGGGGAGTAGAGATGTCCCCTGGAACTATAGACCAGTGAGCAGTACTTCTGTTGTGGGAAAAGTCTTGGAAATGGTTATAAGAGATAGGATGTATAATCATCTGGAAAGGAATAATTTGATTAGACATTTTCAACATGTTTTCGTGAAAGGTATGTCGTGCCTCACAAACCTCATTGAGTTCTTAGAGAAGGTGACCAAACAGGTGGATGAGTGTAAAGCAGTTGATGTGGTGTATAAAGATTTCAGTCAAGCGTTTGATAATGTTATGCATGGTAGGCTATTGCAGAACATACAGAAGCATGGGATTCAGAGTGATTTAGCAGTTTGGATCTAGACGTTGGCTGGCTGATAGAAGACAAAGGGTGGTGGTTGATGGTAAATGATCTGACTGGTGTCCAGTTACTAGTGGTGTACCACAAGGATCTGCTTTGGGCCCGCTGCTGTTTGTCATTTTTATAAATTATCTGGAGGAGGGAGTAGAAGGATGGGTGAGTAAATGTGCAGGTGACACTAAAGTCGGTGGAGTTGTGGACAGTGCAGAAGGATGTTACAAGTTACAGATGGACATAGATAAGCTGCGGACCTGGGCTGGCAGGTGCACATGGAGTTTAATGCAGAAACGTGTGAGGTGATTCATTTTGGAAGGTATAACAGGAAGACAGATTACTGGGCTAATGGTAAGATTCTTGGTAGTGTGGGCGATCAGAGAGATCTCGGTGTCCATGCCCATAGATCCCTGAAAGTTGCCACCCGAGTTGAGAGGATGGTTATGAAGGCGTACGGTGTGTTAGTTTTTATTGGTAGAGGAATTGAGTTTCGGAGCCATGAGGTCATGTTGCAGTTGTACAAACCTGTCTTGCGGCCGCATTTGGAGTATTGGGTGCAGTTCTGGTCGCCACATTATGGGAAGGACGTGGAAGCATTGGAAAGGATGCAGAGCAGATTTACAAGGATAGTGCCTGGTATGGAGGGAAGATCATTTGAGGAAAGGCTGAAGGACTTGAGGCTGTTTTCGTTAGAGAAGGAGGTTAAGAGGTGACTTAATTGAGGCATACAAGATGATCAAATGATTAGATAGGGTGGACATTGAGAACCTTTTTCCTCGGATGGTGATGTCCAGCAAGAGGGGACATAGCTATAAATTGAGGGGAGATAGATATAGGGCAGATATCAGAGGTAGGTTCTTTATTCGGAGAGTAGTAAAGGCTTGGAATGCCCTGCGTGCAACAGTAGTGGACTCGCCAACACTCAACGCATTCAAATGGTCATTGGGTAGGCATATGGACGATAAGGGAATAGTGCAGAGGGACTTTAGAGGGGTTTCACAGGACGCGGCAACATCGAGGGCCGAAGGGCCTGTACAGCGTTTTAATGTTCTATGTTCTATGGGTCAACTGTAGTAACATTCCGAATCCCACAATACCGATAAAGAAAAATGAATGACATGCAATGATGTCTGCTTTCCTCAGTGATATTGCGCCTGCAAATTGTAAGCGTGCTCATCCTCACGAGCATACCAAGCCGTGTAATGGGTCACTATATTCTCTCGCCTGGACTCTATCAGGTGTTTTAATAGTTGTGCCCGAGTGTCATTAACCTTTTGTAAGACTTCCTGCAGTTCATTTTTTTAAACAGTGGTACTGTAAGGGTTAACGCTCAGCTGCCAGCATACAACACAGACAGAGAGCGATAGGGCGCAGGCTCAGAAGTTATTACATTTTGCAGCTGGTGAGCTCGTATTTGAGGCAGTTCTATAAACATTCCATTACCATTGCAATGTATTACCGCTCCTAATTTGCAGAGTGTCTGTCTGCCTAAGAGGAGATGGTGTCGCTCGGTGGGGCACAACCTTTCTGGGGGTTAAGTGCTTCTTGGCCCTTTGTGTATTAGCCTCTTTCCATCTATTTGCTAACCAGTATTCGAGAGGCTCATTTCCTATATTCAAATGATTATCATTATTGTTAAACCAGCCCCCATTTATGCCGGGTTGGATTGCAATTCCATCCCTCAAAGCTGGCCAATATGCACCAGAAGAGTATTTTAGAAGCAGCAAAACATTCCTTGGGAGGGGACTACCAATGCCACACATTTAATGCAATTTACAATGATTGATTTTATAGGCATAGGCTGTTCTCAGGGACGTATATTTTTCTTTGTCAATTCAGAAATTGTCAACTAGATACATAGATACATAGAACATACAGTGCAGAATGAGGCTATTCGGCCCATCGAGCCTTCATCGACCCACTTAAGCCCTTGCATCCTCCCTATCTCCGTAACCCAGTAACCCCACCACCTTTTTTGGTCACATAGAGCAATTTATCCTGGCAAATCCACCTAACCCGCACGGCTTTGGACTGTGGGAGGAAACCGGAGCACCCAGAGGAAACCCTCTCATGTACGGGCAGCACGGTAGCATTGTGGATAGCACAATCGCTTCACAGCTCCAGGGTCCCAGGTTCGATTCCGGCTTCGGTCGCTGTCTGCACATCCTCCCCGTGTGCGCGTGGGTTTCCTCCAGGTTCACCGGTTTCCTCCCACAGTCCAAAGATGTACAAGTTAGGTGGATTGGACATGATAAATTGCCCTTAGTGTCCAAAATTGCCCTGAGTGTTGGGTTGGGTAATGGGGATAGGGTGAGGTGTTAACATTGGATCGGGTGCTCTTTCCAGGAGCCGGTGCAGATTCGATGGGCCGAATGGCCTCCTACTGCACTGTTTATGTTTAACTGGGTCATGTCACATTCGCAAACGCAGAAAGATGCAGCAGCCAACTTCAGGCTTCAATCTGAAGAAAATTTAAAGAAATTAATAATGCAGCATGACAATATGAATGTATACATGTACCAATTAATAAATCTATGATCTATGATAGTGAGCATAACAGCAGAATTTGGGGGGACAGAAATGTAGTAAACAGAGAAGATAACAGAAGGATCTGGGAGGAAACAGACAGATTGGCGCAATGTAATAAACCCTCGGCTCTGTGCGGCAGCAGTCCAAACCATTGTCCCACCCATGCCGAACCGGAACTGTGCTAGAAAGATAAGAATATAAAGTATTGGTGGCCAGTTCTGAGGTAGATGCATGTTTTCTTGGCTTTGATCTGATGAATTGCCTTCGATTGACAGCCAAAGAGAGATGAGAGAGTTTCGTTGTACATGTTGCCATTTGATAAAATTGCCAAGAAGTGTGATTATGCTGCCTTGATCTTACATGACTTGTTCGTTAGGGGACCTTTGGATAATTTATCTCAGAAAACCACAAACGCGCCTATGCCACAGGAAAGTCGGCGATTTCCAATGCCAATGAGTTGATTACAGAAGCATGCGGCATAACTTCAGAACTTCGAAATGAAAACCGACGTCATACCCAGGTGGAATTTCTAGGGAGAAGGAGATGGTGTTCGATTGGTGCTATAGATTCATGCAGTTTGAACAAATCTCCAGGAAAATTAGGCAGGGCGTTTGATGAAATAATTGAAAAAATTGTGAATTTGTTCGTGACAATTTCCCACCTGGAATGATGACGTTTGTGAACAAGATAGATAGATAGTTAGATATTGATTGATAGATAGATACAAAGATATAGGTAGACAGATAGATAGATAGAGATAGATAGTTAGATAGATAGATAGATAGACAGACAGACAGACAGACAGACAGACAGACAGACAGACAGACAGACAGATAGATAGATAGATAGATAGATAGATAGATAGATAGATAGATAGATAGATAGATAGATAGATAGATAGATAGACAGATAGATAGATAGATAGATAGATAGATAGATAGATAGATAGATAGACAGACAGACAGACAGACAGACAGACAGACAGATAGATAGATAGATAGATAGATAGATAGATAGATAGACAGACAGACAGACAGACAGACAGACAGACAGACAGACAGACAGACAGACAGACAGACAGATAGATAGATAGATAGATAGATAGATAGATAGATAGATAGATAGATAGATAGATAGATAGATAGATAGATAGATAGATAGATAGATAGATAGATAGATAGATAGATAGATAGATAGATAGATAGATGGATGGATGGATAGACAGGTTTATTAATTGGTACATGTATACATTCATATTGTCATGCTGCATTATTAATTTCTTTAAATTTTCTTCAGATTGAAGCCTAAAGTTGGCTGCTGCATCTTTCTGCGTTTGCGAATGTGACATGACCCAGTTAAATATCAAACAGAAGCATAAGATATCATAAATATTGATCCTCTGGACTGGCAGTCACATGAGTCCCAGCGACGCGCTGTCCGATGGTGGCAGAGTTCGAGACGTCCGCCTCTTGTCAGTGGGTTTAAGGCAACCAAATTGCCGGGAAACACGCAGGCGGATGAAGCCGCCGGGAAATGTGAATCGAAACTGCTGGAGACTGTCATATTTCCTCGAATCATAAAATCCCTGCAGTACAGAAGGAGGCAATTCAGTCCATTGAGTCTGCATTGACGTTCGAAAGAGCATCGTACCTAGGTCCCCTCCATATCCCTGTAAACCCAGCTAATCTTTGGACACTAAGGGGAAAATTAGCATCGCCAATCCACGTAACCTGGACTGTGGCAGGAAACCGGAGCATGCGGACGAAACCCACGCACATATAGTATGAAAGTACAATTACCATGTGGACACTTACCCAAGGCCGGAACTGCTCCCGGGTCTCTGGCGCTGTGAGACAGCCGAGCCACCGTGTTGCCCTGATAGTCACGTACATAGCGAAGCACAAGTTTGTGATTATTCCCCTGACTTATGAATTTGTTTGGAAGAGATGAAATCTGTTTGGGCCAGATTCCACAAGCAGACAATCTATTTCAAGATAAGAGGCACTCTTCTGATTTAATGTTTTAAATCAATTGGTTACACTCATTATTTAACAAATTTAGACATTATTGCCAGTGGATATTTTATCCCATTCATAACCTGCTCTCTAAATTTGGTCTGACTTAACGCATAAATATATGTGTTGGAGCAGCAACTCAAAAGTAGCAGCATGTGACTGACTTGATCTGCAACATACATTGGGTCATAGAAGCCAGTAGAATAATAATGATTTGTCATGCGGATTAATAAGAAATATATTACATACGGTACCCAGAGAAGAACGAAGTAGCCAGATATACTAAATAGTAAGATGACAGATTTCCTCCGCTTCTCCACTTCGGGATCATTTTGATCCCTATCATTCTGAATGGTCCTAAGTTTCCTCCGCACCTTATTTACTTTCAAAATATGTCCTACTGTCAGAGCATTACACAGTAATATCAGAAATATTGGAAGTAGTGGTGTCGTACACCGGTGAATCCAATTGAATACTATCCAGAGATTTACAGTATAATAATCGAGTTTTCTTCTGCAACCCCATGGTAAGTTGTCCGTTACAGTTATGGATTCATATGCAAAATACCAGGGTATGTTTTTTAAGCAGAGGATTGGACAAATGGTTGCTAGAACGGTAGAGGCAACTCTGTCAGTGCAATACTCAGCCCGCAGCTTCTGACAGCAAATGGCAACAAAGCGATCAAAAGTGAAGGCGACTGTAAACCACACAGAAATGTCTGTGGAAGCATGAGTTAACGCAGATTGTAAAGAGCAGACAGGGGTTATGAACAGGTAATTAGTTGGGAAATAAGCGTCCTTAATTCGGGACAATATCACGTAATTCAAAACAACCAGCAGATCGGCCACTGCCATGGCCAGCAAGTACCGTGTGACACAACTGGAGAGGCCACACTTTCCCCGGGATAGAACCAAAATCGTCACCAAGTTCGCTGAAAGGAAATAAGAAAATGTGAAAGAGAAGATAAGCAGTGAAGTTACAGAAATCATTGACATTCGAAGGTAGAAAACATATACATGTTACTTGAAAGCAACGAATGAGAGAACTAAATTCACTACAGGGTGTTTCTTTAGTATTGGCAGCAGACAAATCGCTACAGCAAATTATTCGGAAGTACGAACAAGAGTTAGAAACTGGCCACGTGAACTAAATATCCTGGTAGGATGTGTGAAAGTAAATCGAATTTAACATGTCTTTGAGAGATTTTGAGAATGTATGCAAGCAAAATATATTTGGGCGATCCGCGTTGGTTATGGATTTACAGGAGTTCCAGTAATATACAATGCATAAAAGTCATACATACATTATGTATTATGCAATATTAAGAATCTGGTATAAAGCGCAAGGGTGCCATGGATTGGAGATGTTTAATAAACATAAAACCAAATGGCATATTTTCTGTTTGACATCAAACACCTAGATGGGCACCGCAATAATCATATTTGATCGTGTTGCTGGTGTGAAGACCAAACATTATAGTATAGCAGTCAGCCATTCAGCCCATTGAGTCTGTTACGCCATTCAACGAGATCATGACTGATCAGATATGATGATCCTCAACTCCATTTTCCTGCCTTATCTATATAATACTCTATACCCTTTCTGATTATAGGTCTATCTTTCTCAGCCTTCAACATACTAAATGAGCCAATCTATACAACTGTCTGAGGTATGTAATTCCACAGATCAACTACTCTCTGAGGGAGTTAAATCCTAATCTCTGTCTTAATTCGGCGGCCAATTTACTCTGAGATTATGCTCTCTAGTTCAAGACTCCCTCACAAGGGGAAAACGCTCTGAGCATCCCAATTTTCATACTCCATTGTCTTCGAAGTAAAGTGCCAAGGCCATAACTAGCCTTTTCTTTGGTAAGGCACCTGCGTCCACTTGTTCACTTCACAGCTGCATTGATCATAAGGTTCAGCTTCACAGAACATTGGTACACTGTCAGTGCATGAATGCCTGTAAATTGCGAATCGAAAATAAACATCAGAGCTTCTGCGATGATCTCTCTTGTCTCCCACAGCAACCTCGGATACATCTCGTCTAGGTCTAGGTATTTATCCACTTTTAAGGCCGGTATAACTGATAAGACATCCTCCCTCTCAATTATACATTTTTCAATGACACCCGCATCCCTCCGTGATTTCTATACCCCCATTTCTATATCCTATGGGAAAGACTCCCATGGTATCAAAAACCTTATTCAAAACCTTACCTGCGTCAAGTGGCTCCACAATAGATTGGCACTTTGGCCCCAGGGCCTCAGTGTTTCCTTTTGCCTTCCATATACTTAAAGAACAACGGAGGATGTTCCCCTATTTTTAAGCACAGGTGTTTTTTCATGCCCTCTCCTTGCTCTCCCAATTTATTTCGTAAGCATCCCCTGCACTTTTTATTCTCTTCTTGGTCTGTTTTATCAGATTAAAATCGTCCTTTGTCTAATTAAGAACATTTATTTCCGGTCTATTTCTGTCCTTTTCCATAGCTACCTTAAATCTTACTGAGTTTTGGTCACAAAAACCGAACTGTCCCGTTCTTGACACTTCTACCATTTCTCCCAGCTGCCCAACCTCATTGCCTCAATCAAGTCCACTCCCGACTTTCTGCATGTGTCCCCAAATATCTCCTGGAGGCACGTTAACAATTCTGCCGCAACCAACCCTATCAGATTTTGCTTATCCCAAATAATATTGGGAAAGTTGAAGTCATCTACTATTGTGACATTTTGTCCCCGCCAACTTTCTGAGAATCTCCGACATATCTGCTCTTCCTTTTTTCCGACTTGTTTGGGGGACTATAGCACACTCCTACCAAAATGATTTCTCTTTTTTGTCTTTATGTTCAACCCATATGGCAGTTGAGGAGCCTTTGAACATATCATCCCTCCTCAATCCAACAATTGACTCCTTGATCAATAATACGACACCACCACTGTTACTCGCCAATTTCGCCTCAGGACACTATATACAGCATATTGAGCTGCCAGTCCAGCCCCTCCCTCACCCACGTTTCTGTAAGAGAAACAATATCATATCCTGTTGCGTGAATCAACGCCCTCAATTCTTCTTCATTACACATAAGACTTTGCATTAAATGAAATTCCGTCCACCTTGCCATTGTTCCTTGTACCTTCCCGAACTTCTAGAACGACTAAGTTTTTCTTCCATATTTGTTGTGAATCGCATCCAATTGTACCTCCCTTCCTGTCAAATTAGTTTCACCGCCCTTCCTAACAGAACGAGAAATCCTACCTGCAAGGATGTTCTTCCCAATCTGGTTCAGGTGAAACCCGGCTGATTTGTACAGCTCCCACCTTCCCCAGAAATGGACCCACAGATGAAGGAATCTAAAGCCCTCCCTCTGACGCCATCCCTTCAGCCACGTTTTGATCTGCTCTGTCTTCCTGTTCCCGCACTCGCCGGCAGGTGTCACTAACAGTCGCACATAGGTTGCAAGCTTTGAGGTCCTGCATTTTAGTCTGCTGTGTATCTCCTTAAATTACTGTTACAAAACCGTCTTCCTCTTTCAAACTATGTAACTGGTACCAAATGAAACATGGCCTCTGGCAGCCCAGCCTCTCCCATCAGAGTGTCCTGCAGTCGTTCAATAACATCTCCAACCCTGCCACCAGGCAGGCAACACATATCTGTGTTCACATAAATGCTTGGCTGCACCCTTCACTATTGAGTGTCCTACTACCGCTGTTCCAATCTTATCCCTCTCCGTTTGTGCAGCTGAGCCAACGACAGTGCTTTGAACTTGACTGTGGTACCACTGCCCATAGGAACCTCACACTCACCGTTATCCAACAAAGAAACGCGTTTTCTGAGTTCCTGCCCACCTCCCTCTCCTGACCTGTGGTTGCCCCTGCTCCTAACATAAGTTCGTTCAGTTGCGGGTGACCATGTCTAAAAACGTGCGATCTCGCAACGTCTCAGCCTCGCAGGTGGACCGCTGTGCTCCAGCCGACGCTATAACTCAGAAACCCAGCTCTCATTCTGGTCAAACAGATGGAACTTCCTGCAGCTGTGGCCATCCAGACTGCAAGGACTGTCCAGCAATTACTATAATTGCTGGGTTACAAACCCGTACAAACCACGGCACTGATTTGCCCAGTCGAAACAGTTCCTTGACGGACTGGAACTACCAGTTGTGGGTGAAGACAGACGGGTGGAGCTGGAAGCACCAATAGATCTGGGAGAAATGATGGAGAGCATTAGCTCCATGCAGGCGGGGAAGGCACCGGTACTCGCCGGGTTCCCGGCGGACTTCTACAAAACATTTGCACCAGCTTTGTCCCCACACCTCAGGGATATGTTCGCGGTCTCACTGGCAGGGCGTGCCCTGCCCCCCACGCTAGCAATTTCACTGATACCAAAACAAGATTAAGACCTGACGGAATGTGGATCATACAGACCCATTTCACTGGTTAACGTGGATGCAAAACTACTCGCAAAGGTCCTGGCCAAAAGGCTGGAGGGCGGCGCATCAGAAATGTTCGCCGAGGACCAAACTGCCTTTTTCAAGGGTAGGCAACTCACAACGAACATCAGGCAGGGGCTAAACGGAACAATACCGCCCCCCCCCCCCTCCCCGGGGAAGAGAACGCGACAGGGGATCGTCTCCCTGTGCGCAGAAAAGGCTTTCAACAGAGTCGAATTGAACTGCCTCCTCGATCTACTGGAACAGTTTGGACTAGGAGCGGGGTTCGATACCTGGGTGAGGCTTCTGTGCAATTTTCTCAAAGCGATTGTCCGAACTAACACCACAAGCACTAAATATCCAGCCACAGAGAGGAACATGACAGGTCTGCCCCTGTCCTCACCCTTGTTCACCCGAGCGATAGAACTCCTGGTGATCGCACTGCGGGATGCAAAAAGCTGGAAGGGAATCCAGAGAGGAGATAGAGAACACAGAGTTTCACTCGATGCAGACGACCTGCTTCTCTACGTCTCGAGGCCAAAGGAGAGACTGAAGGCAATATTGCAAATATGAAAGAGTTTGGAACCTTTGTGGGCTACAAACGTAACCTGGGCAAAAGAGCAGCATTCCCAATGAATCCAAATGGTGGATTGGCAGGGCTGGAGGAGCTGCCGTTTAAAGCGGCCCAGAACAGATTCCGTTACATGGGTATCCAGGCAGCCAGAGCCGAGACACCGATCCACAAGTGGAAACTGACCAGCCTGCTGGAGGAAGTACAAAATGACCTGCAAAGGAGGGGTTCACTCCCACTCTCCATGGCACGGATAGGCATTTTTCCAAAATTAGACAGTCTAATCATGGCGTTTGTGCGTGTATGTGTGTGTCGCTCGGGGTGGGGGTTATAAGAACCCGAGAATTCCCAAACTGACACCACAAAGAAGGAAAATGAAAGGGAGCTTGGATTTACCAAGCCGACAATACTACCATTGGGCAGCAACGGCAGAAAGAGTGAGGGGATGGGTACAAGAACCCGGCACAGACTGGGTACAAATCGAGAAGCCTCCAGCAAATGAACGACCCTGGCTACAGAAGCACTCCCATCCCCCTCAACAATCCACACGAGTGCACTGGGTGTGGCCACGCTGAGAACGTGGACTGATAAAACACTTCGGGATAACTAAAAGATAACCATGGCCCCTATTTGCGGCAATCACAGACTCCCCAAATAGACAAGAGGGTACACCGGAACCCCAGAAACCGCACTACCTGAGGACCTGATAGGCACAAGCAACAAGAAGGTCGTGAGGGGGGCGCTACGTGGGATGATATACGGTCAGTTGTTGGACAGAGCTCGAACATGAAAAATGAAATGAAAATCGCTTATTGTCACAAGTCGGCTTCAATGAAGTTACTATGAAAAGACCCTAGTCGCCACATTACCGCGCCTGTTCGGGGAGGCTGGTACGGGAATTGAACCGTGCTGCTGGCCTGCCTTGGGCTGCTTTAAAAGCCAGCGATTTAGCACAGTGGACGAGATCAGACAAAAATGGAAGGACGACTAAGGAAAAAAGTGAGATGGGTACACTGGAGCGAAGCACTGAGCTGGGTCAACTCCACCTCCTCCTGCGCAAGGGACAGCCTAATGCAGCTCAAAGTGGTGCACAGAGCGCACCGGCCCAGAACCCGAATCAACAGGTACTTCCCGGAAGTGCAAAAAAATATGAACGGTCCCAGAGTGATTCAGGGCCAACCGCACGCACATGTTCTGGGCTGATCCAAAACTTGCTGGGTTCTGGACAGCCTACTCCGATCCAATGTCCAATGTTGTGGGCGTGACTGATCTAGAGGACGGCGAAATGTATCCAGGGCCAAGCAAATGAAGGACAAAATAAACCCCTATGTAAAATAAAGTAAATTAATGCGAGTGAGAAAAATGTGATGTATACATAAATTTGTTTAGAAATATGAGAAATGACAAAAAAACGAATTGAAAATGAGATATAGGACTATTTAAGTTCATGTTTTTAAAGAGCCAGAACTCTTAGCTTGCATTCGTGTTGCTTCAAACTGGAGAAAACAATAACCAGCCACTCACAGATCAGCTCTCTCCCCAGTGCCATGGGTGCTTTTCAAAACTGACAGCAGGATTTTTAATTGTGGGTTCCCCAGTACCTGGAGTCTGAAGTGCTCCGGTGGTGTCCACTGCTCACTCACACCAACAATTCTGAATTGCAGCTCTAAGAAGGAACTTTTTCAAGTATTGGCCAGGTGAAATTCAGCCAAGAATAAGTGTATCCGAAGAGATCTCCATGTCTCTTAATTAGAACACGAAAAAGTGTGAATGCTGCAGCTGGTAAAATAATGAATATGATTTAATTACACCGAGTTATACAGGCAGAGAACAAGCAAAGAGCATTAAAAAATCATGAGAGGCAACATCTAACAGATAGAGAATGGACCAGATGGCTTACTGATGTCAGATTCCAACAGAGAGTCAAAGAAGCAATTGGAACTCCACTGTCAGAGTGATTCAGTAGATTTAGAAACAGAAACAGAACATAACAGCAGGAGGAGGCATTCAGCCCCTCGAGTCGGCTCCGCTGATCTTGGATGATCATCAAGTTCAATACTCTGATCTCTACATCCCGCCATATCCCTTGTTCCCTTTTGCCCAAGATCTATCTCCAATTCCCTCTTGACATTATGCAAGGTTTTGGGCTCAAATTAGCAACAAGAGGGATAGATTTAGCACTATCACATCATTCACATGCCAGTTGAATGCCCCATCTCAACGTTGTTTACTTGCTTGCTATACAGGCATAGAGTACAGGCAACCTTTCGGTATGAAGGTTAAAAAATTAACCGACAAAGGGAAGATCGAAGCTTTTGAATTCAATTCTTAAATAATACTTTAAAATATTCTAAGAAAATCAAGACCAATCAATAAAAATAACCTGAAGAGAATCTTAAGATGCTCATGAGACAGAGAGATTAAAGACTTTTAAAATATAGTGATTTGAAGGTGAAGTGGAATCACATAATCACAGTGCAGAGAAGGACCTTCGGCCCACCAAGTCTGCACAGAGGCATGAAAAATACCTAATCCCATTTCTCAGCGTTTCACCCATAGCCTTGCATGTCATGGCGTGCCAAATGCTCATCTCGGTACTTTCTGATAGATGTGAGGCAACCCTCCTCTGACACCCTCGAAGGCACTGCATCGCAGACAATAACCACCCTCTGGGTAAAATGGTTTCCCCTCAAATTTCCCCGAAAACTCCTGCCCCCACCAAGAACCTGTGCCCTCAAATAAGATAAACAGCTGTTCCTTCTCCACGCTGTCCGTGCCACTCCTAGCCGTGGACACTCCTATAAGGTCGCCCCTCAGTCTTCATCTTCACTGTTCCAGAGAAAACAAGCCAAGCTGATCCATAACTTAAATGCTCCATCCCAGGTAACACACTGGTGAATCGCCTCCACAACCTCTTCAGTGAAATGACATCCTTCCTATAATGTGGTGACCAGGATTACAAACATTGCTCCAGCTGTGGCCGCACCAAAGTTCTACACAACAAAAATACTTCTTAACAATTGATCACAAGATGAATTAAGGAAAAGTGAATGTAAAGAAGAATGGAAAATATGGATAGAAGTCTCTCCCACCCAGGACTGGTTAGCAAATGCCGCGGATCGGAAAATGCCGGAGTAAGTAATTCCACGATGGGGTATTTCAGTGCAGGCACATTTCGATCAGGCCACACGCTGCACTGGACATGTGCTACAGCAAGTAGGTAACTTACTAAGCATTAATGAGAAGCTGCACTTTCCCTACTATCCACAACGTTCATGTATAATCATAGGCGAAAGAAATCATTAACTAAAGCCACTCAAAGGAAAGGGGAGAGATGGGTCTGCTTCCTGCTCAGTATCTTAATGGGAATCAGGAAAACACCACGCAAGATGACCGAGTTAACACTGAATGGGTTGATGACTGGAAGAGCTTTAAGGCTGCCAGGGGATGTTGTGACCTGGAGTGAGGAAATCAGGATCAGCAAGAAAGAAAGTGAGACAGTTTGAGCGGGAACTCTGCAAGCAACTGCATGGACTGATACAGGAGGACGTCTATCAACAGATCGTGCGGGATGCAGAAGCGGAGGCCAAGTTAGAACAAGCTGAGGTGCCGGAGTAGGGGGAAAGTTAGTAGTGGGGCTGGTTTAGCACAGGGCCAAATAGCTGGCTTTTACATCAGATCCAGGCAGGCCAGTAACGCCGGTTCAATTCCCGTACCAGCCTCCTGAAAAGGCGACGGAAAGTAGCAACTAGGGGCTTTTCACAGTAACTTCATTGAAGCCTTTCGCCAAAAGCGATTTTCAATTTTTTTATGTTTAAAATTGCGCCTGACAAACTGGTATTCGCACCGAGGTGAGTGGGACTGGATGAATTAATCATGATCAGTGATACATGTGTTTCTGTAGACATTCGAGGAAAAGACACTGGAAACACAGATCACATGTAAAGTGCTTTACTGATTGTTTTTGACAAATGTTAATGCTGACACACAGGTCACGATCAGGGCGGTTACTTGCATAAGTTTACAGAATTTGAAGAGCTGTAGAGAATCTCCTGGGACTGATGATCATAGTAATATGAATGGCAGGCGTATCAGCCCGATGGATATCAAAGAACAAAGAACAACTAAAATTACAGCACAGGAACAACCCTTCGGCCCTCCCAGCCTGCGCAGATCCAAATCCTTTATCTAAACCTGTCTCCTATTCTCCAAGGTCTACTTCCCACTGTTCCCGCCCGTTCATATACCTGTCTAGATTCCTTTTAAAAAATGCTATCGTGTCCGACTCGACCACCTCCGCTGGTAAAGCGTTCTAGGCACCCACCACCCTCTGCGTAATAAACTTTCCACGCACATCTCCCTTAAACTTTCCCCCTCTCACCTTGAAATCGTGACCCCTTGTAACTGACACACCCATTCTTGGGAAAAGCGTGTTGCTATCCACCCTGTCCATACCTCTCATAATTTTGTAGACCTCAATCAGGTCCCCCCTCAACCACCGCCTTTCCAACGAAAACAATCCTAATCTATTCAACCTTTCTTCATAGGTAGCACCCTCCATACCAGGCAACATCCTGCTTAACCTCCTCTGCACCCTTTCCAAAGCATCCACATCCTTCTGGTAATGTGACGACCAGAACAGCACGCTGCATTCCAAATGCGGCCGAACCAAAGTCCTATATAACTCTAAGATGACCTGCCAACTCTTGTATTCTGTACCCCGTCCGATGAAGGCAAGCATGCTGTATGCCATCCTGACCACTCTATCAATCTGCGTTGCCACATTCAGGGTACAATGGATATCAGCATCAGCACTCTGGTACGCCACAGAGCATGGAATAATAACAAGTGACTTTACAGTGCAGTCAAGACCTCGTCAACGACCATTGCGTACTTGCCCATCTTGTCCAATTATGAGCCGATGACCAGGGAATGGTCCCGTATTCATCAGTGAAAATTAAGATTTGTACTACAACGTACACCATGAGCTGGCATCCATAGTCCAAAACATTACAGACATAGCCCGACCGCAATGGTGTTTCCTCCATACTCTGGAAATGTATGTTGACTTGCCGGACCGAAAAGCTGAACCCAATCACTGGAAATAAAACCGGTTAATGCACGTCTTGAAAAATTATGCCGCTTAATTTAATACCGGGTCTTCTATGATTAAATATATTGTTCTGGCATTTGTCGACCCGAAGGTGCGAACTTTCAGCTTGAAGACTAAAATAATTTTGTGTCGGCAGCAAGGGGTTTGGTACACCCAACTATGTACTGATCAGGAAATGCGCGGACAATTCAGAACTCAACCACTCTATTAGAAAGTTAAGTAGTCACCATGAATAAATTAATTAATGCAGGGAAACAACTTCTCGAACGACGGTCAGCCGGAATGATGTCTGCAGTCCTTGTGGGCCATGGATACTGAAGCAGACACTTGAAAATAAACAAGGCACGTTAATGAAAGTGTGGTTCATTATGGGTAGAAAATGGATATCTATTTAATCATTCACAACACAAGTACAGTGGACTTACCAGTCTCCAGCCGAGCGTTCTAATGCATATTAGAACCGGGTGCTCCGGTTTCCTCACACAGTCCAAAGATGTGCGGGTTAGGTGGATTGGCCATGCTAAATTGCCCGTAGTGTAAGGTTAATGGGGGGATTGTTGGGTTACGGGTATACGGGTTACGTGGGTTTAAGTAGGGTGATCATTGCTCGGCACAACATCGAGGGCCGAAGGGCCTGTTCTGTGCTGTACTGTTCTAACTCTAATTCTAATTCTAATATATAGAACTAATGTTTTATTTTCAAGATGGCGCCAGAACATGGCGACTCTCTGCGAGCTCTCTCCAACACATCCTCTTTCGACATCTCTTCTAACCGTATAAACCTTTTAAAAATTATTTTTTACACTCAGTGTATTTACGTTTTGTATATATCTTATATCATAGGCAGTACGGTAGCACACTGGTTATCCCTGTTTCTTCACAGGTCCAGGGCCCACGTTCGATTCCCGGCTTGGGCCACTATCTGTGAGGAATATGCACATCCTCCCCATGTCTGCGTGGGCTCCGCACAGTTGTTCCAATTTCCTCCCACAGACCAACGATGTTCAGATTGGGTGGATTTACCACGATAAATTGCCTTTCGTGTCCAAAGGGGTGAAGTGGGTTTAATCGGTTAAGGAGATCGGGTGGGGCGTAAGTGTGGTGCTCTTTCCAATAGCCGGTGCAGACTCGATGGCCATCATGGCCTTCTTTTGCATTGGACGTTCTATGATATCAATGATATCCTGTATTTTTCATGAATGGAATTATCTCCCTGGACTGCACGCTTAATAATATTTTTCACTGTACCTCGGTACATGTGACTATAAATTAATCTAACTCTATTATGAACAGCAATACGTGAACTGGCATTGCAGTAATAATGCCAGTCATTCCCTCTTTGATTTCTGACAGGGTGTTATATCGAGTAGCAAATATTGGGGTAATCAGAGGAAATAATTTCAGAGGAAATAATTACATTAAAGACATTACTCTGTTGGTTCACAGCACCCGGGTCCCGGGTTCGATTCTCGGCTTAGGTCCCTGTCTGTGCAGCATCTGCAAATTCTCCCCATGTCTACGTGACTTTCCTCCGGGTGCTCGGGTTTCGTCCAGCAAGTCCCGATAGTTGTGCTTGTTCGGTTAATTGGACATTCTGAATTATCGCTCACTGTGGGTGCAATGTGGTGGGGTCTGACGATTAATGGGATATTCACAGTAACTTAATTGCAATGTTAAAGTAAGCCTACCTGTGACACTATAAAGATTTCAAGAAAGGTTATCATAATAGCGCGGTACATGCTATAGTAACAGAATGATATGGCTGGGAAAACATTAGAGGGATCAAGGATAGATGCCACTGCTGCAACATGTGTACATCCAATGTTGGTCTCAGAAAAAGCAAGCTGAACATTTAATGCCACAGCCAATTATATGTTGGAAAGATTAAACGCTGAAAAAGAACCAACACACACAGACGAAGCAAAGAGGGTAAGGGTGAAAATACTTGGATGCTGGGAAATATTACACTACAACCGGATAATGGAAACCACAGTATGGCAACAACCGGGTCAGGCCCAAAATACATCATTCAGTGAGTTTACACTGGCAAGTGCCAGCAAGGTGGGGGGGGGGGGGGGGGGGGGTAGGGGTGTAGAATTGGTTGAATATATAAGAGAGAAACCATTAGTAGCCGAGTCATGGAAAGCATAAAGGATAGCCTGACGTAATGGAGTATTGTATGCAGTTTCGGTCTCCTTCTCTGAGGAAGGATGTTCTTGCTCTCGAGGGAGTGCAGCGAAGATTGATCAGACTGATTCCAGGGATGGCGGGACTGCAACATCAGGAGAGATTAACTAGGTTGGGATTGTTCTCGCTGTTGTTCAGAAGAATGAGGGGGGATCTCACAGGGACTTATAACATTTTAACGGAACTAGACAGGGTAGATGCAGGGAAGATGTTACCAATTATGGGTGTGACCAGAACCAGGTGTCGCAGTCTGAGGATTCAGGATAAACCATTTCGGACAGCTATAAGGAGAAATATCACACAAAGAGTGGTGAACCTGTGGAATGCATTACCACTGGAAGTAGTTGGTGCTAAAACTTTGAATATGTTGAAGAGGCGGCTATATATAGCACTTAGTAAGAATGGGATCAACAGTTATGGGGAGAAAGTAGGATTAGTCTCTTGAGTTGAATGATCAGCCATGATCCTGATGAATGGCGGAGCAGGCTCGAAGGGCCAACAGGCATCCTCCGGCTCCTATCTTCTATGTATCGATGTAATACTTTCTCTTATCCAAATCGCACCAAGAGCAGAGCACCTGGCCGATATTAGAATGCAAACTCAGTGAGGGCACAGAACGTACAATGAACTCCAGCACTGGAGTGCTGAACTTGTGGCATTTGAGTGCTACAGTGAGAGTTTGGTGACTGAGGGAGTATAAGGGTTCATTTTTATTTAAAGTCTAGTATTTCTTTTGTTTAGTTAATTAACTTAAAAGTTGCTGTTTGGTCTATAAGAAGGTGAATTTTGAATCAGCTTTAAACAAGGTTCTACTTGGACTTACTTGCAGCTGGAGCTTGTTAATTAGTTAATTGCATTAGGCCAGTTTTCAGAAGCCAGAGTCACAGTATAAATAGGAGCTAGTTACAGTGCAGACTTTGTTTGCACTGGAGTGCTGAACCTGTGGCATTTGAGTGCAACAGTGAGAGTTTGGTGACTGGGGGAGTATAAGGGTTCATTTTTATTTAAAGTCTAGTATTTCTTTTATTTAGTTAATTAACTTAAAAGTTGCTGTTTGGTCTATAAGAAGGTGAATTTTGAATCAGCTTTAAACAAGGTTCTACTTGGACTTACTTGCAGCTGGAGCTTGTTAATTAGTTAATTGCATTAAGCCAGTTTTCAGAAGCTAGAGTCACAGTATAAATAGGAGCTAGTTACAGTGCAGACTTTGTTTGCACTGGAGTGCTGAACTTGTGGCATTTGAGTACTACAGTGAGAGTTTGGTGACTGAGGGAGTTAGGTGAAGAGGGAGTAAGTTGCTCCTTACATTTCATTTCCTATATTTATCAAAGAGCGTGAAGGAAGCCAGGAGTTTAGAGTACAGCTGACTGGAAGTAGAGTCGGAGGGCGGAGGTCCAGTTGGTCCAAGGGGCAGCTAATTCTGTAAAGTAAGAGGGGATGGAGGCTAGGGTAGTTACATGCTCCTCCTGTAGGATGTGGGTGGTGAGGGGTACCACTGGTGTCCCCGGTGACTATACCTGCGGGACGTGCACCCAACTCCAGCTCCTCGAAGACCGTGTTAAGGTACTGGAGCTGGAGCTGGATGAACTTCGGATCATCCGGGAGGCAGAGGGGGTCATAGAGAAGAGTTACAGGGAGGTAGCCACACCAAAGGTACTGGACAAGAGTAGCTGGGTTACAGTCAGGGGAAAGAAAACTAACAGGCAGACAGTGCAGGGATCCCTCGTGGCCGTTCCCCTTCAAAACAAGTATACCGTTTTGGATGCTGTTGGGGGGGGGGATGACCTACCGGGGGAAGGCCCCAGCGGCCAGGTCTCTGGCACTGAGTCTGGCTCTGGGGATCAGAAGGGAAGGGGGGAGCATAGAAAAGCAATAGTAATAGGAGATTCAATGGTTAGGGGAATAGATAGGAGATTCTGTGGTCGCGAGCGAGACTCCCGAAAGGTATGTTTCCTCCCGGGTGCCAGGGCCAGGGATTTCTCTGATCGTGTCTTCAGGATCCTGGGGGAGGGTGAGCAGCCAGAACTCGTGGTGCACATTGGTACCAACGATGTAGGTAGGAAAAAGGGTGTGGAGGTAATAAACAAGTTTAGGGAGTTAGGCTGGAAGTTAAAGGCCAGGACAGACAGAGTTGTCATCTCTGGTTTGTTGCCAGTGCCACGTGATAGCGAGGCTAGGAATAGGGAGAGAGTGCAGTTGAACACGTGGCTGCAGGAATGGTTTTGGAGGGAGGGCTTCAGGTATTTGGATAATTGGAGCGCATTCTGGGGAAGGTGGGACCTGTACAAGCAGGACAGGTTGCATCTGAACCAGAGGGGCACCAATATCCTGGGGGGGAGGTTTTCTAGTACTATTCGGGAGGGTTTAAACTAATTTGGCAAGGGAATGGGAACCGGATCTGTAGTCCAGCAACTAAGGTAGACGATAGTCAGGACGCCAAAGCACGTAGTGATGCAGTGGGGAAGGTAACAATGACAAAGGAGAGTACTTGCAGGCAAGGAGATGGGTTGAAGTGTGTATACTTTAATGCAAGAAGCATCAGGAAAAAGGTGGGTGAACTTAAGGCATGGATCTGTACTTGGGACTACGATGTGGTGGCCATCACGGAAACTTGGATAAAGGAGGGGCAGAAATGGTTGTTGGAGGTCCCTGGTTACAGATGTTTCAACAAGATTAGGGAGGATGGTAAAAGAGGTGGGGGTGGCATTGTTAGTTAGAGATAGTATAACAGCTGCAGAAAGGCAGTTCGAGGGGGATCTGCCTACTGAGGTAATATGGGTTGAAGTTAGAAATAGGAAAGGAGCAGTCACCTTGTTGGGAGTTTTCTATAGGCCCCCCAATAGCAGCAGAGATGTGGAGGAAAAGATTGGGAAACAGATTTTGGAAAGGTGCAGAAGTCACAGGGTAGTAGTCATGGGCGACTTCAACTTCCCAAACATTGAGTGGAAACTCTTTAGATCAAATAGTTTGGATGGGGTAGTGTTTGTGCAGTGTGTCCAGGAAGCTTTTCTAACACAGTATGTAGATTGTCAGACCAGAGGGGAGGCCATATTGGATTTAGTACTTGGTAATGAACCAGGGCAGGTGATAGATTTGTTAGTGGGGGAGCATTTTGGAGGTAGTGACCACAATTCTGTGACTTTCACTTTAGTAATGGAGAGGGATAGGTGCGAGCAACAGGGCAAGGTTTATAATTGGGGGAAGGGTAAATACAATGCTGTCAGACAAGAATTGAAGTGCAGAAGTTGAGAACATAGGCTGTCAGGGAAGGACACAAGTGAAATGTGGAACTTGTTCAAGGAACAGGTACTGCGTGTCTTTGATATGTATGTCCCTGTCAGGCAGGGAAGAGATGGTCGAGTGAGGAAACCATGGTTGACAAGAGAGGTTGAATGTCTTGTTAAGAGGAAGAAGGAGACTTATGTAAGGCTGAAGAAACAAGGTTCAGACAGGGCGCTGGAGGGATACAAGATAGCCAGGAGGGAACTGAAGAAAGGGATTAGGAGAGCTAAGAGAGGGCATGAAAAATCTTTGGCGGGTAGAATCAAGGAAAACCCCAAGGCCTTTTACACATATGTGAGAAATATGAGAATGACTAGAGCGAGGGTAGGTCCGATTAAGGACAGTAGCGGGAGATTGTGTATTGAGTCTGAAGAGATAGGAGAGGTCTTGAACAAGTATTTGTCTTCAGTATTTACAAACGAGAGGGGCCATGTTGTTGGAGAGGACAGCGTGAAGCAGACTGATAAGCTTGAGGAGATACTTGTCAGGAAGGAAGATGTGTTGCGCGTTTTGAAAAACACGAGGATAGACAAGTACCCCGGGCCTGACGGGATATATCCAAGGATTCTATGGGAAGCAAGAAATGAAATTGCAGAGCCGTTGGCAATGATCTTTTCGTCCTCGCTGTCAACAGGGATGGTACCAGAGGATTGGAGAGTGGCGAATGTCGTGCCCCTGTTCAAAAAAGGGAATAGGGATAACCCTGGGAATTACAGGCCAGTTAGTCTTACTTCGGTGGTAGGCAAAGTAATGGAAAGGGTACTGAGGGATAGGATTTCTGAGCATCTGGAAAGGCATTGCTTGATTAGGGATAGTCAGCACGGATTTGTGAGGGGTAGGTCTTGCCTTACAAGTCTTATTGAATTCTTTGAGGAGGTGACCAAGCATGTGGATTAAGGTAAAGCAGTGGATGTAGTGTACATGGATTTTCGTAAGGCATTTGATAAGGTTCCCCATGGTAGGCTTATGCAGAAAGTAAGGAGGCATGGGATAGTGGGAAATTTGGCCAGTTGGATAACAAACTGGCTAACCGATAGAAGAAAGAGAGTGGTGGTGGATGGCAAATATTCAGCCTGGAGCCCAGTTATCAGTGGCGTACCGCAGGGATCAGTTCTGGGTCCTCTGCTGTTTGTGATTTTCATTAACGACTTGGATGAGGGGGTTGAAGGGTGGGTCAGTAAATTTGCAGATGATACGAAGATTGGTGGAGTTGTGGATAGTGAGGAGGGCTGTTGTCGGCTTCAAAGAGACATAGATAGAATGCAGAGCTGGGCTGAGAAGTGGCAGATGGAGTTTAACCCTGACAAGTGTGAGGTTGTCCATTTTGGAAGGACAAATCTGAATGCGGAATAGGGTTAATGGTAGGGTTCTTGGCAATGTGGAGGAGCAGAGAGATCTTGGGGTCTATGTTCATAGTTCTTTGAAAGTTGCCACTCAAGTGGATAGAGCTGTGAAGAAGGCCTATGGTGTGCTAGCGTTCATTAGCAGAGGGATTGAATTTAAGAGCCGTGAGGTGATGATGCAGCTGTACAAAACCTTGGTCAGGCCACATTTGGACTACTGTGTGCAGTTCTGGTCACCTCATTTTAGGAAGCATGTGTAAGCTTTGGAAAAGGTGCAAAGGAGGTTTACCAGGATGTTGCCGGGAATGGAGAGTAGGTCATACGAGGAAAGGTTGAGGGTGCTAGGCCTTTTCTCATTAGAACGGAGAAGGATGAGGGGCGACTTGATAGAGGTTTATAAGATGATCAGGGGAATAGATAGAGTAGACAGTCAGAGACTTTTTCCCCGGGTGGAACACACCATTACAAGGGGACATAAATTTAAGATAAGTGGTGGAAGATATAGATGGGATGTCAGAGGTAGGTTCTTTACCCAGAGAGTAGTGGGGGCATGGAATGCACTACCTGTGGTAGTAGTTGAGTCGGAAAAGTTAGGGACCTTCAATCGGCTATTGGATAGGTAGTTGGATTAGGGTAGAATAATGGAGTGTAGGTTAACTTCTTAAGGGCAGCACGGTAGCATTGTGGATAGCAAAATTGCTTCACAGCTCCAGGGTCCCAAGTTCGATTTCGATTTGGGTCACTGTCTGTGTGGAGTCTGCACATCCTCCCCGTGACTGCGTGGGTTTCCTCCGGGTACTCCGGTTTCCTCCCACAGTCCAAAGATGTGCAGGTTGGGTGGATTGGCCATGAAAAATTGTCCAAAATTCTATGATTAATCTGGGACAAAGGTTCGGCGCAACATCGTGAGCCGAAGGGCCTGTTCTGTGCTGTATTTCTCTATCTATCTCTATCTATCTAACCCAACGCCTTAACACATTATATTCAACAGATAGATTCCTCGGCATGGTGGGAGGATCTGTGGAAATGAGACTCAAACATGCAGATAAATACATTGATTCACATTATCTCCCACGAGCTGGTCAGAATCGAAATGCATGCATTGTGTACTGGACCTGCATCATTTCCTGGACTAAAAAGACGCACAAGAATTGGGGATGGAGAATTGCGTTCAGTAATTGGGGAAGTAAGGTATCGGATCAGGTTCCTGTAATTCAGTGACGACAAATGCCGATGGTATGACCACAGGCCTCCATGACTCTAAGCTGGATACAAGGCCAATATCAGTGATGTTGCAGAGCAGATACCAGAGTCGACACCTGAGAGTTGGCGACGTTGTGCTGGGCCACCGCACGAAAGGGGGGAATTGGCGGCCGGAAACTAATGCATTTGGCTTAATTACAATGATTTGTCTCGCCAATCAACAGTCGTACTTTATTAAAGGATCGCATGGGGTTTTAGAAACAGTATAGTATTTCAGGAATGTTAAGGGAAATTCCACACTCATGGTAAAGGCATAGCCCAACAAGAAACCGCTGTGGCAAAGAACACTGACACGAGCAGAACGCATATCATAAGCTTGTGTTTTGGTGATCTCGCCAACTTGACTTTCGACGACTAAAGTAACAACCAAATCTAGCAGTGCAAGGCCAACCCGGCTAGCAACAAGGGAAGTGATTAGCGAAGAGCTACAGAGGGAGAAGGGTGAAAAATGCTTGTTCTGCCTTGTGAACGCTAGCAATTTGTTTCATGCAAATCTCTGAACCACACAATGTTAAAATGTAAATACTGCCTTGCCTATGTTACCTACAATGTACAAATATTGCTTGATTTCTCATTCTCACAGGGCCTGCTTCAGATGCCTCTCACGAAAGTTGTGCTCTCTCAATGCATTAGCTAATAAAACATCGTCCTGGACCTGACTCTCCTGAGATTATTTCATGCCATAATCTTCTCGACAACACATGCATTAAACTGGGGCGGGGAGGAGGAGATGTGAAAAGTGATAAAGAAAGTAAGAATGACAATCAGAGAATGTAGAAATCAATGACAATTGAGAGAAATATTCTTAGAGAATGCAAAGAATAGACTGCTAGCATGATATAAAAAGAAAGGAAAATAATGTGGATGGGCCCTATTCACAATTAAGATGCTGATATACATGTTGAGATTCATGGCGTTGCTGGAATAAATAATGACTACGTGTGTTGCTATTGACTAATAATGAGGATCGAAATACAGATAACAGACACGAATGCATGGACAAAATTGGGACGCAGGATGTATACCGTGATGGATTATAGCAAGTATGTCCCTTGGCCCAGCCCGCATTGTCACAGTGATAATTGAATATCTGGAATGGTTAAGAGTTTGAAATGGCCTGTTGCGTTTTGAATGATTTGAGGTTTACGACGTTTGCGGGAAAATCGAACGAGTGGAATGATCCCATTTATATGTAATAGTGTCAAGGATGAGGGTTTTAACAGTAGATTATCTGAGACAGAGTGGATGGCTGATCGATATTATGGGCATGGAGCCAGACGGTCTGAGTGATTAATGACCCTGAGAGGATTATGTGTTAAACACGAAAATAAGCTGACCTTCGTTTTTCTTCATAAGACCACAAAGACATAGGAGCGAATTAGGCCATTCGACCCATCGAGTCTCCTCCTCCATTCAATCATGGCTGATATTTTTCTAATCCCCATTCTCCTGCCTTATTCCTATAAACCCTGATCCCTTTGTCAATCAAAGAACAATGAACAAAGAACAAAGAAAATTACAGCACAGGAACAGGCCCTTCGGCCCCCCGACCTGCGCCGATCCAGATCCTTTATCCTAACCTGTCGCCTATTTTCCAAGGATCTACTTCCCTCTGATCCCCGCCCGTTCATATGTATGTCCAGATGCATCTTAAATTATGCTATCGTGCCCGCCTCTACCACCACCGCTGGCAAAGCGTTCCAGGCACACACCACCCTCTGCGTAAAAAACTTTCCACGCCCATCTCCCTTAAACTTTTCCCCTCACCTTGAAATCGTGACCCTTTGTAATTGACACCACCACTCTTGGAAAAAACTTGTTGCGATCCATCCTGTCCATACCTATCATAATTTTGTAGACTTCAATCACGTCCCCCCCCTCAACCTCCATCTTTCCAACGAAAACAATCCTGACCTACTCAACCTTTCGTCATAGCTAGCACCCTCCATGTACTCTTGTACTCAATACCCCGTCCGATGAAGGAAAGCATGCTGTATGCCTTCTTGACCACTCTATCGACCTGCGTTGCCACCTTCAGGGTACAATGGACCTGGACTCCCAGATCTCTCTGTACATCAATTTTCACCAGGACTCTTCCATTGACCATATAGTCCGCTCTTGAATTAGATCTTCCAAAATGCATCACCTCGCATTTACCCGGATTGAACTCCATCTGACATTTTTCTGCCCCACTCTCCAATCTATCTATATTTTGCAGTATCCTCTGACAGTCCTCCACGCTATCTGCAACTCCACCAATCTTAGTATCATCTGAAAACTTGCGCATCAGACCACCTTCACCTTCGTCCAGATAATTTATGTATATCACAAACAACAGTGGCGCGAGAACGGATCCCTGTGGAACACCACTAGTCACCTTTCTCCATTTTGAGACACTCCCTTCCACCACTACTCTCTGTCTCCTGTTGCCCAGCCAGTTCTTTATCCATCTAGCTAGTACACCCTGAACCCCACACGACTTCACTTCAAGAACGTATCTATCTCTGTCTTCAAGACACTCAGAGATTTGGCCTCCACAGCCTTCTGCAGCATAATTGCTACAGCTTTACCACCCCCTAGCTGAAGAAATTCCTCCTCAACACTGTTTTAAAGGACGTTCCCTTTCGTCTCAGATGGCGTCCTCTGGTTCTCGTTGTTCCTGCAAGTTGAAACATCCTCTCCACGTACGCTCTATCCAGGCCGCCTTGTACGCTGTAAGTTTCAATAAGATCCCCATTCTTCCTTCTAAACTCCAACGAGTACAGACCCAGACACCTGAACCGTTCCTCATACGAAAATCAGTTCATTCCTGGGACAATCCTTGGGAACCTCCTGTGGACCCTTTCCAAGGCCAGCACATCCTTCCTTAGATACGGTCCCCAAAACTGCTCATAATACTCCAAATGCGGGCTGCAGGGCATTTATACAGCCTCAGAAGTGCATCCCTGGCCAGTTGCTTTTAACTAGCGTGAATAGTGACATTGGAGATCTAGGGAAATTAAGTTATTGCATAGATCAAAGTTGTTTGAGCCCCTTCCTCAATTCAGTTTCAGTAAATGCCTGCACATCAAGCTCGGCATATTTGAGAACGAGTCTGTTGATGCATGGACGGCACAGACATCGAGACGTCTTGGTGGTGTGGAAGCAACGGGTGTTGCCAACATGCATAGCATCATCAGACAATGAGAGAATCGTTACAGTGCAGAACTAAGCCATCCGGCCCAGAGCGTCTGCAGCGACTCACCGAAAGAGCACCCTCTCCAGAACCACTCCCCCGCCATATCCCCTGTCATATTATTAGTTAAGCACACGTCGCCTGCACATCTTTGGAAACTAAGGGTCAATTGAGCACGGTCAATCCACCTAACCTGTGCATCTTTGGAAGCTAAGGGCCAATTTAGCATTGAGAATCTTTACGACAGCACATCTTTGGACTGTATGGGGCAATTTAGCATGGCCAATGCACAGAACCTGCACATCCTGTTGAACCTGCCGTGTTTTAAGATTAAGTGGCTGAATGTAGATGAAATATAGGAGACGATCCTTGCCTCTTCAAAAGTAGAAGCGGGGGTGGGGGTGGGCGTAAAGATAACAGATCCAAGGTTATGCTCTGGCTCCAACGTAGCTGGAGTGATTGGAACGTTGTTAGAAGACTCCAACCTCTCTGGACTATGAAGGAGAAACATTCTAGGAGGTTTATATAGGCAAATTATGGAAAATACAACGTTGAAGATAGGCGAGACTGCTTTCGTCTCAAAGCATGTTAATTCGTAAAGTGGATAAGAGATTTGACAAAGACAGAAAGTTGATTAGAGTGATTTGGACATGTCATTGGTGGAAAGATGCCCGTGGTTATAGAACATGAGAGCATCTCCACCACACAGCAGAGGCACGTTGAGTCATTGGAGCTGCAATTTGGAAGCACGCAGAGGCTCACGGTGCTTTTCATTTTTTGGACAAAGAGGTGCTCGGGGCAGTTTTAAACGATGGTACGCCGAGCGGATGGTTCCAGCTGAGCAGACAGAACAATTAAACACAGGAGCAACATGGACCCCTAGTGGGAAAGTGCGCGAACAACAAATTGCGAGAATGAACTTGAGGGAAGCGCATGCGGATCTCAAGGACAAATTGAGCCCCAAGAAGCCATGATCTGAATTGTCCAGAAGGTAGAGAGAAACATTTATCTGACCATTCATCGGGTGCGCAGTGGAACACTGCAAGGAAACGGGGAAAATGTAAGGCAATGGCAAAATGCTCATTCTGCATCATAACACGTCTGTGATTCCGTGACTTGTGACAGACATTGTTAAATGTAACGTAGACGAAATGGAGAGCGGACACACTATTTGTTTTCAGAAACAGATGCGTGGGATTTAATTTTGGGGTTAATGCACGAGGTACAAACTATGCCGAGACGAAACACAACTTTGTTAAATATATGGAAAAGGCGATTTCGAAGCGATATGCGGAAACTCAACGTGATTATAAATATTTAACCTCTGCAAACGACTGGAAGAATATTAAACGTGAGCATCTCTAAGTTTGGAAATGAACAGCTAAAAGTGGATCTGACTCCCAATATAAGTTGGCGGTGTAAAGACGGGAGCATTGTGCAACGCTGGATGCGCAATAACATCTCCCTTGGCAGATATTAGACCATAAGATATAGGAGTGGAAGTAAGGCCATTCGGCCCATCGAGTCCACTCCGCCATTCAATCATGGCTGATGGGCATTTCAACTCCACCTACCAGCATTCTCCCCGTAGCCCTTAATAAGACCAATCATATTGCTACATGATTGATCAGAGGGCGTAATCGGACGGTCCGCTACTTCTTGACACTGGTGAAATAGCATCGGAAATTCAAATCAATGCATTATATTCTATGCAAGATATATCTCGTCAGTTTGGATGATGTTGAAGGGCGAGATTAGCTGCATGGCCTGATAAAAAAATTACAATATCCTCCGCAGTGGTAATAACATGATTAACGAAAGAACATGGTGCGTATCGAAACATACATTCCTTGTCTTTCTGCCTTTGAACATAATTTTAGAAACACTCAGTGTGAACATCAAGGCAACATAATCACAGCAGCACAGCTAAACGCGGATCCATATCTTTCGCAACGGAATGTAATTACCTACCGGGGATTGCAAGAGCCGCTATTATGGGATAGTAAATCATCACTGCCTGGACAATTAGCGGTAACTCCATAAATGGCGATTCGGTGAATGGAGCTCTCATTTTGTCGAACAGGTGCTGACACAAGGCTCCAAATGACTCTCTGCAATTAGAGTCTGAGAGAACACTTGTACCTATAATTGAGGAAACCTCCCGTGGGATGTCGGCACAGCAGAAGTGGCGACATTAGTTCCAGCCGTTGGAACATTGCATTGCCTGTCGTATGAATGCTTCGCAAATATGATCAAAACATATATCGATGGCCTCTGATTTTAACCAGCGATGTTCCCTATCGTGGGTGGTCCAGACCAGCCCTTTAGAATTTGGCAGCAGTGGTGTCAGCCACCGATGAATCGAATTAAATGCCATCCAAGCATTTCCAGTATAATAATCTACTTTTCTTATGCAGCCCCACGGTACGATGTGCACTATAGTTATGGATTCATATGCAAAGTAACAAGGTATATTCTTTGAACAAAATCGTTCCTATAACGGCAGATGCAGTACTGTCAGTGCAATATTTAGTTCTCAACTTTTGGCAACAAATAGCAAAAAAGCGATCGAAAGTGAAAGCGGCTGTCAACCAGACATAAATATCTGTAGATGCATGACTTTGGGCGGATTGTAAAGAGCAACCATGTGTAATGATCAGGTAAGAAGTCGGAAAACCAGCGGCCTTAATTCGAGTTAATATCTCGTAATACATCATGACCAGTCGATCGACCGCTGCCATGGCCAGCAAGTATCGTGTGACACATCTGGATAGCCCGCACGTTCCCTGGGATAGCAACACAATCGTCATCAAGTTGGTTGCAAGGGAGGATAAAGTGGGAAAGAGAAAATCAGCCAAGAAGTGACAGAAACTATTGATATTTCAAAGCAATGTCTGAGGCCAAGAAGGCATCAAACAAACATTTGCTATTCAATGTGAGAAATCTCACAAAACCAGGTTAAAGTCCAACAAGTTTGTTTCCAATCACTAGCTTTCGGAGCACTGCTCCTTCCTTAGGTGAATCACCTGAGGAATCTGAAAGCTATGATTTGAAACAAACCTGTTGGACTTCAACCTGGTGTTGCAAGACGTCTTACTGTGCTCAGCCCAGTCAAACGAAGCCATCTCCACATCATTGTGTGGCCACCTAGGATGGCCACTTTCAGTACGTAAAATGGACACTCAAAGAACAAAAGAACGAAGAAAAGTACACCACAGGAACAGGCCCTTTTGCCGTCAAAGTCCGTGCAGGCCATGCTGCCCGACAAAATTAAAATCTTCTGCACTTGCTGCGTCCGGATCTCTCTATTCCCATCATATTCATGGATTTTTCAAGATACCCCTTAAACGTCACTATCGTCCCTGCTTCCACCACCTCCTCTGGCAACGAGTTCCAGTCACCATTACCCTCTGTGTAAAAAACTTCCCTCGCACATCGACTCTAAACATTTCCCCTCGCACCTTAAACCAATGCCCCGAGTAATTGATCCCTCTACCCTGCGGAAAAGCCTCTGACTATCCACTCTGTCTATGTCCCTCATAATTTTGTAGACCTCTATCAGGTCGCCGCTCAACGAATCTGGTCGGAGCGAAAGCAACAGGGTAGTTATTATGGGGGACTTTAACTTTCCAAATATTGACTGGAAACGCTATACATGGGTCCGTTTTTGTCCAATGTGTGCAGGAGGGTTTCCTGACACAGTATGTAAATAGGGCAACGAGAGGCGAGTCTATGTTGGATTTGCTATTGGGTAATGAACCAGGACAGGTGTTAGATTTGGAGGTAGGTGAGCACTTTGGTGATAGTGACCACAATTCGATTACGTTTACTTCAACGATGGAAATGGATAGGTAAATACCGCAGGGCAAGAGTTATAGCTGGGGAAGGCAATTATGATGCGATGAGGCAAGACGTAGGGTGCATGGGATCGAGAGGAAAACTATAGGGTAAGGGCACAATGGAAATGTGGAGCTTGTTCGAGGAACAGCTACTGCGTTTTCTTGATAAGTATGTACCTGTCAGACAGAGAGGAAGTGGTCCAGCGAGGGAACCGTGGTTTATTAAAGCATTTGAAACACTTGTCAAGAGGACGATGGAGGCTTATGTGAAGGTGAGACGTGATGGTTCAGTTAGGGCGCTCTAGAATTACAAATTAGCTCGGAAGGACTTAAAGAGAGAGCTAAGAAGAGCCATGATGTGGAGATGCCGGCGTTGGACTGGGGTGAGCACAGTAAGAAGTCTTACAACGCCAGGTTAACAACACCTGTTGGACTTGAACCTGGTGTTGTAAGACACCAGATTACGAAGAAGAGCCAGGAGGGAAAATGAGAAGCCTTTGGCAGGCAGGATCAAGGAGAACAATAAAGCATTCTATAGATATGTCAGGAATAACGGTATGACTGGGGTAAGAGTAGGTCCATTCAAGGACAGTAGTGGGAAGTTTGGTGTGGAGTCCGAGGAGATAGGACAGGTGCTAAATGAATATTTCTCGTCAGTATTCACACAGGAAGAAGACAATGTTGTCGAAGAGAATACTGAGATTCAGGCTACTAGACTAGAAGGGTTTGAAGTTCATAAAGAGGAGGTGTTAGCAATTCTGGAAAGTGTGAAAATAGATAAGTCCCCTGGACCAGATGGGAGTCTTCCTAGGATTCTATGGGAAGATAGAAAGGAAATTGCTGAGCCTTTGGCTTTGCTATTTAAGTCATCTTTGTCTGCAGGAATAGTGCCAGAAAACTAAGGGAAATCAAATGTTGTCCCCTTGTTCAACAAGGGGAGTAGAGATAAATCCGGTGACGATAGACCAGTGAGCCTGAATTCTGTTGTGGGCAAAGCCTTGGAAAGGCTTATAAGAGATAGGATGTATAATCATCTGGAAAGGAATAATTTGATTAGAGATAGTCAACACGATTTTGTGAAGGGTAGGTCGTGCCTCACAAACCTTACTGCGTTCTTTGAGAAGGTGGCAAAACAGGTGCATGAGGGTAAAGCAGTTGATGTGGTGTTTATGGATTTCAGCAATGCGTTTCATAATGTTCCCCACGGTAGGGTATTTTAGAAAATACGGTGTCATGGGATTCTGGGTAATTTAGCAGTTTAGATCAGAAATTGGCAAGCTGGAAGAAGACGAAGGGTGGTGGTTGATGGCAAGTGTTCAGACTGGAGTCCAGTTACTAGTGGTGTTCCACAAAGATCTGTTTTGAGGCCAATACTGTTTGGAGGAGGAAGTCGAAGGATGAGTGAGTAAATTTGCTGATGACACTGAAGTTGGTGGAGTTGTGGACAGTGCGGAAGGATGTTACGAGTTACAGAGGGACATAGATAAGCTGCAGCGCTGGGATGACAGGTGGCAAATGGAGTTAAATGTAGAAGAGTGTGAGGTGATTCATTTTGGAAAGAATAACATTAAGGCAGAGTACTGGGCAAATGGGAAGATTCTTGGTAGTGTGGATGAGCAGAGAGATCTCGGTGTCCATGTACTTAGAACATAGAACAGTACAGCACAGAACAGGCCCTTCGGCCCTCTATGTTGTGCCGAACAATGATCACCCTACTTAACCCACGCAACCCGTATACCCGTAACCAAACAATCCCCCCATTAACCTTACACTACGGGCAATTTAGCATGGCCAATCCACCTAACCCGCACATCTTTGGACTGTGGGAGGAAACCGGAGCACCCGGAGAAAACCCACGCACACACGGGGAGGACGTGCAGACTCCACACAGACAGTGACCCAGCCGGGAATCGAACCTGGGACCCTGGAGCTGTGAAGCATTGATGCTAACCACCATGCTACCGTGAGGCCCCTAAATTTAGATCCCTGAAATTTGCCACCCAGGTTGAGAGGATGGTTAAGAAGCCGTACGGTGTGTTAGCTTTGATTGGTAGAGGAATTGAGTTTAGGAGCCATGGGGTCATGTTGCAGCTGTACAAAACTATGGTGCGTTTTCATTTGGAGTATTGCGTGCAATCCTGGTCGCCGCATTATAGGAAGGATGTGGAAGCATTGGAAAGGGAGCAGAGCAGATTTACCAGAATGTTGACTGTTATGGAGGGAAGATTTTATGAGGGAAGGCTGAGGGACTTGAGGCTGCTTTCGTTGGAAAGAACAAGGTTAAGTGGTGACTTATTTGAGGCATACAAGATGATCAGAGGATTAGATAGGGTGGACAGTGAGAGCCTTTTTCCTCGGATGGTGATGTCTAGCACGAGGGGACATAGCGTTATATTGAACGGAGATAGATACAGGACAGATGTCAGAGGTATGTTTACTCAGAGAGTAGTAAGGGCGTGGAATGCCCTGCCTGCAACAGTAGTGGACTCGCCAACACTAAACGCATTCAAATGGTCATTGGATAGGCATATGGATGATAGGGGAGTAATTTAGATGGGCTTTAGAGTGGTTTCACAGGACGGTGCAACATCGAGGGCTGAAGGGCCTGTACTGCGCTGTAATGTTCGATGTTCTATGTTCTCTGTTCAACCTCCGACGTTCCAGTGAGAACAAACCGAGTTTATTCAACCGCTCCTCATAGTTAATGACCTCCATACTAGGCATCATCCCAGTAAATCTCTTCTGCACCCTCTCTAAAGCCTCCACATCCTTCTGGTAGTGTGGCGGCCAGAATTCAACACTATACTCCAAGTGTGGCCTAACTGACGTTCCATACAGCTGCACGATGACTTGCCAATTCTTCTCCTCAATGCCCCGGCCAATGAAGGTAAGCATGCCGTATGCCGTCTTGACTACCTTCTCCACCTGTCTTGCCGCTTTCAGTGACATGTGGACATGTACACCTAGATCTCTCTGACTTTCAACACCCTTGAGGGTTCAACCATTCACTGTCTATTTTCTACCCCCATTAGATGTTCCAAAATGCATTACCTCACATTTGTCCGGATTAAACTCCATCTGCCATCTCTCCACCCAAGTCTCCAAACGATCTAAATCCTGATGTATCCTCTGATAGTCATCATCGCTATTCGCAATTCCACCAACCTTTGTGTCATCTGCAAACTTATTAATCAGACCAGTTACATTTTTCCTTCAAATCATTAATATATACTCCGATCAGCAAATGTCCGAGCACTGATCCCTGCGGAACACCACTTGTCGCAGCCATTCAATTAGAAAAGCATCCTTCCATTGCTACTCTCTGCATTCTATGACCCAGCCACTTCAGTTTCCACCTTGCCAGATCACCCCTGAACCCGTGTGACTCACAGAGCCTGCAGGGAAATATGGACAATACGAAGCAAGAAGCAGGCACAGAGCCTGAATGCGTATTTGGGAAGCAGTTACCATAAGGAGTCGATACTCTGGGTCGATTAAATGTTGATGGCGCATCGCCGAGGAACAAACGACTAGGGATGGATGTTTAAATACTCTAGGTCAAGTTGTCATTCGGAAGGGGGAAGTTTTGGGTATTCTAAAAGACATCCTGGGGGCTGATGTGCTAGTGCTCTTCGGGGGGGGGGTGTTAAACTAATTCAGCAGGGAGATGGGAACCTAAATTATAGTCGCAGTGTACAGGATGTTGAGAGTAGTGAGGTAAGGGAGAGGGTTAAAAGTCAGAAAGAGGGCACCGGCAAGCAAGGCGCTGGTTTGAAGTGTGTCTACTTCAACGCCAGGAGCATCCGGAATAAGGTTGGTGAACTTGCAGCATGGGTTGGTTCCCGGGATGTCGATGTTGTGGCGATTTCGGAGACATGGGTAGAGCAGGGACGGTTGTTGCAGGTTCCAGGATTTAGATGTTTCTGTAAGTACAGAGAAGATGGTAAAAAAGGGCGCGGGGTGGTGGGGGGGGGGGGGGGGGGGGTGGTGGTGGGGTGGTGGCGTTGTTAATCAAGGAAAGTATTACGGTGGAAGAAAGGACATTTGAGGACTCGTCTACTGAGGTAGTATGGACCGATGTTGGGAACAGGAAAGGAGAGGTCACCCTGTTGGGAGTTGTCTATAGACCTCCGAATAGTTCCAGAGATGTAGATGAAAGGATTGCAAAGATGATTCTCGACAGGTGCGAGAGTAACAGGGTAGTTGTTAGGGGGGACTTTAACTTTACAAATATTGACTGGAAATACTATAGTTCGAGTACTATAGATGGGTCAGTTTTTGTGCAGTGTGTGCAGGAGGGTTTTCTGAAACAGAATGTAGACAGGGCAACAAGGGGCGATGCCACATTGGATTTGGTACTGGGTAATGAACCCGGCCAGGTGTTAGATTTAGCTGTAGGTGAGCACTTTGGTGATAGTGATCATAATTCGGTTATGTTTACTTCAGCGATGGGCAGTGATAGGTATATACCGCAAGGCAAGAATTATAGCGAAAGGCAATTATGATGCTATTCGGCAAGATTTAGGATGTATAGGATGGGGATGGAAAACGCAGGGGATGGGTACAATCGAAATGTGGAGCTTTTTCAATGAACAGCTACTGCGTTGTCCTTGATAAGTATGTACCTGTCAGGCAGGGAGGAAGTTGTCGAGCAAGGGAACGGTGATTTTCTAAGGAAGTTGAAGCACTTGTCAAGAGGTTGAAGAAGGCTTATGTTAGGATGAGACATGAAGGCTCAGTTAGGGCACTTGAGAGTTACAAGTTAGCCAGGAGGGACCTAAAGGGAGAGTTAAGAACAGCGAGGAGAGGACACGAAAAGTCGTTGGCGGATAGGATCAAGGAAAACCCTAAGGCTTTCTTTCGGTATATCGGCAACAAAAGAATAGTAGTGGAAAATTGTGTGTGGAATTAGAAGTGATAGGGGAAGCGTTAAATTGATATTTTCGTAAGTGTTTCCAATGGAGAAAGACAATGTTGTCGAGGAGAATACTCAGGTACAGTCGACCAGCTATATTGGATTGAGGTTCACAAGGAGGAGGTGTTAGCAATTTTGGAAAGTGTAAAAATAGATAAGTCCCCTGGGCCAGATGGGATTTATCCTAGGATTCTCTGGGAAGACTGGAGGATAGTAAATGCTGTCTCCTTGTTCAAGAAGGGGAGTAGAGACAACCCTGGTAATTATAGACCTGTGAGCCTGATTTAGATTGTGGGTAAAATGTTGGAAAATGTTATAAGAGATAGGGCTGATAATCATCTTGAAAAGAACAAGTTGATTAGCGTTACTCAACATGGTTTTGTGAAGGGTAGGTCATGCCTCACAGACCTTATTGAACTGGTGGATGAGGGTAAAGCGGTTGATGTGGTGTATATGAATTTCATTAAGGCGTTTGATAAGGTTCTCCACGGTAGGCTACTGTAGAAAATAAGGAAGTGTGGGATTGAAGGTGATTTAGCGGTTTTGATCAGTAATTGGCTAGCTGAAAGAAGGAAAAGGGTGGTGGTTGATTGCAAATGTTCATCCTGGAGTTCAGTTACTAGTGGTGTACCGCAAGGATCTGTTTTGGGGCCACTGCTGTTTGTCGGTTTTATAAATGACCTCGAAGAGTGTGTAGAAGGATGGGTTAGTAAATTTGCAGGTGATACGAAGGTCGGTAGAGCTGTGGATAGTGATGAAGAATGTTATAGGATGCAGAGGGACATAGATAAGCTGCAGAGCTGGGCTGAGAGGTGGCAGATGGAGTTTAATGCGGAAATGTGTGAGGTGGTTCACTTTGAAAGGAGTAACAGGAATGCACGGTACTGGGCGAATGGCAAGATTCTTGGTAGCGTAGATGAACAGAGAGATTTCGGCATCTAGGTACATAAATCTCTGAAAGTAGCCACCCAGGTTAATAGGCCAGGTAAGAAGGTATATGGTGTGCTAGCCTTTATCAGTAGGGGGATTAAGTTTCGGAGCCACGAGGTCATGTTGTAGCTGTACATAACTCTGGTGCGGCCGCTCCTGGAGTACTGCGTGCAGTTCTGGTCACCACATTATAGGAAGGATGTGGAAGCTTTGGAAAGGGTTCAGAGGAGATTTACTAGGATGTTGCCTGGTATGGAGGTCTTGCCTGGTATGGATGTTGCCTGGTCTTACGAGGAAAGACTCAGGGACTTGAGGATGTTTTCGTTAGAGAGGAGAAGGCTGAGATGTGACTTAATAGAGACATATAAGATAGTCAGTGGGTTAGATAGGGTGGACAGTGAGAGTCTTTTTCTTCGGATGGTGATGACCAACAAGATGGGACATAGCTTTAAATTGAGGGGTGGTAGATATAGGACAGATGTCAGAGGCAGTTTCTTGACTCAGAGAGTAGTAGGGGTGTGGAACGCCCTGCCTGCAAAAGTAGTAGACTCACCAACTTTAAGCGCATTTTAGTCGTCACTGGATAGACATATGGATGAAATGGAATAGTGTAGGTCAGATAATCTTCAGATGGTTTATCAGGTCGGCGCAACTTCGAGGACCAAAGGGCCCGTACTGCGCTGTAATGTTCTATGTTCTATGTTCTACATTAAGGTGGACAAGTCCCCATGACCGGATGGGATCTATCCCAGGTTACTGAGGGAAGGGAGGGTTGAAATAGCTGAGGCCTTAACAGACATATTTGCAGCATCCTTGAGCACGGGTGAGGCCCCGGAGGACTGGAGAATTGCTAATGTTGTCCCTTTGTTTAAGAAGGGTAGCAGGGATAATCCAGGGAATTATAGACCTGTGAGCTTGACGTCAGTGGTAGGCAAACTGTTGGAGATGATACTGAGGGATAGGATCTATTCACATCTGGAAGAAAATAGACTTATCAGTGATAGGCAGCATGGTTTTGTGTAGGGAATGCCATGTCTTACGAACATAATCCGACTCAACTACTTCCACAGGCAGTGCATTCCATGCCCCCACTACTCTGTGGAAATAAGCTACCTCTGACATCCCCCCTATATCTTCCACCATTCCCCTTAGATTTATGGCCTCTTGTCATGGTTCGTTCCACGCGGGGACAAAGTCTCTGCCTATCTACTCTATCTATTCCCCATATCATCTTAAAAACCTCCATCATGTCGACTTTCATCCTTCTCCGTTCGAATTACAAGAGGCCGAGCACCCTCAACCTTTCCTCGTCAGACCTACTCTCCATTCCAGGAAACATCCTGGTAAATCTGCTTTGCACCTTTTCCAAAGCTTCCACATCCTTCCTAAAATGAGGCGACCAGAAACCCACACAGTACTCCAAACGTGGCCTTACCAAGGTTATGTACAGCTGCATCATCACCTTCCTGCCCTTAAATTCAACCCCTCTGCTAATGAACGCCAGCACACCATAGGCCTTCTTCACAGCTCTTCCACTTTGAAACTTTCAAAGATCCATTAACTTAGACCCCAAGATCTCTCTGCTCCACATTGCCAAGAACCCTTCCGATTACCCTGTATTCCGCATTCATATTTGTCCTTCCGAAATGGACAAACTCACACTTTTCATGGTTAAACTCCATCTGCCACTTCACAGCCCAGCTCTGCATCCTATCTATGTCTCTTTGCAGCCGACAGCTGTCCTCCTCACTATCGACAACTCCTCCAATCTTCGAATCGCCTGCAAATTTACTGACCCATACTTCAACTCCCTCATCCAAGACATTAATGAAAGTCACAAACACCAGAGGACCCAGAACTGATCCCTGCGGTGCGCCACTGGTAACTGGGCTCCAGGCTGATTACTTGCCATCCACCAACACTCTCTGGCTTCTATCGGTTAGCCAGTTTGTTATCGCACTGGCAAAATTTCCCACTCTCCCATGCCTCCTTACGTTCTGCATAAGTCTACCTTGGGGAACGTTATTAAATCCCTTACTAAAAACCATGGACACTATATCCACTGCTTTACCTTCATCCACAAGCTTGGTCAACTCCTCAAAGAATTCAGTAAGACTTGTCAGGCAAGACCTCCCACTCACAAATCCGTGCTGACTATCTCTAATGAAGCAGTGTATTTCCAGATGTTCAGAAATCCTATCCCTCAGTATGCTTTTCATTACTTTGCCGACCAACGAAGTAAGACTAACTGGCCTGTAATTCCCAGAGTTAACCCTATACCCTTTTTTGAACAGGGGCACGACATTCGCCACTCTCCAATCCCCCGGTACCACCCCTGTTGACAGTGAGGACGAAAATATCATTACGAATGGCTCTGCAATTTCATTTCTTGCTTCCCCTAGAATTCTTGCATATATCTCGTCAGGCCCGGTGGCCTCTTCGTTCTTAACAAGCATCTCCTCGAGCTTACCAGTCTGTTTTCTCCTGTCCTTTCCAACAATATGCCCCCCTCATTTGTAAATACTGAAGAAAAGTATTCGTTCAAGACCTCTCCTATCTCTTCAGACTCAACAAACAATCTCCCGCTACTCTCCTTGATCGGACCTACCCTCGCTCTAGTCATTCTCATATTTCTCAAATATGTTTAAAAGGCCTTGGGGTTTTCCTTGATCCCACCCGCCAAAGATTTTTCATGCCCTCTCTTACCTCTCCTAATCCATGCCTTCATTTCCCTCCTGGCTATCTTGACTCCCTGCAGCGCCCTGTCTGAACCTTATTTCTTCAGCCTTACATAAATCTCCTTGTTCCTCTTAACAAGACATTCAACCTCTCTTGTCAACCACGGTTTACTCACTCGACAATCTCTTCCCTGCCTGATATGGACAAACATATCTAGGACACGTAGTATCTGTTCCTTGATCAAGTTCCACATTTCATGTGTGTACTTCCCTGACAGACTAAGTTCTCAACTTATGCACTTCAATTCTTGTCTGACAGCATCGTATTTACGCTTCCCCCAATTGTAAATCTATCCCTCTCCATTACTAAAGTGACTATCTCCAAAATGCTCCCCCACTAAGAAATCTATCACTTGACCTATTGGTCGCGAGTCCCGACGAGCCCAGTAACAGGGATGATGTGATCCAGTTATTAAACCACCTATCCTCGTTGGGTTACGCTGTTTCACAATCAAAGTTCCTGGTGGTTCAGCCAAAGATCAATTTCTTAGGAGTTTTACTTACAGCCACATAAATAAGTCTCGAATACAGTAGGATTGAACCCATATGACAATTCCCCGCCCCTACCACAGTCAAGAGGTCCGTCATTGGCTGTGTGTGGTGAATTATTGTCGGCAGTGGATACCAAACATCGCTGTCCATACAAAGCTGCTGACGCCTTACACTAGCGTAGGGAGGAATTTTACTCTCACCACCGAGGCACCCGAAGCCTTCCGTTGCCTGAAGCAGGCCTTGTTACAAGCACCGGCCCTTGGGAGGCCCCTGTACGACCGACCGTTCCAGATATACTGTACTGTTCTGGAAGGGTGTTCAACGGCGGTACTCACCCAGCAACATGGGGATAAGCACCAGCCGGTGGCATATTACTCTTCCAAACTTGATCCAGTGGCGTTGGGCCACCCTGTTTGCACCCAGATCCTGGCAGCAATATACAATAATTTGCAGGCTGCTGCCGATATAACTCTCCAACAGGGCATTAAGGTGTATAGCTCCCACTCGATCATCGCACTACTGGGGCAGCTGCAGACTCAGCATCTTGCCGCAGCTCGTCAGAATAGGTATGAAATATACCTTTTAAACAATCCACGTCTGTCTTTTAAATATTGTACCACTATCCATCCAGCCTGTTTTCTTATTGGTCCCTCTGACCATGAAGACGAGCATGGACACGATTGTCTCGCCTTGATTCAGGAAGCTACTATGATAAGGGAATATTTGAGCGATATTCCGTCAGATCAACCTGACATGATTATGTATGTTGATGGCAGTGCATTAATAAGCTCCACTTCCGGAGACTCTCCGGTTACGCAATCGTGGATTACGATGGCCTGACCCTAGAAGCGGCCGCTTTTCAGACCCCTTATTCAGTCCAACAAGCCGAACCTTTTGCCCTGACCCGTGCATGTATACTTGGGGTAGATCGCCGGTTAAATATTTATACTGATTCACGATACGCCTTCGGGGTAGTTCATGACTTCGGACAACTCTGGAAGAACAGGCGATTCCTTACCTCAGCAGGCACGGAGATATCCCACCGCGGTTTAGTTAATAACCTACTTGGTCATTGGCCCACTCAAAGACAAAAGGGGGAATTTATGCGTGGACTCAGAGGAAATGGGTGAGATTCTTAATGAGTACTTTGCATCGGTATTCACAAAGGGGAGGGACAAGACGGATGTTGAGGCTAGGGATGAATGTTTAAATACTCTAGGTCAAGTTGTCATACAGAAGGGGGAAAGTGTGGATATTCTAAAAGACATTAAGGTTGCCAAGTCCCCTGGACCGGATGGGATCTATTACAGGTTACTTAGGGAAGCGAGAGTCGAAATAGCTGGGGCCTTAACAGATATCTTTACAGCATCCTTGAGCATGGGTGAGGTTCCGGAGGACTGGATAATTGCTAATGTTGTCCCTTTGTTTAAGAAGTGTATCAGGGAAAATCCAGGGAATTATAGACCTGTGAGCTTGACGTCAGTGGTAGGCAAACTGTTGTAGAAGATACTGAAGGATAGGATCCATTCACATATGGAAAAAATAGACATATCAGTGATAGGCAGCATGATTTTGGCAGGGAAGCTCATGCCTTACAAACCTAATAGAATTCTTTGAGGAAGTGGCAAAGTTAATTGATGAGGGAAGGGCTGTAGATGTCATATACATGGACTTTAGTAAGGCATTTGATAAGGTTTCCCATGGCAAGTTGATGGAAAAAGTGAAGTCGTATGGGGTTCAGGGTGTAGCTAGATGAATAAAGAACAGGCTGGGTAACAGGATACAGAGAGTTGTGGTGGAAGGGAGTGTCTCAAAATGGAGAAGAGTGACTAGTGGTGTTCCACAGGGATCCGTGCTCGGACCACTGTTGTTTGCGATCTACATAAATGACCTGGAGGAGTCATAGGTGGTCTGATTAGAAAGTTTGCAGATTATACAAAGATTGGTGGAGTTGCAGATAGCGAGGAGGACTGTCAGAGAATACAACAAAATATAGATAGATTGGAGAGTTGGGCAGAGAAATGACAGATGGAGTTCAATCCAGGCAAATGCGAGGTGATGCATTTTGGAATATCAAATTCAAGAGCGGACTATATATTCAATGTACAATGGAAGTATCCTGGGGAAAATTGATGTGCAGAGAGATCTGGGAGTTCAGGTCCATTGTCCCCTGAAGGTGGCAACGCAGGTTGATAGAGTGGTCAAGAAGGCATACAGCATGCTTGCCTTCATCGGACGGGGTATTGAGCACAAGAGTCGGCAGGTCATGATACAGTTTTATACGACTTTGGTTAGGTCACATGTGGAATACTGCATGCAGTTCTGGTCGCCACATCAACAGAAGTATGTGGATGCTTTGGAGAGGGTGCAGAGGAGATTCACCAGGATGTTGCCTGGTATGGAGAATGGTATAGCCATGAAGAAATGTTGAGTAGATTAGGATTGTTTTCATTGGAAAGACGGAGATTGAGTGCGGACCTGATTGAGGTCTACAAAATCCTGAGAGGCATGGACAGGGTGGATAGCAAAAAGCTTTTTCCAAGAGTGTGGGTCACAATTTCAAAGTGAGAGGGGGAAAGTTTAAGGGAGATGTGCGTGGAAAGTTTTTTGCGCTGAGGGTGGTGGGTGCCTGAAACGCTTTACCAGCGGAGGTGGTAGAGGCGGGCACGATAGCATCATTTAAGAAGCATCTAGACGGGTATATGAACGGGCGGGAACAGAGGGATGTAGACCTTGGAAAATAGGAGACAGGTTTAGATAAAGGATATGGATCGGCGCAGGTTGGGAGGGTCGAAGGGCCTGTTCCTGTGCTGTAATTTTCTTTGTTCTTTGTTCTTACTGCAGGCCCTCCTTATGCCCGCGCAGATTTCCGTCATTAAATGCGCTGCCCATACAAACGGTAAGAACCTGGTTGACATTGGAAATGAACGTGCAGATTGTGCAGCGCGGACAGCCACGCAAACTCAGCAAGTGGTGGTGCCTCAAAGGTTAAGTCAGATTACACGTTCTGCAATAAATAGGTCTGCCTCTGACAAGCCAATGCCAACAATCCAAGACGTCATGTGGTGACAGGGGGACGCTCCTGAGAGTGATACACAAATGTGGAAACACACAACACACACACAATTTACAGTGCAGAAGGAGGCAATTTTAGACATTAAGGGCAATTTATCATGGCCAATGCACCTAACCTGCATATCTTTGGACTGTGGGAGGAAACCGGAGCACCCGGAGGGAACCCACTCACACACGGGGAGGATGTGCAGACTCAGCACAGATAGTGACCCAAGCCGGAATCGAACCTGGGACCCTGGAGCTGTGAAGCATTTGTGCTGTCCACAATGCTACCGTGCTGCCCATTTAGGTTGAACATATTATTATGTTTCTTCTTTGTGGACCACGCCAGCACATCAGACTTGTATGTCTGATGTGCTAGCATTATGGGTCAGCGAATGTGTACACTTCGCAACTCATTGTGGGGCTTGGGGGACTAGTGATTTGTTACTGGACACTTGGTGGCATCCTAAAATGCAGAGATTTGTCAGCAATATAACACCGGCAAAGGTATCCCTTGTGGTATGGGGCAAACCCCGTTGCCCAGTGTTCCCTTTGGGGGATGGGACGTTTCGGCGTGGCCAGTTGGGCGTGGCCGATTCGGCGGGGCCAGTTCGGCGTAGCCGATTGGAATGGGACGTTTCGACTTGGCCGATTCGGCGGAGTTTTTCGGCGGAGGGACGTCAAATTAGTTATAGTCGCAAAATGTTTGTGCAGCCCTTTTCTTGTATCTTTTCCTTCCAGCCGCCTCAGATATCGTGTCTGTGCACCAAACCGGGTCTGACTTTACACAGCCGGTGTTACTGAAGATATTGTGACTTTACACAATGTGTTAAGTCAGACAGCAGTGTAGATCACTGGGCAGCTGCTTCAATACTTTCAGTAACACCGGCTTTCTTTAAGAGACCCGGCTTGGTGCACAAACACGATATCTTCAGTAACACCGGCTGTGTAAAGTCAGACAGCAGTGTAGATCACTGGCGAACTGGTTTAATGTTGGTGCCTTTCATTAAGAGACCCGGTTTGGTGCACAAACACGATATCTGAGGCGACTGGAAGGAAAAGATACAAGAAATGGGCTGCACAAACATTTTGCGACTATAACTAATTTGACGCCGAAAGGTCCCTCCGCCGGAAAATTCCTCCGTCGAATAGGCTACGCCGAACTGGCCACGCCGAAACGTACCAAACCCTTCCCTTTGAGACGCTCCAGGTGGATTGCATTGAGTTGGAAAGGTGTCAATGTTATAAATATGTTTTGGTTCTTGTGGCTGTGTTCAGCAGATGGATTGAGGCGTATCCGACTACCGATAATAAAGCTGCTACTGTGGCTAAAGTTCTGATGCGGGAAATCATTACATGGACAATGCCTTGATTTTGGTGTACATGTAAATTTGATTTTGGATGTGTTAAGATTGGTACCATAAAGGTCAAGTCAGACCGTGCGGAGAGAGTAGGAAGAGGTTGTATGAGAGAGAGGAGGACTAGGGAGAGGACGGAGCGTGTGAGAAGGCGGGTACAACTAGGTTATCAGGAGATATACGTACTTTTTTTAGGACACAGAATGAGGGAAACCTGGGCAGTATGAATCTCTTCTACCAGATCTACCACCACTTGTATGGCCAGGGACGGGTTGTCTGCGACCCGAACCCCGCATCGGTGTCTAGGTTATTTTCTGTTTCACCGCTTTGGGGCACTCCCCAAACAATGGTTCATTGTCAGCGTTACGAGCCACCGCCCGAGCAAGTCACTCTTCTTTACGATCCGGGTTCAGCACCACCGGTTATTTGCCTTCCCCTTCCTCGGGCTAATTCGCACTCACATTATGATAAGCTTCAATGGTGGAGGGCGTATATACCTAGCCACTTCACTCCCAATAGAGACTCCCAGTCGTACGAGAATTGTTTCAGCAGTGAGGCTGTTTGGTGGTAGAGGTGGAAACGAATATAACATGTCTGTTCCCCACCTATACGGACAGGAGGTGTCACGTCACTCAGACGTACGGCCAATGTGTCTGTTGCAACACCACCTGCGTTCCATTGAATTGAACGCCGGCCTTCAGCTACTTTGTGGCTGAGCTAATGTCTCTCATATCACTGTTGGAACTAGGCTTTCCGCATTGCTAGAAGGCCCGAAATGGCGTTCCAAAGCTGGATAATCTGGGCTACTGGGGAATCCCTGCTTAACCGATATACCGATTGTGATGCTAGCCTGTACACGGAGCAAGGATACTAGTTTCTTTTTCATGGCACAGCGAACAATGTTTTGCCACCCCCATTTGCCCGCCGAATTGCTATCGGGACTCTAGTCCCTACCACAGTCCCCTGCCCATCTGCGTGGATACTGCACAATCAATTGGCACGCCGGACAATCTCAGCCGAATTCTGCGAGAACTGAAAACAACCTCAGGTTCTAGCACCCAACCGGGGCCACTCAGCCCGATGGGGAATTCTGAGCGTCTTGGCACTGGGAGGTCTGGGGGGTTCCTTGGCGGTCAGCGATAGGCATTATTTGATTTTTAGCCTTACCATCCTGGTAGGGAGCCCTCTGGGCAATAACTAAGGAATTGTCTCAACTGCGGTTGTTTGCCATGCAGTACTGGTATGCTCTTGACTATCTTCTGGCCCGTGAGGCTGGGCTACGCGCCATAGTGCAGGGCAAGTGTATCATGGGAGTTCAAGACCTAACCGCTAACATCACTAAAGTTATGGATCGCATGCGGGACCACCTGGGCGGTATGCAGGACCCTGGCTCTTGTGGTAACTGGGGATTCGGAGGTTGGAAGGAATGGTTGATAAATATGGTCATGTATTTAACAGTGGCACTCGGATGCATCTTTGTGGGCCTGGCCATTCTTAAATGCGTGATGGGTAAAATTCAGGGTGCACTGGAACAGATAGACGCCCCGAGAATCTTGGCTGTTAGGATCCACGAGGGTGCAGCGGATGACGGGGTACTGCAACAAGAATTGGCAATGCAGCGACAAATTTTCTTAGCTACGGATTGGACAGATAGGTTATCATGAAATGATAAAAAGAGGGAATGAGTAATTGAACACACGAATGTAATATAAAATAGGATAATTAGTTTGAATAATGTAGAGCATAGAGCCGGTCTGATGGCAGTGAGTTCACAGACAAAGAACAAAGAAATTGAGCAAAGCATGGCCAGAAAGGGGGAGGGGAGCCTCGTGCAGAGGATGGTGAAAAAGATGCTGGGTAACAAGAGGCCCAGGGTTGAGGAATGCGAAGTGAGCCAAACAGGATATATGGCCAGGTCAGGCAGTGTAGAGGATGACCTATGCGAATCGTGTATGTGAAACGTGATGCCATTTGAATGATATGTGCAGAGATTTCTTTGCTTCGGCCTCACTTGGTCGTGGGAGCTTCAGGAGACTGTATGTGTTCTGAATCTCTATAGAGCGGGTCAGCTTTGCAAGTTGTTTAAAAATAAATAATACTGTACCTAAAAATCCCTCTCGAGTTTTATTGAGACCCGACTGACGGGTAAAGAACTTAATTTATCACCACTATTCCTGTGGACAAAGAGGACTTAAAGATCAAAGCCAAAGGCTCAGAAATCACCTCCCTAGCTTCCCAGAGAATCCTAGAATAAATCCCATCCTGCCCAGGTGACTTATCTATGTTCACACGTTCCAGAATTGCTAACACCTCCTCCTTATGATCCTCAAGCCCTTCTAGTCTCGTAGCCTGAATCTCAGTATTCTCCTCGACAACATTGTTTTTTTTCCTGTGTGAATACTGACGAAAAATATTCATTAAGCACCTCTCCTATCTCCTCGGACTGCACGCACAACTTCCCACTCCTGTCCTTGACTGGCCCTACTCTTACCCTAGTCGTTATTTTATTCCTGACATATCTATAGAAAGTTTTAGGGTTATCCTTGATCCTACCTGCCAAAGATTTCTCATGTCTCCTCCTGGCTCTTCTTAGCTCTCTCTTTAGGTCCTTCCTAGCTAACATGTACCTCTCAAGCGCCCGAACTGAATTTTCAATTCTCATTTTTACATAAGCCCCCTTCTTCCTCTTGACAAGTGTTTCAACTAAGTTAGTAAACAACGGTTCCCTTGCTCGACTACTTCCTCCCTGCCTGATAGCTACCTACTTATAAAGGACACGCAGTAGCTGTTATTTGAACAAGCTCGACATTTACATTGTGCCCATGCCCTGCAGTTTTCCTCTCAATCCCATGCATCCTAAATCTTGCCTTATCGCATCATAATTGTCTTTTCCCCAGATATAACTATTGCCCTGCGGTATATACGTATCCCTTTCCATCGCTAAAGTAAACGTAATCGAATTGTCGTCACTATCGCCAAAGTGCAAACCTACCTACAAATCTAACACCTGTCCTGGTTCAGTACCCAGTACCAAATCCAATATAGCCTCTCGTTGGGCTATCTACATACTGTGTCAGCAGACCCTCTTGTACACATTAGCCAAAAACGGACCCGTCTAAAGTACTCGAACTATAGCCTTTCCAGTCAATATTTGGAAGTTTAAAGTCCCCCATAACAACTACCCTGTTGCTTTCGCTCCGATCCAGAATCAACTTTGCAATTCTTTCGTCTGCATCTATGGAACTTTTCGGAGGCCTACAGAAACCCCCCAACAGGGTGACCACTCCTTTCCTGTTTCTAACCTCAGCCCATACTACCTCAGTAGACAAGTCCTCATCAAACTTCCTTTCTGCCGCCGTAATAGTCACCTTGACTATCAATGCCACCCCTCTCCCTATTTTACCACGTTCCCTGAGCTTACTGAAATATCTAAACCCAGGCAGCTGCAACAACTATTCCTGTCCCTGATATTTCCATGTCTCCGAAATGGCCACAACATCGAAATCCCAGGTACGACCCCATGCCGCAAGTTCACCCATCTTATTCCGGATTCTCCTGGCATTGAAGAAGACACATTTTGAACTACCTTCCTGACTGCCGGTACACTCCTGCAACTTTGAAACCTTACTCATGACCTCACTACTCTCAACCTCAAAGAATTTTACAGTGCAGGAGGAGGCCATTTGGTCCATCGAGTCTGCACCGTCTCTTGGAAAGAGCACCCGACCCAAGGCCAACACCTCCACCCTATCCCCATAACCCAGTAACCGCACCCAACACTATGGGCAATTTTTTGGACACTAAAAGCAATTTACCATGGCCAATCCACCTGACCTGCACATCTTTGGACTGTGGGAGGAAACCGGAGCACCCAGAAGAAACCCACGCACACACGGGGAGGATGTGCAGACTCCGCACAGACAGTGACCCAAGCCGCAATCGAACCTGGGACCCTGGAGCTGTGAAGGCATTGTGCTGTCCACAATGCTACCGTGCTGCCCCGACAATGCTACTGCGCTGTATAACCTCCTGTATGCTGGAGCTACAATTCAGATTCCCAATCCCCTGCTTTAACCCTACAGAAGAGCATTAGCAAATGTCCCCTCCCCCTCCATGATATTGGTACCCGTCTGGTCCACTTGTAGACCTTTCCGTTTGTAGTGGTCCCACCTACCCCAGAATGAGCCCCAATTATCCAGGAATCTGAAACCCTACCTCCTGCACCATCCCTGTAGCAACATGTTAAACTGTTCTCTCTCCCTATTCCCTGTCTCGCTAGCACGTGGCACGGGTAACAAACCAATAATAACTCTGTTTGTCCGAGATCTCAGTTTCCACGCCATCTCCCTGAATTCCTGCCTTACATCCCTATCCATTTTCCTAACTATGTCGTTGGTACCTATGTGGACCACGACTTGGGGCTGCTCCCCCTCCCCCTTAAGGATCGCGAAAACACGATCCGAGACATCACGGATCCTGGCACCTGGGAGGCAACAGACCAACCGCGAGTCTCTCTCGTTCCCGCAGAATCTCCTATCTTTCCCCCTAAGTATGGAGTCTCCAATGACTAATGCTCTACTCCTCTTCCCTCTTCCCTTCTGAGCAACAGGGAAAGACTATGTGCCAGAGACCTGTGCTCCATTGCTTACCCCTGGTACGTCCCCCCCCAACAGTATCCAAAGCAACATACTTGTTACTAAGGGGAACGACCACAGGGGATCCCTGTACTGACTGCTTCCTACCAGCCACTCTAACAGTCACCCATCTATCATTGTTCTTCGTAGTAACTACATCCGTGAAGCTTCTATCTATGACCACCTCTGCCTCCCGAATGATCCTAAGTTCATCCACCTCCAGTTCCCTAACTTGGTTTCTGATGAGCTGGAGATGGGTGCACTTTCCACAGGTGATAGCAGGGACACTGACGGCGACACCTCACCTCAAACATTCTGCAGGAGGAACATTGCACTGCCTTCCCTGCCATGCGCTGTAGACAGAAAAAAAGAAAGAGGTTAACTGTTATTCACTCTGCCCCTCAGGTTAAAGGAGGTGGAAGGGCACGACAAGTTTATTGCCGGGGGTTTAGAAACTGTCTAACTTAAATACAGGTTAAAAAAAAAACACTGAACCAGCAACCGCTGCGCCCCACACGAGAACAGCAATCAGCTGTAAGGGGCCTGCGCAAACAATTTAAATCTACCTGACAATTGACAACAGCTCCTCCACAAACCACCTTCAACTCACGCTGACCACAATGTACGTATGCACCTTTCCCCCTCAACAGCCAATCAGCAGTTCCGCTCTACTGCCCTCTACTGGATGCTTGCCTTCACTTGATCACCTAGGGTCTCTTGCACAGGTACACCTTGACGTTACGCTGACGACAATGCACGCATGTAAATATGCCCCGCAACAGCAAAACAGCAGCTCCGCTCCTCTGCCCTCTGCTGGAGATGTGAGGTCCTGCTTAAATTGTACAGGGGATGCGTAGAACAGCGATGGGGGACTGTGTATGGAGGTAGACATATCTCCCCTTGTCTGCCTGGCATTCTTCCGGGTCCTCCGGTTTGCTCCCACAGCACGGTAGCATTGTGGATAGCACAATGGCTTCACAGCCCCAGGGTCCCAAGTTCAATTCCGGCTTGGGTCAATATCTGTGCGGAGTGTGCACATCCTCCCCGTGTGTGCGTGGGTTTCTTCCGTGCTCCGGTTTCCTCCCACAGTCCAAAGATGTGCAGGTTAGGTGGATTGGCCATGATAATTTGCCCTTAGTGTCCAAAATTGCCATTAGTGTTGGATGAGGTTACTGGGTCATGGAGTTATGGGGATAGGCTGGAGGTGTTAACCTTGGGTAGGGTGCTCTTTCCAAGAGCCGGTGCAGACTCGATGGGCTGAATGGCCTCCATCTGCACTGTAAATTCTATGAACTATGAACCAACAATGTGCAATTGAGGTGGATTGGCTCTTAGTGTCACAAATATGTGCAGAATAGAGGGGATGTGGATATAGGGCGGAGGAGTGGGCCGAGGTCGGTTGCTCTCCCACAGGGTTGGTGGTGACTCGATAGGCCGAATGGACTAATTCTGCACTGTATGAATTATATTATTCTAGTACCGCAGGCAACCCGCAGGAAAGGGGCACCGAGATAGCGAGGACTTGACAGAGAGAAAGGGAGAGAAAGAGAAAGGCCGGACACGTGCAGGGAGTCAGAGGTAGAGAAAGAGATAGAAATAGAGACAGATAGAGTGGGGGAGAGAGAGGAAGAGAGCGAGCGAGAGACAGAGAGGAAGGACAGAAAGAGAGTGGACACATGGGACACAAAGTTGGAACTAGAGGGAGAAAGAGAGAGGGACACTACGGCCGACTGGCCGTCATCTGCACTGTACATTCTATAATTCTTTTAAAGGACCAGGAGGGAAAAAGAGAGAGGGTCACACACGAGAGGGACTGCGAGGCAAACGTTAGAGAGAGACAGACACACGGAGGGACCTAGGGAGGGATAGGTGACACACAGAGAGATAGCAAGAGAGTCAGAAAGAGAGAGAGAGGGTACACACAAAGGCACCAAAAGATAGAGTGCGGAACACATGAAGAGAGAGAGATGGAGAGAGAGAGACATACTGACACACAGAGACGGATGAACAGATCGAGAATGATACATGGAGAGAGAGAGAGAGCGAAAGAGAGAAATCAGTAGAGAGAGAGAGTGGACAGCGAGGGACAGAGATAGAGGGAGGTCGGGGCACAAAGAGAGGGTTCAAGAGATCGGGAGAGACATGGATCGAGAGATGTAGCACTGAGAGGGAGAGGGATACAAACAGAGCGGGGACAGATGGAAACCGAGAGTGACAGGGACACACACAGAGCAGGGTACATGGAAACAGAGAGTGACAGGGACACACACATAGCGGGACACGTAGAAACAGAGAGTGAGAGGGAGACACAAGGCGGGACAGATGGGGACAGAGAGACGGGGACGCACAGAGCGGGAGAGATGGGGACAAGGAGAGGGGGGCACACAGAGCGGGACAGATCGGGACAGAGAGAGAGGGAGACACATACAGAGCGGGAGAGATGGGGGCAACGCGAGAGGGACACAGACAGAACGGGACAGGTGGGGCAGAGAGAAGGGGCACACACTGAGCGGGACACATGGAGACAGAGAGTGACAATGGGACACACTCAGAGCAGGACAGATGGGGACAGAGAGAGGAACACACCCAGAGAGGAGGCAGACAGAGGGCGACACAAACAGTGCGGGACGGATGGGGACAGGGAAAGGGACAGTGGAAATGGGATACAAGAAAACAGAACAAAACACAGGCGGTTTATGTGTGTAGGATAGACTTCTGTTGAGGGGTGGGATTGGATACAGGATCTGGGATTTCCATGTGGAGTCGGCGACCAGCTCCCAATCACTGCGAAAAGGCCTCAGTCCATTCTTCGGGGATTACCGGAGAATAAAACGAAAACTGAATGCTGGGAGAGAGATTGTCAAAAGACTCTGAAAGAAATGGACACAACTTGTTCCCAGTATAAAGAGGAGGAATTATCTCTTTCTGGGGACAGAGTGTGTGTGTCTGCCTACTCAGAATACACAGCTAGTTCAAGAGGTGTGGACTGAGAGGATGCGTCTGCAGACTCAGAATAGACATGGGGTTCTGAAGGTGGTGACTGGAGGGATGTGTCTGCAGACTCAGAATACACATGGGGTTCGGAAGGTGGGGACGGAGGAATGAAAATGAAAAAAATGAAAAATAGCTTATTGTCACGAGTAGGCTTCAAATGAAGTTACTGTGAAAAGCCCATATTCGCCACATTCGCCACAATTGAACAGAGCTGTTGGTCTGCTTTGAAAGCCAGCTCTTTAGCCCTGTGCTGTGTCTGCAGACTTGAATACACATGGAGTTCAGAAGCTGGGACTGAGTGAATGTGTCTGCCGACTAATAATACACATGGGTTTCAGAGGGTGGGGACGGAGTGATGTGTCTGCAGACAAAGAATACACCAGGGGTGCAGAAGGTGGTGACTGGGGGGATGTGTCTCCAGACTGACAACACACATGGGGTACATAAGGTGGGGTACGGGGTCACAACAAATATCTGGCTGTGGGAGTGACATGTGTCCCTTTGCCCTCTCCAGCTGTGGTCACATCACTGCCTGTGGGGTCTTGCATGGCATTATAAACAAGTGGCGTTTCCGAACATTCAATTAGTAACCATATAATTTACTTTTTTTTAAGTTAGAGCACCCAATTATTTTTTTCCGATTAATTAAGCGGCAATTTAGCGTGGCCAATCCACCGAACCTGCACATCTTTGATTTGTGGGGGTCAGGCCACGCAGACACGGGGAGAATTTGCAAACTCCACACGGAGAGTGAGGCGAGCCCCGGATTGAACCCGGACCTCAGAGCCGCGGGCAGAAGTACTAACCACTGCCCCACCGTGCCGGCTAACCACAGAATTTAAAACAACATCTCGCTCATTGAGGGTGGCCGTGAAAGACCGTGAGGGCGCGACTGATGGTTGGAGGAATTGAGTGGCATGAGCGAGGGTGGGAGGATGCGGCTGAGGGAGGGTAGGAGGAAGTTGCCTGAAGGAGGGTGAGAGGTATAGCCCTGAGTGGAAGTGAGGGGGCTGGAGAGGCCGGAGGGAGGGAGGGGGCTGTGAAAGTGGCAGGAGGGACCCTGAGGGAGGGTGAGAGGGATGGGTCTGAGAGAGGAAGTGATGGGGTTCAGGGAGGGTGGGAGGGATGGACCTGAGAAAGGAAATGAGGGAGCTGAGGAAGGGAGCTAGGGTCCTGAAATTATAAATCCTGCGCCTGTGTTCAGGATTATTCTCAATCCCAGAGTGTTCTCTGTGTTTTAAAAGGATTTTTGGGGTAGAAAAATCTCTCTCTCTCTCTCTCTCTCTCTCTCTCTCTCTCTCTCTCTCTGTTGTCTCTCTCTCTCTTTTTAGCCCCCCTCTCTGTCTCTCTCTCTCGCCCCCCCCCCCCGCCCCCGCCACAAGGTGTAACATATTTAGCCGAAAGTTCCAACGTGATATATCGTTATTTTAATTGGGAGGGGGTAGGAGAGGAATATGGAAGGAGCAGGGGTGGGGAAACGTTTCATCCCTTTCACTCTCACCCCCTCCAAACCTGTTTGCGAGGTTTCGGGCATGCGCTGTAGTTGGAGATTATTCTATTTTACTCGGGAAACATGTTCGTAAACCTCAATATTTAATGCAGCTTCTGTAAATGAGCGTCAATCAAAGCCCCAGTGGCAGTCTTCTCAGGAGGGCGTCTCCATTGATTAATTCCCCAGGACTGCCTCTGTTAACGTGGATCAATTCAGTTGTTAATTAAAATGTGCAGCAGGAACTTTCATTATTTGATTCATGAGATGTTTGGATTTTCCGGCTTTCAGTCCAGCTCTCTCTATCTCTCCCCTTTCTCTTTTGTTTGATACGTTCAGGGATCAATGGGGAGATAGAAAGCGGAAGGGAGAGAGATAGATAGATAGATAGAGAGAAATCACAAATGCAGTGTGGAGGGAGGGAAAGGGTGATTGGGGTGTGCCGGTTTGAGATTCGGAAGAGCAGTCAGAGAGCAGCTCCCAGTCTCTGTAGAAAAGGCTCTCTCTCACATCTTCCCAGAATGTTGCATTGGGAAACAGATACTGTAAACGAATGTGAATCTGTGCAAATGGGATTAAATACATTTCCTGCCTTTTCATCAATTGTTACTTAAAATATATATTTGTTTTCATACTCATCCTACCGCATTGTGTTGTGCCTGCTATTATATTGTGGTGTGTCTGCTATCACATTGCGGTGTGTCTGTTATTACATTGTGGTGTGCCTGCTATGACATTGTGGTGTGTGTGCTATCACATGGTAGTCTGTCTGCTATCACATTGCGGTGTGTCTGCTATCGCATTGCACGGTTTGTGCTATCACCTTTCGGTGTGTCTGCTAAAATCTTACACGGTGCCTGCTATCACATTGGGGTGTGTCTGCCAATGTTGATTCCTGGTTAATTTGCTGTCAGTCTAGATTCAATAAAATCTGAGATGGATTTGCAGGTATCATATCATTTAATAATAACTAACTTGCAAGGCTGACTCAATCCATAGGATCTCAGGACACACACACTGGTTTCTGAGAGCCCAGAATAAAGAGAGAGAGTATACAAAGAAACATCTGCTTATATATTCAAAATCACAGTAAGATTCACATATAAGCTTCCCATTGGTCATTCTATACACCTCCTGACCTGGCCCTATATCCTAATTGGTCACTTTGCATTGTAACCCAGCATCCTTTTTACCTTGCTCACCATGCGGCCACCCTCCCCCGATGGTTTCAAACAGGCTTTGGCTAAATCTCTTTGTCCTTTGTCTGTGAGCCCCCTACCATCAGACCGGCCCGACTAACATCGGACCGGCCCTACTATCTATCCTATCTTAACTAATAATTCTAATTTTATCACATTCATTTATTCATTTCCTCATTCCTTCCTTTTATCATTTCCATCGGTCCAAGCCGCAGTCACGGCCCCTCATCTAGGAACATTCGTCGCTGTATTTCTAATTCCTGTTGCAGCACCCCATCATCCTCTGCACCTTTGTGCATCCGAACAGCCAAGACTCGAGGGGCGGCTATCTGTTCCACCGCATTCTGCATTTTACCCATCACGCATTTAAGGACGGCCAGGCCCACAAAGATGCAGCCGAGTGCCACTGCTAGATACATGGCCATATTTATCAATCAATCCTTCCAACCTCCGAATCCACAGCTACGCCAAAAGCCTACGCCCGCATACCGTCCAGGTGGTCCCTTATGCGATCCATAAATGTAGTGATGTTAGCGGTTAAATCTTGAACTCCCATGATACACTTACCCTGCACTATGGCGCATACCCCACCTTCACGGGCCAGAAGATAGTCAAGAGCATACCGGTTCTGCATGGCAAACAACCGCAGTTGAGATAGTTCCTTTGTTATTGCCCCGAGGGCCCCTAAGGTCTAGTTTCCCAGGATGGTAAGGCCGCAAATAAAATAATTTCTATCGTTGACCGCCAAGGAACCCCCCACACCCCCCAGTGTCAAGGCGCTCAGAATTCTCCATCCGGCTGAGTGGCCCCGGTTGGGTGCTAGGACCTGAGGTTTCTTCCAACCTTCGCAAAATTCGGCTGAGACTGACCGGCGCGCCAATTGACGGTGCAGTATCCACTCAGTGGGGCAGGGGACCGTGGTAGGGACTAGAGTCCCGATAGCAATTCGGCGGGGAAATGGGGGTGACAAAACATTGGTCGCTGTACCATTAAAGAAAAAGTAGTATCCTTGCTCCGTGTACAGGCTAGCATCACAATCTGTATATAGATTGAGCAGGGAACCCCCAGTAGTCCATTTCAACCAGCTTCGGAATGCCCATTCAGGCCTCATAGCAATGCGGAACGCCCTAGACCCAACAGTGATATGAGAGACATTCACCCAGCTACAAAGGAGATGGATGCCTAGCGTCAACGGGACACAAGTGGCATTGTAACAGGCACATTGACCTGATGTCAGGGTTATGCAATTATGCAACACTTTGGATCAGTACAAGTGGAGGACAGACATGTTATATTCATTTTCATCTCTACCAGCAACAGCCGTACCTCTCACTGCTGAAACAATTCTCGTATGACCAGGAGTCTCTATTGGGAGTGAAGGGGCTAGGTATATATGCCCTCCACCGTTGAAGCTTATCCTATTGAGAGTGGGAATTGTCCCGAGGAAGGGGAAGGCGAATAGCCAGTGGGCCGAACCTGGATCGTAAGGAAGAGTAACTTGCGTGGGCGGGGGCTCGGAACTCTGACAATGAACCACAGTTTGGGGAGTGCCCCAAAGCGGTGAAACAGAAAACAACCTAGACACCGATGTGGGGTTTGGGTAGCAGACAACCCTCCCCTGGCCATACAAGCGGTGGTAAATCTAGAAGAGATTCATACCGTCCAGGTTTCCCTCATTCCGGGTCCTAAATAAATTAAGTACATCTCCTGATAACCTACGTCTGGTTGTACCTCCCCTCTTACACAGCCCTTCCTCTGTCTAGTCCCTCTTTCTCTCTCACAACCTCTTCCTACCCCCTCCTCACAGTCTGATTTTACCTGTAAGGCATCAAGGTTAACACATCCAAAATCAAATTTACATATGCTCCAAAAACAAGGCAATGTCCATGCAGTCTTCCCTTCCCATCGTTGGGACCGGTGCAATTGCTTCATAAGTCCTGCCTGGTCCGTTAACCGGATGACCTTCCATGAGTCGATACCACGTCCTCGTATATGGGGGCAGCGAAGAACATCATCTTTGCAGAGGTGGAATGTCCGGGTACTTCGGTTGGGGTTACAGGTGTAGATGATATTCCCCTGTTCCATTTCCGCCGCCGATGTCACTCTAAGCGAGGCGATGCCGAAGATCACACAGGCGGCGTGTAGCCACCCCATCATGCTTCACACCTGTAAAATAGCGCTGGGGAAGGGAGGCAGGTTAGTGGGCGACCTTTTACAGTGGTGGAGGTGGACCCAAACACAACACCCCTCCACTTTAACTGCAGTGGGGGTGGTAAGGAGACCTTGGAAAGGCCCCTCCCATCGTGGCTCTACCCCTTTCCGAGTCCAATTTTTGACCATGACATAAATACCAGGCTGCACTGAGAGGGAGCTATGTCATAGGGACGGTGACGAGTGAGCTGCACGGACCTGGCCATGTAGATCCTTGAGGGCGTTAGTGAGGGCTAACACATAGTTAGTCCTTTCTTTAGTCAGATGGTGAAACTGGACCAATCTGGGAACAGGCAGGTTCCAGGGTGTTCTAATGGGCCTGCCGGAAAAGACTCGGCAGGAGAGAGCCAGGCCAATCCTGCAGGTGTGACCTACAGCTGAATGAGGACACCGGAGAGCAACTTAAGCCATGTCGGCCCCGTGCCCGCTCTTAATTTAGCCAATTTAGTTTTGAGGGTCTGATTATGTCTCTCAAGCAACCCGGCTGACTGCGGTCTGTCCACACAGTCTAACTGCTGGCAAATCCCCAACTGAGAGCAGAACTCCTTGTTAACCTATCCAATAAAATGAGGCCCGTTAACAGAACTTAACTGAGCCGGTATTCCGGACATAAACATCTCATCACATTTTTACAGCCTTTGGCTCTCCGTCCTCTTCCGTCTGGTGTCATGGTCACCAGTGACGAGATGTCATCTTTGGTGAATAATGATGGGCCAAGCATATCGGCATCATCCGAGCCATAGCCAGCGTACAACACATATTAAGGCATCCAATGATTGTGCAGTCTACAATTATAATAACAAGTATTATCAATCCATGCATCAGGTAAAACCCCATGACCAAGCTATGAGAGATAACCCCGAACTGAATCTGACCAGATAGATAGCCATCCTCAATACTACCGTGTTGCCCTTAGGATATATATCCTTCTTATAGTTATACTGACTAGCAACTATTCCTCAGCCTTGTCATTCGTGTTTACATGTCATGATTTGTAAACTGTGCAGGAAAATCAATGGTAAATGCATTTATCTTGCAGACCAGTGTCAATAGACCCTTTGTGAGGTGCTTTCCTCAAGTCCAATCACCGTGAACCATAGCTGGCGCCGCTCAGGAAGGTAACACAATAGCTATTCGGTCGTTCCACTACCTCCAAGGCATCTGACTACCTCGGGGCAGTAGCCCCATAAAAGCGTCCTCATGTCCCTTAGAAGCAGCACACAACTCAGTCCATCAGCGACCAAAAGTTCCTTATCCCTCACTGGGGATTTTTTTTGTAGGAAGTGCTTTCCGTTTCCCATAGGGATGGTAACTGATGATATTTTGTATCATGCACTGATTATCTTGCTTTATTAATTGCAGGAGCGTCAACCAATCCTGTTTCTATTTCTGACTTCCTGACTCTGACGTCGAACATTGTACTGAATCATGTAGCCTGCCAGCCCTGGCTTACTTGAAACAATAGCTCCGTTTTCTCCAACCCCCTGTTGTCTATTCTCATTTTCCTTACCGCATGGAGTGTATACTTGCCATTATTTGTTTTTTCTTAAACACCACTCACGCACTTAGTACAGTTAACTTCTTGTGGTTACAACCCAATTGAATTTATACATAACATTCCCAAACAACATACAGGACTTTTAGTCTGTAATAACTGTTATACTCTCCAATGCTATATTGGTTACAAATTTCCCCTCGCGGCAGCAAGCTGCCAATATTCTAGACCAGTGCCTCTCAAAGTGTGGTACGCGAACGCACCGGTACTTGGAGTGTTTCCAGAAAAGAAAGAGACAGTAATCCTGGATTGGCTTGTTTCGCTCACCGATCCCTGGCACATTGGAAAAAAAACTGCCGGTACGCCACATCAGATAGTTTGAGATGCACTGTTCCAGACTACTGTCTTTTAAAATACGGGGGTTCCTCGTCAGTCGCTGCTGTCTGCCGAGACCCTTAATAACTCCGCGTAATACGTCCCTCCTGGAGACCACAGATCACCCATCAGCTAACGTCCCGTTAGAGATGTCTGACCGGAGGTTTCAGTATTCAGTAATAATTTGATATTTTGACTTGTTGCTAACCCGTAAGGTTTTTCTTCCGGGCTCTATAATTCAATTCCCTCAAACATGTAGCCAATTGTATCATTAGTTTTTTCCCATACTGTCTGAAACATTCTTCTGCAGAGTTCAGGTTCTTCATCTGTATTATCGTTGCTTCATCTGAAACTAAAATGAACAGGTCAAAGGCGGAGAGGGCCCTATTTCTTAATTTGTATCTTCCTATCCGTGCTTGGATATTCCAGAAGTACCATCTAGCATAGCCCACGTACTGCCTCACAAATCGATACCATAAGTCTGTCACTTGTCTACAAGATTGCACAGCCTTTTAGAGTCACATTGTTGTCGGCCAAATTATCCTTTCAGTAATTGCACGTTGTCATTAATCTATTCCACTTACACTGACACTTGTGTAGCATGGTGGTTAGCATAAATGCTTCACAGCTCCAGAATATAGGCTCGACTCCCGGCTGGGTCACTGTCTGTGCGGAGTCTGCACGTCCCCCCCCCCCGTGTGTGCGTGGGTTTCCTCCCACAGTCCAAAGATGTGCGGGGTTGGGTAGATTGGCCATGCCAAACTGCCCGTAGTGTCCCAATAGCAAGGCTAAGGGGGGGGGGAGTTGTTGGGTTACGGGTATAGGGTGGATACGTGGGTCTGAGTGGGGCGATCATTGCTCGGCACAACATCGAGGGCCGAAGGGCCTGCCCTGTGCTGCACTGCTCCATGCTCTTGGATTCAAAATCCCCCCTGTGGTCACAAACCTCAATCATTAAAGTTGCCTGATATTCCACAAAACAATCAGGACAAACCTGAATGCCCCAAATCTCCCTGGGGGCTGCAGCATCCCATCGCTGTCTTTGCAAATGCATTATCCATTCTCCTGAATACTCAGTATCTGACCGTCTCCTGGGTTTCATATGACTACTACCAGTCCAAACAATCGGGCTACAGAATGCCCCACAATCCAGACTTGTGGTTTCCTGATACTCACTGTGAACCATTTTAAACTGAGGGCCATTAATCACCGCCCTTGTTCTATCATTCCATACATTTAAATCTTTACTGATTACATTCCTACGCTCATTGCCCGTAGGCTGCCGATCGAGTATCATAATTCCTCTGTATTTGATCAATGTGACCAGATTTTAAAATTCTGACATAACTTCTTTTTGAACCTTTTTATTTAAATTCTGACATAACGTCTTTTTGAACCTTTTTATTTTCCTTATCCTTGATGTACATCATACAATTAAGGCCTGTTAAGCCTCCTCCTTCTGTTATTGCACCCCTGAGTGAGATGCGAAGAATCTCAAACTCCTCCTCTTTTGCTCACCCAGTGATCCAATCTGGTCAAAACCTTCCCTTGATACATTCCTGATAGTGCTACTGCATTTACTTTAATTACTTTATTTTGATGACGACCGGATTTGTATGAAAGTAAGATCCAAACATGACATTTGAACTTTATCAGCTGTCCAATCAATGCTGCTAACAGGTTTTAATTCACTGGCTTCTCCCCCATCGGATCATTCGTTTTAATTGTGATACAATTTCATTTGCTCCAGACACCATGCTGTTCTAATTCAACTGTATGTGTACTCAGAATCTGAACTAATCTTGTCTTCATATCTTACAGCTTCACGGATGATTCCCTGCAGTCTGAGTTGGTAGTTTCACCCAAACTTCCTCTAAATTAGCAATTGGTTTTAATATCTTAATTTTTCTGCATCAATTTTTTTTATTAAATATTTCCCTGCAATCAGATTCTCATTTCCTGATACTGCAATTAATTCTCTTAATCTAACTTCTGGTCCAATATCTTTATTCTCCAAATCTCCTTCTTCAATGTCTATAACATGCTAAACATCATTATTTCTGCAAGTGACTTTTCGTGCTCCACGGGCACTAGGACCCTGCGGAGCCATGCAGTACAGCTTACACAAAGCTGTCTGCTTGGAAATCTCTTTGTGTCCATTTAGTGCTGAGCACATTGCTCGCCGGCCATTTATAACTTCTAATTGATGTGAAACTAGTTTATTTATTTTATTTTTTTTAGCAGCCAAGACTATGCCGAGTTGCAACTAATCATTTACAAATCCCAATTTATACAGTTTGATTTCACTTTTTGTTTTCTTCCTGAGAATTATGTACTAATTAACTCCCACAATGTTAATCATTATTACTAAGGTTCTGAAGAGCTTTCAAATACTTTCTCCGTTTTAAATCTCACTTTAATACCTCCTAAAACACAACATTTCACAAAACTAGGAACAGAGGTTATCACATTCTTATCAAACAGACTCATTCATTCATTGGAGATCTCCATTCAGACAAAAGGAATTCACATCCGTATACGTTCATTCATCAACACACAAGTCATTTATAACCCAATTCTGTTTCATTCAAACAACCCATATCCTCGCGAAGCTATAGTTGAACGGCATTGAACTGTCCGCAAACATTCCATCAGCGATCCTTCCTTCACTGAACTGTTTCGCGACATCACATCAACCCGGGACGGACCTTAACCAATTTTTTCATTAAATTAGAATTGAACGGAATTGAAGTGTGCACCAACATTCCATCAGCGGTCTTTTACTGAACTGTTGCGCGACATCACATCAACCCGTTAAAGACCTTAACCGAATTAAAGTATAATTTAATAAAGCCAATTTTTAATTTGCTACTCACATGCAACTGAGTAACCAGGCAACATCCCATCAGACACCAACTGAACTGTTCGCCTCCTGCAACTGAGGAACCAGGCAACATCCCATCAGACACCAACTGAACTGTTCGCCTCATGCAACTGAGGAACCAGGCAACATCCCATCAGACACCAACTGAACTGTTCGCCTCATTCCAAAACTTAACCATACCTGCAATGACTGAAATAAAATCTTTGAATCCATCAGACTGATCTTTGATTTCGTCGAGGCAATCGAACCTGATCAAATGCGAGTGATTAGACTGTTAGCAGAATACGAGACAGAGGAAAATCGATATAAAAACATCGTGGGCCCATAATCCTCTATCGCCGTCTGCGAGCAGTCCAATTCTTATTTCGCAGATGAAAGGCAAGAGAGTCGAGAAATCCGGATTTCGGCACCAAATGTTGATTCCTGGTTAATTTGCTGTCAGTCTAGATTCAATAAAATCTGAGATGGATTTGCAGGTATCATATCATTTAATAATAACTAACTTGCAAGGCTGACTCAATCCATAGGACCTCAGGACACACACACTGTCTTCTGAGAGCCCAGAATAAAGAGAGAGAGTATACAATTAAACTTCTGCTGATATATTCAAAATCACAGTAAGATTCACATATAAGCTTCCCATTGGTAATTCTATACACCTCTTGACCTGGCCCTATATGCTAATTGGTCACTTTGCATTGTAATCCCAGCATCCTTTTCACCTTGCTCACCATGCGGCCACCCTCCCCCGATGGTTTCAAACAGGCTTTGGCTAAATCTCTTTGTCCTTTGTCTGTGAGCCCCCTACCATCAGACCGGCCCTACTAACATCGGACCGGCCCTACTCTCTATCCTATCTTAACTAATAATTCTAATTTTATCACATTCATTTATTCATTTCCTCACCAACACATTGCCGTGTTTCTCTTAACACGTTGCGGTGTGCCTGCTATCGCATTGCATTGTGCCTGCTATCACATTGCCCTGTGTATGCTATTATATTGTAGTGTGTCAACTATCACATTGCAGTGTGTCTGTTTTTGCATTGCGGTCTGTCTGCTATCACATTGTGGGCTATCTCATTACAGTGTGTCTGCTATCACATTGCGGTGTGCCTGCTATCACATTTCTGTGTGTCTCCAATCACATTGTTGTGTGTCTGCCATCACATTTCTCTGTTTCTGCTATCACATTGCGTTGTGTGTGCTATCACATTGATGTGTGTCTGCTATCGCAGTGCAGTGTGTCTGTTATCGCATTGTGGTGTGTCTGCTATCACATTGTGGTGTGTCTGCTATTATATTGCGCTGCGTCTGCTGTCACGTTGCTCTGTGCCTGCAATCACAATGTGGTGTGTCTGATATCACATTGTGATTTACCTGCTATCAGACTGCGTGAACGCTTTGCTGAGCACCGTCGGTCTGTGTGCATTCAGGACCATAACCTTCCCGTTGTTTGCCATTTCAACACAAGACCCTGCTCCCATTCCCGCATGTCGGTCCTTGACCTGCTGCAATGTCCGAGTGAAGCTCAATGCAATCTGCAGAAACAGCATCTCATATTCTGCATCGGCACACGACAGCCTTCTGGTCTCAACATCGAATTCAACAACTTCAGATGATTCGCTCTATCGCACTTCATCCCCTTTGGTTTCATTCAATTTCATTTAACCTGTCTTTTACATTTGTTTTCTTGTCTTTCTTTAAATACATTTCTCCCCACACTCTTTCCCCCGATCTCACCTATCTTCCCTTACCTTCTCTTCCCTTTGCTTCAACCTGCCCCCCTTTTCCCATTTTACGTCTCTCCCACGCATGTCGCGCCTCCCCCCACATCTACAGTTGTCACAGCTTACATTCTGATTTTAGTGTCTCTGTGGGCCGAGGAAGATAAAAGAGCAGCTCACTTTCAGGCATACATTACCTGAGCCTCTTGGACATTGCAACGGCGCACGAGAGTGTCACCCAACCATAGCGGCTCATAGCTGAGGGCGTCGGCCGCAATATCCAGGCCTCAGCAGCAATGGGAATGTTAAAGAGGGAGGTCATGCAGTCATGTGCAGAGGTTACTGGTATGGGCCATGTTTTAGAGAATCCCAAAGTGTATCATGGAGTACACCTGACCCGCACATTTTAACAGATTGTGGTATGTGGAGCACACGGCCCACTCTACAGGAGTGGCACAGCAGAAACGGAAAAGTATTTTTAAAGGAAAAACAATGTTTATTCTATGAACTCAAGTTCACATTTTTAAAACAGACAGTTTTAGCAACCACTAATTCAAATACAACCCACAAAGAATACAAAACTCAGTAATACTTACGCTGTCCTTTTAACATCCAGAAGACTTATGAAAAGCATGGCCTTGAAGAGAAGCACATCAGGTTAAAGTCACCGCTGAAAACATTTATAATTCTGAATTCACCAAATGATCAAGAGATAGCCTTTTCATGTCAGAGAGAACAGAAGTACAGCAGCTTTGTCTGGCTTCAACTCTAACACACTGAAAACAAAACCAAAAAGGCACAGCCAAACCCAAGCTTTTTTCAAAGTGACACAGAAAATCAGAGTCAGAGCTCAGATCCATCCAGACACTGACATCACTGCAGTAATATGAGCATCCAAAGTTTTCTTAAACCGATATTCTCATGACCTCTCTACTCTCAATCTCCCGTACCCGAAAACTACAATCCAGGGGCATGGGACCCTGGATTGTAGTTTTGTGGTACGGGAGATTGAGAGTAGAGAGGTCAGGAGCACAGATTTGACTTCGCAGGAGGGCGCCAGTGTTCAGGTCGGTGGTTTGAAGTGTGTCTACATCAATGCCAGGAGTATACGAAATAAGGTAGGGGAACTGGCAGCATGGGTTGGTACCTGGGACTTCGATGTTGTGGCCATTTCAGAGACATGGAGAGAGCAGGGACAGGAATGGTTGTTGCAGGTTCCGGGGTTTAGGTGTTTTAGTAAGGTCAGAGAAGGGGGCAAAAGAGGGGGAGGTGTGGCGCTGCTAGTCAAGGAGAGTATTACGGTGGCAGAAAGGATGCAAGATGGGGACTCTTCTTCCGAGGTAGTATGGGCTAAGGCTAGAAACAGGAAAGGAGAGGTTAGACTGCTGGGAGTTTTCTATAGGCCACCTAATCGTTCTAGGGATGTAGAGGAAAGGATGGCCAAGATGATTCTGCAAAAGAGCGAAAGTAACAGGGTAGTTGTTATGGGAGACTTTATCTTTCCTAATATTGACTGGAAAGTATATATTTCGAGTACATTGGATGGGTCTTTCTTTGTACAATGTGTGCAGGAGGGTTTTCTGATACAATATGTTGACAGGCCAACAAGAGGAGATGCCACTTTGGATTTGGTTTTGGGTAATGAACCAGGCCAGGTGTTAGATCTGGAGGTAGGTGAACACTTTGGAGACAGTGACCACAATTCGGAGACCTTTACATTAGTGATGGAAAGGGATAAGTATACCCGGCAGGGCAAGAGTTATAGATGGAGGAAGGGCAATTATGATGACATGAGACATGACTTAGGATGTGTAGGTTGGAGAAGTAGGCTGCAAGGGTTGGGAAGACTGGATATGTGGAGCTTGTTCAAGGAACAGTTATTGCGTGTTCTTTTTTTTATAAATTTAGAGTACCCAATTATTTTTTCCAATTAAGGGGCTATTTAGCATGGCCAATCCACCTACCTTGCACATCTTTTGGGTTGTGGGGGTGAAACCCACGCAAACACGGGGAGAATGTGCAAACTCCTCACGGACAGTGACCCAGAGCCGGGATTCGAACCCGGGTCCTCAGCGCCGTAGGCAGCAATGCTAACCACTGTGCCACCGTGCTGCCCTATTGCGTGTTCTTGATCAGTACGTACCAGTCAGACAGGGAGGAAAGGGTAGAGCGAGGGAACCGTGGTTTACCAAAGAAGTGGAATCTCTTGTTAAGAGGAAAAAGGAGGCCTATGTGAAGATGAGGCGTGAAGTTTCAGTTGGGGCGCTTGATAGTTACAGGGAAGCGAGGAAGGATCTAAAGAGAGAGCTAAGACGAGCAGGGTGGGGACATGAGAAGTCTTTGGCAGGTAGGATCAAGGGAAACCCAAAAGCTTTCTATAGGTATGTCAGGAATAAATGAATGACTAGGGTAAGAGTAGGGCCAGTCAAGGACAGTGGTGGGAAGTTGTGTGTGGAGACTGAGGAGATAAGCGAGATACTAAATGAATACTTTTCATCAGTATTCACTCAGGAAAAAGATAATATTGTGGAGGAGAATGCTGAGACACAGGCTATTAGAATAGATGGCATTGAGGTGCGTGGGGAAGAAGTGTTGGCAATTCTGGACAAGGTGAAAATAGATAAGTCCCCGGGGCCTGATGGGATTTATCCTAGGATTCTCTGGGAAGCCAGGGAAGAGATTGCTGAGCCGTTGGCTTTGATTTTTAGGTCATCATTGGCTACAGTAATAATGCCAGAGGACTGGAGGCTAGCAAATGTGGTCCCTTTGTTCAAGAAGGGGAGTAGAGATAACCCCGGTAACTATAGGCTGGTGAGCCTAACGTCTGTGGTGGGTAAAGTCTTGGAGAGGATTTTAAAATATACGATTTATAATAATATAGATAGGAATAATATGATTAGGGATAGTCAGCATGGTTTTGTGAAGGGTAGGTAATGCCTCACAAACCTTATCGAGCACTTTGTGAAGGTGACTGAACAGGTGGACGAGGGGAGAGCAGTTGATGTGGTGTATATGGATTTCAGTAAAGCGTTTGATAAGGTTCCCCACGATCGGCTATTGCAGAAAATACGGAGGCTGGGGATTGAGGGAGATTTAGAGATGTGGATCAGAAATTGGCTAGTTGAAAAAAAGACAGAGAGTGGTGGTTGATGGCAAATGTTCAGAATGGAGTTCAGTTACGAGTGGTGTATCACAAGGATCTGTTCTGGGGCCGTTGCTGTTTGTCATTTTTATAAATGACCTAGAGGAGGGCGCAGAAGGATGGGTGAGTAAATTTGCAGACGACACTAAAGTCGGTGGAGTTGTAGACTGTGCGGAAGGATGTTGCAGGTTACAGCGGGACATAGATAAGCTGCAGAGCTGGGCTGAGAGGTGGCAAATGGAGATTAATGTGGCGGTGTGAGGTGATTCACTTTGGAAAGAATAACAGGAATGAGGAATATTTGGCTAATGGTAAAATTCTTGTTAGTGTGGATGAGCAGAGGGATCTCGGTGTCCATGGAGATAGATCCCTGAAAGTTTCCACCTAGGTTGATAGGGTTGTGAAGAAGGCCCATGGTGTGATGGCCTTTATTGGTAGAGGGATTGAGTTCCGGAGTCATGAGGTCATGTTGCAGTTGTACAAAACTCTAGTACGGCCGCATTTGGAGTATTGCATACATTTCTGGTCGCCTCATTATATGAAAGACGTGGAAGCTTTGGAACGGGTGCAGAGTAGATTTACCAGGATGTTGCTTGGTATGGAGCGAAAATCTTATGAGGAAAGGCTGATGGACTTGAGGTTGTTTTCGTTAGAGAGAAGAAGGTTAAGAGGTGACCTAATAGAGGCATACAAAATGATCAGAGTGTTAGATAGGGTGGACAGCTAGAGCCTTCTCCCGCGGATGGAGCTGGCTAGCACGAGGGGAGATAGCCTTAAATTGAGGGGTAATAGATATAGGACAGAGGTCAGAGGTGGGTTTTTTACGCAAAGAGTGATGAGGCCGTGGAATACACTACCTGCAACAGTAGTGAACTCGCCAACATTGAGGGCATTTAAAAGTTTATTGGATAAGCATATGGATGATAAGGGCATAGTGTATGTTAGATGGCCTTTAGTTTTTTCCATGTCGGTGCAACATCGAGGGCCGAAGGGCCTGTACTGCGCTGTATCGTTCTATGTTCTATATTGCAAACACCCAGAGAGAGACGAAGCACTGGCTGAAGTGGCACACACCCAGAGGAAGGTGGCTCAGTCACTAGCTGAGATGGTGCACATCCAGAGGGAGGTGATCTACTCCCTCGCTCCGTGGCTGCGAACATTGAGGCCCTGGTCGGGACCGCAGTGGGTCTCCAGGAATGGCGCCCAGAAATAGGAGCCTCTGGGGTAATATCCGGACGGTCCGGACCCAAGGAGTAACCCGGGAACTATCTGGGACCAAGATGGGGAGGCGGCAATGGGATCCGTGCCGGTGGCACCTGCAGTGATGTGGTTGTGCCGGAACACCACAGCGCCCCGGACTCTCCCTCCTGTCACTGGCACGTCTGGTGGGCAGCCGGTACTGCAGGCCGGCGCCCCGCAACCTGGGGCTCCCGAGCAGCAGCCGGGCCCATCCAGGCCAAGTCGCCCCAGAAGACGGCCACCAAAGGCACGGATCACAGCAGGTCACCTGCACTCCTGATGCATCGTCTGGAGATCCACCTAGACTTAGCATGAGCGCACAGAAGCCTGTTAAATTAGACACACGTTAGTTTGGCACGGGCGCAGCACACTGGAAAAGAGGTAGCGGCTAGGGCACAACTCTGTTAATTTTTGCACATTAAAAAGTTTTGTTCACAAAGTTCCAACCTGCCTCGGTGCTCTGTCAGAGGATGTGAGGGACGGGCTGGGCTGGGCTAGCTGCAGAGCGATCGTTGGGGGCCGAGATGGGGTGGATGTGCGGGCAATGGGGTTGGGATTGGCCCAAGAACCCCTGTTCGCCAGCGATCGCCTCACCCCCATCCATCCCCATGCGGTTTTGGGTGGGAAAGTGTTACCGTAGACAGGGGTGACACGTTGTTGTTCAAGGTGGAGCAGTGGAACTGATGACAGAACGGTTTGTCATCATCCTCTATTCCATGGACAGATCCACTATTGCTGCCAACCCATGGACCGCAGCTGGTAGTAATGAAGGTAGGAATCATGGAAATGGTTGCGGGGCGGCGCAATGTAGGGAGTTCATGCGTGGGAGTTGTCGGGGGGGGGGGGTGGGATGGTATGTGATTGTCACTACCCAGGCCGCTAGTCGAGGAACATGGAGTTGATTATAGCGCCCGTGTCCGCCGGCCAAAGTTCACAAACTGTGAGGCCTCCTGTGCCTGTCCGTGACCTCTGTCCTGCCCATCCTCTCCCTCCCCGCATCCTCCTCATCAGACGAGGCCATGCGAGTCACCCCTCTGCTGCGCAATATTGTGGAGGACGCAGCAGGCCACGATGATGTGGGAAACTCTAGCGCTACACTGGAGGGTCCCTTCAGTCTGGTCCAGACATCTGAACCGCATGTTCAGGATGCCGACGCACCGCTCTAACACCCTACTGTTCGTTGCATTGGCATTATTGGAGCGGATCTTAGCGGACTGTGGCCTCTGCATAGTCGTCATCAGCCACGCCCATAGCGGATAACCCTTGTCGCCCAGGAGCCAACCCCTCAGCCGGGAATATGCCTCGAATAGGCCGGGAATTGGCGAGTCCGCCAGCATGGAGGTATCGTGCACTCTGCCTGCCTATCGGGCGCCTGCGTGCATGATGCGCATCTCATGGTCACGCACCTGCTGCACGTCATCGAGTGGAATCCCTTTCGGTTTGTGAAAATAGGCCTATCATTGGCCGGTGCTCCCAGAGCACATGCAGCCGGTCGATCACCCCATGGACCTGAGGAATCTCATCGAATGCAGTGAACCACGCTTCCCGGAGCACCCTGGTGTGCTCGATGCTCATTGAAGTTGACATAATCTGCCGGCCAGTCAACTACTTCGCCTCTGATGTAACGCATCTACCTGTGCAGCAAACCGCGAGATCACTAACAGGTCCCCACTCGGCGCCTGGAAGAACCAAGCCGTGTAAAGGTTCCGGGTGACCGTCACCTTGACAACCGGGATCGGGTGTCCTATCCATACCCCACAGTGCCAGGTGCGCCATCATCTGGCAGATGAGTCGCACTGTCTCCTGCTCAGCCGGAATCTCCTCTCCGGTGGCATTCCCGGTCCGGCAGCTGCTCCAATTACAGGCGCTGCCGGTACACATGAAACCAGATGCGGTGCCTACTTTCAACCTCTTCCTCGGCCTGTTGGGCGGCCGGCTCTCTATCCTCCCCGGCTGGATGTTATTACTCTGCAGCTAGCTCCTGTTCTGCAGAGTGCGTGTCGAGCTGCTCCTGCTCAGTGCATCCCCCAGGGCTGCGGCGGCCAGGATGAAGACCACCATGCCAGCTTGGATTCCCAAGTCCATTCTCTGCAGGGTGTGAAAGTCAGACAAGTTTAATTGGTGCGTATTCCCGGCCCAACCAGCTCCACCAGGCTACACGGTGGCCCTGGCCTGCTCTGCAGCTCTTGCTCCCGCTTGTCACCCCCACCCCCATCCAACGTCAGCGGCCGTCTCCAGGGCACCCTGCTGTCCGCAATCCTGGCTCTGCCGGTACACGATCACAGTGGTGGCCTCTGGCCCCGGCCCATCCCCGCTGCAGGGGTACCGTTGGCTTCCACTCATCCTGCCAGTGTACTGTTCCGCGCCCCCGGTCCGGAGCCCTGCTGTAGGGGCTCCTGTGAGTACTGCCTTTCGGTGGATCGTGAGCTGCCCCACCAGTGAATGGCTGCCAGTTTGGGGGGGGGGGCGTTTCTTTTCAAGTGGGGCATTGGCTAATGGTGTGCAGTGTTGGTGGATGTGGTTCTGTGGTGTTGGATGGAGGGTGCGATGCTGGGATGTGGGGGTGGTGGAGGGTTCGGTGCTGGAATGTGAGAGTTGGGTGTTGGAGGTTCCGGTGTGAAGGGTGCGCTGCAGTGGTGTGAGTTTGGGACGTGGAGGTTGCGGTGCTGTTGTGCGGTGGTGATGATGTGGGGACCCATGTGGCCGGTTTCAATCTGAATAGTCACGAGCTGTGACGGGCATTCAGTGAGCGCGAGGAAAATGTCTGCCTTGCAAGCTGCGGAACTGTTCCTCCGTGCCTTCAGAGCACCCTTGTCCTGGGGTGGGGCAAGTTAGGTTTGTGACAATCGGCCTGTAATTGACCACACGGCCAATCCCATATTCAAATTCCACTGCCCACCCGCCCCTGTGCCTGACTTTGATCGATACCCCAGCCAGCGCTGCTAGTGTCCCTCTCTATCCTGCACTGTTTCTCCCAGCATCCCTGCCAGCCTTGGTAGCCCCTCCCAGCCGAACCTGCCAGTGACTTCCACCCCAAAACTAGACGTGCCAGAGCACGCTCAAATAGACAGTCCTGCCCGTATCCTCCAGACCAGCCAGTGTCCACCTCCTGCCTGACCTTCCTATACTGCCAAGGCTAGCAAGTGCCCATCTACTGCCATCGTGCCAGTACTCCCCAAGCCAACCAGTGCCCATCTACTGGCAGACCTGCTAATGTTCCACAGGAAGCCCTACCAATGCCTCCCAGCCAGACTTTCCAGTGCCCCAGCCCAGTTAGCGATGACAATGCCTCCCCCCTCGCCGGCAATGGCATTGCCCCACCCCGCCGGCAATGCCAATGCCACCACCGCCCGTCGACAATACCAGTGCTCCTTCCGCCAGCCCTTCCAGTGCTGAATCTCTGATTGCCTGTTGCGGCTGTAAGTCTGGAAGGGTGTCCCTGATTGGCTGTCCCTGCTATGAGTCAGAGGTTCATTCTCCTGATTGGTTACATGGTGTTGGAAGGCAGTCCGAGCGGCCTCCAATTGGCGGAGGTGGTGTCACTCAGCGGTTGGCCCTCCTGATTGGCCTCGAGTCTGTCAATCACGACTGAAGTTTCTGATTGGCTGAGCGACTTTCAGTCAGCTGCTGGAGCTCCTGACCGGCCGAGGGGCTGTCGGGAAGTTTTATTTACTCATCAATTTGATAATTGATGTAACCGGATATTTCACAGCGATCTTGATCTGCTCCCTGAACCGGGACTGAGTCACCACATAAATAAATGTGTTTGTGCAACAATTTAAATCAAGCATCATAAATCCGACTTGTTGGAAATTATACTGAGGAAGGGTGATGTAATATAATCCTCTCAAATCCAAATAGAAAAATTTAATAACAGACATGGTCCAGAGGAGAATGAAAGCTCCGGAGATGCTGAAGAGTAAAATCATTGACTTCCTTCTGCTCTCCATCTCTGGGTCTTTGCGATTGTCACCCTGACTCTGAGCCCTCAGTGCCTTCCGGACCCGACTGGTGAGTAAAATGTGTCTTACTGTCAGAGCGTTGATCAACAGGATTGAGAAGAATGGGATCAATGGGGTTAAAACCTGAGAAAACCAGTTATATACAACCCATCCAGGTTCGGTGTAAAAGCTGCTCTTTGTGGAACAGCCCCAATGGACATTGTCGATTATCGCCCTTGATTCAAGAGTAACATACTTTGGGATGTTTTTTACACAGAGCAGGAGGCCACTTGTTGAAAGAACCACAGCCGCAGTTTTCCTGGTGCAGTATTTAGCTTTCAGTTTCTGGCAGCGAATGGCCACAAATCGATCAAAGGAGAAAGTGAGGGTGAACCAGACCGAAAGGTCCGTGGCAGCAAGCAGTAGGACCGCGTTCACACGACACACAGGAGTGAGGTCCAGGAAACACCGGGGCAAATAGTAAACAGTGATCTTGTTCAGTATGGGGCCAGTGATAATAAAAAGCAGATCCGCCGTTGCCATTGCCACCAGGTAGAGAGTGGTGCAGGTAGAGAGGCCACACTTCCGCCGACACAGAATCGCAATTCCCAATAAATTAACTATCCGAGAGAGAAGGGAGAAGAGCATAGAAATAACTAGTTAAACATTCTCTGTGTCTGAACCAGGACAATATTTCAGCATCAATAAACTGGGCAGTGGGTGTGTGTGTTTATGGGAGTGGTCAGGAGTGGGCACAGAAATTAACATATCACTGAGCGAAGTAGCAAATGTACCCGATGGTTTAGGAGGTGGGAGGAGGAAAAATGTGAATTGTTGCACTCTCAGTTTGGTGGTTAGCACTGCTCACTCACGGCGCTGAGGACCCGGATTTGATCCCGACCTTGGGTCACTGTCCGTGTGGAGTTTGCGCATTCTCCCCATGTCTTAGTGGGACTCACCACCACAACACAAAAATGTGCAGGGTAGAAAAATTGGCCACGCGCTAAATTGTCCATTAATTGGAAAAGAACAATTAGGTACTCTAAATTTATATTAAAATCAAATCAAATACATTTGGGAGACATTACATTTCTAATTTTGTTTACAGGATTAACTCCTGGATTATTGAATCTTCAACGGTCAATGGAAAAATAAAACCAGCGCAGGAACTTTCCAGTGCAAAATCATGGGAATATTAGAGACTGTCCAGTCTCCAGAGTATTCCCAGGGCACACCCTTCCCAAGGTCCGTAATTCACCAGGCCCCCTATCCCAGTCTCAAGTTGTTGAACGTAATGTTGAGTCCTGAGAGCTGCGACGTGCATAATTGGAAAATGAGATGTTGCTCCTCTAGCTTGTGTTGGGCTTCACTGGATCCTTGCCGCAGGCCAAGGACAGACATGTGGGCTGGAGAGCAAGGTGCTTAGTTAAAATGGCCGCAACAGGAAGGCTCGGGTCCTGCTTGTGGGCTGAGTGAAGGTGTTCCGCAAATCTGTTACCCAGTCTGCATTTAGTCTCCCCAATGTAGAGGAGAGCGTATTGGGAGCTGCGAACACAGTAGATCAAATTGAAGGACCAGAAGTGCAACGCTGCTTCCCAAGAAAGGAGAGTTTACTGCCCAGAATCACGAGACCGGAGGAGATAAAGGGACAGTTGTTGCACCGTCTGTGATTGCAAGGGAATGTGCCGTGAGAAGGGAAAGGCGTGTTGGGTGTGATGGGGAATTGGACAAGGGTGTCAAGGAAGGAGCGTTTCTTGTGGAATGCAGAAAATGTGGGATATTGGCTCCTGAGAGGTGAAGTTGTGTTTCGTGGTAGCACCGTGTTGGAGCTGGCAGAAATGGTGGAGGATGATCCTTTCAATGTGCAGGCCAGTGGTGTGGAAAGTGACGATAGGAGAACCGTATCATGTTTCCGGGAGGGAGGGAGATGCGTGAGGGCAGAGTTGCGATAAATGAATTAAACACGATTGAGAGCCCTGTCAACAAAATGAAGGTAGTGGGGGCAACGCCGGCTGAGGAAAAGTCAGCCATTTTCGAACATGGCATCATCAGAACAGAGTCGCTGGAGGGGGAAAAACTGGGAGAATGGGATTCAATCTTTTCAGGAAGCAGGGTGTGAGGATCTGTACACGAGGTAGCTGTGGATTCGGTGGTTTATAATGAATAACTTCTTGCAGAATTAATGTAAGCCTTCTTGTGGCAACAAGGATTATAAAAAATCATTTAAAATATAGATGGTCATTGTATCGCTGGAAATGGAGCCAGTCAGGTCAAGGAAGGGAAGGGAAGTGTCGGAGATTAACTGTGTAAATGTGAGGGAGGGATGGACCATGTTTACATGACATACAACACTAAAAGAATCAGGAATCAAAAATCCCTGCAATGCAGAAGGAGGTCATTCGGCCCATTAAGTCTGCACCGAACCTTTGAAACAGTACCTCACCCAAACTCACTCGCCCGCCCTATCCCAGTAACCGCTTAATGAAACGTCCACGTCGTTTTGGACACCCAGGAAAATTTAGCACCGCCAATTCACTTAACCTGCACAACGTTCGACTATGAGAGGGAACTGGAGCACCCGGAGAAAACTCACAGAGACACGGGGAGAAAGTGCAGACTCCATAAATGCAGTCACTCGAGGCGGGAATCGAACCCGGATCCTGGTGGTGTGAGGCAGCAGGGATAATCACTGTGCCACCACTGTGGACAGAACAGAAGAGAGAGGATGGCATCAACATAGGCAGAAATAGGTTTGGTGGGAATGGAACAGGCTGAAATAATGGGTCTACTGGGACATTCCTGTTTGTAGATTTTGGAAAGGAGGGAGAAGCGGGAGGTTGATGCAAGATGTGTGGGATTGCGGGACTATGATGTACGAGGCTTTGCCGGATGACCTCGAGAATTCGATGAGGTCAGTGAAAATCCTGGAAACAATAACATGATACTTCATGGTGGGGCCCTGGTCCAGGGGGAGGTAGAAGGATGGGCGGTAGAAGGATAGAGTTAGCGCTCTGCCTCTGTGAGGAAGGGTCAGTACACCAGACAATAATGACAACAAACTTGTGAACAGCTGAAATCACCAGGTCAGGGTTAGATACGAGAGAGAGGGTTGGAGTAAGTTAAAAGGGAGACTGGATAGAGTGGAACATAGAAATTGAGACGGTCGGTCGCACTGACAGATCTCAATGAAAATATCCAGAGCAGATCGGAGGCCAGAGGGTGGGGTCCAGGAAGAGGGAGATTACTGAAGGCGGATGGATTTCAACCACAAATATTCATAAAATAGACAATAAGAAACAGCAGACAAATTATTATCAAATCACTGATGATCATCAGAATATTGTCAAAGAATTGAAAGGTAGCAGTCGGTTTCTGATATTCCTGAATTTAAAACAGAAAATAAAACATTTCCAGAAAACAATCCCCCAGTCACTACGTCGACAGCAGGAAAAAATGTAACCAGAAATATGAGAAAAAAGTCCAGTTAAAAAAATGGTCAGCAAATATTCCAAATTCAACGTCAATACTGACAGATTTACTTGGATGACTTCAAAAATTATGAGAAATGATAGCTTGGATTAGCGTGATAGATGTTAAACAATTTGATTTTCTAAAGGCCGACACAACAGACTAATGGATAATGTCAGAGCCAGTGGAGTTAGAGGACGCAGCAATGCTCAGCATGCTGGAGACACACACAGGAACCAGGGAGAGGAGTTAAAGGGATTCAGTTTAATTGGTGGAAGGTGGAACGTGGTGTTCCACAAGGATTAGCAGTGGGATCACACCTCCAAAATCTGCATAATCTATCTGGAATCGGGAAGCAGAATGGTCGTTACAGAATCGACTCAGAACCCAAAGTGTGTGACAGTGAATACAGAGGAAAACACACAACTAAAGACAGTCAGACATTCATCATTAGTTATAAAGTTGCATGGTGGTTATTTCAATGGAAAATGAATTTCCCGACCAGCCAGTATCCGCTGCTGCAATTTGTTCCGAAGAATAAGATTCTCACTCACTCCCTGGAAAACAAGTGTCCACATTGACTGGAGGGGTGTCTGGGTTCAGGTGAACCGACTCACAAATCGATTGAAGCAGAAACACAGTTTGAAAGCACCCACAACAATTGAACACACATCGGAGTTCATTTCAGGATCATAGAAATGAGAAAATACATCGCAAAACCGATTAGAATACTACGCTATTTTGGATTGTATAAAATATCAGAGTGTGGGCGATATCTGTTTCTGTTGGAACAGTTCAATGGAAAATAGAAATATCGAGGCATTTCACTTCACACAATTCATATGCAAGGTAAAACAGAGAGAGAGAGATCTCCATCGCATGGAGAGAACACTCACCAACAAAATACATTATTTCAAAATATAACCAACTATTTTCAGTCCAATTCCTGACCCACACCCAATACAATTCTACTCGGACAGGTAACCCGAGTAATAGATAGATAATTGGCTCAGATATTTCGCTCGAGTGAGAGACTCACGCTCAGAACAATTCTGCAATGACACATTCTTCCAGGAATCCTTTCTCACTGCTGACAGATATTCCACCCTGCATAGTGACCCACACTCTGCGATTTTATTCTTACTCCTACTTATCCTTCCTTCAGAGAGACTGCCTTCACTGAGATCCAATCTAACATGAAACAACATTCCACTCAATATAATAACTTTATTAATAAAATGTCCAGTGAGTTACAAACAGAGGTTTATTGCCAGTTGATGAAATGCATTCAAACCATCGACATGTTTTATGACTTCAGTGAATTGTATCGATGATCAGGTGTCTGAATAACAGTGAGCATAAGATCAGCATTAAACATTTTCAGTCACAGTTTAAATTCAGAGAGCCGTACACACACAGATCTGCACAACTTCAATGGTGATCGTCACTTACCAGGAACACCAACAACAGCAACGATATGATAGAATATTTTCTCAACTCTTTGAATTAGATAAAGCATTTTCAGTATGACGTAATGTGTCCTTCGTGCTGCTGGCAGTCTCTGTGTCTGAAACACTGAGGTTGTATATTCTTAAAGCGTTTAATTTAGACCCTGAGGAATTCTCTCAGGGAGACGTAGGTTACAAAATCTTTCAACTTATTTTTCTAAAGATATGAACAAACGGATTACGACATTGGGTTCACTGAAATAAAATACTATTTTTTTGAGTGAGTGACCTCTTTTCAATTAATCTTTTGATTTTGAAAATAAACTTTATTTGACGTGCAAGTACGGTAGCACACGCGGTTAGCTTCACAGAGCCAGGGTCCAATTCCCCGCTGGGTCACTGACTGTGCGGAGTCCGGACGTTCTCCGGTGTCGGCATGGGTTTCTTCCGGGTGCGCTGGTGTCCTCCCACAATCCAAAGACGTGTAGGTTAGGAGGATTTGCCATGCCAAATTGCCCTTAGTGTCCAAAAAAAGGTTTGGATGGGTTATAGGTTTATGGGTAGAAGTGAGGGCTTAAGTGGGTCGACGCAGACCCGATGGGCCGAATGGTCTCCCTCTGCACTGTATGTCCTATGTATCTATGTATTTAAGTTAATCAGCTGAAAATATTGCTGTTAATTCCAATTGTAACGTTTACTTATTCTACTGAAGTAAAAACGTGTGTCGAGCTATTAAGTGATAAGTAAATTAAATATTCTTTGAAGATATGGGTTATAACGGTAATTAACTTGAAAAATTAATTTGCTCCGAATATCACCCACCTCAGTCTGTCTCGGAGTCCCTGTGCACCACATAGAATTTCTCGACCCATTTTGGTGTGGATGAGATGTCTTGAAGATTTCTCGACCCTTTATGGTTGATGGGGATATATTTTGGTGATATCCCGACCCTTTGTAATTGAGGGGGAGATTTCGTGGTAATACCTCGACCCTTTGTGGTTTAGAGGAGATTTACCAGGGATTTCTCGATCCTTGGTGGTTTCGGTGGAGAATTATTGGTGCTAATAAGTTCATGGCGCCCAACGCGAGGGCAAAGGATTCTAGAAATTCTTAGGAAAAGTAAGACTAGAATACTCGAATTTTCTAGATAAGCGCAGTGGAGGTTTGAAGCGAAGCTTCTAACCGGCATGTAGACTATGACATTAGAAATGTTTGGTCTATGTGTGGGACGAACATTACCTGCCGAGTTTCGTTCAGAAATGTATGCGTGATTGGCTTTGGGAGGAGGTTCTGTGGATCGGGGGGGGGGGGGGGGGGGGGGGGGAACGACGACATAAAACTCAGTTGGGTGCGAGTGGTTAATTGAATGGAAAATGGTAAATGGAAAATACTAACCCTGAGTTAAAGTCCGCAGGGCATCTTAATGCCAAATGTTGAGTGTCCTGCATCCATTTCTGGTAGAAGTAAGCCAAAATATCATCCTTAAAGTCGGGCAGATTGTGATGGAGACTATGGGGAAATCGGGACGCCGATAAACCTTTGCATACCAATCAAGTGACCCTTAACTAAAACAGGAAGATTGTGCCTTTGGTACATTTGTGATGCATGCCCACGACGTATTCCTTCATTTCAGATCGCGACTGAAAGGGAACGCCAGGAACAGAAGTTAAAAATCCCAAAAATGCCAATTAGGGTAGTCCTATTCCCTTGGAATATGGGTAAGAGGGACGAAGTAATGGACCTAGAATGGAATAAGGTAAAGTGGCAAAAAGACTTCTGGACAAGAGTAACGTATCAAAATGGAGGGGTCTTAATTTTTGTTAGAATACCTTAAGCCCTGCAACAAAGAGAACCAGTTGGGATTCGTAAAGCACTGGGTGAATTTGCATTGGGAAATGAAGCTGAAGCAATCTTGTCTGGACACAGACAGAAGCATGTGGCTGCTCAAGTGGGCAAAGTATGCTCTAGAATGGTTAAGATCCTAGATTGTCAAAACATGAAAGAGATAACACAGATTCCTAGAGAACACAAAACTAAGTCAAAAATATTAATAGATTAAACGAAACATTTACAAAACAACGATACGTTTAAAATAGAGGAAGATGAGGAATCAGTTTTAGAATCCGATAATACCATAAAAACAGCAGGACAATTAGGAAAAGTACTAGCATCCCTACCAGAGTCAGAAGAAATACATACCAGGGCCGGAGACAACTCAGAAAATCAGAGTCCCTTTAAAACATTTTCAGAAAGATACCAGCACCTATGTGCAGATTTATTACAGTCCGGAGAGGATAATTGGCACCCACAATCTAACACGTGCAGAGAAGGAGCTCTCTTGGATTATTTTGATCCACACGAAAGTGTGGAGGACCAAAGGCCTTCTTTTCGTATATTAGGAGCAAGAGGGTAACTAGAGAAAGGATTGGCCCACTCAAAGACAAAAGAGGGAATTTATGTGTGGAGTCAGAGGAAATGCGTGAGATTCATAATGAGTACTTGGCATCGGTATACACAACGGAGAAGTACATGACGGATGTTGAGGCTAGGGATGGGTCTTTAAATACTCTAGGTTATGTAGGCATAAGGAAGGGGGAAGTTTAGGGTATTCCAGAATGCATTAAGGTGGTCAAGACCCCAGGCCGGATGGGATCTACCCAGGTTACTGAGGGAAGAGAGTGATAAATTAGCTGGGGCCTTAACAGATATCTTTGCAGCATCCTTGAGCACGGGTGAGGTCCCGGAGGACTGCACAATGCTAATGTTGTCCCTTTGTTGAAGAAGGGTAGCAGGGATAATCCAGGGAATTAAAGACTTGTGAGCTTCATTTCAGTGGTAGGCAAACTGTTGGAGAGATAATGAGGGAAGGATCTGTTCACATTTGGAAGAAAATAGACTGATCTGTGACAGGCAACAGGGTTTTGTGCTGGGAAGGTCATGCCTTACAAACCTAATAGAATTATTTGATGAAGTGACAAAGTTAATTGTTGAGGGAATGGGACCAAATGTTGTATACATGGACTTCAGAAAGGCGTTTGATAAAGTTTTCCATGGCAGGTTGATGGAAAAGTGACGTCGTATGGGGTTAAGGGTGTACTAGCTAGATGGATAAAGAACTGGCTGGTCAACAGGAGACAGAGAGTAGTGGTGGAACGGAGTGTCTCAAAATGGAGAAAGGTAACTAGTGGTGTTCCACAGGGATCCGTGCTCGGACCACTGTTGTTTGTGATATACATAAATGATCTGGACGAAGATATAGGTGGTCTCATTAGCCAGTTTGCAGATGATGCTAAGATTGATGGATTTGCAGATAGCGTGGAGGACTGTCAAACAATACAGCTAAATATAGATAGATTGGAGAGTTGAGCAGCTACATGGCAGATCGAGTTCAATTCAGGCAAATGCGAGATGATGCATTTTGGAATATCTAATTCAAGAGCAGACTATACGGCCAATGGAAGAGTCCTGGGGAAAATTTATGTACAGAGAGATCTGGGAGTTCAGGTCCGTTGTACCCTGAATGAGTACCCTGCAGGTCGATAGAGTGGTCAAGAAGGTATGCAGGATGCTTGCCTTCATCGGACGGGGTATTGAGTACAAGAGTCGACAGGTCATGGTACAGATGTATAGGGCTTTGGTCAAGCCACATTTTGAATGCTGCGTGCAATTCTGGTCGCCACATTACGAGAATCATGTGGATGCTGTAGAGAGGGTGAACAGGACGTTCACCAGGATGTTGCCTGGTTTGGAGTGTGCTAGATATGAAGAAAGGTTGAGTAGATTAGGATTGATTTCGTTGGCAAGACGGAGGTTGAGGGGGGACCTGGTTTAGGTCTACAAAACTATGAGAGGTATGGACAGGGTGGACAGCAACAAGCTTTTTCCAAGAATGGGGGTGTCAATTACAAGGGGTCACGATTTCAAGGTGAGATGTGGGAAGTTTAAGCGAGATGTGCGTGGAAAGCTTTGTACGCAGAGGGTGGTGGGTGCCTGGGACGCATTGCCAGTGGACGTGGTAGAGGCGGGCATGATAGCATCATTTAAGATGCATCTGGATAGATATATGAACGGGCGGAGAACAGAAGGAAGTATGTCCTTGGAAAATAGGCGACAGGTTTAGATAAATGAGCTGGATCGGCGCAGGTGGGGGGCGGGGTGCGAAAGGCCTGTTCCTGTGCTGTAATTGTCTTTGTTATTTGTTCTTTAAAGCACAGATGGGGTTGGCACGCTCCCTTTGATGGAACAGGATGGATCATCAACTTCCTCAGAGGATGGAGAAAAAAATAAGACCCTGAAAAAGAACAGGGAATAGAAAAACATCTAAACCAGTAGATGTAGGGGATTATGGCGGTTTCTGGAATCAGCAGCAGCCTCCACATATCAACCCGTAAATAATAAATAACATATTATACATATAATCCTACAGCAAAAAAGGTACACAGCAGAGATCAGGAAGGATAGAGTAGGGAAGTTATAGCTGGGGGACTTGCAATAGGAGAAATATTAGGAGGATGTCAACAAATTGATTCTAAACAATGCCAAGGGTTACCACACTTTACTCCCAAGGCAAAATTATGGAAAATAATCAAAGGATATGACACATTCTGGAAAGCCAGGACTGGAGTGAGAAACAGGGCAGAAACACAAGGCCAGATAACAGCAGTATTAAGACCACAAGACATAATATAGAAACTCCCAAAACCCAGAATAGCTGCCCCTCCTGCCGTTTACGGGGTAGGTTTTGCACCATGGAATAGCCAAATACGAATTGCAATGTTCAATAGATACAGGGAACCATCGAACATTTTGTACAACAGTATACCCCCCATTTTGTTGAAGAACCAGCACAACGACGTATAAGTTTTTCAAAAAGTAGAGAGCCTGATAGGAGAGAGAACCTTTACAGCACCCCTTTAAGAACATCATTTACAGAAGTGAGAAATTAGTCCGGTCATTTACACCAGTTCCAGAGGAATGTACCCCTATGGTGCCGTATACAATAACAGCAGCAGTAATGAAGACACCAGGCCCGTATAGGGGACTGTAGTCTAAAATTGAGCATTTAGCAAGGAAAACGGAAGCATCCGAAGAATCCACCAAACGAATTGAGCTACATACAATGGGAGACATAGTTGCAGGAGAGGTGTTGAATTTAATAAATTATTTGGATTTGGGAGATGAAAGAGCTACATTAATGAAAGAGATGGCGGAAGCAGCATAATGTGGAGATGCCGTCGTTGGACTGCGGAGGGCACAGTAAGAAGTCTTACAACACCAGGTTAAAGTCCAACAGGTTTGATTTAGACACGAGCTTTCGGAGCGCAGCTCCTTCCTCAGGTGACGAAGGAACTGCGCTCCGAAAGCCAGTGTTTGAAACAAACCTGTTGGACTTTAACCTGGTGTTGTAAGACTTCTTACGGAAGCAGCAAAAGCAGCGGAGCACCTGACGTCATATATTGATAAGATATATGAGGCTAGTGAAGTAGAGGGGGCCGTAGTCGTCAGACCCCTGAGGGAATTGGTACCCACAATTCCAAGTGGAAATAATTTCTCTGTGGTAATGCTAACAGCCTCAAGAAGTGAGATTGGGAGAGTTAGTCAAATATGATTTGGCAGGGACGGTAATCAAGGATAAACAAACTAAAGGAGAATACAGGAAAACAGTATCTGCCAAAAATGACGTTTCGACACGAAGCATGCAAACCCGACTCCCGAATAGACAAATGTCGGATAGAGATGAACAAAACATAGCTCAATCATCAATGCCACAACCCAGGTATAATCTGCGGTCACAAGGACCACCAGCGCCAAAAAGACCGAATTACCTTAGAACATAGAACATAGAACATAGAACGATACAGTGCAGTACAGGCCCTTCGGCCCACGATGTTGCACCGACATGGGAAATCAAAAACTAAAGGCCATCTAACCTACACAATGCCATTATCATCCATATGCTTATCAAATAAACTTTTAAATGCCCTCAATGTTGGCGAGTTCACTACTATTGCAGGTAGGACATTCCACGGCCTCACCACTCTTTGTGTAAAAAACCTACCTCTGGCGTCTGTCCTATATCTATTACCCCTCAATTTAAGGCTACGTCCCCTCGTGCGAGCCACCTCCATCGGCGGGAGAAGGCTCTCACTGTCCACCCTATCTAACCCTCTGATCATTTTGTATGCCTCTATTAAGTCACCTCTTAACATTCTTCTCTCTAACGAAAACAACCACAAGTCCATCAGCCTTTCCTCATCAGATTTTCCCTCCATACCAGGCAATGTCCTGGTAAATCTCCTCTGCACCCGTTCCAAAGCTTCCACGTCCTTCTTATAATGAGGCGACCAGAACTGTACGCAATACTCCAAATGCGGCCGTACAAAAGTTTTTTTACAGCGGCAACATGACCTCATGGCTCCGGAACTCAATCCCTCTACCAATAAAGGCCAACACACTATTGGCCTTCTTCACAACCCTATCAACCTGGGTGGCAACTTTCAGGGATCTATGTACATGGACACCGAGACCCCTCTGCTCATCCACACGACCAAGAATTTTACCATTCGCCAAATATTCCGCATTCCTGTTATTCTTTCCAAAGAGAATCACCTCACACTTCTCTACATTAAACTCCATTTGCCACCTCTCACCCCAGCTCTGCAGCTTATATATGTCCCTCTGTAACCTGCAACATCCTTCCACACTGTCTACAACTCCACCGACTTTAGTGTCGCCTGCAAATTTACTCACCCAACCTTCTGTGCCCTCCTCTAGGTCATTTATAAAAATGACAAACAGCAACGGCCCCAGAACAGATCCTTCTGGTACGCCACTCGTAACTGAACTCCACTCTGAACATTTGCCATCAACCACCACCCTCTGTCTTCTTTCAACTAGCCAATTTCTGATCCACATCTCTAAATCACCCTCAATCCCCAGCCCCCGTATTTTCTGCAATAGCCCACCGTGGGGAACCTTATAAAATGCATTACTGAAATCCATATACACGACATCAACTGCTCTACCCTCGTCTACCTTCTCAAAGAGCTCAATAAGGTTTGTGAGGCATGATTCACCCTTCACAAAACCATGCTGACTATCCCTAATCATGTTATTCCTATCTAGATGATTATAAATCGTATCTCTTTTAATCCTCTCCAAGATTTTACCCACAACAGACGTGAGGCTCACCGGCCTATAGTTACCGGGGTTATCTCTACTCCCCTTCTTGAACAAAGGGACCACATTTGCTATCCTCCAGTCCTCTGGCACTATTCCTGTAGCCAATGATGACATAAAAATCAAAGCCAAAGGCACAGTAATCTCTTCCCTGGCTTCCCAGAGAATCCTAGGATAAATCCCATCAGGCCCCGGGGACTTATCTATTTTCACCTTGTCCAGAATTGCCAACACTTCTTCCCTACGCACCTCCATGCCATTTATTCTAATAGCCTGGGTCTCAGCATTCTCCTCCACAACATTATCTTTTTCCTGCGTGAATACTGACGAAAAGTATTCATTTAGTATCTCGCTTATCTCCTCAGCCTCCACACTCAACTTCTCATCACTGTCCTTGACTGGCCCTACACTTACCCTCGTCATTCTTTAATTCCTGACATACCTAAAGAAAGCTTTTGGGTTTTCCTTGATCCTACCTACCAAAGACTTCTCATGTCCCCTCCCTGCTCGTCTTAGTTCTCTCTTTAGATCCTTCCTCACTTCCTTGTAACTATCAAGCGCCCCAACTGAAACTTCACGCCTCATCTTCACATAGGCCTCCTTCTTCCTCTTACAACAAGAGATTCCACTTCTTTGGTAAACCACGTTTCCCTCGCTCTACCCCTTCCGCCCTGCCTGACTGGTACGTACTTATCATGAACACGCAATAGCTGTTCCTTGAACAAGCTCCACATATCCAGTGTGCCCAACCCTTGCAGCCTACTTCTCCAACATACACATCCTAAGTCATATCTAATGGCATCATAATTGCCCTTCCCCTGCTATAACTCTTGCCCTGTGGGGTATAATTATCCCTTTCCATCACTAACGTAAATGTCACCGAATTGTGGTCACTGTTTCCAAAGTGCTCACCCACCTCCAGATCTAACACCTGGCCTGGTTCATTACCCAAAACCAAATCCAATGTGGCCTCGCCTCTTGTTGGCCTGTCAACATATTGTGTCCGGAAACCCTCCTGCACACATTGCACAAAGAACAACCCATCTAATGTACTCGAACTATATCTTTTCCAGTTAATATTTGGAAAGTTAAAGTCTCCCATAACAACTACCCTGTTACTTTCGCTCTTTTCCAGAATCATCTTCGCCATCCTTTCCTCTACATCCCTAGAACTATTAGGTGGCCTATAGATAACTCCCAACAGGGTGACCTCTCCTTTCCTGTTTCTAACCTCAGCCCATACTACCTCGGAAGAAGAGTCCCCATCTAGCATCCTTTCTGCCACCGTAATACTGTCCTTGACTATCAGCGCCACACCCCCCCCTCTTTTGCCCCCTTCTCTGAGCTTACTAAAACACCTAAACCCCGGAACATGCAACAACCATTCCTGTCCCTGCTCTATCCATGTCTCTGAAATGGCCACAACGTCGAAGTCCCAGGTACCAACCCATGCTGCCAGTTCCCCTACCTTATTTCGTATACTCCTGGCATTGAAGTAGACACACTTCAAACCACCTACCTGAACACTGGCACCCTCCTTCGAAGTCAAATCTGTGCTCCTGACCTCTATACCTTCAATCTCCAGTACCCCAAAACTACAATCCAGGTTCCCATGCCCCTGCTGAATTAGTTTAAACCCCCCCCAAAGAGCACTAACAAATCTCCCCCCAGGATATTGGTGCCCCTCGGGTTCAGATGTAGACCATCCTGTCTATAGAGGTCCCACCCTCCCCAGAAGTTATCCAGAAATCTGAATCCCTCCCGCCTGCACCATCCCTGTAGCCAAGTGTTTAATTGCTCTCTCTCCCTATTCCTCGTCTCACTATAACGTGGCACGGGCAACAAACCAGAGATAACAACTCTGTTTGTTCTCGCTCTGAGCTTCCATCCTAGCTCCCTAAAGGCCTGCCTGACATCCTGGTCCCCTTTCCTACCTATGTCGTTCGCGCCAATGTGGAATACGACTTGGGGCTGCTCCCCCTCCACCTTAAGGAGCCGGAAAACACGATCCGAGACATCACGTACCCTGTCACCTGGGAGGCAACATAGCAAATGTGTGTCTCTCTCGCCCCCACAAAATCTCCTATTTGTGCGGTATGGAGGGAAAATCTTATGAGGAAAGGCTGATGGACTTGAGGTTGTTTTCGTTAGAGAGAAGAAGGTTAAGAGGTGACTTAATAGTGGCATACAAAATGATCAGAGGGTTAGATAGGGTGGACAGCGAGAGCCTTCTCCCGCGGATGGAGGTGGCTAGCACGAGGGGACATAGCCTTAAATTGAGGGGTAATAGATATAGGACAGAGGTCAGAGGTGGGTTTTTTACGCAAAGAGTGGTGAGGCCATGGAATGCCCTACCTGCAACAGTAGTGAACTCGCCAACATTGAGGGCATTTAAAAATTTATTGGATAAGCATATGGATGATAAGGGCATAGTGTAGGTTAGATGGCCTTTAGATTTTTTCCATGTCGGTGCAACATCGAGGGCCGAAGGGCCTGTACTGCGCTGTATCGTTCTATGTTCTATGTTCTATGTTCTATGTGCCCCTGACTATTGAGTCCCCAATTACTAATGTTTTACTCCTTTCCCCCCTTCCCTTCTGAGCAACAGGGACAGACTCCGTGCCAGAGGCCCGTACCCCATGGCTTACACCGGTAAGTCCCCCCCCCCACAAGTATCCAAAACGGTATACTTGTTACTCAGGGGAACGACCACAGGGGGCCCCTGCACTGACAGCTTCTTCCCAGTCCCTCTTACAGTTACCCATCTATCTCCAGTCTTTGGTGTAACTACTTCCCTGAAGCTCCAATCTATGACCCCCTCTGCCTCCCGAATGATCCGAATTTCATCCAACTCAAGCTCCAGATCCCTAACACGGTTTTTAAGGAGCTGGAGTTGGGTGCACTTGTGCACTGAAATCAGCAGGGACACTGACGGCGTCCCTCACCTCAAACATTCTGCAGGAGGAGCATTGTACTGCCTTCCCTGCCATCACTTCTAGACTGTCACTTGACAACAGCCCCTCCACAAACCACCTTCAAATTCGGCTGACCGCACTGCACGTATGCAAATTTCCCCAGAACAGCTGATCAGTAGCTCTGCTCTGCTGCCCTCTGCTGGATGATATCACCTTCCAATATCACATTGCGGTGTGTCTGCTATGACATTGCGATATGCCTGCTATCACATAGCACTGTGACTACAATCACAAAGTGATATGTCTGTTATCACATTGCGGTGTGTCTGCTATCACATTGTGGTTTGTCTGCTATCATACTGTGGTGCGTCGGCTATCACATTCCATTATGTCTGCAATCACATTGTCGTTTGTCTGTTATGATATTGCACTGTGTCTGCCATCACATTGCGGCGTGTCTAATGTCACATTGCTGTGTGTCTGCGATCACATTGTAGTTTGTCTGCTAATGCATTGTTGTGTGTCTGCCATACATTGCGTGTGTGTCTCCGAAGACATTGCAGCATGCCTGCTATCACATAGAACAGTGTCTGCAATCACATTGTGAGATGTCAGGTACCACATTGCTATCGCATTGCGGTGTTTCTGCTGTCATATTGCGGTGTTTCTGCGAGCACATTGTACTTTGTTTGTTATCAAGTTGCAGTGTGACTGCTACTACATTTTGATAGATAGATAGATAGATAGAGAAATACAGCACAGAAAAGGCCCTTCGGCCCACGATGTTCTGCCGAACTATTGTCCAAGGTTAATCATAGAATTTTGGAAACAAAGGGCAATTTATCACGGCCAATCCACCCAACCTGCACATCTTTGGACTGTGGGAGGAAACTGGAGTACCCGCTGGATACCCACGCACACACGGGGAAGATGTGCAGACTCCACACAGACAGTGACCCAAGTCGAAATCGAACCTGGGACCCTGGAGCTGCGAAGCAATTAAGCTATCCACAATGCTACCGTGCTGCCCTTAAAAATAAATTAATCTACACTCCATTATTCTACCCTAATCCATGTACCTATCCAATAGCCGCTTGAATGTCCTTAACGTTTTCGACTGAACAACTACCACAGGCAGTGCATTCCATGCCCCCATTATCTCTGCGTAAAGAACCTACCTCTGACATCCCCTCTATATCTTCCACCATTTACCTTAAATTTATGTGCCGTTGTAATGGTTTGTTCCACCCGGGGTAAAAAGTCTCTGTCTACTCTATCCATTCCCCTGATCATCTTATAAACCTATATCAAGTCGCCCCTCATCCTTATCCGTTATAATGTGAAATAGCCTAGTACCCTCAACCTTTCCTCGTAAGACCTACTCTCCATTCCAGGCAACATCCTGGTAAATCTCCTTTGCACCCTTTTCAAAGCTTCCACATTCTTCCGAAAATGAGGCGACCAGAACTGCACACAGTTCTCCAAATGTGGCCTGACCAAGGTTTTGTCCAGCTGCATCATCACCTCACGGCTCTTAAATTCAATCCCTCTGCTAATAAACGCTAGCACACCATAGGCCTTCTTCACAGCTCTATCCACCAGAGTGGCAACTTTCAAAGATCTATGAACATAGACCCCAATATCTCTCTGCTCCTCCACATTGCCAAGAACCCTATCGTTAACCCTATATTCCGCATTCATATTTGTCTTTCCAAAATGGACAACCTCACACTTGTCAGGGTGAAACTCCATTTGCCACTTCTTAGCCCAGCTCCGCATCCTATCTATGTCTCTTTGAAGCCGACAATAGCCCTCCTCACTATCCACAACTCCAGCAATCTTCGTATCATCTGCAAATTTACTGACCCGCCCTTCAACTCCCTGATCCAAGTCGTTAATGAAAATCACAAACAGCAGAGGACCCAGAACTGATCCCACTGGTAACAGGGCTTCAGGCTGAACATTTGCCATCCACCACCACTCTCTGTCTTCAATCCGTTAGCCAGTTTGTTATCCAAGTGGCCAAATTTCCCACTATCCCATGCCTCCTTACTTTCTGCACAAACCGACATTGGGGAACCTTATCAAATGCCTTACTAAAATCTATGTACACTACATCCACTGCTTTACCTTCATCCACATGCTTGGTCACCTCCTCAAAGAAGTCAATAAGACTTGTAAGGCAAGACCTACCCCTCACAAATCTGTACTGACCGCCACTCTCCAATCCTCTGGTACCACCCCTGTTGACAGCGAGGACGAAAAGATCATTGCCAACAGCTCTGCAATTTCATTTCTTGCTTCCCATAGAATCCTTGGATATATCCCGTCAGGCCCGGGGGACTTGTCTATCCTCAAGTTTTTCAAAACGCGCAACACATCTTCCTTCCTTACAAGTATCTCCTCGAGCTTATCAGTCTGTTTCACACTGTACTCTCCAACAATATGGCCCCTCTGGCTTGTTCAGGACCTCTCCTATCTCTTCAGATTCAATACACAATCTCCCGCTACTGTCCTTGATCGGACCTACCCTCGTTCTAGTCATTCTCATATTTCTCACATATGTGTAAAAGGCCTTGGGATTTTCCTTCATCCTCCATTCCAAAGATTTTTCATGCCCACTCTTAGCTCTCCTAATCCCTTTCTTCAGTTCCCTCCTGGCTATCTTGTATCCCTCCAGCGCTCTGTCTGATCCTTGTTTGTTCCGCCTTAGACAAGTCTCCTTCTTCGTCTTTACACGACATTCAACCTCTCTTGTCAACCATGGTTCCCTCACTCGACCATCTCTTCCCTGCCTGACAGGGACATACATATCAAAGGCACGCAGTACCCGTTCCTTGAACAAGTTCCACATTTCACTTGTGTCCTTCCATGACAGCCTGTGTTCCCAACTTCTGCACTCAATTCATGTCTGACATCATTGTATTTACCCTTCCCCCAATTGTAAACCTTGCCCTGTTGCACGCACCGATCCCTCTCCATAACAAAAGTGAAAGTACAGAATTGTGGTCACTACCTCCAAAATGCATCTCCACTAACAAATCTATCACCTGTCCTGGTTCATTACCAAGTACTAAATCCAACATGGCCTCCACTCTGGTCGGACAATCGACATACTGTGTTAGAAAAGCTTCCTGGACACACTGCACAAACACTACCCATCCAAACTATTTGATCTAAATAGTTTCCACTCAATGTTTGGGAAGTTGAAGTCACTCATGACTTCTGCACCTTTCCAAAATGTGTTTCCCAATCTGTTCCTCCACATCTCTACTGCTATTGGGGTGGGGGGGGGGGGCTATAGAAAACTCCCAATACGTTTACTACTCCTTTCCTATTTCTGACTTCAACTCATATTACCTCAGTAGGCAAATCCCCCTCGAACTGCCTTTCTGCAGGTGTTATACTACCTCTAATTAACAATGCACCCCCCCCCCACCTATTTTACCATCCTCCCTAATCTTGTTGAAACATCTATAACCAGGGACCTCGAACAACCATTTCTGCCCCTCTTCTAACCACGTTTCCGTGATGGCCACCACTTTCTAGTCCCAAGTACCGATCCATGCCTTAATTTCACCCACCTTATTCCTGATGCTTCTTGCATTAAAGTATACACACTTCAACCCATCTCCTTGCCTGCAAGTACTCTCCTTTGTCAGTGTTACCTTCCCCACTGCATCACTACGTGCTTTGGCGTCCTGAATATCGGCTTCCTTATTTGCTGCACTACAAATCCGGTTCCCATTCTCCTGCCAAATTAGTTTAGTTCCCTCCAAAAGAGTACGATAAAACCTCTCCCCCCCCCCCCCTCCAGGATATTGGTGCCCCTCTGGTTCAGATGCAACCCGTCCTGCTTGTTCAGGTCCCAACTTCCCCAGAATGCACTCCAATTTTCCAAATACCTGAGCCCTCCCTCCTACACCAGTCCTGCAGCCACGTGTTCAACTGCACTCTCTCCCTATTCATAGCCTCGCTATCACGTTGTGTCTGCTATTACATTGTCGTGTGTCTGTTATCACTTTGGACTTTGTTTGCTACTTTGTTTGCTATCACATAGTGGCAATCACATTGTGGTGTGTCTGCTATCACATTGCGGGTTGTCTTCGATCACATTGCGGTTTGTCATCTAATGCATTGCGGTGTGTGCGTGCTATCACATTGCACTGCGTCTGCTATCCGACTGCGGTGTGTCTGTTTTCACTTTGAGGTGTGTCTGCTATCACTTTGCACTGTGTCGGCTATCATATCGCGGTCTGTCTGCTATCACATGACGGATTGTCTGTTATCACATTGTGGTATTTCTCCAATCGCATTGTGCTATGTCTCTTATCACATTGCGGCTTGTCTTCCATCACATTGCGGTGATTCTGCCATCACCTGGCAGTGCGTTTGCAATGACATTGCGGTACGTCTGACATCACATTGCGGTTTATCATCTAATGCATTGCGGTGCGTGTGCTGTCACAATGCGGTATGTCTGCTATCACATTGCGGTATGTCTGCTATCACATTGTCGTGGTTCTGTAATCACCTTGCACTGCGTCTGCTATCACATTGCGGTGCGTCTGCTAACACATTGCGGTGCGTCTGCTATCACATTGGGTCTTGTTTGCTATCACCTTGTGCTGTGTCTGCTGTCACATTAACATGTGTCTACTATCACTTTGTGCAGTGTCTCCAATCACATTGTGGCGTGTTTGGTTCGTCTGCTGACACATGACGGTTCGTCTGCTGACACATTGCGGTGCTTCTGCTATGATATTGCAGTGAGTCTGCTATCACATTACGCTGTGTCGACTATCACTTTGCGGTGTGTCTGCTATCACATTGCGGATTGTCTGCTATTAAATTGCGATGTGTCGGGTACCATTTTGCGCTGTCTTCTATCACATCGTGGTATGTCTGCTATCACATTTCGGCGTGTATTTTGTCACAGTGCGGTGTTTCTGCTATCAGATTGTACGGTGTCTGCTCTCACATTGTGGTCTGCCGGCTGTCACATTGCGGTGTGTGTGCTGTCACTTTGTGGTGTGTTGGCTATCACATTGTGTTGTGTCTGTTATTACATTGTCGTGTGTCTGTTATCATATTGGACTTTGTCTGCTATCACATTGTCTCCTACCATATTGCAGTGTGTCTGCAATCACATTGCGGTCTGTCAGATATCACATTGTAGGTTGTCTGCTATGACATTGCGGTGCGTCTGCTATCACATTGGGTCTTGCTTGCTATCACCTTGTGCTGTGTTTGCTGTCACATTAACCTGTGTCTACTATCACTTTGTGCAGTGTCTCCAATCACATTGTGGCGTGTTTGGTTCGTCAGCTGACACATGAAGGTTCGTCTGCTGACACATTGCGGTGCTTCTGCTATGATAGGTTTGTCTGCTATTAGATTGCACTGTATCAACTATTACATTGCACTGTCTGCCAGCACATTGCGGTCTGTCTGCTACTGCACTGCTGTGTGTCTGCTATCCCATTGTAGTGTGACTGCTATTACACTGCAGTGTGTCTGCTATCACATTACATAGTGTCTTCTATCACATTGTGATGATTCTGCTATCACATTGCGCTGTGTCTACTATCTCATTGCACTTTGTCTGCTTTCACATTGCACTGTGAATGCTTTTAATTTCAGGCTAACTTTATCGAGTTTCTCGAGGAGGCCACAAAGATGGTTGAAGGATGTAGGGCAGTGGATTGGTCTATGTGGACTTCAGTGAGGCCTTTGACATGGTCCGTATTGCAAAATGTTACAACAGATCAAGTCACACGGGATCTGTGGCGAACTGGCAAGATGGATGCAGAACTGGCTAGGTCATAGAAGGCAGAGTGTAGCAACGGAATAGTGCTTTTCCGATTGGAGAGCTGTGACTAGTGATGACCCGCAGCGATCAGTGTGGTGACCTTTGCTGTTCGTATTACATATAAATGACTTGGTTGAAAATGTAACTGGTCTGATTGGTAATTTTGCAGACGACACAAAGGTTGTTGGAATTCCGAATAGCGGTAGTAGTCACACTACAATGGGATGTGGTCTGCAAAATGTCACAGCATACAGCACGTTTAGATCGTTTGGATACTTGGGCGGCGAGATGGCAGATGGAGTGTAATCTGAACAAATGTGAGGTATCGCATTCTGGAAACTCTAATACAGGTAGGCATTATACAGTGAATGGTGGAACCCTCAGGATTATTGACTGTCAGGTAGATCTAGGTTTACAGTTCCACATGTCATTGAAAGGGGAAAACAGGTAGAGAAGGTAGCCAAGAAGACAAATGGCATGCTTGAATTTCACCTGAGGAAGGAACAGTGCTCCGAAAGCTAGTGTTTGAATCAAACCTGTTGGTCTTTAAGCCGGTGTTGTCAGACTTCTTACTTTGCTCACCCCAGTCCAACGCTGGCATCTCCACTTCATTGCACGGGACATTGAGTGTAAAAATTGGCAAGTCATGTTGCAGCTCTATAGAAGCTTAGTTCGGCCACATTCGGAGTATAATGTTTAATTCTGGTCGCCACTCTACCAGAAGGATGTGGAGGCTTTTGAGATCGTGCAGAAGAGATTTACCAGGATGTTGCCTGGTATGGAGGGCATAGGCTATGAGGAGAGGTTGAATAAACCGTTTGTTCTCACTGGAACGATGGAGGTTGAGGGGTGACCATATAGAGGTCGACAAGGGGCATAGACAGAGTGGATGGTCGGAGACTTTTTCCAGGCTGGGGGGTTCAATTACTAGGGTGCATAGTTTTAAGGTGCGAGGGGCAAGGTTTAACGGAGATGTGCGAGGCAAGTTTTTAACACAGAGGGTCGTGGGTTCCTGGAACTCGCAACCGGAGGATTTGGTGAAAGCATGTACGATAGTAACGTTTAAGGAGCATCTTGACAAATACATGAATAGGACGGGAATAGAGGGAAACGGACCCAAGAAGTGTAGACGATTTTAATTTAGACATGCAGCATGGTCGGCGCATGCTTGAAGGGCCGAAAAGCCTGTTCCTGTGCTGTAATTATCTTTGTTCTTTGTTCTAAGTTAACCGGGTGTGCACTAAAAATGGGAAAATGTGTCATTACAATCATGGAAGTCTGGCAAAACCTGACCTGAGGGTACATGAGCAAATGTAGGGCAAAATCCCACGAAGGGCTAACAGCAGCAGCAAAGAAGGTTTAGAAATGCAAAAAGGTTCAGAAATGCAGAAAGCCTTCATAAAACAGGCGTTCAGAAAACAGCTTACTGCTCAAGCTGTAAAACCGGTCTTTCAAATTGAAGCAGATTCAACGACATGACGGGAAACAATATTTCGCACGTTCTTTGACGTTAATTATTTTCGTAAGCAGTCATTGAAGAATTACCAGGATCTTCAGTTGAATTCGGTGACAAATGTTTAGGCGTTTAATCCTGCTGACACCAGTTGAATATGTTATGTCCGAGACGACGTGTCCACGACTGTATAAGTTAACCCCAAATAGGCGTCAGATTTCTCACAAGCTAAGGGCACTATTTGGTAACAAACCAACTTTAGAAGTGACCAGCACCCCTCTAGGATCAAAGCACTTTTGAAGAATAACAAAGGAACAAAAATGTAATCAGAATTCGATTAACTAAAGTCACGCTCAACATGAATACGTAGCTGTGTTAGAATTAATTAAGATCAAAGGTACATTGAACAATCAAGTGCAAAATTAAGTTACATTCCAATAATGTAATATGAACTTAATAACTGCTAGAAGGAAAATATAAACCCAAAATCGGTAACAGTCAGCAGAGTCAGCTCTCATAGCTGCCCTCGGTCATGGGAAGGACAGAACACAGAAGCCGAGCAGAACATCGAATCCATCAGGTGAAAACCAAAACAATAAGAAGATCGATTGTCAAGGTAGACCTGGACGTCTTTTCAACGAACCAGGAGAATCCAGAAGCAAGATATTTTTTACTTTTATGTAAAGACAGTGATTTTAACTTTTAAAAGAAAAAATAACTTTAAGATTTAACCTGAAAGAGTGGTTATTACAAAGTCTAAATTACTTACTTGGCAACGCGGGACCCAGGCTACTAAGTGGTAAGTAGGTGACATCTTCAATCAAGATATGGGTTATACCGGGGGATAACTTGAAAATATAGATTGACCAGAATCGCACCCACATAAGTTTGCATAGGAGTCAGGGAGTGAGAATACCTGTTCACCATTTAGAATGTCTTGTTGACCATTTTTGCTTTACGGGGAATTCTAAGAATAGCGGTGAGTTTGTTACTTCAAGGGGGAAAGCATCACTTGGATCTTAACCGTTTGCAAAGAGGATTTACAAAGTGAATGAGTTGATCAAATATAAGGATGCTAATTTTGCTGATGAGTCAGATAGTCGATTGGTTGCAAACATGGGCGATAGGAAACATTTTCTATCTACGCAGGATGTTGTGAGGATGACAGAGCGAATGTGCAAAGGGATACGGATTGATTAAGTGAGTCAGCAAACATTTGGCAAATGGGAAATACGGTAGGGAAATGCGTAAACATGCCTAATTTTAGCAGGACAAATAGATAAACAGTATCTTATTTAAGTTAGTACAGGTGTCGGAACTCTGAGGTACAGCGTGATGTTGGTGCCATTTTCCATTAATTACAGAAGGTTTACCTGGAGGCACAATTAGTGATTTGGAAGATAGTGATATGTTGTGATTTATTACAAGAAGGATGAAAAATAATAGGAGATTTTCCACAGTTGCACAACGCGCTGATCAGACGACCGCGGGAAAACCAGGATAAGAGGAATTCGGACTCTAATCAACATGCCACAGCAACTGCCAGAACTGCGGACTTCCGTCAGATATTCCTGTTTTTTTCTGTGTTCAGTTTCCATCTCTTTCTGTGAACAAGACTACAACGGTATTAGATAATTGCACATTTAGGGTTAGATAGTGGTCCAGCGGTAATGTCACTGGACTAGTAATCCAGATGACCAGTCAACTTCTCTTATGGAATTGATGAAAGTCACACCACAACATCCAATGACACTTACATTTAATTCTAAAGTCTGGTATTGAAAGCTCTTATCAGTCATGGTGACCATGCAAATATCATCAACCGTCATTAAAAAGACATCTGGTTAATCGAGGCCAACAGGGCGCAGTACGGCCCCTTCGGCCCTCGATGTTGCGCCGACCTGTGAAACCATCTGAAGCCTCTCTGACCTATACTATTCCAGATTCATCCATATGTATATCCAGTGACCATTTAAATGCCCATAAAGTTGACCAGTCTATTACTGTTCCAGGCAGGGCGTTCCACACCCCTACTACTCTCTGAGTAAAGAAACTGCCTCTGACATCTGTCCTATATCTGCCACCCTTCAAATTAAAGCTATGTCCCCTCGTGTTTGTCACTCCCATACAAGGAAAAAGACTCTCACTGTCCACCCTATCTAACCCTCTGACTATCTTATATCTCTCTATTACGTCACCTCTCAGCCTTCTCCTCTCTAACGAAAACAACTTCAAGTCCCTGATCCTTTCCTCGAAAGACCTTCCATCCATACCAGGCAACATCCTAGTAAATCACCTCTGAACCCTTTACAAAGCTCCCACATCCTTCCTGTAATGTGGTGACCAGAACTGCACGCAGTACTCCAGGAGCGGCCGCACCAGAGTTATGTACAGCTGCAGCATGACCTCGTGGCTCCAAAACTCAATCCCCCTACTGATAAAAAATAGCGCACCATAACCCTACTTAACAGCCCTATTAACCAGGGTGGCAACTTTCAGGGATTTATGGACCTGGATGCCGTGATCCCTCTGTTGATCTACACTACCAGGCATCTTTCCATTAGCCCAGTACTCTGCATTCCTGTTACTCCTTCCAAAGTGAACCACCTCACACATTTCCGCATTAAACTCCATCTGCCACCTCTCAGCCCAGCTCTGAAGATTATCTATGTCCCTCTGTAAGCTATAACATCCTTCAGCACTATCCACAACTCCACCGACCTTCGTGTCATCGACAAATTTACTAACCCGTCCTTCTACACCCTCTTCCAGGTCATTTATAAAAATTTCCCCAAAACAGATCCTTGCGGTACACCACTAGTAACTGAACTCCAGGATGAACATTTGCCATCAACCACCACTCTCTGTTTTCTTTCAGCTAACCAATTCCTGCTCAAAACCCCTAAATCACCTTCAAACCCATACTTCCGTATTTTCTGCAATAGCCTACCGTGGGGAACCTTATCAAACGCCTTACTGAAATCCATATACACCACATCAACCGCATTACCCTCATCCACCTGTTTGGTCACCTTCTCAAAAAACTGAATAAGGTTTGTGAGGCATGACCTACCCTTCACAAAACCGTGTTGACTATCGCTAATCAACTTGTTCTTTTCAAGATGATTATACACCCTATCTCTTATATTATTTTCCAACATTTTACCCACGACCGATGTAAGGCTCACAGGTCTATAATTACCAGGGTTTTCTCTACTAACCTTCTTGAACAAGGGGACAACATTTGCTATACTCCAGTCTTGCGGCACTATTCCTGTCGACAATGATGACATGAAGATCAAGGACAAAGGCTCTGCAATCTCCTCCCTGGCCTCCCATAGAATCCTAGGATAAATCCCATTTGGCCCAGGGGCCTTATCTATTTTTACACTTTCCAAAATTGATAACACCTTCTCCTTGCGAACCTCAATCCCACGTAGTCTGGCCGACTGTACCTGAGTATTCTCTCCAACAGCATTTTCTTTTTCCAGTGTAAACACTGACGAAAAATATCCATTTAACGCTTCCCCTATCTCCTCTGATTCCACACACAACTTTCCACTACTATCTTTGATTGGCCCAAATCTTACTCTAGTGGTTCTTTTCTTCCTGATATACCTATAGAAAGCCTTAGGGTTTTCCTTGAACCTATCCGCCAACGGCTTTTCGTGTCCTCTCATTGTTCTTCTTAACCTTTAGGTCCTTCCTGGCTAACTTGTAACTCTCAAGTGCCCGAACTGAGCCTTCATGTCTCATCCTAACATAAGCCTTCTTCTTCCTCTTGACAAGTGCTTCAACTTCCTTAGTAAACCACGGTTCCCTTGCTCGACCACTTCCTCCCTGCCTGACAGGTACATACTTATCAAGGACACGCGGTAGCTGTTCCTTGAAAAAGCTCCACATTTCGATTGTACCTATCCCCTGCAGTTTCCTTCCCCATCCTATACATCCTATTTCTTGCCGAATAGCATCATAATTGCCTTTCCCCCAACTATAATTCTTGCCTTGTGGCCCTGCCCATCGCTAAAGAAAACATAACAGAATTGTGATCACTATCACCAAAGTGCTCATCTACATCTAAATCTAACACCTGGCCGGGTGTTAATACCAAACCCAATGTGACATCGCCCCTTGTTGGCCTGTCGACATACTGTGTCAGAAAACCCTCCTGCACACACTGCACAAACACTGACCCATCTATAGTAGTCGAACTATAGTATTTCTAGTCAATACTTGGGAAGTTAAAGGCCCCCATAACAAATACCCTATATCCACAAGTTATAGTTTTGAATACACAAGGGCGCACCTATAGCAGATATGAATTAATGGCGGTCTTGGGTCTATTTGTGACCAAGTGCCACCAAGGAGGAACTGTTGTCGGAGAATATCGGAGAACAAATATAAACGTGTTCACATGTACGTCAACATTTGCTTTTATCGTGGGAAAATGTACAAAGGCACAAACGCAAGACAGACTGGAGGCAGTTGGATTTGAAGAGTGGAATATCTGACAGCAGTGAACAAGAATTACTGAAAGTAGCTGTCAGCGTAGAATTGTACTGCGTGTAGCTCACTAACCAGAGTGGACTATCTCACAGCAGTATTAATATCTTGTATTACTACAAGAATGTGTCACTGTAGAATTTTACTGAATATGGATATCTCACCATAGTGGAATATCTGATCAAATTACCTATATATTACTGGGACTATCTGTTCATTTGTAATTGTATTTTATGTATCTGGACAGAATGTATTGGTTCCATCTCGAAATAATGTATTTTATTGATCACTGGTCGCGTCCTTTCTGTCGAGTTCTGTCTCTGTTTGGTTGTGTTTTAAAAAGTTTAATGTTTATTGTGCGAAGTGAAATATCTCGCTGTCTCTGTTTTCTATGGAACCGGTCCAAAGAAACAGATATCAACCGCACTCTGATATTGAAAACCACCAAACAGGGTGTCCCCTACCCTATCCTATTAACCCCTGAATCGAACCCTCCTGCACACACTGCACAAACACTGACCCATCTATAGTAGTCGAACTATAGTATTTCTAGTCAATACTTGGGAAGTTAAAGGCCCCCATAACAAATACCCTGTTACTCTTGCTCCTGTCGAGAATCATCTTTGCTATCCTTTCCACTACATCTCTGGAACTATTTAGTGAAGGAACTCTGCCAGCGTTTCATTGCCTGACCCACATTTGACTCTCATCTGGTGATCTTAACTATCCTCTAAAATGTTCAAATGATCATTGGTAGTACAATGGTTCGCACTGTGCCTTCACAGTTCCAGGGTCCCAGGTTCGATTCTCCGCTGGGTCACTCTCTGTGCGGAGTCTGCACGTTCTCCCCGTGTCTGCGTGGGTTTCCAAGTGCACCTCGTACAACTCATATCCCCCCATTTATAATAAGTGTATGGTAGTTACCCCCACTTTAGTTTTGGTGTGGCACGGTAGATTTACCAATATCGAGGGCATCACAGCCCTGGTGTGACCCTAAATATCAGCTTTCCCCTCCCTCGGTGTGTTTGGTATGTCATACCCTCCCATCGTGCATGTGGTATTATTCGACCCCTCCAAAAGGTTAGCGTATACATCTCACGAACAATCTCCCTGTACCCACCCCAATTAGTTTTTTAAAACACATCTGAACTGTAGGTTTTCGAGATGAATCCCCTCCTGGATCACTGCCTGGTCAATAAATCCTTTTCCTGTGTAGCTAGTAATTTACAATCCTCTCAAGGAGAACATAAAAAACCTGCAGTCTACACCGCTCAATATTCTGTAGCAACCCCAGCTCTGCCGCACTTTATGTGTCTTACACTTTCCGACAATTGGCCTCATGTGTTAACATTTCTTTCTGCTATATGTAGCCAATAATATTCCACCGAACTTTGCACCTCGTATATGTTCCACTGCCCAATATAACTCGTATTTAAATCCCGTTCGCAATGTACTGATACACGTTCTGCATCTTGTATTTCATGCCCACACAATGTATGACGCTCCCTCAACTGCTGTACATGCGACATAAAATCGTTGCTGAGTGTCACTGACAAATCACAACTTGGCTCTTGTATCGTCTGTGCGACTTATCTTCTCCTGGTGTGGCCACAGTCGCCGGCATTTGCTCTGAGACTGGGTTGAGAGGATACACCACTCTCTGCTGTGGCAATGGCAGACGATCCCCGGAATTTACCGATGAGTGCACACCCTGTCCCCACTCTGTCTGTGTTTTAACATTAGAGTATGGCATTGACCTTCATACCACGATTTAACTGTGACCTCTCACGCTCCCCGAGAGATCTGGTGTATCAGCAAATTCAGCCAGTACCTGCAATGGCTTTCTTATACCTTTTTAATGCTCACGGCAATGAAGGGGATCTGATCAATGGATAACATCTACACCTTCATCTACACTAGAATATTTCAACGAAGGCGACGGAAACTGCTGACGCCGATCATCTTACAAACCTCTATCAAGTCTCCCTCATCCTTATCCGTTCTAATGAGAAAAGGCCTAGCACCCTCAAACATTTCTCGTAAGATCTACTCTTCATCCCAGGCGACATCCTGGCAAATCTCCTTTGCACCTTTTCCAAAACTTCCACATCCGTCCTAAAATGAGGTGACCAGAACTGCCCACAATACTCCAAATGTGGCCTTACCGAAGTTGTGTGCAGCTGCATCAGCAACTCACGGCTCTTAAATTTAATCCCTCTGCTAATGAACGCCAGAACAACATAAGCCTTCTTCACAGCTCTATCCACTTGAGTGGCAATTTTCAAAGATCTATGAACATAGAGGCAAGATCTCTCTACTCTTCCACATTGCCAAGAACCCAAACGTAAACCGTGTATTCGGCATTCAAATTTTTCCTTCCAAAATGGACAACCTCACACTTTTTAGGGTTAAACACCATCTGTCACTTCTCAGCCCAACTCTGCATCCTATCTATGTTTCTGCAGCCGACAACAGCGCTCCGCACTATCCAAAACTCCACCAATCTTCATATCGTCCGCAAATTTACTAACCCACTCTTCAACTCCCTCATGCAAGTCAGAGGACCCAGAACTGATCCCTGCGGTACACCACTGGTAACTGGGCTCCAGGTTGAATATTTGCCATCCACCACCACTCTCTGACTTCTATCGGTTAGCCAGTTCGTTATCCAACTGGCCAAATTTGCCCCTATCCCATGCCTCCTTACTTTGTTTGTGAGCCCACCATGGAGAACCTTATGCAATGCCTTACTAAAATCCATGTATGCAACATCCACTGCTTTACCTTCATCCACGTGCTTGGTCACCTCATCAAAGTATTCAATAAGACATGTGAGGCAAGTCCTACCCCTTACAAATCCGTGCTGACTATCCCTAATCAAGCAGTGTCTTTCCAGATGTTTAGAAATTCTATCCGTTAGTACCCTTTCCAATACTCGGCCTACCACCGAAGTCAGACTTACTGGCCTGTGATTCCCTATTTTGAACAGGGGCGCAGCATTGGCCACTCCCCAAACCCTTTGTACCACGCAAGTCAACAGGGCAGATAGGACGAAAAAATCATTGCCAACGGCTCTAATCCTAAATAATACATGTGTCCCTGAAATTACATGGAATTCCATAGCATTGACAGTGCAGAAGTAGGTCAGTCGCCCCTCGAGACTGCACCGGCCTTTTGGAAAGTGTACCCTATCTAAGCCCCAAAACTCCATCCTATCACCGTAACCAGTATTCCCTGTAACCCCACAATTTTGTGGACACGAAGGGCAATTTATCAATCCAACTAGCCTGGAACACAGAACATAGAACAATACAACACAGAGCAGGCCCATCGGTCCTCGATGTTGCGCGGAGCTTTGTCCGAAACCAAGATCAAGCTATCCCACTCCCTGCCATTATGGTGTGCTCCATGTGCCAATCCAATAAATACTTGATAGTTCCTAAAGTGTCCGACTCCACTATCACGGCAGGCAGTCCATGCCGTACTCCAACCACTCTCTTAGTGAAGAACCTACCTCGGACATCCCTCCTATATATCCCACCTCGAACCTAATAGATATGTCCCCTTGTAACAGCTACATCCACCTGAGGAAATAATCTCTGAACTTCCACTCTGTCTATCCCCAAACCCTGCACCTCTTTGGACTGTGGGACGAAACCGCAGCACCCGGAGAAAACCCACGCAGACACGTGGAGAACATATAGACTCCACACAGACATGGACCACGCCAGAAATAGAATTTGGTTTCCTGGCGCTGTGAAGCAATCCGTGGTAACCACTGTGCTACCGTGCCGCCCTGCTGGCACGAGAAGACAGCCATTCAAATGGCTCCAGCAATTTGTACTTCTGGATCGAAGTTATGCCACAATTCTTTCAAACCATTTTGGCCTGAATCCAGAAAAGATAGTCCTCATAATACTTACCATCTGACCATATCACATGGGCTGCATTGATTCAATAATTCTGAAGATACATTAACGATGGACAGTAAAAAATGGTCTTATCCAGGACGCTTACTTTTCAACATTGACGCAAAGTCATCCCATGCCCACTGCTGATCATACATATTGATGTCTGTATTTGTCGCTGTATGTGAACTCTGCTCAAGAAACAGCTGTACATATTATTTCACTGGCCATATTATTACCCTGTTCATAGATGGACAGTGAACGTCTGAGACTTTGTAATGTGACCGCATAGACGTAGACTGAGTTGTTGATTAATATCCAGTACCACTTCATTCCTGCCACATGTCGAGTATGGTAGACTGGACGGCAACTGGCGACAGGCCAGTTCCACATCAGAGACAAATATTTAACTATCCAAGAACATTTTGAAACTAGGATTATTCAACCAATTTCGCAGACGGATAACCCATGATAAGAGAGCCATAGTGCGATAGAATGCGAGCAACAGAGAGCAGGTAATGGCGGCCTGAAAAAGGAAGGGGCGAGATATAGCCGGAGAAAATATTGAGAAAATGGAGAGATACTCTGGAAAGGAAAGGATCGGGAACGAACAGGAGGAACAGTGAGAGATGATTCTGGGAAAGATGGGAAGAACCAGGGACAAATCGAGAAAGAGAAAAGAGAGAGATATATAATTTGGTGGGTGGTGGGCCAGAGAAAGAGAGAACGAGCGAAAGACGGAGAGAGAGAGAGAGAGAGAGAGAGAGAGAGAGAGAAATTTCGTAGAACGGAGGGAAACTTGGTGCTTAGAATTGATAAAAATCTGTGCAGCAGTTCACAGCTACCGACCGTTGCATGCCGCTTTGTGCACAATGGGCAGACCTTGAGGTGCCTTGAATGCCGCAAATCTAATTATTATCGTGTAAATAATAGCTGGCAATACGTTTCAGTTACAACGATGACTCTGAGAGAGAAAAGGACAACTCCAGAGCTAGAGAAAGTGAATGACGGAACCACAGAGAGGGAGAGGGAAATAGAGAATAAAACGGTGGGGTAGCTGTAGAGAGTTGGAAACATAGAGAGAATGAAGTAAGAGAGGAGCGACTTTATCTGAAACATTATAAATGAAACCATATATGTCCCTATACGTTATTTACCAACGCAGATCCCGTCAATTATTGATTGTTATTAATCTTGGAATGGTATAAGAATATACAAATAAAAAAGAAAAATTAAAAGTACAGCACAGGAACTGGCCCTTCACCCCTCCAAGCCTGTATACTTCCTGGGTCCGTCTCCCTATAGTCCCGTCCTATTCATGCATTTTTCAATGCCCCTTAAATACCGTCCCTGCTTCCACCACCTCTTCCGGCAGCGAGTTACAGGCACCCACTGCCCTCAGTGTAAAATAGTTGCTTCGCACAGCTCCTTTAAACATTGCCCCTCGCAACTGAAAACTATGCCCCATAGTAATTGACCCTTCTGCCCTGGGAAAACACCTCTGCCTATCCACTCTGTCTGTGCCCCTCATAATTTTGTAGACCTCTATCACATCGCCCCTCTACCACCGTCGTTCCAGTGAGAACAAACCGACTTTATTCAACCGCTCTTCATAGCTACTGCCCTCCATACCAGGTAACAAAGAACAAAGAACAAAAAAAATTACAGCACAGGAATAGGCCCTTCGGCCCTCCCAGCCTGCGCCGATCCAGAACCTTTATCTAAACCTGTCTCCTATTTTACAAGCTCTATTCCCTCTGTTGCCGGCCGTTCATTAACCTGTCTAGATGCCTCTTAAATTATGCTATCGTGCCCCCCTCTACCACCTCCGCTGGTAAAGCATTCCAGCCACCCACCACCCTCTGCTTAAAAAACTTTCCACGCCCATCTCCCTCTCACCTTGAAATCGTGACCCCTTGTAACTGACACCCCACTCTTGGAAAAAGCTTGTGGCTATCCACCCTGTCCATACCTCTCATAATTTTGTAGACCTCAATCAGGTCCCCCCCTCAACCTCCGTCTTTCCAACGAAAACAATCCTAATCTACTCAATCTTTCTTCATAGCTGGCACCCTCCACACAGACAACATCCTGGTGAACTTCCTCTGCACCCTTCTCCAAAGCAGCCACATCCTTCTGGTAATGTGGCGACCAGAACTGCACGCAGTATTCCAAATGTGGCCTAACCAAAGTCCTATACAACTATAACATGACCTGCCAACTCTTGTACTCAATACCCCGTCCTATGAAGGCAAGCATGCTGTATGCCTTCTTGACCACTCTATCAACCTGCGTTACCACTTTCAGGGTACAATGGACCTGAACTCCCATATCTCTCTGTTCATCATTTTTCCCCCAGGACCCTTCAATTGACCATATAGTCCGCTCCTGAATTTGATCTTCCAAAATGCATCACCTTGCATTTGCGTGGATTGAACTCCATCTGCCATTTCTCTGCCCAACTCTCCAATCTATCTATATTTTGTTGTATTCTCTGACAGTCCTCCTCGCTATCTGCAACTCCACCAATCTTAGTATCATCTACTAACTTGCTAATCAGACCACCTATACCTTCCTCCAGATCATTTATGTAGATCACAAACAACAGTGGTCCGAGCGCGGATCCCGGTGGAACACCACTAGTCACCCTTCTCCATTTTGAGACACTCCCCTCCACCACTACTCTTTGTCTCCTGTTGCCCAGCCAGTTCTTTGTCCATCAAGCTAGTACACCCTGAACCCCATACGACTTCACTTTTGCCATCTACATGCCATGGGAATCCTTATCAAACGCCTTACTAAAGTCCATGTATATGACATCTACAGCCCTTCCCTCATCAATTAACTTTGTCACTTCCTCAAATAATTCTAAAAGGTTTGTAAGGCATGACCTTCCTGCACAAAACAATGCTGCCTATCACTGATAAGTCTATTTTCATCCAGATGTGAATACATCCTATACTTCAGTATCTTCTCCAACAGTTTGCCTACCACTGACGTCAAGCTCACAGGTCTGTAATTCCCTGGAATTTCCCTGCTACCCTTCTTAAACAAAGGGACAACATTAGCAATTCTCCAGTCCTCCGGGTCCTCACCCGTGCTCAGGGATGCTGCAAAGATATCTGTTAAGGCCCCAGCTATTTCGACCCTCGCTTCTCTCAGTAACGTGGGATAGATCCCATCCGGTCCTGGGGACTTGTCCACGTTAATATCTTTTAGAATACCCAAACTTACCCTTTCCGTATGACAACTTGACTTAGAGTATTTAAACATCCATCCCTAGCCTCAACACCCGTCTTGTCCCTCTCCTTTGTGAATACCGATGCAGAGTACTCATTAAGAATCTCACCCATTTCCTCTGTCCACCCATAAATTCCCTCTCTTGTCTTTGAGTGGGCCAATCCTTTCCCTAGTTACCCTCTTGCCCTTTACATACAAATGAAAGGCTTTGGGATTTTCCTTTACCCTGTTTGCCAAATATATTTCATGACACCTTTTAGCCCTTTCTATTGCGCGTTTGAGATTCGTCCTACTTCCTGATATTCCTCGAAAGCTTCATCAGTTTTCAGTCGCATCGATCTTACATATGCTTCCTTTTTCATCTTAGCTAGTCTCACAATTTCACCCGTCATCCTTGGTTCCATAATCTTGCCATTTCTATCTCTCATTTTCACAGGAACTTGTATGTCCTACACTCTAATCAACCTGTCCTTAAAAGAATCCCACATTTGAAATGTGGATTTACCCTTAAAAAGTTGCTCCCAATCCACATTCCTAGCTCCTGCCGAATTTTGTTATGCTCTGCCTTTCCCCAATTTAGCACTTTTCCTTTCGGACCACTTTTGCCCTTGTCAATGAGTATTCTAAAACTTACGGAATTGTGATCGCTATTCCCAAAATTAATCACCGACTGAAACATCAACCACCTGGCCGGGATCATTCCACAATACCAGGTCCAGTATGGCCCCTTCCCGAGTTGGACTATTTACATACTGCTCTAAAGAAATCTCCCCTGGATGCACCTGACAAACTCTGGTCCATCTACGCAGATCCCATTCAATGTTGGGGAAGTTACAATCTCCTATCACAACCACCCAATTGCCCCAAAAGTTTTCTATAACCTGTCTGTATATTTGTACCTCTACTTCCTGCTCACTTTTGGGAGGCCTGGAGTAAAGTCACAACAATGTTACTGCACGCTTCCTATTTCTTGGCTCCACCCATATTGCCTCAGTGCTCAAATCCGCTATCGTGCCCTCCTTAATTACAGCTGTGATATCATCTCCGACGAGTAATGAAACTCCTCCACCCCTTCTACCTCCCTCTCTATCCCCCCTGAAGCATCTATACCCTGGGATATTCAGTCGCCAGTCCTGCCCTTCCCTCAACCAAGTCTCAGTAATACCAATAACATCATATTCCCAGGTACTGATCCAAGCCCTAAGTTCATCTGCCTTACCTGCTACAATTCTCGCATTAAAACAAATGCACGACAGACCACCTGTCCCTTTGCGTTCATCATCTCTTCCCTATCTACTCTTCCCTTTGGTCACATTCAGTTTATTATCTCGTACTTTACTGGCGTTAGTTGCTGCTTCTTTACTAACCTCTAACTTCCTAATCTAGTTCCCATCCCTATGCCACATTAGTTTAAAACCTCCCCAACAGTGTTAGCAAAAGCACCCCCTAGGACATTGGTTCCAGTCCTGCCCAGGTGTAGACCATTCGGTTTGCAATGGTCCCATCGCCCCCAGAACCGGTTCCGTTGTCCAAAAGTCTGAACCCCTCCCTCCTGCACCATCTCTCAAGCCACGTATTCATACAGACTATTCTTGAATTTCTACTCTGACTGTCCCGTGGCACTGGAAGCAATCATTAGATTACTACCTTTGAGGTCCTACTTTTTAACTTATCTCCTAACTCCCTAAATTCTGATTGTAGGACTTCATCCTTTTTATTTACCTATATCGTTGGTGCCTAAGAGCACCACGACAACTGGCTCTTCACCCTCCCCCTTTAGTATGTCCTGCAGCCGATTGGAGTCATCCCTGACCCGAGCAGCCGGGAGGCAACAGACCATTCGGGAGACTCGTTTTCGACCACAGGAACGCCTGTCTACTCCCCTCACAATTGAATCCCCTATGACTATAGCCCTGTCAGTCTTTTTCCCGCCCTTCTGTGCAGCAGAGCCAGCCACGATGTCATGAGCCTGGCTACTACTGCCTTCCCTTGGTGAGTCATCTCCCCCAACAGTATCAAAAACGGTATACTTGTTTTGGAGGGAGATGACCTCAGGGGACACCTGCGCTGCCTTCCTGCTCTTTATCTGCCTTTTGGTCACCCATTCCCTGTCTCCCTCACCAACCCTAATCTGCGGTGTGACCAACTCACTGAACGTTCTATCCACGACCTCCTCAGCATCGCGGATGCTCCAAAGTAAATCCACCCGCAGCTTCAGAGCTCCAGAACATACTGAAAAGTCAATTCTGCACCCTCTCCAAACCCCCCGCTTGCTTCTGGTAGTATGGCGACCAGAATTGAACACGATACTTCAAGCGTGGCCTAACTAATGTTCTATACAGCTGCAACATGATTTGCCAATTCCTATGCTCAATGCCCCTGCCAATGAAGGCAAGCATGCCGAATGCCTTCTCGCCTACCTGCTCCACCTGTGTTACCCCTTTCAGTGCCCTGTGGACCTGTGCACCTAGATATCTCTGACTGCCAATACTCTTGAGGGTTCTACGATTCACTGTTTATTCCCTGCATGCATTGGACTTTCCAAAATGCATCACCTCACATTTCTCCGGATTAATCTCCATCTGCCGTCTCTCCGCCCAAGTCTCCAAACGATCAAAATCCTGCTGTAGACTCTGACAGTCCTCGTTACTATCCTCAAGTCCACCAACTTTTGTGTCGTCTGAAAACTTACTAATGTGAGTCTCATTTATTTTTCCACAATTTTACTCTGTCATTGTTGAGATAATATTTGAACAAACAGTTTTGCTAATAGAACATAGAACATAGAACATTACAGCGCAGTACGGGCCCTTCGGCCCTCGATGTTGCAACGACCCGAGAAACCATCTGAAGCCTATCTGACCTACACTATTCCATTTTCATCTATATGTCTATCCAGAGACCACATACATGCCCTTCAATTTGGCGAGTCTACTACTGTTGCAGGCAGGGCGTTCCACACCTCTGAGCAAAGAAACTGCCTCTGACATGTGTCCTGTATCTACCACCCCTCAATTTAAAGCTATGTCCCCTCGTGTTGGTCATCACCATCTGAGGAAAAAGAATCTCACTGTCCACCCTATCTAACCCTCTGACTATCTTATATATCTCTATTAAATCACCTCTCAACCTTCTCCTCTCTAACGAAAACAACCTCAAGTCACTGAGCCTTTCCTCGTAAGACCTTCCCTCCAATACCAGGCAACATGCTTGTAAATATCCTCTGAACCCTTTCCAAAGCTTCCACATCCTTCCTATAATGTGGTGACCAGAACTGCACGCAGTACTCCAGGTGCGGCCGCACCAGAATTTTGTACAGCTGCAGCATGACCTCGTGGCTCCGAAATCCAATCCCCCTACTGATGAAGGCTAGCACACCATATGCCTTCTTAACAGCCTATTATCCTGGGTGGCAACTTTCCGGGATTCAAGTACCTGGATGCGGAGATCTCTCTGTTCATCTGCACTACCAAAAATCTTGCCACGAGCCCAGTACTCTGCATTCCTGCTGCTCCTTACAAAGTGAACCACCTCACACTTTTCCGCATTAAACTCCATCTGCCACCTCTCAGCCCAGCTCTGCAGATTATCTATGTCCCTCTGTAACCTATAACATCCTTCAGCACTATCCAGAACTCCACCGACCTTCGTTTCATCTGCAAATTTACTAACCCATCCTTCTACACCCTCTTCCAGGTCATTTATAAAAATGACAAACAGCAGTGGCCCCAAAACAGATCCTTGCGGTACACCACTAGTAACTGAAGTCCAGGATGAACATTTGCCATCAACCACTACCCTATGTCTTCTTTCAGCTAGCCAATTCCTGATCCAAACCGCTAAATCACCTTCAATCCCATACTTCCGTATTTTCTGCAATTGCCTACTGTGGGGAACCTGATCAAACGCCTTACTGAAATCCATATACACCACATAAACCGCTTTACCCTCATCCACCTGTTTGGTCACCTTCTGAAAAAACTCAGTAAGGTTTGTGAGGCATGACCTACCCTTCAAAAAACCGTGTTGAGTATCGCTAATCAACTTGTTCTTTTCAAGATGATTACAAACCCTATCTCTTATAACCTTTTCCAACATTTTACCCACAACCGAAGTAAGGCTCACAGGTCTATAATTACCAGTGCTGACTCTACTCCCTTTCTTGAACAAGGGGACAACATTTGCTATCCTCCAGTCTTCCGGCACTATTCCTGTTGACAAAGACGACCTAAAGATCAAGGACAAAGGCTCTGCAATCTCGTCCCTGGTTTCCCAGAGAATCCTAGGATAAAACCCATCTGGCCCAGGGGACTTATCTATATTTACACTATCCAAAGTTGCACACACCTCCTCCTTGTGAACCTCAAATCCATCTAGCCTGGTCGACTGTACCTGAGTATTCTCCTCGACAACATTGTCTTTCTCCAGTGTAGACACTGACGACAAATATCCATTTAACGCTTCCCCTGACTCCTCTGATTCCACACACAACTCTGAACTACTATCCTTTATTGGCCCTAATCTCACTCTCGTCTACTTTTCTTCCTGATATCCCTATAGAAAGCGTTAGGGTTTCCCTTGATCCTATCCGCCAACGACTTTTCGTGTCATAGAACATAGAACATAGAACATAGAACATAGAACATAGAACATAGAACATAGAACATAGAACATAGAACATAGAACAGTACAGCACAGAACAGGCCCTTCGGCCCTCAATGTTGTGCCGACCCATGATCACCCTACTCAAACCCACGTATCCACCCTATAACCCGTAACCCAACAACCCCCCCTTAACCTTACTTTTTATTAGGACACTACGGGCAATTTAGCATGGCCAATCCACCTAACCCGCACATCTTTGGACTGTGGGAGGAAACCGGAGCACCCGGAGGAAACCCACGCACACAGGGGGAGGACGTGCAGACTCCACACAGACAGTGACCCAGCCGGGAATCGAACCTGGGACCCTGGAGCTGTGAAGCATTTATGCTAACCACCATGCTACCCTGCTGCCCTCTCCTCGCTCATCTTAACACTCCCTTTAGGTCCTTCCTGGCTAACTTGTAACTCTCAAGTGCCCGAACTGAGCCTTCATGTCTCATCCTAACATAAGCCTTCTTCTTCCTCTTGACAAGTGATTCAACTTCCTTAGTAAACCACGGTTCCCTTGCTCGACAACTTCCTCCCTTCCTGGCAGGTACATACTTATCAAGGACACGCGCTATCTGTTCCTTGAAAAAGCTCCACATTTCGATTGTATCCATCCCCTGCAGTTTCGTTCCCCATCCTATACATTCTAAATCTTGCCGAATAGCATCATAATTGCCTTTCCCCCAGCTATAATTCTTGTCTTGCGGTAGATATCGATCCCGGCGCATCGGAAAAGTAAACATAACCGAATTGTGATCACTATTACTCATTGTGTGTGTGGGGGGGGGGGGGGTGTTAAACTAATTCAGCAGGGGCATGGGAACCTGGATTGTAGTTTTGGTGTACGGGAGATTGAGAGTAGAGAGGTCAGGAGCACAGATTTGACTTCGCAGCAGGGCGCCAGTGTTCAGGTCGGTGGTTTGAAGTGTGTATTTCAATGCCAAGAGTATACGAAATAAGGTAGGGGAACTGGCAGCATGGGTTGGCACCTGGGACTTCGATGTTGTGGCCATTTCAGAGACATGGATAGAGCAGGGACAGGAATGGTTGTTGCAGGCTCCGGTGTTTAGGTGTTTTAGTAAGGTCAGAGAAGGGGGCAAAAGAGGGGGAGTGGTGGCGCTGCTAGTCAAGGACAGTATTACGGTGGCAGAAATGATGCAAGATGGGGGCTCTTCTTCCGAGGTAGTATGGGCTGAGATTAGATACAGGAAAGGAGAGGTCACACTGCTGGGAGTTTTCTATAGGCCACCTAATAGTTCTAGAGATGTAGAGGAAAGGATGGCGAAGATGATTCTGGAAAAGAGCGAAAGTAGCAGGGTAGTTGTTATGGGAGACTTTAACTTTCCTAATATTGACTGGAAAAATTCGAGTAGATTGGATGGGTCGTTCTTTGTACAATGTGTGCAGGAGGGTTTTCTGACACAATATGTTGACAGGCCAACAAGAGGTGAGGCCACTTTGGATTTGGTTTTGGGTAATGAACCAGGCCAGGTGTTAGATCTGGAGGAAGGTGAACACTTTGGAGACAGTGACCACAATTCGGTGACATTTACATTAGTGATGGAAAGGGATAAGTTTACCCCGCAGGGCAAGAGTTATAGCTGGGGGAAGGGCAATTATGATGCCATTAGACATGACTTAGGATGTGTAGGTTGGAGAAGTAGGCTGCAAGGGTGGGGCACACTGGATATGTGGAGCTTGTTCAAGGAACAGAAATTGCGTTTTCTTGATCAGTACGTACCAGTCAGACAGGGAGGAAAGGGTAGAGCGAGGGAACCGTGGTTAACCAAAGAAGTGGAATCTCTTGTTAAGAGGAAAAAGGAGGCCTATGTGAATATGAGGCGTGAAGTTTCAGTTGGGGCGCTTGATAGTTACAGGGAAGCGAGGAAGGATCTAAAGAGAGAGCTAAGACGAGCAAGGAGGGGACATGAGAAGTCTTTGACTGGTAGGATCAAGGAAAACCCAAAAGCTTTTTATAGCTATGTCAGGAATAAAAGAATGACTCGGGTAAGAGTAGGGCCAGTCAAGGACAGTGGTGGGAAGTTGTGTGTGGAGGCTGAGGAGATAAGCGAGATACTAAATGAATAGTTTTCGGCAGTATTCACTCAGGAAAAAGATAATATTGTGGAGGAGAATGCTGAAATCCAGGCTATTAGAATAGATGGCATTGAGGTGCGTAGGGAAGAAGTGTTGGCAATTCTGGACAAGATGAAAATAGATAAGTCCCCGGGGCCTGATGGTATTTATCCTAGGATTATCTGGGAAGCCAGGGAAGAGATTGCTGAGCCTTTGGCTTTGATTTTTAGGTCATCATTGGCTACAGGAATAGTGCCAGAGGACTGGAGGTTAGCAAATGGGGTCCCTTTGTTCAAGAAGGGGAGTAGAGATAACCCCGGTAACTTTCGGCCGGTGAGGCTAACATCTGTGGTGGCTACATTTTTGGAGAGGATTATAAGAAATACGATTGATAATCATCTAGATAGGAATAATATGATTAAGGATTGTCAGCATGGTTTTGTGAAGGGTAGGTCATGCCTCACAAACCTTATCGAGTTATTTGAGAAGGTGACTGAACAGGTGGATGAGGGTAGAGCAGTTGATGTGGTGTATATGGATTTCAGTAAAGTGTTTGATAAGGTTCCCCAAGGTCGTCTATTGCAGAAAATACGGAGGCTGGGGATTGAGGGTGATTTAGAGATGTGGATCAGAAATTGGCTAGTTGAAAGAAGACAGAGAGTGGTGGTTGATGGGAAATGTTCAGAATGGAGTTCAGTTACGAGTTCAGTTACGTACCACAAGGATCTGTTCTGGGGCCGTTGCTGTTTGTCATTTTTATAAATGACCTGGAGGAGGGCGCAGAAGGATGGGTGAGTAAATTTGCAGACGACACTAAAGTCGGTTGAGTTGAAGACAGTGCGAAAGGATGTTGCAGGTTACAGAGGGACATAGATAAGCTGCAGAGCTGGGCTGTGAGGTGGCAAATGGAGTTTAATGTGGAGAAGTGTGAGGTGATTAACTTTGGAAAGAATAACAGGAATGAGGAATATTTGGCTCATGGCAAAATTCTTCGTAGTGTGGCTGAGCATAGGGATCTCGGTGTCCATGTACATAGATCCCTGAAAGTTGCCACCCAGGTTGATAGGGTTGTGAAGAAGGCCTATGGTGTGATGGCCTTTATTGGTAGGGGGATTGAGTTCCGGAGCCATGAGGTCATGTTGCAGTTGTACAAAACTCTAGTACGGCCGCATTTGGAGTATTGCGTACAGTTCTGGTCGCCTCGGTATAGGAAGGACGTGGAAGCATTGGAACGGGTGCAGAGGAGATTTACCAGGATGTTGCCTGGTATGGAGGGAAATCTTATGAGGAAAGGCTGATGGACTTGAGGTTGTTTTCGTTAGGGAGAAGAAGGTTAAGAGGTGACCTAATAGAGGCATACAAAATGATCAGAGGGTTAGATAGGGTGGACAGCGAGAGCCTTCTCCCCCGGATGGAGGTGGCTAGCACGAGGGGACATAGCCTTAAATTAAGGGATAATAGATATAGGAGAGAGGTCAGAGGTAGGGTTTTTACGCAAAGAGTGGTGAGGCCGTGGAATGCCCTACCTGCAACAGTAGTGAACTCGTCAACATTGAGGGCATTTAAAAGTTTATTGGATAAGCATATGGATGATAAGGGCATAGTGTAGGTTAGATGGCCTTTTGTTTTTTTTCCATGTTGGTGCAACATCGAGGGCCGAAGGGCCTGTACTGCGCTGTATAGTTCTATGTTCTATGTTCTATCTCAAAAGTGCTCACCTACATCTAAATGTAACACCTGGCCGGGTTCATTACCCAGTACAAAATCAAATGTGGCATCGCCCCTTGTTGGCCTGTCTACATACTGTGTCAGAAACCCCTCCTGCACACACTGCACAAAAACTGACCCATCTATAGTACTCGAACTATAGTATTTCCAGTCAATATTTGGAAAGTTAAAGTCCCCCATAACAACTACCCTGTTACTCTCGCTCCTGTCGAGAATCAACTTTGCTATCCTTTCCTCGACATCTCTGGAACTTTTCGGAAGTCTATTGGCAACTCCCAACAGTGTGACCTCTCCTCTCCTGTTCCTAGTCTCGGCCCATACTACCTCAGTAGGGAGTCCTCAAATGTCCTTTCTGCCGCCGTAATACTTTCCTTGATTAACAATGCCACACAGCGCCATCTTTTACCGTCTTCTCTGTTCTTACAGAAACATCTAAAGCCTGGAACCTGCAACAACCATTCTTGTCCCTGCTCTACCCATGTCTCCGAAATCGCCTCAACATCGAGATCCCAGGGAATAGCCCATGCTGCAAACTCCCACCTTATTCCAGATGCTCCTGGCGTTGAAGTAGACATACTTCAAGCCAGCATCTTGCTTGCCGTCGCCCTCTTTCGAACTTTGAACCCTATCACTGACCTCACTACTCTCAACAACCTGTTCACTGGGACAACAGTTTAGGTTCCCATCCCCCTGCTGAATTAGTTTAACCCCCCCCCCCCCGAAGCACACTAGCAAAGCCCCCCCCCCGTGTATTGTTACGTCTCAGGTTCAGGTGAAGGACATCCTGTTTGTAGAGGTCCCACCTACCCCAGAATTAGCCCCAATTATCCAGGTAACCAAAACCCTCCCTCCTGCACCATCCCTGTAGCCACGTGTTCAACTCATCTCTCTCTCTCCTTATTTCTCACTTCGCTAGCACGTGGCACGAGTAACAACCGAGAGAAAACAACTCTGTTTGTTCTAGCTCTCAGCTTCCACCCTAGCTCCCTGAATGCCTGTCTGAAATCCCCATCTCTCTTCCTACCTATGTCGTTGATACCTATGTGGACCACGACTTGGGGCTGCCCCCCCCCTCCCCCTTAATGATCCCAAAACGATCGATTAACATAAAATAGTCCAAGACACAAAGAGAGAAGTCTGGATCGTCTTCCAATAGTGACTGGGATGTATGTTCAAGGCAGAAGATTTGATCCCCATCAGAATTAGTGTCCCTATGACAGGCACATAATCAATTGACCGTTGAGGAGTGCCAATTTTTAAAGGGACCTATTTTTATCATGTATAAGCAACCTGCGAGCAAACTGGATATACAATCATCAACAAATTATGGAAAGGAAATATAAATACTTAAAAGCGAAAATACGAAATGGGTTTGGGTAATTAACTATTTTTATTTAAATCCAATTAGGGTTTTTTTTTAAAGATCCAATATGTAAACCGTGTGCCAGATGACACCCTACTCTGCAGAATGGTTCTTCATCTGTGAGCAGTCAATACTTTGTTCAAACTTTCAGCGGATCAATCATTACACACTGATCAATCATTTCTGTTAATCGGCAAAGTAAATACCAAACAGTGAACAGACACTTGTCTTTATTGCCGTCGCCGATACTTTTAGTTAATAAACGTTTCATTTAACATGCTAAAACTTCGTCACTGTTTGAGTGTTCCTGCGATTATTAACTATGGATTACTCCACTACTGGACATAAAGAGAGTCTGTGCGCCACTCGCCACATTGTCATCCTGTGGAGGGTTGCGAAAATGAGGAAGACGCTCCACTTGGTACTCGGGTTCCTGCTGCTGGTACAGGCGATCACTGCTGAAAAAAAGATGATCTCAAGGGGTTTACCTAAATGTGAATATATTTCTCAATCAAATATCTATGTACCAGGACACCGAAGGTTTACAGACCATTTGCTCACTCAAGGCTGTATTTGCAAAACAGCACAGTTTAAAGCACTGTTGCTTCACGGCTACAGAGTCCCAGTTTCGATTCCCGGCTTGGGACACTGTGCTGTGTCTGCACGTTCTCCCCGTGTCTGCGAGGGTTTCCTCCAGGTGCTCCGGTTTCCTCCCACAAGTCCTGAAAGACCTGCTGTTCGGTAATGTAGACATTTTGAGTGCTCCCTCAGTGAACCCGAACAGCCGCCGGAATGTGGCGACTAGGGGCATTTCACAGTAACTTAATTGCGGTGCTAATGTAAGTCTACTTGTGACAGTAAAGATTATTATTATCATGCGGCTGGTTCATGTCTGTCAGAAATCCATTTGGACTGCTTGGCTTCACACCTACAATGGTCGTTCCAAATGAAATGCTCCAGAAATGAATTCTCAAACTTTGCTCAATAATGGACATGTTACGTGTTTCAATTAAGTAGCTCAGTTAATTTTCACCATCTTCCGTCCATTTTAATTATATTTGATGCCCCTTCAGTGAAAATGACGTTTAGTTAACCAGCACGTTATCTAGATAATCCATGGCCACTTTCTTCCTGGTCTCTGTAATACGTTCCAAATTAGAACACTTCGTGATATTTGCGCTCCCCCAAAGGGATCCCCTTTACTTCCCAGTTTTTTTAACAGTCCGCAGCCGGCAGCTTCCTGTGGACAAATTTCTGTGATTCCCTCCGTCATAATGTTCAGGTTTCTGGTTAGGCCACTTAACTTGCTGGATTATCGTGTGTTAAAGGAATGTAGGTTTGTTAGAGAATTTTATTTTTAAAAAACCTGTAGCCATTGTCAGTCTCCTGTCATGCCGATTAATTTAGTTCCCAAGTACACATTGACATAGTGGCTAGCACTGTTACTTCACAGCTGCAAAGTCCCATTTCGATTCCCGGCTTGGGTCACTGTCTGTGCGGAGCCTGCAGGTTCTCCCCGTGTCTGCGGGGGTTTCCTTTGGGTACTTTGGTTTCCTCCCACAAGTGCCGCAAGACGTTCTGTTACGTAATATGGACATTCTGCATTCTCCCTCACTGAAAGTACCCGAACAGGGGTACTTTCACAGTAACGTTATTGCAGTGTTTATGTAAGCCTACTTGTGGCAATAAAGATTCTTGTCAATCAGCCCTCATTGCCAACATCTTCCAAAAAAGGTTTACTCATCTCTGAATTAAATTGGATTATGTGACTCAGTAGCATATTTGTTTTTGACAAGCTGCTGGGAGCCAGAGTGGAACATTTTTGCCACTATGTGTTGGGTCATGCTGGCTTGTACAGTTCTGGACGGCACATGTCTTGGCTGGATCACAATTGGAACACAGTAAACGGTTGCAGTATTCCTCTGATATGGCGCACCTCACTTGGGGTTCTTTGCATTCTATCCGTCTCCCTATTCTTTGGCTATTACAGGCAAGGAGCAATTTGCTAATTTCTACTGTGCACGTTTAATGATTTAACAACACTCGGAAGAATATTCATTTTTCCAGTGTCCACTTTCCTTCGCTGAAAACAAACTAGAGGCTCAGTGTTCGAGAACCGTGTTATGAGCGACTTCTTTTTTTCTGTTTCTCAGCATGTCAAAAGAACATAGGTGTCTGTAGAACTGGCGAATGCCAGGCAGGTGAAGACGAAATGCCAAAGAAATGCTCAGCGACGGAAAGGTGCTGCAAATTTCGTCCACCGCCTGGAGAACCTTTTTTTCTACCAAAGTGATATCCAGCGCCTGAATTTCTGAGACACTAATTCACTAATTTTAATTCCTGTGATTCTGGCTGTTTAATGTTGACAGTTTAGTGACACTCTGTTGCACAGCCTTTGGAATAATCTGAATAAAGTGTGCTGTAATGATCACTGCCTTGTGTCCATGTTTCATTTCTCACACCGGTCACTGTGTCAGCACAGTGTCAGTTAGGCAGCGTGGTTCTGTAATAACAGGTTGTGTTGACATCTTGCAGCACCAACACTGTCTCACAAGCTCATACCTTGCAGCCAATGTACGCGTTTCAACATCAGTAAATCAATTGCAGCGTGTGGAGCAGCTGTACCTGGAAAGTCCTCATCATGGACACCAAACTGTCTGGTATTAGGTCAAATATTTATATAGAAATCTCCTACTGCAAACACATACAATCCATCCTCAGCTGCTGAATATGTAAATCTTTTAGTTAAACGCCCTGTGTAATTAGAGCCAAGTGCAGTAAGGGCACAGATAGGAAGCGCAAAAAACGATACTAATCACAAAAACGCAACATTCCCAACATTATGTATGCAGGTAACATATATCCCAGCAGTGGCAATTACATTGAAAAATGCCGCATTATTCCACAGAACAAAGAACAATACAGCTGGGGGCTTTTCACAGTAACTTCATTGAAGTTACTCGTGATAGTAAGCGATTTTCTTCTTTCATCTTCACAGGAACCGGCCCGTCAGCCCGCCAAACCTGTCCCGATCATGCTTCCAATCTTTGCCAAAACACAGTACTTCCTTGTGCCAGATCCCTCTAAACTCATCCTTCCATGTGCTTGTGAAGATGCCTTTTGAATGCTGTTACTGTATCTGCTTCCACATACTCTCCTGGCACCGTGTTCCAGGCACTCATTTCCTTCTGCGTAGAAATCCTGCCTCGGACGTCTCCTCGAAACCATTCCAATGGACCTTAAACATATGCCCCCTGGTGACTGACCACTCCACCACGTGAAAGAGTGCCTGCCCATCCACTCGATTCATGCCTCGTATAATCATGTAAATCTCTATCAGGTCACCCCACAACCTCCGGTTTCCTAATGAAAATAGTTCGAGTGTATTCAGCCTCTCCACATAGCTAACATCCTCAAAATTGCAAAACCTTGGTAAACATCCTCTGCATCATCTACAAAGCCTCCACATCCTTCTGGTATTGTGGCGACGAGAACTGTGCGCAATAATCCAAGTGCAACCTTACCAAGTTTCTAACAACTGTAGCGTGACTTGCCAGTTTTTATACTTGATGCGCCGTCCAATGAAGGAAACCATTGCATATTCATTCTTAACTACGTTGTCCAATTGTGTTGCCACCTTCAAACATCTGAGGGTTTGCATGCCCAGATCTCTTTTACTTTCTATATTCCTAAGCGTTTTGCTATTTTCTGTACATGTCCTCTATATAAGGGGGCCTCACGGTAGCATGGTGGTTAGCATCAATGCTTCACAGCTCCAGGGTCCCAGGTTCGATTCCCGGCTGGGTCACTGTCTGTGTGGAGTCTGCACGTCCTCCCCGTGTGTGCGTGGGTTTCCTCCGGGTGCTCCGGTTTCCTCCCACAGTCCAAAGATGTGCGGGTTAGGTGGATTGGCCATGCTAAATTGCCCGTAATGTAAGGTTAATGGGGAGATTGTTGGGTCACGGGTATACGGGTTACGTGGGTTTGAGTAGGGCGAACATTGCTCGGCACAACATCGAGGGCCGAAGGGTCTGTTCTGTGCTGTACTGTTCTATCTTCTATCTATATGTGAAATGTACCAAAACGCATTACCTCACATGTTACTGTATTAAACTGCATTTGCCACTTCTCTACCAACGTCTCCAACCTATTAATGTCCTGCTGTGTGTTTTGACAATCCTCAAAACTATCTGCCACACCATGAAATTGGAGTCATCCGCGAACTGATCAATCAGCTGAGCTACATTTTGGTTCAAAACGTTTATGTATTTTACAAACAACAGAGGCCCAAGCACAGCTCCCAGTGAAACACCACGAGTCACACTCTTCCATTCAGTTAAAAAGCCTTCCTCTGCTACTCTTTTCCTTCTGTGACCGATCTAGTTCTGTATCCATCGGGGCACCGAGGTCCCCTGTTCAATCCCGGCCGGGATGACTGTCCGTGCGGAGTTTGCACATTAATCCCAATGTCTGCGTTGGTCTCACCCCCCAGAACCAAAAATATGTGCAGGGTAGGTGGATTGACGACACTAAATTGCCCCTGAATTGAAAAAAAAAACAATTGTAAACTCGAAATTGAAGACAAAAGTCATATATCCACTTTACCACCTGACCTCTGATCCCCTGTGTCTTCATCTTTTCCACCTTTCTGCCATGAGGCATCTCGTCAACGGTTTTACAGAAGTCCATGAAACAACATCCGCCGCCCTCCCCACATCAATCATTTTTGGCACCTCCTCAAATCACTCCATCAAGTTAGTGAGGCAAGACCTTCACTTCATAAAACCATGCTGTCTATAGCTAATTAATCCATTTGATTCGAAATGGGTATCAATTCTATCCCGGAGAATTCTCTCCAATAGTTTGCCTGCTATCTATGTGAGGCTCACCGGCCTATTGATTCCTCCTGAATTATCCCTGCTCCCTTTATAAAACAATGGTACCACATTAGCTATTCTCCATATGTCTGCGATCTCACCTGTAGCCAATGAGGGTGCATAGATGCCAGGCAAGGCCCCAGAAATTTCCTCCTTTGCTTCCCTCAGTATTCTGGGGTAAATCTCATCCGGTCCAGGGGACCGATCTACTTTAATATTTTTTTAAATACCCAACTGGCTAAATCACTGGCTTTGAAAGCAGACCAAGGCAGGCCAGCAACACAGTTCAATTCCCGTACTGCCTCTCCGAATAGGCGTCGGAATGAGGCGACTGGGGAATTTTTACTGTAACTTCGTTTGAAGCCTACATGTGACAATAAGCTATTTTTATTGCATCTAATTTTATTTCAACACCTCCTCCTTTTCGATGTTAACATGATGCAGACTGTACACCCTACCCATGAATCGCCTTCCAAAAAGTCCCATTCTTTGGTGAACACTGATGTAAAGTGCCCATTTAGTACCTCTCCAATTTCCTCTGCCTCAACACACAGATTCCCCACACTGTCCTTAAGTGTACCAATCCTTTACCTGGCCACACCCTTGCCTTTTACATATGAATAAGAATTTTTTGGATTCACCTTAATCCTACTTCCCAAGGACTTTCCATGACCCTCTCCTAGCTCTCTTAATTTCCCGCTTATGTACTTCCTACTTTCTTTACACTCGTCAAAGGTTTAGACTGTCACCGCCCTTCAAATAGTACAAAAGTCTCATTTTTATTTTTGACGAGGTTGTTACCAAGGGACCCTGAACTCTCCATACTTATCCTTCGTTTCCTGAGGAACGTGACGTTCCATAATCCTAATCAACTGTCACTTGAAATACTCCCACATGCCCGTGTTAATTTACTCTCCGACAGCCGCACCCAATCCAATTTCTTCAATTCCTGTCTAATGTTATCGTAATTTGCCTTTCTCCAGATTAGCACCTTAACGCGAGGGTTGCCCTCATTCATGTCCAAAAATGCCCTGAGCCTTGCGGAATTGTGGTCACTACTCTCCAAATGTTCCCCTATTGAGACCTCAACTACCTGTCATGGCTCATTCATCAATACCAGATCCAGTACTGCCCCTTCCCTCGTTGGACTGTTTACATATTTCATCAAGAAGCTTTACTGCATACACCTTACCAACTCTGCCCAATTCAAGCCCCGAGCACTAAGTGAGTTCTAGTCAACATAGGGGAATTTACAGTCACCTATCCAACAACCCTGTTACTTTTGTATCTATCCAAAAACTCTACGTTTCTGCTCCGATATATCTCGATGGACGTTTGGAGGCCTGTAAAAAACGCCCAACATTGTGATTTCCCGATTTTTATTCCTCAGCTCTACCCAGATTGCCTCATTTTATGAGCCCTCCGAGATGTAGTCACACATTACGTCCATAATATTATCCTTAACCATTCACGCTACTCCCCCAACCCTTTTACACCCCCCCCCGTATCTCTCCTGGAGCATCTATATCCTCCAGTGCTCAGATCCAATCCTTCGCTTCCTGTAACCACGTTTCTGTAATGTCCACATCATAAGTTCAAGTATAAATTCCATGCGCAAATAAGGACACATCGTAAAAAGATAAAATTTACAACTCTTTGTACGAAGGTAACATTTATTCCAGCAGTGGTATTTAAATGGAATTTACCACATGATTCCATTGTATGGTCTGGAATTACTCACACCAAATAGAAACTTTGACTCCAATGTGTACGATGTGCAACATGGTGGAGAGAATTTATGATCCGAGCATAAGGCCAGATAACGCAGTTCAGAAATTGAATTATGATTCTTGGCGGCGCGAGGCAAACAAGCAAAGTTGTGCTTGACCTTTGGTGGAAGAGATCATGTGACAACATTCCACAAGGAGATGTCTCATTTTGACCATAGAACAGACTAGTAATCCTAAGTAGAAGACTCATTATTAGGGAGCAGTGACTATAATATGATTGAATTATTTATCAAGGATGCAGTTGATTCTGAGATCAAGATACTGAAACTCAAAAAAATTAACTATGATGGCATGCGGCATGAATTGGCAAAACTGTCTCTGAAACATAACAGAATGGAAGTGCAGCATCCAGGCAATGGGAGGCATTAAGGGGACGGGTAGGATAACTGCAGAAGTTGCTTATTTCTTTTTGTTGCAAGGGTAGAAAAGGGAACAAAGATGGCCAAACCATGGCTTTAAAGATAAGTTTGAGATAGTATTAGATTCAAAGAAGTGGCATACTAGTTAGAAATTTCGGAAAACATAGACCTGAGGATTAGGAAATTCACCAAAGGCAGGCCAAGGGATCGAATAAGAAGGGGGAAACAATTTGAATGTAAACTAACGGGGAACATAAAAACTGAATGTAAAAGTGGATATCGCTATGTACAGAGATAAATATTAATAACAACTAATGTCGACACTGTCTGAAGCAGGAGAATTCAGAACAGGGAACAACGAAAGGGGTGAAGAACTACATTGGCACTGTGTTGTTGTCTTCACTAAAGAAGACATGAATAATGCATCAGAACTTCTGAGAAGCGCAAGTGAGGAGCTGAAGGAAATCATTATTCGTAAAGATATGGTTTTGGCGAAGCTACTGGTATCCAAGGCAGCCCAATTTCCTGGGTCATAGAATATATAACATAGAAGATAGAACATTACAGCGCAGTACAGGCACTTCGGCCCACGATGTTGCACCGTCCTGTGAAACCCTTCTAAAGTCCCTATACACTATTGCCTCATCGTCCATATGCCTATCCAATGACCATTTGAATGCGTTTAGTGTTGGCGAATCCACTACTGTTGCAGGCAAGGCATTCCACGCCCTTGCTACTCTCTGAGTAAAGAACCTACCTCTGACATCTGTCCTATATCTATCTCCCCTCAATTTAAAGCTATGTCTACTCGTGCTGGACATCACCATCCGAGGAAAAGGGCTCTCGATGTCCACCCTATCTAATCCTCTGATCATCTTGTATGCCTCAATTACGTCCCCTCTTAACCTTCTTCTCTCTAACGAAAACAGCCTCAAGTCCTTCAGCCTTTCCTCATATGATCTTCCCGCCATACCAGCCAACATTCTTGTCAATCTCCTCTGTACCCTTTCCAATGCTTCCACATCCTTCCTATAATGTGGCGACCAGAACTGCACACCAAATGCGGCCGCACCACAGTTTTGTACAACTGCAGCATGACTTCATGGCTCCGAAACTCAATTCCTCTACCAATAAAAGCTAACACACCGTATGCCTTCGTAACAACCCTCTCAACCTGGGTGGCAACTTTCAGGGATCTATGGACATGGACACAGAGATCTCTCTGCTCGTCCACGCTACCAAGAATCTTACCATTAGCCCAGTACTCTGCCTTTCTGTTATTCCTTCCAAAATGAATCACTTCACACTTTTCTGCATTAAACTCAATTTGCCACCTGTCAGCCCAGCTCTGCAGCTTATCTATGTCCCTCTGTAACTTGTAACATCCTTCTGCAGTGTCCACAACTCCATCGACTTTAGTGTCATCTGCAAATTTACGCACCCATCCTTCTACGCCCTCCTCCAGTTCATTTATAAAAATGACAAACAGCAATGGCCCGAAAACAGATCCTTGTGGCACACCACTAGTAACTGGACACCAGTCAGAGCATTTCCTATCAACCACCACTTTTTGTCTTCTATCAGCTAGCCAATTTTTGATCCAAACTGCTAAATCACCCTGAATCCCATGCCTCTGTATTTTCTGCAATAGCCTACCGTGGGGAACCTTATCAAACGCTTTACTGAAATCCATATACACCACATCAACTGCTTTACCCTCATCCAACTGTTTGGTCACCTTCTCCAAGAACTCAGAGGTTTGTGAGGCACGACCTACGCTTCACAAAACCATGTTGACTATCTCTAATCAAATTATTCCTTTCCAGATGATTGTACATCCTATCTCTTATAAACCTTTCCAAGACTTTTCCCACAACAGAAGTAAGGCTCACTGGTCTATAGTTACCGGGGTTATCTCTACTCCATTTCTTGTACAAGGGGACAACATTTGCTATCCTCCAGTCCTCTGGCACTATTCCTGTGACAAAGATGACTTAAAGAACAAAGCGAAAGGCTCAGCAATCTCCTCCCTAGCTTACCAGAGAATCCTAGGATAAATCCCGTCCGGCCCAGGGTACTTATCTATTTTCACACTTTCCAGAATCGCTAACACCTCCTCCTTATGAACTTCATGCCCTTCTAGTCTAGTAGCCTGTATCTCAGTGTTCTCCTCGACAACTTTGTCTTTTTCGTGTGTGAATACTGACGAAAAATACTCAATTAACACCTCTCTTATCTCCATGGACTCTACGCACAACTTCCCACTACTGTCCTTGACTGGCCCTACTCTTACCTTAGTCATTCTTTTATTCCTGACATACCTATAGAAAGAACTAGGGTTATCCTTGATCCTACCTGCCAAAGACTTCTCATGTCGATAAATAGTAGATCCGTTGGTGGTCATTTTGCAAAATTCTTTGGACTATGTAATGGTTCCTACAGATTAGAGCGTAGCGAATGTAACCCCGCTATTCAAAACTGGAGGTACAGACAAAATGGGACACTACAGAGCAGTGATCCTAACGTATTGGGGAAGTTAGCCGTGTCCATTATCTAAAATACCATTGCACAGCATTTGGAAAGCGGTGGCATAATAAGACAAATTAAACATAGTGTTACTAATGGAAAATCAGACTTGAAAAAATTACTGGAATTATTTGAAGATGTACCTTGTAGAGTTGACGAGGGAGATCCAGTGGATATGGATTGTTTAGACTTTCAAAGGGCTTTCGACAATGTCTCACATAGCACATTAATATGCAAAGTTAGATCGCATGGGACTATGGCTGTTGTCTTTAGAGGGATAGAAAGCTGGTTGCAGACAGGAAACAAAGAGTTGAAATAATTGTGCCTTTTTCTGATTGGTAAGGCAGTGCTTAGTGGGGACCGCAGGTATCTGTGCTCGGTCCCCAACTGTCACATTGTCGACAGGAATAGTGCCGGAAGACTGGAGGATAGCAAATGTTGTTCCCTTGTTCAAGAAGGGGAGTAGATACAACCCTGGTAATTATAGACCTGTGAGCCTTTCTTCGGTTGTGGGTAAAATGTTGGAAAGGGTGATATGAGATAGGGTTTATAATAATCTTGAAAAGAACAAGTTAATTAGCGATAGTCAACATGGTTTTGTGAAGGGTAGGTCATGCCTCACAAACCTTATTGAGTTTTTTCAGAAGGAGACCAAACAGGTGGATGAGGGTAAAGCGGTTGACGTGGTGCATATAGATTTCATTAAGGTGTTTGATAAGGTTCCACACGGTAGGCTATTGCAGAAAATAAGGAAGTATGGGATTGAAGGTGATTTAGCGATTTGGATCAGTAATTAGCATGCTGAAAGAAGACAGAGGGTGGTGGTTGATGGAAAATGTTCATCCTGGAGTTCAGTTACTAGTGGTGTACCGCAAGGATCTGTTTTGGGGCCACTGCTGTTTGCCATTTTTATAAATGACCTGGAAGAGGGTGTAGAAGGATGGGTTAGTAAATTTGTAGATGACACGAAGGCCGGTGGAGTTGTGGATAGTGCTGAAGGTTGTTATCGGATACAGATGGACATAGATAAGCTGCAGACCTGCGCTGAGAGGTGGAAGATGGAGTTTAATGCGGAAAATTGTGAGGTGGTTCACTTTGGAAAAAGTAACAGGAATGCAGAGTACTGGGCTAATGGCAAGATTCTTGGTAGTGTAGATGAACAGAGAGATCTCGGCATCCAGGTACATAAATCCCTGAAAGATGCCACACAGGTTAATAGGGCTGTTAAGAAGGCATATGGTTTGCTAGCCTTTATCAGTAGGGGGATTGAGTTTCGGAGCCGCAAGGTCATGCTGCAGCTGTACATAACTCTGGTGCGGCCGCTCCTGGAGTACTGCGTGCAGTTCTGGTCACCACATTATTGGAAGGATGTGGGAGCTTTGGAAAGGGTTAAGAGGAGATTTACTAGGATGTTGCCTGGTATGGAGGGAAGGTCTTACGAGGAAATGTTCAGGGACTTGAGGTTGTTTTCGTTGAAGAGGAGAAGGCTGAGAGGTGACTTAATAGAGACATATAAGATAGTCAGAGGGTTAGATAGAGTTAGAAAGTGTTTTCAAGAGCTGTTGGGGAGGGTTTAAACTAATGTGGCAGGGGGATGGGAACCGATGAAGGAAGTTGGAAGGTAGTAAAACAGGGACAGAAGCAAAAGGAAGTAAGGGGAAAAGTGCAAGGCAGAGAAGACATAGTCAAAAATCTAAAAAGGCGACAGTATAAGGTACAGTGACGGAGGGGAGTTCAGTGAATAGGCCCAGTAATAACAAAAGGAATGAAATTGGAGATGTTAAGATTCAAAACAGAGGTAAAAAAACCAACATAAGTGTACTTTACCTGAATGCTCGTAGTATTCGGAATAAAGTAAATAAGTTGATACCACAAATCATCGTAAATGACTATGATTTCGTGGCCATTACTGAAACATGGTTAAAGGATGGTCACGACAGGGAAGTAAATATCCGAGGGAATCGAACTATTCGGAAGGACAGAGTGGATGGTAGGGGAGGTGGTGTTGCTCTGTTATTTAAGGATGACATCCGGGCAACAGTAAGGGATGACATCGGTGTTATGGAGGATAAGGTTGAATCCATTTGGGTGGAAATCAGGAATAGTAAGGCGAAAAAGTCACTGATAGGAGTGGTCTATCGGCCACCAAATAGTAACGTTATGGTGGGGCAGGCAATAAACAAATAAATAACTGATGCATGTAGAAATGGTACAGTAGTTGTCATGGGGGATTTAAATCTACATGTCGATTGGTTTAACCAGGGCGGTTAACCTTGAGGAGGAGATTATAGAATGTATCCGCGATAGTTTCCAAGAACAGTATGTAATGGAACCTCCGAGGGAACAAGCGGTCCTAGATCTTGTCCTGTGTAATGAGACAGGATTGATTCATGATCTCATAGTTAGGGATCCTCTCGGAAGGACCGATCACAATATGGTGGAATTTAAAATACAGATGGAGGGTGAGAAAGTAAAATCAAATACTAGTGTTTTGTGTTTAAACAAAGGAGATTACAAGGGGATGAGAGAAGAACTAGCTAAGGTAGACTGGGAGCAAAGACTTTATGGTGGAACAGTTGAGGAACAGTGGAGAACCTTCCAAACGATTTTTCACAGTGCTCAGCAAAGGTTTATACCAACAAAAAGGAAGGACGGTGGAAAGAGGGAAATTCGACCGTGGATATCTAAGGAAATAAGGGAGAGTATCAAATTGAAGGAAAAAGCATATACATTGGCAAAGATTGCTGGGAGATTAGAGGATGGGAAATCTGTAGGGAGCAACAGAAAGCTGCTAAAAAAGCAATAAAGAAGAGGAAGATAGAGTATGAGGGTAAACTTGCTCAGAATATAAAAACAGACAGTAAACGTTTTTACAAATATATAAAACAAAAAAGAGTGGCTAAAGGTAAATATTGGTCCTTTAGAGGATGAGATGGGAGTTTTAATAATGGGAAATGAGGAAATGACTGAGGAACTGAACAAGTTATTTTGGTTGGTCTTCACAGTGGAAGACACAAATAACATGCCAGCGACTAATAGAAATGAGGCTATGACAGGTGAGGACCTTGAGAGGATTGTTATCACTAAGGAGGTAGTGATGGGCAAGCTAATGGGGCTAAAGGTAGGCAAGTCTCCTGGAGCTGATGGAATGCACCCCAGAGTGCTAAAAGAGATGGCTAGGGAAATTGCAGATGTACTAATAATAATTTACCGAATTTCACTATACTCTGGGGTGGTCCAGGTGGATTTGAAATTAGCAAACGTGACACCGCTGTTTAAAAAAAGAGGTAGGCAGAAAGCAGGAAATTATCGGCCAATGAGCTTAACTTCGGTAGTAGGGAAGATGTTGGAATCTATAATCAAGGAAGAAATAGCCAGGCATCTGGATAGAAATTGTTTCATTGGGCAGACGCAGCATGGGTTCATAAAGGGCAGGTCATGCCTAACTAATTTAGTGGAATTTTTTGAGGACATTACCAGTGCAGTGGGTAACGGGGAGCCAATGGATGTCGTATATATGGATTTCCAGAAAGCCTTTGACAAGGTGCCACACAAAAGGTTGCTGCATTAGATAAAGATGCATGGCATTAAGGGTAACGTATTAGCATGGATAGAGGATTGGTTAATTAATAGAAAGCAAAGAGTGGGGATTAATGGGAGTTTCTCTGGTTGACAATCAGTAGCTAGTGGTGTCCCTCAGGGATCCGTGTTGGGCTCACAATTGTTCACAATTTACATAGATGATTTGGAGTTGGGGACCAAGGGCAATGTGTCCAAGTTTGCAGATGACACCAAGGTGAGTGGTAAAGCGAAAAGTGCAGAGGATACTGGAAGTCTGCAGAGGGATTTGGATAGGTTAAGTGAATGGGCTAGGGTCTGGCAGATGGAATACAATGTTGACAAATGTGAGGTTATCCATTTTGGTAGGAATAACAGCAAACGGGATTATTATTTAAACGATAAAATATTAAAGCATGCTGCTGTGCAGAGATACTTGGGTGTGCTAGTGCATGAGTCACAGAAAGTTGGTTTACAGGTGCAACAGGTGATTAAGAAGGCAAATGGAATTCTGTCCTTCATTGCTAGAGGGACGGAGTTCAAGACTAGGGAGGTTATGCTGCAATTGTTTAAGGTGTTAGTGAGGCCACACCTGGAGTATTGTGTTCAATTTTGGTCTCCTTGCTTGAGAAAGGACGTACTGGCACTGGAGGGTGTGCAGAGGAGTTCACTAGGTTAACCCCAGAGCTGAAGGAGTTGGATTAAGAGGAGAAGTCGAGCAGACTGGGACTGTACTCGTTGGAATTTAGAAGGATGAGGGGGGATCTTATAGAAACATTTAAAATTATGAAGGGAATAGATAGGATAGATGCGGGCAGGTTGTTTCCACTGGCGGGTGAAAACAGAACTAGGGGACATAGCCTCATAATAAGGGGAAGTAGATTTAGGACTGAGCTTAGGAGGAACTTCTTCACCCAAAGGGTTGTGAATCTATGGAATTCCTTGCCCAGTGAAGCAGTTGAGGCTCCTTCATTACATGTTTTTAAGGTAAAGATAGATAGTTGTTTGAAGAATAAAAGGATTAAGGGTTATGGTGTTCGGGCCGAAAAGTGGAACTGAGTCCACAAAAGATCAGCCATGATCTCATTGAATGGCGGAGCAGGCTCGAGGGGCCAGATGGTCTACTCCTGATCCTAGTTCTTATGTTCCTATGTTCTTCTGTTGCCTGGTATGGAGGGAAGGTCTTACGAGGAAAGGCTTAGGGACTTGAGGTTGTTTTCGGTGGAGAGGAGAAGGCTGAGAGGTGACTTAATCGAGACATATAATATAGTCAGAGGGTTAGATAGGGTGGACAGTGAGAGTCACTTTCCTCGGATGGTGATGACCAACACGAGGAGACATAGCTTTAAATTGAGCGGTAGTAGATATAGGACAGATTTCAGAGGCAGTTTCTTTACTCAGAGAGTAGCAGGGGTATGGAACACCCTGCCTGCAATAGTAGTAGACTCGCCAACTTGAAGGGCATTTAAGTGGTCACCGGATAGACATATGGATGAAAATGGAATAGTGTAGGTCAGATAGGTTTCTGATGGTTTCGCAGGTCGGCGCAACATTGGGGGCCAAAGGGCCCGTACTGTGCTGTAATGTTCTATGTTCTATGTTTTATACTAATGATTTCGTCCACGGAACTAAATGTATTATCTCTAAATTTGCTGCTGATATCCAATTGGGTGGAGGATGAGCTTTGAGGAGGATGCAGAGATGGTTCAGCGGGATTTGGTCAGGCTGACTGAGTGGGCACATGCACGGCCGATGCAGTATAATGTGGATAACTCTGGGATTATATGCTACGGTAACAATCATAGGAAGGCAAATTATTATTCGAATTGAGAGAGGTGGATCCTCAGCGAGACCTTCCTCTCCTCGTGCATCAGTCGCTGAAATTAATAGTGGTACAGCAGGCAGCGTATACGGCAAATGGTATGTTAGCCTTGATAGCGAGGTAATGTGAGTATAGGAAGTGATATGTTACACTGCCATTGTATATGGTATTTGTGAAGCCACACCTTCATAATTCTGTGCAGTTTTGGAGCAATAATCTGAGAAAGGATATTCTTCATATGGAGGGAGAGCAGCGATGGTTTACCAGGCTGATTCATGTGATGGCGGGACAGTCATATGAGCAGAGACGAAGTCTATTTCAAATAAATTTGTGTGCAGTTTAGAAGACTGCGAGGGTATTTCATAGAAACGTACACAATTCTAACAGGATTAGATGGGGTAGATCCAGAAGGAATGCTCCCGATAGTTGGGGAGTCCAGAACTACGGGTCTTGCCTTGTGGAAAAGGGCAAACTGAGAATGTAGGACTGAGAAAAGGAGACATTTCTTCACCTATGGAGTATTGAGTCTCCGGAATTCACTGCCATAAAAAGTAGACAAAACGTTGTGTAATTTCAAGAAGCAGTTAGTTATAATTCTTGGGAGAAAGGAGTCAAGGGATAGGGGGGACGGCGGGATTTGGGTATTGATATTGATGACGGAGCAGGCCCGAGGGGCCGAATAGCCTAGGTCTGCGTATATGTTCAATTATTTCATGTTTCTCAGGCGTATAATGGAGTCGCTATTTTAGTGGTTACTGAAAACTCGATTGCCAGTTGAAGTAGGGGCTGGTTTAGCTCACTGGGCTAAATCACTGGTATACCAAGCAGATCAGCAGCACGGTTTGATTCGCGTACCAGCCTCCCCAGACAAGCGCCGGAATGTGGCGTCTAGGGGCTTTTCACAGTAACTTCATTGAAGCCTACTCGTGACAATCAGCGATTTTTACTTCATTTCATTTTCCATTTCAAGTAAATCAAGTTGGACATATGTAACTAATGTTGCATATGCCCTCATATGTCAGACAGGGGACAGGCATAGTTATCAACAGCTGGAATTGCACAGAATCAAAAAAATACTTATTTCTGTTGGTACATTTACTGATTAACCTAGACTAGTGGCGGAGGTGGCGAAAAAAGACAGAATTATCAAGGAGTCCGAGATGTCAGAGAGTGCCCGAGCAGTTCAGGAAATGCACCTTGAAGACCTTCTTAGCTCCTTCAGTGGATTTGAAACCTATTAATAATGCAGCTGCATTATGAGTTGATCAGAAACTTCAAATTGGAAGTTTATTTTGAAGCCAATTGAAGAAGCTTGTGATAAAGAAGCGAAAAGTTCGAAATAAATAATTTTTTTAATGCTTTCAATGACAGGCTAATGTTGTGGTATCTCTTAGTAGTGCGTCCTTTATTATACAGAACCAGAAATTTCTTAATGGTCTCGCGAGGAAAAAGACGGAGACATCTTTGCGATATACGTTGTAGATTTTCTGTGGGAAGGTTCGAACGAAATTAGACAATGGGTTCTATTTAAAATAAAATAAAACATATTCCTCCACCGAGCACCAAGGAGGCATCACGCCATCCGGGAGTCCTGTTTGGAAAATCAGTGTTGCAAGCGACTCCCAGGGAATTCCTGCACTATTTGGTTGTTTCTTTAAAACTGCATGGTGGTCACCCATTCTCCTCGAACCCCTTGAGCGGTGGGTGACCACATCTCTGAACGTGCTTATATTTCTGCATTGAGGAGCATTCCCTGCACACTTGGTCACTGAAGATGCAAGTCAGGTCCGTGTCTTCCTGCAGTCGACAGATCACACAATCCACTTGGACGTACTCACGTGCGATGGTTTAAACTTGGACTTGTTGAGTATTATGTGCTAACTTAGCTAATTTCTCAATAGAACATAGAACATAGAACATAGAACATAGAACATAGAACATAGAACATAGAACATAGAACATAGAACATAGAACAGTACAGCACAGAACAGGCCCTTCGGCCCTCAATGTTGTGCCGAGCCATGATCACCCTACTCAAACCCACGTTTCCACCCTATACCCGTAACCCAACAAGCCCCCCCCCCCCAACCTTACTTTTATTAGGACACTACGGGCAATTTAGCATGGCCAATCCACCTAACCCGCATATCTTTGGACTGTGGGAGGAAACCGGAGCACCCGGAGGAAACCCACGCACGCACAGGGGGAGGACGTGCAGACTCCACACAGACAGTGACCCAGCCGGGAATCGAACCTGGGACCCTGGAGCTGTGAAGCATTTATGCTAACCACCATGCTACCCTGCTGCCCCTGTTGAACATGTAGCAGACAGTCTTGAAACAGATACCCTGTTGAACATGCTCACTTTACTTTAACTTTTCCTTCCTTGTTTTCTCTCTGATTATTTACTTATCCCTCGTTGTTAGAAAAATAAAAACACAGGAAAAATAGAAGCTGATGGAGGGCAGTCAGCCCGTGAGGCACGCTCTGCCATTGCTTGGAATAATAGCTGATCATACAATGTAATCCCCTTCGTCCTAAGTACTGTGACTAACTGCTTCTTGAAACAATGACATGAAAATCGCTTATTGTCACAAGTAGGCTTCAAATGAAGTTACTGTCGCCACATTCCGGCGCCTGTTCTCGGAGGCTGGTCCGAGTATTGAACCATGCTGCTTACCTACTTTGAAAGCCAGCGACTTTCAAACACAACCAGTCGTTTTGGCAATAATTCCACAGGCTCACCACTCTCTGGATGCAGAAATGTCACCTCACCTCCGTCCTAAATGGTCTGCTCTTATGGCTTCTGCTCTTATGGTCTGATAGCAGACAGGGAGCTGAGATAAGAGGGACATTTTCAGGGTGGGAAACTGAAACTTGTGTGGTACCAGCGGGGTTAATGCTGCTGCCATAATTACAGAAAACATAACAATGACTTAGACGAGGGAAGTGAATATACCATCTCCAGTGTTGTGAACGACAAAAAATATCGTGGGCAGGCAAGTGGTGTAGATGGCACTGTCTACAGGGTGATAGTAACAAGACTAGCGAGTGGGCAAAACCTACGCAGATCTAAAATTATGAAGGCAAATATGAAGCTATGTACTTTGATTGGACGAATACATGAGTTAAATATGATTTCATCGAGAAAAAGTTCAGAAAGCTACAGCTGAAAAGAGATGTGAGTGCCTTCCTGCAAAGCTCAGCTGGTAATTGGGAAAGCAACATAGTATTTTCCTCCATTCTTTCTTTCTTTTAATGTTTTGTTAATTTAGACTACACAATTCATTTTTTTCCAATTACAGGGCAATTTAGCGTGTCCAATCCACAGAAGTTTCACATTTTTGGGTTGTGGGGGCGAAACCCATGCAAACACGGGCAGGGGCTACTTTAGCACACTGACTTTAAAAGCAGACCAAGGCAGGTCAGCAGCACGGGTCAATTCCCCTACCAGCCTCCTAGAACAGGCGCCGAAATGTGGCGACTAAGGGCTTTTCACAGTAACTTGATTTGAAGCCTACTTGTGACAATAAGCGATTTTCATTTCATTATATTTCAATTAGGATTGCTGTTATAGTGCGGGACGTAGTGGCTGTTGAGTGCTTGCTGGGAAGGTGAGTGAATTTTAAAATACTTACCGTTGGGGGTTTCCAAATGAATCCCGTCGGAGTGAGGACAGAGTGACGGCTGGGTAAGTAGCAAAAATTTAGATTGTTTGCGCTGGCCCATAACAGCTGATTGCTGTTATAGTGCGGGAGCCAGTGGTTGCTGGTTAAGTGTTTTATTTTTGCCTGTATTGAAGTTGGGCGGTTGCTAAACCCGGGAAACTACACTTTTAGTGTCCCACACCCTTCCACCTCCTGTAACTTGAGGGAATGAGTGAATATCAGGTAGCCTCATTCTTTCATTTTCTTGTTTTTACCGCAAGTTATCTAGGGGGGATGGCAGTGAAGGCAGTGCAATGTTCCTCCTGCAGAATTTTTGAGGTGAGGGACGCCGTCAGTGTCTCTGCTAATTTTACCAGTGGGAAGTGCAGCCATCTGTAGCTCCTCGGAAACCGCGTCAGGGAACTGGAGCTCGAGTTAGATGAACTTCGGATCACTCAGGAGACAGACATGGTCATAGACAGTAGCTTCAGGGTTGCAGTTACTCCGAAGAATGAGGATAGATGGGTGACGGCGAGAGGGGCTGGGAGGAAGCAGTCAGTACAGGGATCCCCTGTGGTCGTTCCCCTTAGTAAGAAGTATGCGGCTTTGGATATTGGTGGGCAGGACGGCTTACCATGGGTCAGCCACGGTGACCAGATCTCCAGCACTGTCTCCGTTCCTGTGGCTCAGAAGGGAAGGGGGAGAACAATAGTTCTTGGGGACTCGATAATTAGAGAGACAGGTAGACGGTTCTGAGGCAACGAAAGAGACTTACGGATGGTTAGTTGCCTCCCGGGTGCCAGGCTCCGTGACATCTTGGACCGTGTTTTCAGAATCCTTCAGGGGGAGGGTGCTCAGTCACAAGTCGTGGCACACATCGGTACCAACGACATAGGTAAGGGTCGGGACGGGGTTTAAAACAGGAATTTAGGGATCTAGGGTGGAAGCAGAGAGCCAGGAAAAAACATGTTGTCATCTGTGGTTTGTTACCGGTGCCACGTGCTAGCGAGTTGAGGATCAGGAAAAGAGTGTAGATAAACGCGTGTGTGCAGGAGTGGTGTAGGAGGGAGGGTTTCAGTTACGTGGATAATTGGAGAATATTCTGGGAAATGTGAGACCTGTTAAAACAGGACGGTTTGCACCTGAACCAAAGGGGCACCAATACCCTGGGAGGAACATTTGCTGGGGATCTTCGGAGCAGTTTAAACGAGTTTGTCAAACGAAAACGAGCTGTAGTCCAGAAGCCAGAGCTGAGAGTAGTGTGGTACTGAAGATGGTATCAAGGACGCAGTAGTGCACCGGCAGACAGGATGCTGGGTTGAAGTGTGTCTACTTTAATGCAAGGAACATCCAGAATAAGGTAGGTGAACTTGAAGCGTGGATTGGTACTTGGGACTGTGATGTTGTGGCCATTAAGGAGACAAGGGTAGAACAGAGACAGGAATGGTTGTTGTATGTTCCGCGCTATAGATGTTTCAGTAAAAGTGGGAGGGAGGTAAAAGAGGTGGAGGAGTAGCAATGTTAATCAAGGATAGTGTAACGGCTGCGGAAAGGCACTTCGAGGGGGATCTGCCTACTGACGTAATATGGGTTAGAAACCGGAACGGAGCGGTCACGTTGTTCGGAGTTTTCTATAGGCCCCCAAATAGTAATAGAGATGTGGACGCAGAAATTGCAAAGCAGATTATGGAAAGGTGTGGATAGGGTAATTGTCATGGGTGACTTAAACTATCCAAATATTGATTGGAACCTCTGGAGGTCGAACAGTTCCGATGGGGCAGTTTTTGTACATTGTGTGCAGGAGTCTTTTGACACAATATGTGAATAGGCCGGCAAGCGATGGTGCCACATTGGATTTGGTACTGAGTAATGAACCGGGCCAAGTGTTAGATTTCTTTCAGGGAGAGCAATTCGGAATTAGTGACCACAATTCGGTGTCTTTCACTACTGCAATGGAGAGGGTTAGGTACATACCGCAGGGAAAGGTTTATAAATAGGGGAGGGGTAATTATGATGCGATTAGGCAAGAATTTGGGAGCATAAGATGGGAAGAGAAACTGTCAGGGAAAGGCATCAATGACAAATGGAGGTTGTTCCAGAAGAAATACTGCGTGTCCTTGATAGGTACGTCCGTCAGGCAGGGAGGAAATGGCCGTGTGAGGGAACCACGGTTCACAAAAGAGGTTGAATGTCTTGTCAATAGGAAAAAGGAAGCGTATGTAATGATGAGGAAACAATGTTCTGTCGGGTCGCTTCAGGGTTACAAGCGAGGAATAAGCTAAAAAGGGCTTAGGAGAACTAGGAGGGGGCATGAGAAGTCGTTGGCGGGACGGATCAAGGAAAACCACAAGGATTTTTACTCATTTGTGAGAAATAAAAGAATGACCAGGATCAGGTTCTGGCCGTCAAGGACAGTTGTGCGAACTTGTGCATGGAGTCAGAAGAGATAGGAGAGGCGTTGAATGAATACATTTCTTCAGTGTTCTCCAATGAGAGGGGCTATGTTGTTGAGGATGAAAGTGTGATATAGGCGATTAGTCTGGAGGAGGTAGATGTTCTGAGGGAAGATATATTAGCAATTTTGAAAAACGTGAAGGTCGATATGTCCCCTGGGCCAGTTGGGATATATCCTAGGATTCTTTGGGAAGCAAGGGATGAGATTGCAGAGCCTTTGCCTTTGATATTTGGGTCCTCACTGTCCACGGGTATAGTTCCAGAGGACTGGACAGTGGCGAATACTGTTCCTCTATTCAAGAAAGGGAATAGGAAAATACCTATTCCTCTATTCAAGAAAGGGGCAGCACGGTAGCATAGTGGTTAGCATAAATGCTTCACAGCTCCAGGGTCCCAGGTTCGATTCCCGGCTGGGTCACTGTCTGTGCGGAGTCTGCACGTCCTCCCCGTGTGTGCGTGGGTTTCCTCCGGGTGTTCCGGTTTCCTCCCACATTCCAAAGATGTGCGGGTCAGGTGGATTGGCCATGGTAAAGTGCCCGTAGTGTCCTAAAAAGTAAGGTTAAGGGGGGAGGGGGGGTTGTTGGGTTACGGGTATAGGGTGGATGTGTGGGTTTGAGTAGGGTAATCATTGCTCGGCACAACATCGAGGGCCGAAGGGCCTGTTCTGTGCTGTACTGTTCTATTCTATTCTATACCTGGTAATTATTGGCCGGTTAGTCTTAGTTCGGTGCTCGGGAGTTAACGCAAAAGGTCCTGAGTGATAAGATTAATGGCCATGTGGAAAGATGCAGCTTTATCCAGGATAGTCAACAAGTCTTGCCTCACAAATTTGATTGAATTCTTTGAGGTGGCAACTAGGTGTGTAATGAAGGAAGAGCAGTTGATGTCGTACACATGGACATCGTGTCGCGTCTTTTCGTCCAACGTCACTTCGTCCAACGGAACTTCGTTCACGTCTTTTGGTCCAACGTCTTTTTGTCCGCACGTCTTTTGGTCCAACGTCTTTTTGTCCAATTATCCAATTACAAATTTAGCTGGACTTAACTGGTGATTTTTCTTAACTAGAAATAACTGCAAATTATCTTCGATGTAGTGCAGTAACACAGACAATACTTGTTTAGAGTTCGAATGCTCTTATTTGACTGTTAAGTGCATGAAACTAGAAAGTATTTCTGAACTATAAATGTCAGCTACGACCAATCCATTTAAATTAGTAACTACGAAGCACATTCCTAAATCAAAACCCGGTGACAAAAACTTACTTTTCGTTTTATACATGTTTGTGCTGGGGATTGAATTGTTTTCGCTTTTGGCATCCGGTGTCAGCATCAAACACTTCCAGGTCGGAATTAAAGCTTATTTCTATTTTGTCCCAACAGCGTGCTGCTGCGCGAAGATTATTAGTTTCTCCATTTCCCACACTAAAATTCATGGCTTCTCGGAATGAGCTGCCAATTAGTGCCCAATTAGAGACAGTTTTGTGGTACACCTCCGTGCCAACTGGATACTGAATGGAGACTGCCCAAACTCTCTTTAGTCTGGCCCCTTACAAGCTCATTACATCTGACAGCACTGGGATTGCGTTTAGATGAAAGGCCAATGGCTGATCAATGGGACCAACCCTTTCCCACAAAACTTCATAAAATGTAGCCGGTTTAATTTATTTTTAAAAATCTGCGAGGGACATGCAGAGCGTTGTCACCTCACGCCTGTGAACTTCTGTTAGTTCATTAAGGGAGGCATATGCAGGGTGTACTTGATTTTCCGGTGATTGATATTATAAAATATATCCATCATTTGGGGCACTGGCGCCTGGCATATTTTAATGCAAAGGTCTTTGCAAAATGTGAAATGACAGCTTTGCGTTTCACAGATATTAAACTGATTGTCGGAAGGAACTTGGTTCCCGTAAGTACACTAACACAGCAAAATCTGAATCAATCCGTACATGGTACATGGGGCAGCAGGGTAGCATGGTGGTTAGCATAAATGCTTCACAGCTCCAGGGTCCCAGGTTCGATTCCCGGCTGGGTCACTGTCTGTATGGAGTCTGCACGTCCTCCCCCTGTGTGCGTGGGTTTCCTCCGGGTGCTCCGGTTTCCTCCCACAGTCCAAAGATGTGCGGGTTAGGTGGATTGGCCATGCTAAATTGCCCGTAGTGTCCTAATAAAAGTAAGGTTAAGGGGGGGGGGGTTGTTGGGTTATGGGTATAGGGTGGATACGTGGGTTTGATTAGGGTGATCATGGCTCGGAACAACATTGAGGGCCGAAGGGCCTGTTCTGTGCTGTACTGTTCTATGTTCTATGATCGGAATACACATTATTCAATATAAGATTTCAACCCTCTGCTAGGTAAAGTGCAAACACCCCTCTTGTAGAAAACAAATCGGTTTTCAGTGATGTCCCCACTGCTACTTACAGAGCCGGATCAAATTTAGACTGAGTAAATGTTCTGTTTATATAATCCCTATTTCAATAATCCACGCAGAGATCAACTCTGGCAATATAAGTCAAGTTACAAAAAGTCTTTGACAAAAAAAATCATCCGACAAAAAAACGTAACCAGTCACAAAAAGTCTTTGACGAAAAAAATCATCGGACAAAATGACGTTGGACCAAAAGACGTGCGGACAAAAAGACGTTGTGCCAAAAGACGTGGACGAAGTGTCGTTGCACGAAATGACTTCGGACGAAAAGGCATAGCACCGGATTTCAGTAAGGCGCTTGATAAGGTTCCACATGGTCGGCTCATGAAGAAAGTAACGAGGTGTAGGAGAGAGGGAAACTTGACCAATTGGATAATTAACTGACTATAACATAGTAGACGGAGAGTGATGGTGGATGGAAAATTTTGAGACTGGAGATCACTTACCAGCGGTGTACCACAGGGATTAGTGCTTGGTCCTCGACTATTTGTCATTTTTATAAATGACTTGCAGGAGGGGACAGAAGGGTGGGTCAGTAAATTTGCTGATGACACCAAGATTGGTGGCGTAGTGGATGAAGTGAAGGGTTTTTGTAGGCTGCAAAGATACATTGATAGGATGCAGAACTGGGCCGAAAACTGGCAGATGGAGTTGAAATCAGAAAAATGAAAATCGCTTATTGTCACGAGTAGGCGTCAATGAAGTTACTGTGAAAAGCAGCTAGTCGCCACATTCCGTCGCCTGTCCGGGGAGCCTGGTACGGGAATCGAACCGTGCTGCTGGCCTGCTTGGTGAGCCACCGATTTAGCCAAGTGAGCTAAATCAGCTCCTAGTTTAACCATCCGAGGTGATTCATTTTGGTAGGACAAATTTGAGGGCGGATTTCAGGGTGAACGGCAGGTTTCTGAGCAATGTGGAGGAACAGTGAAATATTGGGGTTCATGTCCACAGATCTCTGAAGGTTGCCACTCAAGTGGCTGGTTTAGCTCACTGAGCTAAATCGCTGGCTTTTAAAGCAGACCAAGCAGGCCAGCAGCACGGTTCGATTCCCGTACCAGCCTCCCCGGACAGGCGCCGGAATGTGGCGACTAGGGGCTTTTCACAGTAACTTCATTGAAGCCTACTCGTGACAATAAGCGATTTTCATTTCATTTCATTTCATTTCATTTTCAAGTGGATATAGCCGTGAAGAAGGCCTGTCGTGCGTCAGCGTTTATTAAAACGGGTCTTACGTTTAAGAGCCGTGGGATTATGCTGCAGCTGCACCATGGCGAAATCAAATTTGGAGTGCAGTTCTGGTCACCTCATTATGGGAAGGATGTGGAAGATTTGGAACTGGTGCAAAGGAGATTTAGCAGGATGGTGCCTGGATTGGAGAGTACGTCTTATGAGGAAAGGTTGAGGGAGCTAGGGCTTTTCTCTTTGGAGCGCAGGAGGATGAGAGGCGACTTAATAGAGGTTTATAAGATGATGAGGGGGATAGATAGAGTGGACGTTCAGAGACTATTTCCTCGGGTAGATGTAGCTGTTAGAAGGGGGCATAACTATAAGATTCGGGGTGCGAGATATATCGGCAAACTGCATCTATCGTCATTTCAATCTATGATTTCTCATCGCCATCAACCTCGATGAAATGAAAAGTCGATTTAAACCCGATGGCCAGACATATTTCTGAGCATTCTTGTCCATTAATAAACACATTTCGAGGCAGGGAACAGTGTTTTGAGAAAGCAAATACCTGCACAACATCGCATTACTGCTAACTCTGTGTGCGCAATGGGCAGTTTGCATTTGCAATATATACAATCATCTTTACAAGGGAGGACGTGGTCGAGTGAGGGAACCATGGGTTACAAAAGCAGGTGAAACACGTGTCAAGAGGAAGAAGGAGGCTTATGTAAAGATGAGACGTGATGGTTCAGTTGGGTCGCTTGAGAGTTACATTTTAGCTAGGAAGGTTCTAAAGAGAGAGCTAAGAAGAGCCAAGCGAGGACATGAGAAATCTTTGGCAGGTAGGATCAAGGATAAGCCTAAAGCTTTATATAGGTATGTCAGGAATAAAAGAATGACTAAGGTAAGAGTAAGGCCAGTCAAGGACAGTAGTGGGAAGTTTTGCGTAGAGTGCTAGGAGATAGGTGAGGTGCTAAATGAGTATTTGCCGTCAGTATTCACATAGCAAAAAGACAAAGTTGTCTAGGAGAATACGGAGATACAGGCTACTAGACTAGAAGGGCTTGGGGTTCATAAGGAGAAGGTGTTAGCGATTCTGGAAAGTGTGAAAATAGATATGTCCCCTGGGCCGGATGGGATTTATCCAAGGATTCTCTGGGAAGTTAGGGAGGAGATTGCTGTGCCTCTGGCTTTGATATTGAAGTCATCTTTGTCTTCAGGACCAGTGCCAGTGGAGTGGAGGATAGCAAATGTTGTCCCCTTGTACAAGAAGGGGAGTAGAGATAACCCCGGTAACTATAGGGCCGTTCCTGTTTGTCATTATTATAAATGAACTAGAGGAGGGCACAGAAGGTTGGGTGAGTAAATTGGCAGACGACACTAAAGTCGGTGGAGTTGTAGACAGTGTGGAAGGATGTTGCAGGTTACAGAGTGACATAGATAATCTGCAGAGCTCCGCTGAGAGGTGGCAAATTGAGTTTAATGTAGAGAAGTGTGAGGTGATTCACTTTGGAAAGAATAACAGGAATGCGGAATATTTGGATAATGGTAAAGTTCTTGGTAGTTTGGTTGAGCAGAGGGATCTCGGTGTCCATGTACATAGATCGCTGAAAGTTGCCACCCAGGTTGATAGGGTTGTGAAGAAGGCCTATGGTGTGTTGGCCTTTGTTGGTAGAGGGATTGAGTTCCGGATCCATGAGGTCACGTTTCAGCTGTACAAAACTCTGGTACGGCCGCATTGTGAGTATTGCGTAGTTCTGGTCGCCTCATTATAGGAAGGACGTGGACGCTTTGGAACGGGTGCAGAGGTGATTTACCATGATGTTGCCTGGTATGGAGGAAAAATCGTATAAGGAAAGGCTGATGGACTTGAGGTTGTTTTCGTTAGAGAGAAGAAGGTTAAGAGGTGACTTAATAGAGGCATACAAAATGATCAGAGGGTTAGATAGGGTGGACAGTGAGAGCCTTCTCCGGCGTATGGAGGAGGCTAGCACGAGGGGACATAGCCTTAAATTGAGGGGTAATAGATATCGGGCAGAGGTCAGAGGTCGTTTTTTTACGCAATGAGTGGTGAGGGCGTGGAATGCCTTACCTGCAACAGTAGTGAACTCGCCAACATTGAGGGCATTTAAACGTTTATTGGATAATCATATGGATGATAATGCCATAGGTTAGATGGCCTTTAGTTTTTGACTTCCCATGTCGGTGCAACATTCTGTGCCGAAGGGCCTGTACTGCGCTGTATCGTTCTATGTTCAAGAGACCAGTGAGCCTTACTTCTGTTGTGGGAAAAGTCTTGGAAAGGTTTATAAGAGATAGGATGAATAATCATCTGGAAAGGAAGAATTTGATTAGAGATAGTCAACATGGTTTTGTGAAGGGTATGTCGTGCCTCACAAACCTCATTGAATTCTTCGATAAGATGACCAAACAGGTGGATGAGTGTAAAGCAGTTGATGCGGTGAATATGGATTTCAGTAAAGCGTTTGATAATGTTCCCCACGGTAGGCTATTGCAGAAAATACAGAGGCATGGGATTCAGTGTGATTTAGTAGTTTGGATCAGAAATTGGCTAGTTGATAGACGGCAAAGAGTGGTGGCTGAGGGGAAATGTTCTGACTGGTGTCCAGTTACTAGTGGTGTGCCACAAGGATCTGTTTTAGGGCCGTAGCTGTTTGTCATTTTTATAAATGACCTGGAGGATGGCGTAGAAAGATGGGTGAGTAAATTTGCAGATGACAATAAACTCGGTGGAGTTGTGGACAGTGCAGAAGAATGTTACAATTTACAGAGGGACATAGATAAGCTGCAGAGCACGGCTGACAGGTGTCAAATTGAGTTTAATGCAGAAAAGTCTGAGGTGATTCATTTTGGAAGGAATAACAGGAAGGCAGACTAATGGGCTAATGGTAAGATTCTTGGTAGTGTGGACGAGCAGAGAGATCTCGGTGTCCATGTCCATAGCTCCCTGAAAGTTGCCACCCAGGTTGAGAGGGTTGTTAAGAAGGCGTACGGTGTGTTAGCTTTTATTGGCAGAGGAATTGAGTATCGGAGCCACGAGGTCATGTTGCAGTTGTACAAAACTCTGGTGCGGCTGCATTTGGAGTATTGTGTGCAGTTCTGGTCGCCACATTACAGGAAGGATGTGGAGGCATTGGAAAGGGTACAGAGGAGATTTTGAAGAATGTTGCCTGATATGGAGGGAAGATCATACGAGGAAACGCTGAAGGACGTGAGGCTGTTTTCGCTAGAAAGAAGAAGGTTAAGCGGGGACGTAATTGAAGCATACAAGATGATCAGAGGATTAGATAGGGTGGACATCGAGAGCCTTTTTCCTCGGATGGTGATGTCCAGCACGAGGGGACATAGCTTTAAATTGAGGGGAGATAGATATAGGACAGATGTCAGAGGTAGGTTCTTCACTCAGAGAGTTGTGAGGGCGTGGAATGCCCTGCCTGCAACAGCAATGGACTCGCCAACACTAAACGCATTCAAATGGTCATTGGATAGGCATATGGACGATAAGGGTATAGTGTAGGGGGACTTGAGAAGGGTTTCACAGGACTGTGCAATATCGTGGGCCGAAGGGCCTGTACTGCGCTGTAATGTTCTATGTTCTATGAATGAAAGTTTCAATCTACTCCTGATTACAGACTGTTCTTAATTTAATGCAGCAAACACAGCAAAAAGTATTTACATAATGTAGAACATAGAACATAGAGCATTACAGCGCAGTACAGACCCTTCAGACCTCGATGTTGCGCCGTCCTGTGAAACCCCTCAAAAGTCTCTCTACACTTCCCTTATCGTCCATATGCCGATGCAATGACCATGAGAGATGGTGCAGGAGGGAGAGGTTCAGATTTCTTGGACATTGGAACCGGTACTGGGGGCGGTGGGTCCATTACAAATCGATTGGTCAGGACGGGGACCACAGTCCTCGGGGGTGCTTTTGCTAACACTGTTGGGGAGGTTTTAAACTAATGTGGCAGGGGGATGGGAACAAGATTAGGAAGTTATGTCTCTGGATAAAGAACCAGTAAGGTACTACATAATAAACTAAATGTGCCTAAGGAGAAGAGTAGACAGGGAAGAGATGATAATCGCTAAGGGACAGGTGGTCTGAGGTGCATTTGTTTTAATGCGAGAAGTTTAGCAGGTAAGGCAGATTAATTTAGGGCTTCGATTAATACCTGGGAATATGATGTTATTGGTATTCCTGAGTCTTGGTTGAGGGATGGGCAAGACTGGCAACTAAATATGCCAGTGTATAGATGCGTCATGAGAGATAGAGATGGAGGTAAAAGGGGTGGAGGAGTTGCATTATTGGTAACAGATGATATCACAGCTGTCATTAAGGAGGGCACGATGGAGGATTCGAGCACTGAGGCAATATGGATAGAGCTAAGAAATAGGAACTGTACAGTAACATTGTTGGGACTTTACTATAGGACTCCCAAACGCGAGTGTGAAGTAGAAGTACAAATATGTAGACAGGTTACAGAACAATGGAGGAGCAATAGTGTGGTTGTGATGGGAGAATTTAACTTACCCAACATTGAATGGGACTCATGTAGTGTTGGAGGCGCAGATGGAGCAGAATTTGAAAGGAGCATCCAGGAGTGTTTTTTAGAGCAGTAGGTAAATAGTCAAACTCGCGAAGGGGCCATACTGGACCTGGTATTGGGGAATGATCCCGGCCAGGTGGTTGACGTTTCAGTCGGCGATTACTTTCGGAATAGCGATCACAATTCCATAAGTTTTAGAATACTCATGGATAAAGACGAGAGTGGTCCTGAAGGAAGAGTGCTAAATTGGGGAATTGCCAACTAAAACAAAATTCTGCAGGAGCTCGGGAATGTGGATTGGGAGCAGCCGTTCAAGGATAAATCCACATTTGAAATATGGGAGTTTTTTAAGGAAAGTTTGATTAGAGTGCAGGACAGACATGTTCCTGTGAAAATTAGAGACATAAATGGCAAGATTAGTGAACCATGGATGACGGGTGGAATTGTGAAACTAGCTAAGATGAAAACGAAACATATATAAGATCGAGCCGACTCCAAACTGATGAAGCTTTGGAGGAATATCGGGAAAGTAGGACAAATCTCAAACGCGCAATAAAGAGGGCTAAAAGGGGTCATGAGATATCTTTGGCGAACAGGGTTAAGGAAAATCCCAAAGCCTTTTATTAGTATATAAGGAGCAAAAGGCTAACGAGAGAAAGGATTGGCCCACTCAAAAACAAAAGAGGGAATTTATGCGTGGAGTCAGATGAAATGAGCGAGCTTCTTAATTAGTACTTTTCATCGGTATTCACCAAGGAGAGGGACATGATAGATGTTGAGCATAGCGATGGACGTTTAAATACTCTAGGTCATGTCGGCATAAGGAAGGGGGTGGATATTCTAGAAGGCATTAAAGTGGACAAGTCCCCAAGACCGGATGGGATCCATCCCAGGTTACTGAGGGAAGCGAAGGACGAAATAGCTGGGGCCTTAACAGATAACTTTGCAGCATCCTTGTGTCGGGTAAGGTTCAGGAGGACTGGAGAATTGCTAATGTTGTCCCTTTGTTTAAGAAGGGTAGCAGGGATAATCCAGGGAATGATTGGCTTGTGAGCTTGACGTCAGTGGTAGGTAAACTGCTGGAGAAGATACTGAGGGATAGGATCAATTCACATTTGGAAGAAAATAGACTTATCAATGATAGGCAGCGTGGTTTTGTGCAGGGAAGGTCATGTTTAACAAACCTAATAGAATTCTTTGAGGAAGTGACAAAGTTCGTTGATGAGGGAAGGGCTGTAGATGTCATATACATGGACTTCAGTAAAGCATTTGATACTGTTTCCATGGCAGGTTGATGGAAAAAGTAAAGTCGTATGGTGTTCAGAGTGTACTAGCTAGATGGATAAAGAACTTGCTGGGCAAGAGGAGACAGAGATTAGTGGTGGAAGGGAGTGTCTCAAAAGGGAGAAAGGTGACTAGTGGTGTTCCACAGGGATCCGTGCTCGGACCATTGTTGTTTGAGATATTCAAAAATGATCTGGACGAAGGTATAAGTGGTCTGATGAGCAAGTTTGCAGATGATACTATGATTGGTGGAGTTGCAGATTGCGAGGCGGACTGTCAGAGAATACAGCAAAATATATATAGATTGGAGAGTTGGGCAGAGAAATGGCAGATGGAGTTCAATCAAGGCAAATGCGAGGTGATGCATTATGGAAGATCTAACTCAAGAGCAGACTATATGGTCAATGGAAGACTCCTGGGGAAAATTGATGTACAGAGAGATCTGTGAGTTCAGGTCCATTGTACCCTGAAGATGGCAACGCAGGTCGATAGGGTGGCCAAGAATCCATACAGCATGCTTGCCTTCATCGGACGTGGTATTGAGTACAAGAGTCGGCAGGATATTTGACAGTTGTATCGGACTTTGGCAAGGTAACATTTGGAATACTGCGTGCAGTTCTGGTCGCCACATTACCAGAAGAATGTGGATGCTTTAGAGAGGGTGCAGAGGAGGTTCACCAGGATGGTGCCTGGTATGAGGGTGCTAGCTATGAAGAAAGGTTGAGTATATTAGGATTGTTTTAATTGGAATGACGGAGTTTGAGGGAGACCTGATTGAGGTCTACAAAATTATGAGACAGTGTGGTTAGCAACAAGCTTTTTCCTAGAGTGGGCGTGTCAAATACAAGGTGTCACGATTTCAAGGTGAGAGGGGAAAAGTTTAAGGGAGATGTGCGTAGAACGTTTTTTACGCAGAGGGTGGTGTGTGCCTGGAATGCTTTGCCAGCGTAGGTGGTAGAGCCGGGTACTACAGCATAATTTAATATGCATCTGGACAGATATATAAAAGGGTGGGGAACAGAGAGAAGTAGACCTTGGAAAATAGGCAACAAGTTTCGATAAAGGATCTGGATCAGCCTGGGCGGGCCGAAGGGCCTGTTACTGTGCTGTAATTTACTTTGTTCTTTGTTATTGTTTTATTTGAATGCGTTTAGTGTTGGCGAGTCCACTCCTGTTGCAAGCAGGGCGTTCCACGCCCTTACTACTTTCTGAGTAAAGAAAATACCTCTGACATCTGTCCTACATTTATCTCCCCTCAACTTAAAGCTATGTCCCCTCGTCCTGCACATCATCATCCGAGAAAAAAGGCTCTCAATGTCCACCCTATCGAATCCTCTGATCATCATGTATGCCTCAAATAGGTCACATCTGAACCCTCTTCTCTCTAATGAAAACAGCCTCAAGTCCTTCAGCCTTTCCTCATAAGATCTTCTTTCCATAAGCAGGCAACATCCTAGTAAATATCCTCTGTACCTTTTCCAATGCTTCCACATCCTTCCCATAATGCGACGACCAGAACTGAACGCCATCCACCAAATGCGGCCGCAGCAGAGTTTTGTACAACTGCAACATGACTTCATGGCTCCGAAACTCAATTCCTCTACCAATAAAAGCTAAACTTCTTAACTACCCTCTCAACTTGGGTGGCAGCTTTCAGAGATCTATGGACATGGACACCGAGAACTCTCTCGATGTCCACTCTACCAAGAATCGTACCATTAGCCTAGTATTCTGTCTTCCTGTTTTTCCTTCCAAAATGATGACCTCACACTTTTCTGCATTAAACTCCATTTACCACCTGTCAGCCCAGCTCTGCAGCTTATCGATGTTCCTCTGTAACTCATAACATCCTTCTGCACTGTCCACAACTCCACCGACTTTAGTGTCATCTGCAAATTTACTCACCCATCCTTCTACGCCCTCCTCCAGGTCATTTATGAAAATGATAAAGAGCAGCGGCCCCAAAACAGATCCTTGTGGTACACCACGAGTAACTGGACACCAGTCACAACGTTTCCCATCAACCACCACCCTTTGTCTTCTATCAGCTAGCCTATTTCTGATCCATACTGCAAAATCACCCTGAATCCCATGCCTCTGTATTTTCTGCAATTGCCTACCGTGGGGAACTTTATCAAATGCTTTACTGAAATCCATATACACCGCATCAACTGCTTTAACCTCATCCACATGTTTGATCACCTTCTAGAAGAACTAAATGAAGTTTGTGAGGCACGACCTACCCTTCACAAAACCATGTTGACTATCTCTAATCAAATTATTCATTTCCAGATGATTATACATCCTATCTGTTATAAACCTTTCCAAGACTTTTCCCACAACAGATGTAAGGCTCACTGATCTATAGTTACCGGGATTATCTCTACTCCTCTTCTTGAACAAGGGGACAACATTTGCTATCCTCCAGTGTTCTGGCACTATTGCCGCAGACAAAGATGACTTAAAGATCAAAGCCAAAGGCTCAGCAATCCCCTCCCTAGCTTCCCAGAGAATCCTGTGATAAATCCCATCCGGTCCAGGGGACATATCTATTTTCACACTTTTCAGAATCAAATTAGATGTGAACAATATATTTATTATAATTATTTACGAAATAAGTGATTTGTCGAACGGATATTCTGTAAATACCGAGCTACAAGTTACAGACAATAAAGGAAAAATAAAATAACTTTTCCTCTCCGGCAACATGCGACAACGTCATCAAATGTCAGTTGCTCTCTTTAATTGTTCGGGATATATTAACACTTTATTCATGGCAATTTTCCAGATGTTTTGTCCCACTTAGACGAGGAAGGTATGGTCAGGTGAAGGAGCCTTGGATGACATGAGAATTGGATGTTCTAGTCAAGAGGAAGCAGGAAACTTGCGTAAGTTTGTGGAAGCAATGATCTGGCACGGCTCTAGGCGTCACACGCTAGCCAGGAAGTAACGCAAAAATCTTGTCGGACTCCAGGCACAATTTCCCTCCACTATCCCTGATCAGCCCGAATCTAACTCTGATCATCCTCATATTACTCACATAAGTTTAGAACGCCTTGGGTGTTTTCCAAATCCTGCCACCAGGGCGATTCATGTCCCCGTGCTCAGAACATAGAACGTGAGCACAGAATAGATCATTCGGCCCACTATGCTGTTCCGACCAGTTATCCTAATCTCAGATCAACCTACCCTACACTCCTTCAATTTCCTGCTGTCTATGTGCATGTCCAAGAGTCGCTAAAATCCCCGAATGACTCTGACTCCACCAGCCGGCAGTGCATTCCAAGCAGCGACCACAATATGTAGAAAGAACCGATCCCTGTCATCTCCCCTATAGTTTCCTCCAATCGTCATAAGTATTGCCGCCTCTTGAGTCATTTCCGTCTTCTGGAAAAGTCCCAAGCTATCCACTCTATCCGTGCCTACCATCACTTTGTACACCTCTATCAAGTCACCTCTCTTCCTTCTTCTCTCCAGTATGAAAAGCCAGAGCTCCTCAATATTTATTCGTGTGACATGCCCTCCAGTCCAGGAAACATGCTGTAAATCCCCTCTGAACCCTCTCCAATGCTTCCACGTATTTCCTATAATGAGGACACCAGAACTCTGCGTAATATTCCGAGTGTTGTCCAGATGGCTTTTATAAAGCTGCAACAAAACCTCGCGGCTCTTAAACTAAATCTCCCTGTCAATGAAATTCAAAACACCATTCGCCTTCTTAACAAACCTATCAAACTGGGTGGCAATTTTGAGGGACCTATGTACGTGCACCCCAAGGTCGCTCTGTTGCTCCAGACTTCCATGAATCCTGCCTTTTAATCTGTACTCAGCATTCAAACTCCAGCATCCAATATGAATCACTTCATCGTGACCTAGCTTGAACTGCATCTGCCCTCTCAGCCCAGCTCGGCATTCTGCCAATGTCGTATTGTAACCTGTAACACCTGTGACACTATATACAGCTTTAAAACCGTCGTATCATCTGAAAGTTTACTAATCCACCCTTCCACTTCCTCCTCCAAATAATTTATAAAACAGCAAAGAACAGAGATCCCGGAGTAGATCCCTGTCGGACACCACTGGTCACTGACCTCCAGGCGGACTACTTTACATTCACGAACACTCGCTGTCTTCTTTCGGTCGGCCAATTCTGTATCTAGAGCGCCAGATTTCCCTCTATCCCATGCCCCCTGACTTTCTGAATAAGCCTACCATGTGGAAACGTATCGAATGATTACTGAAATCCATATCCACCACATCCACAGCCCGACATTCATTAATATGTCTTGTCACATCCTCAAAGAATCCAATGAGGCTTGTGAGGCATGACCTGTCCCTCACAAAGCCATGCTGACGATCTTCAATCAAACTATTTTTCTCCAAATAATCAGCAATCCTATCTCTCAGAATCCTTTCCAGTATTTTGCTCAACACAGACCTAAGACTGACTGGTATGTGATTCCCAAATATTTCCTTATTGCCCTTCTTGAACAGTGGAACAACATTCGTCTCGCTCCAGTCATCCGGTACTACTCCAACGCCAACGCCAACGGCGCAGCAATCTCTTCCCTCGCATCCAGTAGTGACTTTGGGTATAAACCGTCAGGCCCAGGTGACTTATCCATCATGATGCTTTTCAAAATTTCCCGCATAACCTCCTTCTTCCGAGCAACCTGTTCGAGTCTATTAACCTGGTTCACACTGTTCTTATGAGCAAAACGTCCCTCTCTTCAGTGAATGCTGAAGCAAAATATTCAGTTACGGCCTCCCCCATCTCCTCAGACTCGAGGCACAGTTTCGCTCCACTACCCCTGATCAGCCCGACTCTCACTCGGATCATCCTCATATTTCTCACATAAGTTAAGAACGCCTTGGGGTTTTCCCTAATCCTGCCTTCAGGGCTTTTCGTGTGCCCTTCCAGCTCTCCTCAGTTTAGTTTTTCGTTCCTTCCTGGCTACCTTGTAACTGACGAGAGCCATGCCAGATCCTTGCTTCCTCAATCTAAAGTGGCAGGGGGGTGGGAACCGATGCAGGAAGTTGGAAGGTAGTAAAACAGGGACAGAAGCAAAATGAAGTAAGGGGGAAAGTGCCAGGCAGAGAACATAAGAACATAAGAAATAGGAGCAGGAGTAGGCCATCTGGCCCCTCGAGCCTGCTCCGCCATTCAATGAGATCATGGCTGATCTTTTGTGGACTCAGCTCCACTTTCCGGCCCGAACACCATAACCCTTAATCCCTTTATTCTTCAAAAAACTATCTATCTTTACCTTAAAAACATGTAATGAAGGAGCCTCAACTGCTTCACTGGGCAAGGAATTCCATAGATTCACAACCCTTTGGGTGAAGAAGTTCCTCCTAAACTCAGTTCTAAATCTACTTCCCCTTATTTTGAGGCTATGCCCCCTAGTTCTGCTGTCACCCGCCAGTGGAAACAACCTGCCCGCATCTATCCTATCTATTCCCTTCATAATTTTAAATGTTTCTATAAGATCCCCCCTCATCCTTCTAAATTCCAACGAGTACAGTCCCAGTCTACTCAACCTCTCCTCATAATCCAACCCCTTCAGCTCTGGGATTAACCTAGTGAATCTCCTCTGCACACCCTCCAGCGCCAGCACGTCCTTTCTCAAGTAAGGAGACCAAAACTGAACACAATACTCCAGGTGTGGCCGCACTAACACCTTATACAATTGCAACATAACCTCCCTAGTCTTAAACTCCATCCCTCTAGCAATGAAGGACAAAATTCCATTTGCCTTCTTAATCACCTGTTGCACTTGTAAACTAACCTTCTGTGACTCATGCACTAGCACACCCAAGTCTCTCTGAACAGCGGCATGCTTTAATATTTTATCGTTTAAATAATAATCCCGTTTGCTGTTATTCCTACCAAAATGGATAACCTCACATTTGTCAACATTGTATTCCATCTGCCAGACCCGAGCCCATTCACTTAACCTATCCAAATCCCTCTGCAGACTTCCAGTATCCTCTGCACTTTTCGCTTTACCACTCATCTTAGTGTCATCTGCAAACTTGGACACATTGCCCTTGGTCCCCAACTCCAAATCATCAACGTAAATTGTGAACAATTGTGGGCCCAACACGGATCCCTGAGGGACACCACTAGCTACTGATTGCCAACCAGAGAAACACCCATTTATCCCAACTCTTTGCTTTCTATTAATTAACCAATCCTCTATCCATGCTACTACTTTACCCTTAATGCCATGCATCTTTATCTTATGCAGCAACCTTTTGTGTGGCACCTTGTCAAAGGCTTTCTGGAAATCCAGATATACCACATCCATCGGCTCCCCGTTATCTACTGCACTGGTAATGTCCTCAAAAAATTCCACTAAATTAGTTAGGCACGACCTGCCTTTTACGAACCCATGCTGCGTCTGCCCAATGGGACAATTTCTATCCAGATGCCTCGCAATTTCTTCCTTGATGATAGATTCCAGCATCTTCCCTATTACCAAAGTTAAACTTACTGGCCTATAATTTCCTGCTTTCTGCCTACCTCCTTTTTTAAACAGTGGCGTCACGTTTGCTAATTTCCAATCCACCGGGACCACCCCAGAGTCTAGTGAATTTCGGTAAATTATCACTAGTGCATCTGCAATTTCCCTAGCCATCTCTTTTAGCACTCTGGGATGCATTCCATCAGGGCCAGGAGACTTGTCTACCTTTAGCCCCATTAGCTTGCCCATCACTCCCTCCTTAGTGATAACAATCGTCTCAAGGTCCTCACCTGTCATAGCCTCATTTCTATCAGTCACTGGCATGTTATTTGTGTCTTCCACTGTGAAGACCGACCCAAAAAACCTGTTCAGTTCCTCAGCCATTTCCTCATTTCCCATTATTAAAACTCCCTTCTCATCCTCTAAAGGACCAGACACAGACACACATCAAAAAGGGCGACAGGACAATGTGCAGTGACTGAGGGGAGCTCAGTGAATAGGCCCAGTAATAGTAAAAGGAATAAAACTGGAGATGTTAAGATTCAAAACAGAGGTAAAAAAAGACCAGCATAAGAATACATAGAACATAGAACATAGAAAGATACAGCGCAGTACAGGCACTTCGGCCCTCGATGTTGCAGGGCCATGGAAAAAAACTAAATGCCATCTAACCTGCACTATGCCCTTATCATCCATATGCTTATCCAAAAAACGTTTAAATGCCCTCAATGTTGGCGAGTTCACTACTGTTGCAGGTAGGGCATTCCACGGCCTCACCACTCTTTGCGTAAAAAACCCACCTCTGACCTCTGTCCTATATCTATTACCGCGCAATTTAAGACTATGTCCCCTCGTGCTAACCACCTCCATCCGCGGGAGAAGGATCTCGCTGTCCACCCTATCTAACCCTCTGATCATTTTGTATGCCTCTATTAAGTCACCTCTTAACCTTCTTCTCTCTAACGGAAACAACCTCAAGTCCATCAGCCTTATCTCATAAGAATTTCCCTCCATACCAGGCAACATCCTGGTAAACCTCCTCTGCACCCGTTCCAAAGCTTCCACGTCCTTCCTATAATGAGGCGACCAGAACTGTACGCAATACTCCAAATACGGCCGTACTAGTGTTTTGTACAATTGCAACATGACCTCATGGCTCCGGAACTCAATCCCACCACAAATAAAGGCCAACACACCATAGGCCTTCTTCACAACCCTATCAACCTGGGTGGCAACTTTCAGGGATCTATGTTCATGGGCACCGAGATCCCTCTGCTCATCCACACTACCAAGAATTTTACCATTAGCCAAATATTCCGCATTCCTGTTATTCTTTCCAAAGTGAATCACCTCACACTTCTCCACATTAAACTCCATTTGCCACCTCTCAGCCCAGCTCTGCAGCTTATCTATGTCCCTCTGTAACCTGCAACATCCTTCCGCACTGTCTACAACTCCACCGACTTTAGTGTCGTCTGCAAATTCACTCACCCATCCTTCTGCGCCCTTCTCTAGGTCATTTATAAAAATGACAAACAGCAACAGCCCCAGAACAGATCCTTGTGGTACGCCACTCGTAACTGAACTCCATTCTGAACATTTCCCATCAACTACCACTCTCTGTCTTCTTTCAACTAGCCAATTTCTGATCCACATCTCTAAATCACCCTCAATCCCCAGCCTCCGTATTTTCTGCAATAGCCGACCGTGGGGAACCTTATCAAAAGCTTTACTGAAAACCATATACACCACATCAACTGCTCTACTCTCGTCTACCTGTTCAGTCACCATCTCAAAGAACTCGATAAGGTTTGTGAGGAATGACCTACCCTTCACAAAACCATGCTGACTATCCCTAATCGTATTATTCCTATCTAGATGATTATAAATCGTATCTTTTATAATCCTCTCCAAGACTTTACCCACCACAGACGTGAGGCTCACCGGCCTATAGTTACCGGAGTTATCTCTACTCCCCTTCATGAACAAAGGGACCACATTTGCTAACCTCCAGTCCTCTGGCACTATTCCTGTAGCCAATGATGACCTAAAAATCAAAGCCAAAGGCTCAGCAATCTCTTCCCTGGCTTCTCAGATAATCCTAGGATAAATCCCATCAGGCCCCGGGGATTTATCTATTTTCACCTTGTCCAGAATTGCCAACACGTCTTCCCTACGCACCTCAATGCCATCTATTCTAATAGCCTGGGTCTCAGCATTCTCCTCCACAATATTATCTTTTTCCTGAGTGAATACTGACGAAAAGTATTCATTTAGTATCTCGCTTATCTCCTCAGCCTCCACACACAAATTACCACCACTGTCCTTGACTGGCCCTACTCTTACCCTAGTCATTCTTTTATTCCTGACATACCTATAGAAAGCTTTTGGGTTTTCCTTGATCCTACCTGCCAAAGACTTCTCATGTCCCCTCCTTGCTCGTTTTAGCTCTCTCTTTAGATCCTTCCTCTCTTCCTTGTAACTATCAAGCGCCCCAACTGAAAATTCACGCCTCATCTTCACATAGGCCTCCTTCTTCCTCTTAACAAGAGATTCCACGTCTTTGGTAAACCACGGTTCCCTCGCTCGACCCCTTCCTCCCTGCCAGACTGGTACGTACTGATCAAGAACATGCAATAGCTGTTCCTTGAACAAGCTCCACATATACAGTGTACCCAACCCTTGCAACCTACTTCTCCAACCTACACATCCTAAGCCATGTCTAATGGCATCATAATTGCCCTTCCCCCAGCTATAACTCTTGCCCTGCGGGGTATACTTATCCCTTTCCATCACTAACGTAAAGGTCACCGAATTGTGATCACTGTTTCCAAAGTGCTCACCTACCTCCAGATCTAACACCTGGCGTGGTTCATTACACAAAACCAAATCCAATGTGGCCTCGCCTCTTGTTGGCCTGTCAACATATTGTGTCAGGAAACCCGCCTGCACACATTGTACAAAGAACGACCCATCTAATGTACTCGAACTGTATCTTTTCCAGTCAATATTTGGAAAGTTAAAGTCTCCCATAACAACTACACTGTTACTTTCGCTCTTTTCCAGAATCATCTTCGCCATTCTTTCCTCTACATCCCTAGAACTATTAGGCGGCCTATAGAAAACTCCCAACAGGGTGACCTCTCCTTTCCTGTTTCTAACCTCAGCCCATACTACCTTAGAAGAAGAGTCCCCATCTAGCATCCTTTCCGCCACCGTAATACTGTCCTTGACTTGCAGCGCCACACCTCCCCCTATTTTGCCCCCTTTTCCGAGCTTACTAAAACACCTAAACCCCGGAACCTGCAACAACCATTCCTGTCCCTGCTCTATCCATGTCTCTGAAATGGCCACAACATCGAAGTCCCAGGTACCAACCCATGCTGCCAGTTCCCCTACCAATGCCAGTATACCTTCGTATACTGCTGGCATTGAAGTAGACACACTTCAGACCACCTACCTGAACACTGGCACCCTCGAGCGAGGGAACCGTGGTTTACCAAAAAAGTGGAATCCCTTGTTAACAGGAAGAAGGAGGCCTATGTGAAGATGAGGCATGAAGTTTCAGTTGGGGCGCTTGATAGTTACAAGAAAGCGAGGAAAGATCTAAAGAGAGAGCTGAGGCGAGCAAGGAGAGGAGTCTTTGGCAGGTAGGATCAAGGAAAACCCAAAAGTTTTCTATAGGTATGTCAGGAATAAAAGAATGACTAGGGTAAGAGTAGGGCCAGTCAAGGACAGTGGTGGGAAGTTGTATGTGGAGGCTGAGGAGATAAGCAAGATACTAAATGAACACTTTTCGTCAGTATTCACTCGAGAAAAAGATAATATTGTGGAGGGGAATGCTGAGACCCAGGCTATTAGAATAGATGGCATTGAGGTGCGTAGGGAAGAAGTGTTGGCAATTCTGGACAAGGTGGAAATAGATAAGTCCCCGGGGCCGGATAGGATTTATCCTAGGATTCTCTGGGAAGCCAGGGAAGAGATTGCTGAGCCTTTGGCTTTGATTTTTAGGTCATCATTGGCTACAGGAATAGTGCCAGAGGACTGGAGGATAGCAAATGTGGTCCCTTTGTTCAAGAAGGGGAGTAGAGATAACCCCTGTAACTATAGGCCGGTGAGCCTAACGTCTGTGGTGGGTAAGGTCTTGGAGAGGATTATAAAAGATACGATTTATAATCATCTAGATAGGAATACTATGATTAGGGATAGTCAGCATGGTTTTGTGAAGGGTAGGTCATGCCTCACAAACCTTATCGAGTTCTTTGAGAAGGTGACTGAACAGGTAGACGAGGGTAGAGCAGTTGATGTGGTGTATATGGATTTCAGTAAAGCGTTTGATAAGGTTCCCCACGGTCGGCTATTGCAGAAAATACGGAGGCTGGGGATTGAGGGTGATTTAGAGATGTGGATCAGAAATTGGCTAGTTGAAAGAAGACAGAGAGTGGTAGTTGATGGGAAATGTTCAGAATGGAGTTCAGTTACGAGTGGCGTACCACAAGGATCTGTTCTGGGGCCGTTGCTGTTTGTTACTTTTATAAATGACCTAGAGGAGGGCGCAGAAGCATGGGTGAGTAAATTTGCAGACGACACTAAAGTCGGTGGAGTTGTAGACAGTGCGGAAGGATGTTGCAGGTTACAGAGGGACATAGATAAGCTGCAGAGCTGGGCTGAGAGGTGGCAAATGGAGTTTAATGTGGAGAAGTGTGAGGTGATTCACTTTGGAAAGAATAACAGGAATGCGGAATATTTGGCTAATGGTAAAATTCTTGGTAGTGTGGATGAGCAGAGGGATCTCGGTGTCCATGTACATAGATCCCTGAAAGTTGCCACCCAGGTTGATAGGGTTGTGAAGAAGGCCTATGGTGTGTTGGCCTTTATTGGTAGAAGGATTGAGTTCCGGAGCCATGAGGTCATGTTGCAGTTGTACCAAACTCTAGTAAGGCCGCATTTGGAGTATTGCCGACAGTTCTGGTCGCCTCATTATAGGAAGGACGTGGAAGCTTTGGAACGGGTGCAGAGGAGATTTACCAGGATGTTGCCTGGTATGGAGGGAAAATCTTATGAGGAGAGGCTGATGGACTTGAGGTTGTTTTCGTTAGAGAGAAGAAGGTTAAGAGGTGACTTAATAGAGGCATACAAAATGATCAGAGGGTTAGATAGGGTGGACAGCGAGATCCTTCTCCCGCGGATGGGAGTGGCTAGCACGAGGGGACATAGCCTTAAATTGAGGGGTAATAGATATAGGACAGAGGTCAGAGGTGGGTTTTTTACGCAAAGAGTGGTGTGGACGTGGAATGCCCTACCAGCAAAAGTAGTGAACTCGCCAACATTGAGGGCATTTAAAAGTTTATTGGATAAGCATATGTATGATAAGGGCATAGTGTAGGTTAGATGGCCTTTAGTTTTTTTTCCATGTCGGTGCAACATCGAGGGCCGAAGGGCCTGTACTGCGCTGTATCGTTCTATGTTCTGTGTTCTATCCGCAACACGTGCTCCTTAAACAATTACCACGTTACTTTTGTGCATTTCCCTGAGAACGTCTGTTCTCAATTTATTCTCCTCAGCTCCTGTCTAATTGCAGTATAATTTCCCGTCCCCAATTAAATACCTTCCCATCCTATCTGTTCCCATTCCTCTTCATGACTATGGTAAAGTCAAAGGAGTTGTAGTCACTGTCACCGAAATGCTCTCCCACCTAGTCATCTGACACTTGACCTGATTCGTTGCCAATCAAAAAATCCAATATGGCCTCCCCCCTCGTCAGCCTGTCTACATTTTGAGTCAGGAACCTTTCCTGGACACACCTGCTAAAATATGTTCCATCCAAATCATTTTCAAGAAGGAGGTACCAGTCAATATTAGGGAAGTTGAAGTCACCCATGACACCCATGGTCAGTAGAATCTTTCAAATGCAAAGACTTGCTAGAAGACCAATTTTTGTGCAATTCTGGCAGCTTTTGAGGCTAGGAATAAACTACAGTGTCACTTTATTGAGAAATTTCCAAAATGTATTGTTCATAGGGTTGCCTTAAATGTAGCGGCAATGATAAGACTCCATCTGTTTATGTACAGATCAGGTTCTTTGCACAGATGTGTCAGACTTTTAAAAACATATATATTGTTGACTGCCATGTTAGCACATAGCCTCTTAAAAAAAAGGGGGGCTCACGGTAGCATGGTGGTTAGCATCAATGCTTCACAGCTCCATGGTCCCAGGTTCGATTCCCGGCTGGGTCACTGTCTGTGTGGAGTCTGCACGTCCTCCCCGTGTGTGCGTGGGTTTCCTCTGGGTGCTCCGGTTTCCTCCCACAGTCCAAGGATGTGCGGGTTAGGTGGATTGGCCATGCTAAATTGCCCGTAGTGTAAGGTTAATGGGGGGGATTGTTGGGTTATGGGTTACGGGTTACGTGGGTTTAAGTGGGGTGATCAGTGCTCGGCACAACATCGAGGGCCGAAGGGCCTGTTCTGTGCTGTACTGTTCTATAAATCTATCTACAACAACTCCGTAACTTCTGCACCTTTCCAAGATCTGCCGCCCAATCTGTTCCTCCATCTGTCTGCTTCTGTTGATGGGGTCCATAGAACACTCCCAATAAAGTGAGTGCTCCTTTCTTGTTTCTGACTTCCACCTAGACTGACTCAGCAGACGACCACTATTCCTCTTAATACATCTAAATCCAGGAACATCTAACATCCATCCCTGCCCTTGTCAAATCTACGTATCCATAATGGCCACAACATCGTCGTCCAAAGTGCGGATCCTTGTTCCCTTCCACTTCCCCCTGGCCGCTCACGCGCCCGTGGCTAACCTCACCAATCACTCCGCTGAATTTACTTCCCTGTCTGGCAGGTAACACCAAACTCTTTTTAAATATTTTTAATTCTTCAGCATTCTGAGACCTCAGCTCCACATTTCACTCGTTTTCAGAGTAATATCTTCCAACGACAATGTATAGGTAAGAAGCTTAACCTGTCTGCAGACAAAAATTACAATACCCTGCCGATCTAAACATTTCACTTCATCTGCAAGGTATGTAAGAAACAGAAAACAAGGAGGCAACACACAACCACACGAATATTTAAATTATGTATGCTGCAATAATGAATCACCGAGATACATGTTGACGTGTTCAATGAATAAAAACATAAATATCACAACAGAAAATAGCATTAATCGCAATGGATATGTAGGTGTCGCCTGCTACCCTGTTATATGATCTAAAATCGTCAAATCATTTCATATTACACATTTGATCTCGCCAATGGTCAATACGAGAGAAATAAAAAATATGTCAAAGAGTCAAGAACGATCTCGGTTAATTGCATACACCTCCGAATCAGCCTTATCTACACACACAATTGTAATAAAGTGTCAAAGGAAAGCATTGTCTTTAAATTTGAAGTGATGTTTGGGATTGCAAAGATAGTGCATTCGTGAAACAGGGAGAAAAACATTACATGTGTCATTATGAAATGGCATTTATATGCAGAACATTCAAGCAGGGTATCTCCATTACAACAACCCGTTAACATCTCTGAATGATCTGATTCCCAGGAACACAGTCCAAGAAATGCGTGAACATAAATTGATGCACATATATTTGAACAGAGAGACTGGTGACATTCAACTTTAAACTAATGGTCAGAATGCCGGTTTTTGTAAATTGCAGAAAGAACTTAATGATTGAAAAATTTAACGGAACATCGCAATTTACCTGTAGTTGGATATTTTTGTAGCACGGACGATGGCTTACTAGGTACGCGTACGTCTAGTGCAAGATAGAAAATGCATTCTGTCTGAAATATTACTGGATATTCAATTTGTTTTCGAGAAGATCTTGGTGTGCAGCCTGCAATACAGAAAAGCACGTCTTTGTCAGCCAGTTAAGTATGACTTGCTTTACTCAACGGGTTACGTCTCGAGAGGTATGGTTCGACCCCTGATCATTGCTATGTTACCCTATCACTTTATTGAACATCCGGCATAAACAGTATTACTCTTACGTAAATAATGTTGTGACTAAAGCAGAAATATGTTAATGTCCATCAAGATGTTACAAGGCAGAGTACGGTTTTTGGAAAAAGTCATTGACCACCAGCCTGTAAATCAAACCGAGTCCCAACTCCATCTCTCTCCCTGTTACCGTCAAGACTGCAGATCTTTTTTAACCAGCACAGACTGACAAAGTGAGCTCTCTTGTACTTCTGGATTCCACTGCTTCGATGGAAACAGAGGTTGCTTGCCGTAAACAGATATGTTCATTCATCATCCATGGATCCAAATAATACCGTCAACATGAAAGTAACACAGATTGTGTTTGATGACAATGAAAATACGTGAAGTAATTCGAAGATTTCGTGAACATTGCACGCCGCAGAAAGGCTGAAATGTACTTCCGCTCTCTGTTTGGAACCGTTTTACAGAAGAGACAATTGATCATTTGATCACCGTTTTAAAGTTAAGGGCGAAAACCGGTTCTTTCTCTGTCGTGAAGTACTCCATGATTCGGTACCAATTTGTGTTTCTTGTCAATGTAAATGAACTGAGCGAACGGTTGCTGAGGGAATTGGTGCTGTCAGGAACCCGAGCTAGCAGCACATCATTCTGAAATGCCTCACTCCTTTTCTATCAGTCTCACACTCTCTCTTTCACTGTCTGTCGCAGTGCGTCACTCCCTACCACACTCTCTCACGCTGTCTTCCTCGCTCTCTGTCTCTCATAAGAACATAAGAACTAGGAGCAGGAGTAGGCCATCTGGCCCCTCGAACCTGCTCCACCATTCAATGAGATCATGGCTGATCTTTTGTGGACTCAGCTCCACTTTCCGGCCCGAACATCATAACCCTAATCCCTTCATTCGTCAAAAAACTATCTATCTGTACAATAAAAACATTTAATGAAGGAGCCTCAACTGCTTCACTGGGCAAGGCATTCCATAGATTCACAACCCTTTTGGGTGAAGAAGTTCCTCCTAAAATCAGTCCCAAATCTACTTAACCTTATTTTGAGGCTATGCCCCCTAGTTCTGCTATCACCCACCAGTGGAAACAACCTGCCCGCCATCTATCCTTTCTATTTCCTTCACCATTTTGTATGTTTCTATAAGATCCCACCTCAACCTTCTAAATTCCAACGAGTACAGTCCCAATCTGCTGAACCTCTCCAAACACTTCAGCTCTGGGATTAACCTAGTGAATCTCCTCTGCACACCTTTCAGTGGCAGTACGTCCTTTCTCAAGGATGGAGCACAAAACTGAACACAATACTTAAGGTGTGGCCGCATTAACACCTGATACAATTGCAGCATAACCTCCCTAGTCTTAAACACCATCCTTCTAGGAATGAAGGACAAAAGTCCATTCGACTTCGTAATCACCTGTTGCACCTGTAAACCAACTTTCTGTGACTCGTGCACCAGAACTCCCAAGTCTCTCTGCACAGCAACATGCTTTAATATTTTATCAATTAAATAATAATCCATTTTGCTGTCATTCCTACCAAAATAGATATCCTCACTTTTGCCAACATTGTATTCCATCTGCCAGACACTAGTCCATTCACTTATCCTATCCAAATCCCTGTGCAGACTTCCAGTATCCTCTGCACTTTTCGCTTTACCACTCATCTTAGTGTCATCTGCAAACTTGGAAACATTGCCCTTGGTCCCCAACTCCAAATCATCTATGTGATTTGGATGTGTGTCTCATTTTCTACCGCGCAGCAACCTCACTCCCTCGCTCTTTGCCTCGCCCTATGATCGTTCTCTATCCTCGCTCTGTATCACTCTCGATCGACCTAGAACATAGAACATAGAACATTACAGCGCAGTGAAGGCCCTTCGGCCCACGATGTTGCACCGTCCTGTGAAACCCTTCTAAAGTCCCTCTACACTATTCCCTTATCGTCCATATGCCTATTCAATGACCATTTGAATGCGTTTAGTGTTGGCGAGTCCACTACTGTTGCAGGCAGGGAATTCCACGCCCTTACTACTCTCTGAGTAAAGAACCTACCTCTGACATCTGTCCTATATCTATCTCCCCTCAATTTAAATCTATGCCCCCTCGTGCTAGACATCACCATCCGAGGAAAACGGCTCTCAATGTCCACCCTATCTAATTCTCTGGTCATCTTGTATGTCAAAATTAAGTCCCCTATTAACCTTCTTCTCTCTAACGAAAACAGCCTCAAGTCCTTCAGCCTTTCCTCATATGATCTTCCCTCTATACCAGGCAACATTCTTCAAAATCTCCTCTGTACCCTTTCCAACGCTTCCACATCCTTCCTATAATGTGGCGACCAGAACTGCACACAATACTCCAAATGCGGCCGCACCAGAGTTTTGTACAACGGCAACATGACCTCATGGCTCCGAAACTCAATTCCTTTACCAATGAAAGCTAACACACCGCACGCCTTCTTAACAAGCCTCTCAACCTGGGTGGCAACTTTCAGGGATCTATGGACATGGACACCGAGATCTCTCTGCTCGTCCACACTACCAAGAATCTTACCATTAGCCCAGTAATCTGCCTTCCTGTTATTCCTTCAAAAATGAATCACCTCACACTTTTCTGCATTAAACTCCATTTGCCACCTATCAGCCCAGCTCTGCAGCGTATCTATGTCCCTCTGTAACTTGTAATATCCTTCTGCAAAGTCCACAACTCCGCCGACTTTAGTGTCATCTGTAAATTTACTCACCCATCCTTCTCCGCCCTCCTCCAGGTCATTAATAAAAATGACAAACAGCAACGGCCCCAAAAGAGATCCAAGAGGCACACCAGGAGTAACTGGACACCAGTCAGAGCATTTCCCATCAACCACCACTCTTTGTCTTCTATCAGCCAGCCAATTTCTGATCCAAACTGCTAAATCACCATGAACCCATGCCTCTATATTTTCTGCAATAGCCTACCGTGTGGAACCTTATCAAACGCTTTACTGAAATCCATATACACCCCATTAACTGCTTTACCCTCGTCCACCTGTTTGGTCACCTTCTCGAAGAATTCAATGAGGTTTGTGCGGCACGACTCGTTTTACTGGAGTATGATTAACACGCCTCCGTTTAAAGTCCGTGTGCTTAACACTACAATGGCTCTGTATTTGTAATTATGCTCGGAGTCGCCAGGTGCCGTATTGAGACACCGTCACAAGTATATCAAGGTCAGGTTCAATGTAATAAATCCGTACACCGATTAGTAAGTCCAAACGATTGGTGTTTATTATAACAAATATATTAAATACACATGCATACGCTAAAGAGACTAACTTACTTCTAATACTAAACAACTAAATACTTATCTAGACAGGAACAGGTAAGGTCAGGGAACAAGGCCTTCGTCCCGTTCTTGGTGTGTAACTTTCTGATTCGCAAAGTTTTCAAGATCTAGCAAGGTCTGGATCACGTAGCGATCGTTGTGTTGGCACTTACAGTTCGATGGCTGATGCTCAACGGCCGGTGATGAAATTGGAGTCAGGATGCGATGTAACAAGTCTGGGCCGGAGTCTGGAAGCAACAGCAGATCTGGGCCGGAGCAACACAGACCGAACCATGTGCGGGACCTACTCTTATAGGTCCTAGAAGTCCGTGCCCCTTGGGACGGGTTCTTTCACCTGCCAGGTATCGAATAGGTCTCTCCCAATCGATATCTTTCAAAATCCCCAATCTGAGGGTCGTTCCTCGAAGGGTGGGGCGGTCCCTATGGCTCTTTGTGTTGGTTGCTTTGGCGCCATTCTGTCTGGGCGTCTATGGAAAAGTATCCATTGATACTTAAATGTTTCTATTGTCCGGGGTCTGGATCTGGATCAACTCATTACTATGCAGATCTGTTTCCCATTTGCACCTTTTGTTTAAACTCTGCACCTGGCCAGAAACTGGTTTCTGTACGTGCAGAATGCAAAACAGTCTTCTGCAAGTTCCTTGTTCTCACTCTGACTGTTTGTGAAACAACAGGCTACCATGTACGGCCTGTACGAGAGAGAGCAGGTTAAGCTCACGGTTCTGAGCTTAGACCCGTCTGCAGTAGCAGCCCGCCCCGACCCACAGAACGTTGGAGGAGGCACACTAGAGGAAATGCACACCTTCATTTTAGATGCAATAGGGTATATTCGAGGAGACCCAGTTGAAGGACTAAATAAATACAGACAAAAGAGAACAGCGCATCCCACAGCATTTGCAGAAAGGCTGTGGATCCATTTCACGGCAGTTTTCGGCGATTTAAACCGAGCGCATTTGAGCCGTGACAACATGGTTAAATGGACGCGCACCATAATCTCCCATGCCACAGATGCAGGACAGAGTGCTTGCAATAGTTACGACCCCTCAGAAGAGGCCCATAACGAGAAATGGGTTCTGAAAAGATTGTCCCGCGCTTGGGAACAATCGGTTCAGGGCAAAAGTAAAATAAAGACCCCAGAGGAAGCTCAGGCTGCAGCAGACATTCAAGCAGTACAAGCGCACCAAAGCCCCGCATGGGTAAATGAAGGGAAGAACAGCCCTCCACAGAAGTCGCTCGAATGCTACAACTTTGGCCAATTAGGACATTTTACTAAGGAATGCAATGCACCCCAAAGACCACAGAGAGGCCAGCAGACAGGCACTCTGAACAGAAATAGAGCAAAGCCGATCCATAGTATAGGGATACAGTCAGGACAGACCAGTGTGGACGGAACGGACTGACGGTGTTCGGGCTCCCCCACTTGGGTCTGTGACACTCTTTGGGATCAATCCGGGAGACCGGTAGTCACAGCAAAGGTTAGAGGGAAGCCCATAGAGTTACGTTGGGACACAGGAGGGCCCCACGCCACAATTAATTCCACCACCACGGCACAGGCAGACACGTGGCCGACCACCTCCACCATCACACTTAGCGGTTTTACAGGACACTCACAGCAGGGACACATTACAGCTCCCGTAGCAATCCAGCTAGGGAACATATCTACCAAACAACCCGTCGTTTTAGTAAATCTTCCCCGTACAGCAGAACACATATTGGGAATAGACATCATGAATGCCCATAGCCTGTCGTTCGACCCAGTAAACCAGTGTGTCTGGCGAATGGCAAGGTCAGACAGAGCACCCGCTACTCTCACAGTAGGAGAGTAAACTAATCGGATTAGCGCAGTAGGCGACTATTCTTTCGACCTGACTACACTAAGCACTGACAAACAAGTGAGAGCAGTTTTAAATAAACACAGGACAGCATTTGCCAGTCACCGGCACGACTGCAGCAGAATAACTGGACAAGTTCAAGTTACCGGCCCTGATCCCCGACCACAGAAACAGTACAGATTTCCCCTAGAAGCAGAGGGAGCAATAGGGAAAGTAATAGATAGCTTATTGGAGCAAGGGGTACTTAGAACTGTAGCCTCGACCAATAATGCTCCTATTTGGCCAGTGAGAAAGCCCGACGGATCATGGCGTCTGACCATTGATTATCGGGAGCTTAACAAAGTAACCCCTGCAGTAGCCCCCACGGTAGCAACAAGTCCCGAGACCATGCTCTAACAGGGACTCCACTCCAAATATTTCACGGTATTGGACATTAGCAATGGCTTCTGGTCAATCCCATTGGCAAAGGCGTGCCAGTACAAATTTGCCTTCACATTCAAAGGACAGCAGTATACATGGACATGCCTCCCACAAGGATTCCACAATTCCCCCTCCATTTTCCACCGACAGGTGGCAAATGGTTTAGTAAAATTCTCCCGCCCCGAATGTCTGGTACAGTATGTGGACGACCTATTCCTGCAGACAGACACAAAGGCAGAGCACATTACGCTTCTGGCCGAGCTCCTGGAACTTTTAACCTCGATTGGATGTAAAGTTAACCCCAGAAAGGCCCAGATATTGGAAAATAAAGTGATGTATTTGGGTACAGTCATCACGCACGGCAAACGCGAGATCGAATTCAAAAGGATTGATTCGATTGTCAAATGGCCCCTTCCCCAGAATGTTTCAGCCTTCCGGCCGTTCTTAGGACTGGTTGGGTACTGTCGGAACCATATCGATAGATTTGCGACAAAGGCAGCCGCACTCTCAGACCTCCTTAAGAAAGGAGCCCCATGGGAATGGCTTCCGCAGCATACAGAGGCTGTGGAAGATTTAAAGAAATCCCTTAGCGCAGCACCCGCGCTACCCCAGGCCAACTCTCCCCCTATGCAATAGAGGTAGCAAGCATACTAACCCTCTCGGCCGCACTACTCCTGGAACGACACGAGCAGCTACGACCCGTGGCTTATGCCTCAAGACTTTTAGACCCAGTAGAACAAGGATTCTCAGCCTGCGAGAGGCACCTCCCAGCAGTTTTCTGGGCAGTTCAATACTTTTCCTACATTACCGGACTCAGCCCCATCACCATTTTGACCGAGCACCCCCCCCACACAGTTACTCCTAGACAGTCGACTGAAGGACGGTTCAGTTAGCCAGATTAGGGCAGCTAGGTGGACGTTACTTTTACAAGGACGGGACATTACGGTTAAACGGACCCGGACACACACATTTGTACCCGACAACCTCCAATATCCAGGACAGCCCCATGAATGCGAAATTGTAGCACCCCTACACAACACAGGACCCTTCATAGCGAAAACACCACCCAGGAAGATAGGGCACCCAAGACAAAGCCACCAACACACAGACACGTGTGGCCCACTGAAAATATACGTGGACGGTTCATCCACATTTTTAGATGGTGAGCGTATCACTGGATGCGGCATCTATGTCGAGGATGCGCAGGGTCGCGCTTTAGAGGAGATTGCATTAAAATTGACAGGTCACTTAGGCGCGCAGGCAGCAGAGCTCGCGGCCATAGCTTACATAGTGGACCACCCCGATTCTTTCCCCAGCCCGGCAGACATATATCCGGACAGTCTATATGTCTGCAACAGTTTAACGGATTTTCTACCCCTGTGGAGGACACGAGGTTTTGTCTCCGCAGACGGGAAACCCCTTCCATCAGCCCCTTTACTCCGCCACATCCTAGACAAAGCGAAGGATAGGATCTTTGGAATTATCAAAGTTAGAAGTCACCATAGGTCATCCGCCCCTGGAAATGTAAAAGCCGATGCACTGGCAAAAGCAGGTTCCAGGCGAGGACACTTTTGGACACCCCCAGCTGGCGCACCAGCTAGCGCCCCTGTGAGTGCAGTTCAAGTCTCACAGACGGACGTTAAAGATTTAGCCGAGGCACAGAAGCAGGATGAAGATCACAGGGAGATTTTTAAAGGGACTTTTGTGCCACAGTACGATAAGTTCCAACACACTCTGACCACACATGAGGGTGTGATCATCAAGGACCAGCTTTATGTGGTCCCGCAACAGGATAGCAATCAAATGATTGCCTTGTTCCATGACGGTCATGGCCATCAAGGGATCGACCCGACCACGAGGCACCTCAGGCAACTCTGTTGGTGGCCTAATTTAAGGACTGATGTTACCCATTACATCGAGAATTGCCTTATTTGCGCCCAGAATAACCCGGAGAGGTTTTCCAAAAAGGCACAGCTTCGGCATACTCGACCAGTTAATGGCCCCTGGACAAACCTCCAGATCGACTTTATAGGACCATTGCCCCCTTGTAGGAATGGCTATAAATACGTGCTGGTTGTGATTGATACCTTTACCAAATGGGTAGAGGCATTTTCCTCAAGAACCAATACAGCTAAGACAGCTGCAAAGAATCGGACCCACCACATCTTCACGAGATGGGGTCTACCCAGAAGTATAGATTCAGACCAGGGATCTCACTTCACAGGACGTGTCATGAAGAACGTCCTGACCATATTCGGCATCAAACAAAATTTTCACATTGCGTATCACCCACAGTCAAGCGGGATTGTAGAGCGCATGAATCGGACCCTAAAATCGACCCTTAGAAAAATGGTTCAGGAAAACAATTCAACATGGGATTCAGTGCTCCCATTTGCACTAATGTTTATCCGCAACACGGTTTCATCATCCACAGGATTCACCCCACACACACTCATGACCGGACGCCCTATGAAAGGTTCAGAATTCCTTTTAGGACTGGACATGACTAGCCGCGAAGTGACGGCCCTCACACATGAAAAGGCAGTTAAAGACCTAGTTGAGACTGTGAGGTCTGCACAGATCGCAGCCGCAGTTCAACTGCGAAAAAGACGAAAACAAAGCACAGCTTGCTTTAATAAGAACGTACACCCCACAGAATTTCAGGTTGGGCAACAGGTAATGCTATCTGTGTATAACCCCAGCAGTTTTTTGGCACCAAAATATTCCGGCCCGTACTCAACTTCGGACAAAATTAGCCCCTCAGTTTACAGGATAAAATACCCCAATTGAAAGACTGCGTGGTTTCATATTAACCAACTGAAGGCATATGGAAGACAGTCTAACCACGCACACCATGTCTTACTGGACGCAGCAGAACATCTCGCCCCTCCCACTAGAGACACGTTTCCACCATCCCCCTCACAGACCAGTTCATCATCGGACTCGCCCACGACTCGGCCCACTGACCACAACAGACCACGCCCCGAAACGCCCACAAGCTGCCACAGCAGAGACAGCGATACTGACACTGACTTTGAGGACAGCCACAGCACACAAACCTACAGCCCCCACTGTAGCGACTACGACCCCGACTCCAGTGATCCATGGAGGTCACCTACGTTAAATACCCAGACCCACCACCCGACCCCGACGACCCCGACAATGCCCCTTCAAGTTTAGACCCCACACTTTGGCACAGGGACAATTCATGGAGACTTGTCCGTAATGATGAAAGTGACCCCCGGTCACATAATTCTAAGATTGCATGCCTGATCTACACAAGGGTGTGGGATCCGGGAGAGCAGGAGGACACGGTGTCTTACTCCCGATACGGCAACCCCTTTGTGACCCTGTTCACAGAGGCAGAGGAAAAGTGAGGTGCCCAATGATGTAAAATAGGAACCGCTTGAGGGAAGCGATATCCTTTCTGATGGAACCTGCACGTATGTTTTGTTTGTAAGTTTGCGTTTGTTTGTTTTTTTAATGTTCATGGTTCAGTTGGAGGTTGGCCATCTTCTTTTCAGCTGAAAAGATTGTGACCACCTCACATGATCGGCTAAAATATCTGGAGCCCAGCTCAACTTTTCACAAGGAGCATCTTGGCTCCTCCCTTGTTTTTAGGTGCCCCTCTATTCGGTGAATAGAGGCTGCAATCCCACGGTTAACACATTCTTGCCCGTTCATTCCAGGTTACTCAGGCAGTGGAGAAACGGCACTGAGGACCCGCCCTGTCTGAGAACCCACTTTGCTCAGCCAAGCTCGGGTGCGGCATAACACGCCTTACCCGGGGATTCCATCCAAATCTTACCCGTAGCGGCCCATATGCAACCCATTCGACCTTTTTGTTCCAAACTTTGTTTCATTTTTCGTTAGGTATCCCTTAGGCCGCCATCCCACATGCTATTTACATCCAGGACCATTCGGATGGTAAATTGGCAAAGCCTGCGAGACGGCTCGCAGGAGGAAAGTTGTTAGGTGTATTTCTGCTCCTAAATTCGCTTTTGAAAAAAAAAAATGAGTGGAGTCACAGGGTGTGTCTTGGCCAGTCATTTAAGGGTCAATTGGAATGAGAGGACAGATACACTAACAGTACGGATATTAAACTGTGTATTGACAGATACTGTGCTTGATCCCATAGCTTTCGAAAGTCGAAAGAGGGTTCACGGCAAGGATCGGCCATACAGAAGGAAGAGGACAAAGAGAACGAAGAGAAGACCATGATGGAAGCCTACCTATTAGTTTCAAACGTTGTTGTATTTGTACATGTGGAAGCAAGTCACGTTTCCCCCACATCCCCCGCCGTTAATGTTTCCCTCACACCAACTTCCACGTGCTCAGCACTGATCAGCGAAGTTCAGACCTGGTGCACAAGATTCATGACATGGTACTCAATGTCGTATGTGATTGAATCACTGTTTGTGATTGCAATTCTCTGCATCATTGTACAGACCCTCAGGTTGAGGAAATGGAAAAGGAGAGCCTCCCGTTCCTGCCCCTCAACCATTTACGGAGTTCAATCCCCTATTTGCGGTTTTCACCAATCCCCCCAACCCCCTGATGCCTTGGAAATGAATAAAGCAAGATGAGAATAAAGAAGATACTAATGTATTATATGATTCTGAACTCGACTGCCGAGTCAGACAGTGATATGTACTGTGGTATGAATGGATAAGGTTTTTAGACTGTAATAAAATGTTTAAAATGAGATAAGGATAGTAGTTGTGATAGGTAGAGGTTCCCGGTTATTGGTAATGCATGTCCCTTTGACAGAGCGCCAAGTAGAAATGTGAGATAACATTTTTCTTGCCATAGTTAAAGAAAGCGTAGACGCCCAGGAACTTGCTAAGGTCAGGGGACCCAAAGAGGGCACCCAAAGGCACTCGAAGAAACATGCATAGGTGATCCTTCACAATTTCTCGTGAGGATCACAAGGAGGGAATGTAGCCATCTCAGATGGACACTTGGCTAAAAAATGGAGAACTGCTAAGACTGCAGGGAAAAACAGTCATAGTGAGGACAAACAGCTTGCAGAAGACTGTTTTGCATTCTGCACGTACAGCAAACAGTTTCTGGCCAGGTGCAGAGTTTCAGCCAAAGGTGCAAATGGGAAACAGATCTGCATAGTAATGAGGTGATCCAGATCCAGACCCCGGACAATAGAAACATTTAAGTATCAATGGATACTTTTCCATAGACGCCCATACAGAATGGCGCCAAAGCAACCAACACAAAGAGCCGTAGGGACCGCCCCACCCATCGAGGAACGACCCTCAGATTGGGGAGTTTGAAAGATATCGATTGCGAGAGACCCAATCGATACCTGGCAGGTGAAGGAACCCGCCCCAAGAGCCACGGACTTCTAGGACCTATAAGAGTAGGTCCCGCACATGGTTCGGTCTGTTTTGCTCCGGCCCAGATCTGCTGTTGCTTCCAGACTCCGGCCCAGACTTGTTACATCGCATCCTGACTCCAGTTTTCATCACCGGCCGTTGAGCATCAGCCATCGAACTGTAAGTGCCAACACAACGATCGCTACGTGATCCAGACCTTGCTAGATCTAGACAACTTTGCCAATCTGAAAGTTACAGACCAAGAACGGGACGAAGGCCTTGTTCCCTGACCTTGCCTGTTCCTGTCTAGATAAGTATTTAGTTGTTTAGCATTAGAAGTAAGTTAGTCTCTTTAGCGTATGCATGTGTATTTATTATATTTTTTATAATAAACACCAATCGTTTGGACTTACTAATCGGTGTACGGATTTATTACATTGAACCTGACCTTGATATACTTGTGACGGTGTCTCAATACGGCAGCTGGCGACTCCGAGCATAATTACACATACAGAGCCATAGTAGTGTTAAGCACACGGCCTTTAAACGGAGGCGTGTTAACCACACTCCAGTAAAACGAGCAACACTGCTCGTCCACACTACCAAGAATCTTACCATTAGCCCAGTAATCTGCCTTCCTGTTATTCCTTCAAAAATTAATCACCTCACACTTTTCTGCATTAAACTCCATTTGCCACCTATCAGCCTAGCTCTGCAGCTTATATATGTCCCTCTGTAACTTGTAACATCCTTCTGCAAAGTCCACAACTCCGCCAACTTTAGTGGCATCTGTAACTTTACTCACCCATCCTTTTACGCCCTCCTCCAGGTCATTAATAAAAATGACAAGCAGCAACGGCCCCAAAACAGATCCATGAGGCACACCACGAGTAACTGGACACCAGTCAGAGCATTTCCCATCAACCACCACTCTTTGTCTTCTATCAGCCAGCCAATTTCTGATCCTAACTGTTAAATCACAATGAATCCCATGCCTCTATATTTTCTGCAATAGCCTACCGTGGGGAACATTATCAAACGCTTTACTGAAATCCATATACACCACATTAACTGCTTTACCCTCGTCCACCTGTTTGGTCACCTTCTCGAAGAATTCAATGAGGTTTGTGAGGCATGACCAACCCTTCACTAAACCATGTTGACCATCTCTAATCAAATTATTCCTTTCCCGATGATTATACATCCTATCTCTTATAAACCTTTCCAAGACTTTTCCCACAACAGAAGTAAGGCTCACTGGTCTATAGTTACCGGGGTTATCTCTATTCTTGTACGCGGGGACAGCATTTGCTATCCTCCAGTCCTCTGGCACTATTCCTGTAGACACAGATGACTTTAAGATCAAAGTCAATGGCTCAGCAATCTCCTCTCTCGTTTCCCGGAGAATCCTAGGATGAAGCCCATCCGGCCCAGGGGACTTATGTATTTTCACACTTTCCAGAATCGCTAACACCTCCTCCTTATGAACCTCAATCCCTTTTAGTCTTGTAGCCTGTATCTCAGTGATCTCCTCGACAACTTTGTCTTTTTCCTGTGTGAATACTGACGAAAAATACTCATTTAGCACATGTCCTATCTCCTCGGACTCTACGCACAACTTCCCACTAATCTCCGTGACTGGCTCTACTCTTTCATTAGTCATTCTTTTATTCCTGACATACCTATAGAAAGCTTTAGGGTTATCCTTGATCCTACCTGCCAAAGACTTCTCATGTCCTCGCTTGGCTCTTGATAGCTCTCACTTTAGAGCCTTCCTAGCTAACTTGTAACTCTCAAGCGACCCAACTGAACCATCACGTCTCATCTTCACATAAGCATCCTTCTTCCTCTTGACAAGTGTTTCAACTGCTTTAGTAACCCATGGTTCCCTCACTCGACCACTTGCTCCCTGTCTAACAGGTACATACTCATCACGGACACGCAGTAGCTGTTTCTTGAACATTTCCATTGTGTCCATCCCCTGCAGTTTTCCTCTCCAGGCGATGTATCCTAAGTCATCGCATCATACTTGCCTTTCCCCCAGCAATAACTGTTGCCTTGCGGTTTATACCTATCCATTTCCATCGTTAAAGTAAACATAATCGAATTGTGGTCACTATCACCAAAATGCGCACCTACCTCCAAATCTAACTCCTGTCCTGGTTCATTACCCAGTACCAAATCGAATACGGCCTCGCCTCTTTTTGGCCTGTCTACATACTGCATCAGGAAACCCTCCTGCACACATTGGACAAAAACGTATCCATTCATAGTACTCGAAATATAGTGTTTCCAGTCAATATTTGGAAAGTTAAAGTCCCCCATAACAACTACCCTGTTATCTTCGCTCCTATCCAGAATCACCTTTGCAATCCTTTCCTCTACATCTCTGGAACTTTTCGGAGACCTATAGAAGAGCCCTAACAGGGTGACCTCTCCTTTCCTGTTTCTCACCTCAGCCCATACTACCTCAGTATTCGTGTCCTCATCAAATGTCCTCTCAGCCAACGTAATACTGTCCTTGACTAACATTGCCACCCCGCCCCCTCTCTTACCACCTTCCCTGAACTTACTGAAATATCTAAATCCCGGCACCTGCAACAACCATTCCTCGCCCAGCTCTATCCATGTCTCCGAAATGGCCACAACATCGAAGTCCCAGGTACTAACCCATGCCGCAAGCTCACCCACCTTATTCCGCATGCTCCTGGCATTGATGTAGACGCACTTTAGACCACCTTCCTTTCTGCCGGTACACTTCTGCAACTTTGAAACCTTACTACTCTCAGCTTCTTGTATACTGGAGCTACAATTCAGTTCCCAATCCCTTGCTGAACTAGTTTAAACTGCACAGTGGGCTACTAGCGGGCTTGTAAAGCAGACCAAGGCCAGCAGTGTGGGTTCAATTCCCATACCAGCCTCCCCGAATAGGTGCCATAATGTGGTGACTAGGGGTTTTTGACAGTAACATCATTTGAAGCCAGCTTGTGACAGTAAGCAATTTACATTTTAGGGGCAGCACGGTAGCATGGTGGTTAGCATAAATGCTTCACAGCTCCAGGGTCCCAGGTTCGATTCCCGGCTGGGTCACTGTCTGTGTGGAGTCTGCACGTCCTCCCCGTGTGTGCGTGGGTTTCCTCCGGGTGCTCCGGTTTCCTCCCACAATCCAAAGATGTGCGGGTTAGGTGGATTGGCCATGCTAAATTGCCCGTAGTTTCCTAAAAAGTAAGGTTGGGGGGGGGGGGTTGTTGTGTTACGGGTATAGGGTGGATACGTGGGTTCCAGTAGGGTGATCATTGCTCGGCACATCATCGAGGGCCGAATGGCCTGTTCTGTGCTGTACTGTTCTATGTTCTATGTTCTAAACCCTCCCGAAGAGCATTAGCAAACCTCCTCCCCAGGATATTAGCACCCCTCTGGTCCAGGTGTAGACCATCCCGTTTGTAGAGGTCCCACCTACCCCAGAAGGAGCCCCAATTGTCCAGGAATCTGAAACCCTCCCTCCTGCACCATCCCCGCGGCCACGTGTTCAACTGCTCTCTCTCTCCCTATTCCTCGACTCGCTAGCACGTGGCACGGGTAACAACCCTGAGATAACTCTGTTTGTTCTAGCTCTAAGTTTCCACCCTAGCTCCCTGAGTTCCTGCCTTACATCCCTATCCCTTTTCCTACCTATGTCGGTGGTACCTATGTGGAACATGACTTGGGGCTGCTCCCCGTCCCCCTTAAGGATCCCGAAAACACGATCTGATACATCGCGAACCCTGGCACCTGGAAGGCAACACACCAACCGCGAGTCTCGCTCGTTCCCACTGAATTTCCTATATATCCCCCTAACTATGGAGTCTCCAATGACTAATGTTCTACTCCTCCACCCCCTTCCCTTCTGAGCAACAGGGAAAGACTCTGTGCCAGAGACCTGTACCCCATGGCTGACCCCTCGTAAGTTCCCCCCCAACAGTATCCAAAATGGTATACCTGTTAATAAGGGAACGACCACAGGGGATCCCTGTACTGACTGCTTACCTCCAGCCCCTCTCACCGTCACCCATCTATCTTTATTCTTTGGCGTGACTACCTCCCTGAAGCTTATATCTATGACCCCCTCTGCTTCTCGAACGATCCGAAGTTCATCGAGCTCCAGCTCCCTAACACGGTTTTTGAGGAGCTGGAGTTGGGTGCACTTCCCACAGATGAAATCAGCAGGGACACTGACTGCGTCCCTCACCTCAAACATTCTGCAGGAGGAACATTGTACTGCCTTCCCTGACATCACCTCTAGATTTAAAAAAAACAAAAACAAAAGCAAGGAAGAGCTTACCTGATATTCCCTCAAACCCTGCTCCCGCTGAAAGGTAAGCTAATTTAAAGGCACTCACCACCTTCACGACAGGCCCCTGCTCCCGCTTCCCAACGACCGTGGGTTTTTTTTTTGGTTAGAGGAGGAGGTAGGGGGGAAAACACAGAAGAAGTTTTTCGGGTTTAACTGTCACTTGACAACAGCCCCTCCACAATCCACCTTCAAATTAGGCTGACCGCACTGCACGTATGCAAGTTTCCCTGGAACAGCCAATCAGTAGCTCTGCTCTGCTGCCCTCTTCTGGATGCTTGCCTTCACTCGAACTCCTCGGGTCTCTTTCGCAGGGTCTCTTTCGCTTTCTGTATTGCTCACTGTCTCGCTCCCCACCTTGCTCTCTGACTTTTTTTCTGCCTCGCTCTCTCTCTCTCTCTCTCTCTCTCTCTCTCTCTGCCTTGTTCTCTGCCTCTATCAATGACTCGCTCCCTCCATCGCTTTCTGTCGGTCTCCCTACCTGACGCATTCTCTCTCTCTTCTCTGGTCCAATCTCTGGTTCTCTGTTGCGTCGCTCTGCTCGCTCTTTCACTCTGTCCCGATATCTGCAACGGTTTCTGTCCCACTCGCCATCTTGCTCCTTTCCTCACTGCCTTCCTCGCTCTCTGCCTCGCTCCCACCATATTCTCTGCCTCGATCTATGCCTCACGTCTGCCTCACTCACTGTCTCACCCTCGCTCTTTCACTCTCAGTCCCGCTATCCGCAGCGGTTTCAGTCCCACTCGCCATCTTGCTCCTTTCCTCACTGCCTTCCTCGCTCTCTGTCTCGCTCCCACCCTGATCTCTGCCTCGATCTATGCCTCACGTCTGCCTCACTCATTGCCTCTCCCTCGCTCTCTCTGTTTCTGTCTCTGCCTTTCTCTTTGTCTGGCACGCTTATTACGACAGGCCCAGACCTCAACGCTGACTCGGATACTGCCCCAAAGCCCAATACTTTCGGTTACTTTGTAAGACTATGTGAACAGAATGATTCTCTCCAGGAGCGCTTGCAAAATTTAGTGAGGTGATATTTTAAAGCAACATTTTATTGTGAGCACAATAGAAAACGCATGAATTAACACCCGAAAAGATCAGCTTACAGTTACCTCTTAAATATGACTGCTCATTTTCCCATTAAACCACAAGAAGCTAAGGCTGCTGCTCTCAAACCCGCTCACAATGATCATGGGAGAACAATACTTGTTTCAAAGAAAATATTTGAGTACCATTCAGACTCTGGCTGAACACCTTCAAACACGTGCCTCAAGTTTTTTTTTCAGTCTCTTCCCTGTCTTCAGACACGACTGATCTGCAGTAACTATAATTGCACGATTTATATGATTTACCTGGAAAAGAAAACCGTATTCATTTATGGTCTGAAAAGGTAAACAAGGCTCGCCAGATCATGTAATATTCTAGTCGGATGGCCGCATTTATAACACAAGAACACTTGTAGCTAAAGCTATAAACAATTTATTAACATCACCAATGGGACAAACATTTATGAAAAAACTGATGAATAACAGTATAAACATGCATAAACAACCTCTCTCCCAGCTCCCTAGTCAGTCTGAGGTCGCCAGGCACCAACATTCCCGTATATGCTAATAAGATTACTCGTGGTCAGTCGTTCAATTACAACACACTCATGATGTAACTACAGAGCAGATATCAAACTTTCTCTCCGAAAGCAGCTCATCAAAATGCCAACCATTCATTTCGCTGCATCCCACAATGAGTTCATCCTCCCAAGCTACAAAATTATTCTAATTTTGCAGGGAATTGAAACCCATTAACTCCCAAGGGACAGTTCCCGTTGAAGCCACAGTGGAATAGCGCAGATTAAAAAACACTCCTATGAGGGCAGCACGGTAGCATTGTGGATAGCACAATCGCTTCACAGCTCCAGGGTCCCAGGTTCGATTCCCGCTTGGGTCACTGTCTGTGCGGAGTCTGCACATCCTCCCCGTGTGTGCGTGGGTTTCATCCGGGTGGTCCGGTTTCCACCCACAGTCCAAAAATGTGCGGGTTAGGTGGATTGGCAATGATAAATTGTCCTTCGTGTCCAAAATTGCCCTTAGTGTTGGGTGGGGTAACTGAGTTATGGGGATAGGGTGGAGGTGTTGACATTGGGTAGGGGGAAGGGTGCTCTTTCAAGAGCCGGTGCAGACTCGCTTGGCCGAATGCACTGTAATTTCTCTGTAAATCTCTCTCTGTAAATGTCACGTTGATTTTCTGGCTCCAATCAGCTCCCGAGCGTGCAAAACATAATCAGTTTTAAAAACATGACCACTGCAGTCAAGCACACACTAACCCTAGCCGTTAAACCCGTTCATTGCCCGTAATGTTTGCAGTCCGATTTTCCTGAACGCCTCTCTTCGTTGCTCATTCACTCTTTGCCCCAGGCTCTGCCTCACTCTTTGCCTCTCTATCTTTCGACCTCTCCCTCTGCCTCTCTCTCTGTCCCACGATTTGTCTCGCTATCCATATTCCTCTCACGTTCCATGCCTCACACTCTCTCGCACTCTCTCTACTTCTCTATCCCTCGCTGAATCGATGTCTGACTCGGTCTGTCTCGCTCTTTGTCTCATTTCCACATCCGCAGTCCAGCTATCTGTCTTGCTCACCTCCTCGACCTCACTGTGTTTCTCAATCTCCACCTCGCTAACTCCCCCTCTCTTTCTCATTTTCTCCCTCGATCTCTGTCCCCTTCTCGGCCTCACTGTGTGCCGCAATCGCTGCCTCACGCTCCTGCACAAGTCTCAATCTCTATCTCACTCCCTGTATCGGCCTCTGAAACATTGTTTGGTTCTTCTGCACGATCGCGACCTCGTTCTCTATCACGCTCAATGCCTCAATCTTTGCATGCGAACCCCGCTCTCCCTCTCACTATCGGCCTTCACATCTGGCTAACTCCCTGCCTCACTGTCTGCCTCCTTCTTGCCCTTACCTTCTTCCTCTCTACCTCGCTCTCTGTCTCGGTCTCTGCCTCTCTCTCTTCGGTCACTCTTCTCCGGCTCCTTGCCCAGTTTGCTCGATCACTCTCTCGCTCGCTCACCTCCTCATTCTCTGTCTGCCAGCTTGCCTCGTTCACCGCCCCTTCTCTGTCTAGTTCTCAACCTCGTTCTCTGTCTCACTCTCTGCCTCACTCTCTGCCTCTGCCTCCCGCTCCATGCCTGGTTTACTGCTTCACTCTCACTTGTAATGTCTCACTCTCTGCCTCACTCTGTTTCTCGCCTACTCGCTCTCTGTCCCGATTGCTGGTTCGCTCCGTCTCACGCTCTGTCTCACTCTCTGAATCACTCGCTTGGTCTCTGCCTTGGTCTCTCGTCGTCTGTCGCACTTTTTGTCGCTCGTCCTCGTTCTGCGTCTCGTTCTGTCTCTCTCTCTCTCCCTCTCTTTTAAAGTGTCTGCCTCCAGCTGTCTCGCTCTTGGCGTCAATATCAAGCATGATGGCGACTCTCTGTGGCCTGTCTCACAATTATCCTCTTACTTCATCTCTTATCATAGAATAATATAAATTACTTGCAGTTGGAGGCCAGTCGGACCAGCGCGTCTGCACCGGCCCTTGGAGGGAGCACTCTACTGAAGTCCAGAACTCGAACCTATCCCCTTAACCCAATAGCCCCGCCTAACCTTTTGGATACTAACGGTAATTGAACATGGCCTGACCGCTTAATTGGCAAATCTTTGGATTGTTGGAGGAAACCGAAGCGCGCGGAGAAAACCCACGCAGACACGGTGAGAAAGTGCAGAACATCAACATCCGGCATGAGGGAATCTTTCCAATGTCAGTTGATTACAATTAAGGACTGGCATTTACCTTTGAGGTCGAAAGATGAATTTGGCAAATATCGGGAACCCTCAGTAACGAGGGATGTTCTGAATCTTGTCAGAAAGAGAAACAGATAAAGCCGTTGAAGAATGTAAAGCAAGTAGGAAGGAATTTAAGGTAGGAGTTAGGAAGTCTAAAGGTATCAGGAAATGCCTTTGGCAAACAGGTTTAAGGGAAAACCTGAGGTGCTTAATACACATGTAAATAGCAAGAGGGTAAACCGAGAAAAGGTTGGTCCGTTGAAGCATATTAGAGGGGATCTGTGTCTAAAACCGAAGGAAATTGTAGAGATGCTAAATTAATACTTTGCCTCTGTTTTCATCAAAGAGAAGCACTTGGTGGTTAAGGAACCCAGGGTAGTTTGTAGATGTTCTGAGTCATGTTGATATTAATACAGAGGATGTGTTTGGCGCCCCAAAACATACTAAAGTAGTTAAGTGCCCAGGGCCTGATAGGATCTACCCCAGAATACTGAAGGAGGCAAGGGAGGAAATTGTAGGGGCCTTGATAGTAAGCGGTGTGTCCTCATTGGCTACAAGTTAAATTCCAGAGAACTGGCGAGCAGCCAATGTTGTTCCATTGTTTTAGAAGGGCAGTAGGGATAATCCAGGAAAGTATAGGCCGCTGAGCCTTACGTCAGTGGTCAGGAAATAGTTGGAAAATATTCTGAGAGATCGGATTTACTCACATTTGAAAACAAATGATTTTATTGCTGATGGACAGCATGGTTTTGTGACGTTTAATGTTTTTTTTCGAGGAAGTGACAAAGATTATAGAGGAGGGACAGACAGTAGATGTTGTATACATGGACTTCAGTAATGCCTTTGACTAGCTACCTCATGGTAGACTGGTACAAATGGTGAAGTCACATGGGATCAGAGGCGAGCTGGCAAGTTGGGTACAGAACTGGCTTGGGCACAGAAGGCAGAGGGTAGCAGTAGAAGGGAGCTTTTCTAAATGGAAGCAGTGATCAGCGGAGTTCCTCAGGAATAAGTACTGGTGGCTTTATTGTTCGTGGTGTACATGAATGATTTTGAAGAAAGTGTACCTGGCCCGATTAGTAAGTTCGCAGACGACACAAAAATTGGTGGAGTTGCGGATAACGAAGATGATTGTCCGATGATACAGCGACTTTAACAGAGAACATACAGTGGACAAGGAGGCCATTCCGTCCATTGAGACTGCACCGACCTACTTAAGTCCTCACTTCCACCACATCCCCGTAACCCAATAACCCCTCCTAACCATTTTTGGGCACTACGGATACTTTACCATGTCCAATCCACCTAATCTGCACGTCTTTGGATGTGGGAGGACACCGGAGCACCCAGACGATACCCACGCAGACACGGTGAGAACGTGCAGACCCTGCACAGACAGTGACCAGCAGGGAATCGAACCTGGGACACTAGAGCTGTAAAGCCATAGTCATCGGTCGGGGGATAAGGTGGATAAGGAGGAATACGGAATGCTGGCCTTCATCGGTCGGGGCATAAAATATAAAAATTAGCAAATCATGCTGCAAATGTGCAGGACCTTAGTTTGATTTGATTTGATTTGAAATATTACTGTCACATGTATGAGTGTAGGATGAAAATTATTGCTTCTTGCATGTTATACAGGCAAAGCATACCGTACAATGAACAAATAACAAAGAAAAGTATAGCACAGGAGCAGGCCCTTCGGTCGTCCAAGCCTGTGCCGACCATGCTGCCCGTCTGAACTAAAATCTTCTGCACTTCCTTGGTCCGTATCCCTATATTCCCATCCTATTAATGTATTTGTCAAGATGCCCCTTCAACGCCACTGTGGTCCCTGCGTCCACCACCTCATCCGGCAGCAAGTTCCAACCACCCACTACCCTCTGTATAAAAGACTTGCCGCGTGCATCTTCTCTAAGACTTGCCCCTCGCACATTAAACCTATACCCCTGGTAATTGACCCCTCTACTCTGGGAAAAAGCCTATGACGATCCATTCTGTCTATGCCTTTGACTGGTACATAATTTTGTAGACCTTTATGAGGTCGCCCCTCAACCTCCTTCGTTCCAATGAGAACAAACCGAGGTTAATCAACCTCTCCTCACAGCTAATGCACTCCAGACCAGGAAACAACCTGGTACATTGGAACGAGAGGCTGCAGAATGTAATTTTACACTCATAGCTAGATTTTGAGATATCAAATTAATACGAGGTAGGTCCATTCAAAATTCTGATGTCAGTAGGGAACAATCTGTTCTTGTGCCAGTTGGTATGTGACCTCAAACCTTTGTGTCTTTTTCCTTACCGAAGAAGGAGGAAGATAGTGTGTTCTGGGTGAGTGGGGTCCTTAATTATTCTGCCTGTCTTTTCGGGGCAGCGGGAATTGTAGAGTAAATGGATGACAGACTGGCTTGCCTCATTTGGAATATTGTGTTCAATTCTCGTCGCCAAACTACCACAAGGATGTGAATCCTTTGGAAAGGGTAAGGACGTGGTTTACTAGGATGTTGCCTGATATGGAGGGCATTCGCTCTGAAGAGAGTTTCGTTAAACTCGGTCTGTGCTCACTGGAATGACAGACGTTTAGAGGCGAATTGATAGAGGTCTACAAGGTTATGAGTGGCATGGACAGAGAGGATAGTGATATGCGCTTACCTAGGGTACGAGAGTCAAATACAGGGGAGCATATGTTGAACGTGCATGGGGAAAAGTTTTGAACAGTTGTGCGAGGCACGTTTGTTTGCACATAAGGTGGTAAATATATGGCTCGCGTCCCTGGGGAGGTGATGGGAGCATGTACGAGAGAGGCATTTAAGTGACAGCTAGACAGCTATACGAATAGAAGGATACAGACTCCATGAGTGCACACGGTTTTAGTTTCGGCAGCTATCATGGTCGGCGTAGGGTTGGAGGGCCGAGGGTCCTGTTCCTGTGCTGTATTGTAAATTTTCGACTGTTATTTTTCCACATAGACCGACATCCGTTGCCATGATTGATCCGGGGACTTTGGCGCTGTGAGGCAATGTACTACCATGCCTCCCCTATGCCTCTCTGCCTCGCCTTCTGCCTCACTCTCTGCCTCGCTCTGCCGCACACATTTTCTCGCTCTCTGTCACACACTCTGTCGGTCTCAATCTCTCTTTTTCTGTCTTTCCAGGTCTGTCTCTTTTTTTCCATCCCCCTGTCTCTCTATCTCTCTCTCTCGCCTCACCGTCTGTCTGTATCCCTCTCTCTATAATTCTGTCTCTGCATCTCTCTATTACTCATGCACTGCCTATCTGTTTCTCTGCCTCTCTATCACACATTTTCGTTCTCTCCCTCTATTTCTCTCCCACCCTCACTTCCTGTCTCCCTCCATCTGTCTCTCTTTTTATTCCCCAATCTTGACCCTGATTGGATAGATTATCCTTTAAACTTTGATCACTGACCCGTCCTTTGTGCTCTTCTACTGTGCCTCCATGCACATCCTCTGAGACCACACGTGCACTGAGCCCCGGCCTCTGTTTCCATTTGGAGAAAACATGTTGAATACTCCAGCTTTTCATAATGATCAGGCCGACTGGCTATTGGGGTTTTCGAATTGTTATGTGGTTCGTCTTTATGCTCAATCAGCATCTGTGGTCGTGATGATGGGCCGTTAGCACTGCCAGTGATATAGTAGAGATTCCGGGAGACTGCTGAGTGATTGCAAGGATTGGCCCTTAGTCCGATCAGTAGGAGTAGACAAGTGCCTTATGCGTGGGTGTTCCACTCAGGATTTAATGAATTGAAGAATTGGAGCGATAGGAAATTTCAGCACATTCTTCAACTGCTGTCTGAACTGAGTTTGTGTCAAAGCATAAATAGCAGTGTTTGTGCAGCAGCTCAGGAGTTGCAGCATGAAGCCTAGTTCCATGACATAATAATCTAACCATACGGAATTGTATTCCAAGTAGTACATTCGGCCCCATATAGAATAAACCATGAACATTGACCATAAAAAGATGAAATTAGCCGAGATAATAAACAGTAAAATCATGGATTTCCTTCGACTCTCCATCTCTGGGTCCCTGGAATTCACCCCACTGTTGTGAGCCCGGAGTCTCCTGCGGACCCTGCTGCTCACGACAATGTGCCTGACCGTGAAAATATTGAGCAGAAGAATTAGGACAAATGGAACACATGGTGTTAGAATGTAATGTAGGAACTCGATTGCTCCCCACGCCCAAGATCGTATAACATTGTCTGTTGATTCGCAGAACAAAGCGTCGTTCATCAGCCAATACCGATCTGTTAACATAAAATACCAGGAAATGTTCTTCAAACAGCTTAGCACAGTCACAGTTACCAGAACCACAGCCGCCGATTTCTCGCTGCAATATTTACGTTTCAGCTTTGGGCAACAAATGGCGACAAATCGATCAAAGGTGAAAGTGACGGTGAACCAGACAGAACAGTCAGTAGCTGCATAAAGCAGAACGGCGTGGATATTACACGTGGGGATGGACACCATGAAATAAAACTGTTCATCAAAAACAATGGGAATGTGTCTCAAAATCAGGTCGAGAATAACGACCAATAGATCGCCCACTGCCATGGCCACCAGGTAACAAGTGACACATTTGGACAGTCCGCAGAGTTTTCTGTTCAGGATCACAATTGTGAGCAAGTTCACTGTAATGAAGAGAAAAATAACGAAAATATACGTCTGGCTGAGGAATACATTACTCGTTTTATTGCGGTGACGTTGACAAATACCAAGCAAGAACACACAAATACACGCATATGCACAGAAACACCAATTTACACACTCAGAAAAATAACTAAGCATATGCACTCGCAGAAATAAGAATACACACACACATAAACAGGCGCAGAGTAGTAAGTGCACACACTCACAGGCACACCGTTACACCCAAGCATACAAACAAACAATCAGACACACAAAGATGGAACCTCATAAACACACATAGGCAGAAATATGTAACCTCCTAGATAGTTTAAAAGCGGCAACACAGATGGACAAGATCGTCATGAAAGCATACGGAATGCTTGTGTTCATTGGACAAGCTATCGAGTATAAAAACTTGCAAGCCATGCTAAAGTATTATAGAACCGTTGGTAATGCCGTACTTGGAGTATTGCGCTTAGTTCTGGTCGCCACACTACCAGAAGGTGTGGATGCTTTAGAGAGGGTGCAGAAATGGTCTACCAGGATGTTGATTGGTCTGGGTGGTGGTAGATATGCGGACAGGCTGAATGGACTCGGACTGATTTCATTTGAATGACGGGGGTTGAGCGGTGACCCGATAGAGGTCTTCAATATTATGAGCGGCATGGATAGAGTGGTTTGGCAAGTACGCTTTCCCAGGATGGAGGGGCAGATACCAGGGGCCATTGGATTAAGTTCCGTGGGGCAAAGATTAAGGGCGATGCGCAAGGCTGTTTTTTATGCAGAGGTTAGAGTGCCTAGAACTCTATGCCACGGGAGCGTGTGGAAGAAGGTACATTAACGGCATTCAAAACCCTTCTTGACAAATACATGAATCGGATGGGTATAGAGGGATACAGCATGAGGAGGTGCTGAGGGTTTTGGCCAAGGGAGGTATCATGACTTGTACGGGCTGGGAGGGCCGAAGTGTTTCTTCCTGTGCTGTGTGCTTTATGCTTTTCTCTATATTCAGTGCCCCGTACTATCCTGCACCCAGACGCACTCACACTAGACAGACCCAGAAGAGAATGGAACAAGAGATTGGATAACGGGAATTGAGGAGAAGGTTTGACATTAACCTCCGATGGTGTGGCTGTGGCCTCCGTAGGCGCAGTTCTTCTCCAAATGTGACCCTCTCAGGAACTACTTTCAAGCAAATGGGTCACGTCTGCGCAGTTATGTCCATGAACCAACTCATGGAGTGTTGCACAAGAGATCCAGTTAGCTGCAATTGAAACCTTTGACCATTAGATTATGCCACCGTTTCTCTGAGATGTTATTAACTGAGACGTTGCTTGCAAACTCTGGCAGCCCACAAGGTGCCTTAACCGAGTTGACAGCTGTCTGTGTCTTTTACATCGGAGTGTTTCCACAGGTCTGACCGGTAGCTTTTGAATCGGCTGGCAGTGAGAGTGTGGGGAGAACGTTTATTCCTGGTGTTCCGTAGCCCTTGCCTTGACGGAGCTGAGGACAAAATCGAGCTAAGCAGATGATCCACCTTTTTTCTGGAAGATTCTGGGCGGCATGGTAGCACAGTGGTTAGAACTGTTGCTTCACGGCGCCACGGTCCCTGGCTCGATTCCCGGCTTGGGTCACTATCTGCGGAGTCTGCACGTCCTCCTTGTCTCTACATGGCTTTCCTACCACAAGTCCAAAAAATTGAACACTCTGAATTCTTCCTCACTGAACCTGCACGGTTGCCGGAATGTGGATACAAGGGGCTTTTCACAGCAAACTCATTGCAGTCTTAAGGGAAGCCTATTTGTGAAAATAACGAAGAACGATTAAGAGATTCTGGATCGCTCTATCAATCACAGGCATCAATAAGAGAGAGTTCTGAATCTGAGAGACACAAATGCACGCACGCACAGAGACACAAATACATAATATGCACACTCAGACACTCAGAAGCTGAAACAAACATTCACACATTCACAGGCGCACAGGGACACCGAGACAGCGACAGACACGCATAAACATAGAGAGGGAGTCAGAAACACTTATACTCAAACACCCATACTCACACACTGTGACACGAATAGACGCACTTAAAGTCACACAGAGCTGGAAACGCAAATGCAGAAACACGCAAACACAGACATGAAGTCTCATAGAGAAATACCAGCAAAAAGGCATAGAAACTGACACACAATGACACACAAACAAACACACTGACATACACACTCAAAAACGTTCAGCAAGCAAACCGAATCATCCACAGGCACAGAAACAAAAACACAAACATAAGAACACAAACACACAGAAGTATTGAATCTCATATATAATAACATACGAATTAGGAGCGTGGGAGGGCATTGTGAACCTTGGGAGTGTGGGCGCGGCAGTGTGGTCCTGGAGAGTATGGACATGGGCAGTGTGGACCTGGGGTGTATGGGTGGCGGCACTTTAGACCTGGATGTATGAGCGCAGCTGTGTGGTCCTGGGTAGTTTTGGCGCGGCAGTGTGACCCTGGGGCGTATTGCGGGGATGCATTGTGGTCCTGGGGAGTATGGGCGTGTTCATTATGGTCTTGGGGATGATAGACAGGTGCATTGTTGTCCTTGAGGTATAGGGAGTACGTTGTAGCAATCGGGGAGTGTGGGCGGGTGAATTATGGTCCTGTGTAGTATGGGCGGTCGCAGTGTGGTCCTGGGGAGTATGGGCACGGCAATGTGGTCCTGGGGATTATAGGCATGGTTGCTTGTTCCTCGGAGTATGGGACTGGCCGTTGTGGTCCGGAGGTGTATAATCGCGGCTGTGTGGTCCTGGGGAGTATGGGCGCGGCAGTCGTCCTGGGGAATATGGCCGCGGCAATGTGGTCTTGGGCAGTATGGGCGCGGCTTTGTGATCCAGGGGAGAATAGACGTCTGCATTGTGGTCCGGAGGAGTGTAATCGCGGCGGTATGTAGCTGGATTATGTGGAGTGAAAAGGCTGTGCAGTTCTCTGAGTGGCCGCCCCATCGTTCCTGTGTTAAACTGTGACCACTCTGTCAGAATCTGACGAGCAACATGTTGATGGTTACTCATGCGGTCCAAATTGATACATATTCAATGTATGGATAAAATACATCTATGTACATTTGCCCGGCGTCGTCACGGATACAGAACCTTATTTCAGTGACGATTATTTACAAATTGAACAGGAGAAGGATTCAGAGAATTATGCTGCCATTAATACTCACGCTGGCCTGTTTATGATATTCTAACTTACCTTTTGGAATGTGTTTTCTCTGTATATTTCAAAGATCAATGTAATATCTGTTCGAACTCAGCCCCAAGGTGGTAGCCTAACTGGATTCAAAGTGGTCTCAAACGGCTTGCACCCTCTAGAGGAAAAGATGAATGTCATAAAATACGTCGTGTTTCAAAGAATTGGACAAAATTGAAATGCTTTTTGGAATGTTAACCTGCAATGGTCAGTGCGTCCCCACTCTGGCAGCCAGATTGTCTCCAGCATACCTGCTGTGAAAGAGGCACCAGTTCAGGCATTGGAAAGAACCACATGCAAAGGAATCCCACGACGTGAAGCAGGCGTGACAATCATCCAGCTTGTCCGTCCACTTTGATCCCAGTAAACTAATCAGTTTTCCTACTGGAATAGGAGTGGTATGAAGAACGACTCAGTGAAGGCCATTTGGTTTTGCCTTCCTAACTCTCGCCGACTCTAAATGGCAGTATTATGTCCTCACTGTGCCGATGTCACGATATGCCACCATTACAGGCACTCCCGCCATTTTATCACTAGACCACGCGACAAGCCACTGCTGCGGCTGATTTCTGAGGAAAATTCCTCCAATGGCCTCTGCCAGGGGACGGGAATACGCTTTGCTGTTGGCGGCCTACAAATCCATGTCCCAGCAACGACTCTGATCTCAATGGCCGGGACACTGAGACCACTCCCGCTTCGCAAACAGGTGGCACTGCCACCCGTACCACACGAGCTTGCCCTGGTGGTATTTATAACAAAAGTCCTGCTAATCCCTTCGGCCACATCAAGAACTGGTATTAACGCGAACCAATCATTTTAAAGATTGAATGAATGGTCAAGATCGGGTGGACTTATGACAATTCAGACCAGCTTAGGACCAACTTCATCTTAGAGATGAAGTCGGTTCTGAGTACAGTTTCTTCCTCTGGGCTTCCAGGGTGGTGCTTCCACCCCCAGCAACACAGCCGTTGCTGCAGGAGGTATACAGTGGAAATTCAGGACGGAAGGAGAGGGACATGGTGGCCAAAATCGATTAGGAGATTGAGCAACTTGTGCACAATTGAGCGTTCTGCCAGGCACAGCACACATTGCCACCCACGGCTCACCTTCATAACACCCTGGTCGTCCGTGGACGCGGTTACATATTGATTTCCAAGGCCCTTTCCTTGGAATAATATTCCTGATCCCAATGAACGCCCACTCCAAGTGGGTGGATGCTGAGGAGACAAAGACGACAACATCGGCAGTCGCCAAAGACACTCTGCGTTGCAATTTTGAGATCCACGGAATGCCGTATTTCTTGGTGTCCAACAATGGTCCTGCATTCACCGGGCAGTAATTTCAGCAGTTTGTCCAAACAACCGGGATCCACCACATTCAAATAAGTCCGGACCACCCTGCCTCGGGCACATTAGTCGAAAGAGCAGTTCTGAGTTCTGACGTTCAATGAATAAGCAACGCAACAGAGCATGACGCGGCAAGTTGGCTAATTTCTTCTCTGGTTTAACACAACCCGCAATCGACGCCTGGATTCACGCCGGCAGATCTATTAATGGCTCGTCAAAACCAGACTCCAATTTTCCCCAATTTGGTGGTTTTGGTGGCGATGCAGCAAGGCTTCCAAAAGAAGCAGCGTGACTCGGTAAAGGGAAACAGGCTATTTAAACTTGGGGACCTGGTCTAAGGAAGGGCCTTTGCTTCTGTCGCAATTTGCTTACCCGGCAGAATTGTGACAAAGTGTGGTCCAGGTTTGTGCATGGTACACGGCAGACGTGTTCGGGAGTTGGCTGACCATGTAAGGAGCTAAGAGGTCGCAAACCCAATGGATGAACAGGTGAAAACAAGGGATATCACGAGTCACCCCCGGAGCTGACCGGGAAACCAGGGAACTGGGGAGTTCTGTTGAGGACACTCCAATGATTTCTGAGAGAGCTCGAGGAGGGGGGTGGGGCTCCTGAAGTAGCGATCGAAGGATCGAGACAACCTCCTGCTGTTGACAACGACACAATCTCATTGATGCAGGAGCAGGTTGGGGACTGAACTGGTCCACAATGTCTCTGAGGTACTTGACCAATTAACCCTCAGAATGACTGTTCTGACCTTCCCACTTTTCACGGATTAAACTATTGTTGTTCGGTTTGGGTTTATTGCACCATGTACCGAGGTCGAGAAAAAGTATTGTTCTGTGTCCAGTTCAGAAATATCATTCCATAGAGGAACATAGGCCATACGATAGATCACAGTCTCAATACATAGACACTGACATCGGGTGAAGCAGACGGAGAGTAGTCCTCCTCAGTAGAGAAGATCCGTAAAGCGAGAACAGATCAGTTCATTAGACGGTGAATCAGGATTGGATTTGTTTATTGACACGTGCAGCGCGGAACAGTGAACACTTTTTTTCTGCGAACAGCTCCCATAGATCATAAAATACGTGAAAATAAAATAAAAATAAAATACATAATAGGGAAACACAAGGTCCACAGTTTAAATACACAGACACCGGCATTGGGCGAAGCATTCAGGAACGAAGTATTAATCAGGTGAGTCCATAAGAAGGTCGTTTAGGAGTCTGGTAACAGCGGGGAAGAAGTTGGCTTTGAATCTGTTCGTGAGTGTTGTCAGACTTTTGTGTCTCCTACCATAAGACCATGAGACATGCAAGCAGAATTAGGCAAGCTGTTCATGCCAGCGCTCAGTCCAGTGAAACTCCTCTGGAGCCTTTCCAAGGCCACTATTCTTTCCTTAGATACGGAGACCAAAACTGGTCACAATACTCCAAATGTGCTCTGACCACACCCTTTCCAGCCTCAGAAGTACATCTCTGGTCTTGTATTCCAGCCCTCTTGACAAGAATGCTAACATTGCATTTGCATTCCTAACTGCCGACTGAAACTGCACGTTAACCTTAAGAGAATCGTGAACAAGGACTCCCAAGTCCCTTTGTGCTACTGATTTACTAAGCACTTTTCCATTTAGAAAATACCCTACCCCTAAATTCCTCCTTCCAAACTGCATAACCTTACACAATTCCACATTGTATTTCATATGCTACTTCATTACCCACTTTCCTAGTCTGTCCAAAGCATTGTACAGCACCCCATCCCCCCCCCCCTCTTGATTGCTCAATACGACCTGTATTTCTTCAGATCTCTGTATCATCTGCAAACTTAGCAACAATGCCTTAAGTCAATTCTTCCAGATCGTTAATGTATATTGTGAAACGTTGTGGTACCAGCACATACCCCTGGGGCACACAAAGAGTCACCGGCTGCCATCCTGAATAATATCCCTTTACCCCAACTCTATGCTTCTGCCAGTCAACCAATCCTCTATTCATGCCAGATTCTCAACCTTAACACCCTGGGCTCTTAACGTTCTTAACAATCTCCTATGCGGCACTTTGCCAAAAGCCTTCACAAAATCTAAATAAACCACGTCCACTGGTTCTCCTTTGTCCTACATCCATGTTACTTCCTCAAAGAACACTAACAGGTTTGTCTGACATGACCTCCCCTTGCCGTGCTGACTCAGTCCTATTTTACCATACAATGCCAAGTATTCCGCGATCTCATCTTTAATAATGGACTCTAAAATTTTACTAATGACCGAAGTCTGGCTAACGGGCCTATAACTTCCTGTCTTCCCTCCGTTCTTAAAAAGTGGTATTACATTAGCCACTTTCCAGTCCACTGGGACACTTCCTGTCTCCAGTGCGTCCTGAAAGATCACCACCAATGCCTACACAATCACCTCATCTATCACTTTTGGAACTCTGGGGTGTAGTCCATTCGTTCCTGGTGACGTATCCACCTTCATACCTTTACGTCTGCCCACAGACTTATCCTTAGTGATGGTCACTGCACTCACCTCTGCCCCCTGATTCTCATGGAACTCTGGCATCCCACTGGTGTCTTCCACCTTGAAGACTGATGCAAATTAACTATTCAGCTCGTCTCCATTTCTCCGTTTCCTATTATTACTTCTCCAGCCACATTTACCAGTGGTCCAATGTCTATTGTTGCCTCTCACTTATCTTGTATATCTTGAAATAAACTTCTCCTATCTCTCCTTTATATTACCAGCTAGCTAGCACTCAAATTTCCTTTTCTCTCCCCTTATTGCTTTTTAGTTGCCCTCTGCTCAGTTGTAAAATCTTTCCAAATCCTGTGGCTTCCCACTAATCCTCACCACTTCACTTTGTATGCTTTTCCTTTTACTTTTCTGCTGTCCTTGCCTTCCCTCGTCAACCATGGATGCCTTACCCTCCTCTTAGCATTTTGGAAGGTAGGGAATGCAGGTCGGGAATATATAGTGAATGATCGAACCCGCAAGAGTATTGACAGTCAGAGATAACTAGGTGCACAGGTCCACAGATCACTGAAAGGGCAAACACAGCTGGAGAAGGTAATCAAAAAGGCATACGGCGTGCTTGCCCTCATTTGCAGGGTCACTGAGTATAAGAATTGGCAAGTCATGTTGCAGCTGTATAGAACCTTAGTTCGGCGACACTTGGAGTGTACTATTCAATTCTGGTCGCCACATTACCAGAAGGATGTGAAGGCTTTAGAGAGGGTGCAAAGGATATCTACCAGGATGTTGCTTGGTATGGAATGTATTAGATATGAGGAGTGGTTGAATAAACTCGGTTTGTTCTCACTGGAACGACGGAGGTTGAGGGGCGAACTGATAGAGGTCTTAAAATTACGAGGAGCATAGACAAAGTGGATATCCAGAGTCTTTCCCCAGGTTAGTGGGGTCAATAACTAAGGGGCATAGGTTCAAGATGCAAGGGGCAACGTCTAGAGGAGATTTACGAGGCAAGATGTACGACCACAACTTTTCACAATATACAGTAATGATCTGGAAGAAAGAACTTAAGGCATTGTGTTGGAAGCAGGGACGATAGTGACATTTAAGGTGCATCTTGACAAACACATAAATAGGATGAGAACAGAGGGATACAAAGAACAATGAAAATTACAGCACAGGAACAGGCCCGACGGCCCTCCCAGTCTGCGCCGATGCAGATCCTTTATCTAAACCTGTTTCCTATTTTCCAAGGTCTAATTCTCTGTTCCCCACCCGTTCATGTATCTGTACAGATGCATCTTAAATGATGTTATCGTGCCCGCCTCAACCACCTCCGCTGGCAAAGCGTTCCAGGCACCCACCACCCTCTGCATGAAAAACGTTCCACGCACATCTCCCTTAAACTTTTCCCTTCTCACCTTGAAATCGTGACCCCTTGTTATTGACACCCCCACTCTTGGAAAAAGCTTGTTGCTATCCACTCTGTCCATACCTCTCATAATTTTGTAGACCTCAATCAGGTCTCCCCTCAAACTCCGTCTTTCCAATGAAAACAATCCTAATCTACTCAACCTTCCTTCATAGGTAGCACTCCCATACCAGGCAACATCCTGGTGAACCTCCTCTGCACCCTCTCTAAAGCCTCCACATCCTTCTGGTAATGTGACGACCAGAACTGCACGCAGTATTCCAAATGTGGCCTAACCAAAGTCCGATACAACTGTAACATGACCTGCCGACTCTTGTGCTCAATACCGCGTCCGATGACGGCAAGCATGCTGTATGCCTTCTTGACCACTCTATCGACCTGCGTTGCAACCTTCAGGGTACAATGAACCTTAACTCCCAGATCTCTCTGTACATCAATTTTCCCAAGGACACTTCCATTGACCATATAGTCGGCTCTTCGAGTTAGATCTTCCAAAATGCATCGAGCATTTGCCTGAATCGAACTCCATCAGCCATTTATCTGCCCAACTGTCCAATCTATCTATATTTTGCTGTATTCTCTTACAGCCCTCCTCGCTATCTGCAACTCCACCAATCTTAATGTCATCAGCAAACTTGCTCATCAGACCACTTATACCTTCCTCCAGATCATTTATGTATATCACAAACAACAGTGGTCCGAGCACGGATCCCTGTTGAACACCGCTAGACACCTTTCTCCATTTTGAGACACTCCCTTCCATCACTGCTCTCTGTCTCCTGATGCCCAGCCAGTTCGTTACCAATCCAGCTAGTACACCCTGAACCACATACGACTTCACTTTTTCCATCAACCTGCCATGGGAAACTTTATCAAATGCTTTACTGAAGTCCATGTATATGACATCTACAGCCCTTCCCTCATCAAATAACTTTGTAGCTTCCTCAAAGAATTCTATTAGGTTTGTAAGACATGACCATCCCTGCACAAAACCATGCTGCCTTTCACAGATAAGGCTATTTTCTTCCAAATGTGAATAGATCCTATCCCTCAGTATACGGACGCAGGAAGTGCAGAAGACTTTAGTTTCGACGGGCAGCATGGTAGGCACAGTCTTGGAGGGCCGAAGGGCCTCGTCCTCTGCTGTACTTTTCTTTGTTCTTTATTCTTTGTTCATGTTTCTCCCGATGGAGAAGTTGAAAGAGTGTGTCAGCCGGATAGGAGGGGTCTTTGATTATGCAGTCCGCTTTCCCAAGGCAGTGGGAGGTGTAGAAAGCGTCGTTGTTTGGGAGGCCGGTCGCCTCATAGAATGGGCTGTGTTCACGATTCTCTGCAGTTTCTCTCGGCCTTTGGCAGAGCTGTTGCCATACCAGACTGTGATGCAGTCAGATAGGATATTTTCTGTGGTGCATCTGCAAGAGTCAAAGTGGACTTGCACATAGCTGACTGTTACTGACGCATTTGACTTATGTTGCCTTGAGACATTCTAGGGAGGAATTTAACAGTACTGCCCCTTTTAAGGGGGAACCACCTGCGGTCTACATGACCACTTCGGGGCCAACAGTGTGTGAGTGTGCAAACTCGACTAATGGGCAATATGCGTGGGTTTTGGGAGCAGGGGCCTGGGAAGTTTGGATGCGAGAATCATAGAACGAAGACCGAGTTCAGATATCCAAGCCTGCACTTAGTTAACCCGTTCCGTGCTTCCAATAAACCAGTTTTGTTATCCAAGAATCCACAGTTTCCTGGTCACTATTACAGGGACGAGTTTTTCAATTCCGGCAACAGGAGGTCAATGAAACTGACCTGAACAGCCACTGACAGCACTATCGTCACCCGAGTGTGAGGCTCCAGGTTGCGTTGAAGGAGGTGACACAGATCGGTGAATACCTCCAAATTCCATCAGAGTTACCTCACACTCTTCTTCTGAATTGGCTGAAGGACGGTAAAGTATTTACCCCATCCTCATCTGTCTTTACAGGACTTCTCCTATCTGAAGCTTCGGCTCAATTTGATAATCTTGTTGCAGGTCCAAATACACTGTAACTAGAGTCCCCACACACCGTAAGGCAGGTCACCAAATCCTCTGTCCTCTCTGAGCAGAAAGAAAAATGGCGCTAGAGCGAGGTGACTTCTTGCAAGCTGTGCCCAGCATACCCTCTAATTCTATCTTTTACTCTCGTTCTGTGCTTCTAAAACTAAATTTAATTATTTTACCTCGTAGTAAGTTGACTTTTTCTCTACACCTTGCGATAACTGTAACGTTATATTCTGCAGTCTCTCCTTTCCCCCCTATGTACGGTATGCATTGTTTGTACAGCATGCAAGGAACAATACTTTTCACAGTATACCAATACATGTGACAATAATAAATTAAATTTTAAAAAAGCATGTTTGCAGGAACTCACATCGCAAACTCCAGAAACGCATCGACAGCACGTCCACTGACTTTCCAATAACAGAACTGGACAAGTATTGAACATTAACTAATTTTCACATTCACTGGAAATGGACATTGGGATGGTATGAATGGACTGGTGAGACTGGAGAATTTCAATCGAAAATGGCATTGAGATGTTAGGAACCAATGTTGTTCACTGAGCACAGGGACGATAGGTGACTGGGAGTGGATGAGAGTCAGGACATGGGCAGAAGAATTGTGGATTTGCTGTGCCTCATGGAGATCAGTTACAGACATTCTGTGACGAGATTATCATCGGAATAGTCGAGTACGGATTTAACAAATACACCGAATATGGTTTATTTTGAATCTGAAATAACGCAGAGGTGCCGATGGCAAGTGAGCAGGATTGGGAATGTAAAGAACATCTGATATAAATCATTTCAATGTCAAAGTGAGTGTGGACATCGTGGACAGACTCCAATGTCAACCAGAGAGCGGAGTGGAGCGACTGGACAGGGAATAACATTAGTGACTGGAACTGAATAACATTGGTTAAATATTCCCCAAATGTCAATGACGAGATCATCAATACACTAAAACATAGAACATACCGTGCAGAAGGAGGACATTCGGCCCATCAAGTCTGTACCGACCCACCGAAGACCTCACTTCCACCCTATCACCGTAACCAAATAATCCCTCCTAAATTTTTTGGTCACCAAGGAAAATTTATCATGGCCAATCCACCTAACCTGCAGGTCATTGGACTGCGGGAGGAAACCGGAGCACCCGGGGGAAACCCACGCAGACACGGAGAGAACGTGCAGACTTCACACAGACAGTGACCCAGCGGGGAATCGAAACTAGGACCCTGGCGCTGTGAAGCCACTGTGCTATCCACTTGTTCTACCGTGCTAAAGTGAGAGATTATACAATAAATAACTGGTCAGGGAGACTTACCAGGGACACCGATAATAGCCAGGATGGGATAATAACCCGCTTGAATAATCTTAAGTGCGGCTTCAATCCGCATTGGTAAAGTGGAATATTCGTAGGAAATAACGAAAGAACCCCAGGATAAACTCCTGACCATTGCTGTAACGTTACGATCGGTTGTCCTCAGATTGGGATCCATTTTGCTAACGTTCCACGCCATTGTTCCCAGATTCTGCTCTCTCCACTCGGTCACTCTGGAGCCGCGGATGCCTGTTGGAGTTGGAGTTGACGCTCCCGCTGACAGTTTGGGATAACACATTGAAAGAACCTGTTATTAATTGACGAGAGAAACCCTCCAGTGACACAATTAAGATCCATGGAGACTGATATTAATCACAGTCACTAAACAAACATGTCAGTGAACCCCTTTCAATCCAACACTTTTAACATCACAATGAAGTAGAAGATTAACAAGGTCCAGACTGGTTGTGTGAAAGTGACTGAGTGATGGACTGCTGGAAATAGTGGAAACATTGACCGTAATAATTAAGACACCTTTGATATAAGAGTGGTTCCAGGGAAGTGAAGGATCATCAATGTCCCAGCCAGTTTAAAGAAGGAGAGACAGATAAATACAGGAGTGACAGAGCAGTCAGTATAATGTTACTCGTGATGATATTTCTAGTCATCATAATAGAGGAGATAAATATGGTTCCTTTGCAAGTTAATGGTGTGATAAGTGATACGAAGCACGGATATCTTCGTGATAAATCACATATCGTGTCGTCAATGCAGTTACAGATCGAACAAAACTAGTAGCTTTCTGCTGAGAGATCTTCATTTATGTATTTGTGCCATCTTGATATACGGGCGACCACCAGGTGGTATAATGAATGAACCATTTATTTAAAGTAAACACTTTAAGACAGTAAGACAGCAACAAAAAGCCATCAGAATACAACACTCCAAACTGCCACCTGGTGGGGAAGTCGCCTCCGACCACATTGGTCTCACGAGGAACATGGCTCGCAGGGAGTTTGTTCCTTAAATGGCAGGCTACCACCGGACCTTTAAGTTCCTCATTAACATTATCAAATAACAAAAGAACTACTTACAAATATGCATGGCTTAAAACAGACCCACATAGGGTCAGTGGGTCAGGAAATTCATTAATCCTTTGAAATCCATACAACTCATTGACAAGTGCTTCAACTGTAGAGGTAATTGTGTCTGTCCCTGAATGGGTTGACTCACAATAGTTGAAGATGTTTTCATTCATATAGTCGCCCGGTGATATTTTTTCACGATGTCCTTGGACGTCTCTATCAGCGCATCGTGTTGGCACCGACTCTACAAAATTGTACTCTACCTGAAACCCATCCCAGTAACCTCACCTTGTGGCAATGTAGCACAGCCAACCCACTTGACCTGCAAACATTTGGACTGCAGCAGGAAACCGGAGCACCCGGAAACTTGGGAAGAATTTGTGAACTCCGCTCAGACAGCTACCTGAGATCGTAGCGAACCTGATCTCTGGCGCTGTTAGGCCGCAGTACTAACAATGGTGCCATAGTTCCACTCCACAGGTACACTGGAAGCAGTGTGGTGGCGATCTGTGCAAACGTGTTAGATACCGTTGATCGTAAAAGATTATTTCAAGTCTTCACTTTTAAAAGTAGTGCCATTATCTGATACCATAACCCCAGCTGACCCGTGGCTGATGAATGTCTGTCACAATTTCTGTACCGTTGCTGATGCGATTGTGGACATCCATTTGTGTGTTTACAATGACTTACAGTGTGCATGTTCGAGAATCAAGTAAATGGGGCCCATAAATGGGCCAGCGAAATCAATGTTAAGTCTCACCCAAGGGCGACCTGACCACTCCCAAGGGTGCATGTGAGTCGCAGATGACACGTTTATCAGTATTTGTATTGGACACACTGTTTGACCAGATTCTCCATGACCATGATCTTCCCAGGCCATTACGTGTAAATGCGTGCGAGAGTCGACATTTTGTCAACCGAGGATCTGTGCAGTGTCTCTCCTGTAACAATAGATTCCCATTGGGAGTGGGAACGACCACCTGAGCTCTCCACAATAACACGTCGTGTTCACAACTTAACTAATCTTTTCAAATCTGCAAGGGTCGCAGTAATTCAGACCTTTTATGCCATGCCAGCCATGAAGGACCATGTGTGTGACCAGCATCACTGATATTTACAACGTGCCAAGGAAGTGAAAACACAAACGAACTTCCATAATGCCGGTGTACGCGGTAGACTGGTAGAGACGGTACACCGGTGCAGACTGAGGTAGATACAGACGGTTCAATGCGTCCACATTCGAAATGTATGTGTCTTTCCGATGCTGAAAGATATACTTGTCGGCTGCTGACAGTGGAGCCTAGAGTGGGGCCTTGGTAAAAGCTTTGGGGTTATTGGCCTGTTCTTCCTTAAATAAATCCAACACTGGCTTGTGGTAATTAAGAACTGGTAAATCTCCTCCAGAGTCAGAGAGTTAAAGATGTTGCCAGGATGGAAAAAACAGGCCTTTCGGCCTAGCCGCCTATGCCGCCCAGTTTAATATAATTTATACCAATACAATAATATTCCATAATGTATCAAAGATGAATGCATTTATTTCTGTTTGGGGAAACAGTGGATTTTAAACTAATATTACACAACTTTGATTTGGTGAGGTTTTCCCAACTGAACTGCTCAGTGGTCTGTGACATTTCCGCATTTTCTGGAATTTCAGGGGCTACCGATTGCATCTATTCTCTGAATTATTTCGGACTGTGGATTTTTAAAGCCTCCCATATCGTAAGGCTAAGCAAATCAACACCGCAGCAGGCATAGAGGGAACCGGAGCCCAGTGCGTTCAAGGCTAGTGATGCCCAACTCTCAGGAACAGTCATGGTTGCGTTCATTCCCTTGTTGAACCATACAGGATTTTTCTTTTTTCTATTGCTAGAGTTGTACCACAAGCTATTAGCGCCCCAGCAGTAGCGACAGAACCAAGAAAAGGCCACCTATAATCAGAGGCGTAGAGGTTGAACATTTGAATTTCAGACAGTAGGACCAACACCGAGGAATACGCTTGTTCAGCGCTGGTAACCATCCTCGACGCAGAGGTTATCGGTCTTTCTGCGCCGAATTCCACTAAATGGGCCCAAACCGCACCGATTCCATAAGGGGATACGTCACAGGTAAGGATTAACTGTAGTGAAAGAAACGTGGATCAATATACTAAATGATTGCAAAGCTCCTTTAACCTCTTCAAAAGCTCCGTCCAATACCATCTACGGTGCTTCTTGAGCAGTCTGTGGAAGGGTGGCAACGGTGTGGAAAATAAATTAGGAATAAATCTGTCATATATTCCTAAAACAGATTTTAATTCTGACATATTTTTGGGGGAAGATGCATCGTTGATCGTTTGGATCTTCTCCTCCAATTGATTCCAGCCTTTGTTGTCTACTCGGCATCCTCAGCATATTACTTCCTGAGATTGGAACTGACACTTTTCACTTTTCAGATACTCTGGCCTTATGGAATCATTTAAAGATGATTTCAGGATTTAGTAGGTTCTCCACTTCAGACGCACCTATAATCAACACACCGTCTAGATATACAACTGCCTGGGTAGGTACAGAATGAAATTATACATATTCCAGCGCCGGAATATCGCTGGGTCTCCAAAGGCTAGAGGGGAATATTGGTACAATCCATTTGGTGCATTAAGCGGACACATGGCGTCCGAGTTGCATCAGAGTCTAGGCCATTGAAGCTCCCGAGATGTATTTTGTGAGATGCTGGTCAGATATCGTGATCTGGATCTCGCTCTCACTGGGCGAGATCTAAATCTGAATATTTTAATGACAATTGTCCATTTAACTATCCGGACGCCCGATTCACTTGGAGCCCGCGATTCACCAGCTGTGCCTGAGAGACCTCGCGGTGATACTGTATCCAGTTGCAAGGTTGACACTGTCAGGGGTCAGGCTCGGAGGAGTGGGAGGAGCCTTCCCAGGTTATTAGGTCGCAAGAATGTGAGGCCCGAAAGGGGGAAAGAAATATAGATGTAGCCGATGAAAGTGATCACCCAAATCTGTCAGGAACATTTGGGAAATCCCCCTAAGTGCAGCCTTGAGGTAGTGAATCATCCCAGGACAAACAGACAAGGCACATTGCCGTTGAATAGTTTCTTGTTTCTTGGTGCTGCAGCCAACGAGAAACACCCGGCGAAATGTGCCGTACGGCTAAATCGAACTGAAGTCCGCCGCATCGCAGCTATTAGAACATAGAACAGTACAGCACAGAACAGGCCCTTCGGCCCTCGATGTTGTGCCGAGCAATGATCACCCTACTCAATCCCACGTATCTACCCTATACCCGTAACCCTACAACCCCCCCCCCCCGGAACCTTACTTTTTAGGACACTACGGGCAATTTAGCATGTCCAATCCACCTAACCCGCACATCTTTGGACTGTGGGAGGAAACCGGAGCACCCGGAGGAAACCCACGCATACACGGGGAGGACGTGCAGACTCCACACAGACAGTGACCCAGCCGGGAATCGAACCTGGGACCCTGGAGCTATGAAGCATTTATGCTAACCACCATGCTACCGTTCTGCCCATGAACCAACTATTGTTGGTTCTAATGGTAACAGATTCATTTTTCATTGTGCCTGACTAATTGCTGTTACAGTTGACATATATCAAGTTTGGTGGAATGTTGCGGCTCCTGCCATTTTGGCATATAAATCATAGAATCCCGACAGTGCAAAAGGAGGTCGTTCGAGCCATCGATCCGGCAATTACCCCCTTAAAGAGCACCCTATCTAGATACACTCCATTACGCCATCCCCGTAACCCTGTAACACCGTCGATCCTTTTTCACACTGAGGGACAATTTTGCCTGCCCAATCCAGTAACCTGTACATCTGTGGCAAATGGGAGGAAAGCCACACAGACATGTAAAGACCGTTGAAACTGCTGATAGACAGTTATCCAAGTCTGGAATCGAACCCAGGTCCCTGGCCCTGAAAGGCAGCAGTGCTGATTCCTGCGGTACCGTGCTTCTCCATATCTTCAATATTGTTGTTGGGTACCAGTTCAATTTGGCTGCCCGATTCACAGTCAGTTTGTAGTCACCAGGTCTTGTTACGGTTCAACATGACTTCACTCCGAGCACCATTGGAACCGCCCACATCAAAAACTGCACAGGTTTAATGATATCGATGTCTTTCTGTTGATTGAGCTCAGCTTCGATCTTTTCGTTCAGACATAGATTACGCATCAAACTCTTCAAAACTTGGGTGTGGACGCCGGATCCACATGAATATTTGCCTTAATGCCCTGTATCCTGCTTAATTCATATTGGGAAAACCGTCTCATCATTCTTTTGCTGTCACGAAGGCCTGCATCCCCAATTTTAATGTGCTGCAGGCAATGTATCTAGTATTGATGAAGCCAATCAAGGCACATCAGACTTGGTACTTGCGTGCTCCATCCTCCAACGGGCGATGTGGTCGTTTTTCGGATTCGTTACGTTTCCCCAGTACACGTGGCTAGCCCAGCCGATGTGATTATTACTTTTAGCGGCTGGAACCCAATTTGCGGATCATGATACCTTGTTCATCTACAGCTGCAGCGGAAGCTCCAACTCCACGTCCATTCTAAGTCGAACATAGAACATAGAACATAGAACATAGAACATAGAACATAGAACATAGAACATAGAACAGGCCCTTCGGCCCTCAATGTTGTGCCGAGCCATGATCACCCTACTCAAACCCACGTATCCACCCTATACCCGTAACCCAACAAACTCCCCCTTAGCCTTACTTTTATAAGGACACTACGGGCAATTTAGCATGGCCAATCCACCCAACCCGCACATCTTTGGACTGTGGGAGGAAACCGGAGCACCCGGAGGAACCCCACGCACACAGGGGGAGGACGTGCAGACTCCACACAGACAGTGACCCAGTCGGGAATTGTTGGGTGACGGGTATAGGGTGGATACGTGTGTTTGAGTAGGGTGATCATGGCTCGGCACAACATTGAGGGCTGAAGGGCCTGTTCTGTGCTGTGCTGTTCTATGTTAAATTGGGTCGCACAAATTAGTCATAGTACAATAGAGGATGAATTTATGGAATGTGGATGGGATGGTTTCTGGAACAGTAGTTAATGAACCAAAAAGGGAACAAGGCATCTTGGACTGGGTGTTGTACAATGATAAAAGATTAGATGGCAACCTGGTTGTGAGAGAACACTTGGGGACAAGTGAACGTGATCTCGTCCAATTCTTTGTCAGGAGAATAGTGATTCTGTGACCAGGGTTTTGAACCTCAATAAGCATCCAGCAGAGGGCAGCAGAGCAGAGCTTCTGATTGGCTGTTCCGGGGAGATTTGCATACGTGCAGTGCGGTCAGAGTAAGTTGAAGGTGTACCTGCCATGTGACCCGAGGAGTACGAGGGAAGGCAAGCATCCAGCAGAGGGCAGCAGAGAAGAGCTTCTGATTGGCTGTTCTGGGGAGACTTGCATACGTGCAGTGCGGTCAGCGTAAGTTGAAGGTGTACCTGTGCAAGTGACCCGAGGAGGTCGAGTGAAGGCAAGCATCCAGCAGAGAGCAGCAGAGCAGTGCTTCTGATTGGCTGTTCTGGGGTGATTTGCATACGTGCATTGCGTTCAGTGTAAGTTGAAGGTGGTTTGTGAAGAGGCTGTTCTCGAGTGACAGCTTTACCTGAGCACTACTGATGTAGTATCTCCCACCCTGTTTCCTCCTCTAACCAAAGAAAAAAAATGCTGTCTGTCCGATAGCTGAACTAACAAGTTTTTAGTTTTCAGTAGTTGGGAAGTTAGTTCAGTGGAAATGGAGGCTAGGGCAGTTGAATGTTCCTCCTGCAGAATGTGGGAGGAAAGGGTCACCTCGAGTGTCCCTGCTGACTACATCTGCAGGAAGTGCACCCACCTCCAGCTCCTCGAGAACCGCGGTAGGGACCTGGAGCTGGAGGAACTTCGGATCATTCGGGAGGCGGAGGGGGTTATTGAGAGGAGTTATAGGGTGGTAGTCACACCTCAGGTAAAAGAAGAAGATAGATGGGTTTCCGTCAGGGGAGGGAGCGGGAACCGGCAGGCAGTGCAGGGATCCCCTGTGGCCGTTCCCCTCCATAACAAGTATACGTTTTGGATACTGTTGCGGGGGACGACTTACCAGGGGTAAGCAATAGGGCGCAGGTCTCTAGCACCGAGTCTGTCCCTGTTGCTCAGAAGTGAAGGGAGAAGAGGAACAGAGCACTTGTCATTGAGGACTCCAGTTAGAGGTACAGACGGGAGGTTCTGTGGGAACGAAAGATACTCACGGTTGGTGTGTTGCCTCCCAGGTGCATGCGTTCGTGATGTCTCTGATCGTGTTTTTGGGATCCTTAAGGGGGAGGGGGAGCAGCCCCAAGTCGCGGTCCACATAGGTACCAACGACATAGGTAGGAAGAGAGATGGGGATTTGAGACAGAAATTCAGGGAGCTAGGGTGGATGCTGAGAGCTTGAACACACATAATTGTTATCTCTGGGTTGTTACAGGTGCCACGTGCTAGTGAAGTGAGAAATAAGGAGAGAGAGAGGAGTTGAACACGTGGCTACAGGGATGGTGGAGGAGGGAGGGTTTTGGTTTCCTGGGTAATTGGGGCTCATTCTGGGGTAGGTGGGACCTCGACAAACAGGATGGTCTTCAACTGAACCAGAGGGGTACCAATATCCTGGGGGGGGGGGGGGGGTTTGCTAGTGCTCTTCGGGGGGGGGTAAACTAATTCAGCAGGGGGATAAGAACCTAAATTGTAGTCCCAGTGTACAGGATGTTGAGAGTTGTGAGGTCAGGGATAGGGTTAACAGTTCGAATGAGGGCACTGGCAAACAAGACGCTGGTTGGAAGTGTGTCTACTTCAACGCCAGGAGCATCCGGAATAAGGTGGGTGAACTTGCAGCATGGGTTGGTATCTGGGATCTCGATGTTGTGGCGATTTCGGAGACATGGATACAGCAGGGACAGGAATGGTTGTTGCATGTTCCATGACTTAGATGTTTCTGTAAGAACAGAGGAGATGATAAAAAGGGGGGGGGGGAGTGGCATTGTTAATCAAGGAAAGCAGTACGGCGGTAGAAAGGACGTTTGAAGACGTCTGAGGTAGTATGGCCCGAAGTTAGGAACAGGAGAGGAGAGGTCACCATGTTGGGAGTTGTCTATAGACCTCCAAATAGTTCCAGGGATGTGGAGGAAAGGATTTCAAAGATGATTCTCGACATGAGCGAGAGTAACGGGGTAGTTGTTATGGGAAACTTTAACTTTCCAAATATTGACTGGAAATACGATAGTTCGTGTATTATAGATGGGTCAGTTTTTGTGCAGTGTGTGCAGGAGAGTTTTCTGACAAAGTATGTAGACAGGCCAACAAGGAGCGAGGCCACATTGGATTTGGTACTGGGTAATGAACCCGGCCAGGTGTTAGATTTAGATGTAGGTGAGCACTTTTTCGGTTATGTTTGCTTTAGCAATGGGCAGGGATAGCTTAGGAAGTTGAAGCACTTGTCAAGAGGAAGATGAAGGCTTATGTTAGGATGAGACATGAAGGCTCAGATAGGGCACTTGAGAGTTACAAGTCAGCCAGGAAGGACCTAAAGGAAGAGTTATGAAGAGCGAGAAGAGGACAATATAAGTCGTTGGCGGATAGGATCAAGGAAACCCCTAAGGCTTTCTATAGGTATATCAGGAACAAAAGAATGACTGGAGTAAGATTAGGGCCAATCAACGATAGTAGTGGAAAGTTGTGTGTGGAATCAGAGGAGATAGGGGAAGCGTTAAATGGATATTTTTCGTCAGTGTTGACACTGGAGAAAGACAATGTTGTCGAGGAGAATACTCAGGTTCAGTCGACCAGGCTAGATGGAATTGAGGTTCACAAGGAGGAGGTGTTAGCAGTTTTGGAAAGTGTAAAAATAGATAAGTCCCCTGGGCCAGATGGGATTTATCCTAGGATTCTCTGGGAAGCCATTGAGGAGATTGCAGAGCCTTTGACCTTTATCTTTATGTCGTCTTTTTCGACAGGAATAATGCGGGAAGACTGGAGGATAGCAAATGTTGTCCCCTTGTTCATGAAGAGGAGTAGAGACAACCCTGGTAATTATAGACCTGTGAGCAATACATGGGTTGTGGGTAAAATGTTGGAAAAGTTTATAAGAGATAGGGTTTGTAATCATCTTGAAAAGAACAAGTTGATTAGCGATAGTCAACACGGTTTTGTGAAGGGTAGGTTATGACTCACAAACTTTATTGAGTTTTTTGAGAAAGTGACCAAACAGGTGGATGAGGGTAAAGCGGTTGATGTGGTGTATATGGATTTCAGTAAGGCGTTTGATAATGTTCCACACGGTAGACTATAACAGAAAATAAGGAAGTATGGGATTGAAGGTGATTTAGCGGTTTGGATCAGTAATTGGCTAGCTGCAAGAAAGCAGAGGGAGGTGGTTGATGGCAAATGTTCATCCTGGTGTTTAGTTACTAGTGGTGTACCGCAAGGATCTGTTTTGGGCAACTGCTGTTTGTCATTTTTTATAAATGACCTGGAAGAGTGTGTAGAAGGATGGGTTAGTAAATTTGCAGAAGACACGAAGGTCGGTGGAGTTGTGGATAGTGCTGAAGGATGTTACAGGATACAGAGTGACATAGAAAAGTGGCAGAGCTGGGCTGAGAGGTGGCAGGTTGAGTTTAATGCGGAAAAGTGTGAGGTGGTTCACTTTGGAAGGAGTAACAGGAATGCAGAGTACTGGGCTAATGGCAAAATTCTTGGTAGTGTTGATGAACAGAGAGATCTCGGCATCCAGGTTCATAAATCCCTGAAAGTTGCCACCCAGGTTAATAGGGCTGTTAAGAAGGGGTATGGTGTGCTAGCCTTTATCAGTAGGGGGATTGAGTTTCGGAGCCACAAGATCATGCTGCAGCTGTAAATAACTCTGGTGCGGCTGCTCCTGGAGTACTGCGTTCAGCTCTATCACCACATTATAGGAAGGATGTGGAAGCTTTGGAAAGGGTTCAGAGGAGATTTACTAGGATGTTGCCTGGTATGGAGCGAAGGTCTTACGAGGAAAGGCTCAGGGAATTGAGGTTGTTTTTGTTAGAGAGGAGAAGGCTGAGAGGTGACTTAATAGAGACATATAAGATAATCAGAGGGTTAGATAGGGTGGACAGTGAGAGTCTCTTTCCTCGGATGGTGATGACCAACACGAGGGGACATAGCATTAAATTGTGGAGTAGTAGATATTGGACAGATGTCAGAGGCAGTTTCTTTACACAGAGAGTAGTAGTGGCGTGGAACGCCCTGCCTGTAACAGTAGTAGACCCGTCATCTTTAAGGGCATTTTAGTGGTCGCTGGATAGACATAAGGATGAAAATGGAATAGTGTACGTCAGATAGGCTTCAGATGGTGTCACAGGTCGGCGCAACATCGAGGGCCGAAGGGCCCGTACTGTGCTGTAATGTTCTATGTTCTATAAAGGTAATTATGATGGTGTGGGGCTATGATGGTCTGGTAAACATTTCTGAAAGGAAGGACAGCGGGCAGGCAATGGCAGGCATTCATAAACGAATGGGTGAACTCCAGTCGTTATTTATTACTATTTCGCGCAACTGTAAAAACGGAATTGTGGCCAAACAATGGCTTACAAGATATAACTCTATCCAAAGAGAAGGCTTTCAAAATAGCAAGAAAAGCAATAGACCCGAGGATTGGAACATTTTAAATTGAAGTAAACGCAGACAAATGGTTGATTAACGAGAGGAAAATATAATTTGGAAGTAAACTAGCATGGAACATAAAAGCTGGTTGTAAAAGTCCCTTTGGTATGTACAGGGAAATACATTTTGATAAAAACTAATATGAGCCCCAGAAACTGGGGGGGGGGGGGGGGAGGGAGCAAGAAATGGCTGAGGAACTAAATTCGCACTTTGCTTCTGTCTTCATGAAGGAATGCGTTGGTACTATACCGGAAGTTCTAAAAAAACAGAGATCTGAGTGAGGAGCTGAACGAAATCAATATTAGTGAGGAATTGATCTGGGGAAATTAATGTGATCGATCATGGACAATTCCCCAGGGCCTGATAATCTTCATCCCAGAGTATTTAAGGAAGTGGCCCTAGAAATGCTGTATCCATTGGTCGTCATTTTACAACATTCTTTGGTCTCTGGTATGGTTCCTACAGATTGGATGGTAGCGAATGTAGCCCCGCTATTAAAAAAGTGATCAAAGTGAAAACAGGGAACGGTATACCAGAGAAACGGTCGGTCGTAGGGAAGATGTGGAAAATCAAGATCAAGGATTGGAACAGCATATCATTTGGAATGCATTGGTATAATGAGGCCCAGCTCAGCATGCTTGATAAATCTACTAGAATTATTTTAAAATGTAACTGGTAGAGTTCACCAGGGAGCTCCGGTGGATGTGGACTGTTTAGACTTCCAGAAGGCTTTCGGCAAGTTTTCACATAGCAGATGAATATGTAAAGTTAAGGCGCATGGAATTGTGGGAAGTGACTTCAGATTGAGAGAAAGCCAAGATGAAGCAAATAGTTGGAATGAATGGGTTTTTTTCTGATTGGCAGTTAGTGACTAGTGGGGTTTGTGGTTTAGACGATGACGCTCAATATATTATTTCCAAATTTGCAGATGATGAAATTTAGTTGGGCGGGTAAACTGCGAAGAGAAGGCAGAGATGCTTCAGCGGGATTGGGATAGGATGCATCAGTGGGCAAATGCATGACATATGCAGTATAATGTGGATAAATGTGCGGTTACCATTATAGGAATGAAAGGTATGAACGTAGAACATAGAGTGCAGATGGAGGCCATGCGGCCCATCAAGTCTGAACCGACCCACTTAAGCCCTCACTTACAACCTATCCCAGTAACGCCGTAACTCATCCTCAGCTTTCTGGACATAAGGGCAGTTTAGCATGGCCAATCAACCTAACCTGCACGTCTTTGGACAGTGGGAGGAAACCAGAGCGCCCCGAGGAAACCCACTAAGACACGTGGAGAATGTGCAGACTCCGCACAGAGAGTGACCCAGCGAGCAATCGAACCTGGGACCCTGGCGCTGTGAAGCATCAGTGCTATCCACTTGTGCTACCGTGCTGCCCTTATTAGAACATAAAACACAGAAAATTACAGCACAGAACATGCCCGTCGGCCCACGATGTTGTGCCGAACTTTTGGCCGAGGTTAAGAACAAATTAATCTACACCATATCAATCTACTGTAATCCAAGTACCTATCCAATAGCCGATTGAAGGTACCTAATGTTTCCGACTCAAATACTTCCACAGGCAGTGCATTCCATGCCCCCACTACTCTCTGGGAAAAGAACCTACCTCTGACATCCCCCCTATATCTTCTATCTTCCACCATTCATCTTAAATTTATCTTCCTTTGTAATGGTTTGTTCCACCCGGGAAAAAAGTCTCTGACTGTCTACTCTATCTATTCTGCTGATCATTTTATAAACCTCTATCACGTCGCCCCTCGTCCTTCTGCGTTCTAATGAGAAAAGGCCTAGCACCCTCAACCTTTCCTCGTAAGACCAGCTCTCCATTCCAGGCAACATCCTGGTCCATTTCCTTTGCACCTTTTCCAAATCTTCCACATCCTTCCTAAAACTAGGCGACCAGATCTGCACACAGTACTCCAAATGTGGCCTTACCACTGTTTTGTACAGCTGCATCGTCACCTCACGGCACATAAATTTGATCCGTCTGCTAATGAACGCCATAACACCATAGGCCTTCTTCACAGCTCTAGCCACTTGTGTGGCAACTTTCAAAGATCTATGAACAAAGACCCCAAGATCACTCTGCTCCTCAACATTGCCAATAATCCTACCGTTGACCCTACATTCCGCATTCGCATTTGTCCGTCCAAAATGGACAACCTCACACTTTTCAGAGTTAAACACAATCTGCCACTTTTCAGCCAAGCTCTGCATCCTATCTATGTCTCTTTGCAGCCGACAACATCCCTGCTCACAATCCTAAACTCCACCAATCCACCAATCTTCGAATCGTCTGCAAATTTACTGACCCACCCTTGAACTCCCTCATCAAAGTCATTAATGAAAATCACATACAGCAGAGAAGCCAGAACTGATCCCTAGGTACGCCAATGGTAACTGGGCTCCAGGCTGAATATTTGCCATCCATCACTACTCTCGAACTTCTATCGGTTAGCCAGTTCGTTATCCAACTTCCTCACTACCTCATGCCTCCTTAGGTTCTGCATAAGCCGACCATGGGGAACCTTATCAAATTCCTGACGAAAATCCATGCAAACCACATCCACTGCTTTACCTTCATCAACGTGCTTGGTCACCTCCTCAAAAATTCAATATGACTTGTGAGGCAAGCCCTACCCGTCACAAATTCGTGCTGACTATCCCTAATCACGGGCATTTGGGCAGCACGGTAGGCTTGTGGATAGCACAATTGCTTCACAGCTCCAGGGTCCCAGGTTCCATAACGGCTTGGGTCACTGTCTGTGTGGAGTCTGCACATCCTCCCCGTGTGTGCGTGTTCGTTTCCTCCGGGTGCTCCGGTTTCCTCCCACAGTCCAAAGATGTGCAGATTAGGTGGATTGGCCATTATTAATTGCCCTTAGTGTCCATAATTGTCCTTAGTGTTGGGTGGGGTTAATGGATTATGGGAATAAGTTGGAGGTGTTGACCTTGGGTAGGGAGCTCTTTCCAAGAGCCGGTGCAGACTCGATGGGCCGAATGGCCTCCTTCTGCATTGTAAATTCTATGATAAAGCAGTGTCTAGATGCTCAGAAATCCTGTCCCTCAGTACCCTTTCCATTACTTTACCGACCACCGAAGTAAGACTAACTGGCCTGTAATCGCTGGGGTTATCCCTATTATCTTTTTTGTACAGGGCTATGACATTCGCCACTCTCCAATCCCCTGGTACCACCCCTGTTGACAGTGAGGACGAAAAGATAATTGCCAACGACTCTGCAATTTCAACTCTTTCTTCCCATAGAATCCTTGGATATATCCCGTCAAGCCCGGGAGACTTGTCTGTCCACAAGTTGTTCAAAATGCCCAATACATCTTCCTTCCTAACATGTATCTCCTCGAGCTTACCAGTCAGTTTCACACTGTCCTCTCCAACGACATGGCAACTCTCATTCGTAAAGAAATTTGGCCAGTTGGATAACGAACTGGCTAACAGATAGAAGTCAGAGAGTGGTGGTGGATGGCAAATATTCAGCCTGGGGCAGCACTGTAGCACAAGTCGATAGCACTGTGGCTTCAGGCTCCCAGGTTCGATTCCCTGCTGGGTCCCTGTCTGTGAGGAGTCTGCACGTTCTCCCCGTGTCTGCGCGGGTTTCCTCCGGGTGCTCCGGTTTCCTCCCACTGTCCAAAGACGTGCAGGTTAGGTGGATTGGCCATGCAAAATTGCCCATAGTGTCCAAAATGTTTAGGACGGGTTATTGGAATACGGGGACAGGGTGGAAGTGAGGGCTTAAGTTGGTAGGTACAGACTCGATGGGCCGAATGGCAATCTTCTGCACCGTATGTTCTATGTGCATCTATGTTCTATGTAAATACTGATGAAAAGTACTAGTTGAAGACCTCTGCTATCTCTTCCGACTCAAGACACCATCTCCCGCTACTCTCCTTGCTCGGACGCACCCTCGCTCTAGTCATTCTCATATTGCTCACATATGTGTAAAATACCTTGGGATTTTTCTTGATTCTACCCGCCAAATATTTTTCATGCCCGCTCTTAGCTCTCCTAATCTCTTTCTTCAGTTCCCTCCTGGCTATCTTGTATCCCTCCAGCGCCCTGTCTGAACTTTGTTTCCTCAGTTAACATACGTATCCTTCTGCCTCTTAACAAGACGTTCAACCTCTCTTGTCAACCATGGTTCCCTCACTCGAGCATCTCTTCCCTGTCTGACAGGGACATACATATCAAGGACACAGTATATGTTCCTTGAACAAGTTCCACATTTTTCCATAGTATTTGATTCGGTGTAAATTGAGGGAGATGAAAACTCAACGAGACTTCGGTGGCCTCCTACATCAGGCGCTGTAAGTAAGCTTGCAGGTACAGGTGGCAGCAAACAGGCGCACTATATGCTGGCCTTCATAGCGCGAGAATTTGTGTGTGTAGGGATAGAGATGTTTTCCCGCAATTGTATGGAGAATTGATGAGGCGACACCTGGAGTATGGTGCGCGGCTTTAGTGTCCTTATCTCAGGAAGGATGTTCTTGCAATGTAGCGAATGCAACGAAGGCTTACGCCTGTGTTTGTGGGACTGTCATATGAGGAGAGACTAAATCGGTAAGCATAATATTCATTGGAGTTTAGAAGAGTGAAATGCGATCTGATAGAAACTTACACAATTCTAACAGGATTACAAAGGGTAGATTCAGGAATAATGTTCCCGATGGTGGAGGCGGTCATAGTTTGACGATGAGGTCTAAAGCTTTTTGAACTGAGGTGTGGAGAAATTTCTTCACCCAGAGAGTGGTGAATCTGTGAAATTCACTCCCACACAAAGTAGTTGAGTCAAAAGCGCTGTGTAATTTCAAAGCGAAATTGGAGAAAACTGCAGGTGCCAGGAGTCAAATGATATTGGGGGCGGGGGGTTGCGATGAGTGTATTGAACTTGCTGATCAGCCATGATCTTCATGAATGGCGGAGAAGGCTCGAAGGGCCCAGTCGCCTCCACCTGCTTCGATTTTCTATGTTTCTCTGTCTGCCCAAACTAGCACCTTGCGCACTGATGGAGTCCGTATCCCTCTTTCTCCAACCGATCCACGAATCGGTCAAGATATCTCTTACATTCCACTATCGTATCTGCCTCCACCACCTCCCTTTGCAGTGTGATTCAGACACTCAACACCCGCTGAAAAGAAACATGCCTCGCACATATCCTGTAATCTTTTTCCCTCTCAGCTTAAACTTATGCCCCCGCCCCACCCCACCCCAGTAATTGATTTTCCTCCCTGGAACATCGTCCAAGTATCCACTCTGTCCTTGTCACACACAATCTTGTCGATCTCTATCAGGTTGCCCCTCATCCTCCGTCGTTCCAGCGAAAATAATCCGTGTTCATCCAACCTGTCTGCATAGCACATGCTCTCCAGATATGGCAGCATCCTGGTCAATCTCTTCTTACACTCTCAAATAAATCCACCTCATTATGGCAGTGACCAGAATTGTCTGGAATACTCCAAACGTAGCCTGACCCGATTCTGAGCAAATGACTTGTCAATTTTGATACTCACAGCTCTGAAAGATGAAGGCAAGCATCCTGTCCGCCTTCTTGACTACATAATCTACCTGTTTTCACTTTCAATGATCTGTGGACATGTGCCCCCCAATCTCTGTGCCTACCTATACTTAAAAAGATTCTTTGATTTGTTTTTATTTATTATTGTCACAGCTATTAGTATACAGTGAAAATTGTTGTTCCTTGAATGCTGTACAGACAACGCATACCGTACATAGGGAAGGACGGAGCGACCACAGAATGTAATGTTACAGTCATATATGGCATTTAGAGAAAAGATCAACTTAATACGAGGTAGGTTAAATCAAATTTCCAACAGCAGCAGGGAAGAAGCAATTCCTGAATCGGTTAGTATGAAGAGAGTATGTCCGGGGTGCGTGGGGTCCTTAATTATGCTGGTTGCCTTTCCGAGGCAGCGGAAATTGTACATAGAGTCCATGGATGGGAGGCTGGTTTGCGTAATTGACTGGGCTACATTCACGAAATTTTGTAGCTTTCTGCGGTCTTCAGACATGCCAAATGTCCTTAGTCTTCTGAGAAATTATATTCGTTTTTGGGCTTTCTTAACTACAGTGTCGGCATGGGGAGACCAGGATTTAGAATTTAGAATTTAGAACAGTACAGCACAGAACAGGCCCTTCGACCCTCGATGTTGTGCCGAGCAATGATCACCCTACTCAAACTCACGTATCCACCCTATACCCGTAACCCAACAACTCCCCCTTAACCTTACTTTTTAGGACACTACGGGCAATTTTAGCATGGCCAATCCACCTAACCCGCACATCTTTGGACTGTGGGAGGAAACCGGAGCACCCGGAGGAAACCCACGCACACACGGGGAGGACGTGCAGACTCCGCACAGACAGTGACCCAGCCGGGAATCGAACCTGGGACCCTGGAGCTGTGAAGCATTGATGCTAACCACTATGCTACCGTGCTGCCCACATAGGTTGCTGGTAATTCGGACATGAAAATTTGAAGCGCTAGACCCTTTCTATTTAACTCCCATTGTTGTATACAGAGGCATGTTCTCCTCTATGCTTCCTGAAGGCAGATCCAAAAAGACGAGATATATGAGATCCAAAAATACGAGGTGTCTGAGATCCAAAAAGACGAGGTGTTGGGAGCCTTGAAAAACATTAAGGTAGATAAGTCCCCAGGGCCGGAGGGGATCTACCCCAGAATACTGAGGGAGGCTAGAGAGGGCATTTGTGTTGCCTTGACAGACAGAAATCTTTGGATCCTCACTATCTTCAGGCGATGTTCCGGAGGACAGGAGAATAGCCAATATTGTGCCTTTAAGAAGGGTAGCATGGGGCAGCACGGTGGGTTAGCACTGCGACCTCACGGCGCCGAGGTCCCAAGTTCGATCCCGGCTCTGGGTCACTGTCCATGTGGCGTTTGCACATTCTCCCCGTGTTTGCGTGGGTTTCGCCCCCACATCCCAAAAATGTGCAGGGTCGGTGAATTAGCCATGCTAAATTGCCCCTTAATTGGAAAAAAATAAGTGGGTACTCTAAATTTATTTTTAAAAAAGAAGGGTAGCAAGGATAGTCCAGGGAACTACAGGCCGGTGAGCCTTACGGTAGTGGTAGGGAAACTACGGGAGAGAATTCTTCGAGAAAGGATCTATTCCCATTTGGAAGGAAATGGGCGTATTAGTGAGAGGCAGCATGTTTTTGTAAAGGGGAGGTCGTGTCTCACAAACTTGGTAGAGATTTTCGAAGATGTTACAAAGGTGATTGATGCAGGTAGAGCAGTGGATGCTGTCTATATGGACTTCAGTAAGGCCTTTGACAAGGTCACTCATGGTAGACTGGTACAAAAGGTGAAGTCACACGGGATCAATGGTGAGCTGTCAAGGTGGATATTGAACTGGCTAGGTCATAGAAGGCCGAGAGAAGCCCTCTTATTGGAGGGCCGTGACTAGTGGTGTTCCGCAGGGATCAGTGCTGGGACCTTTGCTGTTCGTAGTATATATAAATGATTTGGAGGAAAATGTAACTGGTCTGATTAGTGCGTTTGCAGACGACACAAAGGTTGATGGAATTGCGGATAGCGATGAGGACTGTCAAAGGATACAGCAGGATTTTGATCGTTTGGAGACTTGGGCAGAGAGATGGCAGATGGACTTTAATCTGGACAATTGCCGTAACGCATTTTGGATGGTCTAATGCAGGTCGGGAATAGACAGTGAATGGTAGAACCCTCAAGAGTATAGAAAGTCTGAGAGATCTAGGTGTTCAGGTCCACAGGTCAATGAAAGAGGCAACACAGGTTGAGAAGGTAGTCAAGAAGGCATCGGGTATGCTTGCCGTCATCGGCCGGGGCGTTGAGTATCAGAATTGGCTTGTTGCAGCTGTACTGAACCTCAGTTAGGCCACACTTGGAGTATCGTGTTCATTTCTCGTCGCCGCAATACCAGAAGGATGTGAAGGATTTCGGGAGGGTGCAGAAGAGATTTACCAGGATGTTGCCTGGTGTGGATGGCATTTGCTAAGAGGAGCGGTTGCATAAACTCGGTTTGTTCTCACTGTAACGACAGAGCTTGAGGGGCGACCTGATAGAGGTCTACAAAATTATGAGGGGCAGAGACAGAGTGGATAGTTAGAGGCTTTTCCTCAGGGTAGTGGGGTCAATTACTACGAGGCATAGGTTTAAGGTGCGAGGGGCAAAATTTAGAGGAGATGTACGAGGCACGTGTTTACACAGATGGTAGTGGGTGCCTGGAACTCGCTGCCGGAGGAGGTGGTGGAAGCAGGGACGATAGTAACATTTAAGGGGCATCTTGACAAATACATGGATAGGATGGGAATAGAGGGATACGGACCGAGAAGATTTTAGTTTAAACGGGCAGCATGGTCGGCACGGACTTGGACGGCCGAAAAGCCTATTCCTGTGCAGTACTTTACTTTGTTCTTTGTTCTTTGTTCTTTGTTCTTTGACAATCTACTTCGTTTTGTTGACATTGAGGGAGAGATTATTTTCGTGGCACCAGTTCACCAGATTCATTACTGTACCCTGCCTCGTTATTGTTTGAAATCCGACCACTGTGGTGGTGTCAACAGCAAATTTGAGAAGCGAGTTGGAGGGGAATTTAGCCCTGCAGTCGTAGGTGTATAGGGAATATAGTAGGGGGCTGAGGACACAGCCTTATGCAGCACCGGTGTTGAGGAATACCGTGGAGGAAGTGTTGTTGCCTGTCCTTACTGGTTGTGGTCTGTCGGTTGGGAATTCAGGATCCAGTCACAGAGGGAGGAGCCGAGGGGCAGGCCACGGAGATTGAAAAGAGTTTCGTCGGAATAATAGTGTTGAAGGCTGAGCTGTAGTGAATAAATAGGAGTCTGACATAGGTGTCTTTGTTATCTAGGTGTTCCAGTGTTGAGTGCAGGGTCAGGGAGATGGCGTCTGCTGTGGACCGGTTGCACTGATAGGCGAACTGTCGTGGAACAAGGCAATCCGGGAGGCTGGAGCTGCTTCGTGCCATGACTAATATTTCGATGGGCTTCATAATGATGGGTGTCAGAGCCTTCTGACTATATTCATTAAGGCACGCTGCTTGGCTTTTCTTTGGTACAGGGATGGTGGTCCTTTACTTGAAGCAGATAGTGACCTCAGCTTGTTGTAAGGATATGTTGAAGATGTCTGCGAATACCCCCGCCAGCTGATCCGCACAAGATTTGAGTGCTCGGCCGGATACCTCATCCTGGCCAGTGGCTTTCATATGTTGACCTTTGAAGTAAAAACCTCAACATTATTCTTAAAATTCCCCCAATTATCGATAGAGCGCTGTAATTGTAAATGGTGATCCAGGGATTCCCTTGCTTTCCCTGACTCCTAGGCAGACTTAGGTGGATGCCAATCACGTCAAACCATTACGTCAAGTTATCTCCCAGTGTTACACATATCTTCCTCGGAGATTTCGTCTACTTACCACTCAGGAGTTTACACACGGTTCCAGCTTGCTAAGTAGAGTAAAGTTTAAAAGATAAAAAACACTTTTACAGAAAGGTAAAACGATCTGTTCTTGTTCGGACAGTTGTAAGACTTTCAAGTCAATCTTGTCAATTGATTTTCCTTAACTTTTGGTCTTCTGTTCACTTCCCTGGGTTGCTCGGTCTTCAGATGCTGCTCATCCCATCACCGAGTCAGAATGTCTGTCTTCTCAATTTTCAGTTTTTATCGCAATTTGTGCAGCCTGACCATGAACAATGGCTCCCCTTTGCTGACTGAGCCTGACAGTTGAAAGCTAGTTTCTATCGGTTAGAAGTGTCTCTCCTTGCAACAGCGCGGCTTCATTCCACCAGCTCGCCATTACTTACATTGAACTTTTTCAGTTTGCTTGACATGTAATAAATTTATCTGTGTCTTCGTCAGTAACACTTCAGATTTATGTCTTTTTAAATTATTTTATCAGTCTCAACCCGGGTCATCTTTGGGCCAAGCTAATGTCATGTTCAGGTTACTCCAATTGACTCTAATCTGATCTGGCTTTGCTATTTTCTAAAAGGTTTTAACGTCTAAATGGTGTGTGTTATAGCATAACCTTGTCACCTTTTGGGTTGCTTTATTTGTAAATCAGTTGCCTCATCTTATCAATGACGTCAGCACGTTTTCACGCTTAACAGTTGTCCCTTATTTTAAACCTCAGATCTGGGTGCTCTTCTTAATTGTTCAATAAAATAATTAATTGCTTAAAGAATTGTGAAATACTGACCCCTTTCATATAACTTAAGAATTTAATTTGAGCGTATTACTTTTTAACTTGTAAACCAGAATGAATTGTTCCTCGCTGTTTTCCTTCAGGCCTGTGAAGCTGTCTGCATTTAAAACAAGCTGCTGCTTGTGTCCTTGTGGGACTTCACCCTTTCATTAAAAGTCTCAGACATTCTCATTGTAACTTTCATGTTTCAAATATCTTATACTTCCAATTTTTCAGTACACCTTCGAGGAGGCTGCTCTGGGATCTGCAATGGTGACTTTGGATACAAGTTCATCCGAGGCTTTCAGGGTGGAGGGCGCGCTCTCGCTGACATCTTGCTTATTGCTGGCATAGAATGCGTTGAGCTCGTTAAGGAGGGGTGCATTGGAGCCGGTGATTTTACATGCCTTCATCTTGTAGCATGTAATGTCTTGTAGAATGTGGCATCGTCGGAGAGGGTCCGTGTGGCTAGCCTGGGACGAGAGCTTAGTCCGGTACTGTGTTTTGGCAACTTTCATGTATTTCCTTAGAACATATCTGGCTTTTGTATTGGTCAGGGTCGCCTGACTTAAAGGCCTCAGACCTAGACTTCAGCAAGCAGTGGATATCCCTGTTCATCCACGGTTTCCAGTTGTTGAACACGCGGATTTGCTACCTTAGCTCACAGTCGTTTACACACTTAGTAATGAAGTCAGTTACTAAAGTGGCGGACTCGTTCAGGCTGGTCGTAGAATGGCGACACCCCTCATGGGTATGGCGACACCCCTCGACTTTAGTCGAACCCAAGTGGTATACTGTTCCATCCACACCCTTCCTCAGCATCAAATACACTCACCAATACCACTGTAGTTCCCACTAGCATCCCTCCGTCTGTCACAACTCCCCCACCCCGTCTTTCTCCCCCCTCCAACGGACCCGCACCTCGCTGCCCCCCCCCAGAAACCCAGTTTTCTTGTTCAGCAGTATGGCGACACCCCTCGACTTTAGTCGAACCCAAGTGGTATACTGTTCCATCCACACCCTTCCTCAGCATCATCTGACATTTCACCCGGAGATGCTTCTCCAGCAGGAAAATCAACTCCGCCCTAAAACTTTTCAATTGCGAGAGCACCTAGAACTGCTGAACTGGCCCATTTACCCCACGGAAACTCCACGGGACCACATTTCAGGACTCTCATCGGAGGCTGCCCCTCCCGCCCCTACTCAAGGCCGCCTTCATCCTTTTGGGCTCCATCCCCTATCCCTGGTCTCAATAGGACGCATTTGTGATGGATTCCCACCCACCCACGCCCAAATACATCTTACATACCGGCCGTACCACCTCCTCACCCACCCTTTCCCCACTTCAATCCCCCTCCCGCCACATACGTAACCATGGCAGCCACCCCCTCCCTCGCACTTGAATAACCTTCATTAGCATTCCTTGTTGCGTGGGACTCCCACCTGAAGACCCTAACCCAATGGCCATCGGTCACTACCCCTATACCCAACACCCCTGTTGCTTATTTATATCCCTCCTTCTCGCTACCTCCCCAGTACCCGGCACCAACCCAATAATCCTGCTTCACCTTTATAATTTTCAATGCACTGCGACCATGTTTATGTTCAATGGATGATTGGCATTGAGCTATGTGGTGGGGATGGTGAACGAGGAAAATGTAAGCGATCCACAAGCTGCTAGTCACTGAAATGAATTTGGGGAGAACACCAAGTGTCTCTGCGCGGTGAAGACTCTGGACAAAATGCGCACAGCGCGATCCCACAGGCAAGACGGATTTGATTAACCAGGATCCAACAGACATCACCACGTGCGACAAGGGCCCCGACATCACAGGTCTTTCTTCACCAAAGGACGAATGGCTTATTGGTCCTTCAGACCTGTCAATGATGTTCTGTGGTGAATCCGGCGATGACTTCTTATTGGGCAGCTTAGCGATGCGGCTTCAGGGGATCAGCTCAGGTTTATGCAACAGCAGTTCGTGAATCGAAACAGTGTTTTTTTTCAATGTTTAAACAATTGCTTAAACTGTTGGGATACCAATGGTTAATCGTGGTGAAGTAAGACAAGAATAACTCTCAAATTTCGACTGGTATTGAGCCACCCACCTTGCTCCCCTAGCTCCCATTCTGCCAGTCCACAAACGCAGCGCTTACACTTCCGCCAGCCGGAAATGAAGAAGCCTGGACGCTGGAGATGAGGCCGAGGCTCAGTCTTTGTTTCAACGATACAGGATGTGGTTACAATAAATCACATTTCCAGCGGTTTTACAGATACAGATCTGCTTCGCGTCCCAACTGTTGAGTTATGATAACAATTCCAAGTCGGAACTGACAGGGCGAAATTGCCTGTTGTGTTTTGAAGTGAATCAACACCAAAACAATAAGCCGTGTGGGATTGAGTCTGTTTCTCAATGTGACCCAGAAGGCACATGATCTCACTGACACAATCACCTCGCACATTAGCAGTGAGTTCTACAACCGCATCTTCAACAGCTTTTGGGTTTCTATCCATGCAGCAGTATCGTGAGAAAAATCGAAGGTAAGGGCTTGAAACTTGGAGGCTCTCTTCATGAGTCAGAAGGTGACATATGCATCTTGGAACGGCGGTTCACTTGTCTGAAGAAACTGATTTTAAGTTGTGCACTGTGCAATATCTTCACTGATATCTGATGGGGATAAAACGCAGATATTTGAGAAAAGGCAGGACATTGGGAACGATAGTCCAATTGAATCACGATGCTGATTGGCAAGTCGGCGACATTGCCGATCATTTTTAGGTGGATTTGAAGACAGGAAACTGGGAGAAATAGTCCATAGGATTCCATAGAATGCCGAGAGAGCAGATGGTGGGCATCTGGCAATCGGGACTGCACAGACCCTGTGGTAGAGCACCGTATATAGGCCCAATCGCCCCCTCCCCGCATTCACACACACCAATTCCCGCTACCATATCTAACCTGCGTATTTTCCGACACTGAGGGGTAATTTAGCATGTCAGATGAAGTAACCTAGATATCTTTGGATACTAAGGGGAAAATTAAACATGACCAATCCACGTAACATGCGCATGTTTGGGAGAATGCCATGAATTCCATTAATTCCACCAATCCTGACCCGATGTTGACGGGTCAGTGGGACATTCTGCATTGCAGTATTGTGTTCTTTTCCGGTGTTCGGAAGAATTTTTAAAATGATCCAAACACATGTCGCCACGAAGTTGGAGCTTGGACCGATTAGAATGTTCCCCTGGAAAACTTCATTATGTCTCCTTTTAAGCCTCTGTAAGTAAATGGTAGATGTTTGCAATGCTTGCAGTTGTGTTGAACTCGGTGTGCATTTCTAGCCGTTGGCAGGAAGATGGGTTATGTCAGAACCCCTATGTGTCTAAATTCTTCTCTTCAGTTTCTCTGTTCGTGCAGTCAATTCTGTATTCCTTTCTGATTCAGAATTCAGTTTATGATCATGATTTTTGAATCTTGTTGCTCATCTAAGCGCCACTCAGCTTAAAATTAGAGGAAGCAAACCCAGCCGATTGTTTCCAACCTGTTCTCTATTTATTGCAGTATGTAAGCATGGATTTAACGTGTCAAGTTTACGGAGGATTTTATGGAAAGAATGTCATATTTGTGTGCATGTTATTCGATGGGCCAGCCTTTATTCAGTCCATTGACTGTAACTGACTTGCTGTAATGCTTTTTGCAAATTCGAAGAGTTCCGAATTGTTTCGTGTAGGGCAATGTTAATGTTGATCTTCATCAATGAAGTTTGATTTGGTGCCGAACAGGCATAATGCAAGTAATAAGCAAAGAGGGAGGAGAAATTAAATGAAGCATTTGCGCAAGTATGAGAGAGATCGAATGACGTAGAGAGATACGAAGCGAGAGAGATATCAGTGAGAGACAGACAATGTGCTGGACAGAGTGAGTGTTATTGTAACAAAGAGGGAACGAGAATGAGCAAAAATGTGACAGAACGGCAAGGGAAAAGAGCCAACTGTAGAGAGACAGAGATGGAGAGTAAGAGCTTGAACAATCGAGAAAAATAGGGAGAGTGAGGGAGAGAGTGGGAGAGAGGGACAGAGGGAGAAGGAGGTCGAAAGGCAGACAGTGAGGCGAAGCGAAAGGCAGAGAGAGAGAGATCAATGGCGAAAGAGAAAGTCAGAGAGACGGAGTCAGAGAGATGGAGAGGGGGGAGAGAGATAAAAAGAGTGTGAGAGACAGAAGGAGAGAGAAACAGAGAGAGACGGAGAGCAGTACAGAGTCAGAGAGGGACAGATACAGAAAGAGACAGATAGAGAGGGAGAGGCAAACAGAACAGAGACTTAGAGAAGTACAGATGGAGAGAGAGGTGCCGAGAGAGGGATGGAGTGAGCTAGGATCAGAGCGAGACGGAGACAGAGGCAGAGCCAGAGACTGAGAGACAGAGACGCAGAGTGGAAGAGGGGGGAGAGAAAAAACGAGAACTCTGGAGTGAGGGACAGATGTGTCATTCATCAGGCAAGGAATACAGGAAGTTCGGTATTGGAATCGGAGAGATACAGAATGGAACTGCAAATTGGTAGAAGGTTAGAGATACTTTTGAAACATATTAGCTGCATGTAATTTCAACAGTTCGGCAGTCAGGTGTTCAGCGTTGGAAATGTCTTTTTTTCACTTTCAATATGTGTGCATTTAATAGTCTAATTCATTGAAAACATAAACAATTTATTTTATTAAATAGAGTCGGCAATTCGAGCAATTCATATCGTTGTTCTCCTGAATGTTAACTGGAATAACACTTTTCAGAACATCCTGGTACGCCAGCGTCACATTTAGGGGCGGCGGCACTGGCGGCTTGGTGGTGGGCGGTGCCACCGCAAGGATCTACTGGGAAACGTGCTGGGAAACCGCAAATCAGGGATCACCCGGAAAGGTTCCGGAAGAGTATCCCTGGACAATTGTGATGGGCTCAGTAACATCTCACAGAAGCGATTTAAATCGATAAATTTGAGCGGTTCGGCCACTTTTAAACTGCTGGTTATTCTGACGGAGTCAGGAGGGGGTAAAATGATTTCAAACTCCAGAAACACCTAGAGTGAAGAAAGCACAGTGCATAAACCTGCAGGAAAGAGCCCTCAACACCTCCCTCAAATCACCGTCACGAGTGGCCTGATCGTATCACCAGGACGCCATATCCGCGCCTCCTCTCCATTGGAGAACCATACCTCCCTGAAAAATGTCGAGGCTCAGAGAGGGTGCCGAGGCGGTTTCCCAGGATGTTGCCTGGTCTGGAGGGTGTTAGCTATGCGGAGAGGCTGAATAGTTTCGGACTGTTTTCATTAGAATCGACGAATTTGACGAGGCCTACAAGATTATGACAGCCATAAAGAGTATATGGGCAGACACTCTTCTCTAGGGTGGAGGGGTCAGTCACCAGCGGGGATTGATATAAGGTCCATGGGGCAAAGTTTAGAGGAGATGTACGAGGCAGGTTTGTACGCAGAGGTTAGTAAGTGCCTGGAATGCGTCGCCAGGGGAGGTTGTGCAAGCAGATATTTTTACGGCGTTCAAAAGACATCTCGACAAATACATGGATGGGATAGTTATAGGAGAATGCAAGACAAGGAGGTGCTGAGGGTTCTGGCCAAGATTGTTATCATGACCGGTACAGGCTTGGAGGGTCGAAGGGACTGTTCCTGTGCAATATTGTTCTCTGTTCTTTGTTCCTCCTTCAGTCAAAACCACCCTTCTGGCTCGATGCAATCCAATGCACATGAACCGACTCCCGATCAAACTCCACACAGTCTGACTGCCCCTTGCATTTCCAACCCCCCTGACCCCCCACCCAATGCAACCACTCCAGATCCTAACAGCTCCTGGTACATCCCCTTTCCACTCCAAATCCCACACAGAACGTTTACCTGACGGGTCAAATCGCCTTCAGGTCCGCCCCTCCATTCCGTCCGACGCCCTCCTGGTCCGCCCCTCCATTGCGGCTCAATCCACTCCAGTTCTGTCCGTCCATTCCGGTCCAACCCTCTCCTGATCCGCCCCTTCATTCCGTTTCCATTCCTTCCAAGACTGGCCGTCCACTCCTGTCCAAAGCCCTGCAGGTCCTCCTCTCCAGTCCGATCAACCCCCTCCTGGTTCGCCCCTCCATTCCGGTCCAATCCCCTCCAGGCCCGCTCTTCCATTTGGGTCCAAACCTCTTCAGGTCCGAACTCCTCCCTCCAGGTGGAAAGCACTCTGGGTCAAACCCTGTCCCGGTTTGCCCGCCGTTGTCGTCAAAACGCCTACCGCTTTTTCCTCATTCTGATCTGGTCTGCACCCCCGCCCGGTCCAAGTACCCTTCTGATTCAAAGCACCTCCCGGTCCGACCAATCGCATCTTGGTCCAAAGCTCAGGGTCTACAGACCCGCGCAGTCCAAACCACCTGCACGTCGGACGCATCCATTCCAGATCTGGACCCCTCCCGGTCCAGACAATCTCTAGGGCCTACACCTGCTCGTCCAAACCTCTACTGGTTCAACCCCAGGATAAAACGGCTCCCGGTCCTACTCCCGGGTTCCGGCACAAGCTCCTCCTCCTCCAAGTCCAACCCCCAGAACTGTCCTGTTACACCCTCTTGGTGCAAACACCTAGGTGCCCAAACACCCTTTGACGATATCACACTACTAATCATCCCTATTCTCCGGACCGCCACTCTCCAGTATGAACCACCGAAATTAGCCGTCTCCATTGACCACACTGTGTCATTACAACCCTCCCCTTATTCTCACTGCTCTGTCCTGATCAGAGACGATGGAAATGTTCCCCACCCAATCCCAGTCGGTTATAACACCCCCCACCATCCACCCCAAACCCACACGCGACCAAACTTCACTCCCGATGCAAGAACTACCACTCCTCATTTCTAGACGGACACTAACAGTTTCATTCACCCTTGGTTTGGCCACCCACCTCTGACACCACCCCTTTGGTCCTTCCATGAGACTTGCCAGACGGGTGTGTACCCCCTCCCGTCTTTACTTTACTCTTGTTTGTCCATACTCTTTTTTGAGTGAAGGCAAGCATCCAGCAGAGGGCAGCAGAGCAGAGCTACTGATCAGCTGTTCTGGGGGGATTTGCATACGTGCAGCGCGGTCAGCCAAAGTTGAAGGTGGTTTGTGGAGGGGCTGTTGGCAAGTGACAGTTAAACCCGAAACACTTCGTGAGTGTTTCCCACCCTACCTCCTCCTCTAACCAATCCCCCCACCCCACGGTGGTTGGGAAGCGGGAGCAGGGGCTTGTCGTGAAGGTGAGTGAGTGCCTTTAAATTTGCTTAACATTCAGCGGGAGCAGGGTTTGAGGTAATATCAGGTAAGCTCTTCCTTTCTTTCTCTTTTTCTTGTTTTTTTTTAAATCTAGAGGTGATGTCAGGGAAGGCAGTACATTGCTCCTCCGGCAGAATGTTTGAGGTGAGGGACGCCGTCAGTGACCCTGCTGATTTCATCTGTGGGAAGTGCACCCAACTCCAGCTCCTCAAAAACCGTGTTAGGGACCTGGAGCTTGAGCTGGATGAACTTCGGATCATTCGGGAGGCAGAGGGGGTCATAGATAGGAGCTTCAGGGAAGTAGTTACACCAAAGACTGGAGATAGATGGGTAACTGTAAGTGGGACTGGGAAGAAGCAGTCAGTGCAGGGACCCCCTGCGGTCGTTCCCCTGAGTAACAAGTATACCGTTTTGGATACTTGTGGGGGGGGGGGGGACTTACCAGGGGTATGCCATGGGGTACGGGCCTCTGGCACGGAGTCTGTCCCTGTTGCTCAGAAGGGAAGGGGGGAAAGGAGTAGAACATTAGTAATTGGAGACTCAATAGTCAGGGGCACAGATAGGAGATTTTGTGGGAGCGAGAGAGACTCACGTTTGGTATGTTGCCTCCCAGGTGCAAGGGTAAGTGATGTCTCGGATCGTGTTTTCCGGGTCCTTAAGGGGGAGCGGGAGCAGCCCCAAGTCGTAGTCCACATTGGCACAAACGACATAGGTAGGAAAGGGGACAATGATGTCAGGCAGGCCTTAAGGGAGCTAGGATGGAAGCTCAGAGCGAGAACAAAGAGTTGTTATCTCTGGGTTGTTGCCCGTGCCACGTGATAGTGAGATGAGGAATAGGGAGAGAGAGCAATTAAACACGTGGCTACAGGGATGGTGCAGGCGGGAGGGATTCAGATTTCTGGATAACTGAGGCTCTTTCTGGGGAAGGTGGGACCTCTATAGACAGGATGGTCTACACTGAACCTGAGGGGCACCAATATCCTGGGGGGGAGATTTGTTTGTGCTCTTCGGGGGGGGTTAAACTAATTCAGCAGGGGCATGGGAACCTGGATTGTAGTTTTGGTGTACGGGAGATTGAGAGTATAGAGGTCAGGAGCACAGATTTGACTTCGCAGGAGAGTGCCAGTGTTCAGGTAGGTGGTTTGAAGTGTGTCTACTTCAATGCCAGGTTTTTACGAAATAAGGTAGGGGAACTGGCAGCATGGGTTGGTACCTGGGACTTCGACGTTGTGGCCATTTCAGAGACATGGATAGAGCAGGGACAGGAATGGCTGTTGCAGGTTCCGGGGTTTAGGTGTTTTAGTAATCTCAGAGAAGGGGCAAAAGAGGGGGAGGTGTGGCGCTGCTAGTCAAGGACAGTATTACGGTGGCGGAAAGGATGCTAGATGGGGACTCTTCTTCTGAGGTAGTATGGGCTGAGGTTAGAAACAGGAAAGGAGAGGTCACCCTGTTGGGAGTTTTCTATAGGCCACCTAATAGTTCTAGGGATGTAGAGGAAAGGATGGCGAAGATGATTCTGGAAAAGAGCGAAAGTAACAGGGTAGTTGTTATGGGAGACTTTAACTTTCCAAACATTGACTGGAAAAGATATATTTCGAATACATTTGATGGGTCGTTCTTTGTAGAATGTGTGCAGGAGGGTTTCCTGACACAATATGTTGACAGGCCAACAAGAGGCGAGGCCACATTGGATTTGGTTTTGGGTAATGAACCAGGCCAGGTGTTAGATCTGAAGGTAGGTGAGCACTTTGGAAACAGTGACAACAATTCGGTGACCTTTACGTTAGTGATGGAAAGGGATAAGTATACCCCGCAGGGCAAGAGCTATAGCTGGGGAAAGGGCAATTATGATGCCATTAGACATGACTTAGGATGTGTTGGTTGGAGAAGTAGGCTGCAAGGGTTGGGCACACTGGATATGTGGAGCTTGTTCAAGGAAAAGCTATTGCATGTTCTTGATAAGTACGTACCAGTCAGGCAGGGAGGAAGGGGTCGAGCGAGGGAACCGTGGTTTACCAAAGAAGTGGAATCTCTTGTTAAGAGGAAGAAGGAGGCCTATGTGAAGATGAGGCATGAAGTTTCAGTTGGGGCGCATGATAGTTACAAGGAAGCGAGGAAGGATCTAAAGAGAGAACTGAGACGAGCAAAGAGGGGACATGAGACGTCTTTGGCAGGGAGGATCAAGGAAAACCCAAAAGCTTTCTCTAGGTATGTCAGTCAATGAAGTGGTGGGAAGTTGTGTGTGGAGGCTGAGGAGATAAGCGAGATACTAAATGAATACTTTTCGTCAGTATTCACTCAAGAAAAAGATAATATTGTGGAGGAGAATGCTGAGACCCAGGCTATTAGAATAGGTGGCATTGAGGTGCGTAGGGAAGAAGTGTTGGCAATTCTGGACAATGTGAAAATAGATAAGTCCCCGGGGCCGGATGGGATTTATCCTAGGATTCTCTGGGAAGCCAGGGAAGAGATTGCTGAGCCTTTGGCTTTGATTTTTAGGTCATCATTGGCTACAGGAATAGTGCCAGAGGACTGGAGGATAGCAAATGTGGTCCCTTAGTTCAAGAAGGGGAGTAGAGATAACCCCGGTAACTATAGGCAGGTGAGCCTAACGTCTGTGGTGGGTAATGTCTTGGAGAGGATTATAAAAGATACGATTTATAATCATCTAGATAAGAATAATATGATTAGGGATAGTCAGCATGGTTTTGTGAAGGGTAGGTCATGCCTCACAAACCTTATCGAGTTCTTTGAGAAGGTGACTGAACAGGTAGACGAGGGTAGAGCAGTTGATGTGGTGTATATGGATTTCAGTAAAGCGTTTGATAACGTTCCCCACGGTCGGCTATTGCAGAAAATACGGAGGCTGGGGATTGAGGGTGATTTAGAGATGTGGATCAGAAATTGGCTAGTTGAAAGAAGACAGAGAGTGGTAGTTGATGGGAAATGTTCAGAATGGAGTTCAGTTACGAGTGGCGTACCACAAGGATCTGTTCTGGGGCCGTTGCTGTTTGTCATTTTTATAAATGACCTAGAGGAGAGCGCAGAAGGATGGGTGAGTAAATATGCAGACGACACTAAAGTCGGTGGAGTTGTAGACAGTGCGGAAGGATGTTGCAGGTTACAGAGGGACATAGATAAGCTGCAGAGCTGGGCTGAGAGGTGGCAAATGGAGTTTAATGTGGAGAAGTGTGAGGTGATTCACTTTGGAAAGAATAACAGGAATGCGGAATATTTGGCTAATGGTAAAATTCTTGGTAGTGTGGATGAGCAGAGGGATCTCGGTGTCCATGTACATAGATCCCTGAAAGTTGCCACCCAGGTTGATAGGGTTGTGAAGAAGGCCTGTGGTGTGTTGGCCTTTATTGGTAGAGGGATTGAGTTCCGGAGCCATGAGGTCATGTTGCAGTTGTACAAAACTCCAGTACGGCCGCATTTGGAGTATTGCGTACAGTTCTGGTCGCCTCATTATAGGAAGGACGTGGAAGCTTTGGAACGGGTGCAGAGGAGATTTACCAGGATGTTGCCTGGTATGGAGGGAAAATCTTATGAGGAAAGGCTGATGGACTTGAGGTTGTTTTCGTTAGAGAGAAGAAGGTTAAGAGGTGACTTAATAGAGGCATACAAAATGATCAGAGGGTTAGATAGGGTGGACAGCGAGAGCCTTCTCCCGCGGATGGAGGTGGCTAGCACGAGGGGACATAGCCTTAAAATGAGGGCTAATAGATATAGGACAGAGGTCAGAGGTGGATTTTTTACGCAAAGAGTGGTGAGGCCGTGGAATGCCCAACCTGCAACAGTAGTGAACTCGCCAACATTGAGGGCATTTAAAAATGTATTGGATAAGCATATGGATGATAAGGGCATTGTGTAGGTTAGATGGCCTTAAGTTTTTTTTCCATGTCGGTGCAACATCGAGGGCCGAAGGGCCTGTACTGCGCTGTATCGCTCTATGTTCTCTGTGTTCTATGTTCATACTCTAATGATCCACGCCCCACAACGCGGCTCCAGTCCCCACATCGCCCACGCCTCTGGTTCACAGACTCCCAGCTCTGCTCCGCCCCATTTCCCTCTCCGCTTACATCCACCTATCGCCGCACACATCCTGCCCCGGTGTCAAATTGACAGTGGGCAGCCCGGTAGCATGGTGGTTAGCATCAATGCTCCACAGCTCCAGGGTCCCAGGTTCGATTCCCGGCTAGGTCACTGTCTGTGCGGAGTCTGCACGTCCTCCCCGTGTGTGCGTGGGTTTCCTCCGGGTGCTCCGGTTTCCTCCCACAGTCCAAGGATGTGCGGGTTAGGTGGATTGGCCATGCTAAATTGCCCGTAGTGTCCTAAAAAGTAAGGTTAGGGGGGTTGTTGGGTTACGGGTATAGGGTGGGTTTGAGTAGGGTGATCATTGCTCGGCACAACATCGAGGGCCGAGTGCTGTACTGTTCTATGTTCGATGTAACCCAACCGCTCTCAATTTGCATCCAGCATCATTCCCACAAAACACTTTGGCGCCACATCTCCGGTCCCAGCCAACCCGTCGTTCCCTCTCTTCTCCGACACGATCGACCACCCACGCCTCTCCCGCAACCCCCCCCCCCCCCCCCACCCATCCCCACCGTCCGACCTGACATCGCCGCCGCCACCTGTGGTAAAATTATCCCAACCCCTCCTCTTGTCTATGCTCCGTTTCCCTCAGGTCGAAGTTAACCCGCCATCCCTTATACACTCCGGCCTGCCCCGCCCATCCCCATTCCTTCCACCCTCACCCTACTCCACTACCTCCATCCTGATCTCATCGTTTTCTGAACCAGTGCCATTTGGAACTGACCGAAACCCTTTAATTGTCCCTTTAAGATCCCCTATAAGTTAGTTCGTGCCCTGAAAATGGGGAGCTCCTTTGTTCCTGCCTCTCATGTACGATTCCTCACTGATGCAGCCGGGGGCATCCATCGCTGCTCCCAGCCAGACTGAGTGAGAGAGGTTGTCCGAAACGGGATCTTCAACGAGGGCAAATTCGTCCTGAGTCGTAATCCGCCAGATGTGTTCCTCTGATTTAATGAAGACCTCCACACTTTATTCTGTACACCATCGATAATAATGGAACAAAATGAGCATTGACCAGTTTCGATTATGATTGTTTACATTAAATTATGTTCTGGTTAGTTTGCGGGGACTTTACAGAACTAACTTTGAGAGAGTAAAATGGTTTATTTGAAGGCTTCATACATAAGAACATAAGAACTAAGAGCAGGAGGAGACCATTTGGCCCCTCGTGCCTGCTCCACGATTAAATGAGATCATGTCTGATCTTTTGTGGACTCAGCTCCACTTTCCGGCCCAGGGGTGGGCAAACTGCGGCCCGACAAAGGTTTTTATGCTGCCCGCCAATGAGGTGCCCGGAATCATAACCGGCATTTTTGAAAAGCCGCCGGGGAAAAGCTGCTGAAGTAAATGCGCTTATTGAATAAGCGCATTTACTTCAGCGGCTTTTCACCCGCGCGTAGTGGGGTGGATGAGTGTTTATTATTGATTGTAACCTGGACTCCTATTGGTCGCACACCCAACTAAACTGACCAATAATGCAGCCCCAATCATCCACCCCACTACGCGCGGATTGTATCGTTGATTCAGCGAGGCGGTGCTTCTGTCAGTGTTAATGATCAGCACAAGCAACTTGACACCTGATTTCAACAAACTGGTAAATGACTGCAGTCAGATGCATCATTCTCATTGACATTGTTCTGTTACTTACTGAGTTACTTTGTTTTTCAAATAAATGTGCTTTTTTTTCTTTAAAGACCTTTTATTTTGGCTATTTAAAATATTAATTATTTTACTTATTTTACTATTTTACTATGCGGCCCTTTAAAATTGTGAATTTCTGAATGTGGCCCTTGCACGGCAAAGTTTGCCCACCCCTGTCATAACCCTTAATGCCTTCATTCTTCATAACAATATCTATCTTCATCTTAACTATATTTAGTGAAGGAGCCTCAACTGCTTCACTGGGCAAATAATTCCATAGATACTCAGCACTTTGGGTGAAGAAGTTCTTCTTACGCTCAGTCATAAATCTACTTCCGTTTATTTTGAGGCTATGCCCCCTCGTTCTGCTTTCACCCGCTCGTGGAAACAACCTGCCCGCATCTATCCTATCTATTCCGTTCATAATTTTATATGTTTCTACAAGAAACCTCCTAAATTCCAACGAGTCTGTACTCCCAGTCTACTCAACCTCTCCTCGTAATCCAACCCCTTCAGCTTTGGTATTAACCTAGTGAATCTCCTGTGCATACACTCCAGCGCAACTACGTCCTTTCTCAGTTAAGGAGACTAAAACTGAACACAATACTCCAGGTGCGGCCGTACTAACACATTATAGATTTGCAGCATTACTTTCCTAGTCTTAAACGCCATTCCTCCAGCAATGAAGGACTAAACTCAATTTGCCTAGTTAATCACCTGTTGCACCTGCAAACCAACTTTTTCTGACTCATGCACACCCAGGTCTCTCTGTACAGCTGCATGTTTTAATATTTTATCATTGAAATAATGATCCCTTTTGCTCTTAATCCTACCAAAATGAATAACCTCACATTTGTCAACATTTTAGTCCATCTGCCAGACCCTTGCCAATTCTCTTAACCTATACAAATCCGTCTGCAGACTTCCGGTATCGTCTGCGCTTTTTGCTATATCACTCATCTTAGTGTCATCTGCAAACTTTGACACATTGCACTTGGTCCCCAACTCCAAATCATTTATGTAAATTGTGAACAATTGGGGGCCCAACACTGATCCCTGAGAGACAACACCAGCTACTGATTGCCAACCAGAAAAATACCCATTATTTCCCAAATCTTTGCTTTCTATTAATTAACAAATCCTCTATCCATGCCACTACTTTATCCTTAATGTCATGCATCTTTGTCTTATGCAGCAAGGTTTTGTTAGGCATCATGTCAAAAGGTTTCTGGATATCCAGATATACCACATCCATTGGCTCCACGTTATCTACCGCACTGGTAACGTCCTCAATAAATTCCTCTTAATTAGTGAGGCAGGACCTGCCTTTTATGAACCCATGCTGCGTCTGCCCAACGGGACAATATCCATCCAGGTGCATCGCTATTTCCCCCTTGATGATATATTCCACCATCTTCCCTGCGACTGAAGTACAGCTGACTGCCCTATAATTGCCCGCTTTCTGTTTTTAAACAGTGGTGTCACATTTGCTAATTTTCAGTGCGCCGGGTCCACCCCAGAATCTTCAGAATTTTGGTAAATTATCACTAGTGCATTTGTAATTTCCCTCCCCATCTCTTTTAGCACTCTGGGGTATATTGCTTCAGGGCCAGCAGACTTGTTAATCTTTCGACCCAGTAGCTTGTCCATCACTACCTCCTAAGTGATAACAATCATCTCAACGTCCTCACCTGTCATCGCCTCATTCCATCAGTAACTGGTCACTTTCACCAAGGGAAAGAGTTGAACCTTAGTCAATAATTATCATTGTAATTGCGAAGGCAATAATGTGCATATTAGTAGGACGGGATTTGTCTTCCAGTCCCTCTAACCTACTGATTCAGTGAATTAACCAATTCTTCAACTTTCCAACTTTCCGTCAACACACTTCCACTCTTATCACGGAAGATAAAACTTCCCACGGAATATAAAACCATTCAGTCAGTCGAGTCCGCACGGAATCTCTGAAAACAGCAGCTTACCAAGGATAACAGCCTCTCCCCTCCCCAATCCCTGTTACTGTAACCCTTCCTAACCTTTCGACAAAAGGGCATTTTCGACAATCCACCTAAACTGCACATATTTAGACACTATGAGCCAATTCAACATGGCAAATCCATCCGCGGATACAATGTGGCAATTTCGCATGATTATTCTTCCTAACCTACACATAGTTGGACAGCATGTGGCAATGCATCATGACCAATCCTTCTAACATTCACAGCTTTGGATGATGAGAGGAAACTAGAGCACCCAGCGGACTCCCACGCAGACACGGGGAGAACGGACAGTCGCCCCAGGCCAGAATTCAAACCGGAGCACGCAGGGGAAATACTTGTCGACACGGTGAGAACGTGCACATAGACAGCACTCCAAGGGTTGGAATGAATAGGTGATTCCTGGCGCTGTGAGGCAGTAGTACTGTCATGTGGGAGTGCGTTTACGAAATGGATGTTTAACCAACTTACCTTTAAAAAATGCAGTCATGTCAGAGTGTGGGTGGAGCTGGGCTTCAGCTCCCCCATTATGAAGTTTTAAATTTCAGTTTGAGGAGAAAGCTGGGAGCACCTGTGCCTTTTGCTGAGGGCTGCAGGAAGAAAACACAGAACTGGTCTGTGGATGTCTATAAATCCAAGGACTATAAATATATTGAATGTCACCTAATGTCTGTCTTTGAAGGTGCAGTCTTTTGGATGTGTAAAGGGACAGTTTGCAGGAATGGGTAGTGTTGTATTATTTTCGGGGTTATCTTTGAAGTAACGGGTGTTAAGAGATCCAGTTTTTACTTAAAAGATTAAAGTGAGCAAATTGAATAAACACAGTTTTATTTAAAAACACACGTGTCCATAATTATAATACCAAAACTGGGGAACAAGCCGTGTGCTTCAAAAGCTAACAATCCATTAAAGGGCAGGTTGGTTGAACTCCATGATATATTTCGGGGCTCTGAAGACACCACTGCCATAACAATTGGGGGCTCTAAGAGGATAAAAATCTATCTATTGAATTGGCTTTTGTGAACTTAAAGACAGTAAAGGATTGTTGCTTTCCCGGTGTGCTATTTTAGTTTCAGTGGGGTGGTTGTTGTGAACAATGGCTCTTTCGGAGGCTCAGACTTTTTTGGGGTGGACACGGTAACACGTGATACCTGACTGACAGCGACTAAAAACAGACTGTTAGGTTTGGTAAAAGCATTGCAGTTAACACTGCCTAACAAAATAAGGAAAGATGAGGTACTTAAAGTGGTATCTGCATATTTATGTTTGCCTTGATGCGTTTTGACTCTTTAGATATGGCAAAGCTGCAGTTGCAGATTAAGCAATTTGAACTTGAAAAATAATTGAAGCAACTTGGTCATGAAAAAGAATTTCAACGGCTTGATTAGGCATTGATAGAAAGAGATAGAGATAGAGAGGAAAAAGAAAAGGAGACGGAAGAAAGAATCAAAGAAAGAGATAGAGAGCAAAGGGAAAAGGAGAAAGAGTTTGAACTTCGGAAATGGCTATGAAACATGAAAATCAGTTAAAATTGGCAGACGCAAAGGGACACGTCCAGTTGGAGGAGATGGACGAGGATAGTGAGACAGAGCGTCGTAGTCGAAGACGTGGTGGGGATCTATTTAAATATGTCCAAGCATAGCCAAGGTTTGAGGAGAAGGAAATAGAAGCCTTTTTTCATTTCATTTGAGAAGGTAGCTAAACAAATGCAATGCCCACAGGACATGCGAATATTACTGATTCAAACAAAGCTGGTAGGTCGGGATAGTGAAGTGTTTGCATCACTACCGGAGGAGGTATCTGGAATGCATTAGGAAGTGAAGAATTCCATTTCAAGTGCATATGAGGTGATGCCTGAAGAATAAAGACAAAGGTTTAGAAATTGAAGGAAAGAATCTGTTCAAACATAATGGAGTTTGAAATGCTCAAACATAAAACTTTTGATAGGTGAATAAGGGCTTTGAAAATAGACCGAACGTATGAAGCTCTCAGAGAAATAATACTTTTGGAGGAGTTTAACAATTCAATTCCTGATGTAGTGAAAACTCATGTGGAAGAACAGAGGGTTGAACTGCGAGATTAGCACCATAAATGGCAGTTGATTATGAATTAGATCATAAATCAAAGATTGGTTTCCGGCATCAGTTTCAGCCAGTGAGGGACAGAAACTGGGGACATGAGAAATGCTCAAGTGGTAAAGGTACAGGTGATCTGATGGGAGACATTAAAGTAAGTGTACCTCGGATTAAAAAAGAAATCCAGGATGGTGGAAAAGAAATGAAATTTTCAAATGTTTTCACTGTAATAAACTAAGCCATGTAAAGTCACAGTGTTGGTGGTTGAAGAAGAGCACTGGGAAGGCTGATGTGGTAAAACAGAATAAGACAGTGGGATTTGTTAGAGTGGTAAAGGAAATCCCAAGGGAAGCGAAGGAGGTGCAAACGATTGTACAGCCTGTTCGTGAAGTTATTTTTAAGAAGGTGCCAGATGTCTTCAAATAATTTACTTGTGTGGGGAAAGTTTACCCATGTGTATCAGGAGAAGCAGGTAAAAAGCCAATATTTTAAGAGATACAGGTGCTAAACAAGCTTTAATTGTAAGAGATGAGGAATGATGCAGTTATGGAAGAATGTTGCCAGAAAAGTTCGTGATTCGTGGAATTCAGGGTGAGAGGAGTAGCATTCCATTATAAAAGGTAACGTTGGAAAGTCCATTGAAGAGTGCTGAAGTGTTAGTATGAGTAATAGATAAACTATCTTGTCCAGGAATACAGTTTATCTTCGGCAGTTATATAGCTGGATCGCAGGTGGGAGTGATGCCGTGGTTGACAAACCAGTGGAAAATCAGACAACCCAAGGGTTGAAGGACGAATATCCTGGGATTTTCTGGATTGTGTAGTAACAAGGTCGCAAAGTCATAGGTGAAGACAAGAGGAGAAATCAAAAAACATAGGAACATAAGAACTAGGAGCAGGAGTAGGGCATCTTACCATCGAGCCTGCTCCGCCATTCAGTGAGATCATGGCTGATCATTTTGGACACAGCTCCACTTTCCGGCCCGAACACCATAACCCTTAATCCCTTTAGAACATAGAACATAGAACAGTACAGCACAGAACAGGCCCTTCGGCCCTCGGTGTTGTGCCGAGCCATGATCACTCTACTCAAACCCACGTATCCACCCTATACCCGTAACCCAATAACCCCACCCCCACTAACCTTACTTTTTAGGACACTACGGGCAATTTAGCATGGCCAATCCACCTAACCCGCACATCTTTGGACTGTGGGAGGAAACCGGAGCACCCGGAGGAAACCCACGCAGAAACGGGGAGGACGTGCAGACTCTGCACAGACAGTGACCCAGCCGGAAATCGAACCTGGGACCCTGGAGCTGTGAAGCATTTTTATGCTAACCACCATGCTACCGTGCTGCCCTCAAAAAACTATATATCTTTATCTTAAAAACATTGAATGAAGGAGCCTCTACTGCTTTACTGGGCAAGGAATTACATCGATTCACAACCCTTTGGGTGAAGAAATTCCTCCAAATCTCAGTCCTAAATCTGCTTCCCCTTGTTATCAGGCTGCGCCCACTAGTTCTGCTTTCACCCGCCAGTGGAAATAAACCTGCCCTCACCTATCCTATCCATTCCCTTCATAGTTTTATATGTTTCTATAAACCCCCCCCCCCCCCCCCTCATCCTTCTAAATTCCAAGGAGCAGACTCCCAGTCCACTCAACATCTCCTCGTAATCCAAACCCTTCACCTCTGGGATTAACCTAGTGAATCTCGTCTGCACACCCGCCAGTGCCAGTACGTCCGTTGTCAAGTAAGGAGATAAAAAACTGAACACAATACTCCAAGTGTGGTTTCACTAATACCTTATACAATTGCAGCATATCCTCCCTAGCCTTAAACTACATCCCTCTCGCAATGAAGGACACAATTCCATTTACCTACTGAAACAGCTGTTGCACCTGTAAACCAGCATTTTGCGACACAAAGAGTGAAGATGAAGTTGAAGTGCAATTACCAGAAACGATTTTTGATTAGATGGTTGAAAAACAACAACAGGTGGAGGATGAGACGGATATTAGTAGTTCCGGAAAATTGGTGGAGTTACAAGAGAACGATGTTGAAATAAAACGGATATATCAGAAAGCATATACGGAAGAGGAATCTGAGAGTATACCAGAGTATTATGACAGTGAAAGTGAGACCTGTACATTATCATACGGATGGAAAGTTGGCAGAAGTAGTATTGCCGGTAAGGTATAGAAAGGAGGTGTTGCGAGTTGCACATGAGATACCAGAGACCACTCCAGTACGTAATATTACAGCTAAAAGGATTGTGGAGTTATTTCAACTCTTTACGAGATATGGACTACACACAGAAATTCAATCGGATCAAGGATCGAATTATACTTCAAAGTTATTCAAATAAGTTATGGGTAGCTCAGGAAAAAACTATTGAAAGCAACTGCGTCCCATTTAGAATCGCATGGAACGTTAGAAATGTTTTAAACTAATTCAGCAGGGGAATGGGTACCAAAATTGTATTCCCAGTGTACAGGATGTTGAGAGTAGTGTGGTCAGGGATAGGGTTAAAATTTCGAAAGAGGGCACCAGCAAGCAAGACGCTGGTTTACTTCAACGCGAGGAGCATCCGGAATAAGGTGGGTGAGCTTGCAGCATGGCTTGGTACATGTGATCTCCATGTTGTGGCGATATCGGAGACATGGGTAGAGCAGGGGCAGGAATGGTTGTTGCAGGTTCGAGGATTTAGATGTTTCTGTAAGAACAGAGAAGATGGAAAAAGAGGGGGTGGGTGGGTGGCACTGTTATTCAAGGAAAGTATTACGTCGGCAGAAAGGACGTTTGAGGACTCGTCTACTGAGGTAGAATGGGCCGAGATTATGAACTGGGGAGGAGAGGTCACCCTGTAGGGAGTTGTCTATAGACCTCCGGATAGTTCCAGAGATGCAGAGGAAAGGATAGCAAAGATGATACTCGACAGGAGGGTGGGTAGTTGTTATGGGGGACTTTAACTTTCCAAATATTGCCTGGAAATACTATAGTTCGAGTACTATAGATGGGTCAGTTTTTGTGCAGTGTGTGTTTCTGACACAGTATGTACACAGGCCAACAAGGGGCGAGGCCACATTGGACTTGGTACTGAGTAATGAACCTGGACAGGTGTTAGATTTAGATGTAGGTGAGCACTTTGGTGATAGTGATCACAATTCGGTTATGTTTACTTTAGCAATGGGCAGGGATATGCATATACCGCAAGGCAAGAATTATAGCTGGGGGAAAGGCAATTATAATGCTATTCGGCAAGATTTATGATGTATAGGATGGGGAAGGAAACTGCAGGGGATGGGTACAATCGAAATGTGGAGCTTTTTCAAGGAACAGCTACTGCGTGTCCTTGATAAGTATGTACCTGTCAGGCAGGGAGGAAGTTGTCCAGCAAAGGAGCCGTGGTTTACTAAGGAAGTTGACGGACTTGTCAAGAGGAAGAAGAAGGCTTACGTTACGATGAGACATGAAGGCTCAGTTAGGGCACTTGAAAGTCACAACTTAGCCAGGAAGGACCTAAAGGGAGAGTTAAGAAGAGCGAGGAGAGGACACGAAAAGTCGTTGGCGGATAGGATCAAGGAAAACCCTAAGGCTTTCTATAGGTATATCAGGAACAAAAGAATGACTAGAGTAAGATTAGGGCCAATCAAGGATAGTAGTGAAAGTTGTGTGTGGAATCAGAGGTGATAGGGGAAGCGTTAAATGGATATTTTCCGTCAGTGTTTACACTGGAGAAAGACAATGTTGTCGAGGAGAATTCTCAGGTTCAGTCGACAAGGTGGATGGAATTGGGGTTCACAAGGAGGAGCTTAGCAATTATGGAAAATGTAAAAATAGATAAGTCCCCTGGGCCAGATGGGATTATATCCTAGGATTCTCTGGGAAGCCAGGGAGGAGATTGCAGAGCCTTTGTCCTTGATCTTTATGTCGTCTTTGTCGACAGGAATAGTGCCGGAAGACTGGAGGATAGCAAATGTTGTCCCCTTGTTCAAGAAGGGGAGTAGAGACAATCCTGGTAATTATTGACCTGTGAGCCTTACTTCGGTTGTGGGTAAAATGTTGGAAAAGGTTATAAGAGATAGTGTTTATAATCATCTTGAAAAAAAACAAGTTGATTAGCGGTAGTCAACACGGTTTTGTGAACGGTCGGTCATGCCTCACAAACCTTATTGAGCTTTTTGAGAAGGTGACCAAACAGGTGGATGAGGGTAAAGCGGTTGATGTGGTTTATATGGATTTCAGTAAGGCGTTTGATAAGGTTCCCCACAGTAGGCTATTGCAGAAAATAAGTAAGTATGGGATTGAAGGTGATTTAGCGGTTTGGATCAGTAATTGGCTAGCTGAAAGAAGACAGAGGGTGGTGGTTGAGGCAAATGTTCATCCTGGAGTTCAGTTATTAGTGGTGTACCGCAAGGTTCTGTTTTGGGGCCACTGCTGTTTGTCATTTTTATAAATGACCTGGAAGAGTGTGTAGAAGGATGGGTTCGTAAATCTGCAGATGACACGAAGGTTGTGGATAGTGCTAAAGGATGTTATAGGATACAGAAGGACATAGATAAACTGCAGAGCTGGGCTGAGAGGTGGGAGATGGAGTTTAATGCTGAAAAGTGTGAGGTGGTTCACTTTGGAAGGAATAACAGAAATGCAGAGTACTGGGCTAATGGCAAGATTTTTGGTAGTGTAGATGAACAGAGAGATCTCGGCATCCAGGTACATAAATCGCTGAAAGTTGCCACCCAGGTTAATAGGGCTGTTAAGAAGGCATATGTTGTGCTTGCCTTTATCAGTAGGGGGATTGAGTTTCGGAGCCACAACGTCATGCTGCAGCTGTACAAAACTCTGGTGCGGCCGCTCCTGGAGTATGCGTGCAGTTCTGGTCTCCACATTATAGGAAGGATGTGGAAGCTTTGGCAAGGGTTCAGATGAGATTTACTAGGATATTACCTGGTATGGAGGGATGGTCTTTCGAGGAAAGGCTCAGGGACTTTAGTTTGTTTTCGTTAGAGAGGAGAAGGCTGAGAGGTGACTTAATAGAGACATATAAGATAGTCAGAAGGTTAGATAGGGTGGACAGTGAGAGTCTCTTTCCTCGGATGGTGATGACCAACACGAGGGGAAATAGCTTTAAATTGAGGGGTGGTAGATATAGGACAGATGTCAGAGGCAGTTTCTTTACTCTGAGATTAGTAGGGGTGTGGAACGCCCTGCCTGCAACAGTAGTAGATTCGCCAACTTTAAGGGCATTTAAGTGGTCACTGGATAGACATGTGGATGAAAATTGAATAGTGTAGGTCAGATAGGCTTCAGATGGTTTCACAAGTCGGCGCAACAGCGAGGGCTGATGGGCCCGTACTGCGCTGTTATGTTCTATGTTCTAATGTTCTATGTTCTATGTTGCATCAGACATTAAAGTCAATGTTGAGGGCGTATTGTTAAGATGATCCAGAGGATTGGGATCAAGGAATCCCATTCGTCTTGTTTGCAATTAAGGATGAACCTGATGAGTCTACCAAATTTAGTCCCTTTGAACAAATTTTTGGTCATGAAGTAAGAGGACCAATAAGATTGATTAAGGAAAAATTAGTGGTGAGAAATCGGAAATGACACAATTGGATTACGTGTCAAATTTTAGGGAATGTTTAAATAGAGCAGGTGAATTGTCTGGAAAAAAATTGAAAGTTGCAGAAAATGTGATGAAACGGGTTGCGGACAAGAAATCTAAAGTTCGTAGTTTTGCGAGTGGGGATAAAGTTTTAGTGTTGTTGCCAATGATAGGTGAGCCTTTAAAAACTCGGTTTTGTGGACCGTTTCAGAATTAAAGGAAATTAAGTATGGTTAATTATGTGGTAAAAACACCAGATAGAAGGAATACTCACCGAGTGTGCCATGTGAATATGCTTAAAAGGTACTTTGAACGGGAAGGAGAGAAAAAGGAGGTTTTAAAGATACTAACTCAAAGTGACGAACCAAAGCCAGATGACTGTGAATTTCCATACCTCAAAATTAAATTGGAAAATGAGGATGTTCTTAAAAATTGGAATGAATTGTTAAGTTACCTTCCAGAGGAAAAACGAACTGACCAAAAGGAGTCATTGATATCACATGGGCAAATTTGTAGAGATAAATTGGGAAGTACTAAAATGGCTAAACATGATGTAGATGTGCGAAATGCTGTTCCTATCAAACAACATCCATATGCGCAAGCAACATCCATGCCAGAGGCTAAAGTGCTTTCTTTTAAAGCAGTTCAAGGCAGGCCAGCAGCACTGTTCAATTCCCGTACCAGCCTCGCCGAACAGGCGTCGGAAAGTGGCGACTAGGGGCTTTTCACAGTAACGTCATTTGAAGCCTACTTGTGACAAAAAGCGATTTTCATTTCATGTAGACTTAACCCTTTAAAATTGGCACAGGTTAACAGAGAGATTGAGAGTCTGCTGAAAAATGGCATAATTTAAGTGGGTTGCAGGCAAAGGAGCTCCCCATCGTGATGGTACCTGAACCAGACGGTATCAGGTTACAAGACCGGACTCTTACCCTATCCCACGTTTGAAGGATTGCATTGAGAAAGTGGGACAATCTGCTTTTATTTCCTACTTCCAGACATGGAAAGAACATTTTAAACATCGTATGGAGTTCTTCGATCGACTTTAGGCCGCGGATTTAGTGATGAACCAACTCGAAAGTGAATTTGAAGACGCCCGAATCACTTTCCTTGCGGAGTTTCCGATATGCTCAAAATGAAGGGGAATAATGCGATCTCTTAGCATGCATGAATTTAATCGAACCTTTGTGTAAAATATTTGTAGCGTGATTGCTCCACTGATGGACTTGCTAAAGAAACGTCAAAAATTTCAATGACAGCGGACTTTCAACAGGCATTTGATTGCCTGACAGCTGTGGCCACCAATGTTCCTGTATTGGAGGCATGCAAGGGACTCTGTGATCAGATTGAGAGAGAGAGAGAGAGAAGAGAGAGAAATACAGCACAGAACAGACCCTTCGGCCCACGATGTTGTGCCGAACTTTTATCCTAGGTTAATCATAGAATTTTGGAAACTAAGGGCAGTTTATCATGGCCAATCCACCCAACCTGCACATCTTTGGACTGTGCGAGGAAACCGGAACACCCGGAGGAAACCCACGCACACACAGGGAGGATGTGCAGACTCCACACAGACAGTGACCCAAGTCGAAATCGAACTTGGGACCCTGGAGCTGTGAAGAAATTGTGCTATCCACAATGCTACCGTGCTGCCCTTAAGAAAAAATTAATCTACACTTCATTATTCTACCCTAATCCATGTATTTATCCAATAGCCGCTTGAAGGTCCCTAACGTTTGCGACTCAACTACTTCTACAGGCAGTGGATTCCATGCCCCCACTACGCTCTGGGTAAAGAACCTACCTCTGACATCCCCCCTATATCTTCCACCATTTATCTTAAAATCATGTCCCCTTGTAATGGTGTGTTCCGCCCGGGGAGAAAGGCACTGACTGTCTACTCTATCTATTCCCCTGATCATTTTATAAACCTCTATCAAGTCGCCCCTCATCCTTCTCCGTTCTAATGAGAAAAGGCCTAGCACCCTCAAACTTTCCTCGTAAGACCTACTCTCCATTCCAGGCAACATCTTCGTAAATCTCCTTCGCACCTTTTCCAAAGCTTCCACATCCTTCCTAAAATGAGGTGACCAGAACTGCACACAGTACTCCAAATGTGGTCTGACCAAGGTTTTGTACAGCTGCATCATCACCTCACGACACTTAAATTCAATCCCTCTGCTAATGAACTCTAGCACACCATAGGCCTTCTTCACAGCTCTATACACTTGAGTGGCAACTTTCAAAGATCGTTGAACGTAGACCCTAAGATCTCTGCTCCTCCACATTGCCAAGAACCCTACCGTTAACCCTGTATTCCGCATTCATATTTGTCCATCCAAAATGGAACAACCTCACACTTGTCAGGGTTAAATTCGATCTGCCACTTCTCAGCCCAGCTCTGCATCCTATCTATGTCTCTTCGAAGCCGACAACAGCCTTCCTCACTGTCCACAACTCCACCAATCTTCGTATCATCTGCAAATTTACTGACCCACCCTTCAACTCCCTCATCCAAGTCGTTAATGAAAATCACAAACAGCAGAGGACCCAGAACTGATCCCTGTGGCATAACACTGCTAACTGGACTCCAGGCTGAATATTTGCCATCCACAAACACTCTCTGTCTTCTATTGGTTAGCCAGTTCGTTATCCAACTGGCCAAATGTCCCACTATCCCATGCCTCCTTACATTCTGCATAAGCCTATCATGGGGAACCTTATCAAATGCCTTACTGAAATCCATGTACACCACATCCACTGCTTTACCTTCATCCTTCATCCACATGCTTGGTCACCTCCTCAAAGAAGTCAATAAGACGTGTAAGGCAATACCTGCACCTCACAAATCCGTGCTGACTATCCCTAATCAAGCAGTGTCTTTCCAGATGCTCAGAAAAACTATCCCTCACTACCCTTTCCATTACTTTGCCTACCACCGAAGTAAGACTAACTGGCCTGTAATTCCCAGGGTTATCCCGATTCCCTTTTATGATCAGGGGAACGACTTACGTCACTCTCCAATCCTCTGGTACCACCCCTGCTGACAGCGAAGATGAAAATATCATTGCCAACGGCTCTGCAATTTCATTTCTTGCCTCCCATAGAATTCTTAGATATATCCCGTCAGGCCCGGCGGACGTGTCTATCCTCAAGTTTTTCAAAATGCCCAACACATCTTGCTTCCTAACAAGTATCTCCTCGAGCTTACCAGTCTGTTTCACATGTCCTCTCCAACAATATGGCCCCTCTCGTCTGTAAATGCTGAAGAAAAATACTTGTTCAAGACCTCTCCTATCCAGACTCAATACACAACCTCCCGCTACTGTCATTGATCGGACCTACCCTCGCTCTAGTCATTCTCATATTTCTCACGTATGTGTAAAAGGCCTTGGGGTTTTCCTAATCCTACCCGACAAATATTTTTCATGCCCTCTCTTAGCACTCCTAATCCTTTTGTTCAGTTCCCTCCTGGCTATCTTGTATCCCTCCAGCGCCCTGTCTGAACCTTGTTTCCTCAGCCTTACATAAGTCGCTTTCTTCCTCTTAACAAGACATTCAACCTCTCTTGTCAACCGTGGTTCCCTCGCTCGGCCATCTCTTCCCTACCTGACAGGGACATACATATCAAAAACACGCAGTACCTGTTCCATCAACAAGACCACATTTCACTTGTGTCCTTCCCTGACAGCCTATGTTCCCAACTTATGCACTTCATTTCTTGTCTGACAGCATTGTATTTCCCCTTCCCCCAATTGTAAACATTGCCCTGTTGCACACACCTGTCCCTCTCCATTACTAAAGTGAAAGTCACAGAATTGTGGTCACTACCTCCAAAATGCTCCCCCACTAACAACTCTATCACCTGCCCTGGTTCATTACGAAGTACCAAATCCAATGTGGCCTCCCCTCTAGTCGGACAATCTACATACTGTGTTAGAAAAGCTTCCTGGACACACTGCACAAACACTACCCCATCCAAACTATTTGATCTAAAGTGTTTCCACTCAATGTTTGGGAAGATTAAGTCACCCATGACTTAAAGTTTAAGTCACCTTGTGACTTCAGCACCTTTCCAAAATCTGTTTCCCAATCTGTTCCTCCACATCTCAGCTGCTATTTGGGGGCCGATAGAAAACTCCCATCAAGGTGACTGCTCCTTTACTATTTCGGACTTCAACCCATATTACCTCAGTAGGCAGATCCCCCTCGACCTGCCTTTCTGCAGCTGTTATATTATCTCCAATTAACAATGCCTCCCCCACCTCTTTTTTCCATCCTCCCTAATCTTGTTGGAACATCTATAGCGAGTGACCTCCAACAACCATTTCTGCCCCTCTTCTATCCAAGTTTCCGTGATGGCCACCACATCGTAGTCCCAAGTACCGATCAATGCCTTAAGTTCACCCACCTTATTCCTGATGCTTCTTGCATTGAAGTATACACACTTCAACCCACCTCCTTGCCTGCAAGTACTCTCCTTTGTCAGTGTTACCTTCCCCACTGCATTCCTACGTGCTTTGGCGTCCTGAATATCGGCTTCCTTAGTTGCTGGACTATAAATCCGGTTCCCATTCCCCTGCCAAATTAGTTTAAACCCTCCCGAAGAATACTAGAAAACCTTCCCCCCAGGATATTGGTGCCCTTCCGGTTCAAATGCAACCCTTACTGCTTGTAGAGGTCCCAGCTTCCCCAGAATGCGCTATAATTTTCCAAATACCTGAAGCCCTCCCTCCTACACCTTCCCTGCAGCCACGTGATCAACCGCACTCTCTCCCTTTTCCTTGCCTCGCCATCACGTGGCACAGGCAAAAAACCTGAGATGACAACCCTGTCTGTCCTGGTCATTAACTTCCAGCCTAACTCCCTAAACATGTTTATTACCTCCACACCCGTTGTCCTACCTACGCCGTTGGTCCCAACGTGCACCACGACTTCTGGCTGAAGACCCTCCCCCTTCAGGATCCTGAAGACACGATCCGAGACATCCCTGGCCCTGGCACCCGGGAGGCAACATACATTTCGGGAGTCTCGCTCGCGACAGCAGAATCTCCTATCTATTCCCCGAACCATTGGATCTCCTATTAGTATTGCTTTTCTATGCTCCCCTTCCCTTCTGAGCCCCAGATCCAGAATCAGTGCCAGAGACCTGGCCGCTAGGGCCTTCCCCCGGTAGGTCATCCCCCCCAACAGCATCCAAAACGGTATACTTGTTTTGAAGGGGAACGGCCACGAGGGATCCCAGCACTGTCTGCCTGTTAGTTTTATTTCCCGTGACTGTAACCAGCTACTCTTGTCCAGTACCTTGGGTGTGGCTACCTCCCTGAACTCTTATCGATAACCCCATCTGCCTCCCGGATGATCCGAAGTACATCCAGCTCCAGCTCCAGTTCCCTAACACGCTCTCTGAGGAGCTGGAGTTGGGTGCACTTCCCGCAGGTATAGTCAGCGGGGACACCAGTGGTATCCCTCACCACCCACATCCTACAGGAGGAACATGCAACTTCCCTAGCCTCCATCCCCTCTTACATTACAGAATTAGCTAGCCCGTAGACCAACTGGACCTCCGCACTCCGACTCTGCTTCTAGTCAGCTGTACTCTCATGTTAACTGAAGTATCTAACTTTGAAAAGAATTGCCGAGGCGTAGTGGAATGGATGGATCATGCAGAGACTTTAGTGTTCAAAGTGACTGTCAATCGAGAAGGATTTCGGCTGGAGGAAGAAGAACAAAGAAAAATGGAATATATTATTATACCTGTTTGCGTGTGTTTTTTTTCAGCGAAAAGGTATATTTACTGTGTACATTGCCTTGTGGATGGTGCAAAAGTGAATAATGAAACCATCTTGACATTGATGGTTTATTGTTTTTCTTGGGGAGGGGTGCCATGTGAGAGTGCCTTTTAGAAATGGATTGTTGAGCAATGTACCTTTAAGAAATGCAGTGATATCAGAGTGTGGGTAGAGCTGGGCTTCAACTCGGCCATTTTGAAGTTTTTAGTTTCAGTTTGAGGAGAACGCTGGGAGTGTCTGTGTCTTTTTATGAGAGCTTCAGGAAGAAAACGCAGAACTGGCCTGTGGACGTCTGCAAATCCAAAGACGATAAATATATTAGAATTAGAATTAGAACAGTACAGCACAGAACAGGCCCTTCGGCCCTCGATGTTGTGCCGAGCAATGATCACCCTACTCAAGCCCACGTATCCACCCTATACCAGTAACCCAACAACCCCCATTAACATTATTTTTTAGGACACTAAGGGCAATTTAGCCTGGCCAATCCACCTAACCCGCACATCTTTGGACTGTGGGAGGAAACCGGAGCTCCCGGAGGAAACCCACGCACACACGGGGAGGACGTGCAGACTCCGCACAAACAGTGACCCAGCCGGGAATCGAACCTGGGACCCTGGAGCTGTGAAGCATTGATGCTAACCACCATGCTACCGTGCTGCCCCTTTTTTTTGTGACCTCATGTCTGTTTTTGAAGGTGAAGTCCTTTGGATGTGTAAAGGGATAGTTTGCAGGATTGGGGAGTGTATTACTTTAGGGGTTATCGTTGAAGTAAGGGGTGTTAAGAGATCCAATGTTTGTTTAAAAGGTTAAGTTGAGTTCATGGAATAAACATGGTTTTGTTTTAAAAACCACGTGACCATAATTGTTATGGCACACTTTGGGAAAAGCCGTGTGTTCAAAAGCCAATAATCCATTAAAGGGGAGGTTGGTTGAACTCCATGATACATTTTGTGGTTCTGAAAATACAACTCCCATAACAGTAGTAAAGGATGAGACACGACTCAGATGGCTTGCGCATCTGTAGTATATCAACCTAGTATAGATCTCACGGGATCCCATTGTCCACAGTGTTATCTATTCCCTTGAATATGTCCAAATTGTACGATGATTTACATGCTCAACGGACCATCGCGAAGTTCAAAAGTTGTTTTCAAAAGGAGAAAAAAAAAACGAGTGGCTCGCAGGACAAGGAAATATTTCAACCTTTAATGAGCTTTGTTTGGTATGGACGTAATTAATTCAAATATGCTGTCATTTTGCAGGATTCGATTGGAGTAATTTGACGCATACACATTTGATATTTACTTTAATCGATCTGTTTATTGAAGGGATAGTCCGTGCACCGTACAAGTGAGGGAAATGTAATCCGGAATATACTCTAACTCATCATTGCGGAATCTGCTTATGGTTCCGATCACAAGTCCCAGACCATGGCCATCTCAAAGAAAATAAAACCAAACCATCGCCGCTTGTCATTCAATGCCATTGAAATCACTCAATCCCCCGCCATCAACATTTTTGGGGTTTACTATTGACCAGAAACTGAGCTGGACCAGCCATATAGATATTGTTGCTACGATCGCAGGTAAAATTCTAAGAATTTTGCAACGAGTAACTCACCTCCTTTCTCCTCAAACACTGCCGACAAGGTACCAGTCGGAAGTCTGATGGGGGTATTCATCACTTGACTGGATACGTGCAGCTCCAACACTCAAGAAGGAAGACACCACGCAAGACAAAGCAGCGCGCTTGTTGAACACATCTACCCCATTTACAAACACTGACTCCGCCCACATCAACGCACAGTTACAGTTGCGTGCACCATTGACAAGATGCAGTGCAGGAAATCACTGAGTCTCCTTGTGTAGCACCATCCAAACTATGGACCACTACCTTCTAGAAGGACAAGGGCAGTATAGGAACGTCAACACTTGGAAGTTCCACTCCAAAGTCACTCAACCTCTTATGGAACAAAGAACAGAACAGCACAGTTCAGGCCCTTACGCCCACGATGTTGTGCCGACCATTTATCCTATTCTAAGGTCAACCTCACCTACTCCTCTTCAATTTACTGTTGTCCATGTGCCTATCTAAGAGCCGCTTAAATATCCCTAATGACTCTGACACCGCCATCTCTGCTTGCAGTGCATTCCAGGCACCCGCGACTCTCTGTGTAAAGAACCTACGTCTGACATCTCCCCTATACCTTCCTCCAATCACCATTAAATTGTGTCCTCTCGTGACAGCCATTACCGCCTTGGGGAAAAGTCTGTGGCTATCCACTCTATCCACGCCTCACTTCACCTTGTACACCTCTATCAAGTCACTTCTCTTCCTTCTTCGCTCCAGTCAGAAAAGCCATAGATCCCTCAGTCTTTCTTCATAAGACGTGCCCTCCATTCCACGCGCCATCCTCGTAAATCTCCCCTGTACCCACTCCAAAGTATCCACATCCTTCCTATAATGAGGCGACCAGAACAGGACAGAATATGCCAAGTGTGGTCTAACTAGTGTTTGATAAAGCTGCAGCAAAACCTCGCAGCTCTTAAACTCAATCCCCCTGTTAATAAAAGCCAACATACCGTACGCCTTATTCACAACTCTATGAACCTGGGTGGAAACTTTGAGGGAACGATGCACGTGGACTCCAAGATCCCCCTGTACCTCCACATTTCCAAGAATCCTGCTTTTTACACTGCATTCAGCATTAAAATTCGATCTTCCAAAATGAATCACTTCACATTTATCTAAATTGAATTCCATCTGCCACGTTTCAGTCCAGCTCTGCATCCAGTCAAAGTCCTGATGTAACCTGCAACAGCACTCCACACGATTTACAACTCCCCCAATCTATGTGCCATTGGCAAAAAGAACAAATAACAGAGTACAGGATCATGGTCTTCGGCCCTCCAAGCCCGTGCCGACCATGCTGCCCAACTAAATTACAATCTTCTACACTTTAGGGGCAGCACGGTAGCATGCTGGTTAGTATAAATGCTTCACAGCTCCAGGATCCCAGGTTCGATTCCCGGCTGGGTCACTGGCTGTGTGGAGTCTGCACGTCCTCCCCGTGTGTGCGTGGGTTTCCTCCGGGTGCTCCGGTTTCCTCCCACAGTCCAAAGATGTGCGGGTTCGGTGGATTGGCCATGCTAAATTGCCCGTAGTGTCCTAAAAAGTAAGGTTGGGGGGGGGGTTTGTTGGGTTACGGGTATAGGGTGGATACGTGGGTTTGAGTAGGGTGATAATTGCTCGGCACAACATCGAGGGCCGAAGGGCCTTTTCTGTGCTGTACTGTTCTATGTTCTATGTTCTACTTCCTGAGTCCGCATCCCGCCATTCCCATCCGCTTCATTTATTTGTCAATATTCGCCTTAAATGTCACTCTCGTCCCTGCTTCCACCACCTCCTCCGCCACCGAGTTCCAGGCACCCACTACGCTCTGTGTGAAAAAAACTTGCCTCGTACTTCTACTCTAAACCTTTCCTCTCGCAACTTAAACCTATGCCCCCTAGTAATTGGCCCCTATACCCTGGGGGAAAGCCTCTGACTATCCACTCTGTCTATGCCCAACATAATTTTGTAGACCTCTATCAGGTCGCCCCTCAACCTCCGTCGTTCCACAGAGAAAAACACGAGTCTATTCAACCGCTCCTCATAGCGAATGCCATCCATACGAGGCCGCAACCCGGTTGCTCTCTTATGCATCCTCTCTAATGCCTCCACGACCTTCTGGTAGTGTGGCGACCAGAATTGAACACTATATTCCAAGTGTGGCCGAACTAAGGTTCTATACAGCTGCAACATGGCTTCTCAATTCTTTTACTCAATGCCCCTGCAAATGAAGGCAACCATGCCGTATGCCTTCTTGACAGCCTTCTGCACGTATGTTGCCACTTTCTGTGACCTGTGGAGCAGGACACCTAGATCTCGCTGCCTGCCAATACTCTTTAGGGTTCGACCATTCAATGTATAGTCCCTACCTGCATTAGACCTTCCAAAATGCATTACCTCACATTTGTCCTGATTAAACCTCTCCGCCTAAGTCTAAATCCTGCTGGATCCTCTGACAGTCCTCATCGCTATCCGCAATTCCACCAACCTTTGTGTCGTCTGCAAACTTATGAATCAGACCAGTTCCATTTTCCTCCTAATCATTTATATATACGACGAACAGCAAAGGCCCCAGCACTGATCCCTGTGGAACAGCACTAGTCACAGCCCTCCAATGAGAAAATAAAACTTCCATTGCTACTCTCTGCCTTCTATGATCTAGCCAGTTCTGTATACACCTTGCCAGCTCACCCGTGATCCCGTGTGACTACACCTTTTGCACCAGTCTACATGGGGGACCTTGTCAAAGGCCTTACTGGAGTACATATAGAACATATCCACTGCCCTAGCTGCATCACTCATCTTTGTGACCTCTTCGAAAAACTCTGTCAAGTTAGTGAGACACGACATCCCCTTCACAAAACCATGCTGCCTCTCACTAATACCAATTGCTTCCAAATGGGAGTAGATCCTGTCTCGAAGAATTCGCTTCAGTAAGGCTCACCGCCTGTCGTTCCCTGGATTATCCTTGCTACCCTTCTTAAACAAAGGAACAACATTGGCTGTTCTCCAGTTCCCCGGGACATGACCGAAAGACAGTGAGAATCCAAAGATTTCTGTCAAGGCATCAGCAATTTCTGTGGCTGGCTTTGCACACTGGGCTAAATCGCTGGCATTTAAAGCAGACCAAGTCAGGCTAGCAGCACGGTTCAATTCCCGTACCAGCCACTCCGAACAGGCGCCGGAATGTGGCGACTAGGGGCTTGTCACCTGGGGACCTATCTGCCTTAATATTTTTCAAGACGCCCAATACCTCCTCTTTTTGTATCTCAATGTGACCCAGGCTATCTACACACCCTTCTGCAGACCCAACATCCGCGAATTCCTTCGCTTTGGTGATTACTGATGCAAAGTATTCATTGAGTATCTCGCCCATTTCCTCTGGCTCCACACATAGATTCCCTTGCCTGTCCTTCAGTGGGCCAACGCTTTCCCTGGCTGCCCTCTTGCTTTTATGTACGTATAAAAAGCCTTGGGAATGTCCTTAACCCTCTTTACCAATGACTTTTCGTGACCCCTTCTCGCCCTCCTGACTCCTTCCTTATTTTCCTTCCTCCTTTCCTTATATTCCACACAGGCTTCGTCTGTTCCCAGCCTTCTACCACTGACAAATGCCTTCTTTTTCTTTTTAACGTGGCCTACAATATCTCTCGTGATCCAAGGTTCCCAAAATTTGCCGTGTTTATCCTTCTTCCTCACAGAACCCTGCTGTTCCTGAATTCCTTTCAACTGACACTTGAAAGCCTCTCACATAAGTGCTATTTCCTTCAACGCCTCACTCGACAGCCTGAATATATATTGCATTTGACTCTAAAGATGCGTCTGCTTTAAAGCCTCCCAGAACACTTAGAAACTTCCCTGCATCTAAATTTATCTAAATAATTGATTAGAGTCCTTCTCCCTGAGTCCTATACCCACACTGCCTCGCTCAAGTGACACCAAGTATTTTATTGATTTATTCAAGCGTAACCAATTCGTAATTATGAAAACCATCACATCTTCTCATAGCCTTGGTTAGTCGAAGAAGAACAAATCCGACACCTCCAGTACATCATTGAAATAATAATTTCACCGTGAAAGGGAATCTATGGATTCATGAAAACATCTATCTGTGGACAGCCTTTTTTCTGCATTTTGAAGTTTGTACATTTTACTCTATTAATATATCCCTCAACTGTTTCTTTCCAAACCTTCCCCAAGCATCGCCAAAGATTTTTTTTTTTACCGAAGTCAGGAACTCAATTTCGTCCTGCTTCCTTGACAATTGCGCGAGTACTCTTGCGTTTCCTCACCATTCTTCGGCCCGTAACGCGCATTGTGGTATATTGAATAATGTCTGCTGTTCTGTGTCCACGAAGAGACAATTAATGTTCTTCCTACTGTTTTGTTTAATATGTGTGTCCTCTCTTGGAAGTTGAAGATTTTCACCATGATACTAATTTCAAGAAATGCACCCACTTCCAAATCATGTATGAACAAACAGAATAATAATGATAAGTAAATCACAGGACAGGCGCTTCGTCCCTCCAAGCCTATGCCGATCATGATATCCGAATTTAAAAAACACCTTCTGCCCCAACTCGGTTCATAGCTCTATACTTCCTCCCTATCCATTAACCCATTCAGATGTCTATTCAATGTTGCAAATGTGCCTCCTTCCACCACATCCTATGTCAGCACGTCCCAGGCAATCCACACTCTGTGTTAAATGCCTACCCCCCCCCCCCCAACACACACACACACACATCACCCTTAAACTTTCCCCCTCTGACATTCAACCTGTGCCACCTTGTCATTCACAGTTCCGGCGTTATAAAAAACCTTTGACTGTCCACCCTGTCTACGCCTCTCATAATTTTGTACTATATAAGTTCTCCCCTCAGCCTCCGACTTTCCAGAGAAAACATTTCTAGTTTATTCAATCTCTCGTCATTGCCAACGCCATCGAGACCAGTCAAATTCATAATGAACCTTCTTTAGACTCCACGTCCTTCTGAATATGCATTGACCAGAACGGCAGCAAAACTATAAATGCGGCCAAACGATGGTTTTGTACAGCTGCAACATGATATCCCACTTCGTTCACTCAATGGTTATGCAGTAAAGGCAGGCCCTCCGTACGACGTCTTAAAAACCTTGGTTACCTCTGTTGACACTTTCAGGGAACTATCATCGAGTTCATCGAATTTACAGTGCAGAAGGAGGCCATTCGGCCCAATGAGTCTGCACCGGCACTTGGAAAGAGCTCTCGACCCAAGGTCAACTCCTCCACACTATCTCCATAACCCAGTAAACCCCACCCAACACTAAAGGCAATTTTGGACACTAAGGGCAATTTATCATGACCAATCCACCTAACATCTTGTGACTGTGGGAGGAAACCGGAGCACCCGGAGGAAACCCAGGCACACACGGGGAAGATGCGCAGACTCCGCACAGACAGTGACACAAGCCGGAATCGAACCTGGGACCCTGGAGCTGTGAAGCAATTGTGCTATCCACAATGCTACCGTTCTGCCCAAACCAGCAAGCCCTGATAATGCTGTGTGTTAATGTCCCGCAGAGTTCTTCCATTTACATTATAACTCGCAGCTAGATTTGATACTCAAAAATGCATCACCTCGCATTTTTACAGGATTAAGCTCAATCTCCATAGGGAGCAACGGTGGAAGCTGAGAGCCAGGATAAACCATGTCGTCATCTCTGCTTTGTTGCCCGTGCCACGTTCGAGCGTGGCGAGGAACAGGAAGAGAGTGCAGATACACATGTGGCTGCAGAGATGGTGTAGGAGGAACGGTTTCAGTTACTTGCACAATTGGAACACATTCTGGGGGAAATGGGACCTGTACAGACAGGACGGTTTGCACCTGAACCAGAGAGGCACCAATATCATGGAAGGGACATTGTCTACTTCTGTTCGGTGGGGGGGGGGGGGGGTTAAACTAATTTGTCAGGGGGATGGGGAAACGAGCTGGAGCCTAGACGCCAGTGTTGAGAGTGGTGAGGTACTGAGGAGTCTATCAAGGTCGCAGGAGTGTACCGGCAGACAGAAAGGTGGATTGGTGTGTCTACTTTAATGCAAGGAGCATCGGGAATCAGGTAGGTAAACTTGGAGCGTGGATTGGTACTTGGGACTACGGTGTTGTGGCCATTACGGAGACATGTTTAGAACAGGGACAGTAATGGTTGTTGGAAGTTCCGGGGTATCGATGTTTCAGTGAGAGTAGGGAAGGTGGTAAAAGAGATGGAGCAGCAGCATTGTTAATCAAGAATATGTTATCGGCTGCAGAAATGTAGTTCAAGGAGATCTGCCGACTGAGGTAATATTGGCCGAACATAGAACAGTACAGCACAGAACAGGCCCTTCGGCCCTCGATGTTGTGCCGAGCCATGATCATCCTACTCAAACCCACGTATCCACCCTATACCCGTAACCCAACAACCCCCCACCCCCCCCTAACCTTACTTTTTAGGACACCGGGCAATTTAGCATGGCCAATCCACCTAACCCGCACATCTTTGGACTGTGGGAGGAAACTGAGCACCCGGAGGAAACCCACGCACACACGGGGAGGACGTGCAGACTCCGCACAGACAGTGACCCAGCCGGGAATCGAACCTCGGACACTGGAGCTGTGAAGCATTTATGCTAACCACCATGCCACCGTGCTGCCCCTTACCTACCTGCCGAAGTTAGAAATACGAAAGGAGCGCTCACGTTGTTAGGAGTTTGCTAGAGGGATGTGGAGGAAGAAATTGCAAACCCGATTCTGGATAGGTCTGGAGGTATCAGGGTATTGTCATGAGTGCTTTTAAGTTTCCAATATGGATTGAAACCTCTATAGGGCGAACAGTTCGGATGGGGCAGTTTTTGTACAGTGTGTGCAGGAGAGTTTCCTGACAAAATATGTGGATAGGTCGCCACGAGGGGAGGGGGGGCGTATTGGATTTGGTACTGGGTAATTAATTGGGCCAAGTATTCGATTTGTTTGTGCGAGAGCACTTGGAGATAGTGACCACAATTCGGGTGTATTTCACTGTTGCAATGGAAGGGAATAGGATCCTACGGTCGGGCAAGGTTTATCATTGGGGGAAGGGTAATTATGATGCGATCAGGCATGAATTAGGGAGCATACGATGGGAACAGCTACTGTCAGGAAAAGGCAGAAATGAAAAGTGGAGCTTGTTCAAGGAAAAAATACTGCGTGTCCTTGAGAGGTGTGTCCCTGTCATGCAGGGAAGAAATGACCGTTTGAGGGAAGCATGGTTTACAAAAGGAATACATGTCTTGTCAAGAGGAAAAAAGAAGCGAATGTAAGGATGAGAAAACAATTTTCAGATTTTTAGCTTAAGGGTGACAAGGTAGCAAGGAATGAGCTAAAGATGGGCTTAGGAGAGCGAGGTGGGGGTATGAGTATTAATTGGCGTGTCGGCTCGAGGAAAACTCCAAGGCTTTTTACTCTTATGTGAGAAATAAAATAATGACCAGGGTGCGGTTAGGGACGGTCAAGGACAGTCGTAGGAACTTCTGCATGGAGTCAGAAGAAATAGGAGAGGCGTTCAATGAATACCTTTCTTCAGTGTTCACCAAGGAGAGGGGCCATGTTTTTGAGGATGAGAGTGTGATACAGGCGGGTAGGCTGGAGGAGGTAGATGTTCTAAGGAAGGATGTATTAGGTATTTTGAAAAACCATGGGGTCGACATGTCCCCTGGACGAGATCGCATATATTCAAGGATTCACTCTGAGGCAAGGGATTCGATTGGAAAGCCTCTGGTTTCATCTGTGGGTCCTCACTGTCCACGGTGATTGTGCCAGAGGACTGGAGAGTGGAGAATGTTGTTCCTCTGTTCAAGGAAGGGAAGAGGAATTACCCTGGTGATCTTCGGTGATCGTTAAGTTAATGGAAAGGGTCCTCAAGGATAGGGTGTATGACGATTTGGAAAGATGCAGCTTAATCTGGGATAGTCAACACTGATTCGTTAAGGGTAAGCCTTGCCTCACCAATTTGTTTGAATTCTTTGAGGAGGTAACTAAGTGTGTAGATGAATGTAGAGCAGTTGATGTCGCATACATGGAGTTTAGTAAGATATTTGATAAGGATTCCCTTGGTCGCCTCATGAAGAAAGTAAGGAGGTGTGGGATAGAGGGAAATTTGGCCAATTGTATAAGTAACTGGCTATCTCATAGAAGACAGAGGTTGGTGGTGGATGTAAAATTTTTAGACTTTAGACCAGTTACCAGCGGTGCACCACAGTGATCAGTGCTGGATCCTCTGCTATTTGTGATTGTTATCAATTACTTGGAGGAGTGGGCTGTAGGGGTGGGTCAGTACATTTGCTGATGACACCAAGATTGGTGGAGTAGTGGATGAGGTGGAGGGCTGTTGTATGCTGCAAAGAGATATTGATAGGATGCAGAGCTGGGCCGAAAGTGGTACATGGAGTTTAACTCTGATAAGTGCGAGCTGATTCATTTTGGTAGGAAAAATCTGAATGCGGATTACAGAGTCAAATACAGGGTTCTGCGGAATGTGGAGGAACAGAGAGATTTTGGGTTCATGTCCACACACCTCTGAAGGTTGCCATTCAAGTGTATAGAGCCGGAGAAATAAGCCAATAGTGTGTTCGCATTTATTAACAGCGGTCTTGAGTTTACGAGCCGCGGGGTAATGCTGCAACTGTTCATGACCCTAGTTAGACCACATCTGGAGTATAGTGTGCAGTTCTTGTCACCTCACTCTACGAAGGATGTGGAGACATTTGAAAAGGTGCAACGGAGATTTACCAGGATGCTGTCTGGTTCGCAGGATAGGTCTTATGAGGAAAGGTTGAGGGAGCTAGGGATTTTTTCTTTCGAGCGGAGGAGGATGAGAGGCGACTTCATTGATGTTTATAAGGTGATGAGGGGGATAGACAGAGTGGACGTTCAGTCTATTTCCTCGGGTGGATTTCGCAGTTACAAGTGGGCAGCACGGTAGCATAATGGATAGCACAATCGCTTAACAGCTCCTGGGTCCCAGGTTCGATTCCGGCTTGGGTCACTGTCTGTGCGGAGTCTGCACATCTTCCCCGTGTGTGCTTGGGTTTCCTCCGGGTGCTCCGGTTTCCTCCCACAGTCCAAAGATGTGCAGGTTAGGTGGATTGGCCATGATAAATTGCCATTGGTGTCCAAAATTGCCCTTAGTGTTGGATGGGGTTCCTGGGTTGTGGGGATGGGGTGGAGGTGTTGACCTTGTGTAGGGTGCTCTTTCCGGGAGCCGGTGCAGACTCGATGGGCCGGGTGTCCTCCTTTTGCACTGTAAATTGTGTGTAAATAACTATAATGTTCAGGGCGGGTGATACAGGAGGGATGTCTGAGGTAGGTTCTTTACTCAGAGAGTGGTTAGGGTGTGGAATGGACTGCCTGCTGTGATAGTGGAGTCGGACACTTTTGGACTGTCAAGCAGTTCTAAGATAGCCACATGGAGAACACCATAATTACAGGGACCTTGATCTTGGTTTCGGACAATACTCGGCACAACATCGAACGCCGAAGGGCCTTTTCTGTTCTGTACTGTTCTATGTTGCATCTGTCATTTCTTTTTCCAAGTCTCGAATTTATCTATATCCTGTTGTGTCATCGGTCAGTCCGTGGTCTACCGTTACTCCGCCAATCTTCTTGTCATCCGCAAAATTATTAATCGGTCACCGCACGTTTTCCTCCATGACCTTTGTACATCCGGCAAACAATAGAGGTCCGGGCACTGATCACTGCGGAACACCGCCAAGTCTTCGAATGAGCAGGGAAAGAGAGTCTACATCAGTGATGATCAACTCATGTCGATGTGCGGAAGTTGCGCATAATATCAAATTTAAATGAGAGGTGCGATGTTTGGTGGGCGGAGAGATGGGTGGAATTCAGAAATTCAGCAAAGGAAATCAAGAAGTGAATAATGAAGAGGGAAAATAGAATGTGGGAGTAGACTGAAAAAACATTTAAAAGCGATGGCCAATTTATGCCCCCCCCTTCTTTTGCAAAATAAACAGCTCCGTCACCAATGCCATTGAAGGAATTGGTTTTGCACTGTAAATTCTGTGTAAATAACATCCTTACCTTCTCCAGCCGACAAGTGTCCATAGGAATGTTATTAACTGAACACTGCCAACTGAGGTGTCTCTTTCTGTATCAAGGGCAATTCAGTGCGAGCAAAAAATGTTGGCCTTGCCAGTGACTCCCACATTTAGTGAAATAATAAATAAGTATCAATTGCTTTACCTCGATTTGTAAAAGACGACGGATTTGATTAAATATTTTACATAATTCTTCGCAGGAGAAGAAACACGAAGTATCACAAGAATGTAGAAAGTCTGGGGGGAAAGGATGAGTACAGCGAAAAGAGAATCACTATGATCAGGGAAACAATTACCTGGAATGTAAATGGACTGAAGTCTTCCATATCCCTCGAAAATAAGAAGTGGGATCATTGGGTGTTGAAGGAGGTGACTCGATCGTAGTGATGGAATTGGAGGTGATCGTCTAAAATTCCCGGGACCAAGTTAAAAGCGGCTTGGGAAAGCAAAATACAGTTCATCTGTCCAAGAACGCCTGGGGGCAAACAATGTATTCTGAGAGCTTTCGTTGGGATTATTTTCGGATCATGTTTTGAAATGTAGCAGGAAATTCAAAGGACAATCATGCAGAGTCGGGATAGTTTGGAGAAACGGAAATCGCGTATGACAATTTTGTCAGGCTTCCTTGAACATATAATTAACAGGTTCGATAAAGGGTAGATGTAAAGGATCTTAATTTCCAAATGGATTCTATAAGGTGCCAAATACTAACTTCCCACACAATGCAATGGATATTGAAAATTAGCAAGGGGAGATGGATGACTAATTAACAGAAAACAAAGCAGAAATGGGCAGTGGACTTTATAGTGTCGAACATGAAGGGGAAATGTTTCATAAATGGAAAAATACTCAGGAAGATAGAAAGTCAGAGAGATATGGATGTGCAGGTTCACAATATTTGAAAGTGGCAACACAAGTGGATCAGTTAGTTAAGGAACCATATGGACTATTTACTTCATTTAACGGGGCATCGAGTATAAACACTGGCAAGTCATGCTACAGATGCATATAAACTTGGTAAGGCTGCATTTAGAATATTCCGCTTAATTCTGGCCGCTACACTACCAGAAGAATGTGGTGGTTTTGTAGACGGTACAGAAGAGGTTTATCAGAATGTTGGCTGGTCTGGAGGGTGTTAGCTATGTGCAGAGGCCGAATAGATTCGGACTGTTTTCATTAGAAAGGCGGAAGTTGAGAGATGACCTGATAGAAGTCTAGAAGATTATGCGTGGCATGGATAAAGTGGATATGCAGGCATTCTTTCCAAGGGTGGAGGGGTCAGCCATAGCTTCAAGGTCCGTGGCGCAAAGTTTACAGCAGATGTGCTGGGCATGTTTTTCACACAGAGCGTGTGCATGTCTGGAACGCGTTGCCAGGGGAGGGTGTGGTAGCAGATACATTATCAGTGTTCAAAAGTCATCTCGCCAAAAAGATGGATAGAACGGTTATAGAGGGATACGGCACGAGGAAGTTCTCACGGTTTTGGCCAAGGTTGGTATTATGACCGATACAGGCTTGTAGGGCCGAAAGGCCTGTTCCTGTGCTGTATTGTTCTTTGTTCTTTTATTGTCGTGACGTCTGCCCAGCACTAACCGCAGCTTCACATGTTACCAGAAGGTGGCAGTATGACTGTAAGAATGCCTGCATATCCACTTTATCCATGCCACGCATAATCTTCTAGACCTCTATCAGGTCATCCCTCAACTTCCGCCTTTCTAATGAAAACAGTCCGAATCTATTCGCCTCTGCACATAGCTAACACACTCCAGACCAGCCAACATTCTGATAAACCTCTTCTGTACCGTCTACAAAACCACCACATCCATTTTCTTTAGAAGATTGAGAGTCAGTTGATTCACAGACTCTCGTCCTGACAGCAGCAAGGCGGAGCATGGAAGATCTAGAGGTCCCACAAAGGGTCCTTTAATATTCTTGACCGAGACCTAGAACATGACTTGTTGGGCAGAGAGCAGAATTCAACGTCGGTCAAAAATCCTCGGCGAGGGGGTTTGGTTCTCTCGTTCAACTACTGCCTGTGGCTGAATTGGCAAATGCGTGCATTTGATTACATTTATAGCAATCAAAGATGTAACTGTTCCCTGCATAACCTCAGTTTCTAAACGTTTTGTGATCGCAGGGTTCATGTCACTGAGCAAAAATGGTGCCACGAAATGTTGATAAGCTCCTATTAATTGCAATGGAAATAATATTGTTCTGTGGATTAAAGTGGAATTGTTCTTATCACAAGCATGTTTTGTCCAAACTCATGTACTCTGAAAATAAGGTCCAGCGGATGACTCATCATGTGTCTTTTTTTCCAATTTCGGTATCTTCTCCAAACTAGGCAGGATGTTGAGTCGGGCGCTCGTGTATTTGTAGGTCAACAGTTTAAGCAAGGCTAACGTACCTCTCTGAATTCCGTTTTGAAGTACACATTTTCGAAAAATCGCCATTCTCTCCGTAAAGCTCACAAAAACAACTACCACGCCCGGGAGGGATGTCGGCTGGACGATTGAGGGAGTAATATCTGATAAATAATCGCTTTTAGCAGTGAGGCGATGCAACTCAGTAATCCCATTTAAATTGCTGTCGAACGTAAATTCAATCTCGCAATTATATCATATCAATCACCATATCCAGCACATGTGCTGTGGGGGACATTGATCATTTGTTTCTTTGCACTGAGTGCTCTATGTGGGTGCATCAGAGTGCTATAGTGAGAGTTCGATGACTGAGGGATAATAAGGGTTAATTTTTATCTAAAATCTAGTCTTTCTTTTATTTAATTAATAAACTTAACGTTGCTGTTTTGTTTAGAAGAAGGTGATTTATAATCAGCTTCAAACAAAAGTTCTACTTGCAGCTACTTGCAGCTGGAGGTTGTTAATTAGTTAATAGATTAGGCCGTTTTCAAAAGGCCAGATTCACAGTATAACGTGAGATAGCTACAGTGCAGACTTTGTTTGCACCGAGTGCGAATTTGGGTGCATTTGAGTGCTGTAGTAAGAGTTGGGTGACTGAGGGAGTTGGGTGAGGAGGGAAGTAAGTTGCTCCTTTCATTTAATTTCTCAAAGAGCGTGAAGGGAGCCGGAGTTTACCGAGAGTGCAGCTGAATGGGAGCAAGAGTCAGAGGGCGGAGTTCAGTTGTTACACAGGGAAGCTATATTCTGTAAGGGAAGTGGATGGATGCTAGAGCAGTTTCATGGTCCTCCTGTAGGATGTGCGTGGTGAGGGATACCACTGGTGTCCCTCGCTGTCTATTCCTGCAGGAAGTGCACCCAACCTCCAGCTCCTCAGAGACCGTGTTTGGAAACTAGAGCTGGATGAACGTCGCATCATCCGGGAGGCAAAGGGCTAATAGACAAGAGGTAAAGAGAGGTAACCACACGAACGGTACAGGACAAGAGTAGCTGGGTTACAGTCAGGGAAACGAAAACAAACGGGCTGAGAGTGGAGGGATCCCTCGTGGCCGTTCTCATTAAAACAAGTATACCGTTTGGATACTGTTGGAGGGGGAGATGACCTACATGGGAAGGCCCTAGCGGCCAGATCTCTCGCACTGCGTCTTACTCAGGGGCGCAAAGAGAAAAGGGAGAATGAAAAGCAACACTAACAGGAGACCAATGGTTAGCGAACAGATAGAAGGTTATGTGGTCCCGAGCGAGACTCCCGGAAGGTATGTTGCCTCCCGGATGCTAGGGCCAGGGATGTCTCGGATAGTGTCTTCCGGTTCTTTAAGGTGGAGTGTGAGCAGCCAGAAGTCGTGGTACATATTGGTACCACGACGTAGGTAGGAAAATGGGTGTGGATGTAGTAAGCGAGTTTAGGGATTTAGGCTGGAAGTTAAAAGCCAGGACAGACAGAGTTGTCATCTCTGGTTGTTGCACGTGCCACGTGATATCGAGGCTACGAATCAGGAGAGAGTGCAGTTGAAAACGTGGCTGCAGGAATGGTGTCGGAGGAGGGCTTCAGTTATTTTGATAATTGCAGCGCATTCTACGGAAGGAGGGAACTGTACAAGGTGGACGGGTTGCACCCGGACCAGAGGGGCACCAATATCCTGGGGAAGAGGTTTTCTAGAACTCTTCTGGGCGGTTTAAAATAATTTCGCTGGGGAATGCAAATCGGACATGTAGTCGAGCAACTAAGGTAGCCGACATTCAGGACGTCAATGAGAGTAGTTAGGCAGTGGGGATGGTAATGCTGACAAAGGAGAGTACTTGCAGGGACAGAGATGGGTTGAATAGTGTATACTTCAACGCAAGAAGCATCAGTAATAAGGTGAGTGAACTGAAGGCATGGATCGGTACTTGAGAATACGATGTTGTGGTCATCACGGAAAGCTGGATAAAACAGGGACCGAAACGATTGTTGGATGTTCCTGGTTACGGATGTTTCAATAAGATTAGGGAGGGTGGTAAAAGAGATGGAGGTGGGGGGGGGGGGGGGGGGGTTGCATTGTTAATTAGAGATAGTATAACAGCTGCAGAAAGTCACTTCGTGGAGGATCTGCCTGCTGCCTATGAGTTGAAGTCAGAAATAGGAAAGGAGCAGTCGTCTTGTTGGGAATTTTCCAGGCGAGATTTCAAGGAGAGCATCCAGGAGAGTTTTTTCTTAGAGAAGTATGTAAATAGTCCAACACGGGAACAGGCCCGACTGGACCTGATATTGGGGAATGATCCCGGCCAGGTGGTTGAAGTTTCAGTCGGTGTTTACTTTGGGAATAGCGATCTCAATTCCGTAAGTTTTACAATACTCATGGACAAAGATGAAAGTGGTCCTAAAGGAAGAGTGCTAAATTGGGGAAATGCCAAGTATGACAAAATTCGGCAGGAGCTAGGGAATGTGGATTGGGAACAGCTGTTTAAGCATAAAGCCACATTTGAAATGTGGGAGTCTTTTAAGGAAAGGTTGATTAGAGTGCAGGATAAACATGTCACTGTGAAAATGAGGGATAGAAATGGCAACATTAGGGAACCATGGATGACGGGCGGAATTGTGAGATTAGATAAGATGAAAAAGGAAGCATACATAAGATCTAGGCGACTTAAAACTGATGAAGCTTTGGAGGAATATCGGGAAAGTAGGACAAATATGAACCACGCAAGAAAGAGGGATAAAAGAGGTCATAAAATATCTTTGCCGAACAGGGTTAAGGAAAGGTCCCAAAGACTTTTATTCGTATATAAGGAAAAAGAGGGTAACTGGAGAAAGGATTGGCCCACTCAAAGACAATAGAGTGAATTTATGCTTGGAGGCAGAGGAAATGTGTGAGCTTCTTAATGAGTACTTTGCATCGGTATGCACCAAGGAGAGGGACATGACGGATGTTGAGGCGAGGGATTAATGTTTAAAAACTCTCAGTTAAATCGGCATGAGTAAGGGGGACGTTTTGGGCATTCTGAAGGGCGTTAAGGTTGACAAGTCCCCAGGTCCGGATGGGATCTATCCCAAGTTGCTGAGAGAAACGGGGGCGAAATAGCTGGGGCCTTAACATATATCTTTGCAGGATCCTTGAGCAAGAGTGAGGTCCCGGAGGACTGGAGAATTGCTAATGTTGTCCCTTTGTTTAAGAAGGGTAGCAGAGATAATCCAGAAAATCATAGACCTGTGAGCTTCACGTCACTGGTAGGCAGACTGTTGGAGAATATACTGTGGGATAGGATCTATTCACATTTGGAAGAAAATAGACTAATCAGTGACAGGCAGCATGGTTTTTTGCAGGGAAGGTCATGTCTTACAAACCTAAGAATTATTTGAGGATGTGACAAAGTGAATTAATGAGGGATGGGCTATAGAAGTCATATACTTGGATTTCAGTAAGGCCTTTGATAAATTTTCCCATGGCATAATTGATGGAAAAAGTGAAGTCATATGGGTTTCAGGATGTACTAGCTAGATGTATTAAGAACTGGCTGGGTTACAGGAGGCAGAGTAGTGGTGGAATGGTGTGTCTCAAAATGGTGAAAGGTGACTAGTGGTGTTTCACATATCTCCGTGCTCGGACCACTGTTGTTTGTGATATACCTAAATGACCTGGACGAAGGTATAGGTGGTCTGATTAGCAAGTTTGAAGATGATACTAAGATTTCTGGAGTTCCAGAGAGCGAGTTGGACTGACAGAATACAGCAAAATATCGGTAGATTGGAGAGCTGGGCAGAGAAATGACAGATGGAGTTTAATCCAGGCGATTGCGAGGTGATGCATTTTGCACGACCTAATTCAAGAGCGGACGAAATGGTCAATGGAGGAGTCCAAAGGAAAATTGATGTGCAGAGAGATCTGGGAGTTCAGGTCCAGTGTACCCTGAATGTGGCAACGCCGGTCGACAGTGTTCAAGAAGGCATACATCATGTTTTCCTTCATTCGACGGGGTAGTGAGTAAAAGAGTCGGAAAGTCATGTTACAGTTGTGTAGGACTTTGGTTAGGCCACATTTGGAATACTGTATGCAGTTCTGTTCGCCGCACTACCAGACAGTTGAGGATACTTTAGAGAGGGTGCAGAGGAGGTTCACCAGGATGTTGCCTGGAATGGAGGGTGCTAGCTCTGAAGAAAGGTTGAGCAGATTAGGATTGCTTTCGTGGAAATACGGAGGTTGATTGGGGCCTGACTGATGTGTACAAAATTATGAGAGGTATGGGCAGGTTGGATAGAAACAAGCTTATTCCAAGAGTGGGGGCGTCAATTACAGGGGGACACGATTGCAAAGTGAGAGGGGGAAAGCTTAAGGGAGATGTGCGTGGAAAGGTTTTTACACAGAGGGCGGTGGGTTCCTGGAACGCTTTACCAGCGGAGGTCGTAGCGACGGGAACGATAGTATCATAAAGACGCAACGAGACAGATATATGAACGGGAGGGGAACAGAGGGATGTAGATCCTTGGAAAATAGGCGACAGGTTTAGATAAAGGATCTGGATCGGCGCAGGGTGCGAGGGCCGAAGGGCCTATTCCTGTGCTGTAATTTCTTTTGTCCTTTGTTTGCTCTGTTTTGTTCTATCGGCCCCCACAATTGCAGCAGAGATGTGGAGTAACCGATTGGGAATCAGATTTTGAAACGGCGCAGAAGTCACAGGGTGACTTGAACTTTCCAAATATTGAGTGGAAACTCTTTAGATCAAATAGATTGGATGGGGTTTTGTTTATGCAGTGAGTCCAGGAAGCTTTTCTAACACAGTATATCGACTGTTCGATCAGAGGAGAGGCCATATTGGATTTGGTACTTGGTAATGAACCAAGGCAAGGATAGATTTGTTATTGCGGTAACATCTTGGAGGTAGGGACCACAGTCATGTGACTTTCACTTTAGTAATGGAGAGGGATATGTGCGTGCAATATGGCGTTGTTTACAATTGGGGTAAGGGTACACACGATGCTGTCAGACAATGAATGAAGTGCATAAGTTGGGAACATATACTGTCAGGGTCGGACACAATTGAAATGTGGAGCTTGTTCAAGGAACAGATAGTACGTGTCCCAGATACGTATCTCCCTGTCAGGCATGGAGGAGATGGTCGACTGAGGGAATCATGACAGGCGAGTGAGGTTGACTGTCTTGTTCAGGGGAAGAAGGACACTTTTGAAAGGCTGTGGAAAGAGGTTCAGACAGGGCGTTGGAGGGATACAGGACAGCCAGGAGGGAACTGAAGAAAGGGTTTAGGAGAGCTATGAGAGGGCATGAAAAATCTTTGGCTGGTACGATCAAGAAAAACCCCAGGCCTTTTACACATATGTGAGAAATATGAGAATGACTGAAGCGAGGCTAGCTCCCTTCAAGGACAGTAGCGGGAGATTGTGTATTGAGTCTGAAGAGATAGGAGAGGTCTTGAACGAGTACTTTTCTTCCGTATTTACGAATGAAATATTGTTGGAGATGACAGTGTGAAACAGACTGGTAAGCTCGAGGAGATACTTGTTTGGAATGAAGATGTGTTGGGCATTTTGAAAATCTTGAGGATTGACAAATCCCCCGGCCCTAATAGGAAACACCCATGGATTATATGGGAAGCAAGAGATGAAATTGCAGAGCAGTTGGCAATGATCTTTTCGTCCTCACTGTCAACAGGGGTGGTACTAGAGGATTGGAGAGTGGCGAATGTCGTGCCCCTGTTCAAAAAAGGGAATAGAAATAACCCTGAGAATTACAGGTCAGTTGGTCTTACTTCGATGGTAGGCAAATCAATGGAAAGCGTACAGACGGATAGGATTTCTGAGCATCTGGAAATACTCTCCTTGATTAGGGATAGTCAGCACTGATTTGTGAGGAATACGTCTTGCCTCCTTATTGAATTCTTGGATGAGGTGACCAAGCACGTGAATGATGGTTAAGCAGTGGATGTAGTGTGCACGGATTATAGTAAGGCATTTGGTAAGGTTCCCCGTGCGAGGCTTATTTGGACAATTGGATAACGAACTGCCTAACCAATAGAAGTCAGAGGGTGGTGGTGGCAAATATTCAGTCTGGAGCCGAATTACCAGTGGCGTACCGCAGAGGTCAGTTAGACATAGAACATTACAGCGCAGTACAGGCCCTTTGGCCCTCGATGTTGCGCCGACATGTGAAATCACACCAAAGCCCATCGACACTATTCCCTTATCATTCATATGTGTATTAAATGACCATTTGAATGTCGTTAGTGTTGGCGAGTCCACCACTGTTGCATGTAGGGCATTCCACGCCATTACCACTCTCTGAGTAAAGAACCGACCTCTGACATCTGTCCTATATCTATCTCCCCTCACTTTAAAGCTATATCCCGTCGTGCTAGACATCACCATCCGAATAAAAAGATTTTCACTGTCCACCATATCTTGTCTACCTCCATTAAGTCTCCTCTGCTGTTTGTCTATTTCATTAATGACTTGGATGAGGGAGTTGAAGGGTTGGTCAGTACGTTTGCGGACGATGCGAAAATTGGTGGAGTTGTGGATAGCGAGGTGTGCTGTTGTCGGCTGAAAAGAGTCATTGACAGGATGCAGAGCTGGGCTGAGAATTAGGAGATGGAATTTAACACTGAAAAGTGTGAGGTTGCCCATTTTGGAAGTGCAAATATGAATGCAGAATGCATTGTTAACGGTAGGGTTCTTGGAAATGTGGAGCAGAGAGATCTTGGGGTCTATGTTCATAGATCTTTGCAAATCTTTTGATAGAGCTGTGAAGAAGGCCTATGGCGTGCTAGCGTTCATTAGAAGAGGGAATTAATTTAGGAGCCGTGAGGTGATGATGCAGCTGTACCGAACCTTGGTGAGGCCACATTTGGAGCACTGTGTGTAGTTCTGGTGGCCTCATTTTCGTACGGATGTGGTAGCATTGGAAAAGGGGCAAAGGAGATTTACCAGGATGTTGCCTGTAATGGAGAGTAGGTCTTACGAGGAAAGTTTGATGGTGCTAGACCTTTTCTCATTAGAACGGATACGGATATGGGGCGACTGGATAGAGGTTTATAAGATAATCAGGGGAATAGATAGAGTGGGCAGTCAGATACGTTTTCCCCGGGTGGATCAACCATTACAAGCGGGCATAAATTTAAGGTGAATGGTGAAAGATATAGGGGGATGTCAGAGGTAGGTTCTTTGCCAGAGAGCATTGGAGGCATGGAATGCATTGCCTGTGGAAGTAGTTGAGTCGAAAACCTTCAATGGGGACATTCAAGAGGCTATTGGATAAGTACATGGATTACGGTAGAATGATGGGGTGTAGATTAATTTTGTTCTTAATCCAGGGCAAAATTTCGGCACAACATCGTGGGCCGAAAGGCCTGTTCTATGATGTATTTTTCTATGTTTTATGTGCTATAATGTGGTATTTATGTTGGTGCTGGTGGAAGAGACTGGTCTACAGTTCGAAGGGAAAGAGAATGTAATTTTCTACAAATATCGCTGGGCATGCACCACAAAAGCCCAGATTCATTCTCTGGAGATTTTGCTTCAGTTGCTACGACTGTATCTGATGGGATTTAAATTGTATCAATATAAATCCGGATTATAAATTTATAATGGTACAAGGAAACTATCATCCATTCTTATAAAACCACATCTGGTTCAATAATGTCTCTTCAGGGCAGGAAACATGCCGTCGTTAGATTGTGGGCACCATTTCTATCCAGACCCAAAGCAGTGTGGTTAACTCTCCACTTACCTCTGAATGCAATATGAAGTCACTCACTGAGGGGAATCAGAAGAGGCAACGAATGGTGGCCCGCTCAGCAGCAAGCGCATCAAGGAAATGAAAATTCAAGCAAGATCCAAAGTAAGTTTGATGAGAGATATGAGCACATTCGTCATTCAGAATAGAGTTTAGTCACGAGAGTTTGAATTGCCGAGTTTATCCAGGTTATCGCTTTTTATTATTGTAGCCTTACATTTCACCTGCAAAGATGAGAGCATGCTGTTCCATCTGATGTGTAAGATAAGTGTGAGGTTCCATGAACGTGCATTAAACGTCAAAAACCGGAAATGAACGTTGAAACCTGCCCCATGCATGGCCCTGCGCTCTGCAAACAGAAACAATGTCTTTGGCATTGTACCTCTTTCAATGAAACACGTACATGCGAGATAATTCTTCCCCAACACGGTGCATCGACCAACCGCCTTGGACTGTCCTTCACTGACGTTTAACGAATATTTGAGGGGAGATGAACAAAGAACAAAGAACAATACAGCACATGAACAGGCCCTTCCGCCCTCCAAGCCTGTGCCGATCACGAGTCCCATCTAGACTAACCTCCTGTGTACTTCTATGCCCCGTCTGGCCATGTGCCGATCCAGATAAGTCTTAATGGTCGCTAACTTATCTGCCTCAACCACCTCACTTGGCAGTGCATTCCAGGCCGCCACCACCCTCTGTGTAAAAACCTTGCTCCGTACATCTCCACTGAACTCCCCCCCCCCCCCTCACCTTAAACTTGTGCCCTCTTGTGATTTTCAATTCCGTCCTGGGAAAAAGCTTCCAACTGTTTACTCTAGCTATACACCTAATAATTTTATAGTCTTCTATCAGGTCGCTCCTCAGCCACCGTGTGTCTAGGGAGAACAATCCGAGTTTATTCAATCTGACCTCATAGCTAAAACCTGGTGAGCCGACAACTGATTCATCCACCTGTCAGCTGGTGAGTTTGACGATCACGACACCATATTTAAATACCAGTCCAGCAGCTTATAACACTCTCCTTGCAGGTGTTAGCAACCCAGAGGGAAAAGGCTCACAGCCTAAAGAAGAAGTCTGTTCCTCGATTCAACCATCCTCCCAGAGACCATGCCCTGCGAGGTGCCCATATCCCACTTGTAACTACACCCACTGCATCTGGTGTCTTCATTCACCCCCTTCTATCAAACAATGTTGTATACCTGTGATACCCCATTGTTTGTAAGTTTTTCATGTAACCTTCTCAAAGCCCAGTTTCACTCCCCTCATTCTTCCCGCTGCCTTTCATTATTTGTCTTCTTCTACCAGCTCCTCGCCAAACCTGCTATTTTGTGTAACCTACCAAGGCTTTGGAGAGGGCACAGAAAACCTGTCCAAAGCAACTGTGACCATCCATGCATCACTTTTCAAGCTGGAATAATGGAATCAGAATAGTGTAGAATCAGGTCATTAGACCGTCGTGTCTATACGGCCCCTCTGACAGAGCACGCCACCTTCGTGTGCCCCCCTGCCCTTGATCCGAAACATGACCTAATCTGCATATCGTGGACATTGAGGGTAAATTTAGCATGGCCAATCCACCTACCCTGCATACCTTTGGACACCACGGTGAAATTTTGCATGGTCAATGCAACACATCTGCAAACTGATCGGGTTCTGATATAGAATAAATTGTTCTTCCTTGTAATATGAAATGAAATGAAAATCGCTTATTCTCACGAGTAGGCTTCAATGAAGTTACTGTGGAAAGCCCCTAGTCGCCACATTCCGGCGCCTGTCCGGGGAGGCTGGTACGGGAATCGAACCGTGCTGCTCGCCTGCTTGGTCTGCTTTAAAAGCCAGCGATTTAGCTGAGTGAGCTAAACCAGCCCCTTTTGGCATATTTGGCATTATTTGGCATTACTTTGTCTGTCCTGGTAGTGAAATAAAACATGCACCCCGACAATACGTAAGGTTCACTCACGCCGATAGTGATGGGGGCCATCAGAATGTACGGCAGGATTTGAATTGGTTGGAGACGTGGGAGTGCGATGGCATATTGAGTTAAATCTGGAAAAATATGAGGTAATGCATTTTTCAAGATCGAATACAAACGAGAAATATAAGGTAAATGGCAGAACCCTTAAGAGTATTGACAGGAAGAGGGATCTGGGTGCACACGTAACAGGTGACTGAAAGCGGCAACTCAGTGGGAGGTTTTCTAGTAGTCTTCGGGAGGGTTTCTACTAACTTGGCAGGGGAATGGGAACCGGATCTGTAGTCCAGCAACTAAGGAAGCCGATATTCAGGACGCCAAAGCACGTAGTGATGCAGTGGGGAAGGTAACACTGACAAAGGAGAGTACTTGCAGGCATGGAGATGGGTTGGAGTGTGTAGACTTCACTGCAAGAAGCATCAGGAATAAGGTGGGTAAACTTAAGGCATTGATCGGTACTTTGGACTACGATGTGGTGGCCATCAAGGAAACTTGGATAGAAGAGGGGCAGAACTGGTCGTTGGAGGTCGCTGGCCATAGATGTTTCAACACGATTAGGGAGGATGTTAAAAGAGGTGGGGTGGCATTGTTAATTAGAGATAGTATAACTGCTGCAGAAAGGCAGTTCGAGGCCAATCTGCCCACTGAGGTAATATGGGTTGAAGTCAGAAATAGGAAAGGAGCAGTCACCTTGTTGGGAGTTTTCTATAGGCCCCCCAATAGCAGCAGAGATATGGAGGAACAGATTGGGAAAACTATTTCGGAAAGGTGCAGAAGTCACAGGGTAGTAATCATAGGTGACTACAACTTCCCAAACATTGAGTGGAAACTTTTTAGATCAAATAGTTTGGATGGGGTAGTGTTTGTGCAGTGTGTCCAGGATGCTTTTCTTTTTTTTTTTATAAATGTTTTTATTCAGTTTTCATATTTTATATTGAACAAATTACAAATTGTTAGGAGAGAAAAAAAAACAAACACGCAAAAATTAACATACATATTTACAGGTAAGCAGCTTCGTAGTAGTAACTGCGCCCCCCCCCCCCCCCCCACTCAACATGTTTATTTAGTTTGGTTTTGGGCCTTAGCTAGCCATCGAACCTCCGTAACGAACCTGTAGCCCCCCCCCCCTCCCGCTACCTTCCCCCGACTATTCTTCCTCTTGTACATTGGCCACAAATAGGTCCCGGAACAGTTGCATGAATGGCTCCCACGTTCTGTGGAAGCCGTCGTCCGACCCTCGGATGGCAAATTTGATTTTCTCCATTTGGAGAGATTCCGAGAGGTCGGACAGCCAGTCCGCAGCTCTGGGCGGTGCTGCTGACCGCCAGCCAAACAGGATTCTACGGCGGGCGATCAGGGAGGCAAAGGCAAGGGCGTCCGCCCTCCTCCCCAGGAATAGGTCTGGCTGTTCTGAAACCCCGAAGACCGCCACTATCGGGCATGGCTCCACCCTCACTCCCACCACTTTGGACATAACCTCGAAGAAGGCTGTCCAGTACTCCACGAGTCTGGGGCAAGACCAGAACATGTGGGCGTGGTTGGCCGGGCCTCTTTGGCACCGTTCACATCTGTCTTCCACCTCCGGGAAGAACCTACTCATACGGGTTCTTGTTAAGTGGGCTCTATGTACCACTTTTAGTTGCGTCAGGCTGAGCCTTGCGCACGTGGAGGTGGAGTTGACCCTATGCAGTGCTTCGCTCCAGAGTCCCCACCCTATCTCCATCCCCAGGTCGTCCTCCCATTTCCTCCTTGTTGCGTCCAGTACGGTGTCGTCCCTATCTACCAGTCGGTCATACATGTCACTACAGTTCCCTTTCTCTAGGATACTTGCGTCCAGTAGGTCTTCCAGTAGTGTCTGTCGTGGCGGTTGTGGGTACGTCCTCGTCTCCTTTCGTAGGAAGTTTTTGAGCTGCAGGTACCGTAGCTCGTTCCCCCCAGCTAGCTGAAATTTCTCTGTCAGTTCGTCCAGTGTTGCGATCCTGTCGTCCGTGTATAGGTCCCTGACTGTCAGTGTCCCCCCGTCCTGCCTCCACCTTTTGAAGGTGGCGTCAGTCAGTGCTGGTGTGAACCTATGGTTGTTGCAGATGGGAGCCCTGTTCGACATTTTGGTCAGGCCAAGTTGCTGCCGCAGTTGGTTCCAGGATTGGAGGGTGGCTGTTACCACTGGGCTGCTGGAGTGTTTTTTGGGTGGGGATGGGAGTGCTGCCGTGGCGAGGGCCCGGAGGGAGGTTCCCATGCAGGAGGCCTCCTCCGCACGCACCCAGTCAGCTTCTGGCTCCTGGATCCATCCCCTTACTCGCTCGGCTGTTGCTGCCCAGTGGTCGAATTGTAGATTCGGGAGGGCTAACCCTCCCCTGGTTTTTGTTTTTTGTAAGACCTTCTTTGGGATCCTAGCATTTTTACCCCCCCCCCCCTACGAACGCCATGATGAGTTTGTCCAGCGCTTTGAAAAAGGCCTTGGGGATGTAGATCGGAATGGATCTAAACAGGAAGAGGAACCTGGGCAGTACGTTCATTTTGATCGTCTGAACTCTCCCCGCGAGGGAGAGCGGGAGTGTGTTCCATCTTTGCAGGTCCTTTTTAACTTCCTCCGTCAGGCTGGTGACGTTCCATTTGTGGATCCCTTTCCAGTCATGGGCTATTTGGATCCCCAGGTAGCGGAATTTATGTCGGGCTTGTTCTAACGGCAGCCCCTTTAGTGCTGCCTCCCCCCCCCCCCCCCCTTGCGGGTGTACTGGGAAGATCTCACTTTTGCTCATGTTGAGTTTGTAGCCCGAGAAGGCTCCAAACTCTTTCAGGAGCGCGATGATTCCGTCCATGCTGCTTTGTGGGTCCGAGATATAGAGGAGCAGATCATCCGCATAGAGTGAGACTCTGTGCTCTCTACCTCCCCTTCGGATCCCCCTCCAATTTTTTGCTGCCCTGAGCGCGATTGCTAGCGGTTCAATTGCTAGTGCGAACAGCAGCGGGGACAGTGGGCATCCTTGTCTGGTGCCCCTGTGCAGCTGGAAGTATTGGGAGTTGGTATTGTTGGTCTGTACACTCGCCATGGGAGCGTTGTACAGGAGCTTTACCCAAGCGGTGAACACTGTTCCAAGCCCGAACCGCTCCAGTACCTCTATGAGGTATTTCCACTCGACTCTGTCGAAGGCCTTTTCTGCGTCCAGGGAGACGATCACCTCTTGTGTTCTCTCCCCGGAGGGGGTCATTATCACGTTCAGCAGGCGCCTGATGTTCGCAGTAAGCTGTCTACCTTTGACAAAGACCGTCTGGTCCTCTGTGACCACCTCAGGTACACAGTCTTCTAGCCTTTTGGCTAGGATTTTGGCCAGTATTTTGGCGTCTGCATTCAGCAGAGATATGGGTCTGTATGACCCACATTCCGTTGGGTCTTTGTCTTTCTTAGGTATCAGCGAGATTGAGGCCTGTGCTAACGTGGGTGGCAACGTGCCCCTAGCTAGCGAGTCTGTGAACATCTCCCGCAGGTGCGGGGCCAGCGCTGTCGCAAATTTTTTGTAGAAGTCCGCCGGGAATCCGTCCGGTCCCGGCGCCTTCCCCGCCTGCATGGAGCTAATGCTCTCCATGATCTCTCCCAGTGCTAGTGGTGCTTCCAGATCCCGTTTTCTGCCCTCTCCCACAACTGGTATGTCCAGTCCGTCAAGAAACCGGTTCATCCCAGCCTTCCCCGTTGGGGGCTCTGAGGTGTACAGCTCTTGGTAGAAGGCCTTGAAGGTTTTGTTAATCCTCTCTGGTTCTGTTTCCAACGTGCCTCTCGTATCTCTGATTTGCGCAATTTCTCTGCTGGCTGCATGCTTTCTCAGCTCGTGGGCCAACAGGCGGCTGGCTTTGTCTCCGTGTTCGTATAGGGCCCCGCGTGCCTGGCGGAGTTGGTGTACTGCTTTCCTGGTGGAGAGCAGGTCAAAGTTCCTTTGTAATTCTTTTCTCTCCGCCAGGAGTTCTACAGTCGGGGCCTCGGAGTATTTATGGTCTACCTCCAGTATGGAGTCGACCAGCTTCTGCCTAGCCACCCTTTCCTCCCTATCTCTTTGCACTTTGTAGGCTATGATTTCCCCTCTTAGTACGGCCTTAAGCGCTTCCCAGAACGTGGAGGGTGAGACCTCCCCGTTTTGGTTGATCTCCGTGTACTCTGCTATGGCCTGCGCTATCCTTTCGCTGAAGGCCTTGTCAGCTAGTAAGGCACCGTCCAACCTCCATTTGGGGCGCTGGGCCCTTCCCGTCTCTAGCCGCACATCCATGTAGTGTGGAGCGTGGTCTGATATCACAATTGCGGAGTATTCCACCTTGTCTATCTCTGGAAGCACCGTTTTCCCCACCACAAAGAAGTCAATTCTGGTGTACACGTTGTGTACTGGGGAGAAGAAAGAGAATTCTTTCTCCCCCGGGTGGGCGAATCTCCAGGGGTCTACTGCTCCCATCTGCTCCATATAGTGACTGAGTTCCCTTGCCATGTTTGAGGTTTTCCCCGTTCTGGGGTTTGATCTGTCCGTCGTTGGGTCCTGTACACAGTTGAAGTCCCCCCCCCCCCCCATGATTAGTCGGTGCGTCGCTATGTCCGGTATTTCTGCCATGGTCTTTTGGATGAAGCTCGTGTCGTCCCAGTTGGGCGCGTACACGTTAACTAGAACTACCGGCGCCCCATCCAGGGCCCCGCTGACCATGACATACCGTCCCCCTGGGTCCGTAACCGTCTTTGTCGCCCTAAACATTGTCCTCTTGCCAATCAGGATCGCCACCCCCCTGGCCCTTGCCCCATAACAGGAATGATAGGTTTGTCCCACCCAGCCCTTTCTTACCCGCAGTTGGTCCTGCTCCCTCAAGTGCGTCTCTTGGAGGAAGACTATGTCGGCCCTCATGTTTCTAAGGTGGGTGAGGACTCTAGATCTCTTCACTGGGCCGTTAAGTCCCCTTACGTTCCAGGTGACTATTCTGGTGGGGGGCTTCTGCCCCCTTGCTCCTGTGGGGTTAACCATATTTGTCCGGTGGACGCGCCCCTGCCCTCTGGGGTTTCCCTTTGTTAGGGGGGCGTCCAGGATGTCCACTATCACTGCTCTCCCCATGCGGTCGGGTCCCTGCGCTCCTGGGTTCCACCTTGTCCCGGGGACACCCGCCATGGCCGTCCACTGTGTGTCCGCCACGCGGGTAGTCCCCTGCACTCCGGGGGGCCCCTTCACCCACAGACCGTACTGGGTGGGTGCTTGCAGCAGTTCCCTGTTTCGAGCCCTTGTCTGTGGCACTTTGTGGCCCTATTCCCTTTCTGGCCTCTTTTATCCCTTCGCCCCTGCATTTCCCCTCCCTGGTCTCTCGCCCCCCGAGTGCCCCCCCCCCCCCGCTCTATCCCTTTCGGGGATACCCCTGTATACCCCTCCATTGCCCCTCTCTCCCCCATTCCTGTCCCCATTTGCTCTCCCACCTTTTATGGGTGATCCCCCCCCCTCCCCTGCCTGGCGCCTTCCCCCCTGTTGGGGGTGCGCTGCGGCCCTGCTCTGTTGCGCGCCCCCTTCGCTAGCTTTCCTGCTAGCACGGTGGCTCCCCTCTCGGAGGTTGCTGTCCCGCTTCCCCTCTCCCCTCTCCAGTACTCCCGTTCCCTCGTGCCGGGGCCTGGCCTCCCACCTGGAGCGGGCCCTTGGGCATTGGGTTGTTTTTCGTTCTGGGTGTTCCTGCCAGGGGGGAGGGGGCTGGCTTTGCCTCGCCCCTCCCCACCCCCCCCGTCGGCATGACGTATCTCCTTGCCATGGGCCCCTCGTCCCTACTTCCCATGGCGTTTTTCCAGCCCGTGCTCCTCGACGAATCTATTCGCCTCGGCAGGGGCTGTAAAGAAATATTCCTTGTGTTGGTATGTGACCCAGAGTTTTGCTGGGTACAGCATACCAAAACGTACTTTGTTCTTATAGAGAGCTGCTTTCGCTCTGTTGAACTCCGCCCGTCTCTTAGCTATGTCCGCTCCAAAATCCTCGTAGATTCGGATGGCGTGCCCGTCCCAATTGCAGGCTCTATTCTCCTTGGCCCAGCGCAGGATTGTCTCCCTATCCCGGTACCGGTGCAGTTTGGCTATAACTGCTCTCGGTTTTTCCCTTCCTTGGGCTTCGGGCGCAGTGACCGATGAGCTCTGTCCATTTCCGGTGGGGTGGGAAAAGTTTCCCGCCCCACTAAGGAGCCCAGCATCGCAGCCACGAATGTTGTGGGATTTCTACCCTCTATCCCCTCTGGCAGGCCCACTATCTTAATATTTTGCCTTCTCGAGCTGATCTCCTGGTCGTCTACCCTGCCCTTCAGGCTCCCCTGTGTTGCACTCAGTTTCACCATTCCCCTCTCCAGGGATATGACCCGGTCGCTCGCGTCAGTCGCTGCCTTCTCCAGCTCTTTAATGGTTGCCCCCTGGGCTTCCAGTATCTTCCCTTGGGCATCCACTTTCTTCTCCAATCTGGTCAGAACCTGCTGCACCCCTGACATGGCCCTGGTCACTGCTGCCTGTGCTGCGGCCTCTGCGTCTGCTTTTAACTCTGCCTTGATTGCCTGCAGCTGCTCCCTCACCACCTCGGCAAAGGCTTCCTTCCAATTCACGCCCCCCTCTAACCCCAGGGGAGAGGTTGCCCGCCCGTCCAGCTCTTCTAGATGCGGCGAAACATCCTTCCCGCCGCTTCGCGTGTTGACTCGTTCGCCCGAGCTGGCTTGCCCTTTGCCCTGTCTACTTCCGGTGCCCCCTTTCTCTTGGCTCCCTTCTGGCATTTTTTTCTCCCCCTTCCCCTTCATCTTTTCTTCTCTCCTTGTTCTTCTTTTCCCCCTTTTCCGCACCCTATTTTTATTTTATTTATTATTATATATCCATATATATATATATATATTTTTAAAAAAATTTATTTCCCCCCTTCTTTCCTTTACCCCTTTTCTCTTTACCAGTTTTCTTTTGGGTTTCTTTTTTTTAAAAAAAGAACAGAAATACAAGTCTCTTTTTTCTTTGTCTTCTCTCCCCACTCAACCAGGAGAGAGAGAGAGAGAGTCCCTTTGTCTCTTTGTCCTTGCCACGTGGTGGTCACTGCAGTTGGGGGGGGGGGAGGGCGAGTATGCCGGTGGTCGCTGCCGGTTGGGGGGGGGTGTCCCCGCTGCTGGTTGGGGGGGGGTGTTCCCGCTGCTGGTTGGGGGGGGTGTCCCTGCTGCTGGTTGGGGGGGGTGTCCCCGCTGCTGGTTGGGGGGGGGGTGTCCCCGCTGCTGGTTGGGAGGGGGGGGGGGCCCGCTGCTGGTTGGGGGGGGGGGGTCCCGCTGCTGGTTGGGAGGGGGGGAGGAGAGAGAAGAGGGGCCGCCGCCGCCGCACCGCTCCTGGCCCGAGTGGGGGGGGGGGGGGAAGGAGAGGGGTTGGACCTGCTGCTGCTGGGCCCCCCTGTCGCTGCCTCTCCTCTGCCGCCGCCGTCACCGCTCCTCTGCCGTCGCTGTCGCTCCTCCGCTGCCGCTCCGCTGCCGCTCCTCTGCCGTCGCTGTCGCTCCTCTGCCGTCGCTGTCGCTCCTCCGCTGCCGCTCCTCTGCCGTCGCTGTCGCTCCTCCGCTGCCGCTCCGCTACCGCTCCGCTCCTCTGCCGCTCCTCTGCCGGCGCTCCTCCTCCCCAGGATGCTTTTCTAACACAGTATGTATATTGTCCGACCAGAGGGAGGCCATATTGGATTTGGTACTTGGTAATGAACCAGGGCAGGTGATAGATTTGTTAGTGGGGGAGCATTTTGGAGGTAGTGAACACAATTCTGTGTGGGATAGGTGTGTGCAACAGGGCAAGGTTTACAATTGGGGAGGCGTAAATACAATGCTGTCAGCCAAGAATTGAAGTGCATAAGGTGGGAACATAGGCTGTCAGGGAAGGACACAAGTGAAATGTGGAACTTGTTCATGGAACAGGTACTGCGTTTTTTTGATATGTATTTGCCTGTCAGGCAGGGAAGGGATGGTCGAGTAGGGGAACCAGGGTTCACAAGAGAGGTTGAATGTCTTGTTAAGAGGATGAAGGAGACTTATGTAAGGCTGAGGAAACAAGGTTCAGACAGGGCGCTGGAGGGATACAAGAGAGCCAGGAGGGACCTGAAGAAAGGGATTAGGAGAGCTAAGAGAGGGCATGGAAAATCGTTGGCGGGTAGGCCTTTTATACATATGTGAGAAATATGAGAATAACGAGAGCGAGGGTAGGTCCGATCAAGGACAGTAGCGGGAGATTGTGTATTGAGTCTGCAGAGATAGGAGAGGCCTTGAAGAAGTATTTTTCTTCACTATTTACAAACGAGAGGGACCATATTGTTGGAGAGGACAGTGTAAAACAGACTGATAAGCTCGAGAGATACTTCTCAGGAAGGAAGATGTGTTGCGCGTTTTGAAAAACTTGAGGATAGACAAGTCCCCCGGGCCTGACGGGATATAGCCAAGGATTCTATGGGAGGCAAGAAATGAAATTGCAGAGCCGTTGGCAATGATCTTTTCATCCTCGCTGTCAACAGCGGTGGTACCAGATAATTGGAGAGTGGCGAATGTCGTGCCCCTGTTCAAAAAAAGGCAATCGGGATAAACCTGGTAATAACAAGCCAGTTAGTCTTACTTCGGTGGTAGGCAAAGTAATGGAAAGGGTACTGAGGGAGCATCTGGAATGACACTGCTTGATTAGGGATAGTCAGCACGGATTTTTGAGGGGTAGGTCTTTCCTTACAATTCTTATTGACTTCTTTGAGGAGGTGACCAAGCATGTGGATGAAGGTAAAGCAGTGGATGTGGTGTACATGGATTTTGGTAAGGCATTTGATACGGTTCCCCATGGTAGGCTTATGCAGAAAGTAAAGAGGCATGGGATAGCGGGAAATTTGGCCAGTTGGATAACGAACTGGCTAACCGATAGAAGGCAGAGAGTGGTGGTGGATGGCAAATATTCAGCCTGGAGCCCAGTTACCAGTGGCATACACAGGGATTAGTTCTGGGTCCTCTGCTGTTTGTGATTTTCATTAACGACTTGGATGAGGGAGTTGAAGGGTGGGTCAGTAAATTTGCAGATGATACGAAGATTGGTGGATTTGTGGATAGTGAGGAGGGCTGCTTTCGGCTTCAAAGAGACATAGGTAGGATGCAGAGCTGGGCTGAGAAGTGGCAGATGGAGTTTTACCCTGACAAGTGTGATTTTGTCCATTTTGAAAGGACAAATATGAATGCGGAATACAGGGTTAACGGTAGGGTTCTTGGCAATGTGGAGGAGCAGAGATCTTAGGGTCTATGTTCATCGATCTTTGAAAGTTGCCACTCAAGTGTATAGAGCTGTGAAGAAGGCCTATGGTGTGCTAGCGTTCATTAGCAGAGGGATACATTTAAGAGTCGCGAGGTGATGATGCAGCTGAAGAAAACCTTGGTCAGGCCACATTTGGAGTACTGTGTGCAGTTCTGGTCACCTCATTTTAGGAAGGATGAGGAAACTTTGGAAAAGTAGCAAAGGAGATTTACAAGTATGTTGCCTGGAATGGAGAGTAGGTGTTACGAGGAAAGGTTGAGGGTGCTAGGCATTTTCTCATTAGAACAGAGAAGGATGAGGGGCGACTTGATAGCGGTTTATCAGATGATCAGCGGAATAGATAGAGTAGACAGTCAGATACCTTTTCCCCGGGTAGAACACACCATTACAAGGGGACACAAATTTAAGATAAATGGTGGAAGATATAGAGGGGATGTCAGAGGCAGGTTCTTCATCCAGAGAGTAGTGGGCAATGGAATGCACTGCCTGTGGAAGTAGTTGAGTCGCAAACATTAGGGACCTTCAAGCGGATATTGGATAGGGAGATGGATTAGGGTAGAATAATGGAGTGTAGATTAATTTCTTCTTAAGGGCAGCACGGTAGGATTGTGGATAGTACAATTGCTTCACAGCTCCAGGTCACTGTCTGTGTGGAGTTTGCACATCCTCCCCGTGTGTGCGTGGGTTTCCTCCGGGTGCTCCGGTTTCCTCCCTCAGTCCAAAGATGTGCAGGTTGGGTGGATTGGCCATGATAAATTGCCCTTAGTGTCCCAGATTTTATGATTAACCTAGGATAAAATTTCTGCACAACATCGTGGGCCGAAGGGCCTGTTCTGCGCTTTATTTCTCTCTCAGGTGTAGAATGTTATCAAAAAGGCATATGGAAGGGCAGCACGGTGGCGCAGTGAGTTAGCCCTGCTGCTCCACGTCTTCGAGGGCTCATGTTCGATCCCGTCTCTGGGTCACTGTCTGCGTGGAGGTTGCAGGTTCTCCCCGGTTATGCGTGAGTTCCCCCTACCCCCACAGCCTAAATAGGTGCAGGCTAGGTAGATTGGTCATGGTAAATTGCTCCTGAATTGGAAATATTTAATTGGGTAACCTAAATTTTAAAAATAACATTTATGTTGCGTGCTTGCCTTCATTGGCCAGGTAATTTAGTATGACAGTTGTCAAGTCATGTTGCAGAAAAGAACCTGACTGAGAACACACTTGCTGTTCAGTTCTGGTCTCCACACTACCAGAATGCTGTGGAGGCTTTGGATGGGTTGAGAAAAGATTTACCAGAATGTCTGCTAGTATGGACGACTTTCGGTATGAACAGTTTGGAAAAACGTGATTTTTTTTTCACTGGAACTATGGAGCTTGAGAGGCGACCTGATAGAAGTCTACAAGATTATGAAGCGCATAGAACGGGTGGATTGTCTGAAGCTTATTCCCAGGGTGGAAAAGGGAGGTGGAGTGAAACCATGGAATTATTGATCAGTAAGTCTAACATCGGTAATGGAATTTGCTTAATCCACAGAAAGCAGTGGCAGGATTCGTCAGAGTGAGCATGGATTTATGAAGGGAAAATCATGTTTATCAAATGTGTTCAATTCTTTGAAGATGTAAAGAGTACGGTTGACACGAGGGAACCAGTCGATGTTGTCTATTTAGACCTGCAGAAGGCGTTTGACAAAGTCTCGCATAAGAAATGAAATGATAGGAAAATCGCTTATTGTCACAAGTAGGCTTCAAATGAAGTTACTATGAAAAGCCCCAAGTCGCCACATTCCGGCGCCTGTTCATGGAGGCCGGTCCGGGAATTGAACCGTGCTGTTGGCCTGCCTTGGTCTGCTTTCAAAGTCAGCGATTTAGCCCAGTGTGCTAAACCAGCCCCTAAAGATTAATGTGCAAAATAAATGCGCATGGGATTGGTGCAATTGTATTGAGGTGGATAGAAAACTGGTTGGCAGAGAGGAAACAAAGAGTAGGTATAATATGTTATTTTCAAATTGGCAGGAAGTAACCAATGGGGTACCATAGGTATCGCAGCTCGGACCCCAGCTATTCACAATATATATTGATGACTTGGATAAGGGAACAAAATGTAACACCTCAAAGTTTGCAGATGAGACCCAGTTGGGTGGGAGGGTGAATTGTGACGAGGATGCAGGGATCCAAGAGCACGGTCTGGACACGTTGGGCGAGAGGCCAAATCAATGACAGATGCGGTATAATTTGGGCAAATGTGAGCTTATTCACTTTCGAAGCGAAATGAGGAAGGCAGATTACTACCTGATTGGTTGTAAGTTGGGAGGGGAGTGTGCAGCGGGACGTGCGTGTCCTTGTGCACCAGTCACTGAATGTCAGCATGCAGTTGCAGGAAGCGGTAAAGAATGCTAATCGTATGTTGGCCTTCATTGCAAGAGGTTTCGGATATAGAAGCAGAAGCAGGGGTGTGTTGCTGCAATTATACAAGACGCAGGAGGAGGCCTGTTGGCCCTTCGAGCCTGCTGCTACAATCAACACGTTCATGGCCGAAAATCCAACTCAATAGTCTAATCATTTTTTAAATTCAGAGTACCCAATTCATTTTTTTTTTCAATTAAGGGGCAATTTAGTGTGGCCAATTCACCTACCTTGCACATATTTTGTTGTGGGGGCCAAACCCCACGCAAACACGGAGAGAATTTGCGTACTCTACACAGACAGTGACCCAGAGCCAGGATCGAACCTGGGACCACAGCGCCGGGGGGCAGCAGGGCTAACCCACTGCGCCATTGGGTCACCGAACTGCCCTGAATAGCCTAACCCTGCATTTTTAACAAAGCCTTTGATCCCATTTTCCCCAACTGCTGCACCCAGCCGCCTCTTCAATATATTCAACGTTTTAGCATCAACTCCTTCCTGCGGTAATGAATTCCACAGGCTCACAACGCTTTGTGTGAAGAAATAGAACATAGAACAGTACAGCACAGAACAGGACCTACGGACCTCGATATTGTGCCGAGCATTGTCCGAAATCAAGATCAAGCTATCCCACTCCCTGTCATTCTGGTGTGTTCCATGTGCCTATCCAATAACCGCTTGAAAGCTCCTGACTCCACGATCACAGCAGTCAGTCCATTCCGCACCCTAACCACTTGCTGAGAAAAGAACCTACCTCGGACATCCCTCCTATGTCACCCACCCTGAGCCTTATATTTACGCCCAATTGTAACAGTTACATGCACCCGATGTACTGGTCTCTGAACGTCCACTCTATCTATCCGCTTCATCATCTTATACACCTCTATTAAGTCGCCTCTCATCCTCCTCCACTCCAAAGAGAAAATCCCTGGCTTCCAGAACCTTTCCTCATAACACCTGTCCTGCAAACCAGGCAGCATCCTGGTAAATCTCCTTTGCACCCTTTCCAATATTTCCACATCCTTCCTATAGTGAGGTGACCAGAACTGCACACAATACTCAAAATGTGGTCTCACCAGGGTCATGTACAGTTGCCTTCTACTCGTTGGAATTTAGAAGGATGAGGGGGGATCTGATAGAAACATTTAAAATTATGAAGGGAATAGATAGGATAGATGCGGGCAGGTTGTTTCCACTGGCGGGTGACAGCAGAACTAGGGGGCATAGCCTCAAAATAAGGGGAAGTAGATTTAGAACTGAGTTTAGGAGAAACTTCTTCACCCAAAGGGTTGTGAATCTATGGAATTCCTTGCCCAGTGAAGCAGTTGAGGCTCCTTCATTACATGTTTTTAAGGTAAAGATAGGTAGTTTTTTGAAGAATAAAGGGATTAAGGGTTATGGTGTTCGGGCCGGAAAGTGGAGCTGAGTCCACAAAAGATCAGCCATGATCTCATTGAATGGCGGAGCAGGCTCGAGGGGCCAGATGGCCTACTCCTGCTCCTAGTTCTTATGTTCTTATGCCGCAAAACCCCGCGGCTCTTAAACTCAAGCCCCCTTTTAATAAACCCTAACACACCGTAGGCCTTCTTCACGGCTCTATCCACTTGAGTGGCAACCATCAGCGGTATGTGGATATGATCCCAAAGATATATCTGTTCCTCCACGTCCTACAGAACCCTGCCGTTGACCCTGTGATCCGCATTCAACGTTTTCTACAATAATGAATCACCTCGCACTTATCAGGGTTAAACTCCATCTGCCATTTTTCGACCCAGCAATGCATCCTATCAATGTCTGTCGGCAGCCTAGAACAGTCTGCACCTCATCCACTACTTCACCAATCTTGGTGTCATAATCAAATTTACTGACCCAACCTTCAGCCCCCTCCTCCAAGTCATTGATAAAAATCGCAAATAGCAGAGGACCCAGCACTGATCCATGTGGTGCACCGCTGTTAACTGGTCTCCAGTCTGAAAATGTTCCATCCACCACCTGTCTTCTATATGATAGCCAGTTACTTATTCAATTAGCCAGATTGCCCTCTATTCCACACCTCCTTACTTTATCATAAGACGACCATGGGAACCTTATCAAATGCCTCACTAAAATTAAGGTATACGACATCAACTGGTCTACACACTTAGTTACCACCTCAAAGAAGTCAATAAAATTTGTGAGACAAGACTTGACCTTCACGAATCCGGGATGACTCTGCCGGATTAATCTGCATCATTCCAAATGGTCATAAATCATATCCTTCTGGACATGTTCCATTAACTTACCGACCACCTGGGCAGTGGGTTAGCACTGCGGCCTCACGGCGCCGATGTCCCAGTTTCGATACCGGATCTGGGTCACCGTCCGTGTGGAAGTTCCGTGCCCCCCCCCCCCCCTCCCACAACCCAAAGATGTGCAGGCTAGGTTGATTTGCTACGCTAAATTACCCTTTAATTGGAAAAAAAACCAATTAGAACATAGAACAGTACAGCACAGAACAGGCCATTCGGCCCTCGATGCCGTGCCGAGCAATGATCACCACACTCAAACCCACGCATCCACCCCATACCCGTAACCCAACAACTCTCCCCCTCCCCTCAACCCCACTTTTAGGACACTACGGGCAATTTAGCTTGGCCAATCCACCTAACCCGCACATCTTTGGACGGTGGGAGGAAACCGGAGCACCCGGAGGAAACCCATGCACACACGGGGAGGACGTGCAGACTCCGCACAGACAGTGGCCCAGCCGGGAACTGAACCTGGAACCCTGGAGCTGTGAAGCATTTATGCTAACCATAATTGGGTACTCTAAGTTTCAAACAAAAAACTTACCCACCACCGAAGTAGACTGACCGGCCTATAATTACCAGGGTCATTCCTATTCCCATTCTTGAACAAAGGAATAACATTCGTCACACCCCAGTCCTCTGTAACCAAAGATCAAAGGTACAGGCTCTGCAATCTCATCCCTTGCCTCCCAAGGAATATTCCCAAGGAATCCTTGGGTATATCCCATCTGGCCCAGGGGACTTGTCGATCCTAAGGTTTTTCAAAATTGCTAATACATCGTTTCTCAGAACCTCTACCCCCTCCAGCTTCCCGCCGGGTGTGTTGTCTCCGAAATGGCCTGTCCGAAATGGTTGACCCTGAATCATCAGACTGTGACCCCTGGTTCTGGACACACCCATCATTGGAAACATCTTCCGTGCATCTACACTCTCTAGTCCGGTTAGAATTTGATAAGTCTCTATGAGATTCCCCCTCATTCTTCTGAACTCCAGCGAGAACAATACCGACCTGGTCAATCTTTCCTCATATGACAGTCCCGCCATCCCTGGAATCAGTCTGGTAAACCTTCCCTGGACTACCTCGAGAGCCAGAACATCAATCCTCAGATAAAGAGAGCACAACTACCAACTATACACCAGATGTGGGCTCATCAAGGCCCTGTACGATTGCAACAACACATCCGTGCTTCTATACTCCAAGCCTCTCGCAATGAAGGCTAAAATACCATTAGCCTTCTTTACCGCCTGCTGACCTCCAGCGACTGATGCACAGGGACACCCAGATCCCTCTCCACACTCCCCTCTCCCAATTCTTTTTTCAATTAAGGGGAAACTAAGCGTATTCAATCCACTTACCATGCACATCTTTGGGTTGTGGGGGCGAAACCCACGCAAACACGGGGACAATGTGCAAACTCCACTCGGACAGTGACCCAGAGTCGGGATTGAACCTGGGACCACGGGGTCGTTTGATAGCAGTGCTAGCATTGCACCACCGTGCTGCCCTATCGCTCCCAATTTTAACCATTCAGGTAGTAAAGTGCCTTACTGTTTTTGCTTCCAAAGCGAATAACCTCATACTGATCATCATTCACAATCCGAACTAAACGTCGAATCTAATAGATCCAGTGAATCAATTAGAGTCAGAATGGGGGAGGGGGTATGTTTTAAATATTTGGAACAACTCGGGCCCTTCAAAAGAAGAATCTAATTCCTCGCAGTAGGAACATTTAAAAAAATTGATTTAGAGTACCCGATTATGTTTCAACATTAACCAGCAATTTAGTGTGACCAAACCTTGGGTTGTGGGGGTGAAATACGTGCAGACACGGGGTTAATGTGAAAACTCCACAGAGGCAGTGACCCAGAGCCGGTATCGATCCTGGGTCCTCGGTGCCGTGAGGCAGCAGGGATAACCACTGAGCCGGTATCGATCCTGGGTCCTCGGTGCCGTGAGGCAGCAGGGATAACCACTGAGCCCACTCACAGCAGCGTAACGTTATAATAGCTGTTTTCCCCAAAAACTTAGAGCGGCATTCATTGGTTTCAGGAAGATTGCCCAGGCCAATTCATGGGGCGGTGTTCCACTGGAAATGTACGTCATATTTGGGGAGTATGGTAGCACAATTGGATAGCACAATGGCTTCACAGCGCCAGAGTCCCAGGTTCCATTCCCTGCTGGTCACTGTCTGTGTGGAGTCTGCAATTTCTCACTGTGCCTGCGTGGATTTCGTCCGGGTGCTCCGCTTTCCTCCCACAGTCCAAAGACTGGTGGATTGGCCATGATATATTGTCCATAGTGACCAAAAGGTTAGGAGGGGTTATTAGGTTCCGGGGATAGGGTCGAAGTGAGGGCTTAAGTGGGTCGGCGAAGACTGGAAGCATCGAATGACCTCCTTCTGCACTGATTCAATATTATATGGTATTGTATTCTGAAGTTCCTTCCAATATTCTCGGGACTGGTGTGCCATTAGTAGGTGGTGGAATTTGAATCAAATTAATATAAATGACGGAAGTTAAGAATTTCTTATGTAATGGTAATCCAGAAAGCTGCCATCAAGGGCCTTTACGATAGCTCAGTGGTTAGCATTACTATTGCTCAGTTGATTGAAGTGCTGTCTTATAGCGCTAGCAACACGGGTTCAATGCCATCCTTGCTTCGCTGTCTTTGTGGAGGTTGAACGTCACCGCCCCCCCCCCCCACCCCAACGTGTCCGCGTCAGATTCATCTGGGTGCTCTGGTTTCTTGCCCCAGTCCAAAGATGTGCAGGTTAGCTGAGTTAGCCTTGATAAAAATCCACTTTCGTGTCCATAGGTTGGCTGGAGCGATGGGGATATAGTGGGAGAGTTGCCATGGGCGGCTGCTCTTTCGGAGTGTCAGTGCTGTTTCGAAGTGCCAACTGTCCTCCTTCTTCACTGTAGTGATTCAATGATTTGACGATGCTCCAAATGAAAGACATCTGCCAGACTTACCTTACATGTGTTTCGGTACAGGAAGTGTTTGAGTCTTGGAATGGCCTGGCCTAGCAAGACCACATCACATAAGTTAATCATAGATCATAGAATTTACAGTGCAAAGGTGGCCATTCGGCCTATCGAGTCTGCACCGTTTCTTGGAAAGAGCACCCCACGTATGCCCACAACTCCACCCTTTCCCCGTAACCCTAACTCCACCTAACTCTGTTTATTTTTGGATTATGGGAGGAAACCATTCCACCCAGAGGAAACGCAGAGACGGATAGTACGTGCAATCTCCGCAAATACAGTGACCCAAGTCGGGAATCAAACCTGGGACCCTGGAGCTGTGAAGCAACTGTTCTAACAACTATGCTACCGTGCTGCCGAATGCCACAGCATGATGGAAATCAGGAATTATTCATAGTCTGACCCTGTCGATGTCAACACAGAGGAATCAATGACTGATCCTCAGTATTTCCATTTCATTGCGAGTTTGCAGCCTGCTGGCATTTCTGGTTGACAGCCTGTGAGGAAGAGGAACACTTTTGACCATATTGTCCGACTAAGTAAATAGAGTGTATAGGTGGAACCAGAGCAGCTGCAGAGCTTATATGCAGACACAGAATTTCCACTGGATGTTCCTGTCAGTGAATACCCTCCGCGGCCTAGCATGCAGCATAATTGATGACGTTGTTACATTTATATACTCTGTAAGTAGATTTCCACTTTGAAGAAGTTTAATGAAGGTCAGCCAATGATCCGATAGATACCGTGGGGAAGTGAAAGTTTGTGTGACAGTGTAAGGGCAACATAAGAACAACACACAGTTTTATCACATGCATCAGGCTGTGGGTTTTATAGACTAAATATAAGTGAACACCGCACCTGCTTGTTTGCAGAATAGATTTTTTTCCCCTTACATTTGATAACCATATAATCCTGTAGGTGATGCAGCGGCTGCCTTCTTTTTCCAGAGATATTCACTGACGCCCATTTTGCTGACTGAAATGATGAAATTTTAGTACTGAGAAGTGGAATTGATTTGGAGAACTTGACCCACATGTTCATTTCCATTGTCACTTCGAAAGTGCTGCTCAAATTTGAGGCTTTCGTTTGCATTTTCTCAAACAAAATTGATAAGTTGCCAGTGCAAATGTAGAGCAAAATTTATAGAATCATAGAAATGAAAGTGCAGAAGGAGGCCATTTGGCTCAACGAGTCTGCACCAGCTGTTTGAAAGAGCACCCTACCCAATACCACACCTCCACCCTATCCCCTTATCCTGACCCAACACTCAGGACAATATTGGACACGAAGGGCAATGACCAATCCACCGAACCTGCACATCTTTTGACTCTGGGACGAAACTGGAGCACCCGGAGAAAACCCACGCACACACAGGGAGAACGTGCAGACTCCGCACAGACAGTGAACCAAGCCGGGAATCTAACCTGGGACCCTGGAGCTGTGAAGCAATTTTGCTAACTACCATGCTACCGTGCTGCCCTACATGCTAGCGTGTGGCCCTCCATGCTACCGTGCTGCCTTAATGTGTTTGTTGATTGTGGCATCGGTTTCGATAACAAATTCCGTTCAAAGATTTAAGATTGAATTAGATTCCCAGTGTTCCGTTTGAAGCGAATAGACTTCTAAATGTGTTTTAAAGAGCAGGTTTGGCGGCCTGACATTTCTGGTGTCGGTGATATCCTGAATGAAAAATATAGAAGCAATGCGCCATGCACAATGTCGATCTATATAATTTAATGATCATTAAAGTGAAAATAACTGGAATACTTTTTTAGAAACGATTTACGCAGTAAAACGTCAACCAGCGAAGTTCGAAGATAAAGTGCGGTACTGTGGCACAGTGGTTAGCACTGCTGCCTGATGTGCGGCACAATGGCACAGTCGGGAGCACAGCTGATTCACGGCGCCAAGGACCCCAGCTCGTTCCCAGCCCAGGCTGACTGTCCTTGTGGAGTTTTCACATCGTCCTGTGCCTGCGTCAGTTCCACCCTACAAATCGTAGATGTGGAGTCTGTCTGTTGCTGTGGCGTTTGGAAGATCTTGCTTGGTCTCGTCGCACAGTCGAAGGTGTGCAGCTTCGGTGGATTGGCCATGCTAAAATAGTCAATGAGTGCCTGAACATGTACAGGTTAGGTAGGGGTTATAGGGCAGTGGCCAGTGTTCGGGTGTTTTTTCAGAGTGTGGGTGAATACTTGGTGGTTGAATGTTCTCGATGGTTGTATGGTCTCTTTCGGTATCATATGCATTCTATGATAAGAAGCAGCACGAGGAGGCTGCACCGTCATTCATAAACTTCATGACTTTTTTGATTATTGACTGAACTTCATCTTTCATCCTGCCTCCAGCTCATCAATCGTGCTCTCTCTGTGCATCAAAAGTTCTTGACTTACCTGCACATCAAGAATTCTGTTTATTCTGGGAGGCACCCACCGCTTAAATCTACTGTATCATTGAAACGTTGACGGCCAACTAAGAGAAGCATGTTCTCCATATCATCTTCTGATGTGGATGGACTAAAGGCCCTCAATCATGAATACCTCCAGCAATTGGTGGAAGTTCTCTCAGTATCTTTCGCATTTCAGTAAGGTCACGACGAACATGCACAATCAATCATCTAAATATTGGCCAGCCCCATCTCAACCCACCGTAGCCCCCCTCTCCGAACACCGGTGAAAATAACGAGTGACATTTTGTTCAGCTGCCTCAATTAACATCTATCCTTCCTTCAGGAAGGGGAAAACGGAACTTATGTTGTGGTGTCTCCTTTTCTATTCCATTACACTTGCAATGACCATTCTACTCGTCTTCATGATTTCTTGCTGCACCTGCAGACATTTTGCTTTTCTTCGAGGAGGAGACCCAGTCCCTCTGCATCATAATATTCGGTTGGAGCTAATCAGTGCAGTGTTCTATTATCATCTGGGATTCCCGGAGCTCACATCTTTTCATGTAGTCTTAGAACATAGGAATAGAGAAATACAGCACAGAACAGGCCCTTCGTCCCACGATGTTGTGCCGAACATTTGTCCTAGGTTAATCATAGATCATAGAATTTTCGACACTAAGGGCAATTTCTCATGGCCAATCCAAACAACCTACACATCTCTGCACTGTGGGAGGAAACCAAAGCACCGGGAGGAAACCCACGTACACGGGGAGGATGTGCAGACTCCACACAGACAGTGCCCCAAGCCGAAATCGAACCTGGGACCATGGAGTTTTGAAGCAATTGTGCTATCCACAATGCTACCGTGCCGCCCTTAATGTGCACAATGTGTGCAGGAGGGTTTCCAGACACAATATGTTGACAGGCCAACAAGAGGCGAGGCCACATTGGATTTGGTTTTGGGTAATGAACCAGGCCAGGTGTTAGATCTGGAGGTAGGTGAGCACTTTGGAAACAGTGACCACAATTCGGTGACCTTTACATTAGTGATGGAAAGGGATAAGTATACCCCGCAGGGCAAGAGTTATAGCTGGGGGAAGGGCAATTATGATGCCATTAGACATGACTTAGGATGTGTTGGTTGGAGAAGTAGGCTGCAAGGGTTGGGCACACTGGATATGTGGAGCTTGTTCAAGGAACAGCTATTGCATGTTCTTGATAAGTACGTACCAGTCAGGCAGGGAGGAAGGGGTCGAGCGAGGGAACCGTGGTTTACCAAAGAAGTGGAACCTCTTGTTAAGAGGAAGAAGGAGGCCTATGTGAAGATGAGGCGTGAAGTTTCAGTTGGGGCGCTTGATAGTTACAAGGAAGCGAGGAAGGATCTAAAGAGAGAGACGAGCAAGGAGGGGACATGAGAAGTCTTTGGCAGGTAGGATCAAGGAAAACCCAAAAGCTTTCAATAGGTATGTCAGGAATAAAAGAATGACTAGGGTAAGAGTAGGGCCAGTCAAGGACAGTGGTGGGAAGTTGTGTGTGGAGGCTGAGGAGATAAGCGAGATACTAAATGAATACTTTTCGTCAGTATTCACTCAAGAAAAAGATAATATTGTGGAGGAGAATGCTGAGACCCAGGCTATTAGAATAGATGGCATTGAGGTGCGTAGGGAAGAAGTGTTGGCAATTCTGGACAAGGTGAAAATAGATAAGTCCCCGGGGCCAGATGGGATTTATCCTAGGATTCTCTGGGAAGCCAGGGAAGAGATTGCTGAGCCTTTGGCTTTGATTTTTAGGTCATCATTGGCTACATGAATAGTGCCAGAGGACTGGAGGATAGCAAACATGGTCCCTTTGTTCAAGAAGGGGAGTAGAGATAACCCCGGTAACTATAGGCCGGTGAGCCTAACGTCTGTGGTGGGTAAAGTCTTGGAGAGGATTATAAAAGATACAATTTATAATCATCTAGATAGGAATAATATGATTAGGGACAGTCAGCATGGTTTTGTGAAGGGTAGGTCATGCCTCACAAACCTTATCGAGTTCTTTGAGAAGGTGACTGAACAGGTAGACGAGGGTAGAGCAGTTGATGTGGTGTATATGGATTTCAGTAAAGCGTTTGATAAGGTTCCCCACGGTCGTCTATTGCAGAAAATACGGAGGCTGGGGATTGAGGGTGATTTAGAGATGTGGATCAGAAATTGGCTAGTTGAAAGAAGACAGAGAGTGGTAGTTGATGGGAAATGTTCAGAATGGAGTTCAGTTACGAGTGGCGTACCACAAGGATCTGTTCTGGGGCCGTTGCTGTTTGTCATTTTTATAAATGACCTAGAGGAGGGCGCAGAAGGATGGGTGAGTAAATTTGCAGACGACACTAAAGTCGGTGGAGTTGTAGACAGTGCGGAAGGATGTTGCAGGTTACAGAGGGACATAGATAAGCTGCAGAGCTGGGCTGAGAGGTGGCAAATGGAGTTTAATGTGGAGAAGTGTGAGGTGATTCACTTTGGAAAGAATAACAGAAATGCGGAATATTTGGCTAATGGTAAAATTCTTGGTAGTGTGGATGAGCAGAGGGATCTCGGTGTCCATGTACATAGATCCCTGAAAGTTGCCACCCAGGTTGATAGGGTTGTGAAGAAGGCCTATGGTGTGTTGGCCTTTATTGGTAGAGGGATTGAGTTCCGGAGCCATGAGGTCATGTTGCAGTTGTACAAAACTCTAGTACGGCCGCATTTGGAGTATTGCGTACAGTTCTGGTCGCCTCATTACAGGAAGGACGTGGAAGCTTTGGAACGGGTGCAGAGGAGATTTACCAGGATGTTGCCTGGTATGGAGGGAAAATCTTATGAGGAAAGTCTGATGGACTTGAGGTTGTTTTCGTTAGAGAGAAGAAGGTTAAGAGGTGACTTAATAGAGGCATACAAAATGATCAGAGGGTTAGATAGGGTGGACAGCGAGAGCCTTCTCCCGCGGATGGAGGTGGCTAGCACGAGGGGACATAGCCTTAAATTGAGGGGTAATAGATATAGGACAGAGGTCAGAGGTGGGTTTTTTACGCAAAGAGTGGCGAGGCCGTGGAATGCCCTACCTGCAACAGTAGTGAACTCGCCAACATTGAGGGCATTTAAAAATTTATTGGATAAGCATATGGATGATAAGGGCATAGTGTAGGTTAGATGGCCTTTAGATTTTTTCCATGTCGGTGCAACATCGAGGGCCGAAGGGCCTGTACTGCGCTGTATCGTTCTATGTTCTAATAACAAATTAATCTGCACTCCATTATTCTACCATAATCCATGTACCTATCCAATAGCCGCTTGAATGTTCCTGACGTTTCCGACTCAACTACTTCCACAGGCAATGCATTCCATGCCTCCTCTGCTCTCTGGCAAATAACCTACCTCTGGCATCCCCCCTATATCTTTCTTAAATTTACATCCGCTTGTAATGGTTGATCCACCCGGGGAAAACGTATCTGACTGTGCACTCTATCTGTTCCCCTGATTACCTTATAAACCTCCATCAAGTCACCCCTCATCCTCCTCCGTTCTATTGAGAAAAGGCCTAGCACCCTCAACATTTCCTCTTAAGACCCACTCTCCATTCCAGGCAACATCCTGCTAAATCTCCTTTGCGCCTTTTCCAAAGCTTCCACATCCATCCTAAAAAGAGGTGACCAGAACTGCACACAGTACTCCAAATGTGGCCTTACCAAGTTTTCTACAGCTGCATCATCACCACACGGCTCTTAAACTCAATCCCGATGTTAATGAACGCCAGCACACCATAGGCCTTCTTCACAGCTCTATCCATTTGAGTGGCAACTTTCAAAGATCTATGAACATAGACCACAAGATCTCTCTGCTCCTCTACATTGCCAAGAGCCCTACCGTTAACCCTGTATTCCGCATTCATATTTGTCCTTCCAAAATTGACAAACTCACACTTGTCATGGTTAAACTCCATCGGCCACTTCTCAGCCCAACTCTGCATACTATCTGTGTCTCTTTGCAGCCGACAACAGCCCTAGTCACTATCCACAACTCCTCCAATCTTCGTATCATTTGCAAACTTACGGACCCACCCTTCAACTCCCTCATCCAAGTAATTAATGAAAATCGCAAATAGCAGAGGTGCTAGAACTGATCCCTGCGGTACGCCGCTGGTAACTGCGCTCCAGGCTGAACATTTGTCATCCACCACAACTCTCGGACTTGGTCGGGAGCCAGTTCGATATCCAATTGGCCAATGTTCCCACTATCCCATGCTCCTTACTTTCTGCATAAGTCTACCATGGGGAACCTTATCAAATGCATTACTAAAATCCATGTACACTACATCCACTGCTTAACCTTCATCCACACACTTGGTCACCTCCTCAAAGAAGTGAATACGCCTCGTAAGGCAAGAAGTACCCCTCAGAAATCGGTGCTGACTATCCCCAATCAAGCACTGTCTTTCCTGATGCTGAGAAATCCTATTCATCTGTACCCTTCCCATTAATTTGCATACCACCGAAGTAACACTAACTGGCATGTAATTCCCAGTGTTATCGCTGTTCCCTTTTTTGAACAGCGGCACGGCATTTGCCTCTCTCCAAACCCCTGGTATCATCCCTGTTGACAGTGAGGACGAGAAGATCATTGCCAACGGCTCTGTAATTTCATTTCTTGCTTCCCATTCCTTGGATATATCTCTTCAGGCCCGGGGGTCTTGTCTATCCTCAAGTTTTTCCAAAACGCCCAACACATCTTCCTTCCTAACAAGCATCTCCTCAAGCTTACCAGTCTGTTTCACACTGTCCTGCCCAACAATATGGCCCCTCTCGTTTTTAAATACTGAAGAAAAGTACTCGTTCAAAACCTCTCCTATCTCTTCAGACTCAATACACAATCTCCCGCTACTGTCCTTGACCGGACCTACCCTCGCTCTAGTCATGCTCATATTTCTCACATATGTGTAAAAGGCCTTGGGTTTTTTCTTGATTCTACCCTCCAAAGCTTTTAAATGCCCTTTATTAGCTCACCTAATCCCTTTCTTCAGTTCCCTCCTGGCTATCTTGTATCCAACCAGCGCCCTGTCTGAACCTTGTTTCCTCAGCCTTATATAAGTCTCCATCTTCCTCTTAACAAGACATTCAACCTCTCTCGTCAACCATGGTTCCCTCACTCGACCAACTCTTCCCTGCCTGACAGGGAAATGCTTATCAAAGACACGCAGAACTTGTTCCTAGAACAAGTTCCACATTTCACTTGTGTCCTTCCCTAACAGCCTATGTTCCCAATTTATGCACTTCGATTCTTGTCTGACACCATTGTATTTTCCCTTCTCCCGATTGAAAACCTTGCCCTATTGCACGCACCTATCCCTCACTATTAGTAAAGTGAAAGGCAAAGAATTGTGGTCGCTACCTCCAAAATGCTCCCCCACTAACATCTTTCACCTGCCCAGGTTCATTACCAAGTACTAAATCCAATATGGCGACACCTCTAGTCTGAAAATCTACATAGAACATAGAACATAGAACGATACAGCGCAGTACAGGCCCTTCGGCCCTCGATGTTGCACCGACATGGAAAAAATCTAAAGGCCATCTAACCTACACTATGCCCTTATCATCCATATGCTTATCCAATAAACTTTTAAATGCCCCCAATGTTGGCGAGTTCACTACTGTTGCAGGTAGGGCATTCCACGGCCTCACCACTCTTTGCGTAAAAAACCCACCTCTGACCCCTGTCCTATATCTATTACCCCTCAATTTAAGGCTATGTCCCCTCGTGCTAGCCACCTCCATCCGCGGGAGAAGTCTCTCGCTGTCCACCCTATCTAACCCTCTGATCATTTTGTATGCCTCTATTAAGTCACCTCTTAACCTTCTTCTCTCTAACCAAAACAACCTCAAGTCCATCAGCCTTTCCTCATAAGATTTTCCCTCCTTACCAGGCAACATCCTGGTAAATCTCCTCTGCACCCGTTCCAAAGCTTCCACGTCCTTCCTATAATGAGGCGACCAGAACTGTACGCAATACTCCAAATGCGGCCGTACTAGAGTTTTGTACAACTGCAACATGACCTCATGGCTCCGGAACTCAATCACTCTACCAATAAAGGCCAACACACCATAGGCCTTCTTCACAACCCTATCAACCTGGGTGGCAACTTTCAGGGATCTATGTACATGGACACCGAGATCCCTCTGCTCATCCACACTACCAAGAATTTTACCATTAGCCAAATATTCCGCATTTCTGTTATTCTTTCCAAAGTGAATCACCTCACACTTCTCCACATTAAACTCCATTTGCCACCTCTCAGCCCAGCTCTGCAGCTTATCTATGTCCCTCTGTAACCTGCAACATCCTTCCGAACTGTCTACAACTCCACCGACTTTAGTGCCATCAGCAAATTTACTCACCCATCCTTCCGCGCCCTCCTCTAGGTCATTTATAAAAATGACAAACAGCAACGGCCCCAGAACAGATCCTTGTGGTACGCCACTCGTAACTGAACTCCATTCTGAACATTTCCCATCAACTACCACTCTCTGTCTTCTTTCAACTAGCCAATTTCTGATCCACATCTCTAAATCACCCTCAATCCCCAGCCTCCGTATTTTCTGCAATAGCCGACCGTGGGGAACCTTATCAAACGCTTTACTGAAATCCATATACACCACATCAACTGCTCTACCCTGGTCAACCTGTTCAGTCACCTTCTCAAAGAACTCGATAAGGTTTGTGAGGCATGACCTACCCTTCACAAAACCATGCTGACTGTCCCTAATCATATTATTCCTATCTAGATGATTATAAATCGTATCTTTTATAATCCTCTCCAAGACTTTACCCACCACAGACGTTAGGCTCACCGGCCTATAGTTACCGGGGTTATCTCTACTCCCCTTCTTGAACAAAGGGACCACATTTGCTATCCTCCAGTCCTCTGGCACTATTCCTGTAGCCAACGATGACCTAAAAATCAAAGCCAAAGGCTCAGCAATCTCTTCCCTGGCTTCCCAGAGAATCCTAGGATAAATCCCATCCGGCCCCGGGGACTTATCTATTTTCACCTTGTCCAGAATTGCCAACACTTCTTCCCTACGCACCTCAATGCCATCTATTCTAATAGCCTGGGTCTCAGCATTCTCCTCCACAATATTATCTTTTTCCTGAGTGAATACTGACGAAAAGTATTCATTTAGTATCTCGCTTATCTCCTCAGCCTCCACACACAACTTCCCACCACTGTCCTTGACTGGCCCTACTCTTACCCTAGTCATTCTTTTATTCCTGACATACCTATAGAAAGCTTTTGGGTTTTCCTTGATCCTACCTGCCAAAGACTTCTCATGTCCCCTCCTTGCTCGTCTCAGCTCTCTCTTTAGATCCTTCCTCGCTTCCTTGTAACTATCAAGCGCCCCAACTGAAACTTGACGACTCATCTTCACATAGGCCTCCTTCTTCCTCTTAACAAGAGATTCCACTTCTTTGGTAAACCACGGTTCCCTCGCTCGACCCCTTCCTCCCTGCCTGACTGGTACGTACTTATCAAGAACATGCAATAGCTGTTCCTTGAACAAGCTCCACATATCCAGTGTGCCCAACCCTTGCAGCCTACTTCTCCAACCAACACATCCTAAGTCATGTCTAATGGCATCATAATTGCCCTTCCCCCAGCTATAACTCTTGCCCTGCGGGGTATACTTATCCCTTTCCATCACTAACGTAAAGGTCACCGAATTGTGGTCACTGTTTCCAAAGTGCTCACCTACCTCCAGATCTAACACCTGGCCTGGTTCATTACCCAAAACCAAATCCAATGTGGCCTCGCCTCTTGTTGGCCTGTCAACATATTGTGTCAGGAAACCCTCCTGCACACATTGTACCAAGAATGACCCATCTAATGTACTCGGACTATATCTTTTCCAGTCAATATTTGGAAAGTTAAAGTCTCCCATAACAACTACCCTGTTACTTTCGCTCTTTCCCAGAATCATCTTCGCCATCCTTTCCTCTACATCCCTAGAACTATTAGGTGGCCTATAGAAAACTCCCAACAGGGTGACCTCTCCTTTCCTATTTCTAACCTCAGCCCATACTACCTCGGAAGAAGAGTCCCCATCTAGCATCCTTTCCGCCACCGTAATACTGTCCTTGACTAGCAGCGCCACACCTCCCCCTCTTTTGCCCCCTTCTCTGAGCTTACTAAAACACCTAAACCCCGGAACCTGCAACAACCATTCCTGTCCCTGCTCTATCCATGTCTCTGAAATGGCCACAACATCGAAGTCCCAGGTACCAACCCATGCTGCCAGTTCCCCTACCTTATTTCGTATACTCCTGCCATTGAAGTAGACACACTTCAAACCACCTACCTGAACACTGGCACCCTCCTGCGAAGTCAAATCTGTGCTCCTGACCTCTATACTCTCAATCTCCCGTACCCCAAAACTACAATCCAGGTTCCCATGCATAGTGTGAGAAAAGCTTCCTTGACACACTGCACAAACACTACCCCATCCAAATTATTTGATCTAAAGAGTTTCCACTCAATGTTTGGGAAGTTGAAGTCACCCTACCCTGTGACTTCTGCATCTTTTCAAAATATGTTTCCCAATCTGTTCCTCCACATCTCTGCTGCCATTGGCGGGCCTATAGAAAACTCCCAACAAGGTGACTGCTCATAGAACATAGAACGATACAGCGCAGTACAGGCCCTTCGGCCCTCGATGTTGCACCGACATGGAAAAAAAAAAAACTAAAGGCCATCTAACCTACACTATGCCCTTATCATCCATATGCTTATCCAATAAATTTTTAAATGCCCTCAATGTTGGCGAGTTCACTACTGTTGCAGGTAGGGCATTCCACGGCCTCACCACTCTTTGCGTAAAAACCCCACCTCTGACCTCTGTCCTATATCTATTACCCTCAATTTAAGGCCATGTCCCCTCGTGCTAGCCACCTCCATCCGCGGGAGAAGGCTCTCGCTGTCCACTCTATCTAACCCTCTGATCATTTTGTATGCCTCTATTAAGTCACCTCTTAACCTTCTTCTCTCCAACGAAAACAACCTCAAGTCCATCAGCCTTTCCTCATAAGATTTTCCCTCCATACCAGGCAACATCCTGGTAAATCTCCTCTGCACCCGTTCCAAAGCTTCCACGTCCTTCCTATAATGAGGCGACCAGAACTGCACGCAATACTCCAAATGCGGCCGTACCAGAGTTTGGTACAGCTGCATCATGACCCCATGGCTCCGGAACTCAATCCCTCTACCAATAAAGGCCAACACACCATAGGCCTTCTTCACAACCCTATCAACCTGGGTGGCAACTTTCAGGGATCTATGTACATGGACACCGAGATCCCTCTGCTCATCCACACTACCAAGAATTTTACCATTAGCCAAATATTCCGCATTCCTGTTATTCTTTCCAAAGTGAATCACCTCACACTTCTCCACATTAAACTCCATTTGCCACCTCTCAGCCCAGCTCTGCAGCTTATCTATGTCCCTCTGTAACCTGCAACATCCTTCCGCACTGTCTACAACTCCACCGACTTTAGTGTCGTCTGCAAATTTACTCACCCATCCTTCTGCGCCCTCCTCTAGGTCATTTATAAAAATGACAAACAGCAACGGCCCCAGAACAGATCCTTGTGGTACGCCACTCGTAACTGAACTCCATTCTGAACATTTCCCATCAACTACCACTCTCTGTCTTCTTTCAACTAGCCAATTTCTGATCCACATCTCTAAATCACCCTCAATCCCCAGCCTCCGTATTTTCTGCAATAGCCGACCGTGGGGAACCTTATCAAACGCTTTACTGAAATCCATATACACCACATCAACTGCTCTACCCTCGTCTACCTGTTCAGTCACCTTCTCAAAGAACTCGATAAGGTTTGTGAGGCATGACCTACCCTTCACAAAACCATGCTGACTATCCCTAATCATATTATTCCTATCTAGATGATTATAAATCGTATCTTTTATAATCCTCTCCAAGACTTTACCCACCACAGACGTTAGGCTCACCGGCCTATAGTTACCGGGGTTATCTCTACTCCCCTTCTTGAACAAAGGGACCACATTTGCTATCCTCCAGTCCTCTGGCACTATTCCTGTAGCCAATGATGACCTAAAAATCAAAGCCAAAGGCTCAGCAATCTCTTCCCTGGCTTCCCAGAGAATCCTAGGATAAATCCCATCCGGCCCCGGGGACTTATCTATTTTCACCTTGTCCAGAATTGCCAACAGTTCTTCCCTACTCACCTCAATGCCATCTATTCTAATATTCAACCTTTCCCAGAATGCGCTCCAATTCTCCAAATACCTGAAGCTCATTCAATATTTCTGACTGAAACCCATATTACCTCAGTAGGTAGATCCTCCTCGAACTGCCTTTCTGCAGCTTTTATACTATTTCTAATTAACAATGCAACAACCCCCCCCCCCCGCCTCTTTTACCATCCTCCCTAATCTTGTTGAAACATATATAACTTGGACCTCCAACAACCATTTCTACCCCTCTTCTATCCACTTTTCCGTGATGGCCACCACATCGTAGTCCCAAGTACAGATCCATGTCTTAAGATCACCCACCTTATTCGTGATGCTTCTTGCGTTGAAGTATACACACTTCAACCCATCTCCTTGCCGGCAGGTACTCTCCTTTTCAGTGTTACCTTCCCACTGCGTCACTACACGCTTTAGCGTACTGAATATCGGCTTCGTTAGTTGCTGGACTACAAATCCGCCTCCTGCCAAATTAGTTTAAACCCTCCCGATGAGTACTAGAAAACCACCCTCCCTGGATATTGGTGCCCCTCTGGATCAGATGCAACCCGTACTGCTAGTACAGGTCCCACCTTTCCCAGAATGCGCTCCAATTCTCCAAATACCTGAAGCCATCCCTCCTACACCATTCCTGCAGCACGTGTTCAACTGCACTCTCTCCCTATTCCTAGCCTCGCTATCACGTGGTACCGGCAACAAACCAGAGATGACAACTCTGTCTGTCCTGTCCTGGTTGTCTTCAATCCATTGAGTTTGTTAACATAGGTTTATAGAAGTATAGAATTTATAAAGCCGGATTGGGTTATTCGGTCCTTCTACCCAGCTCCACCATTCATTGTACTGATTGCTGAACCTCGGTCTAAAAGCCATGTTCCTGCTTTATTCCCAAACGCCTGTACTCCATTAGAACCACACATAAACTGTCTGTTTACTGATTACAGTAAATTCTGACTCTCCTGGATTCGAAAATCTCACCATTACACCACACGTCCTGTGAAGAACTGTTTCCTCAATGGCACCTCCATATACTGAGATTGTGTCCACAGATTATCGACGCCCCGAGTCGTGAAGTCGGTGAGGCTGTCCAGCTCTGTTGGAATGTAATACCTCTCAATCAGATTTCCTCTCATATTTCTAAATCCAGTGGATCATGGCCCAGTTCAACCAATTTCTCCTTCGACAATATTCCTGCCAATCCCGATATAACCCTGGTGAACCACCGCTGAACTGTCTGTGACAATTATGTCCTTTCTTACACACCGGGAACAAAGCTGCACGCAATACTCCCAGGTGTGATCTCAATAGGCCCTGTATAACTTCAAGAAAACATCGCTACTTCTGAACACAAAACTAGTTGCAATAACGGGCACCTTCCATTTACATTGCACCTGCCCCTCCCCTTTCGAAGATCAAAGAAATGTACAGCACAGGAACATGCCTTTCGACCTTTCAAGCACGTGCCGACTATGCTGCCCGACTAAACTATAAACTTCTAAAATTCCTGGGTCCGTATCCCTCTATTCCCATTATCAAGATGCCCCTTAAATGTCACTATCGTCCCTGCTTCCACCACATCCACCGGCAGCGAGTTCCAGGTACCCACTACACTCTGTGTAAAAAAACCTGCCTCGTACGTCTACTCTAAACATTGCCCCTCGCACCTTAAACCTATGCGCACTACTAATTGACACCTCTACTATGGGGAAAGGCCTCTGAAGATCCACTCTGTCTATGTCTCTCATAATTTTGTCGACCTCTTTCAGGCCATCCCTGAACTTCCGTCGTTTCAGTGAGGGCAAACCGTGTTTATTCAACCGCTCCTCATAACTAAAGCCATCGATATCAGCCAACATCCTGGTAAATCTCTTCTGCATCCTCTCCAAATCCTCCACATGCTTCTGGTAGTGTGGCGACAAGAATTGAACACTATACTCCAAGTGTGGCTTAACTAAAGTTCTGCACAGCTGCAGCATGACTTACCAATTCTTATACTCAATGCCCCCCCCCCAATTAAGGTAAGCATGCCGTATGCCTTCTTGAATACCTTCTCCACTTATGTTGTTCCTTTCAGTGACCTGTGGACCTGTACACCGATATCTCTCTGACTTTCAATACTCTGTAAAGTTCTACCATTCATTTTATATTCACTACCTGCATTACAACTTCCAAAATTCATTACCTCACGTTTGTCTGGATTAAACTCCATTAGTGATGGAAAGGGATAAGTATACCCCGCAGGGCAAGAGTTATAGCTGGGGGAAGGGCAATTATGATGCAATTAGACATGACTTAGGATGTGTTGGTTGGAGAAGTAGGCTGCAAGGGTTGGGCACACTGGATATGTGGAGCTTGTTCAAGGAACAGCTATTGCATGTTCTTGATAAGTACGTACCAGTCAGGCAGGGAGGAAGGTGTCGAGCGAGGGAACCGTGGTTTACCAAAGAAGTGGAATCTCTTGTTAAGGGGAAGAAGGAGGCCCATGTGAAGATGAGGCATGCAGTTTCAGTTGGGGCGCTTGATAGTTACAAGGAAGCGAGGAAGGATCTAAAGAGAGAGCTGAGACGAGCAAGGAGGGGACATGAGAAGTCTTTGGCAGGTAGGATCAAGGAAAACCCAAAAGCTTTCTATAGGTATGTCAGGAATAAAAGAATGACTAGGGTAAGAGTAGGGCCAGTCAAGGACAGTGGTGGGAAGTTGTATGTGGAGGCTGAGGAGATAAGCGAGATACAAAATAAATACTTTTCGTCAGTATTCACTCAAGAAAAAGATAATATTGTGGAGGAGAATGCTGAGACCCAGGCTATTAGAATAGATGGCATTGAGGTGCGTAGGCAAGAAGTGTTGGCAATTCTGGACAAGGTGAAAATAGATAAGTCCCCGGGGCCGGATGGGATTTATCCTAGGATTCTCTGGGAAGCCAGGGAAGAGATTGCTGAGCCTTTGGCTTTGATTTTTAGGTCATCATTTGCTACAGGAATAGTGCCAGAGGACTGGAGGATAGCAACTGTGGTCCCTTTGTTCAAGAAGGGGAGTAGAGATAACCCCGGTCACTATAGGCCGGTGAGCCTAACGTCTGTGGTGGGGAAGGTCTTGGAGAGGATTAAAAAAGATACGATTTATAATCATCTAGATAGGAATAATATGATTAGGGATAGTCAGCATGGTTTTGTGAAGGGTAGGTCATGCCTCACAAACCTTATCGAGTTCTTTGAGAAGATGACTGAACAGGTAGACGAGGGTAGAGCAGTTGATGTGGTGTATATGGATTTCAGTAAAGCGTTTGATAAGGTTCCCCACGGTCGGCTATTGCAGAAAATACGGAGGCTGGGGATTGAGGGTGATTTCTTTTTTTAAAATATAATTTTTATTGGCATCTTTTACAGAAAATATAAAACATAACGACAAACAATGAAATGCAACAAAATAACCCATAATAACCGTACGACCCCCAGACCGTATCGACGCATGTATCCCATCCCCCACCCCCCCCCAACCCCAATGAACAACAAAAGGGCTTCAAAATAAATTTAAATTAAATAAACAAACATAGTGATCGTCCGCCCCCCCCCACCTCCCCCCCCCCCCCCCACCTCCCCCCCCTTCCCCCCAGAGAGTGGTAGTTGATGGGAAATGTTCAGAATGGAGTTCAGTTACGAGTGGCGTACCACAAGGATCTTTTCTGGAGCCGTTGCTGTTTGTCATTTTTATAAATGACCTAGAGGAGGGGGCAGAAGGATGGGTGAGTAAATTTGCAGACGACACTAAAGTCGGTGGAGTTGTAGACAGTGCGGAAGGATGTTGCAGGTTACAGAGGGACATAGATAAGCTGCAGAGCTAGGCTGAGAGGTGGCAAATGGAGTTTAATGTGGAGAAGTGTGAAGTGATTCACTTTGGAAAGAATAACAGGAATGCGGAACATTTGGCTAATGGTAAAATTCTTGGTAGTGTGGATGAGCAGAGGGATCTCGGTGTCCATGTACATAGATCCCTGAAAGTTGCCACCCAGGTTGACAGGGTTGTGAAGAAGGCCTGTGGTGTGTTGGCCTTTATTGGTAGAGGGATTGAGTTCCGGAGCCATGAGGTCATGTTGCAGTTGTACAAAACTCTAGTACGGCCGCATTTGGAGTATTGCGTACAGTTCTGGTCGCCTCATTTTTGGAAGGACGTGGAAGCTTTGGAACGGGTGCAGAGGAGATTTACCAGGATGTTGCCTGGTATGGAGGGAAAATCTTATGAGGAAAGGCTGATGGACTTGAGGTTGTTTTGGTTAGAGAGAAGAAGGTTAAGAGGTGACTTAATAGAGGCATACAAAATGATCAGAGGGTTAGATAGGGTGGACAGCGAGAGCCTTCTCCCGCGGATGGGGGTGGCTAGCACGAGGGGACATAGCCTTAAATTGAGGGGTGATAGATATAGGACAGAGGTCAGAGGTGGGTTTTTTACGCAAAGAGTGGTGAGGCCGTGGAATGCCCTATCTGCAACAGTAGTGAACTCGCCAACATTGAGGGCATTTAAAAGTTTATTGGATAAGCATATGGATGATAAGGGCATAGTGTAGGTTAGATGGCCTTTAGGTTTTTTTTCCATGTCGGTGCAACATCGAGGGCCGAAGGGCCTGTACTGCGCTGTATCGTTCTATGTTCTATCTCATACCTCTCCGCTCAATTCTCCAAACGATCTACATCCTGCTGTGTCCTCTGACAGTCCTCATCGCTATCCTCAATTCCACCAACATTTGTGTCATCTGCGAAGTTACTAATCAGCCCAGTTACATTTTCCTACAAATCATTTATTGAAACTAGGAACAGCAAGGGTTCCAGCACTGATCTCTACGGAGCACCACTAGTCACAGCCCTCCAATTAGAAAAGCACACTTCCATTGCTACTCTCTGTCTTCTATGACCTAGCCAGTTCTGTATACACCTTGCCTGCTCACCTCTGATCCCGTGTGACTTCACCTTTTGTACCAGTCAAACATGAGGGACCTTGCCAAAGGCCTTACTTAATTCCATATAGACAAGGTCCGCTGCCCTACCTGTATCAATCATCTTTGTGACCTCTTCGAAACATTCTATCAAGTTAGTGAGACACGACATCCCCTTCACAAAACCATGCTGCCTCTCACTAATACGTCCATTTGCTTCCAAATGGGATTATATCCTGTCTCGAATATTTCTCTCCAGTAATTTCCCGAACACTGACGTAATGCTCACCGGCTTGTCGTTCTCTGGACTTTCCTTGCTACCCTTCTTAAACGAAGGACTACCATTGGCTATTCTCCAGGCCTCCGGGACATTACCTGAAGACAGTGAGGATCCAATGGTTTTTGTCAAGGCCTCAGGAATTTCCTCTCTAGCCTCCTTCAGACTTCTGTGGTAGATGCCATCTGGCCCTGGGGACTGTCTAACTTAATATTTTTCAAGACGCCCAACACCTCGTCTTTTTGAATCTCAATGTGGACTATCTACACACCCTTCCCCAGACTCACCATCCACCAATCCCTTCTATTTGTTGAATGCTGATGCAAAGTATTCATTTAGCACCTCGCCCATTTCCTCCGGTTCCCCTGTCTTTCAGTAGTCCAACCCCTTCCCTGGCTACCCTCTTGCTTTTTCTGTACGTGCAAAAAGCCTTGGGATTTTCCTTAAACCTATTTGCCAATGACTTTTCGTGACCCCTTCTAGTCTCCTGATTCCTTGTTGAAGTTCCTTCCAACTTTCCTAATATTCCACACAGCCTGATCTGTTCCCAGCCTCCTAGCCCTGTCAAATGCCTCCTTTTAAGTTTTGGTGAGGCCTACAATATCTCTAGTTATCCAAGGTTCCTGAAATTTGCCATATTTATCCTTCTTCCTCACAGGAACATGCCGGTCTTGAATTCCTTTCAGCTGACACGTACCCCTCACACATGACAGATGATGATTTACCCTCAAACATCCGCCCCCAATCAAGGTTCTTCAGTCCTGATAATATTGTTATAATTAGCCTTCCCCCAATTTAGCATATTCACCCTAGGAGCACTCTTATCCTTGTCCACCAGCACTTCAAAACTTACTGAATTGTGGTCACTGTTCCCGAAATGCTCCCCTACTGAAATTTCTACCACCTGGCCTGGCTCTTTCCCAATACCAGGTCCAGTATAGGCCCTCCCCTAGTTGGCCTGTCTACGTATTGTTTTAAGAACCACTCCTGGATCCTCCTTACAAATTGTTCCCCATCAAAGCCCCTAGCACGAAGTGAGACGCAATCAATATTGGGGAAGTTGAAGTCTCCCATCACATTAAACCTGCTGTTTTTACTCTTTTCTAAAATATGTCTACCTATCTGCTCCTCTATCTTCTGCTGGCTGTTGGGAGGCCTGTAGTAAACCACCAACATTTTGAGTGCACCCTTCTTATTCCAGATCTCTACCTATATAGCCTCACTGCCCTCTGAGGTGTCCTCCCGTAGTACAGCTGTGATATTCTCCCTAACCCGTTGCGCAACTCCGCCACCCATTCTCCATCCCCCCCTCTCCCGCCTGAAACATCTAAATCTTGTAACGTTTAGCTGCCAATCATGTCCTTCCCTCAACCAGGTCTCTCTCTAATGGCAACAACATCCTAGTTCCAAGAACTAATCAAAGCTCTAAGTTCATCTGCCTTACCCGTAATACTTCTTGTATTAAAACATATGCACTTCAGGGCACCAGACCCGCTGTGTTCAGCGACACTCCCGTACCAGCCTCCCCGGACAGGTGCCGGAATATGGCGGTTAGTGGCTTTTCACAGTAACTTCATCAAATCCTACTCGTGACAATATGCGATGTTCATTTTCATTTCCTTTCATCTCCCTGTCTGCTCTGCCTCAGACCATACTGGCCCTGTTCCCTAGTTCTCCCTCAATGTTTTCACCTTCTGACCTATTGCTCCGGTGCACACTACCCCCCCCCCCCCCCCCCACCCGCCATACTAGTTTATACCCTCTCGTGTGACACTACCAAACCTCGCTGCCAGGATATTTCTGCCTCTCCATTTTAGATGCAACCAGTCCTTTTTATACAGGTCACATTGACTATTGCACAAGTGCACCTGGATCCCATTGCACATCCACATTTTGCAACATATCACCATTCATAAAATACATTTCCTTACTGTTTTTCATGGGATGACTTCAGTGTATAACTTCAACTTTATACATGTTCGACTGCATCTGTCATGTGTCTGACCATTCCAGACCCTTTCCTAAATTAAAATTACGCTTATTTTAATCCTCCACACAACTCACAGTTCAGCACAATATTGACTTGTCAGTGAATTTGGAAACGCTGCATTTGGTTCCGTCATCTCGGCTTTTGATTTACATTCTGAATAACTGTGGCTCACGCACTGATCGCTGAGTGAACCCAACAGTAAGTGCTTGCCACTTGGTAAAATACACATTTAATCCTACTTTCTGCATCTTGTCAATTAACCAATTCGTTTTCTTCCCAATATATTAGTTCAGATCATATGTGCTTTTCAATTGAGAACTATCCTGTAGTGAGGCATCATATCAAAAGCTTTCTCAATGCATAAATACACAACACCCACTGGTTCTGCCTTATGCATTCTGCGAAGTAAGCCTTCTTAACGTCTAGTCGATTGTTTAAGTATTATTTTCCTTTCGTAATTATGTACTGAATTTGACCCACCTCGTTAATCCTTCACAAATATTCCGTCATCATAATTTTGATCACAGATACTTGCATCTTCCCTATCACTAATGTCAGAATAATTGATAATTATCCCTCATTCACTTTTTAGATAGTGGACTTACATTTGCCACTTTCCGAGAATGAGGAAGTGGGACTGATTCTATAACATTTTGGAAGATATCCACCACTGAATCCAGTATTTTCAGGCCCATTTCCTTTACCACTGTGAGATGTGGATTTTGAGGCCCAAGTGATGTGTGAGCCTTTAACCTCAGTAATATTCACAGCACCGTTTTCTAATCTAACAATGACCCCCCCAGTTCATTCCTTTCACGCCATAATTGCTTTGCTAAGATTTTGGCTAGTTATATGTGCTTTTGTCTATGAAGACAGGACCACTTCTTCTTCTATTTCTTTGTTTCTCACAATAAATTCCACAGTTTTTTCGTTTGTCTTTACTAATCTTTTTCGCTTCAAGATTTTAACAGGGAATGATAGGAGTTTATTTCCAGTTATTGATGATTCACCAATTGTGTTCAATTGTGTTGTGCTTCATGCAGACGTTGTTTAAATAAGAACCATCGCCTTTCTACCGTCGGATGCATAGTTTGGAAAATAGCGATAGAACAATCAGTGGAGATTTTGGAATAACCGCTTTACTCAAAGAATTGTCGACGTTTGGAACTCTCTGTCACAAACAGCAGTTTAAGCGAGATCAGTTGTTAAATGTGAATATAATTTTCTAGATTTTTGTTCAGCAAATATACTAAGCGATATGAGCCAAAGACAGGTACATGAACTTAGTTCACAGATCGGCCATTAACTCATTTAATGGCGGTGTCGTCTCGAGAGACTGAATGGCTTCCACCTGAACATATAATCCTGTGTTCTTCGCATATTTACAGAAGCTGTATTTCCATTTTCAGCTTCCATTTTCCTTTCAATTTTAATAATATAAATTATTATTAAAATATATATTATAATATTAATTATAATATAAATAATATAAATATAATATAAATAATATAAATCCTCCGGGTGCTCCGGTTTCCTCCCACAGTCCAAAGATGTGCGGGTTAGGTGGATTGGCCATGCTAAATTGCCCGTAGTGTAAGGTTAATGGGGGGATTGTTGGGTTACGGGTATACGGGTTACGTGGGTTTAAGTGGGGTGATCATTGTTCGGCACAACATCGAGGGCCGAAGGGCCTGTTCTGTGCTGTACTGTTCTATGTTCTATGTTCTATGTTCTATATTTCATGTTCCCTGCTGTTGAACCTTTTTGGTCCTCGTTTTCTGAATTCTAACATTACCCCAATCCTCAGGCTTGTTTTTTTTTCTGCCAGTATTCAATGTCTCCTCTTTGGATTTAATATTGTCCATAATTTCGCATGTGAGCCATGGTTGAGCCACGTTCCTTCGTTTCTTTTGTTTCAGACAAGAATGAATAACTGTGGGCAGCACGGTGGCCTAGTTGTTAGCACAGCTGCCTCACGGCGCTGAGGTTCCAGGTTCGATCCCGGCTCTGGGTCACTGTCCGTGTGGAGTTTGCACATTCTCCCCGTGTCTGCGTGGGTTTCGCCCCCATAACGCAAAAATGTGCAGAGTAGGTGGATTGGCCACGATAAATTGACCCTTAATTGGGAAAAATAATTGGGCAATCTAAATTTATAAAAAAAAACAGAATGAATAACTGTTGTGCTTCATGCAGACGTTGTTTAAATAAGAACAATTGCCTATCTACCGTCGACAAGTCGATAAGGTTCTCCAATCTGTCCTCACTAATTCGGGCCACCCAATCTTATCTTAACCTTTATTAATATTCGGGACCCTGGTTTATGATTTGACGAAATCACCCTCGATCATAATAAATCATTGTGTTATATTTTGATTGAACTTTGACCCGGTAAATTAATAAATCCCTTCTCATTGCACAGTGTCCAGTCTCTGCTCTAGTTTGTTAATCGCCAAATAGTTTGAAAAAAAAAAAATCAGTTGCGTACTCCTGAAACTCTTTCTCCACTGTATCACAGCTAGTTTTGGTTTGACTGATCTTTGTGTAAATTAAAGTCACCCATGATTACATTCGTACCCTTATTGGAGGCATTTCCGTTTTATTATTTCACAACGTCCTTCATATCACTACCATTGTTTGAGGGCATAGAAAGTACCCCCAGCAACGTGATCCTCTCTTGGCATTCCTTATGTCAAGCCACATAGATTTGAAACCATGATTTACCGACGCAATCAACTTTCTCACTAATGGATTTATATTCTTCTTCACTAACGATGCTAACCCACCTCATTGACATTTAATTATGTCCCTCCTAAATCGTGACTATCACTGGTGTTTCACTTCCCATCCTTAGTCTCCCCGGGGGCATGTTCTGTAATTGTAACTTTAACATGACCTTTTATATCTACTTCCACTTTTAAATCATGTACCTTATTTTGAATGTTCCGCACATTATGGAAAACAGCATTTTGACTATCGTTTCAAGCGTCTTCGGAATCTGAGTATTATCTTGCGCTGTGGCCACACATATTTTTGATTTTCAAAAATATTTTTGGATTCAGGCACATAATCAATCAATATATCTTTGCTGTTTCAGTGTGTACCTCTCATCTAGTGGCTGGTTTAGCACACGGGCTAAGCAGCTAGCTTGTGATGCAAACAAGGCCAGCGGGTTCAATTCCCGTACCATCCTCCCCGAACAGGCGCCGGAATATGGCGGCTAGGGGTTTTCACAGTAACTTCATTAAAGCCTACCTGTGACAAAAAGCTATTATTATCACAAAATAAAACGTTAAGACAGAGGAACACAATTAGACCTCTCGGCCCAGCGATGTCTGCTCCGCCATCCAGTCTGCTCCGAACAGGGATGCACTTCTGAGGTCGTATAAGGCTCTGGTCCGAACAGATTTGGAGAATTGTGAGCAGTTGTGGGCCCCATATTTAAGGAAGGATGTGCTGGCCTTGGAAAGGTTCCAGAGGAGGTTCACAAACATGATCCCTGGTATGAAGAACGTGTCATATGAGGAACGTTTGAGAATTCTGGGTCTCTACTCGTTGGAGGATGAGAGTGGATTTTATTGAAACGTATAAGATACTGCGAGGCCTGGATAGAGTGGACGTGTTGAGGATGTTTCCACTTTAAGGAAATACAAGAACTCGAGTCACCATCTCAGATTAAAGGGATGATTAATTAAAACAGAGATGAGGAGGATTCTTTTCAGCCAGTGGGTGGTCAGTCTGTGGAACCCATTGCCGCAGAAGGCTGTGGAGGCCAATTAACTGAGGCAGGTATAGATAGCATTTTGATTAATAAAAGGATCAGGGGTTATGGGGATAAGGCAGAAAAATGGAGATGAGAAAAATATCAGCCATGATTAAATGGCGGAGCAGACTCGATGGGCCGAGTGGTCTAATTTTTCTCTTTTGACTTCAGGTTTCAGGGTCTTATTGAATCATGGCTGATATTTTTCACATCTTCATTATCCTGCATTTTGCACATAACCCCTGATCCACTTTTTAAATCAAGAACCTATCTATCTCGCTCTTAAAGCCACTCAGTGATTTGGCCTCCACAGCCTTCTGCGGCAAAGTGTACCACAGATTGATGACCCTCAGGCTGAAGAAATTCATTCTCATCTCTGTTTTAAACGATCACCCCTCTTGTCTGATCGTGTCCTCTGGTTCTTGTTTTTCCTACCCGTGGAAACAACCTCTCCACATCCTCTATCCAGGCCTCGCAGTATCCTGTGAGTTACAGTTAAATTTTCCACTCATCCTTCTAAAGTCCAACGAGTACAGAACCAGAGCCCTCAACCGTTCGTCATACGACAATTTCTTCATTCCAGGGATCATTCTTGTAAACCTCCTGTTGACTCTTTTCAAAGCCGGTACATCCTTCGTGATATGGGGCCCAAAACGCTCATAATACTCCAAATGGTTTCCAACCAGTGGCTTTTAGAGCCTCAGAAATATATCCCTGAACTTGTTATTTTAGCTCTCTCGACATCAATGATTAATTACAATAATAATAATCTTTAATAATGTCACTATTAGGCTTGCATTGAACTGCAGCAGAGTTACCGTGAAAATCGCCGCGTTGTCACACTCCAGCGCCTGTTTGGGTACACTGAGGGAGAACTCAGAATGTCCAATTCTCCAAACAGCACGTCTTTGGGATATTGTGGGAGGAAACCCGAGCACACGGAGCAGAATGTGCGGACTTGGGAAGAACGAGCAGACACCAAACAGATATCCACCCACGATGGGAATCGGAACATAGGTTCCTGGTGCTGTGAAGCAACAGCGCTAAACAAGGTGTTTCCGTGCCGCCCTTATCACTGAATTCCACAGTTGATAAGAAGCTTGTTGCCCACCGTGTCTGTATCGACACGTGCAAGGACATGTCCTACCTACCGACTCCCATTTACTACTTGTGCTGGATCCACACCATGATTCTCCGAGTCGGTAATGCCAATTGAATTGATTTTCTTATTTACTAAACTTACTGCCCCACCCCTTGCACATTTGCCCGTTATTTCGAAATAGGGAATATCGCGCGCGAGTGTTGTGTTCCCATGCTTCTAAACCTGAAGCCAACTCTCTTATTTGTAGTGATATTATTGCCGTTTTTATCTCTTTTAAGTTTTTAATGATTTACCTTATTGTGAATGTACCGCGAATTAACACAAAGCCTTTAGAATCATCTTTTTAACCATGTCCGCCACCTCAGCATTATTTAGCAGTCTGGCCCCATTTGACGTTTAAGGATATTTTTCTGGTACAGCAAGTAATCCAGCTATGTGTCTTTGCACAATCTTTCTGTCCTTGTCATCACAGAATCAGAGGATTATACAGCGCAGAAGACGCAGCTCGTTCCATTTAGGCAGCACCGACACGTCAAAAAACACCTGATCTACCCACGTAATCCCATTTATTATAATATATCGCCTTGTACAGGTCTTACATTCTCCAGAAACTGTCCAACGATCCAGGAGTCGTATAGCCTCCCTCTTGCAGCAACGCTCCAGCGCTCCAGTCATTCACTCAAAAGCGCTATTCTACAATTCCTGTGCTCGAGAGTATTCGAGAAATCATTACCACAGCGGTCCCAATTTACTTCTTAATGTCCGGCTCCCTGAATACGTGAGCATGACATGATTCCTCTTGCTACGTATGTCATTGGTAACAACATGAACCATGACCTTTGCTTTGTCACCCTCCAGCTTCCTGGTGCAGCCGTTCAGGGACATCCCGGCCCCTGGCACCTTGGAGCCATCGCACCATCCTGGAGTCACATTGATGGCACCAATCTGTTGTCCTGATTATAGAATTTCCTATTACTATAATTTTTCTGCTCTTCCTGCAGAGACGGACTACTTTTGTTTCCAGTTTGTTTGACTCTATCTCAACGTCCCGAAGGAATGAGATCCCTCACCAACTTCCATAATAGAATGCCAATTTTCGAGTGTTACCTCAGGACGCTCCTGAACTACCTGGCTGTTGATTTTAGACTCCCTCTCCATACACAGTCCCTCTCATCCTCAAGTCCCTTCTGATGCGGTGGATCCACCGTTCCAAACGTGCTCTCCACAATGTTCTCCGATTCCCCGTGTCCAGCTTCCCAAGAGTCGTCCCAGCTCTGAAACACAAGCTTCAAGGAGCTGCAGGTGGTCATACATCCTGCACACAGGCTGCTCCCAGGCACTGGAAAAGTACCCAGCCATCCACATAAAGCAGGAGAAGCATTCCCCAGCATTGATCTGCCCTGCCCACAGTCCGAAGATACGCAAGTTAGGTGGGCTGGCCCTGCTAAATTGCACCTCAGCTGTTTAAAAAATATGTAGGCTAATGTCAATGGTTTATTGGGATAGTGCGCGGAAGTTGAGCTTGGGTGGAATACTCTTTCAGAGGTTAGTGCAGACTCAATTGTCAGAATGGCCTGCTTCTACACTGCATGGATTATATAATTCTATGATCGCTCTGCTATACGTTCTAATCAAATAACTGGATATAAATTACAGCGTGGATGGTATGAACACAGTTAAATACGCATACTATGCCTTGAGAAGGAACTTGTAAATCAGACGGAAAAGGTGAAAAATAGTTATGCTCTAAAGTCACTGCAGTAGCATATTCCTGATCTGGTAAACTATATAATCAATTGATTGAGTAACTCACAACAACAGTAACATGGGTACACTGTAAATATGATGTTTACAAGTTGAAAGGGCCGATAATACGGTGGCTTATTAGCACCGCTGTCTCGCTGTCGATGTGGAGATTACACATTCTCCCCTGTCTCCGCCTATTTTCTACAGGTGCTCCGAATTCCTTCCACAGTCCAGAGATGTGCAGATGATGTACAGCATTCATTAATGTCCAAAAGGTTAGTTTGAGTTACTGGGTTAAGTGGATAGTTTTGGGATGTGGGCCTAGGTCGGGTGCTCTTCGGGGAGCAAGGTGCAGACTCAAAGGGCTGAGTAAACCCCTTCTGCACTGTCATGATTATATGACAGAAGGGGATGGTTCTGTTAATAGTTGCTGCAGAGTGCTGCAAGATCGGAATAATTCAGAGGCCTAAACAAATACTGTCCATTTGGAACCAATGCATTCAAATCTGGAGTGCAAATGGGATGGTTTACTTGACCAATATATGGAGGAACCAAGTAGAGAGCATGCCATCTTAGACTGGGTACTGTGTAATGAGAAGGGAATTATTGCCATTCTGTTTGCACGAGACCCGTTGGGGATGAGCGACCATATCATGAAGAATTTTTTTTATCAAAATGGAAAGTGAAGTAGTTGATTCTGAGACTAGGGCCCTGAATTTTACTAAAGGAAACTATAAGGATATGAGGCGTGAGTTAGCCTTGATAGATTTGGGGAGTTACTTAAAGGGATGACAATGGATTGACAATGGCAAACATTCAAGGAAAGCATGGAGGAACTACAGAAACTCTACATTATCGTCTGGAAGAAAAGCAAAGGGGGGCAATCCTTGGCTTACAAATGAGATTAGAAAGGTAAAGACTTGACATTAAGACTTTCCACAGATATCTGAACAGAAAGAGATTGGGAAAGAGAATTGTAAGCCTACTGCAGACAGACATAGGGGAATGGATAATAAGGGACAAATAAGTTGCTGAGCAACTAAATACATACGTTCTATCTGCCCAAATGAGGACAAAAATCAGATCCCAGAAATGTTGTAGAATGAAACGTTTAGTGAGAGGGAAGAACTGAGGGAGATCAACATTACAAATGTGAGGTAATGCATTTTGGAAGATCTAATGTAGGTGGGTAATATACAGTGAATGGTAGAACCCTCAAGACTTTTGACAGTCAGAGAGATCTAGGCATACAGGTCCACAGGTCACTGCAAGTGGCAAAACAGGTGGAGAAGATTGTCAAGAAGGCATACGGCTTGCTTGCCTTAATTGGCCGGGGCATTGAGTATAAAAATTGGCAAGCCACGTTACAGCTGTATAGAACCTTTGATGGGCCACAATTGGAGTATCGTGTTCAATTCTGGTCACCACGCTATGAAATAAAAATCGCGTATTGACACAAGTAGACTTCAAATTATGTTACTGTGAAAAGCCCCCAGTCGCCACATTCTAGCGCCTGTTCGTTGTGGCTGGTACGAGAAGGATGTGGAGGCTTTAAAGGTGGAGGATGCAGAGGAGATTTAGCAGGATGTTGCCTGGTATGAAGGGCGTCAGCTATGACGAGAGGTTGAAAAAACTCGATTTGTTCTCACTAGAGCCACCGAGGTTGACGGGCGTCCTGATAGAGGTCTACAAAATTATGAGGGGAATAGACAGAGTGGACAGTCAGAGGCTTTTTCCCAGGGTAGAGGGGTCAATTACGTAGGGGAATAGGTTTAAGGTGCGACGGGAAAGGAATGGAGGAGAGGTACGAGGCAGGTTTTGTACACAGAGGGTAGTGGGTGCCTGGAATTCGCTGCCAGAGAATGCAATGGAAGCAGGGACGATAGTGACGTTTAAGGCACATCTTGACACATACATGAATAGGATGGGAATCGAGGGATACGGGCCCCGGAAGTGCAGAAGGTTTTTGTTTAAACGGGCAGCCTGCTTGGCACATGTTAGGAGTTCCTGTGCTGTACTTTCTTTGTTCTTTGTTCTTTATTAGTAGATAAATTGTGCTGGGAAAACTGATGGATTGAAGGCGGAAAACCCCTTCCAGACCCTCTGCATCGCAGTGAGCTTAAGGAGGTGGCTCTGGAAATAGTGAATGCATGGTGGTCATCCTCCGGGATTCTATCGAGTATCCCTGCAGATTGGAGGGTAGCTCGCGTCACTCCGATATTCAAAAAGTGAGGTAGAGAGAAAGCAATGAATTATGGATCAGTAAGTCTGATATCGGTAATTCGTTATCTTTTTTTACGGATTTCGAGAACCCAATTCATTATTTCTTTCCAATTAAGGGACTATTGAGCGTCGCCAATTCACCGAGCCTGCACATCTCTGGTTGTGGGGGCAAAATCCAAGCAAACACAGGGAGAATGTGCCAACTGCACACGGACAGTGACCCGGGATTGAATCTAGGACCTCGGCGCCCTGAGGGGGCAGTGCTATCCAGTGGACCACCGTCCTGCCCCATTGAAACTTTATCAAGGACTTTATAGCGGAAAATTTAGAAAGCAGTGGCAGGATCAGGCAGAATCAGCATGGATATATGAAGCGAAAATCATGCTTGACAAATCTGTTGGAATTCTTTGAAGAGTCGACAAGAGTACAGTCGACAAGGGGTAACCAGTCGATGTGGCATATTTGGACTTTCAGAAGGCGTTTGACAAAGTCCCGTATAAAAGATTATTGTGCAAAATTAAAGCTCATGGGGTTGGGGGAAATGTATCGATGTAGATAGAGAACTGGTTGTCAGAGAGGAAAGAAAAGTAGGGATTAATGGGTCCTTTTCAAATTGGAAACCAGTGGGGTTCCACAGGGATCGATGTTGGGACCTCAGCTATTCCCAATATATATTAATGATTTGGATCAGGGATCAAAATGTAACAACACAACGTTTGCAGATGATCCCAAATTAGGTGGGAGGGTGAATTGTTACGGGGATACACGGATCCTGCAGCAATATCTGCACAGGTTGATCGAGTGGGAAAACCATTGGCAGATGCAGTACAATTTGAAGGGCAGCACGGTAGCATTGTGGATAGCACAATCGCTTCACAGCTCCAGGGTCCCAGGTTCGATTCCTGCTTGGGTCACTGTCTGTGCGGAGTCTGCAGACCCTCCCCCTGTGTGCGTGGGTTTCCTCCGGGTGCTCCGGTTTCCTCCCACAGTCCAAAGATTTGCAGGTTTGGTGGATTGACCATGATAAATTGCCCTTACTGTCCAAAATTGCCCTTAGTGTTGGGTGGGGTTACTGGGTTATGGGGATAGGGTGGAGGTGTTGACCTTGGGTAGGGTGCTTTTTCCAAGAGCCGGTGCAGATTCGATGGGCCGAATGGCCTCCTTCTGCACTGTAAATTCTATGACTAATTTGGATAAGTGTGAGGTTATTAATTTTGGAGGCAAAAACAGGAAGGCAGATTACTACCTGAATGGTGGCAAATTAGGAGAGGGTAGTGTGCAGTGGCAATTGGGTGCCCTTGTGCACCATTTGCTGAAGGTAAGCATGCACGTTCAGCAGGCGGCAAAGAAGGCTGATGGCATGTTGGCCTTCATTGTGAGAGGTTTCGAGTATAGAAGCAGGAATGTGCTGCAATTGTACAGGGCCTCGGTGAGGCCACACTTGGAGTATTGTGTGCAGTTTTGGTCCCTTTCTCTGAGGAAGGATGTTCTTGCTCTCGAGGGAGTGCAGCTTAGGTTTACCAGACAGATTCCAGGGATGGCGGGCCTGTCGTATGAGGAGAGATTGACAGGTTGGGATTGTTCTCGCTGGAGTTTTGAAGAATAACGGGGGATTTCGTAGAGACTTATAAAATTCTCACAGGACTGGACAGGGCAGATGCACTAACGATATTGCCAATGAAAGCTGTGTCAATAACCAGGCCTGGCAGTCTGAGGACAGCGATGAAGAGATACTTCTTCACACAAAGAGTGATGTGCCTATGGAAGTCATTACCACAGGAAGTAGTTGATGCTAAAACTTTGAATATATACAAGAGGCGGCTGGATATAGCACTTAGTGAGAATGGGATCGAAGGCTGTGGGGAGAATGCAGGATCAGGCTATTGAGTTGGATGATTGGGGATGATCGTAATGAGTGGCGGAGCAGGCTCGAAGGGCCAAAATGCCTCCATCTGCTCCTATCTTCTATGTATCAATGTTGTAGAACATGTTCTTCGATAAGCCATCTTCCTGTGAAGTTAGGATATTTTGTGTCTGGGGTGAGTGCGCTGATGGTGAGATGATAAAATTATCAAACGCAGATGAGCCAAAAAACATACTTTCATCAACGCCCATGTAGCAAAGATATTATACTTGTTGATGGTGTTAGTGAGAGTATTCATAGATTCATATCACTCACGTATATTAACTGGAATCTAACAACACAACGAAAATAACAAATCTAATGCATCCATTTTCTAGCGTATTGTGTGCAAAGCTTGGGCGAGGCACACACTGAGCGGCTTAATCGACTTTAATATAATATTAGATAATTGTCTGTAATAGAGAGACAAACGTGGAACTAGACTGAGCCATATAGTGCGTTGCAACGAACAAATAACAATAAAATACAAGAAAAGGCCCTTCAGCCATGCAATCCTGCACCAGTCATGATGCCGCCTTTGACCAAAGCCCTCAGCAATTCCTAGTGCCGCAACACTGTATAACCATCCTGTCCATGGAGCATCGTGATGCCTCTTGAACGCCGTTAATTTATTTGCTTCCATAACCTCCCCTGGCAACGCGTTCCATGCACTCACCACCAACTCTGTAAAGAAACCTAACACGTACACCTCTTCTGGACATTCCCCACGAACCTTAAACCTCGGACCCTGGTGACTCATCCCTCCATTCTGTGTGAGAGACCTGCCCATCCATTCCATTCATTCCCCTCATAATCTTGTAGACCTCTATATGATCATCCCTCAAGGTCTGTCGTTGAATGAAAACAGTCCGAGTCTGTTCATCCTCGCCATATAGCTATCACCCTCCAAATCATGCAACATCCTGGTAAAACTCCTCTGCACGCTATCAAAAGCCTCTACATCCTTCTGGTAGTATGGTGTCCAGAATTGTGCGCATTATTCCAAGTGCGAACATACCGGGTTATATACAACTGCAGCATGATTTGCCAGTATTTATACTGTTAAGCCCCTTCCAGTAAACGGATTCCGTATGAATTCTTGACTACCTTGTCCATTTATGTTGCCAGTTTGAAAGATTTGGGGAACTGCATCGCCATATCTCGCGGACGTTCAATATTCCGAATAGTTTTGCCATTTACGGTGTAATTATTCTCTCTGTAAAACCTTCAGAACGACCCACTTCACAAAACGATGCTGTCTATCGCGAATGAGTCCATGTCGTTCCAGTCCCTGAGCAGCACGGTAGCATAGTGATTAGCATCAATGCTTCACAGCTCCAGGGTCCCAAGTTCGGTTCCCGGCTGGGTCACTGTCTGTGCGGAGTCTGCACGTCCTCCCCGTGTGCGCGTGGGTTTCCTCCAGGTGCTCCGGTTTCCTCCCACAGTCCAAAGATGTGCGGGTTAGGTGGATTGGCCATGCTAAATTGGCCGTAGTGTCCTAAAACAAAAGTAAGGTTAAGGGGGAGTTGTTGGGTTACGGGTATAGGGTGGATGCGTGAGTTTGAGTAGGGTGATCATTGCTCGGCACAACATCGAGGGCCGAAGGGCCTGTTCTGTGCTGTACTGTTCTAAATTCACTAGAATAACTTATCTGCTATCGACGTGAGGCTCAGCGGCTTATCATTTCCTGGATTATTCCAGCTATCTTTCATAAACAGCGCTACCATATTTGTTATTCTCCAGTCATCTGGGATCTCACCTGTTGTCAACGAGGATACAAATATGTCAGTTAAGACTCCAGTAACTTTCTCCCTTGTTTCCCTCAGTATTCTGGGGTAAATCCCATCCGGCTCAGGAGACTTATCTAGCTTAAAATCTTATCAAACACCCAATACCTCCTCCTTCCAGATGTCGACATGGTCCAGACTGTCCACACACCCCACCCAAGTATAATCTTCCACAAAGTCCTACTTTTGGTGATCACTGGTGAAAACTACATATTTAGTACCTCGCCATTTCCTCTGTCTCAACACATCGATTTCCCGCACTGTACTTAAGTGGTCAAATCCTTTACCTGGCAACGGTCTGGCTTTTATATATCAATAATACGCTTTGACATTCACCTTAATACAACTTATCAGGAATTTCGACAGCCCTTCCCAACCTCTCAAGTTCCGACTTCGGAACCATCCTCCTTTCGAAATACTCCTCAAGGGGTTCGACTGTCCCCACCCTTCTATACTGTACAAACGCTTCCTTACTCTTTTCGATGATATTCACAATATCCCTCCTTACCCAAGGCTCCCTATACTTCCAGTACTTATCCTTCGTTCTCTCAGCAACATGACATTCCTGAATTCCAATCAACTGGCACTTGAAAGGCTCCCTCATATCCGATGTTGACTTACCCACCAAGAGCCGCACCCAATCCAAATTATCCAATTCCTGTCTAATGCTGTCGTAATTTTCCTTTCCCCAGTTTCGCTGCTGAACGTGGGGGTTGCCCTCATCCCGATCCATAAGTAAACTAAGACTTACGGAATTGTGGTGTTCACGACTTCCAAACTTTTACCCGACTGGTGCCTCAGCCACCTGTCCAGGCTCATTCCGCTATACCAGGTCATGTACTGCCCTCTCCTTGTTTGGATGTCTTACATATTTCATCAAGAAGCCGTCTTCGATACTCCTTAAACACGCATTCAAACTTAAGAACGTGGAGCAGGTATCGGCCATTTGGCCCCTGGAGCCTGCTCCGCCATTCAATGAGATCATGGCTGATCTTTTTTGGACTCAGTTCCACATTCCGGCCGGAACACTATAACCCTTTATCCCTTTATTCTTCAAATAAAAGTTCTATCTTTATCTTTGAATCATTTAATGAATGAGCCTCAACTGCTTCACTGCGCAAGGCATTCCATAGATTCACAACGCTTTGAATGAAGAGGATCCTTCTAAGCTCAGTCCTAAATCTATTTCCCCTTATTTTGAGGCTAGGCCCCTAGTTTTGCCACCCGCCAGTGGAAACAACCTGCCCGCATCTATCCTATCTATTTCCTTCATAATTTTACACGTTTCTATAAGATCCCTCCCGCATCCATTTGAATTCCAACGAGTACAGTCCCAGTCTGCTCAATATCTCCTCGTAAGCCAACCCCTAGTGAATCTCCTCTGCACACCCTACAGCGCCAGTACATCCTTTCCCTGGTAAGGAGACCAAAACCGAACACAATACTCAATACTCTATTGAGTCCTAGTCAATAGAGGAAAAAATTGTATCTGCTCCCACAACAACTGTTACTTTTGCACCTATCCCAATTCTTTGTTCCTATCTGCTCCTCTATCTCGCGCTGGCTGTTGGGGGCCGGTAATAAACGGCCAATATTTTGATTGTCCCCTTTCTGTTCTTGAGGTCTACACAGATTGTTTCATTGTATGAGCCCCCGGGGGTGGCGTCCCGCAGTCCGGCTATAATATTCTCCATCACCAGTCATGCTACTTTCCCAACCAATTTACATCCCCCTCTATTTCTCCAGAAGGATCTATATCCTCCAACGTTCAACCGCCAATCCTGCCGTTCATTTAACCACGTTGCATTTCGTATCGAACGATAATTAAATTGATGATTCAATTTAAGATACGTCTGCATAAAAATCATGTCAGTCCTTTGAACACCTCTAACATGCATCCCAGGTGTTGGTCACACAGTTTTCCAGAATTAAGCACATTCAAGGCCTAAAGTTCATGGAGGTGAAATCCCCTCATGTCCCCTATCTACAGTTGCAAGGGGTACACACAGTATATAACTTTTGACTGTTCTCCCCGGTCGTAAATAATCACGAACGTAGCCGTAGCCAGTCCTGTCTCTGTTTTAATGACATCCATTTTCGTTGACATCAATCATAGTTGGAAGAGCTGCAGGGATGTGTGTTCTGATAAGGCTGCACTTCAAACCTTGCAGCCAGAGTTTGCTTTTCAGCTCATTTCCTCATTTTGCTCATGTGGTCAGCGGCCACGCTCATCACACCCCGCACTTACCGTGGGGGTGGGGGGGGGGGGGGGGAGAGGGGGGGTGGTGAGCAACGAGATATGCCAGCCTGCTCTGGGACATCTGACTGAGTCTGCGCTCCTGAATCAAAGCAAGTACAGATACTGGATTATTCGAAATCATTACTTTTATGTTTTCGCGCAAAAAATGGGATGCAACAGCAAAGTGCAAACCGCAATGACATAATACGGAACTGCGATCAATCGAATAAGACTGCTGCCTTACAGCGCCAGGGACCTGGGTTCGTTTCGGAACTTCAGTGCCAGTCAGTTTGGAATTTGCACTTTCTTCCCGTGGTCGGCTGCTCCGGATTCTCGCACAGTCCCAGACACCTGCAGGTCAGGTTAGGTTGGGGAGAGTCGGTCCAGATAGTGTGCTCTTTCAGAGGGTCAGTGCAGACTCGATTGTCAGAATGTTCTCCTTCGGCACTGCAGGAATTATATTACTCTCAATTTGTCAAAGACCTTGGAAATGCTCGAGGGAGCGAAATTCCTCATTCTTCCCGCGTAAATCTATGATTCTCTTTTCCAGGTAACCAGGCGAGGGAATGTCGATCTGACAGTTGTTCGGAATGAAATCCATCGGCCTATTCCAGATATTCTGTAAGTGATTGCAACATGTGAACATTATTTTTATTTTAACTGCATCATTGACCCAGAACCTGCAATCGGATTTAAACTTTTAATTCTCCATCAGGGATTGACAAACCGAGAGTTTCTGAATAAAATATATCCAATTAATCTAAGCTATTAAGCAAATATTGCAGATTCTGGTCATGTGAAGTAAACGCGCAAATGATAAGGTGGTATTATCTTATCATTCGAAAATGTAAAAATATTTTGTAAGACCGATGACCTTGGGTATCAAGCATTGATCCTAGCACTCTGGACAATGATACTAAATTGTAACAATACCTACAACACTTTCAGCTTGAATTGGTAAGTTGCGAGTAAAAGACGAATCACTCACCCAATATTAAAGCCACATTGAACACTTTGGAGCCTAATTCTGTCATTTATTTGCATTAATATTGCACAGTCCAAAATTAACAACGTGGGTGTTCGGTCTGATTGGAAATGTAATGGAACTCATAAATATACAGCCTGCATCCAGGGGCATGTCAGGGACAGGGATTCCGTCACATTAATTCAAACTATTGTTCCTTAAAGCCTGTCAGTCGCTGGCGGTCCTAATCCTTACCACGTTGAGGACATTCGATCCCGGCTCCATCACTCTCCATGTCCATTTTGCACATTTTCGCTGTCTGTGCGTGGGTTTCAGCCCCACAACCTAAATATATGCACGATAGGTAGATTAGCCACGCTAGTTTGCTCCTTACTTGAAAAAAACATTGGGTAATTTAGATTTACAGCAAAAATGCCTGTCATTTACCGATTAAAGCTGGGGGGGGGGGCAGGGAAATGAGCGCCAAATAACACCGGCATGGATAAACTCACAGTAGCTCCGTAAATGGAAGATTTAAAGGGAAAACAGAGACCACGAAAGTAGGGATCGGATTATAATACCGGCTTCCTCTGGGTGGAAGGGACGGATAGGAAAGGTATTGCCTGGCGAGGGGGTTGGCGGATCGGAGGGGAGAGTTAGACGGTCATGTTCCTTGGATACAAGGCTCTGATAACTTCAGGATGGCATAGGGCAGACTGAGAGTTAATAATAATAATCATAATCGCTTATCGTCACAAGTAGGCTTCAATGAAGTTACTTACTCTGCGATGGGGGTGAGTTCAGGGAGGATTGGGATCATTTGGTAGGGGGGCTCAGACGGTCAGTGGAATTCAGTTAGCGAGGGGGAGCCACTCGTGGAGACCAAGGTTAGTCTGGGAGGGGTTAATCAATCCGGGAAGGGAGATGGGGTGACGTGTGAGGAATGAGAAGGTGGAGGGGAGCAACGTGGCAGACCAGAGGGGGGGATGCACAGAGCAGGGGTATTCGAACTGGTGGGGTTGGGTTCTTCCGAACCGAGCGGGGGCGGGGAGGCGGCTCAGACTGGAGAATGTTCCAGTCGAACCATAAAGAGACGTGTTAGCAGGAACTTGTGGTCACACCAAGGGGTGTGAGGGTGGGATCGGACGGAAGCGGTGGATGTCGGAACCGAAGGAGTCACGATCCAGAGAGACAGTGAGAGAGGCAGAGAGAGAGATGCATTATTCGTCTATTATTTCACCTCCAAAGAGCAAGGGATTGCCAGAAAGGGTAGTACAGTGATCAGCCCTGCTGTCTCTTAGCGCCAAGGACCAGGGTTCAACTAGGAACTTGAGTGACTGTGTGTGCGGAGTTTGCACGGTAGGTAGAGAAGTACAGCACAGGACAGGCCCTTCGGCCCTCGATGTTGCGCCGAACTTTTGTCCTAGGTTAATCATAAAATTTTGGACAATTTTTCATGGCCAATCCACCCGACCTGCACACCTTTGGACAGACGGAGGAAACCTTAGCAGTCACGGGGAGGATGTGCAGACTCCACACAGACAGTGACACAGGTCGAAATCGAACTTGGGACAGTGACGCTGTGAAGCAATTGTGCTATCCACAATGCTACCGTGCTGCCCTTAAGAAGTTAACCTACACTCCATTATTCTACCCTAATCCATGTACCTATCTAATAGCCGCTTGAAGGTCCCTAACGTTTCCGACTCAACTACTTCCACAGGCAGTGCATTCCATGCCCACTATTCTCTGGGTAAAGAACCTACCTCTGACATCCCCTCTATATCTTCCACTATTTATCTTAAATTTATGACCGCTTGTAATGGTGTGTTCACCCGGGTGAAAAGTCTCTGACTGTCTACTCTATCTATTCCCCTAATAATCTTGTAAACCTCTATCAAGTCGCCCCTCATCCTTCTCTGTTCTAATGAGAAAAGGCCTAGCACCCTCAACCTTTCCTATTATGACCTATTCTCCATTCCAGGCAACATCCTGGTAAAACTATTTTGCACCTTTTCCAAAGCTTCCACATCCTTCCTAAAATGAGGCGACCAGAACTGCACACAGCACTCCAAATGTAGCCTGACCAAGGTGTTGTACAGCTGCATCATCACCATACGGCTCTTAAATTCAATCCCTCTGCTAATGAACGCTAGCACACCATCGGCTTTCGTCACAGCTCTATCCACTTGAGTGGAAACTTTCAAATGTCTATGAACATAGACCCCAAGATCTCTCTGCTCCTCCACATTGCCAAGAACACTACCGTTAACCCTGTATTCCGCATTCGTATTTGTCCTTCCAAAATGGACAACCTCACACTTGTCAGAGTTCTGCCACTTCTCAGCCCAGCTCTGCATTCTATCTATCACTCTTTGAAGCCGACAACAGCCCTCCTCACTATCCACAACTCCAACAATCTTCGTATCATCTACAAATTTACTGACCCACCCTTCAACTCCCTCATCCAAATCGTTAATGAAAATCACAAACAGCAGAGGACCCAGAACTGATCCCTGCGGTACACCACTGATAATTGTGCTCCAGGCTGAATATTTGCCATCCACCACCACTCTCTGTCTTCTATCGGTTAGCCAGTTTGTTATCCAACTGGCCAAATTTACCACTATCACATGCCTCCTTATTTTCTGCAAAAGCCTACAATGGGGAACCATATCAAATGCCTTACTTAAATCCATGTACTCTACATCCACTGCTTTACCTTCATCCACATGCTTGGTCACCTCCTCAAAGCAGTCAATAAGACTTGTAAGGCAAGACCTACCCCTCACAAAACCGTCCTAATCAAGCAGTGCCTTTCCAGATGCTCAGAAATCCTACCCCTCAGTACCCTTTCCATTACTTTGCCTACCACCGAAATAAGACTAACTGGCCTGTAATTCCTAAGGGTATCCCTATTCCCTTTTTTGAACAGGGGCACGACATTCGCCACTCTCCAATCCTCTGGTACCACCCCTGTTGACAGCGAGGATGAAAATATCCTTGCCAACGGCTCTGCAATTTAATTTCTTGCCTCCCTTAAAATCGTTGGCTATATCCCGTCAGGCCCGGGGGATTTGTCTATCCTCAAGTTTTTCAAAACGCGCAACACATCTTCCTTCCTGACAAGTATCTCCTCGAGCTTATCAGTCTGTTTCACACTGTCCTCTCCAACAATATGGTCCCTCCCATTTGTAAATAGTGAAGAAAAATAATTGTTCAAGGCCTCTCCTATCTCTTCAGACTCAATACACAATCTCCCGCTACTGTCCTTGATCGGACCAACCCTCGCTCTCGTCATTCTCATATTTTTCACATATGTGTATAAGGCCTTGGGGTTTTCCTTGATCCTACCTGCCAAAGATTTTTCATGCCCTCTCTTAGCTCTCCTAATCCCTATCTTCTGTTCCAACCTGGTTATCTTGTATCCGTCCAGCGCCCTGTCTGAACCTTGTTTTTTCAGCCTTACATAAGTTCCTCCTTCCTCTTAACAAGACATTCAACCTCTCTTGTCAATCATGGTTCCCTCACTCGACCATCTCTTCCCTGCCTGACAGGGTCATACATATCAAAGATAAGCAGTACCTGTTCCTTGAACGAGTTCCACATTTCACTTATGTCCTTCCCTGACAGCCTATGTTCCCAACTTCTGCACTTCATTTCTTGCCTGACAGCGTTGTATTTACCCTTCCCCCAATTATAAACCTTGCCCTGTTGCACGCACTTATCCCTCTCCATAACTAAAGTGAAAGTCACAGAATTGTGGTAACTACCTCCAAAATGCTCCCCCCCTAACAAATCTATCACCTGCCCTGGTTCATTACCATGTACTAAATCCAAAATGGCCTCTCCTCTGATCGGACAATCTACATAGTGTGTTAGAAAAGCTTCCTGGACACACTGCACAAACACAACCCCGTCCAAACTATTTGATCTAAAGAGTTTCCACTCAATGTTTGGGAAGTTGAAGTCCCCATTGACAACTACCCTGTGACTTCTGCACCTTTCCAAAATCTGTTTCACAATCTGTTCCTTCACATCTCTGCTGCTATTGGGGGGCCTATAGAAAACTCCCAACAAGGTGACTGCTCCTGTCCTATTTCTGACTCCAACCCATATTACCTCAGTCGGCAGAACTGCCTTTCTGAAGCTGTTATACTACCTCTAATTAACAATGCCACCCCCCCCCCCCCAACCTCTTTTACCATCCTCCCTAATCTTGTTGAAACATTTATAACCAGGGACCTCCAACAACCATTTCTGCCCCTCTTCTATCCAAGTTTCCGTGATGGCCACCACATCGTAGTCCCAAGTACCGATCCATGCGTTAAGTTCACCCTCCTTATTCCTGATGCTTTTTGCATTAAAGTATACACACTTCAACACATCTCCTTGCCTGCAAGTACTTTGTCAATGTTACCTTCCCCACTGCATCACTACGTGCTTTGACGTCCAGAATATCGGCTTCCTTGGTTTGGACTACAGATCCGGTTCCCATTCCCCTGTCAAATTAGTTTAAACCCTCCCGAAGAGTACTAGAACCCCCCCCCCCCCCCCCGGGATATTGGTGCCCCTCTGGTTCAGATGCAACCCGTCCTGCTTGTACAGGTCCCACCTTCCCCAGAATGCGCTCCAATTAGCCAAATACCTGAAGCCCTCCCTCCTCCACCATTCCTGCAGCCACGTGTTCAACTGCACTCTCTCCCTATTCCGAGCCTCGCTATCACGTGGCAGCGTCAACAAACCTGAGATGACAACTCTGTCTGTCCTGGCCTTTAACTTCCAGCCTAACTCCCTAAACTTGTTTAAAAGCTCCACATCCTTTTTCCTACCTACGTCGTTGGTACCAATGTGCACCACGACTTCTGGCTGCGCACCCTCCCCGTTCAGGACCCTGAAGACACGATCCGAGACATCCCTGGCCCAGGCACCCGGGAGGCAACATACCTTTCGGTAGTCTCGCTCGCGACCACACGGTGTCCCCATGTCTGCAGCGCTTTCCTCCGGATGCTCAGGTTGTCTCCCGCTGTCCAAACGTGGGCAGGCAAGCCGGATTGTCCACACGAAATTATCCCTTAAAGTCCAAAGGCTACGTAGATTTCCAGGAACAGGCTGGGAGAGTGTGTGTCGGTCGGATGCTCTTTCGGAGGATCGTCGAAGACTCGATCGGTTGAATAGCCTCATTCTGCACTGCAGCGTGTCTGTGATAAGAACGTACGGACTTGGAGCAGGATTAGGTCATCTGGACCCTCGAGGCTGCTCCGCTATTCATTGAGAACATGGCTGAGCTTTTGTGGACTCCGCTCCACTTTCCGGCCGACCACCATTACAATTAACCCCTTTATTGGCAGCACGGTAGGGGCCAGCAGAGGGCAGCAGAGCAGAGCTACTGATCAGCTGTTCTGGGGAAATTTGCATACGTGCAGTGCGGTCAGCCTAAGTTGAAGGTGAATCTGCGAAGGAGACCCGAGGAGTTTGAGTGAAGGCAATCATCCAGCAGAGGGCAGCAGAGCAGAGCTACTGATCAGCTGTTCTGGGGAAATTTGCATACGTGCAGTGCGGTCAGCCTAAGTTGAAGGTGAATCTGCGAAGGAGACCCGAGGAGTTTGAGTGAAGGCAAACATCCAGCAGGGGGCAGCAGAGCAGAGCTACTGATCAGCTGTTCTTGGGAAATTTGCATACGTGCAATGCGGTCAGCCTAAGTTGAAGGTGAATCTGCGAAGGAGACCCGAGGAGTTTGAGTGAAGGCAATCATCCAGCAGAGGGCAGCAGAGCAGAGCTACTGATCAGCTGTTCTGGGGAAATTTGCATACTTGCAGTGCGGTCAGCCTAAGTTGAAGGTGAATCTGCGAAGGAGACCCGAGGAGTTTGAGTGAAGGCAATCATCCAGCAGAGGGCAGCAGAGCAGAGCTACTGATCAGCTGTTCTGGGGAAATTTGCATACGTGCAGTGCGGTCAGCCTAAGTTGAAGGTGGTTTGTGGAGAGGCTGTTGGCAAGTGATAGTTAAACCCGAAAAACTTCGTGAGTGTTTCCCACCCTACCTCCTCCTCTAACCAACCCCCCCCCCCACCCCACGGTGTTTGGGAAGCGGGAGCAGGGGCTTGTCGTGAAGGTGAGTGAGTGCCTTTAAATTTGCTTACCTTTCAGCGGGTGCAGGGTTTGAGGTAATATCAGGTAAGCTCTTCCTTTATTTTTCTTTTTCTTGTTTTTTTTTAAATCTAGAGGTGATGTCAGGGAAGGCAGTACAATGCTCCTCCTGCAGAATTTTTGAGGTGAGGGACGCCGTCAGTGTCCCTGCTGATTTCATCTGTGGGAAGTGCACCCAACTCCAGCTCCTCAAAAACCGTGTTAGGGACCTGGAGCTTGAGCTGGATGAACTTCGGATCATTCGGGAGGCAGAGGGGGTCACAGATAGGAGCTTCAGGGAAGTAGTTACACCAAAGACTGGAGATAGATGGGTAACTGTAAGAGGGACTGGGAAGAAGCAGTCAGTGCAGGGACCCCCTGCGGTCGTTCCCCTGAGTAACAAGTATACCGTTTTGGATACTTGTTGGGGGGACGACTTACCAGGGGTAAGCCATGGGGTACGGGCCTCTGGCACGGAGTCTGTCCCTGTTGCTCAGAAGGGAAGGGGGGAAAGGAGTAGAACATTAGTAATTGGGGACTCAATAGTCAGGGGCACAGATTGGAGATTTTGTGGGAGCGAGAGAGACTCACGTTTGGTATGTTGCCTCCCAGGTGCAAGGGTACGTGATGACTCGGATCGTGTTTTCCGGGTCCTTAAGGGGGAGGGGGAGCAGCCCCAAGTCGTAGTCCACATTGGCACTAACGACATAGGTAGGAAAGGGGACAAGGATGTCAGGCAGGCCTTTAGGGAGCTAGGATGGAAGCTCAGAGCGAGAACAAACAGAGTTGTTATCGCTGGGTTGTTGCCCGTGCCACGTGATAGTGAGATGAGGAATAGGGAGAGAGAGCAATTAAACACGTGGCTACAAGGATGGTGCAGGCGGGAGGGATTCAGATTTCTGGATAACTGGGGCTCTTTCTGGGGAAGGTGGGACCTCTATAGACAGGATGGTCTACATCTGAACCTGAGGGGCACCAATATCCTGGGGGGGGGGAGATTTGTTAGTGCTCTTTGGGGGGGTTTAAACTAATTCAGCAGGGGCATGGGAACCTGGATTGTAGTTTTGGGGTACGGGAGATTGAGAGTATAGAGGTCAGGAGCACAGATTTGACTTCGCAGGAGGGTGCCAGTGTTCAGGTGGGTGGTTTGAAGTGTGTCTACTTCAATGCCAGGAGTATACGAAATAAGGTAGGGGAACTGGCAGCATGGGTTGGTACCTGGGACTTCGATGTTGTGGCCATTTCAGAGACATGGATAGAGCAGGGACAGGAATGGTTGTTGCAGGTTCCGGGGTTTAGGTGTTTTTGTAAACTCAGAGAAGGGGGCAAAAGAGGGGGAGGTGTGGCGCTGCTAGTCAAGGACAGTATTACGGTGGCGGAAAGGATGCTAGATGGGGACTCTTCTTCCGAGGTAGTATGGGCAGAGGTTAGAAACAGGAAAGGAGAGGTCACCCTGTTGGGAGTTTTCTATAGGCCACCTAATAGTTCTAGGGATGTAGAGGAAAGGATGGCGAAGATGATTCTGAAAAAGAGCGAAAGTAACAGGGTAGTTGTTATGGGAGACTTTAACTTTCCAAATATTGACTGGAAAAGATATAGTTCGAGTACATTAGATGGATCATTCTTTGTACAATGTGTGCAGGAGGGTTTCCTGACACAATATGTTGACAGGCCAACAACAGGCGAGGCCACATTGGATTTGGTTTTGGGTAATGAACCAGGCCAGGTGTTAGATCTGTAGGTAGGTGAGCACTTTGGAAACAGTGACCACAATTCGGTGACCTTTACGTTAGTGATGGAAAGGGATAAGTTTACCCCGCAGGGCAAGAGTTATAGCTGGGGGAAGGGCAATTTTGATGCCATTAGACATGACTTAGGATGTGTTGGTTGGCGAAGTAGGCTGCAAGGGTTGGGCACACTGGATATGTGGAGCTTGGTCAAGGAACAGCTATTGCATGTTCTTGATACGTACGTACCAGTCAGGCAGGGAGGAAGGGGTCGAGCGAGGGAACCGTGGTTTACCAAAGAAGTGGAATCTCTTGTTAAGAGGAAGAAGGAGGCCTATGTGAAGATGAAGCGTGAAGTTTCAGTTGGGGCGCTTGATAGTTACAAGGAAGCGAGGAAGGATCTAAAGAGAGAGCTGAGACGAGCAAGGAGGGGACATGAGAAGTCTTTGGCAGGTAGGATCAAGGAAAACCCAAAAGCTTTCTACAGGTATGTCAGGAATAAAAGAATGACTCGGGTAAGAGTAGGGCCAGTCAAGGACAGTGGTGGGAAGTTGTGTGTGGAGGCTGAGGAGATAAGCGAGATACTAAATGAATACTTTTCGTCAGTATTCACTCAAGAAAAAGATAACATTGTGGAGGAGAATGCTGAAACCCAGGCTATTAGAATAGATGGCATTGAGGTGCGTAGGGAAGAAGTGTTGGCAATTCTGGACAAGGTGAAAATAGATAAGTCCGCGTGGCCGGATGGGATTTATCCTAGGATTCTCTGGGAAGCCAGGGAAGAGATTGCTGAGCCTTTGGCTTTGATTTTTAGGTCATCATTGGCTACAGGAATAGTGCCAGAGGACTGGAGGATAGCAAATGTGGTCCCTTTGTTCAAGAAGGGGAGTAGAGATAACCCCGGTAACTATAGGCCGGTGAGCCTAACGTCTGTGGTGGGTAAAGTCTTGGAGAGGATTATAAAAGATACGATTTATAATCATCTAGATAGGAATAATATGATTAGGGACAGTCAGCATGGTTTTGTGAAGGGTAGGTCATGCCTCACAAACCTTATCGAGTTCTTTCAGAAGGTGACTGAAAAGGTAGACGAGGGTAGAGCAGTTGATGTGGTGTATATGGATTTCAGTAAAGCGTTTGATAAGGTTCCCCACGGTCGGCTTTTGCAGAAAATACGGAGGCTGGGGATTGAGGGTGATTTAGAGATGTGGATCAGAAATTGGCTAGTTGAAAGAAGACAGAGAGTGGTAGTTGATGGGAAATGTTCAGAATGGAGTTCGGTTACGAGTGGCGTACCACAAGGATCTGTTCTGGAGCCGTTGCTGTTTGTCATTTTTATAAATGACCTAGAGGAGGGCGCAGAAGGATGGGTGAGTAAATTTGCAGACGACACTAAAGTCGGTGGAGTTGTAGACAGTGCGGAAGGCTGTTGCAGGTTACAGAGGGACATAGATAAGCTGCAGAGCTGGGCTGAGAGGTGGCAAATGGAGTTTAATGTGGAGAAGTGTGAGGTGATTCACTTTGGAAAGAATAACAGAAATGCGGAATATTTGGCTAATGGTAAAATTCTTGGTAGTGTGGATGAGCAGAGGGATCTCGGTGTCCATGTACATAGATCCCTGAAAGTTGCCACCCAGGTTGATAGGGTTGTGAAGAAGGCCTATGGTGTGTTGGCCTTTATTGGTAGAGGGATTGAGTTCCGGAGCCATGAGGTCATGTTGCAGTTGTACAACACTCTAGTACGGCCGCATTTGGAGTATTGCGTACAGTTCTGGTCGCCTCATTATAGGAAGGCCGTGGAAGCTTTGGAACGGGTGCAGAGGAGATTTACCAGGATGTTGCCTGGTATGGAGGGAAAATCTTATGAGGAAAGGCTGATGGACTTGAGGTTGTTTTCGTTAGAGAGAAGAAGGTTAAGAGGTGACTTAATAGAGGCATACAAAATGATCAGAGGGTTAGATAGGGTGGACAGCGAGAGCCTTCTCCCGCGGATGGAAGTGGCTAGCACGAGTGGACATAGCCTTAAATTGAGGGGTAATAGATATAGGACAGAGGTCAGAGGTGGGTTTTTTACGCAAAGAGTGGTGAGGCCGTGGAATGCCCTACCTGCAACAGTAGTGAACACGACAACATTGAGGGCATTAAAAAATTTATTGGATAAGCATATGGATGATAAGGGCATAGTGTAGGTTAGATGGCCTTTAGATTTTTTCCATGTCGGTGCAACATCGAGGGCCGAAGGGCCTGTACTGCGCTGTATCGTTCTATGTTCTATGTTCTATTGTGGATAGCACAATTGCTTCACAGCTCCAGGGTCCCAAGTTCGATTTCGACTTGGGTCACTGTCTGTGTGGAGTCTGCACATCCTCCTCGTGTGTGCATGGGTTTCCTCCGGGTATTCCGGTTTCCTCCCACAGTCCAAAGATGTGAAGTTTGGGTGGATTGGCCATGAAAAATTGCCCTTAGTGTCCAAAATTCTATGATTAACCTAGGACAAAATTTCGGCTCAACATCGTGGGCCGAAATACTGTGCTGTATTTCTCTATCTATTTTTCAAAAAACTATATATCTTGATATCCGAAACATTCAATTAATGAGCCTCAACTGCTTCACTCCCATAAGAAACAACAGCAGGCAGAGGCCATTCCCCCTGGAGGGAGCATCATCATTCATAAACTTCATCAATATTCTGATTATTGCCTGAACGTCAGATTTCAGCCGGTCCCCAGTCCATTAATCTTGACTTCCCGCCACATCAAACATTATGTCTAACCTACTTGTATAATGGAGGCCGTAACCACTGATATCTGAAGCAAAGCTTTGATCTCATGAAAAACCTCCTCAACAAACAGAGACACCACATCCACTGCTTCTACCGTATCTATTCTAGTAGTTAAGTTATCTCAACCTCCAGTAGATTTTTTGAGAAGTATTTGCCTTTAAATAACGCATGTTGACATTGTGCAATCCTGTTAATGCTTTGCAAACGTCCTGTTATCATTTTTTTCATAATTGGACGTACATATCTTCCATACTGCTGATGTGACGATAATTCGCCTCTATTTCTCCCTTTATTTCTCTCCATATTATAATAGTGTGGTTTCATTTGCAAGCCTCCTATCTGCAGGGACTGCGACAGAGTCGATCAAACGTTGAAAGATGTCCACCACTACATCCAATAATTCCAGGGCCACTGCCTTGAATGCTGTGAGATATCGATTATAAGGCCCATGTGATTTCTGAGCCTTTAACCTCATTAATTTCCACGACACCATTTTCTAATCTAACACTGATGTCCCTCAGTTCCTTCCATTCATTAGGCCATTGTTTCTCTCAGATTTATGGCAGGTTTTTGTGCCCTGGTCTATGAAGGGCAGTTCGGTCAAGGGCAGGTCGGTCAAGGCAACCTTGAGGAGGAGTTTATAGAATGTATCCGCGATAGTTTCCTAGAACAGTATGTAATGGAACCTACGAGGGAACAAGCGGTCCTCGATCTTGCCCTGTGTCATGAGACAGGATTGATTCATGATCTCTTAGTTAGGGATCCTCTCGGAAGGAGCGATCACAATATGGTGGAATTTAAAATACAGATTGAGGGTGAGAAAGTAAAATCAAATACTAGTGTTTTGTGTTTAAACAAAGGAGATTACAAGGGGATGAGAGAATAACTAGCTAAGGTAGACTGGGAGCTAAGACTTTATGGTAAAACAGTTGAGGAACAGTGGAGAACCTTCCAAGCGATTTTTCACAGTGCTCAGCAAACGTTTATACCAACAAAAAGGAAGGACGGAAGAAAGAGGGAAAATCGACCGTGGATATCTAAGGAAATAAGGGAGAGTATCAAATTGAAGGAAAAAGCATATAAAGTGGCAAAGATTGCTGGGAGATTAGTGGACTGGGAAATCTTTAGGGGGCAACAGAAAGCTACTAAAAAAGCTATAAAGAAGAGTAAGATAGAGTATGAGAGTAAACTTGCTCAGAATATAAAAACAGACAGTAAAAGTTTTTACAAATATATAAGGCAAAAAAGAGTGGCTAAGGTAAATATTGGTCCTTTTGAGGATGAGAAGGGAGTTTTAATAATGGGAAATGAGGAAATGGCTGAGGAACTGAACAGGTTTTTTGGGTCGGCTTCACAGTGGAAAACACAAATAACATGCCAGCGACTGATAGAAATGAGGCTATGACAGGTGAGGACCTTGAGAGGATTGTTATAACTAAGGAGGGAGTGATGGGCAAGCTAATGGGGCTAAAGGTAGACAAGTCTCCTGGCCCTGATGGAATGAATCGCAGAGTGCTAAAAGAAATGGCTAGGGAAATTGCAGATGCACTAGTGATAATTTACCGAAATTCACTCGACTCTGGGGTGGTCCCGGTGGATTGGAAATTAGCAAACGTGACGCCACTGTTTAAAAAGGGAGGGAGGCAGAAAGCAGGAACTTATAGGCCAGTGAGCTTAACTTCGGTAGTAGGGAAGATGCTGGAATCTATCATCAAGGAAGCCATTGCGAGGCATCTGGATAGAAATTGTCCCATTGGGCAGACGCAGCATGGGTTCGTAAAGGGCAGGTCATGCCTAACTAATTTAGTGGAATTTTTTGAGGACATTACCAGTGCCGTAGATAACGGGGAGCCGATGGATGTGGTATATCTGGATTTCCAGAAAGCCTTTGACAAGGTGCCACACAAAAGGTTGCTGCATAAGATAAAGATGCATGGCATTAAGGGTAAAGTAGTGGCATGGCTAGAGGATTGGTTAATTAATAGAAAACAAAGAGTTGGGATAAATGGGTGTTTCTCTGGTTGGAAATCAGTAGCTAGTGGTGTCCCTCAGGGATCCGTGATGGGCCCACAATTGTTCACAATTTACATAGATGATTTGGAGTGGGGGACCAAGGGCACTGTGTCCATGTTTGCGGATGACATTAAGATGAGTGGTAAAGCGAAAAGTGCAGAGGATACTGGAAGTCTGCAGAGGGATTTGGATAGGTTAAGTGAATGGGCTAGGGTCTGGCAGATACAATACAATGTTGACAAATGTGAGGTTATCCATTTTGGTAGGAATAACAGCAAACGGGATTATTATTTAAACGATAAAATATTAAAGCATGCCGCTGTTCAGAGAGACTTGGGTGTGCTAGTGCATGAGTCACAGAAGGTTGGTTTACAAGTGCAACAGGTGATTAAGAAGGCAAATTGAATTTTGTCCTTCATTGCCAGAGGGATGGAGTTTAAGACTAGGGAGGTTATGTTGCAATTGTATAAGGTGTTAGTGCGGCCACACCTGGAGAATTGTGTTCAGTTTTGGTCGCCTTACTTGAGAAAGGACGGACTGCCGCTGGAGGGTGTGCAGAGGAGATTCACTAGGTTAATCCCAGAGCTGAAGGGGTTGGATTATGAGGAGAGGTTGAGTAGACTGGGACTGTACTCGTTGGAATTTAGAAGGATGAGGGGAGATCTTATAGAAACATTTAAAATTATGAAGGGGATAGATAGGATAGATGCGGGCAGGTTGTTTCCACTGGTGGGTGACAGCAGAATTAGGGGACATAGCCTCAAAATAAGGGGAAGTAGATTTAGGACTGAGTTTAGGAGGAACTTCTTCACCCAAAGGGTTGTGAATTCCTTGCCCAGTGAAGCAGTTGAGGCTCCTTCATTACATGTTTTTAAGGTAAAGATAGATAGTTTTTTGAAGAATAAAGGGATTAAGGGTTATGGTGTTCGGGCCGGAAAGTGGAGCTGAGTCCACAAAAGATCAGCCATGATCTAATTGAATGGCGTAGCAGGCTCGAGGGGCCAGATGGCCTACTCCTGCTCCTAGTTCTTATGTTCTTATGTAAGACAGAACCAAAGTACGTGTTAAATGTTTCTGCTTTTCCTTTATTCCCCATCACAAATTCCCCAGCTTCTACGTTTCTCGTCACTGGTCGGTGTGTCTTCCGGATATAAACAAGAAAGAGAGTATTATTTTTTATGTTTAAATTTTTTTTTAGATTATCCAATTTTTTTCCAATTAAGTGGCCAATCCACCTAACCTGCACATCTTTGGGTTGTGGGGGTGAAGCCCAAGAGAGTCTATTATAATCAGTCGTTGGAGAACGAATATTGGGGTGTATAGTCTCGAAATTAGGGCTCGACCATTCTGCAGAGATTTTGGGAAGAATGTCTTCTCTCAAAGTATTGTCTAGGTTTGGAACTCTCTCACACAAACAACAGTTGTAGCAACATCAGTTGTTACATGTGAATATGAGACAGATAGATTTGTGTTCAGCGATTGAACAAAGAAAAGTACAGCACAGGAACAGACTCTTCGGCCCTCCTAGCCTCGCCGACCATGCTGCCCGTCTAAACTAAAATATTCTGCAATCCCGGGGTTCCTAGTCCTCTATTTCTTTCCTACACTATCCACTCTGTCTATTCCCCTAGTAATTTTATAGATCTATATCAGGTCGCCTCTCAACCTCCGTTGTTCCAGTTAAACAAGCAGAGTTTATTCAAACTCTCATCTTAGTGTATGCCGTACATAATCTCTCCTGCACCCTCTCTGAAGCTTCCACATCCGTCTGGTAGTGTGGCGACCAGAATTGATCACTATATTCCAAGTGTGGCCTAACTAATATTCTATACAGATGCAACATGTCTTGAAAATTCTTCTCCTCAATGCCCCGGCCAATTAAGGATAGCATGCATTATGCCTTTTTGACTACATTCTCCACCTGTGTTGCCCCTTTGAATGACCTGTGAACCTGCACACCTTGATCTCTCTTACTGTCAATAATCCTGAGGGTTCTACCATTCACTCTATATTCTCGACCTGTATTGGAACTTCCAACGCATTACCGCACATTTGTCCGGATTAAACTCCACGTGCCATCTCTCCGCCCAAGTCTCCAAACGGTCTAAATACTGCTGTATCCTCTGACAGTCCTTATCGTTACCTGCAATTCCGCCAACCAATATGTTGTCCTCAAACTTACAAATCAGAACGGTTACATTTTGCTCCAAATCATTTATATATCCCAGCACTTATCCCTGCGGAATGTCACTAGTCGCAGCCCTCCAATCAGAAAAGCACCCTTCCATTGCTACTGTCTGTCTTTTATGACTTTGTCAGTTCTGTATCTATATTTCCAGCTCACCTCTGACCCCGTATGACTTCACCTTGTGTACCATCTGCTATGAGGTACCTTGTCAAAGGCCTTACTGAAGTCTATGTAGACAATATCTACTGCCCTAAATGCATCAGTCAGCTTAGTGAACTCCAGGAAAAAACTATATCAAGTTAGCGATACATGACCTCCCTTTCATAAAACTGTGCTGCCTCTGGCTAATACATCCACTTGCTTCCAAATGGGAGTAGATACTGTCTCGAAGAATTATCTCCAGTAATTTCCCTACCGCTGACGTAAGGCTCACCGGCCTGTAGTTCCCTGGATTATTATTGCTACCGTTCTGAAACAAAGGAACAACATTGGTAATTCTCCAGTCCTCCGGGACATCACCTTGAGCCAGTGAGGATGAAAAAAATTCCTTCAAAGCCTCAGCAATTTCCTCCCTTGCTTCCTTCAGTATTCTGGGGTTGATCCCATCAGGCCCTGGGGACTTATCTACCTTAATATTTTTTAAGACGCCCAACACCTCTTCTTTTTGGATCTCAATGTGATCCAGGCTATCTAGACACCCATCACCTTACTCAACATCCACCAATTCCTTCTCTTTGGTGAACACTGATGCAATGTATTCATTTCGTTCCTCGCTCATTTCTTCTGGCACCACAAATAAAATCTCTCCCCTGTCGTTCAGTGGGCCAACCCTTTCCCTGGCTACCCTCTTGCTTTTTACGTAAGTGTAGAAAGCCTTGCGATTTTCATTAACCCTATTTGCCAATGACATTTCTTTACAACTTTTCGCCCTCCTGACTCCTTGGTTAAGTTCCTTCCTACTCTCCTTATATTCCACACAGGCTTCGACTCTTCCCAGCCTTCTAGCCCTGATAAACGCCCCCTTCTTAGTTTTGACGAGGCTTACAATATCTCTCGTTATCCAAGGTTTAGGAAATTTGCCATATGTGTCGTTCTTTCTCACAGGAAAAAGCCGGTCCTGACTTACTTTCAACTGACATTGGAAAGTCTCCCACATGTCAGATGTTGATTTACGCTCAAACGTACGCCCCCAATCTCGGTTTTTCAGTTCCCGCCAAATATTATTATAATTAGCTATCCACAAACTTAGCCCATTCACCCGAATTCCACTCTTATTCTTGTCCACCAGCACTTTAAAAGTTACTGAATTGTGGTCACTGTTCCCGAAATGCTCCCTCACTGAAACTTCTACCTCCTAGCAGGGCTAATTCCCCAATACCAGGTCCAGTACAGCCCCTTCCCTAGTGGGACTATCTACATGTTGTTTTAAGAAGCCCTCTTGGATGCTCCTTACAAACTCTGCCCCGTCCAAGGCCCGAGCAGCGTGAGACCCAGTCAATGTTGGGGAAGTTAAAGTCTCCCATCACAGCAACGATGTTCCTTATACTCCTCTCCAAACTCTGTCTACCTATCTGCTACTCTGACTCGCGCTGGCAGTTGGGAGGTCTCTAGTAAACCCCAACATTGTGACTGCACCCTTGTTCTTCCTGATCTCTACCCATATAGCCTCGCTGCCCTCTGCGGTGCCCTTCTACAGTTTAGCTGTGATATTCTCCCTAACCTGTAGCCCAACAGCTCCACACCTTTGACATCCTCCTCATATCGCGCCTGAAACATCTAAATCCTACAGTGTTTATCTGCCAAACCTGTCCTTCCCTCACCAGGTCTCTGTGATGGCAACGACATCATAGTTCCAAGTGCTAATCAAAGCTCTGAGTTCATCTGCCTCACCTGCTATATTTTTTGCATTAAACCATATGTACTGCAGGCCACCAGTTCGGCTGTTATCAGCAACATCTCCCAGAATGCTCTTCCTCAGAGCCATACTGGCCCTATTTCCCAGTTATCCCTAATTTGTGTCACATTCTGACCTATATCTCCGGTCCCCACCCCCTTCCAGATTGAGGGATATTGGAAAAGGCAGGGAATTAAGTAAAGTTACAGAGCAGCCATGGTCTCATTCAATGGCGGGGCAGGCTCGAGGGACTGAATGGCCTCCACCTGATCATATAATCCTATGTTGACGTACTTATGGAGGCGTGAACGTTTAGCTGCCATTTTCCCTTTAATTTCGATCATATTCTACTTTTCCTCCTCTTGATAATGTTTTTACCGTCATGCTTTCTGCTTTCCAGGCAATATTATATCTCCTCTCTTTATTTGATATAGCAAATAATTTCGTTTGTGAGCCGTGGTTGAGCCGTGGGTGAGCCACCTTCCCTCTTTGATCTTATTTCCAGACAAAAATGAAGAATTGCTGTAGTTGTTGCAGGTGTTCTTTAAAGGTAAAACATTGCTTAGCCACTGTCAAACAACTATTTCAGTTCCACTAATATATCTTTATCAATTTGGGCCTCCTGCTCTTATATTCCCCTTTATTAAGATTAAGGACCCTACATTCGGATTCAACGAAGTCACCATCGAACTAAATAAAGCATTACGTCATATTGTGTTCGCTCATCCTCAAATGACGAGGCAAATCCATTTATCACTTATCAGTGCACAATACCTAGGCTTGTCTGTGGTTGGTTATGTGACGTGGTTTAAAAAAAAACACTGAGGTACAAGTTTGGTTTCTGTGATCTGTGTGTACATTAAAGTCACCCATGATTATATTCGGACCCTTATTGGATGCTTATCTGATTTCTTGATTTCCAGCGTCCCTTGTGTCTCCACCTCTGTTTGTGGGCATATTAACGACCCCTAGCAACCTTTAATCCCTCTTGGCATTTTTTATATCATGTCATATAGTATGAGATAGTATTAAATCTCAATATTGGACTGATTTCCATAATTACGAATACTGCTACCCCCTTCCTTACAGTTGTCTCCATCCTAAATACTGAATGCCTCAGATGTTCACTTACCATCGTCAGGCCATGTCTCTGGAATTGCAGCCATATCAGAGCCGTTTATATATATATATGCACTGTTAAATCATCTACATTATTGTGAATGTTTCGCACATTAAGGTGAATCTATACATAATAGATTCACATCAATTATGTATATTACCTGGAATCTGACAACATAAATGAAATAACAATTCGAATGCATTCATTTTCTATCATATTGTGTATAGATATGGGTGCATGGGTCAGGCACGCGCTGAGCGGCTAGCTCTGGTTAAAATGACATTAGATCATTGTTTCCGAGAGAGAGACAAATGTGGACTGATCTGAGTCAGGTATCTTAATATCAGTAGGTTGATAATTAAAGATGATAATGCTGCTTAAAAATCATGACACCGGTCATCTCTTTGAAGAACTCTCAGATTACATCATGGGAGTTGATCATTAATTTAGCCAGATGTGAACACATTCAGTGCCCACAATTCATGTCGGTTTAATTTCATCAAATGCCGTGCAGGACACAGCGTAGATGAAGTATGACTGGTCTCCCCGGTCGCAAATAATGGTAGACATTCTGGTGACAATAACGCATAATTGGAACAGCTGCAAGGCAGTGTCTGACAGACTCCATCCGCCCCCTTCTGATGAAGCTCCATTTCAAACATTGCAGGCAGACTCGAGGCTGGACTCGCTTTATGCATCCGGTAGAAATTCCTCATTTTGGTCAGGTGGTCAGCGGTCACGTCATCCCTCCCGCATAGTTACCGCGGGGGAGAGCAGCGAGATCCGCCAGCCCACTCTGGGGCAACTGAGTGAGCCTCGCTCTCCTCACTGCAAGAAAGTACTGATACTGGAATGTTATGAATATTGTGTTTGGTCTTTTCACGTGAATAATGGGATGGAATTGCAAAGTGCAACCTGCACTGAAATGATACGGAACTGCGACCGATAGTTTGGAACTGCTGCCTCACAGCGCCAGGGACCTGGGTTCGTTTCAGAACTTGGCTGGCCGCCAGTTTGGAATATGCATTTCCTCCATGTGTCCGGGTGCTCAGGGTTCTCCCACAGTCCCACATATCTGCAGGTCAGGTTGGGATGGGGTGAGTGGATCTAGGTCGTGCACTGCTTCAGAGGGTTAGTGCCATTCGATGGGAAGTATGGTCTCCTTCAGCATTACTGGAATTTTGAGACTCTCAATCCTGCAAAATAGAAAGGTTCGAGGGACTAAAATTGCTCATTTTCCCTCACCAAATCTATGATTTTACTTTTCAGTTAAGCAGGAGAGGAGAAGTTGATCTGAGAGTAGTTCGGAATGAAGTACATCCGCCTTCTCCAGATCCTCTGTAAGTGATTGTGACATATGAGCGTTATATTTTTAACTGCGTCATTGACCGCCAATCTGCGATAAACCTTTCACAGTCTAACAGATCGACAAACCAAAGAGGTTGTGAAAGATATGTAGTCATTACACTATGCTATTGAGTAAATATTGCAGAATCTGGAAACGTGAAGTAAAAGCTCAATATTGAGCTGGTATGTTCTCATCTTTCGAAAGAGTAATAAACACTTTGTCAGATCGAAGATCTCAGATTTCAAGTATTGCTCCAGACACTCCGAACCACGATGCTCAATTGTAATCAGCCCCAGATTGCTTTCAGCTTTGAGCTGATCAATTGGAAATGAAAGCACATTCACAATTTTAACCACCACGAACAGTTCAACGCCAGAATACGACATGATTTTGGATTAATGTCGTTGATACCCGCATTAAAATCGAGGGCATTCCGACTGAATGGATTGAAATGTAATTGTAACTGTTATATGTAGAATTTCCCGACACGAGCACGTCGGAGACTGGCTTCCCGTCACAAATGTTCAAGCTCTTGCTCTCTAAAGCCTATAAGATAAATAATCTAGGCTGAAGGAGACAGGAGCAGCGATGTAGGCCCAAGGCACCGTCGGCAAGTATAAACTGGCAGTATATGCCGTAAAATTGATGTTTACAGTGATAACTGAGATGAGGAAAATGAGGGAACGGACAATTAGTGGAGCTTGGACAAGGGATGAATGGAGGGTATCACACCAGATGAGGGTTGAACCGATGGAATACGATTGCAATGGAGAGGGGGATGTCATTCCAGGGTAGGTTAAACCGGGGGCTTCGGTCTCGACAGTGATGAGGCATTGGATAGGGGTGGGATGAAAGTAATGGTTCCTTATGTTTAGCAAGGGGTTCAGTTCGGGAAGCCGGGTGCGGATGTGAAAGTGGCGGTTCAGTCCTGGAGACGAGGGTTTCAGACCGTGGGGTCAGTGAAGGAGGAAATTGGCGGTTCAGTCCTGGAGACGGGGGTGTCAGACTGTGCGGACAGTGAAGGAGGGAATTGGCAGTTCAGTCCAGGAGACGGGGGTGTCAGTCTGTAGGGGCTGGGGAGGAGGGAAGTGACGGTATACCCCTGGAGAAGGAAGTGTCATACTGTGGGGACAGTGAAGGAGGGAATTGGCGGTGCGCGGAGTAGGACAGTCCTGGAGTGGAATCCATCATGGAGGCAGTAGGTAATTTCAGGACGAACATTCGATTGCGATGGGGTTGCGTCCAAGGGGTGGGGTTGTTTCCTTGATGAGGATCAGCACGGCAGAGGGGATCAGTATCTTTGTGGACGGTGTGGTCAGTCAGAGAGACACTGCTTAGGTGCGGAGTAGAATGGGATCGGGAAGAGGAGTTGGGTGACGACCAGCGAAGCGCGGGTGGGAGGGTGGATGGTTTGGGGAGAGGAGGCAAACAGGCCGAGCGGCGTGGGGTGGAGATCGGACCTGAAGAGGGGCATTCGGACCGGTGCGACGTGATTCCTCCGACTGGAGTATCTCAGACTAGAGAGGATTTCAATAAAACCAGTAAGGGGAGGCAGAGTAGGAAGGGGTGATCGATCATTAAGGGTGCTTGTTGAAACCATGCGTTGGTGTCTCACTGGAGTGGTGGGGTCGAAAGGGCTATTGGGGGCAGGACAGTGGTTAGCACTGCTGTCTCACGGTGCCGAGGTCACAGGTTCGATCCCGGCTCTGGGCAACTGTCCGTGTCGAGTTTGCACATTCTCCCGTATTTGCGAGGATTCACCCCTACAACCCAAAGATGTGCAGGTTAGGTTGATTGTCTGCGCTAAATTACCCCTTTATTGAGAAACAGTGAGTACTCTAAATTTATATATATAAAATAAAGGGGTATTGGAGGTATGACGGCACGACGTGCCGACCCAAAGAGACTGGGTGTTAGACGGGGTGTGAGTCCCAGTACAAGTGCGGTTTATCAGATTAGAGGTGTCAAACGCAGTGGAGGGTCCAGTCCGTGAGGGTGTAGTCAGTATGAGAGTACGGATCTTTAATAGAGGAGCGACAATCTGTGAAAAAGTATAAGCACGAAAAAACGGGTCAGTCTGGGGTGAGGATTCAGTGTGAGAGGAAGGGTCAATCTGAGGGAACGTCGTCAATGTGAGGGGGGGGGGTCAGTCTGGGAGGAGGTGTCAGCGTGAGAGGAGCGGTCAGTTTGAGAGGAGCGGTCAGTCTGGGAGGAGCGGTCAGTGTGAAAGGAGAGTTCAGTGAGAGGGGAGACGTCAGTGTGAGAGGAGCACGAGTCTGAGAAGAGGTGTTTGTGTGAGAGGAGCGGTCAGTTTGAGAGGAGTGGTCATTCCGGGAGGAGGGAACGTGTGAGAGGAGGCAACAGTATGAGGTCAGGGGTTAGAGTGAGGGGAGTGATCAGTCTGAGAGGAGGGGAGAGTGTGAGAGGAGGCTTGGGTGTGAGGGGAGTCGTAAGTTTTAGAGGAGGGGTCAGTGTGAGGAGAAGGGTCAATGTGAGAGGAGACGTCAGTGTGAGGTAAGGCTCAGTATGAGAGGAGGTGTCAGTCTGAGAGGAGATATCAGTATGAGGGAGTTGTCAATGACAAGAGCGGTCAGTTTGAGAGGAGGGGTCAGTCCGGGAGGAGGCAAAGTGTGAGACGAGGCAACAGTATGAGGTCCGGGGACAGTGTGAGGGGAGTGATCAGTGTGAGAGGAGGGTTCATTGTGAGAGGAGGGGTGAGTGTGAGAGGAGGCATTGGTGTGAGGGGAGGAATCAGTGTCAGAGGAGGGGTCAGTGTGAGGGAAGGGGTCAGTGTGAGCGGACGGTTCAATGTGAGAGGTGGGGTCACTGTAAGAGGTGGGGTCAGTGTGTGAGGAGGGTTCAGTGTGAGGGGAGGGGTCAGTCTGAGAGCAGCAATGTGAGGGGAGGGGTGAGTGAGAGAGGAGGGATCAGTGTGAGAGGAGGGATCAGTGTTATGGGAGGGGTCAGTGTCAGGGGCGGGGACAGAGTTCAGGAGGGATCAGCTGAGAGGAGGGGTTATCTGAGGGAAGGGATCAATGTGAGAGAAGGGAGCAGTGTGAGGGGTGGTGTAAGATTGAGGGGAGTGGTCAGTATAAGTAGATGGGTCAGTGTGTGAGGAGGTATCAGTTTAAGAGGAGAGGTTAGTGTGAGAGGAGGTGTCAGTGTGAGAGGAGGCAACAGTATGAGGTCAGGGCAAGTGTGAAAGGAAGGGTCAGTGTGAGGTGGGTTCAGTGTGAGAGGAGGGGTCAGTTTGGGAGAACAGGTCAGTGGGAGGGGAGTGATCAGTGTGAGAGGAGGGGTCACTTTGAGAGGTGGGATCAGTGGTAGGGGAGGGGTCAGTGTCAGTGGCGGGGACAGAGTTAGGGGAGGGGTCAGACTGAGAGGAGGAGTCAGTGTGAGAGGAGGAGGGTGTGTGAGGGGAGGGATTAGTTTAAGGGGAGTGGTCACTCGGAGTGGATGGATCATTGTGAGGGGAGGGGTCAGTGTGAGAGGAGGGGTCAGTGTGTGAGGAGGGGTTAGTCCGGTAGAAGGGATCAGTGTGACCGGAGTGATCAATTTGAGAAATGGTCAGTTTGAGAGGAGGGGTCATCGTAAAAGGAGGAAACAATGTGAGGGGAGGGGTCAGTGTGAGTGGAGAGGTCAGTGTGAGGGGAAGGTCGGTGTGAGAGGATGGGTCAATGTGAGGGGAGGGCTCAGTGTGAGGGAATTTGCAGGTGTGAGATGTGGATCAGTCAGCGAGGAGGTGTCAGTGTGGGGCATGAGGTCTGTCTGAGAAGAGACGTCAATGTGAACCGAGGAGTCAGGGCAAGGGAGCGATTCTGTGCGAGGTCATTGTGAGAAAAGGTGTCAGTGTGGGTGGAGGGGTCAATGTCAAGTGGTTGTCACTGAGAGGATCGGTCATTGTGAGAGGATGGGTCAGTGTCAGAAGAGGGGTCAGTGTGAAGGGACGGGTCAGTGTGAGGGGCCAGTTCAGTGTGAGGAGGTGCCGTATGAGGGCAGGGGCCAGTCTCAGAGGAGGGGTCAGTTTGAGAATTTTCCTTGTGAGGTGAGTGGTCAGTAGATAAGGGGTGTCAGTGTAGGTGGAAGTGTCAGTGTGAGAGGAGGTGTTAGTGTCGGGAGAGAGGTCATTGTGAGATTTAGGGTCAGTCTGAGAGGTGGTGTTAGTGTGAGGAGAGGGGTCAGAGTGAGAGGAGGCGTCAGTGTGAGAGGAGGCGTCAGTGTGAGGGGAGGGGTCAGCGTGATGTCAGGTTTCAGTGTGAAATAAGGGGTCTGTGTCAGAGGAGGGGTCAGTGTGACAGGAGAAGGCACCTATAGGAGTGGTCAGTGTGAGAGGAAGGGACAAAAAAGCAGTGTGAGAGGAGAGGTCAGTCTGAGATTTGGAGTCAGTGTGAGGGGAGGTGTCAGATTGAGGGGTTAGTGTGAGAGGAGGGGCCATTGTGAGAGGAGGGGTCAATGTGTGTGGAGGGGTCACTGATTGGAGTGCTCGGTGAGAGAGGAGGCGTCAGTATGAGTGGAGGGTTCAGTATGAGGGGTGGGGTCATAGTGAGAGGAGGGGTCAGTGTGAGGGGAGGGTTACGTCTGAGAGGGGATATTAGTTTGACGGGAGTGCTAAGTGTGAGAGGAGGTGCCAGTGCGCGGGGAGCGGTCAGTTTGAGGGGAGGGTTGAGCGTGAGAGGAGTGATCAGCGTGAGGGGAGGGGTCAGTGTGAGAGGAGAGGTTAGTGTGAGAGGAGGGGTCAGAGTGAGGTGAAAGATCGCTTTGATTGGAGATGTCACTGTGAGAGGAGGGGTCAGTGTGTAGGAGATGTTAGTGTCAGGGGAGGGATCAGTGTGAGGGTAGGTGTCAGTGTGAGTTCAGGGCACGTGTGAGACGAGGGGTCAGTTTTTGCCGATGGGTCAATGTGAGAAGAATGGTCAGTGTGAGAGGAGGGCACTGTAATAGCGGATGGTTCACTGTGATAACAGAGCTCAGTGTGAGGGGAGGGTTAAGAGTGAGAGGAGGGTTTAGTGTGAGTGGAGGTGTCACTGTGAGAGAGCGTCTGTCTGAGAGGAGTCGTTAGTGAGAGTGGAGTGGGAGTGTGAGGGCAGGGCTCAGTCTGAGAGGAGGGTTCAGTGTTAAAGTAGGGGTCAGGGAGATGGAAAGTTTCCATGTGAGGTGAGTGGTCAGTTTGAGACGAGGTGACAGTGCGGGTGGAGGGGTCAGTGTGAGGGGGTTGTCACTAACAGGAGCGGTCACTGTGAGAGGGTCAGTGCCAGAGGAGGGGACAGTGTGAGGGGACGGGTCTGTGTGAGGGGCATTGTAAGGGGAAGGATCCGTGTGAGGTGAGGGGTCATGGTGAGAGGAAGCGGCATAGTGAGGTGAGGGGTCACTGTGAGTTGAGGGGTCAGTGTGAGAGGTGGGGTTACTCTGGGAGGAGGTGTTAGTGTGAGGAAGGGGTCAGTGTGATGGGAGGAGGCAGTGTGAGATCAGACGTCACTGGGAGAGGAGGCGTCTTGTTCTGGCGAGGGTTCCGTGACAGGAGTTGTCAGTGTGAGAGAAAGGGACAAAAATGCGGATGGGTCACTGTGAGGGGAGGGTTCAGTGTGATAGGAGGGGTCAGTGTGAGTGGAGGGGTCAGTGTGAGTGGAGGGTTCAGTATGAGGAGTGGGGTCAGTGTGAGAGGAGGTGTCAGTGTGAGGGGAGTGGTCAGACTGAAAGGAGGTGCCTGTGTGAAAGGAGGCGTCAGCGTGAGTGGATGGGTAAGTGTGAGAAGAGGGGTAATTGTTATAGATGTGGTCAGTGTGAGGGGAACAATCAGTGTGAGGGGAGGGGTCACTGTGAGAGGAGGCGATATAGTGAGGGGATGGTCACTGTGAGTGTAGGGGTCAGTATGGGAGGAGGAGTCAGTGTGAGAGAAGGGGTCAATGTAATAGGAGGTGTCAGTGTGAGGTCAGGCGTCAGTGTGTGAGGAGGGGTCAGCTTGAGGCGAGGGGTCACTGATAGGAGTGGTCAATGTGAGAGGAGGAGACAGCATACGCAGATGGGTCACTGTCAGAGGAGCGGTCAGAGGAAGAGGAGGCGTCAATATGTGCGGGGTCAGTGTGAGTGCAGGATTCAGTGTGAGAGGAGGCGTCACTGTGAGGGAAGGGATCATTGTGAGGGGTTAGTGAGAGGGGCGGGGTCTGTGTGAGTTTGGAATCAGTAAGAGAGGAGGAGTCAGTGTAAGAGGAGGGGGTCAGTTTAAGGGTAGAAGTCAGTGTGAGAGGAGCGATCAATGTGAGAGGAGGGGTCACTGTGAGGTCAGGGGTCAGTGTGAAAGAAGGGGGGCAGTGTGAGAGGAAGGGTCAGTGTGAGAGGAGGGGTCACTGATAGGAGTGGTCAGTGTGAGAGGAAGGGACAGTAAAAGTGGCTGTGACAGTGTGAGGGGATGGTGAGCGTGAGAGGAAGAGTCGCTCTGAGAGGAGTGGTCAGACTGACAGGACAGATCAATGTGAGAGGGGTCAGTTTGAGACGACGGGTCAGTGTAAGTGGAGGGTTCAGTGTACGGAGAAGGTTTGGTGTGAGAGTAGCCGTCAGTGTGAGAGGAGTCAGTGTAAGGGGAGTGGTCAGGGTGCGGGGTCTGAAAGAGGGGAGGGGGCAGTGTGAGAGGAGGGGTCAGTGTGAGGGGAGTGGTCAGTGTGAGAGGAGGGGTCAGTGTGAGTGGAGGGGTCAGTGTGAGTGGAGGGTTCAGTATGAGGAGTGGGGTCGGTGTGAGAGGAGGTGTCAGTGTGAGGAGAGTTGTCAGTCTGAAAGGAGGTGCCTGTGTGAAAGGCGGCGTCAGCGTGTGAGGAGGGGGGTAATTGTGATAGGTGTGGTCAGTGTGAGGGAACAATCAGTGTGAGCAGAGGGGTCACTGTGAGAGGAGGCGATATAGTGAGGGGAGGGTCACTGCGAGTGTAGGGGTCAGTATGGGAGGAGGGGTCAGTGTGAGAAGGGGTCAATGTAATGGGAGGTGTCAGTGTGTGGTCAGGCGTCAGTGTGTGAGGAGGGGTCAGTTTGAGGCGAGGAGTCACTGATAGGAGTTGTCAATGTGAGAGGAGGAGACAGCATAAGCAGATGGGTCATTGTGAGAGGAGCGGTCAGAGTAAGAGGAGGCGTCAATATGTGCGGGGTCAATATGAGGGGAGGGGTCAGTGTGAGGGGTCAGTGAGAGGGGTGGGGTCAGTGTGAGTTTGGAGTCAGTGAGAGAGGAGGAGTCAGTGTGAGGGGTGTGGTCAGTTTGAGAGGGGGGTCATTGTGAGAAGGGTGGTCTTTGACTGGAGGGGTCAGTTTGAGATAAGGTGTTAGCCTGAGAGGAGAGGTCAGTGTGAGAGGGGGGTCATTGTGAGAAGGTAGTTCAGTGTGAAAGAAGGGGTCACTGATAGGTGGGGTCAGTGGGAGAGGAGGGGTCAGTGTTAATGGAGCGGTCACTGATAGGAGTGGGCAGTTTCAGATGAGGGTCAGTGTGAATTTGGAGTTAGTGTGAGAGGAGGAGTCAGTGTGAGGAGAGAGGCCATTGAAAGGGAAGAGGTCAGACTAAGAAGAGGTGTCAGTGTGGGAGGAGCGGTAAGTTTGAAGCGAGAGGTCAGTGTGAGAGGACCGGTCAGTGTGAGAGGAGGGGTCACTGTGAGGTCAGGGATCAGTGTGAAAGGAGTGGTCAGTGTGAGAGGAAGGTTCAGTGTGAGAGGAAGGGACAGTAAAAGCGGCTGCGACACCGTGAGGGGAGGGGTCATCGTGACAGGAGGGTTCTATCTGAGAGGCGGGGTCATTGTCAGGACATAGGTCAGTGTGAGAGGGGGTGTCATTATGGGAAGGGCGGTCATTGACTGGAGGGGTCAGTTTGAGATAAGATGTTAGCCTAAGAGGAGAGGTCAGTGTGAGGGGGGGGGGGTGGTGGTCAGTGTGAGAGGGGAGGTCAGTGTGAGAGAAGGGGGTCACTGATAGGTGGGGGTCAGTGTGAGAGGAGGGGTCAGTGTGAGAGGTGGGTCAGTGTGAGAGAAGGGGTCACTGATAGGTGGGTGAGTGTGTGAGGAGGGGTCAGTGTGAGAGGAGGGGGTCACTGATTGGAGTGGGCAGTGTGAGATGAGGGTCAGTCTGAGAGGAGGGGTCAGTGTGAGAGGAGGCGTCAGTGTTAGAGGAGGGTTCAGTATGAGGGGAGTGGTCAGTGTGAGAGGACAGGTCAGTGTGAGAGGAGGGCTAAGTTTGAGTGGAGGGGTCAGTGTCAGGGGAGGGGTCAGTGTGAGAGGAGGTGTCAGTGTGAGGCGAGTGGTCAGATTGACGGGAGCAGTCAATCTGAGTGGAGGGGTCAGTGTGAGAGGATAGATCAGTTTGAGCCTGGAGGGCAACGTGAGAGAAGAGGTCAGTGTGATGGTGGGGTCACTGATAGGAGTGGTCAATGTCAGAGGAGAGGACAGCAAATGCGGATGGTCACTGTGATGAGAGAGGCCAGTGTGAGAGGAGTGGTAAGTGTGAGAGGGCGGGTCAGTCTGAGAGGAGGGGTTAGTGTGAGGAGAGGGGTCTGTCTGAAAAGTGGTGTGATTTTCAGGGGAGGGGTCAGTATGAGGGAAAGTGACAGTGTGAGGGAATGGGTCAGTGTGAGACGAGGGGTCAGTGTGAGGGGAGGGGTCAGTGTGAGAGGAGGGGTCAGTTTTAGTGGAAGGGTCAGTCTCAGAAGAGGTGAAAGTGAGAGATGAGGGGTCAGTATGAGATGAGGAGTCAGTGTGAGAGGAGGAGTCAGTGTGAGGTGAGGGGTCAGTGTGAGAGGAGGGGTCAGTGTGATAGGACGGTGAGTGTGAGAGAAGGGACTCTGATAGGAGTGGTCATTGTGAAAGGAGGGATCAGTCAGCGAGGAGGCGTCAGACTGAGAGTCAGCGTCAGTGTGAGGGGAGTGTTCAGAGTGAGAGGAGGCGACAGTGTGGCGTGAGGGCTTAGTGACAGGGGAGGGTTAAGAATGAGAGGAGAGTCTAGTCTGAGAGGAGTGGTCAGTGTGAGGGTAGGGGTCAGTGTGAGTGGAGGTTCCAGTATGAGAGGAGTGGCCATTGTGTGGAGGGGTCAGTGTGATAGGAGGGGTCAGTGTGAGAGGTGGGGTCAGTGCGAGGGGAGAGGTCAGTGTGAGGGGAGTTGTCAGTATGAGAGGAGGTCAGTGTGAGAGGAGGGGTCAGTGTGAGGGGAGAGGTCAGTGTGAGAGAAAGGGTCAGTGTAAGGGGAGGGTTCAGTTTCAGAGGAAGAACCAGTTTGAGATGAGCGGTCACTGAGAGGAGTGGTCTATGTGAGAGGAGGGGTAGGTGTGAGTGGAGTGGTCAGAGTGGGATGAGGTGTCAGAGTGAGAGGAGGCGTCAGTCTGAGAGGAGTGGTCAGTGTCAGGGGAGGTGTCAGTCTGAGAGGCGGGGTCAGTGCAAGGAGATAGGTCAGTGTGAGAGGAGGATCAGTGTGAGAGGCGGGGCCAGTGTGAGTGGAGGGAGCGCTGATAGGAAGGGTCAGTGTGACAGGAGGGGCAGTGAGAGAAGGTGGCAGTGTGAGAGGAGGGGTCACTGATCGTACTGGTCAGTGTGAGAGGAAGTGACAATTAAAGCAGCTGTGTCACTGTGAGGGGATGTGTCAGTGTGAGAGGATGGGTCCGTGTGTGAGGAGGGGTCAGTGTGAGGAGATAGGTCAGTGTGAGAGGAAGGGCCAGCGTGAAGAGAGTTGTCAGTCGGAGAGGCGGTGTCAGTCTGAGAGGAGTGGTCAGTGTCAGGATAGAAGTCAGTGTTAGAGGGGGGTCCGTGTGAGAAGGTGGGTCACTGAGAGGAGGGGTCTGTGTGAGAAGAAGGTCAGTGTGAGGGGAATTGTCTGTGTGAGAGGCGGGGTCAGTGTGAGGGGAGGTGTCAGTGTTGGTGGTCAGTGGTTGTGGAGGGGTCTGTGTGAGAGGAGGGGTCTGTGTGAGAGGACGAGTCGCCGATAGGAGTGGTCAGTGTGAGAGGAGGGGTCACTCTGTGATGAGCGGTCAGTTGGAGAGGAGCGTTCATTATGAGGGGAGGTGTCAGTGTGAGAGGAGTGGTCAGTGTGAGAGGAGGGGTCAGTGTCAGGGGAGGCGTCAGTGTGAGGGAAGGGGCCAGTGTGATAAGATGGGTCAGTTTGAGGTGAGTGGTCAGTCTAAGAAGAGGTGTCAGTATGAGAGTTGAGGTCAGTGCGAGATAAGGTGTCAGTGTGGGAGGACCTGTCACTGAGAGGTGCTGGAAGTGTGAGTGGAGGGGTCAGTGTGAGAGGAGAGAGCAGTGTGAGAGGAGAAGTCAGTGTGAGAGGAGGGATCAGTGTGAGGGGATTTCTCAGACTGAGGAGGTTCAGTGCGATAGGACGGGTCAGTGTTATGGGTCACTGTGAGTCGAGGGGTCAGTGTGAGAGGGGGGTCAATGAGGGGAGGTGTCAGTGTGAGGGGATCACTGAGTGCATGGCTCTGTGTGAGGGGATCAGCGCGAGAATTGGGGTCAGTGAGTAGACGGGTCAGTTTGAGAGGAGGGGTCAGTCTGACGGTCGGGGTCAGTGTTAGAGGAGGGGTCAGTGTGAGGGGAGGGGCCAATCTGAGGGGTGGGGGCAGTGTGAGAGGATGGGTCAGTGTGAGATCAGGGGTCTGTGTGAAAGGAGGTGTCAGTGTGGGGTGATGAGTCAGTGTGACGGGAGGGGTCAGTGTGAGAGGAGGGGTCAGCGTGAGAGGATGGGTCAGTCTTGAATGGAGACTCAGTCTGAAAGGAGAGAACATTCTGACGGTTGTGTATGCTCTCAACCGAGAGGAGGAACATGCCGCCCCTGTCCGGTTTGGTGATTTAGCTGACAGAAGCGATCTGCCTAAAAGGGGTTTTCCGCCCGAGAGTAGGGGGCAGTCCTAGTGGGGTCTTCTCATTCCGAAAATGTCATTTTGTCTGAGACTGGGACTTCGTCTGAGAATGGTTGATCTGTCCGGGAGCTGTGGTCATTCCCTGTGGTTGGCAAACTGTCCAATAGTAGTTGTTAGTCCGGGATTGTAAGAACACGAGAGGATGAATGAGTCCAAGAGGGAAATATCATTGTGTGAGAAGGGTTCATTCCGAAAGTAGAACTGTATCCGAGAAGGCGTGGTCAGTCCCAGAGGAGGGAATCATTGTGAGGTGAAAGGTTATTCAGAATGTGGGAGGCAAGTCTAAGTGGAGACGTCACTCGGAGAGCAGGGTTCAGTCTGGGTGGTGACTCAGTGGAAGAGGAGCTCCATCGTCCAAAAAATGTGATCATTCAAAGAGGAGGGGTCATTCCGAAACGGCAACAGTTTGAGAGGCAACATCAGTCCGACAGATTGGACTCAGTCCGAGAGGTGGTTGTCATTCTGCGGGAGGGTTCAATCCTTGGATAAGTTCGTTAATCCTGAAGGAGTCAGCCCGGGAGGAGGTGGTTGGTCCTAAAGGAGCAGTCAGTCCGGCAGAAGGTGGAGTTGTGTGAGAGGAGGAGTCAGTCTGGGAGAAGGTGGCGCTGTGTGAGAGGAGGAGTCAGTCGGGGAGGAGGTGGTTCGTTCTGAAGGAGGAGGTGGTTAGTCCTGAATGAGGTGTCAGTCCGGAAGGAGGTGGTTTGTCCTGAAGGCGGAGTCAGTCCGGGAGGAGGAGGTTGGTCCTGAAGGAGGGTTCCGTTCGGGAAGAGGTTGTTAGTCCTGAAGAGGGATCAGTCTGGGAGGTGGTGGTCAGTCCTGAAGGAGGGGTAACTCCCGGTGGAGGTGGTTAGTCCTGGAGGAGGGGTCAGTCCGAGAGGAGGTGCTAAGTCCTGAAGGCGTCGTTCCGCGAGAAGGTGGACCTTTGTACTCCCGTCAGTCCGGGAGTTTGTGGTCAGTCATGGAGGATGAGTCAGTCCGAGAGGAGGTGCTCAGAACTCAAGGAGAACTCAGTCCGGGAGGAGGTGGTGCTGTGTGAGAGGAGGAATCAGTCGGGGAGGAGTTGGTTCGTTCTGAAGGAGGTTTCAGTCCGGGAGGAGGTGGTTAGTCCGGAAGGAAGAGTTTCCGGGAGGAGGTTGTTAGTCCTGAAAGATGGGGTCGGTCCAGGAATACGTGGTTAGTCCTGAAGGAGGGGTCAATCCGAGAGGAGGTGCTATGTCCTGAAGGCGTCAGTCCGCGAGAAGGCGGACCCATGCAAGAGCGGGAGTCAGTCCGGGAGGAGGTGGTCAGTCATGAAGGAGGAGTCAGGCCGGGAGGAGGTGGTTAGTCCTGAAGGATGAGTCAGTCCGGGAGAAGGTGGACCTGTGTGAGAGGAGGATTCAGTCCGGGTGGATGTGGTCAGTCCTGCAGGAGGGATCAGTCCAGAGGAGGACTCAAATGAGACGGGATGCTTGCTCGGAAAACAGGGGCCATTATGGTTAGGGTTTCAGGCATGGAGGATTGGTAATTCGTGAGAGAGACTCAGTTTCATCGGGAGTTGTCAGCTCCAGAGAAGAGATTAGTCCAGGCGGGCGACCCAGTCCGTCCGCGTTGAGTATTCCTCGAGAAAATCCATCAGGAAATGGACTTCGTCGGAGAAGGAGATGGTCAGTGTGAGAGGTGTAGACAGGTCAAAAGGATACGGGATCGAGACGACATGCACTGGAAGGAGGGAGGATTGGGGTCCCGTCCTTTCGGACCAGGTTGTGTAAAGTTATGTCAAACTGGGTATTGGGAATCGGTCAGGATAGGGGGTCGGTCGGGCTCGTGGCCAGGTATCTTTTGTCGCAAAAGTAAAAAGACCCAGATGGGAGTTACGTACAGGCTCCCCAGCAGCAGTCAGGATGTGGGGCAGAAAATAAATCAGGAGATAGAAAAGGCATGTCGTAAAGGCAATATTACAATAATCATGAGGCACTTCAATATGCAGGTGGACTAGGAAAATCAGCTTGGTAGTGGATCCCAAGAAATTGAATTTCTGGAATTGGTAAGAGATGTTTTTTTTTGCAACAGCTTGTGACAGAACCGACTCGGGAACACGCAATTCTGGGTTTCGTGATGTGTAATGAGGCAGACTTGATTAGGAAATCTAAGGTGAAGGAACACTTAGGGATCAGTGACGACAATATGATAGAATTTACCCTGCTGTTTGACAGGGATCAGCTGCAATCAGATGCAATTGTATTGCAATTAAATAAGGGAAACTACAAAGACATGAGGGAGGACCTGGCCAGAGTTGAATGGAAAATGAGCCTAGGAGGGAAGACAGTGGAACAGCAAAAAGTTTTTTTGCCGTTATTCGGGCGGCACAACAGAAATTCATCCCAAGGAGGAGGGAACATGCTAAGGGGAGGACAAAGCATCCATGGCTGACGAGGGATGTCAATGACAGCATAAAGGCTAAATAAAAATAATACAAAGTGGCGAAGATTAATGGGAAGCCAGAGGATTGGGAAGCCTTTAAAAGTGAGCCGAGGACAACTAAAAGAGCAATAAGGCGCAGAAGATGAATTACGATTGAAAGCAAGCTAGTAACAAAAAGGAAGATAGGAAGACCTATTTTTCAATATATAAAAGGTCAGAGAGAGGCAAAAATAGACATTGGACCACTGGAAAATGTGGCTGGAGAAGTAATAATACGAAACCGATAAATGTCAGACAAACTGAAGAGTTACTTTGCGTCAGTCTTCACGGTGGAAGACGCCAGAGCTCGAGGAGCACCAGGGGGGTGATGTGAGTTTACTGACATTACTAAGGAGATGGTTCTCGAGAAACTGAAAGATCTGAAGGTGGATAAGTCATCTGGACCGGATGGACTACACCCCAGCATCCTAAGAGATATAGCTGCGGAAATTGTGGAGGCATTAGTGATGATCTTTGAGGAATGACTGGAGGCAGGATGGGTCCCAGAGGACTGAAAGGTGGCTAATGTAACACCAGTGTTTATGAAGGAAGGGAGGCATAAGACGGGAAATTATATGCTGGTTAGCCTGACTTCGGTCATTGGTAACATTTTAGATTCTGTTATTAAAGATGAGATTGCGAACCACTTAGAAGTGCATGGTAAAATAGGACTCAGTCAGCACGGCTTTGTCAAAGGGACGTCACGTCTGACAAATCTGTTAGAGTTATTTGAGGAGTAAACGAGCAAGTTAGACAAAGGAGAATCAGTGAGTGGACGTGATATATTTAGATTTCCCGAAGGCCTTTGACAAGGTGCTGCACATGAGACTGTTAAATAAGTTAAAAGACCATGATCTTAAGCGTAAGATTCTGGCATGGATAGAGGATTGGCTGATTGGCAGAAGGCAAAGAGTCGGGATAAAGCTGCATTTTTCAGGATGGCAGCCGGTGACTAGTTGTGTGCCTCAGGGGTCTGTGCTGGGACCATAACCTTTTATAATATACATTAATGATCTGGAGGAATGTACTGAAGGCACTGTTGCTAGGTTTGCAGATCATGCAAAGATCTGTGGAGGGACAGGTAGTATTTAGGAAGCAAGGAGGGTGAAGAAGGACTTGGACAAGCTAAGAGAGTGGGCAATGAAGAGGGACATGAAATGCAATGTGGGAATGTGTGAGGTTATGCTCTTTGAAAGGAGGACGAGACTATTTTCTAAATGGGAAAATGCTTCGGAAAGCAGAAGCACAAGGGGACTTGGGAGTCCTTGTTCACGATTCTCTTAAGGTTAACTTGCAGGTTCAATCGGCAGTTAAGAAGACAAATGGAATGTTCGTATTAATTTCAGGAGGGCTACAATACAAGACCAGGATATACTTCTGAGGCTGTATAATGCTCCGGACAGACCCCATTTAGAGTATTGTGAGCACGTTTTAGCTCAATATCTAAGGAAGCATGTGCTGGCTTTGGAAGTGTTTCAGAGGAGGTTCACGAGAATGATCCCTGGAATGTAATGAAGAACTGTAAAGAAGGGGCAGCAGGGTAGCATGGTGGTTAGCATAAATGCTTCACAGCTCCAGGGTCCCAGGTTCGATTCCCGGCTGGGTCACTGTCTGTGTGGAGTCTGCACGTCCTCCCTCTGTGTGCGTGGGTTTCCTCCGGGTGCTCCGGTTTCCTCCCACAGTCCAAAGATGTGCGGGTTAGGTGGATTGGCCATGCTAAATTGCCCGTAGTGTCCTAATAAAAGTAAGGTTAAGGGAGCGGGGGTTGTTGGGTTACGGGTATAGGGTGGATACGTGGGTTTGAGTAGGGTGATCATGGCTCGGCACAACATTGAGGGCCGAAGGGCCTGTTCTGTGCTGTACTGTTCTAAAAAGAAACTTGTATGGGGAACGTTTGAGGACTCTGGGTCTGCACTCGTTCGAGTTTAGAAGGATGAGAGTGGATCTTATTGAAACGTACAAGATACTGCGAGGCCTGGATAGAGTGGACGTAGAGAGGATGTTAACACCTGTGGGATCATCTAGAACCAGAGGACACCCTCTCAGATTAAAGGGACGATCCATTAAAACAGAGATGAGGAGGATTTTTTTTTCAGCCAGAGGGTGGTGAATCTGTGGAACTCTTTGCCGCAGACGGCTGTGGAGGCCAATTCACCGAGTGTCATGAAGACGTCGATAGGTACGTTTTTCATCAATAACGGGATCAGGTGTTATGGGGATAACGCAGGCCAATGGGGTGAGAAAATATCAGACATGATTTAATGGCAGAGCAGACTCGATGGACCAAGTGATGTAATTGTGCTCCAATGTCTTATGGTCTTATTCTGAGATTTTGTCTGGAGTGGGTGGCTTAGTGGGTATCGAACATTTCTGGCCAGTGGTAGGTTAGATTGGATCTGAGGTCTCCACATGCATTTAGGTGAAGTTTTGGGTAACTTAGGGGAGTTTCTGTTCTCGTGCGGGGGGGGGGGGGGCGGGGGCGGGGGGGGGGGGGGCGGGGGTGGGTGGCAAGGGGAGGGAGCTGCCCGGTGCTGTCTTGTTTTAAATTGCGTCTTTCAGCTGTTTGTGCGTAGCTCAATTACAGGGTAAGTTAGAACTTATGTGTGAGTGCCGCGTTTGCCCTTTCGTGGGAACATGTTAGAGGCATTCCTCTACCCATGATTGGATGACCGTACAAAGTGCCGCTGTGATCCAAGATGTTACGGGTAAAGTGTGCATCAGAGATTGCATCTCAGCTGCAAAAAGGGAGATTGTCGAGGAAGGTTAGTCAATTGAGTCAGTATGGGTGGAAGTCAGAAACAAGAAAGGAGCTTTTTTGGGAGCTTTTTAATACACCCCCCCCCCCCCAATAGCAGCAGAGAGCTGGGGGAACAGATTGGGCGACAGATCTTGGAACGGTGCAGAAGTACAAGCGATGGGCAGTACGGCAGCATTGTGGTTAGCACATTCGCTTCACAGCTCCAGGATCCCAGGTTCGATTCCGGCTTGGGTCACTATCTGTGCGGAGTCTGCACATGCTCCTCGTGTGTGCGTGGGTTTCCTCCGGGTGCTCCGGTTTCCTCCCACAGCCCAATGATGTGCAAGTTAGGGCCATGATAAATTGCCCTTAGTGTCCAAAATTGCCCTTAGTGTTGGGTGGGGTTACTGGGTTATGGGGATAGGGTGAAGGTGTTAACCTTGGATAGGGTGATCTTTCTAGGAGCCGGTGCAGAATCGATGGGCCGAATGGCCTCCATCTGCACTGTAAATTCTAAATTTTAAATGTTGTCATGGGTGACTTCAATTTCCCTAATTTTGACTGGAACCTCTTTAGTGCAAATGTTTTGGATGGTGCATATTTTGTCAGGAAGGGTTCCTGACTCAATATGTAGATAGGCCGACTAGGATGGAGGCCATATTGGATTAAGTGCTTGGAATGAACCAGGCCAGGTGTCAGATGTCAGATATCCCCACTAATGTGGGGATTGTATGAGGAGCCCTTGCTGCGAGTGCGGGATAGTTTTCTCCCACTGAGACGAGAAACGAATTGTAAGGTGAGGAGCCTAGGACGACAAGAGAAGCGAAGCTTCGCGTCAAGACGAAGATGGAAGCTTACATAACTTTGAGGAAGCAAGGATCTGCCTCTGCTCTAGAGGGTTACAATGTCGCCAGAAAGGAAACGAAAAATTTGAAAGGGGGCATGAAAAAATCCCTGTTGAGAAGCATTAGCGAAATCCCCAAGGCATTTTACACTTATATGAGAAATTCGAGGATGACGAGATGAGAGTAGGGCCGATCAGGATTAGTGGAGGGAACTTGTGCCTAGAGTCTGAAGAGATGGAGGAGGTCCTGAAAGAATTGTTTGCTTCAGTATTCACTCGAGACAGCGACATTGTTATCCATAAGAACAGTGTGATCCACGTTATTAGACTCGAACAGTTTGATATTAAGAAGGAAGGTGAGCTGCAAATTGTTAAAAGTATCAGGATAGCTGGTCCCCTGGTCCCCTGGGCCTGACAGAATATACCCAAGGTTACTACGGGAAGCGACGGAGGTATTGCTGCGCCGTTGGTGATGATACTTGCGTCCTCACTCTCCACGGGAGTAGGACAGGATGATTGGAGGGAGTGTTGTTCACCTGTTCAAGAGAGGGAATAGGGAAATCCCCTGGAATTACAGACCCATCAGTCTTCCGTCTGTGCTGAGAAAAATACTGGAAAAGATTCTTAGAAATAGAACATAGAACATAGAACATAGAACAGTACAGCACAGAACAGGCCCTTCGGCCCTCGATGTTGTACCGAGCAATGATCACCCTACTCAAGCCTAACGTATCCACCCTATACCAGTAATCCCCCCCCCAATTAACCTTACTTTTTAGGACACTAAGGGCAATTTAGCATGGCCAATCCACCTAACCCGCACATTTTTGGACTGTGGGAGGAAACCGGAGCACCCGGAGGCTCATTCAGAAAGTCGGGGGGCATGGGATAAAGGGAAATTTGGTGTCTGGATACAGAATTGGCTGGCCGAATGGGGCCTCACGGTAGCATGGTGCCTCACGGTAGCATGGTGGTTAGCATCAATGCTTCACAGCTTCAGGGTCCCAGGTTCGATTCCCGGCTGGGTCACTGTCTGTGTGGAGTCTGCACGTCCTCCCCGTGTGCGCGTGGGTTTCCTCCGGGTGCTCCGGTTTCCTCCCACAGTCCAAAGATGTGCGGGTTAGGTGGATTGGCCATGCTAAATTGCCCGTAGTGTAAGGATAATGGGGGGATTGTTGGGTTACGGGTATACAGGTTACGTGGGTTTAAGTGGGGTGATCATTGTTCGGTAGAACATCGAGGGCCGAAGGGACTGTTCTGTGCTGTACTGTTCTATGTTCTAATGAAGACAGCGAGTGGTAGTGGATGGAATGTATTCCGCCTGGAGGTTAGCGACCAGTGGTGTCCCGCAGGGATCTTTTCTGGGACCTCAACTCTTTGTGGTTTTTATAAATGATTTTGATGAGGAAGTGGAAGGGTGGGTTAGTACCTTTGACGATGACACGAGGGTTGGTGAAACAAAGAACAACGCAAATTACAGCACAGGAACAGGCCCTTCGGCCCTCCCAGCCTGCGCCGATCCAGATCCTTTATCTAAACCTGTCGTCTGTTTTCCAAGGATGTACTTCCGTCTGTTCCCCGCCCGTTCATATGTCTGTCTAGATGCATGTTAAATGATGCTATCGTTCCCGCGTCTACCACCTCCACTGGCACCCACCACCCTCGGCGTAAAAAACTTTCCACGCACATCTACCTTAAACTGTCCCCCTTTCACCTTAAAATCGTGACCTCTTGTAACTGACACCCCCATTCTTGGAAAACGCGTGTTTCTATCCACCTTATCCATACCTCTCATAATTTTGTAGACCTCAATCAGGTCCCACTCAACCTCCGTCTTTCCAACGAAAATAATGCTAATCTGCTTAACCTTTCTTCATAGCTAGCACGCTCCATACCAGGAAACATCCTGGTGAACTTCCTCTGCACCCTCTGTAAAGCATCCACATCCTTCTGGTAATGTGGCGACACAGGTGCAGTTGTTGATAGTGTCAAGGGTTGTTGCAGGTTGCAGCAGGACATTGACAGGATGCAGAGCTGGGCTGAGAACTGATAGACGGAGTTAAACCTAACTATATGTGCAGTGACTTATATTTGATGTTCCAATTTGAATGCTGAATATAGGGTTAAAGGCATGATTCTTGGAAGTATGGAGGAACAGAGAGATATTGAGTTCCACGTCAATAGATTCATCAAGTTTGCCACGTAGGATAATAGGGTTGTTACGAAGGGGCATTGTGTGTTGGCTTTCAGTAACAGGGTATTGAGTTTAAAAGCCCCGAGGTTTTGCTGCAGCTTCAGATAACCCTCGTTAGACCACACTTGGAATATTGTGTCCAGTTCTGGTCGCCTCATTATAGGAAGGATGTGGATGCTTTGGAGAGGGTACAGAGGAGGTTTAACAGGATGCTGCCTGGACTGGAGGTCATGTCTTATGAAGAAAGGTTGAGGGAGCAAGGGTTTTTCACACTGGAGCGAAGAAGGAAGTGAAGTGACTTGATAGAGGTGTACAAGGCGATGAGACGAATTTATAGTGTATAGCAAGGGACTTTTTCGCCATTTCGGCTGTCACGAGGGGACATCATTTTAAGGTGATTGGGGTAAATTAGAGGGGAGGTGTCAGAGGTAGGTTCTTTACAGATAGAGTGGTGGGTGTGTGGAATGCACTGCCAGCAGAGGTGGTGGTTTCAGAGTCATTAGGGGCATTTCGGCGACACTGGACTGGCACATGGACAGAAGGAATTGAATGGGTGTTTTGTGAGCTTGTTCTTAGATTATGATAAATGTTCGGCATAACATCCTGGGTCGAAGGGTGTGTTCTGTGCTGTACTGGTCTGTGACCCGTGTTATAATATTAAATGTGTTAAGAATTGAATGCAGAGATTCATTTCAGATAATTTCTGAACCCGAGAGATAGAGAGAGTGAGAGAGACGGAGATACAGAGGCAGAGAGACAGAGAGACAGAGGCAGAGAGACAGAGACACAGAGACATAAACAACCAGTGATTGACAGAGATAGATATACTCATTCACCTCCTCATCTTTAACCAGCCGCTTAGGGAAAGAAGCTGGTGTTTTGGAAATCACTGAGTCAAAATGTTTCCTCGATGATCACTGTATCCGGGATGAGTGCCTTAATATTCTATGCCATAGTCCCATCAGCTGCGGGAAATATATTTTCTTTGCACGAACCCATCTTCTCACCTAAATTCCATGCACGCTTTCTGCCTAAGACATTTGCAACCCTTTCACTCACATCCACATATTTCCCAATGTGTTATAACTGGAAATTGGCACAATGTTGTAGATGAGCATGAACAAGGTTTTCTCTAACGTTTGAAATGCAGTTCGGTTTGTTTTTTCAATTAAACGTTCTAATTATGATGCACAAATCAAGCAATGCCCAATTCCTGCAGCCTCAAAGCCATTTGTCACCTTCTGACACGAAACCCCAGTCCCCAAAACCTGCATATTACCTTGCTCGGCTACAAATAAAATTTAATATACATTTTTATCCGTTCTGTTTTATAGTGCACCTGCTTTTTCAAAGGACCAGACAAGGTAAGATAAAATGTAAAAATTCCTTATTGTTAATAACTTATCTTGGTGAATTAACTTTTACAATCTATATCTGGAGTCAAATAGACGTCAATAAATAGGGTTAGCTAGGGATTTTAGACAGGACGCGACATACAATATTCACCTGGTAGAAGAATGCCCACCTACCATTTCTATTCACCTGAGGAAGGAGCAGTGTTCCGAGAGCTAGTGTTTGAAGCAACCATGTTGGACATTAACCTGGTGTTGTAAGACTTCTTACTGTGTTCACCCCAGTCAAACGCCTGCATCTCCACATGGCTACCATTTTTATTGACAACCGTGAATGCAAATCGGATGATACAGGTAATCGTGGGCAGGATAGTGCAACGATAGTTACCACGGCTGCGTCACATAACCAGGGACATGAGTTCAATTCCCATTTCGGGTGACTGTCTGTGAGGAGTTTGCACGTTCTTACCGTGACTGAGTGGGTTTCCTCCGGATGCTCTGCTTTCCTCCCACAGCCTAAATATGTGCGCATTGACCATGCTAATTTGTTCCAAGGTTACAGAGATGTGCAGGTTAGATGATATTACAGGAATGTAGTGAGGGGTGGGCCTGGGTTGAGTTCTCTGGCAGATGAGGTTATATGGACCAAATGGACTCTTTCTGGACATTAGGCATTCTATTCTATTCTCGGCGAATTTTCACTTGATCTATTTCTTTGAAAATAACTTTAATTTGAGGCTTTAATCCCCGGCCAGGTATAATAATGGGAAAATTAATAATTTGCTGTTTGGATATGCAAGTCTATGATTTAGAAGGTAAAGTTAATTAAAGCCGTCATTGTTATCGAGCACCATGGGCTGTGTTGCATTTTGTGCGTGCGTGTGTGTGTGTGTGAGAGAGAGAAAGATAGATAGAGGGCGATAGAGAGACAGAGACACAGAGAGAGACCGTGAGAGAGAGACACGGCGACAGAGAGCGTGTGAGAGAGAGAGAGAGAGAGATAAAGAGCGATAGAGACAGAGACACAGAGAGGCAGAGAGACTGAGTGAGAGAGACAGAGAGAGAGATTGAGAGGGACAGAGAGACTGTGTGAGAGAGAGAGATAGAGACAGACAGACGTGCAGGCAGACAGACGGCCCGGTTTTGATTGAACCTGAGGATCACCATACTTCAAAGGAGGGGAAACGTTGAGCAAGGTTAAGTGGATTGGCCATGATAAATTTCCCTCAGTGACCAAAAAGGTTCGGTGGGGTTGTTTGGTTACGGGGATAGGGTGGAAGTAAGGGCTTAAGTGCGTCGGTGCAGACTCGATGGACATGCATCCTTCTGCACTGTATGTATTATGTTCTATGTTCTATCTTCTTTCGAGTAACAGCAGTAACAAAAATTTCACAAGGCAGGATAGGATCAGATGTTCGCAACATCAGGTAGAAATCCGCCTTTGCCAGAACAGTAGTCAGCAGTCAAATTGCAGGATGAGATCCGATATTCCCAGCATTGAGATTGCCAGGCATCTAGATGAAATCAGACGTAAATCGCTGTAGTAGAAACAGCTTACCTAGATGACCGTGGTATCAGTGGAGGTACACAGATGCGGATTTCAAGAGTCAAGAGGTTTCAGAGATGAAGACCGCCAAAAATACATAATGAAGAGTCAAATTAGGGGCCTCACGGTAGCATGGTGGTTAGCATCAATGCTTCACAGCTCCAGGGTCCCAGGTTCGATTCCCGGCTGGGTCACTGTCTGTGTGGAGTCTGCACGTCCTCCCTGTGTGTGCGTGGGTTTCCTCCGGGTGCTCCGGTTTCCTCCCACAGTCCAAAGATGTGCGGGTTAGGTGGATTGGCCATGCTAAATTGCCCGTAGTGTAAGGTTAATAGGGGGATTGTTGGGTTACGGGTATATGGGTTACGTGGGTTTAAGTAGGGTGATCATTGCTCGGCACAACATCGAGGGCCGAAGGGCCTGTTCTGTGCTGTACTGTTCTAAATTAGAAAACGGGTATAATTGAGAATACCCTCTGCAGCACGTGAAGCCAGTTTACATCTATCAGCCAGGGAGGTCAGTGTGCATGTAACAGGTCCTGAGACTAGTCCCCAACGACGAAGTCTGAAAGAGTTCAGAGATTGTAGATATGTTCTGTAACAGGGGCTAATTTCTGCATACATTATGTGTCTGTGTATTTCGTGTGTCATCTCCCTGAGGGGTTAAGAGTGTTGCAGTCCTTTCGTGTTTGTCATTTCTTCAATTTAATAAATAGTGTTCAATAATTGGGCAGCACGGTAGCATGGTGGTTAGCATAAATGCTTCACAGCTCCATGGTCCCAGGTTCGATTCCCGGCTGGGTCACTGTCTGTGTGGAGTCTGCACGTCCTCCCCGTGTGTGCGTGGGTTTCCTCTGGGTGCTCCGGTTTCCTCCCACCGTCCAAAGATGTGCGGGTTAGTTGGATTGGCCATGCTAAATTGCCCGTAGTGTCCTAAAAAGTAAGGTTAAGGGGGGGGGGGGGTTGTTGGGTTACGGGTATAGGGTGGATACGTGGGTTTGAGTAGGGTGATCATTGTTCGGCACAACATCGAGGGCCGAAGGGCCTGTTCTGTGCTGTACTGTTCTATGTTCTATGTTCTAATCGTTACACAAGTGCACTGGTTATTCTAAATGCGTATTCACATGACTCTCAACACCATTTCAAGAACACTACTGTAGACTGCATAGAACCAGTGTTTAAAGTTGGGATATACTTGCACACACATTCAGCGTTGTTGATGACAACATGAAATCCATGACTTCATTCAAGACAGAGTTGTACAAAACTTGAGCTATTCACCTTTGAGCGTCGGTGAGGCACGGCGGCACAGTGGTTAGCAATTGTTCCTCAGGCCTCCAGGGATCCGAGTTCCAATTCAACCTCAGGTGACTGCTTGTGTGAAGTTTGCACTTTGTCACTCTGTCTGCGTGGGTTTCCGGTTACTCCGGTTTCTTCCCACAGTCAAAATACAGGTTCGTTGGGTTGACCATGCTAATGTTACCGTTAAGATATGTGTGTTCAGGAATTGAGCTTTTGGTATGGGCCCAGTAGTTTGGTCGTTCGAATAGCAGCTGCAGATTCTATTGGCCGAATAGCCTCCTTCTGAACTGTAGACATTCTGGGATTCTATAAGTGTTGCATCCAGTGATAAGTTTTCTATAAGTAATGAATATGGCAATGTTACGACTTTAGATAAGTTGAATGCTTAGCGTCACTTCACACTGGATGGAAGAAAGCAGCTCTGGCTTTCATGCATTAGTCCTTCGCAAGATAGAGATGGACAGAGTGCTGCTGTTAATTGGATGGTAAGTCAGCCAATCCTCTCAGAGCCTGTTAACACACAAAATACATGATCTTATAATCGCTCCTTAAATGTGGAATTGCATCAATGGATCGATATGGAGCGTTGGGTTTCAGAGTGCATTGAAACACCCACTCCTCGTCTATAATTACAGGGGAGAAACGCCATTATTCTCTCTAATTTATGTTTTGCAGCTCATGGGATCGAACCCCAGATTATTTGTCCCAGGAATTCTGTCATACAGGAAGGAGACACATTGAAATTACAATGCGGGTACAGCGGCAAACGTCATTGTTATTGGTATAAAAATAATCGCTACGTTAAATATACTGATACCAGTATTTATGAAATGGTTGTGGACCGTCAAAGTGGAGGGATATACCGGTGTCATTGTTATTCTCCAAACCAGCGTTGTGATTCGATGAAAGTGGTTATCACTGGTAGGTAAACGTAGGCATTTATTATCACAGACATCTGAAAACAAATTAACAGGCGGTGTGAAGATATATTTCATCTGTAACGGCCTCACTGTCATTTGACAACCAACTGTTAATGTATGAACATCTACGACCGTGTTGATGAGACAACGAATTCGTATCAACGAGATACTGCAATGTGTATCGCATCAAGATCTGTATAACGAGCTTTGTTTTAAGTTCTGCGGGAGTGTTCTTCTTACAGTATGTTGGTGGTATTTATTTAAAAGTGAACCTGAAAGGGAATTGAGCTACGTTTACTCAATAATGCTCGCAGAGCTTTTCTAGTGAGGAACAGGGCGAGAGTGCAGTTAAACACCTGGCGGAAATGGTGTAGGAGGGAGGGGTTCAGTTACTTGGACAATTGGAGCACATTCTGGGGAAGATGGGACCTGTACAAACAGAACGGGCTGCACCTGAACCAGAGGGACACCAATGTCCTGGGAAGGAAAATTGCTCCAGCTCTTCGGGGGATGGGGGGGGGGGGGGTTCACTAATTTGTCAAGGGGATGGGAAACTGATTTGTAATCCGGGAGATGGTGTTGCTGGAGTTCAGGAAGTTGAGGGTAGTGCAGTACTGAGGAAGGTACCAACGTCACAAAAGTCGACATGCAGGCATGAAGGTGGTTTGAGGTGTGTCTAGTTCAAAGCTTGGGAATCAGGAATAAGGTTGGTGAGCTTGAAGCATAGACTGTTACCTGGGACAACGATGTTGTGGCATTTACGGAGACGTTTATAGAACAGGGACAGGAATGGTTGTTGAAGGTTCCGGGATTTCGATGTATCAGCAAGATCAGAGAAGGTGGTAAAAGAGGTGGAGCGGTAGCAAGGTTAATCAAGGATAGTAGAATGGCTACAGAAAGGCAGTTTGAGGAGGACCTGTCGACTGAGGTAGTGTGGGCTGAAGTTAGAAAGATGAAAGGAGCGGTCACTTTGTGAGGAGTTTTCTATAGGACCCCAAATAGTAACAGAGATGTGGAGGAAAATATTGTAATGCAGATTTTGGATAGGTTCGGCAGTCACAGTAGAGTTCTCATGGGTGACTTTCACTTTCCAAATATTGATTGGAACCACTAAAGTTCGAATAGTTTGGATGAGGCAGTTTGATCCAGTGTGTGCAGGATGGTTTCTTCACACAATATGTGGATTGACCGACAGGAGGCGGGGCCACATTGGATTTGGTGCTGGGTAATGAACAGGTCAAAGTGTTAGGTTTGTTTGTTGGAGAACACTTTCGAGATTGTGAGCACAATTCGGTGACTGCCACTATAGCAATGGAGAGGGATAGGAACATACGTCAGGGCACGTTTTATAACTGGGCAAGGGTATTACGATGCTATTAGGCAAGAAATGGGGAGCATGAGATGGAAACTGGAACTTCCAGGCATAAGCACAATTTAGACGTGGAGCTTGCTCAAGGAGCAAATACTGCGAGTCCTTGATATGTATGTCCCTTTCAGGCAGGGAGGAAAGGGTCAGAGTAAGGGATCCAAGGTTCACAAAACAGGCTGAATGTCTTGTCAAAAGGAAGACGTAGGCTTAAGTAAGGATGAGAATACAAGGTTCTGTTAGGGCTCATGAGGGATACAAGATAGCGAGGAAGAAGGTCAAGAAATGGCTGAGGAGAGTTAGGAAGGGGTATGAGGAGTCCTGGCGGGTAGGATCAATAAAAACGCCAAGGCTTTTTAGACTGATCTGAGAAATAAAATAATGACCAAGCTGAAGTTCGGGCCTGTCAAGGAGAGTAATGGGAACGTGTGCCTGGAGTCAGAAGACATAGGAGAGGCCATAAATGAATACTTTTCTTCAGTGTTCACAAAGAAGAGGGGCCTAATTGTTGAGGATGATAGTGCACAACAGCTGCTAGGCTGGAGGGGGTAGATATTCGAAATGAAGATGTGCTAGAAATTTTGAGAAGCCTCAGGATAGATATGTCCACTGGGCCTGATGGGATATATCCTAGGATTCTAGGGGAGGCGAGGGATGAGATTGCAGAGCCTTTGGCTTTGATATTTATCTCCTCACTGTCTAAAGGAATACTGCCGTCAGACTGGAGCGAGGCGAAAGTTGTGCACTTGTTCAAGAAGGGGAATAGGTATAACCCTGGGAATTATAGGCCGGTTAGTCTAACTTCGGTCATAGGTAAAGTATTGGAAAGGTTAGAACATAGAACATAGAACGATACAGCGCAGTACAGGCCCTTCGGCCCTCGATGTTGCACCGACATGGAAAAAAACTAATGGCCATCTAACCTACACTATGCCCTTATCATCCATATGTTTATCCAATAAACTTTTAAATGCCCTCAATGTTGGCGAGTTCACTACTGTTGCAGGTAGGGCATTCCACGGCCTCACCACTCTTTGCGTAAAAAACCCACCTCTGACCTCTGTCCTATATCTATTACCCCTCAATTTAAGGCTATGTCCCCTCGTGCTAGCCACCTCCATCCGCGGGAGAATGCTCTCGCTGTCCACCCTATCTAACCCTCTGATCATTTTGTATGCCTCTATTAAGTCACCTCTTAACCTTTTTTCTCTCTAACGAAAACAACCTCAAGTCCATCAGCCTTTCCTCATAAGATTTTCCCTCCATACCAGGCAACATCCTGGTAAATCTCCTGTGCACCCGTTCCAAAGCTTCCACGTCCTTCCTATAATGAGGCGACCAGAACTGTACGCAATAGAGGCGTCCGGCGGGTTCATGAGGGATACGATATATGAACATTTTGGAAACATGCAGCTTAATCCAGGATAGTCAGCACGGGTTTTTATGGGGTACGTCTTGCCTCACAAGTTAGATTGTATTCTTTGAGGAGGTAACTAAGCACATAGATGAGGGTTGAGCAGTTAATTTCGTATACATGGATTTAGTAATGCTTTTGTTAAGGTGCCCCTTGGTCGGCTCAAGAAGAAAGTAAGGAGGCATGGCATAGAGAGAAATTTGGCAGATTGGATCAGTAACTGGCTATCACATAGAAGACAGAGGGTGGTGGTAGAGGGTACATTTTCATCCTGGAGCCCAGTCACCAGCGGTGTACCACAGCGATCAGTGCTGGGTCCTCTGCTATTTGTGATTTTTTTAATCAATGAGATGGATGATGCAGTTTTAGGTTTGGTTAGTAAATCTGCTGATGACACCAAGCTTGGTGGAGTAGTGGATAATGTGTCGGGATGTTGTAGGCTGTAAATAGACATTGATCGGAAGCAGAGCTGGGCGTAAAAGTGGCAGATGGAGTTTAACCCTGGTTAGTGTGAAGTGATTCATATTGGTAGGAAAAAACTCAAAGCGGATTACAGCGTTAACGCCAGGGTTCTGAAGACTTTGGAGGGTCAGAAAGATCTCGGCGTTCATGTCCATAGATCTCTTAAAGTTGCCACCCAAGGGGAGAGTGCCATGAAGAAACCCTATAATGTTATAGGGTTATTAAAAGGGGGATTGAGTTTAAGAGCCGTGAGGTTTTGCTGCAACGGTACAAAACCTTGGTTAGGCCACATTTGGAGTATTCTGTGGCCACCTCATTATAGGAAGGATTTGGAAGCATTGGGAAGAGTGTATAGGGGATTTACCAGGATGCTGCCTGGATTGAAGGGTAGTTCTTATGAGGAATGGTTGAGGGAGCTAGGGCTTTTCTCATTGGAGAGAAGGAAGATGAGAGGTAACTTAATTGGGGTGTATCAGATGATGAGAGGGATAGATAGCGTGGACGTTCAGCGAGTTTTTCCTCGGGTGGATGTAGCTGTTACAAGGGGGCATAACTATCATGTTGAAATATATAGGAGGGATGTCAGAGCTAGGTTATTTACTCAGAGAGTGGTTGGGGCGTGGAACGCACTCCCGGCTATGGTAGTGGAGTCGTACACTTTAGGAACCTTCAAGCAGTTATTGGATAGGCATATGGAGTGCACTAGAATGATTGGAAGTAGGTTGATTTGATCTTAGTTTCAGACTAGTTTGGCACAACATCGTGGGCCGAAGGGCCTGCACTGTGCCGTACAGTACTATGTTCTTTGTAAAGGATTAATATTCTTACAAAAGGCAGTAGGATATAATTTAAAGTCTATTTGAATATAAAGGCAGAGCTCTATATGAGTGATGCACTCGCACGCCGCTGACACTTGGCCCGGATTGGAGATGCGATCCACTATGTCTTGCCTGATCGAATTGGCGCACTTCTCAGCTGCGGATCTGATTACATACTGTTTCAACAGTAAAACATTAGGAATTGAACAGCGTCAACAGGTGACAGAATGGGTCATAACGACTACGGATTATCCATTACAGTTGCTTTGCGGCTCCGCTAACCGTTCCTTACCCTAAGATGCAGCCTCTGCCTTCACATATGACCTTTCCATTCCAGGAAAAGCAGCGGCTTCCAGGGACTGCCGTCGTGACAAGCTGAGATGAGGGAAGGGAAGCCACGCTTCAGTTTAATTCCCTCATTTCATGTAACGGCAATTGCTGCCTTAAAACACGTTAGAAATCCCCAACCAGTTTGTGAGGCCAGTGTCTCAAGTAAATGCCGAAGATGGAGCGATTGCAGTGGCGTGGAGTCGACGTAGAGCATTGTGGGTGTTCCATGGAATTAGGGATCAAAATGAGAAGAGGGTTGCAGGGACCTGGAGGCTGGTCGGTATTTGCGAGGGAAAATGGTGAGATGAGAGTCGTTCTGAGTGGGGACGTTAGAAGGCTGTGGAGAATGATTGTGGTGTCGGATGGGTTGTCGGTGGTGTGATGACTACTGGGACGCAGGGCTATGCGGGAATGGCCCGTGTGCTGTCGGTGCTCTAGTTATACAATTATGATGAGGGGTATTAATTCCTTTAACTTTACCAGTGGAACACTTGTTGTAGACAGTTCAATCCATTCCAGGTTTGCGATCTGGATGTTTTGCAGGGCAATATTCTGTGGAGGCGTCCGGAGAGGTGGGAGTGGGGGTAACGTATCTTTTGGGTATCTGGATATCGGATGTTGTGTCCTGTTGTGTCCTGTTGTGTATTCGACTTATCGTTCCCTTTATCTCCGTGTCTACAATTTCTTAGCCTTCAGAAAAAATTAACCGGTCCTCTCGCTCAGCTGCATTCTCCATTCTTGAGGAAAGAGAGTTCAGAGAGCAGAATGTGCAGCATATAAATACGCATATTATTTAGATGTTGGAGGCCAGGATTGTTAACGAACTATGTCAAGAGGGTGCAGCGACACAGAATCATTAACAACATGGTGATGATGCTGAAGCCAGCAGTGGCAAACAAATGATGACATGTTGACAAACGATATGATTATCAATACTAGAAGGAACAAAATTTTTCTGAGTTTTAAGGGCATTGTGATTCTTTAGCTGAGCCACAAATAAACGGAGATTCATCACTTGCACGACATAAAATTAATCGGATCATAGAACACCGAAAGTGCAGAAGGCCCATAGAGTGCACATCGGCTCTCCGAGGGAGCGCTGAACAATGACCACTCCCCGACCCTAACCCCGTAGCCCTGAGCAATGATTTTGGCAATCCACCAAACCTTCATATCGTTGGACACTAAGGTGAAGTTTGGCATGGTCAATCCATCTAAGCTGCACATCTTTGAACAATGGAACCACACCGGAAAATCCGGAGGAAACACACCAGACACGTGGAGAACGTGCACACTCCACACAGACAGCCATTCAATGTCAGAATTGAAGCCAGGTACCTGGGGCTGTGAGACAGCAGTGCTAACCACTGTTCCAGCGCAACCAACGTCAGCCACTTTCCTTAACTGCTGCAGTCCTTGTGATTTTCTTTTCATCCACAGTCGAGAGTTGGGGGAGTTCGGACCAGAGAACCAAATAATTAATAGAGTGCAGAAGGAAGTTATTTGTTCCTTCGTGACTGCACCGACGCTTAGAAAGAACACCTTACAGCAGGCTCACCCAACAGACACATGGATTATAATCTGAGAAAGCTTGAGTCTGCTCAATTTCCGAGGTAGAACGAAAATTTGAGCATTCTGGAAGTGAAGGTTCTTTAAATATTGAGATGGAAAGAGGCATAAAGGTACTTTGCCCTTATTTTGAACGCGGATGGAGTGTAACTAGAGGGATTTATTTTCAACAATTGCATAGGGAATTACTGACACCACACATAGAGGATTGTGTATGTGCAAACAGGGTTCTTCTGCATTTTAGAGACTTCAGAGTATTTGCATTACACAGTTTCCTGGGATAAATTGGTTCCCTTATGAGGACAGGTAAAGTAGATAATAACACGTGTACTTATTTTCTTGAGCCGAATGGAAATGACTCCCACAGAAAATTATAACATTCTGAGGGTGAAGCCAGGATAATTGTTCGGAAGATATTTCCCTGCTTGCAGTCAGACAGAACTCAACTTGGAGTGTATTGAAATAATGAGTCCCCGAATTAAGACGGAAAATAAATAGATTTTCTTCTCTGAGATGTTTCCCCCCTTTTGTTACGTTTGAGGATGGTATTTGTAGCACAGAATCAAGTGGTCGGGGTGGGAACACCTCTAACATTCATCTATTTAGAATGAAATACGCCTCTCACTTCTACGTTTTCTTAGTTCACTCTCTATCGATAGAACCAAGTTTGTTCGGAGAACCTGTGTATCCTTTACGTTGATATGTAACTGCCTCGACCCACTTACGGCCAAACAGCTTTATGTAGAAATCGCCCACTGGTGTCCCATGAGTCTGGAGCCCCTTCTCCTGTAAAATGCATGAAGCTTGCTTCGGCCCTCTGAGGATTCCTTTCTATCCTCGCGATCCAGTAGCACTCAAAAAAAATCAAACATCATGGATAATCCAGGGAACTACAAGGGGGAGGAGCTTTACGTCAGTGATAGGGAAATTACTGAAGAGAATTCGTCGAGACAGAATCTACTCCCATTTAGACGCAAACGGTCCTATGAGCGAGAGGCAGCACGGTTTTGTGAAGGGGAGACCGTGTCTAACGAACTTGATAGAGATTTTCGAGGAGGTCACAAATATGATTGATGGAGGTAGTGGATGTTGTCTATATGGACTTCAGTAAGGCCTCATGGCAGACTGGTACAAAAGGTAAAGTCACACTGGATCGGGGCGAGCTGGCAAGATGGATACAGAACAGGCGAGGTCATAGAAGATGATGTGGAGATGCCGGCGTTGGACTGGGTGAAGCACAGTAAGAACTCTTACAACACCAGGTTAAAGTCCAACCTCTTTGTTTCAAACACTATCTTTCGGAGCACAGCACCTGAGGAAGGAGCTGCGCTCCGAAACTAATGTTTGAAACAACCATGTTGGACTTTAACCTGTTGTTGTAAGATTTCTTACTAGGTCATAGAAGGCAGAGTGTAGCAATGGAAGGGTGCTTTCCTGATTGGGAGGCCGTGACGAGTGGTGTTCCGCAGAGATCAGTGCTGGGACCTTTGGTGTTCGGAGCATATAAAAATGATTTGGAGGGAAATGTAACTGGTCTAATGAGTAATTTTGCAGACGAAAGAACGGTTGGTGGAATTGCGGAAAGCGATGAGGACTGTCAGAGGATAGAGCAGCATTTAGATCCTTTGGAGACTTGGGCGGAGAGATAGCAGATGTAGTTTAATCCGAACAAATGTGAGGTAATGCATTTTCGAAGGTCCAATGGATGTAGGCAATATACAGTGAATAGCAGAACCCTCAAGAGTATTGACAGTCACAGAGATCTAAGTGTACAGGTCCACAGAACACATAAAGTGGCAACACAGGTGGAGATGGTGGTCAAGAAGGCATTGGGCATGCTTGCCTTCAGTGTAGGGGCATTGAATATAAAAATTGAGAAGTGATTTTGCAGCTGTATAGAAACTTATTTGGGCCACACTTGGAGTATAGTGTTCAATTCTGGTCTCCATAATACCAGACGGATGTGGAAGCTTTAGAGAGAGTGCAGAAGAGATTTGCCACGATGTTGCCTGGTATGGAGGGCATTAGCTATGAGTAGAGGTTGAATAAACTAGGTTTGTACTCACTGGAACGACGGAGGTTAATGGGGCACCTGATAGAGGTCTACAACATTATGAGGGGCACAGTAGATAGTCAGAGGCTTTTTCCCAGGGCAGCGGGTACTCGGAGGCATACGTTTAAGGTGCGAGGAGCAAGCCTTAGAGGAGATGTATGAGGCAAGTGTTTTACACAATAGTTATTGGGTCCGTGAAACTGGCAGGCGGAGGTGCCGGTGGAGGTAGCGACGATAGTGACGTCTAAGGTACATCTTGACAAATATATGAATAGGATGGGAATATAGGGATACGGACACTGGATCAAGGATAGCCCTAAAGCTTACTATAGGAATAAAAGAATGACTAAGGTAAGAGTAGGGCCAGTCATGGATAGTAGTGGGAAGTTGTGCGTAGAGTCCAAGGAGATAGGAGAGGTGCTATCATTATTCACACAGGAAAAAGACAAAGTTGTTGAGGAGAATACTGAGATACAGGCTACTAGACTAGAAGGGCTTGAGGTTCATAAGGAGGACGTGTTAGCGATTCTGGAAAGTGTGAAAATAGATAAGTCCCATGGGCCGGATGGGATTTATCCTAGGATTCTCTGGGAAGCTAGGGAGGAGATTGCTGAGCCTTAGGCTTCGATCTTCAAGTCATCTTTGTCTACAGGAATACTGCCAGAGGACTGGAGGATAGCAAATGTTGTCCCCTTGTACAAGAAGGGGAGTAGAGATAACCCCAGCAACTATAGGCCAGTGAAACTTAGTTCTGTTGTGGGAAAAGTCCTGGAAAGGTTTATAAGAGATAGGATGTATAATCATCTGCAACGGGATAATTTGATTAGAGATAGTCAACATGGTTTTGCGAAGGGTAGGTCGTGCCTCACAAACCTCATTGAGTTCTTCGAGAAGGTGACCAAACAGGTGGATGAGGGTAAAGCAGTTGATGTGGCGTATATGGATTTCAGTAAACCGTTTGATAAGGTTCCCCATGGTAGGCTATTGCAGAAAATACAGAGGCATGGGAATCAGGGTGATTTAGCAGTTTGGATCAGAAATTGGCTAGCTGATAGAAGACAAAGAATGGTGGTTGGTGGGAAATGCTCTGACTGGTGTCCAGTTACTAGTGGTGTGCCACAAGAATTTGTTTTGGGGCCGTTGCTGTTTGTCATTTTTATAAGTGACCTGGAGGATGGGTGAGTAAATTTGCAGATAATACTGAAGTTGTTGAGTTGTGTACAGTGCAGAAGGATGATACAAGTTACAGAGGGACATAGATAAGCTGCAGAGCTGGGCTGACAGGTGGCAAATGGGAGTATAATGCAGAAAAGTGTGAGGAGATTCATTTTGGAAGGAATAACAAAAAGGCAGAGTACTGGGCTAATGGTAAGATTTTTGGTAGTGTGGACGAGCAGAGAGATCTCGGTGTCCATGTCCATAGATCCCTGAAAGTTGCCACCCTGGTTGAGAGGGTTGTTAAGAAGGCGTACGGTGTGTTAGCTTTTATTGGTAGAGGAATTGAGTTTCGGAGCCATGAGGTCATGTTGCAGTTGCACAAAACTCTGGTGCGGCCGCATTTGGAGTATTGTGTGCATTTCTGGTCGCCACATTATACGAAGGATGTGGAAGCATCCTACGAATACATAGTTCACAGGGTACAGAGGAGATTTACAAGAATGTTGCCTGGTATGGAGGGAAGATCATATGAGGAAAGGCTGAAGGACTTGAGGCTGTTTTCGTTAGAGAGAAGAAGGTTAAGAGGTGGCATTATAGAATTTACAGTGCAGAAGCAGGCCATTCAGCCCATCGAGTCTGAACCGGTTCTTGGAAAGAGTACCCTACCCAAGGTCGACACCTCCACCCTATCACCATAACCCAGTAACCCCACCCAACATTAAGGGCAATTTTGGACACTGAGTGCAATTTAGCATGGCCAATCCACCTAACCTATACATCTTTGGACTGTGGGAGGAAACCGGTGTATCCGGAGGAAACCCACGCACACACAGGGAGGATGTGCAGGCTCCGCACAGACAGTGACCTAAGCCGGAATCGAACCTGGGACCCTGGAGCTGTGAAGCGATTGTGCTATCCACAATGCTACCGTGCTGCCCTCAATTGACTTAATTGAGGCATACAAGGTGATCAGATGATTAGATAGGGTGGACAGTGAGAGCCTTTTTCCTCGGATGGCGATGTCCAGCACGAGGGGACATAGCTTTAAATTGAGGGGCGATAGATATAGGACAGATGTCCGAGGTAGGTTCTTTACTCAGAGAGTAGTAAGGGCGTGGAATGCCCTGCCTGCAACAGTAGTGGACTCGCCAACACTAAACGCATTCAAATGGTCATTGGATAGGCATATGGACGATAAGGGAATAGTGTAGAGGGACTTTAGAGGGGTTTCACAGGACGGCGCAACATCGTGGGCCGAAGGGCCTGCACTGCGCTGTAATGTTCTATGACACCGGAAGTGCAGACTATTTTAATTTAGACGGGCAGCATGGTCGGCACAGGCTTGGAGGGCCGAAAGGCCTGTTCCTGTGCTGTACGGTTCTTTGTTCTTTATTGTTTGTTCTCTCACTGCTTCGAGTTGTATTTCTTCACGTCCTACGAATACATAGTTCACATTATGGTTTCGAGTGAACGGTCTAGTTAATTTTACAGTATTATTTGCATAATTTTTACAGCTACTGACATGAAAGTGAGTCTGCAAATAGAACCAAGAGCCGCGCTGCGGAGTGAAAAAATTCACATGAAATGTGAGATCCCTCGACCGAGAAGGCGAGGTTCCTTCTTCTGGCTCAAAAATGGTAATGTAATGTCTGGCAGCTTTGAACCTAAGAAGACCATACTGTTGGCAGAAAAAACAGACGAGGCACAATATCGCTGTGGTTTCGAATTCGGTTACAGCCAATGGCTCTCTCCAGCAGTAAACGTCACGGTAACAGGTTGGAAACACTTTTTTAAAAGTTATTTGTAAGTTGCTGAAATTCAACATGGATTTAAAGCGCATACTTCCGTCGATGTCACATTGTTGGACTTCACAACTGTTTGCGAGTGTTGTGAAAGTGTTCAGACGTGCCCACTATGTTCTAGTGGCTGGTAGTACGAGGCACAGTTGAGCACTTTAAGCAGCACTGTTGTCTGGGAATTCAAAACGATGTTGAATGAGGGATCCCTTTCTCAGAAATAGCTCCTGAGAGACAGATAACGGTACCATTGTATTAACTTTGTGAATCATATCCTTTCCACCAAATCTGAGCGCGTTGTTTAAGGTATCCTATTCTAACAGCATTTTGCTTGGAAACAAGACAAGTACAGGGTGGCGGAAACTGATTCGTTGCTCCAATGTTACGAATGGAGGCAAACACCATGGATGAGTTTAAGGGCCATGCAGATCAACACATACGGGCAAATGGTGGTCACGGAGGGTGCGAATTCCACTCGACGTTTGTTCATAGATATGTGAGGTGCCAGAATACTTGTGTTCCGGGGAAATAAATTCGCTGTGGTGAGATGTGTAAACTGAGAAGTCATAAAAACGTAGATACAGGAGTAAAATTAGTCTATTTGGCCCATAGAGTCTTGTCTGCCATTTAATCGTGGCTGATACGTTTCTCATCCCAATTTTCTATTCCCCGTATTAATCAGGAATCGATCTGTCTATTTTTACGACCCACGCAGCACGGTAGCATGGTGGTTAGCATAAATGCTTCACAGCTCCAGGGTCTCAGGTTCGGTTCCCGGCTGGGTCACTGTCTGTGCGGAGTCTGCACGTCCTCCCAAAGCGAACCCAACCTCCACAAAACTAAGGGTAATTTAGCAAGAGTAATTCAGATAATCTGCACATCTTTTGACGTGGGAGGAAACCGGAGCTCCCGGTGGAACCCCACGCAGACACGCGGAGAACGTGCAGACTCCGTACAGAGTGTGACGCAAGCCGGGAATCGAACCTGGGAACTGGGGCTGTGAAGCAACAGCGCCGGCCACAGTGCTACCATGCCGGCCGTAGCAATACTCTCTGCAAATGTAGGATGACTTGCCAGTTTTTATACTCGATGCCCCGTCCAATGAAGTGGAGATGCCGGTGTTGGACTGGGGTGAGCACAATAAGAAGTCTTACAACACCGGGTTAAAGTCCAGCAGGTTTGTTTCAAACACGAGCTTTCGGAGCATTGCTCCTTCCTCAGGTGAGGAAGGAGCAATGCTCCGAAAGCTCGTGTTTGAAACAACCCTGTTGGACTTTAACCTGGTGTTGTAAGACTTCTTACCATACAATTAAGGTATGCTTTCTTGACTACCTTGTCCACTTGTGTTGCCATTGTGAAAGTTATGTTAATGCGCTCCCAGATCTCTCTGACTTTCTGTGTTCCTAAGAGTTTTCCCATTTACGATATCTTTTCCCTCTATGTTAGACCTACCAATTTCTCCTCAGCTCTGTTTTAATGGATCGTCCCTTCAGTATGATGCTCTGCTCTGTTGTTCTTTTTCTCTTCCCAGTTGAAACACGTTCACTCCATTTCGGCCTCTCAGTGTAATACAAGTTACAAGATGAACCCCCTTCTCCTTGAAACTCCATCGAGTTTAGACCACAGACCTCAAGTACGCCACATGCAACTGGTACTTAATTCTGGAGATCTTTCTTGTGAATATCCTCTCGAAAGCCCTTCTTCCTTTAGTAGGGAACGAAACTGCTCATAATTCTCCAAATGGTCTCTGAGAAGATGATTATACAGCTTCATTGCATTTCTTCTCCTGTATTATCGCCCTCTCGACATGAATGCTAACATTGCATTTGCCTTCCGAACGCCAAGTGAACCTGCATGTTAATCTTAACAGAATCCTGAACAAATATTCATAAAACACTGGATTAAAGAAAATTACTTCCGATGCTGGAATCTGAAACGAAACACAAACTGCTGGAAAATATAAGCAGGTCTGGCAGCATATGGAGGGAGAGAAAAGAGCTAACGTTTGGAGTCCAATGACTCTTTGTCAAAGCCAGCACATAGAGAAAGTGTGAACTGTGCTCCTGTGGAGCGAAGAAGAAACAGAAACCCAGGGAAACGCAGTACTAATAGACATAGAAACCAATGGAAATGAGTAATAATGGCAGTCCCCAGAGAGAACAAAATGTGTGAGAGGCCAAACAGCAGAGAAACTAATATCAGAGTGTAAATTGTGAGAGATGGAGATGTTGGGGGAGGGGACTGGGGAAGCAAAGAGGATAAGGGGTAAGGAAAGGTGGATAAGATGGAGGGGGGAATATATATTATGAATGACAAGAAAGAATGAAATGGTAAAATACATTTAAAATGAAATGGGATGAAAACAAATGGGTCAAGATGGGGTCGAGCTAATCATCTGAAGTTGTTGAATTCGATGTTGAGACCCGAAGACTGGAGCGTGCCGAACTGGACGATGAGTTCTTGTTCCTCCAGTTTGCATTGAGCTTCACTGGAACATTAGAGCGGGTCACGGACAGACATGTGGGCATGGGCCAGCGTCTTTTGTTAAAATGGAAAGCAACGAGAAGGTCAGGGTCCTGAATGCGCACACACCGAAGGTGCTCAACAAAGCGATCACCTAGTCTGCATTTTTATCTCTCAGATATAGAACATAGAACGATACAGCGCAGTACAGGCCCTTCGGCCCTCGATGTTGCACCGACATGGAAAAAAATCTAAAGGCCATCTAACCAACACTATGCCCTTATCATCCATATGCTTATCCAATAAATTTTTTAATGCCCTCAATGTTGGCGAGTTCACTACTGTTGCAGGTAGGGCATTCCAAGGCCTCACCACTCTTTGCGTAAAACACCCACCTCTGACCTCTGTCCTATATCTATTACCCCTCAATTTAAGGCTATGTCCCCTCGTGCTAGCCTCCTCCATCCGCGGGAGAAGGCTCTCGCTGTCCACCCTATCTAACCCTCTGATCATTTTGTCTGCCTCTATTAAGTCACCTCTTAACCTTCTTCTCTCTAACGAAAACAACCTCAAGCCCATCAGCCTTTCCTCATAAGATTTTCCCTCCATACCAGGCAACATCCTGGTAAATCTCCTCTGCACCCGTTCCAAAGCTTCCACGTCCTTCCTATAATGAGGCGACCAGAACTGTACGCAATACTCCAAATGCGGCCGTACCAGAGTTTTGTACAACTGCAACATGACCTCATGGCTCCGGAACTCAATCCCTCTACCAATAAAGGCCAACACACCATAGGCCTTCTTCACAACCCTATCAACCTGGGTGGCAACTTTCAGGGATCTATGTACATGGACACCGAGATCCCTCTGCTCATCCACACTACCAAGATATAGAGGAGACCACATTGGGAGCAGCGAATGCAATAGACCAGATTGAAAGAGGTGCAAGTGAAACGCTGTTTAACATGGAATGAGTATTTTGCGCCTGGGATCTGAAGCATAGAAGAGATAAAGGTACACCTGCGGTTGCATGGGAAGGTACGATGGGTGATGGGCGAGTTACTAGGTATGTTGGAGGAATGGACTAGAGTATCTCGGATCGAATGGTCTTGCGGAATTCTGACAGAGGGAGTGAAGGGAAGTTGTGTTTCGTGGTGGCATCACGCTGGAGATGGCGAAAATGGAGGAGGAGTGTGCTTTGTAGATGGAGGCTGGTTGGGTGAAATGTGAGAACGAGAGGGACGCCATCCTTGTTCTGGGAGGGAGGGGAGGGGGCGAGGGTAGTGGCGCTGGAGACGTTATCAAGTGATCTGCAGAGCTTTTAACATAGAGAGAGACAAAGTTAACCTTCATTGTCTGAATTCGGCTTAGAGGGCCGGAGGGTCTTTTCCTACCTTCCTGGTCTTTGTTTGAATTCAGCTTTCAACTGCCTAAAACGAAAGTAACACACCAAGCCGTAAATTGCTTCCAGCTCAAAATGAAAGTAAAGGCCAGAGACACAACCCAGCTTCACAAACTCAATGACATAATTGCCACTATTTGATAGACCCACATTTCTTAAAGGTACACTCCCGTGACACCTGCCCCCAAGAAATAAAATAAACCATCAACTTCATTTTTCACCTTTTCACTTTCCTTTAAGAAATATTGACAGGAAATATACTTTTCTGGAACAAAAACAAAACAGGCACACATTTATAATAATATAGACCATTTTAGTGCTTCCTCCTGCAACTGGAATCCTTCTGGATTGACCGTCTCTTTGAACAGGAAGGTCGCTGCACGATCCATGTATTTCTATAGGCCTTGGAATTTCTTTCTAACGTCAGATACTTTAGGTCAATCAACCACAAAGCTTCTTCTAATTCTCCAACACTGGAGGCTTGGTTATCACAGCCTTTATGCCTTCAAATACCTGTTGACACTTCGCTGTCTACTGCAATTTGCTACGAATCTTTAGCAAGTCCGTCAGTGGACCAACCACGCTGCATATATTTGGGTCAGTGTTTCGGTAAGATCCACTCATGCAACGAAATCCAGGGTCTGGTTTAGCACACAGCTAAATCGCTGGCTTTGAAAGCAGACCAAGGCAAGCCAGCAGTTCGGTTCAATTCCCGTACCAGCGTTCCAACAGGCGCCGGAGTGTGGCGACTGGGGGCTTTTCACAGTAACTTCATTTGAAGCCTACTTGTGACAATAAGCGATTTTCATTTAATTTCGTTTCAAATCGCATTGTTTCCCTTCGTGTGGAGGGCATTGGAAACTATCCACGCGCTTTTGTTTGCACATCTAGTGGGACCATTAGACCCCGTACGATTGTATGATGAAGGAACATAACTTGGGCTTTTCAAATCCATTGTTGGCCATGTTCACCCCTAAACCCGCCTCCTGAAGTCGATTGAATAACTCCATCAGATGCTTCAAATGTCCTTTCCATGTCTGACTAAAAATCACCAGATCGTACATTTACACCTCACAATTGGGTAACCCTGCAACTGCTGTGTTAGTTAACCTTGAAATGTGGCTGGGGCGTTTTTCATGCCAAATGGCATGACGTTTAATTGGTATATACCGTCTGGAGTCACAAAAGCTGAAATCCCCTTCGCCCTTTCGGATAATGTTTCCGACAGTACCGGTTAAGTAAATCCAGTTTTGGAATAAAAGCTGATTGTCACAGAGTCTCAATGCTATCCTCCAAGTGTGGGGCAGGGTAAGAGTTCGTTCTTGTAACTTCATTAACCTTTCCATAGTCCACACACAACCGTTGGATGACGCCCGCTTTCGGTACCATCACTATGGGAGAGCTCCATTAGCTGCAACTCACTTGAATTATGACATTTTGAAGAATATTTTCAATTTATTTGTTAACCTGTGACAACTTTAAACGATTAAGTCTACATGGACGTTGTTTAATTGGAATAGCATTTTCCACATCTACATCATGTGTACAGCAATTTCCGTAGTTCCCAACTTATCTCCACAAACTTGCCCTTATGATCAATAACTCTTTTATGTCAGTTCATTTAGAACATAGGACATTGCAGCGTAGGACAGGCGCTTCGGCCCTCGATGCTGCGCGAGCTGTGAAACCCCTCTAGAGCCCATCTCCACTATTCCCTTATCGTCCATATGCCTATACAATGACCACTTGGATGCGTTTAGTGTTGGCCAGTCCACTACTGTTGCAGACAGGGCATTCCACGCCCTGACCACTCTGTGAGCAAAGAACCTAACTCTGACATCTACCCGACATCTATCTCCCCTCTATTTAAAGCTATGTCCCCTCGTGCTAGACATCAGCATCCGAGAAAAACGCTCTCACTGTCCACCCTATCTAATCCTCTGATAATCTTGTATGCCTCAATTAAGTCACTTCTTAACCTTCTCTCTAACGAAAACAGCCTTCAGAGCTTCAGCCATTCCCCATAGGATCTTTCCTCCATACCAGGCAACATCCTGGTGAATCTCCTCTGCACCCTTTCCAATGTTTCCACATCCTTGCTATAATGCATTGACCAGAACTGCACGTAACACTCCAAATGCGGTCTCAACAGAGTTATGTACAACTGCAACATGACCTCATGGCTCCGAAACTCAATCCCTCTATCAAGAAATACGCCTTCTTAACAACCCTCTCAACTTGGGTGGTAACGTTCAGGGATATATGTACATGGACACCAAGGTCTCTCTGTTCATCCACACTACCAAGAACCTTATCATTAGCCCAGTACTCTGTCTCCCTGTTATCATCTTCCAATTTTATGCATTAGGCTCCATTTGACATCTGTCAGCTCAGCTGTGCAGCTTAGATATGTCCCTCTGTAACTTGTAACATCCTTCTGCCCTGTCCACAACTCCAGCGAATTTAGTGTCATCCGCAAATTTACTCATTCATCCTTTTACGCCCTCCTCCAGAACATTTATAAAAATGATAAACAGCAGTGGCCCCAAAATTGATCATTGTGTATACCACTAGTAACTGGACTCCAGTCTGAACTCCTCGACAACATTGTCTTTTTCTGTGCGAATAGTGACGAAAAATATTCATTTAGCACCTCTCCTCGCTCCTCGGACTCCATGCACACCTTCCCACTACTGTCCTTGACTGGCCCTATTCTTACCCTCCTCATTCTTTTATTCCTGACATATCTATAGAAAGCTTTAGGGTTATCCTTGATCCTACCTGCCAAAGACTTGTCATGTCCCCTACTGGCTCTTCTTAGCTCTCTCTTTAGATCCTTCCGAGCTAACTTGTATCTCTCGAGCGCACTAACTGAACCTTCACGCCTCCTTCTTCTTCTTGACAAGTGTTTCAACTGCTTTAGTAAACCACGGTTCCCTCGGTCGACCACATCCTCCCTGCCTGACAGGTACATACTTCTCAAGGACACCTAGTAGCTATTCCTTGAACATGCTCCACATTTCCATTGTGCCCATCCCCTGCAGTTTTCCTCTCCATCCGATGCATCCTAAGTCATTGCCTTATTGCGTCATTATTGCCTTTCCCCCAGATATAACTCTTACCATGCGGTATATACCTGTCCGCTTCCATCACTAAATTAAACGTTATCGAATTGTGGTCACTAGAACCAAAGTGCTCACCTACCTCCAAATCTAGCACCTGTCCTGGTTCATTACCCAGTACCAAATTCAATGTGGCCTCGCCTCTCGTTGGCCTATCTATATACTGCGTCAGGAAACCCTCCTGCACACATTGGACAAAAGCGGACACATCTGAAGTACTTGAACTATAGTGTTTCACGTCAATATTTGGAAAGTTAAAGATCCCCATAACAACTACCCTGTTACTTTCGCTCCTATCCAGAATCATCTTTGCAATCCTTTCCTCTACATCTCTGGAACTTTTCGGAGGCCTAGAGAAAACCCCTAACAGGGTGTCCTCTCCGTTCCTGTTTCTAACCTCAGCCCATACTACCTCAGTAGACGAGTCTTCATCAAGCGTCCTTTCTGCCACCGTAATACTGTCCTTGACTAACAATACCAGCCGTCCCCTTCTCTTACCACCTTCACTGAGCTTACAGAAATATCTAAACCCCGGCACCTGCAACAACCATTCCTCTCCCTTGAGTCGGAAAATTTATGGACCTTCAAACGGCTATTGGATAGGTACTTGGATTAGGGTAGAATAAGGGAGTGTAGGTTAACTTCTTAAGGGCAGCACGGTAGCATTGTGGATAGCACAATTGCTTCACAGCTCCAGGGTCCCAAGTTCGATTTCGACTTGGGTCACTGTCTGTGTGGAGTCTGCACATCCTCCCCGTGACTGCGTGGGTTTCCTCCGGGTACTCCGGTTTCCTCCCACAGTCCAAAGATGTGCAGGTTGGGTGGATTGGCCATGACAAATTGTCCAAAATTCTATGATTAACCTAGGACAAAAGTTCGGCGCAACATCGTGGGCCGAAGGGCCTGTTCTGTGCTGTATTTCTCTATCTATCTATCTATCCCTGCCCTATCCATGTCTCTGAAATTGCCACAACATCGAAGTCCCAGGTACCAACACATGCCGCAAGTTCAGCCACCTTATTCTGCATGTTCCTGGCATTGAAGTAGACGCACTTTAAACCACTTTCCTGCCTGTCGGGACACTCCTGCATCTTTGAAACGTTACTCATTACCTCACTACTCTCAACTCATGTGTAGTGGAGCTACAATATAGGTTCCCAATCCCCTGCTGAACTTGTTTAAATCCTCCGGAAGGTTTATCCTGTGTAACTCAACAATATATCCCGATTTTTAAGAACATCCTCGTTTACGAATTTAATTTGAGGGATGTCAAATTCTGTATCATCTGGATTCGGTTCTTCACTTTGAGCTATAATCATTAAAACTCCTCCTTTTGCTCTCCATCCCTTTCAAAATACATTTTAAGCATATTCACATGACGTACTCGGTGAGCTTTCCTTCTATCTGGCGTTCTTACCACATTCTTCCCCTCACTTAATTTCCTTTTAAACTGATAAGGTCCACAAAAGCTAGCTTTTAAAGATTCACCTACCACTGGTAACAATACAAAAGCTTAAACTCCACTGGTAAAACTACGAACCTTTGGTTACTTGCCCACTAGTCATTCCATCACATGCTGTGCAACTTTTAAATTTTGTCTAGCCAATTCACCTGATACATTTATTCATTCCCTAAAATTTGACACGGAATCCAATAATCTTAGTTCCGACTGCTCACTCACAACTTTTTCCATAATCAGTTTAAATTGTCCTCTTACCTCTTGACCAGAAATTACTTCAAAAGGACGGAATTTCGTAGACTCATTAGGAGCATCCCTAACTGCACACAGTACGAATGGAATGCCTTTATACAAATCCGCTGGATAATCTTGACAATATGCCCACAGCATTGTCTTTAACGTCCGATGTCAGCTTTCTCACGCTCCCTGCGATTCTGGATGGTACGCAGTTGATTTAATTTGTGTTTTTCCAGAGCTATCAATAACTTCTTTTAATAAGCTAGTGGTTGAATTTGATCCTTGTTCCGATTGTACTTCTGTGTGTAGTCCATATGTAGTAAAGAATTTAACTAACTCCTCCACGATCATTTTAGCTGTAATATTGCGAACTGGAACCCCCTCTGGAAACCTAGTAGACACATCCGTTATAGTCAAAAGATATTGATTCCCACATTTTGTTTTAGGAAGCGGTCCTACGCAATCAATTAAGACCATTGTCAAATGTTCCTCAAATGCTGGAATGGGTATTAAGGGGCTGGTTGTATCACAGCTTGAGGTGTCCTTATTACTTAACATTTGTGACATAATCGACACAATTTAACAGCATCTTTACGCTGGTTCAGGCTAATAAAATTGTTTTGGTATTTTAACTTGAGTTTTCTTTGTTTCCAAAGTACCTCCCAGTGGTATCTCATGTGCTACTCGCAGCACGCCCTTTTTGTCCGACCGGTAATACCACTTGATGAACTTATGCCCACTTTTCATCCGCCTGCATATGTAAATGTCTCAGTTTTCTCATCAAGCCATCATTTTCACTGTAATGACATTCTGGTATGCAGCAGATTCCTCTTCCGTCTATGCTTTCTGATACATCCGTTTTTTTCTTTATCTTTCTGTTGTAACTCTGCCAATTTTCTTTAACTAAAAATATCCGCCTCATCCTTCACCTTTCTTATTATTTTCCAAGCATCTCATCAAAGATCGTTTCTGATAATTGAACTTCAACTTTATCTTCACTCTTTGATTTCTCCTTTTGCCTTAACCCGTGACTCTGCGTCCTTGCTACTACACAATCCGGAAAAATCCCAGGATATTCGTAAAACAAGAACAGTATAGCACAGTACAGGCCCTTCAGCCCACGATGTTGTGCCGACCATTTATCCCAAACTTTGATCTACCTAACCGACACCAATTAAATTTACTGCTGTCCATGTGGCTGTCCTAGTGTCGCTTAAATGTCCCTAATGACTCTGACCACCACCTCTGATGGCAGTGCATTCCATACACACACCACACTCTGCGTAAATAACCTACCTCTGACATCTCCTCTATACCTTCCTCCAATCACTTAAAAATTATGTCCCCTCGTGACAGCCATTCCCACGCTAGGGAAAAGTATCTGGCAATACACTCTACCCATTCCTCTCATCATCTTGTACACCTCTATGAAGTCATCTCTCTGCCTTCTTCGTTCCAGTGAGAAAAGCCCGAGCTCCCACAACGTTTCTTCATATGACATGCCCTCCAGTCCTGGCAGCATTCTGGTAAATCTCCTCTGTACCCTCTCCAAAGCATCCACATCCTTCCTATCATGAGAATTGGACACAATATTCCAAGTGTGTTCTAACTAGAGTTTTATAAAGCTGCAACAAAGCCTCGTGGCTCTTAAACTCAATACCCCTGTTAATGAAAGCCAACAAAGCATACGCTTTCTTAACAGCCCTATCAACCTGGGTGGCAACTTTGAGGGGTCTATGTACGTGGACCCCAAGATCCCTCTGTTCCTCCACACTTCTAAAATTCCTGCTTTCACCCTCTATCGAGGATTCAAATTCGACCTTCCAAGATGAACCACTTTACATTTATCAAGGTTGTACTCCATCTGCCTCTCCTCAGCCCAGCACTGTTGTAAGCTGCAACAAACCTCAACGATATCTGGAACTCCACAACCTTCGTGTCAGCGGCAAACTTACTAATCCACCCTTTCTCTTCCCCATCGAAGTCATTTATAAAACCACAAAGAGCTCAAGTCCCAGAACAGATCCTTGCGGGACACCTCTTGTCACCAACCTCCAGGTGGACTACTTTCAGTCCACTACCATTCGCTTTCTTCTTTCGGCCAGCTAATTTTGTATCCTGACAGCCAAATGTCTCTGTATCCCATGCCCCCTAACATTCTGAATGAGCCTACCATGGGAACCTTATCAAATGCCTCACTGAAATTCATATACACTGCATCGACTGCCCGACCTTCATCAATGTGTCTCGTGACATTCTCAAAGAAGTCAATGGGGCTGGTGAGACATGATCTGCCCTCACAAAGTCATGCTGACTACCTTTAGTTAAACTATTTTTTTCGAAATAATCACACGTGATATCTCCAAATACTTTACAAAATAGTGCTCACCACTGACGGAAGACTGACGGGTGTGTAATTCCCCGCGATTTCCCTATTCCCTTTCTTGGATAGGGGAACAACATTCGCCTCCCCACAATCATCCGGTACTACACCAGCGGAGACCCCCAATCGCCCGGTACTACACCAGTGGAAAGTGAAGACGCAAAAATCATCGCCAACAGCGCAGTAATCTCCTCCCTCGCTTCCCATCGTAACCTTGGATACATACCGTCAAGCCCAGGGGCTTGTTCCTGTCGATTAACTTGGTTCACAACGTTCTCATGGGCAACAAGGTCCCTCTCTCTTGTGAATACTGAAGCAAAGTATTCATTTAGGGCCTCCACCTCTCTTCAGATTCTCGGCACAAGTTCCCTCCACGATCCCTGATCGGCCCTAATCTCACTCTGATCATCCTCTTATTTATCACATAAGTGTAGCACGCCTTGGGATTTTCCCTAATCCTTCCAGCCAGGGCTTTTTCATGCCCCTTCCAGCTTTCCTCAGCCCATTTTTGAGTTTCTTCCTGGCTACCTTGAACCCCGTGAGAGACGAGTCCCATCCTTGCATATTCGACCTCCCGTAAGCTTCCTCCTTCCTCTTGACTAGAAGCTCCACTTCTCTTGTCATCGTAGTCTCCCTCAACTTAGCATTCCTTCCTCGTCTCAGTGGGACAAAAATATTCAGCACTCGCAGCATGTGTTCCTTAACCAATCCCCACATTACTGCTGTGCAGTTCCCCAAGAACAATTGTTCTCACTTAATGCTCATCAACTCCTCTCTAACAGCAGTATAATGTCCCCTCCCCCAATTAAATACCTTCCCATACTTTTTGTCCCTATTCCTCTCCATGACGATGGTAAAGGTCAAGAAATTGTGGCTACTGTCACCGAAATGCTCTCTCACAAAGTCATCTGACACCTGGCTTGGTTCGTTGCCGAGCACCTAGTCCAATATTGCCTCTCCGCTAGTCGGCCTAGCCAAGTATAGAGTCAGGAATCCTTTCTCTACACACCTGACAAAATCTGCTTCATCCAAACCATTTGCACTAAGGAGGTTCCAGTCAATATTACGGAAGTTGAAGTCACCCATGACGACAACTCTGTTACTTCTGCACTTTTCGAAGATCTGCCGCACGGACTGTTCCTCTATCTCTCTGATGCTACTGGGGGGTCTAGAGAAAAATCCCAATAAAGTGACTGCTCCTTTCTTCTTTATGACTTCTACCCACACTGACTCAGTGGACAACCCCTCATAAGCTACCTCATTCTCTCCTGCTGTGGCGCACTCCCTAATTATCAGTGCCACACCCCTCATGTTTTACCTCCCTCCCTGTTCTTCTGAAAACATCTAAACCCAGGATCATCTAAGAGCCATTCCTGACCCTGTGAAATCCATGCCTCCGTAACGGCCATAACATCGGAGTTCCAAATACTGATTGATGCTCGAAGTTCATCTCGCTTATTCCTGACACACCTTTCATTGAAACAGACACACTTGAACCCATTCCACTGAGTGCAACTTTGCCTTATCAACAGTCTATCCTTCCTCACAGACCTGCTGCATGCTATTTCTGCCTGTTCAACAGCTACTCTATCCTCTCATCCATAGCTCTCGTTCCCATACCCCTGTCAAACAAATTTAAACTCTCCCGAAGAGCTCTAGCAAACCTCCCACACAGTAAAATGAGGCCCCTCCAGTTCAGATGCAATCTGTCCATGTACAGGTCCCACCTTTCCAGGAATATATCCCAATGATCCACATATATGAAGCCTTCCATTCTGCACCAACCCTATAGTGTTCAGCTGAACTCGATCTCTGTTCCTTGCCTCACTTGCACATGGCACCGGTAGCAATACTGAGATCTCTACTCTGCTTGTCCTCCTCTTCAGCTTCCAACCTATCTCCCGAAAATCACTTTTTAGACCCTTATACCTTTTCTGAAGAATGTTGTCGGTGCCAATGTGCACCATAATGTCTGTTGCTCACCCTCCCCCTTAACAATCTTGTAGACTCGATCCAAGACATCCCTGGCCCTGGCACCCGGGAGGCAACACACCTTCCGGGAGTCTCGCTCGCGACCAGATTAACTACGATCTATTCCCCGAACCATTGAGTCTCCGATCATTCTTGCCTTTCCCCCTTCCTTTCTGAGCCACAGAGCCAGACCCAGTGCCAGAGACCTTCCCGCTTGGGCCTTCACCTGGCAGGTCGTCCCCCTCAACAGCATCCACAACGGTATACTTGTTTTGAAGGGGAAGGGCTACAAGGTATCCCTGCACTGTCTGCCCGATTGTTTTCCTTCCCCTGACTGTAAATCAGCTACTTTGGGCCTGCATCTTCGGTGTATCCCGGCATCCCTGTAACTCTTCTCTATTACACACTCTGCCTCCCCGGTGATCCGACGTTCAGCCAGCTTCAGTTGCAGTTCCCCAACACGGTGTCTGAGGAGCTAGAGTTGGGTGCACTTACCGCAGGTATACTGAGCGGGGACACCGGTGGTATTCATCACTGCCCACATGCTACAGGAGGAACATGCGACCACCCTTGCCTCCGCCCCCCTTACCTTACAGAATATATCGGCCCGATGGGCCATCTGGAACTCCGCCATCCGACTCTGCTCCCACTCAGCTGCGCTCTCTGTAAACACCGGGCTCCCTACACGCTCTTTGACGAAATTGAGGAAATGAAAGGAGCACCTTTCCCCTAACTCCCTCAATCACAAAACTATCACTACGGCACTCAAATACACCCAAATCCAGCACTCAGCGCAAACAAAGTGTGCACTGCAGCTGTCTCACCTCTCTACTGTGACTCCAGCCTCTGAAAACTGACATAATCCAATTAACTATTTAATAAGCTCCAGCTGCAAGTATCTATCAGTAGAACCTTTGTTTAAAGCTCGTTGTAAATCCTCCTTCTTCTGGACCAAACAGCAACTTTTAAGTTAAGTTACTAAATAAAAATAATAAATAAATAAAAAATAAAGAAATGACTAGACTTTATACAAAAATGAACCCTTAATATCCCTTGGTCAGCAAACACTTCAACATTCGTCCTTCAACACTTCAGTTGTCTGATTTTCCACTGGCTTATCAGCCACCGTAGTCATCACCGCTCCCCCCCCCCCCCCGCCACCACCAACAACAACATCTACGATCCAGCTATATCATTACCTACGTTAAACTGTATTCCTGGACAAGATAGTTCCTCTGTCACTCCTTCATGACTCGTCGCTCGACTTTCCAACCTTACCTTATACAATGGAGCACGACTCTTCATACCCTGAATTCCACATATTACCACCTTTTCTGGCAATATTCTTCCCAAACTATTTTACTCCTCAACTTTTACCATCAAAGATTCACTAACTCCCGTATCACCTAAAATTGTGACTTCTTTACCTACTCATCCCGGTACACATGAGTGAATTTTACCCACACAAGTAAATGCTTCAAAAGACACAGCGCACCTTCTTATCAAACACCTCTTGATCAGGCTGTACAATCTTTTGCAACTCGTTCGCTTCACTTGGGCTTTACTTTACCACTTTAACAAATTGAAATGAAAATGGCTTTATTGTCGTGAGTAGTCTTCAATGATCCAGCAGAGGGCAGCAGAGCAGAGCTACTAATTGGCTGTTCCGGGGAAATTTGCATACGTGCAGTGCGGGCAGCCTAATTTAATGGTGTACCTGCGAAGGAGACCCGAGGAGTTTGAGTGAAGGCAAGTATCCAGCAGAGGGCAGCAGAGCAGAGCTACTGATTGGCTGTTCCGGGGAAATTGGCACACGTGCAGTGCGGTCAGCCTAATTTGAAGGTGTACCTGCGAAGGCGACCCGAGGAGTTTGAGTGAAGGCAGCCATCAAGCAGGGGGCAGCAGAACAGAGCTACTGATTGGTTGTTCCGGGGAAATTTGCATACCTGCAGTGCGGTCAGCCTAAATTGAAGGGGGTTTGTGGAGGGGCTGTTGTCAAGTGACAGTTAAACCCGAAACACTTTGTCAGTGTTTCCCCTCCTACCTTCTCCTCTAACCAAATAAAACCACGGTCGTTGGGAAGCGGAGCAGTGGCATGTCGTAAAGGTGAGTGAGTGCCTTTAAATTTGCTTACGGGAGCAGGGTTTGAGGGAATATCAGGTAAGCTCTTCCTTTCTTTTTCTTGTTTTTAAAAAAAATCTAGAGGTGATGTCAGGGAAGGCAGTACAATGCTCCTCCTGCAGAATGTTTGAGGTGAGGGATGCCGTCAGAGTCCCTGCTGATTTCATCTGTGGGAAGTGTACCCAACTCCAGCTCCTCAAAAACCGTGTTAGGGAACTGGAGCTGGACGAACTTCGGATCATTCGGGAGGCAGAGGGGGTCACAGATAGAAGCTTCAGGGAGGTAGTTACGCCAAAGAATAAAGATAGATGGGTGACGGTGAGAGGGGCTGGGGGTAAGCAGTCAGTACAGGGATCCCCTGTGGTTGTTCCCCTTAGTAACAGGTATACCGCTTTGGATACTGTTGGGGGGGACTTGCCAGGGGTCAACCATGGGGTACAGGTCTCTGGTACAGAGTCTGTCCCTGTTGCTCAGGAGGGAAGGGGGAAAGGAGTAGAACATTAGTCATTGGAGACTCCATAGTTAGGGTGATAGATAGGAGATTCTGTGGGAACGAGAGAGACTCGCGGTTGGTGTGTTGCCTCCCAGGTGCCAGGGTCCGCGAAGTCTCAGATCATGTTTTCGGAATCCTTAAGGGGGAGGAGGAGCAGCCCCAAGTCGTTGTCCACAAAAGGAATAGGGATGTAAGGCAGGAATTTTGGGAGCTAGTGTGGAAACTTAGAGCTACAACTAACAGAGTTATTATCTCTGGGTTGTTACCCGTGCCACGTTCTAGCGAGTCGAGGAATAGGGAGAGAGAGCAGTTGAACACGTGGCTGCAGGGATGGTGCAGGAGGGAGGGTTTGAGATTCCTGGAGAATTGGGGCTCATTCTGGGGTAGGTGGGACCTCTACAAACGGGGTGGTGTACACCTGGACCAGAGGGGTACTAATATCCTCGGGGGGAGGTTTGCTAATGCTCTTCGCGAGGGTTTAAACTAGTTCAGCAGGGGATTGGGAACCTGAATTGTAGCTCTAGTACACAAGAAGCAGAGAGTAGTGAGGTCACGAGTAAGGTTTCAAAATTGCAGGAGTGTACTGGCAGGAAGGTAGGTGGTCTAAAGTGCGTCTACTTCAATGCCAGGAGCATCTGGAATAAGGTGGGTGAGCTTGCGACATGAGTTAGTACCTGGGACTTCGATGTTGTGGCCATTTCGGAGACATGGATAGAGCAGGGTGAGGAATGGTTGTTGCAGATGCCGGGGTTTAGTTATTTCAGTCAGTTCAGGGAAGGTGGTAAGAGAGGGGGAGGTGTGGCATTGTTAGTCAAGGACAGTATTACGGTGGCTGAGAGGAAATTTGATGAGGACTCGAATACTGAGGTAGTATGGGCTGAGTTAAGAAACAGGAAAGGAGAGGTGACCCTGTTAGGGGTTTTCTATAGGCCTCCGAAAAGTTCCAGAGATGTAGAGGAAAGGATTGCAAAGATGATTCTGGATAGGAGCGAAAATAACAGGGTAGTTGTTATGGGGGAATTTAACTTTCCAAATATTGACTGGAAACACTATAGTTCGAGTACTTTAGATGGATCCGTTTTTGTCCAATGTGTGCAGGAGGGTTTCCTGATGCAGTAGGTAGATAGGCCAACAAGAGGCGAGGCCATATTGGATTTGGTACTGGGTAATGAACCAGGAGAGGTGTTAGATTTGGAGGTAGGTGAGCATTTTGGTGATCGTGACCACAATTCGATTACGTTTAATTTAGCGATGGAAAGGGATAGGTATGAACTGCAGGGCAAGAGTTATTGCTGGGGGAAAGGCAATTATGTTGCGATGAGGCAAGACTTAGGATGCATAGGTTGGGGAAGGAAACTGCAGGGAATTGGCACAATTGAAATGTGGAGCATGTGCAAGGGACAGCTACTGCGTGTCCTTGATAAGTATGTACCTGTTAGGCAGGGAGGCAGTGGTCGAGTGAGGGAACCATGGGTTACTAAAGCAGTTGAATCACCTTGTCAAGAGGAAGAAGGAGGCTTATGTGAAGATGAGACGTGATGGTTCAGTTGGATCGCTTGAGAGTTACAAGTTAGCTAGGAAGGCTCTAAAGAGAGGGCTAAGAAGATCCAAGCAAGGACATGAGCAGTCTTTGGCAGGTTGGATCAAGGATAACCCTAAAGCTTTCTGTAGGTATCTCAGGAATAAAAGAATGACTAAGGTAAGAGTAGGGTCAGTCAAGGACTGTAGTGGGAAGATGTGTGTAGAGTCCGAGGAGATAGGAGAGGTGCTGAATGAGTATTTTTCGTCAGTATTCACACAGGAAAAAGACAAAGTTGTCGAGGAGAATACTCAGATACAGGCTACTGGACGAGAAGGGCTTGAGGTTCATAAGGAGGAGGTGTTAGCGATTCTGGAAAGTGTGAAAAAAGATAATTCCCCTTGGCCGGATGGGATTTATCCTAGGATTATCTGGGAAGCTAAGGAGGACATTGCTGAGTCTTTGGCTTTGATCATTAAGTCATCTTTGTCTACAAGAATAGTGCCAGAGGACTGGTGGATAGCAAATGTTGTCCCTTTGTACAAGAAGGGGAGTAGAGATAACCCCGGTAACTATAGGCCAGTGAGCATTACTTCTGTTGTGGGAGAAGTCTTGGAAAGTTTTATAAGATATAGGATGTATACTCATCTGGAAAGGAATAATATGATTAGGGATAGTCAGCATGGTTTTGTGAAGGGTAGGTCGTGCCTCACAAACCTCATTGAGTTCTTCGAGAAGGAGACCAAACAGGTGGATGAGGGTAAAGCAGTTGATGTGGTGTATATGGATTTCAGTAAAACGTTTGATAAGTTTGCCCATGGTAGGATATTGCAGAATATACAGAGGCATGGGATTCAGGGTGATTTAGCAGTTTGGATCAGAAATTGGCAAGCTGATAGAAGACAAAGAGTGGTGGTTGATGGTAAACGCTCTGACTGGTGTCCATTTACTTGTGGTGTGCCACAAGGATCTGTTTTGGGGCCGTTGCTGTTTGTCATTTTTATAAATGACCTGGAGGAGGGCGTAGGAGGATGGGTGAGTAAATGTGCAGATGACAATAAAGTCGGTGGAGTTGTGGACAGTGCAGAAGGATGTTAAAAGTTACAGAGTGACATCGATAAGCTGCAGGTGGCAAATGGAGTTTAATGCGGAACAGTGTTAGGTGGTTCACTTTGGAAGGAGTAACAGGAATGCAGAGTACTGGGCTAATGGCAAGATTCTTGGTAGTGTAGATGAACAGAGAGATCTCGGCATCCAGGTACATAAATCCCTGAAAGTTGCCACCCAGGTTAATAGGGCTGTTAAGAAGGCATATGGAGTGCTCGCCTTTATAAGCAGGGTGATTGAGTTTCGGAACCACAAGGTCATGCTGCAGCTGTACATAACTCTGGTGCGGCCGCACCTGGAGTACTGCGTGCAGTTCTGGTCACCACATTATAGGAAGTATGTGGAAGCTTTGGAAAGGGTTCAGAGGAGATTTACTAGGATGTTGCCTGGTATGGAGGGAAGGTCTTACGAGGAAAGGCTCAGGGAATTGAGGTTGTTTTCGTTAGAGAGGAGAAGGCTGAGAGGTGACTTACTAGAGACATATAAGATAGTCAGAGGGTTAGATAGGGTGGACAGTGAGAGTCTTTTTCCTCGGATGGTGATGACCAACACGAGGGGACATAGCTTTAAATTGAGGGGTGGTAGATATAGGACAGATGTCAGAGGCAGTTTCTTTACTCAGAGAGTGGTAGGGGTGTGGAACGCCCTGCCTGCAACTGTAGTAGACTCGCCAAATTTAAGGGCATTTAAGTGGTCACTGGATAGACATATGGATGAAAATGGAATAGTATAGGTCAGATAGGCTTCAGATGGTTTCACAGGTCGGCGCAACATCGAGGGCCGAAGGGCCCGTACTGCGCTGTAGTGTTCTATGTTCTATGTTCTGTTTCGTTTCCCCTCATTTCGTATTCAAGCTGCTTTTATTATTTTTCATGTTCAAGTTGCTTGATCTGTAACTACATTTTTGCTTTTTACAATGTGTTAGACTGTATTTCGAGCATTTGTAATTATCAGCTACAGCCGTATGTATTTCTTATTTTCGTATTCTGTCAGGTAACGTTAACTGCAATGTTTTGCAGTTTTTAGACTCTGTTTGTAACGTATTGCGTGCGACCTTCTCCACACCCAAAAACGACTGAGCCTCTGAAAGATCCGTTGTCCACAACACGCTACCTACTTAAACTGGAATACCACAGCTGAAACGCAAACACAAATATGCTCTTCCCTCGCTATCTTTAAGCTCACTAAGCCATCCCAATCACGAAAGATGGACTTTCATCCCAGACAAGCCCCAATTTGTTATGGGCCAGGATTTGGAAAACTCCAAAGTATGTCATGGAGTTTACCTGCCCTACAACTTTTAATAGATTTTGGTTATTCTGAGCACAAGGTCATACTTTACAGGTGTCATGCAACAGAGACCTTCAGTATTTTTAAACAAAACAATTTTTGTTCTATAAATTCAGATAACATTTTAGAAACACATAAAAAACATTTTATCAACTACCAACACAAGTACCTCTCACAGATATGTTACTCTACATGTAACCCTTAATAACGCTCCTAAAAAGACCTTGATGCCAAGCACACTTTTTAACAAAGCAGTAGGTATTAATTCTTCCCAATCACTTTAAATTATCAAGCGATCTGGACACCTTTTAACATACGGAGTGAGAAAAAAAAATGAACCTCCCTTGTCGGCATTGTTCAATTCTGGTCGCCACACTACTAGAATGATGTGGAGGCTTTGGAGAGGGTGCAGAAAAGATTTACCTACATGTTGTCTGGTATGGGGGGCATTAGCTGTGAGAAGAGGTTGAATAAACTCGGTTTTTTTCTCACAACAACGAATGAGGTTGAGGGGCGACCTCGTAGAGGTATACAAAATTATGAGGGCCATAGACAGAGACATTTTCCCAGGGTGGAGGGTTCAATTACGAGGGGGCATAGATTTATGGTGCCAAGGTCGAGGTTCGGTGGAGATGTACGAGCCACACTTTTACACAGTGTAGTGGATGTCTGGAACTCGCTGCCGGCGGAGGTGGTGGAGTGACGTTTAAGGCGCATCTTGACAAATACATGAATAGTATGGGAATAGAGGGACACAGTCCCCGGAAGTGTAGAAGATTTTAGTTCAGGCGGTCAGCATGTTCGGGGCAGGCTTGGAGGGCCGGAGAGTCTTTTCCTACGCTGTACTTTCCTGTTCTTTGTTTGAATTCAGCTTTCAACTGCCTAAAACGAAAGCAAAACACAAAGCCACAAACAGCTTCCAGCTCAAAACGAAAGTAAAAGCCACAGACACAACCCAGCTCCATCCACACAATGACATCACTGTAGCTATTTGATAAACGCCCATTTCCTAAAGGTACACTCCCATGACACTACGTCCACAGCAAAAAATTTGGTCGTGACCTTTCAAACGTCCGGAAACATTCTGAAAATGTTCCAGTGGATTAGAGACAGAAAACGCAGCACTCCTATTGAAAACAAACAGGCGAGGGTGAAATCGGGCAATTATAGACCAGTTGCACGAACGTATGTAATAGTGCCAGACATTGTTAAGGACGTTACAGAAAGACATTGAGAGAACTGAATATTTGCATTCCAAGCCCAATGATAATACCTCTATGCCATTGCCCATGCTACTTCAAATGCAGTTTTGCTCCAGCACGTTCTTCCCGTTTAATTCCAGCACCCACATCATTACACTCCCATGGATGCATTTTGCCACTCATGAATGTCTCGTTTCAGTCGATAATATTGCATTGCCCGCAGACAGTTCCTTGAGAAAACCTGTATAATGATGAAATAATAACCCGATATCTGTGTTATACAACAGACTTATTATTTTTCAAGTGAATATTAAATGTAGATACCCATCCTGGTGTAAATCACGATTTAATAATATGTATTAATTTCAACAGAACTATTTTCCAAACCCGAATTAAAGTCTGAGACTGAGATTTTCGAGGGGGAGTATTTAAGTGTGGAGTGTATTGCGAAGACAGACGATTCTGGAATTCATTTTCAATATTCATTTTGGAAAAATAACGAAACTCTGGCTGTGAATCAAGTTCAGCATTTTGTGTTGAAGAAACCGGCTTCTTTGAATGACTCGGGACTTTATCACTGCGAGGCTAACGCTTTGCACCGCGGCGTTGGAAAGAAGAGCGAGGTCATGCATATTTCTGTAGAAGGTGAGGAAAAACACCAGCAACTATTTTCATATCTATATTGTGAAACTAACTTCATTACCAAATAGTTCAATTCACGGTGTTATTGGGGTGGCGCGTCTGGACTATCAGCAAATTAATAGTTTTACTTCGGTTCAAAGGAAAAGCTTGCGTGAATCATATAATCATCGAATTTTGCTGTTTAATGCGCGTTTCGTCCCATCGAGACTGCACCAACACTTCGAATGTGCTCCCTCCCTCGGTCCACTACCCAGATAAACCAGAATCCCAGAACACGTTTTGACACTAAGGGGCACGTTAGCTTGGCCAATCCATTAACCTACTCAACTTTAGACAGGAAATGGGTAGCACGGTGGCACAGTGTCCCGCGCTGAGGACACGGGTTCGAATCCCGGCCCTGGGTCACTGCCTGTGTGGAGATTGCACGTTCTCCCTGTGTCTGTGTGGGTTTTGCGCCCACAAAGCAAAGATGTGCAGGTTAGATCGATTGGCCATGCTAAATTGCCCTTTAATTGGAAAAAATAATTGGGTACACTACATTTATATTAAAAAATATCATTGAACAGTAAGGGATAACTGTGGCATGCACAACTCAACTAACCTGCACATCTTTGGGCAGTGGGGGCCCATTTTAGCATGGCCAATCAACCGAAACTACATATCTTTTGACTGCAGGACAAAACAAGAACACACGAAGGAAACCCACCAGAAACTCGGGGAGAAAGTGCAAACGCCACTCAGTCACCCATAGATGGATTATAACCCGGTCCCGGGCGGCGTGAGACAGTAATGCCACTGTGCCACCGTAAATGGCAAATAATATCCGTAAATAATATATTTACCCGCCCTCTATCTGACTTGCCGAGACAAAAACGGGGAACATATGTTGAGATATCGCCTAGTATTAATCAAACGAGTGATTGTGTCAACCCAGAAAAAGTTTTGAATTCAGTTTTGGAATGAGTTTCTGCTGTGTTGCAGAAAAAGTATTGGCTCCGCTTTTCAGCTGCTTGTTTTTCCAAATATTCGCTTTACCACATCTTGTAATACACTAAAGAGTGACATTCGTCATTCTATCGACATCACAATGGTATAATCCCTTTTTAGAAACAGTCACTGTGAATTCACTTGGCCATGAGATAATCCCGACTGGTTATTTAGGAACAACAGTGTGCCATGGATGCGACAGCATATCTGAAAGTTGAATGCCTGCCTAATTTTGAAAATAGCCGTGGCCATGAGGTGTAACAATGCATGGCTATCGGGACATATTCTATTCCATTATTGGAATGCACATGCAGTTATTGAGAGGCCTGACATCCCTGCTGTTAAAGAAATAACTTCCGAGAAATACCGTTTTACATTGTGCTTTCAATTCTTGTGCGTTCTGGACAGATTTGATTCGAACATACATATTTATCGACACCCCATTGCCCTGCAGTGGCTTCCAATTTTAATTGACTCAAATTAGAAACGAAAGTGAAATGAAATGAGAAAACTTCCTTGCACTGTATTTTTAAAATATGGAATGCATTGGCTGAGTGGCTGTTGAAATCATTTTCATTCGATCAACTTGGATATTTATGTAGGCTAATAAAAAAAGTGATGGATACTGGGAACGATTAGGACGTTTGTGTGTGTGTGTGTGGGGGGGGGGGGGGGGGGTGAGGGGTGGGGGCGCTGGGCTGGCACGCGGGAACAGTGGTTACCACCGAACCGTCACAGCATCATGAACCCGGGTCCAATTCCGAGCTCGTGTCACTGTCACTGCGGAGTCTGCACGTTCTCCCCGTGACTGCGTGAGTTTCCTCCGGGTGCTGCGGTTTCCTCCCATAATCCAAGGATGTGTAGGTTGGGTGGAGTGGCCATGCTAAATTTCCCCCAAGTGTCGTAAGTGGGGTTACTGGATATGGTGGGGAATTCAGCACTGTCATGGCACTCTTTCAGAGTCCGTGCAGACTCAATGGGTGGTGCACCCTCCTTCTGAACTCTCGGGATCTATGGGGCAGCGGATGGGCTATTCTGATACATGTGATATAGAGAGAGTGGAACATTAGGAAAACATATTTAATTTCTGCTTGAAAAGTGTTGTCTCATTAAGTACATGACCACCTTGCGTTGTCATTGTCCCAGCAACACGTAATCTAAATGTAGCTAGAGGTTTGTGAAGTGAAATATTTGGGCCATTGCTTCCTGATTTCCCAGCGTCGTCCGGTGTTCCAAGATGCGGTTGAGAGTACCCTTGGTTGTTTCCACGTGATGGGTTTCCATGGGGATTGCTAGAAGGGCTAATTTTGCCGGCGGATTGCGCTGCGCTGGAAACAATTCGACCAAGTTATTTACATCAGTTAACTTCAGAATATTTTGCCAGTTTTATACTTATCGTTACTCTGAAAGGGTGAGAAGGGAGAAAAATGCTTTAACATTCTGCGTAACGATCTCTTTCTTTACAATAAATGTAAAATATCCAATTTATTTTTCCAATTAAAGGTCAATTTAGCGTGGCCAATCCACCTTGCCTGTACATCTTTGGGTAGTGGAGGCGAAACCCACGCAAACACGGGGAGAATGTGCAAACCCCACACGGTGAGTGACCCAGAGCCGGGATCGAACCTGGGACCTCGGCGCAGGCAGTAATGCTAGCCACTGCGTCACCGTGCTGCTGTCTGCGTTACTATTTCAAACGGGCAGCACGGTAGCATAGTGGTTAGCATAAATGCTTAACAGCTCCAGGGTCCCAGGTTCGATTCCCGGCTGGGTCACTGTCTGCGGGTGAGGTGGATTGGCCATGCTAAATTCCCCGTAGTGTCCTAAAAGGTAAGGTTAGGGGGGGGGGGGTGTTGTTGGGTTACGGGTATAGGGTGGATACGTGGGTTTGAGTTGGGTGATCATTGCTCGATACAACATCGAGGGCCGAAGGGCCTGTTCTGTGCTGTACTTTTCTATGTTCTACGTTCTATTAACGCACAGACGGAGCCGTTTAATGTTCTCCCACACCCTCACATTCCCCAATCCCAGAGGACCACCCACATCTCCCCAACTAAACACGGCAGCATTGTGGATAGCACATTCTCTTCACAGCTCCAGAGTCCCAGGTTCGATTCCGGCTTGGGTCACTGTCTGTGTGGAGTCTGCACATCCTCCCCGTGTGTGCGTGGGTTTCCTCCGCGTGCTCCGGTGTCCTCCCACAGTCACACAGATATGCAGGTTAGGTGGATTGGCCATGATATATTGCCAATAGTGTTGGATGGGGTTACTGGGTTATGGGGATAGGGTGGAGGTGTTGACCTTGGGTAGGGTGCTCTTTCCAAGAGCCGGTGCAGACGATGGGCCGAATGGCCTCCTTCTTCACTGTAAATTCTATGATTCTAAACACTTTACCAATCACGTAATTGTCAACCATCACTGGACCACCCATCTTTCGCCAGACCTGACCGCTGACCAGATCAATGCAAACACACCTGCCGCATCGAACCGCATGTCTGATCATCCCTGCATCAGAAACCAATGTCTGACCCGTCCGCCCCATCTGCTTCCATCATCCACCCCCCCCCCCACCCCCGCCAGACACAAATCGCCGTCATCCCCACGCCCGACCAGCCTCCTCCGATATCTGAACTACCAACTGCTTGTACGGATTTCGCCCCCCTGCATCAGAGGTCTTCTGGCGATTTCAGAAGCTACCGCTCCTAGATACCGTTCATTAGATTACAAACACACACTCCCCTCTCGAGGGAATCCTGAAGATCACCTGCATTGCGAAATTCCTGATATAAATAGCGATTGGTCAGAATTTCCCGTTCCTTCATGCCGCGGGATACTCCTGCCCTGCTGCAACATATAGCCGGGCGCCACATGTTTCGTTCTCGCTTACAGCGTTAGCTCCGAAGAATCCCAGTGTTGTCATTTACCACGCCCCTTTTGGAGTTCACCACTGGAGCCAGGGAAATCTTTTGATTTTTCTGTGTCACTTGTCAGGAATTTTGGGCAAGTCAGACACTTTATCAGTTACGTCCACACGAGTCGGTATTGACTGACAATGTGCAGTTGATTGCCACTCTGAAGAAGCCATGGATCACGCTGCTCTATCTAATAAATAAAAATAATTAATTTCCCTTCTTATTATGGATTGATATTTGTTCAGCACTCCACCAACAGCTGTTATTTATCGAATCGTGGTCTGCATTTTGCAAACCATCCTCTTCTGACTGTGCTTAGGGCAGCACGGAAGCACAATGGTTAGCACATTTGCTTGACAGCTCCAGGATCCCAGGTTCGATTCCGGCTTGGATCACTCTCCGTGTGGAGTCTGCACGTTCTCACCCGTGTCTTCGTGAGTTTCATACGGGTGCTCTGGTTTCATCCCGCAGTTAAAAGATGTGCAGGTTAGGTGGATTGGCTACGCTAAATTGCCCTTGGTGTCCAAAATGTTCAGGTGCGATTACAGGGTTACGGTGAAGGGGTGGAGGTGTGGGTTTAGGTAAGGCTGTTCTTTCCAAGGGCCGTTACAGATTCGTTTGGCCGAATGGCCTCCTCTGCACTGTAGATTCTATGATTCTATGAACCTGAATTATTTGCGGGCCAGCAGTTCAGATTCAAGAGTTCTCTTGAAATTATTCAGACCACTCATCGATTTCAACAATCATTTCACGAACAAATGTTGCACAGCGGCTCTCTAATGGACATAACAATTAAAGTATTCATCAGGCGTGACTGCTTCTATATGTTACCAGCAGGAAGGCAGTGCAGGTGTCCCCTGCGGTCATCTCCCTTCAAAACCGGTACATTGTTTTGGATACTGTTGGGCGAGATGACTCGCCAGGGGAAGGCTGTAGTAGCCAGGCTCACGGCACCGTGGGTGGCTCTGCTGTACAGAACGGCGGTAAAAAGACAGGTAGGGCTATATTCATATGGGATTCAATCTTAAGGGAAGGAGACAGGCGTTTCTGTGGTCGAAAACGAGACTCCCGAATGGTATGTTGCCTCCCGGGTGCACGGGTCAGGAATGTCTCAGATCGGCTGCAGGACATACTGAAGGGGAAGGGTGAACAGCCAGTTGTCCTGGGGCATATAGGAACCAACGATATAGGTAGAAAACGGGATGAGGTCCTACAATCAGAATTTAGGGAGTTAGGAGATAAGTTAAAAAGTTGGACCTCAAAGGTAGTAATCTCAGGTTTTCTACCAGTGCCACGAAACAGTCAGAGTAGAAATTTAAGAATAGTCAGAAAGAATACATGCCTTGAGAGATGGTGCAGGAGGGACGGGTTTCTTATTTTTGGGACCGGTTCTGGGGGCGGTGGGACCATTACAAATCTGATGGTCCACACCTGGCCAGCACTGGAACCAATGTCCTCGGGGGTGCTTTTGCTAACACTGTTGGGGAGTTTTTAAACTAATGTGGCAGGAGAAAGGGAACCATATTAAAAACTTGGAGGTCAGTAAAGAAGCAGCAACTAAAGCCAGTAAGCTACTGCATAATAAACTCAATGTGACGAAGGGGAAGAGTCGACAGGGAAGAGATGATGAACGCAAATGGGCAGGTGGTCTGAGTTGCATTTGTTTTAATATGAAAAGTGTAGCAGGTAAGGCAGATGAATTTATGGCTTGGATTAGTACCTGGGAATATGATGTTATTTGTATTACCGAGACTTGGTTGAGGGATGGGCAAGACTGGCAACTAAATATCTCAGAGTGTAGATGCTTTAGGAGGGATAGAGAGGGAAGAAAGAGGGGTGGAGGAGTTGTGTTACTGGTCAGAGATGATATCACAGCTGTGATTAAGGAGAGCACGATGGAGGATTCGAGCACTGAGGCAATATGGATAGAGCTAAGAAATAGGAAGGGTGCAGTAACATTGTTGGGACTTTACTATAGGCCTCCCAAAAGCGAGCGCGAAGTAGAGGTACAAATATGTAGACAGATTACAGAACAATGTAGGAGCAATAGGGTGGTTGTCATGGGAGATTTTAACTTCCCCAACATTGAATGGGACTCGTGTAGTGTTGGAAGCGTAGATGGAGCAGAATTTGAAAGGAGCATCCAGGAGATTTTTTTTAGAGCTGTGTGTAAATAGTCCAACTCGGGAAGGGGCCATATTGGACCTGGAATTGGGGAATGATCCGGGGAGGTGGCTGACGATTACTTTGGGAATAGCGATCACAATTCCTTAAGATTTAGAATACTTATGGTCAAAGATGCGAGTGGTCTAAAACGAAGAGTGCTAAATTGGGGAAAGGCCAACTATAACATCATTCTGCAGGAGCTTGGGAATGTGGATTGTGAGCAGCTGTTTAAGGGTAAATCCACATTTGAAATGTGAGAGTCCTTGAAGGAAAGGTCGATAAGTGTGCAGGACAGACATGTTCCTGTGTAAATGAGAGATAAAAATGGCAAGATTAGGGAACCATGGATGACGGGTGGAATTGTGATACTAGCTCAGATGAAAAAGGAAGCATACGTAAGATTGAGGCGACTCCAAACTGATGAAGCTTTGGACAAATCTCAGACGCGCAATAAAGAGGGCTAAAAGGGGTCATGGAATATCTTTGGCTAACATGGTTAAGGAAAGTCCCAAAGCCCTTTATTCGTATATAAGGAACAAGAGGGTAAGTAGAGAAAGGATTGGCCCACTCAAAGACAAAAGAGGGAATTTATGCGTGGAGTCAGAGGAAATGAGTGAGCTTCTTAATGAGTACTTTGCATCGGTATTCACCAACGAGAGGGACATGATGGATGTCGAGGCGAGGGATGGATGTTTAAATACTCTAGGTCATGTCGGCATAAGGAAGGGGGAGGTTTTCAGTATTCTAAATGGCATTAAGCTGGACAAGTCCCCAGGACCGGATGGGATCTATCCCAGGTTACTGAGGGAAGCGAGGAACGAAATAGTTGGGGCTTTAACAGATATCTTTGCAGCATCCTTGAACACGGTTGAGGTCCCGGAGGACTGGAGAGTTGCTAATGTTGTCCCTTTGTTTAAGAAGGTAGCAGGGATACTCCAGGGAATTATAGACCTGTGAGTTTGACGTCAGTTGGAGGCAAACTGTTGGAGACTATACTGAGGGACAGGATCTATTCTCTTTTTGAAGAAAATAGACTTATCAGTGATAGGCAGCATGGGTTTGTGCAGGGAAGGCCATGTGTTACAAACCTAATAGAATTCTTTAAGGATGTGACAAAGTTAATTGATGAGGGAAGGGTTGTAGATGTCATATACATGGACTTCAGTAAAGCATTTGATAAAGTTTCCCATGGCAGGTTGATGGAAGAAGTGAAGTCGTATGGGGTTTCGGGTGTAAAAGCTAGATGGATAAAGAACAGGCTGGGTAACAAGAGACTGAGAGTAGTGGTGGAAGGGAGTGTCTCAAAATGGTGAACGGTGACTAGTGGTGTTCCACAGGGATCCGTGCTCGGACCACTTTTGTTTGTGATATGTATAAATGATCTGGACGAAGGTATAAGTGGTCTGATGAGCAAGTTTGCAGTTGATACTGAGATTGGTGTAGTTGCAGATAGCGAGGCGGACTGTGAGAGAATACAGCAAAATATAGATAGATTGGAGAGTTGTGCAGAGAAATGGCAGATGGAGTTCAATTCTGGCAAATGCGAGGTGATGCATTTTGGAAGATCTAACTGAAGAGCAGACGATATGGTCAACGGAAGAGTCCTGGGGAAAATTGATGTACAGAGAAATCTGGGAGTTCAGGTCCATTGCAACCTGTGGGTGGCAACGCAGGTCGATAGAGTGGTCAAGAAGGCATCCAGCATGGTTGCTTTCATCGGATGGAGCATTGAGTACAATAGTCGGCAGGTCATGTTACAGTTGTATCGGACTTTGGTTCGGCCACATTTGGAAAACTGCCACATTACCAGAAGGATGTGGATGCTTTAGAGAGGGTGCAGAGGAGGTTCACCAGGATCTATCATCAAGGCAGAAATTGCGAGGCATCTGGATAGAAATTGTCCCATTGGGCAGACGCAGCATGGGTTCGTAAAAGGCAGGTCATGCCTAACTAATTTAGTGGAATTTTTTGAGGACATTACCAGTGCAGTAGATAACGGGGAGCCGATGGATGTGGTATATCTGGATTTACAGAAAGCCTTTGACAAGGTGCCACACAAAAGGTTGCTGCATAAGATAAAGATGCATGGCATTAAGGGTAAAGTAGTAGCATGGATAGAGGATTGGTTAATTAATAGAAAGCAAAGAGTTGGGATAAATGTGTGTTTCTCTGGTTGGAAATCAGTAGCTAGTGGTGTCCCTCAGGGATCCGTGTTGGGCCCACAATTGTTCACAATTTACATTGATGATTTGGAGTTGGGGATCAAGGGCAATGTGTCCAAGTTTGCAGATGACACTAAGATGAGTGGTAAAGCGAAAAGTGCAGAGGATACTGGAAGTCTGCAGAGGGATTTGGATAGGTTAAGTGAATGGGCTCGGGTCTGGCAGATGGAATACAATGTTGACAAATGTGAGGTTATCCATTTTGGTAGGAATAACAGCAAGCGGGATTATTATTTAAACGATAAAATATTAAAGCATGCCGCTGTTCAGAGAGACTTGGGTGTGCTAGTGCATGAGTCACAGAAGGTTGGTTTACAAGTGCAACAGGTGATTAAGAAGGCAAATGGAATTTTGTCCTTCATTGCTGGAGGGATGGAGTTTAAGACTAGGGAGGTTATGTTGCAATTGTATAAGGTGTTAGTGCGGCCACACCTGGAGTATTGTGTTGAGTTTTGGTCTCCTTACTTGAGAAAGGACGTACTGGCGCTGGAGGGTGTGCAGAGGAGATTCACTAGGTTAATCCCAGAGCTGAAGGGGTTGGATTATGAGGAGAGGTTCAGTAGACTGGGACTGTACTCGTTGGAATTTAGAAGGATGAGGGGGGATCTTATAGAAATATTTAAAATTATGAAGGGAATAGATAGGATAGATGCGGGCAGGTTGTTTCCACTGGCGGGTGACAGCAGAACTAGGGGGCATAGCCTCAAAATAAGGGGAAGTAGATTTAGAACTGAGTTTAGGAGGAACTTCTTCACCCATAGGGTTGTGAATCTATGGAATTCCTTGCCCAGTGAAGCAGTTGAGGCTCCCTCATTACATGTTTTTAAGGTAAAGATAGATAGTTTTTTGAAGAATAAAGGGATTAAGGGTTATGGCGTTCGGGCCGGAAAGTGGAGCTGAGTCCACAAAAGCTCAGCCATGATCTAATTGAATGGCGGAGCAGGCTCGAGGGGCCAGATGGCCTACTCCTGCTCCTAGTTCTTATGTTCTTATGTTCTTATGTTGCCTGGTACGGAGGGTGCTAGCTATGAAGAAAGGTTGAATAGATTGGGATTATTTTAATTGGAAAGACGGAGGTTGAGGGGATACCTGATTGAGGTCTACAAAATTCTGAGAGATATGGACATGGTGAATAGCAACAAGCGTTTTCCAAGAGTGGGGGTGTCAATTACAAGGGGTCACGATTTCAAGGTGAGAGGGGAAAAACGTGGAACGTGTTTTATGCAGAGGGTGTTGGGTGCCTGGAATGCTTTGCCAGCGGAGGTGGTAGAGGCTGGTACGATAGCATAATTTAAGATGCATCTGGACCGATATATGAACGGGTGGGAACAGAGAGAAGTAGAAGTTTGAAAATAGACAACAGGTTTAGATAAAGGATCTGGATCGGCGCAGGCTGGGAGGGCCGAAGTTCCTGTGCTGTAATTTTCTTTGTTCTATTTGTTCTTTGTTCTGTTGATGTGAAACTCAACAGGAAGAACACATAATGGAACGTTGGCTTAAAATACATCAACTTGTGCTATTTAATTGAAAACGCAGATTGACATAGTCACAGGATGGCCAACAAACATTCAAGGATGACGAAAAACATATTAAACTTGGAAACTTTGACTATCACAAAGCACTACTTCACCCACACTTCGCCCTCTCTCTCCGGCCGACCCCGACCTCATCTTCACAATTCCATTCTCGAATTAAGGGTAGCGCTGGTCACAAAATATACTTGACACTATAAACTCTCGGCAAAGGGAAAGTCCCATTAAGTCCACCGAATGATTGTGGTTCGATTCACTCCACATTGAAACCAAGAGGCAGACGCCACGTAAGTGAATCACAATGGATTGATCATTAAGTATCAACCACCCCCAATGTGATTTTTAAACCATGAGTCCACTTGTCTGACTGGGCAGGACTCATACGAGTCAGTCTGAACTCAGCGGTCATGAAGTCACGCTTCGGATTTTTATTTCAAACATTGCTCTCTCTCGTTTTTCTGAACAAGGATCCAAGGATCCACTGCCAAGCGCTACAACTCTCCAATCTTCATTCCTTTTTCCTGAAGGCTTTCCAGATTTTACATCGGTCCTGAGCTGTCAGCAGAATTTGCTCCGCAACAATTTCAACTATCTCTTGACAGCCAGCGGTAAGATATCAGACATTTTAGAATGACTTTCATCAATACGTAGGTACATAGAAGATAGGAGCAGGAGGAGGCCTTTTGTCCCTTCGAGTCTGCTCTGGCATTTATCACGATCATGACTCTGATCATCCAACGCAATAGCCTCATCCAGCTTTCTCACTATAGCCTTTGATCACTTTCGCCCCAGGGCTATATCTAGCCGCCTCTTGAATATATTCAATGTTTCATCATCAATTACTTCCTGTGGTAGTGAATTCCACAGGCTCACCACTGTTTTGGTGAAGAGATGTCTCCTCATCCCTATCCGCCATGGTTCACCCTGGATCCTCAGACTTTGACCTGGTTCTGGACCAACTCACCATCGGGAGCACCTTCCATGCATCTAACTTGTCTAGCCCTGTTTGAATTTCATAATCTCTGTGAGTTCCCCTCCTTCTTCTCAACTCCAGCAAGAAGAATCGTGACCTAATTAATCTCTCCTTATATACCTTTGCTGCACTCTCGAGAGAGCAAGAACATCCTTCCTCAAAAGGAGACCAGAATTGCACACCATATTCTAGTTATGGCCTCACCAAGGCCCTGTATAATTGCGACAACACATCCCTGCTCCTGTATTCGAAAACCCTCGCAATGAAGGCCAACATTCCATTTGACTTCTTTACTGCTTGCATGCTTACCTTCAGCGAATGACGGACAAGGACACCAAGGTCCCGCTGCACACTCGCCTCTTCCAATTTACAACCATTCAGGTCGAAATATGCCTTCTTGGTTTTGCTCCCAACGTGAACAACGTCACGATTATCCAAATAATACTGCACGTGCCATTGATTTGCACCCTCGCCCAACCTGTTCAGGTCATGCTGTAGGATTTGTGCATCCGCATCACAATTCAGCCTCTCCACAACTTGGTATCATCTACAAACGTTGTGGTGTTATATTTTGCTCCCTTGTCCAAATGATTGATCTATATTGTGAATAGCTGGTGTGCCAGTACCGATCCATGTGGCACCTCACTAGTACTGCCTGGCAATTTCAAAAGGAACCATTAACCCCTGCTCGTTGTTTCATCTCTGTCAAACAGTTTTCGTTGCACCTCAATGCACGTCCCCCAATATCATGACCTTTAATTTTGGACAATAATCTATTCTACTGGATTTTGTGAAAGGCCTTCTGGAAGTTCAAATATACCACATCGACTGGCTTGCCTTTGTCAACTGTACTAGTTACATTTTAAAAGAACCAACAGATTTGTCAACATAATTTTCCCTTCAAAAATCCATGCTGACTCTGACTGATCCTGCCACTGCTATCTAAATATTCCGCGATGACATTCTTGACAATGGATTAAATAATTTTCCCCATCACCGATGTTCGTCTTACTGGTCAATAATTCCCGATTTTCTCTCTACCTCCCTCTTTGAATGTTGGAGTGATATTAGCTATCTTCAAATCTGCAGACAATGTTAGAGAGCTCATAGAATGCCGGAAGATGACCACCATCTCGGAAGATGACCATCCAGTATTTCCAGAGCCATCTCCGTAAGCACTCTGGGGTGCATATTATTAGGACCTGGGGATTTATCCGCCTCCAACCCCATCAGTTTATCAAGCACTGTTTCTCTACTAATATTGATCTCCCTCACTAAACCTTTCTCTTTCATTAGACATTTCATTCTCCAACATTTCTGGTGTCTGATTTGTGTCCTCTTTCGCGAAGACAGAAACAAAGTATGTATTCAGTTGCTCAGCCATTTAATTTTCCCTTCTTGCATATTCCCCTGTTTCTGTCAGTATGGAGGCCTGCATTTGGCTTTACCCATCTGGCTTTACCCAAAGCCGTTATAGAAGTGGCTTTGGGATGCCTGAATACTAACTAACCTTTGATCATTCAACGTCATGTTACTTGATCACTTCTCATAATTGCTCTAATTTCCCCAAGTAACTGTTCTTCAAGGTTCTGGCACTTGCCGCATTGTTCATTTGTCGATCGTTCTGGGCAGCACGGTAACACACGTGGCTAGCACTGTGGCTTCACAGCGCCAGGGTTCCAGGTTCGATTCCCCGCCGGGACACTGTCTGTGCGGAGTCTGCAAGTTCTCCCCGTGCCTGCGTGGGTTTCCTACGGGTACTCTGGTTTCCTCCCACAGTCCAAATGATGAGCATGTTCTGTGCATTGACCATGCTAAATTGTCCTTAGTATCCTAAAAGGTTCGGAGTTATTGGTTTATGGGGATAGGGTTGATGTGAGGGCTTCAAAGGGTCGGTGCAGACTCGATGTGCCGAATGGCCTTCTTCTGCACTGTACGTTATATGTCTATATGTATGTTTTGTTTCCTTATAGCGAAGCTGTGAGATATATTACTCCTCTCAATGATAAGTTCCATCAACCCTTGCTTCCAATTAATACTAAGTTCAAAAATGACGTTTTCCACAATGTGTCCGGGTTGTTATGCAACAGGTCATTTTCAGCAATTTCTTATTTACGTTTCACGCCATAATATTCTCAGCGCAATAGGACCACACTACCAACTGAAATTGAAAAGCCGAGTGAGGTAGTCAACTTTGTCCAACATGGATCTGAGTAGAGTTGTATACTGACAAACATGTCAATTAGACTCGTGTACTTCTATGACGCATTCATGATACATAAAATTACAAAAATGGGAGGTTGCGGCGTAAGGTTATTGTTGTTCGGATTGTAATCCAGGGACGCAGAGTAATGCTGTGGGGACCGGGTTAGAATCGCCCCATGGCAGATAGAACATAGAACATAGAACAGTACAGCACAGAACAGGCCCTTCGGCCCTCAATGTTGTGCCGAGCCATGATCACCCTACTAAAACCCACGTATCCGCCCTATACCCGTAGCCCAACAACCCCCCCCCCCCTTAACCTTACTTTTTTATTAGGACACTACGGGCAATTTAGCATGGCCCATCCACCTAACCCACACATCTTTGGACTGTGGGAGGAAACCGGAGCACCCGGAGGAAACCCACGCACACAGGGGGAGGACGTGCAGACTCCACACAGACAGTGACCCAGCCGGGAATCGAACCTGGGACCCTGGAGCTGTGAAGCATTTATTCTAACCACCATGCTACCCTGCAGATCATAAAGTTGGAATTGTATAATAACTAAAACCTGGATTTAAATGTCTAATGATGACCATGATGCCACTGTCGATTGTCATAAAAGAAATGAAATGAAAATCGCTTATTGTCACAGGTAGGCTTCAAATGAAGTCACTGTGAAACGCCCCTAGTCGCCACATTCCTGCGCCTGTTCGGGGGGGGGGGGCTGGAACGGGAAACATCAGAAAAACATCGGATTCACTAATATCCTTTAAGGGAAGGAAATCTACCGTTCTGAGGTGGTACGACCTACATGTGGCTGCAGATGCACAGACATCTGATGGACTCTTAAATTATCTCGGGGATGGACAATAGATAATGGCCAAGCCAGTGATGCCCACTGGCAATAAACGGACAAAAATACTTAAACCTACCTATGTTTATTGGAAGTCTGTGACCGATCAAAATCGCCGTCCCCCCAAATTCTTTATCATAAGTTAATCATGCAAAAAAGCATTGTTGCAGTAAATCAAGCATTAACTCGGTGTCATTATGTTCATGGAAAATTCAACGCATTTAATGGAAACCACATTTACACAAGATGAAAAAATGACCACTTTTCGGGGCCTTTAGTATTGTCCAATAGGGTTTGCTCGTATTGAATTATCTGCCAGTGTTCGCTCGACATTTCCTTTTAAAAAATCAATAACTTATCTGATTATTTATGACCATGGCGTAATTCACAAACTTGGTGACAACAGGTTTCAATAAAATTCTATATTTTGTGTGTTGCGTCCAACGCCTTTCAGATAAAAAAAATTGTTTCCCTCCTAACTTTCCATTGACGTGAATGATTTCAAGTAATTCCTAGGAAGAAACCGTTTCGCTCTGTTTCTGGACACAGGCAGGGCCGGGTATGTAAAACAGGTTTTATTTCCTCACAAAAGAGTATACCAGATGTTCTTTTCCCTCACAACGACCGATGATAATTTTAGTATCACTATTACGACACCTGCTGTCACATCTGAATTGTGTCAATTGATTGAAAATTGAACTGTTTCCAATGTGTTCTGAAGATTAGCTTGGGCCTATAGATTGATGGCCCTGTGACAGTACAACTGCCGCCACACACAAAATGTGAACACCGCTACACTCTGCTTCGGCAGCTAGTTAAATTGATCAATATTGGCACAGAATTAGACTGAAAAAAGATTCATTTCTCATGAAAAATGTTTGTCATGGAATAATCCGACTAAGGTTGCAGAGGTAAAAAGTCAGTGCACTCATCTGAGGTTGCCAGAATCATGTGCAGAAGTGGATATGCAAATAAGCCATGCAAATGTTTATTCAAGATGTATGCATAAACATATTAAATTGACCACACATCTATTCACGAGTCCACCTTAGGCTGTAGCTTCCCGCGTATCCCAAAGTGCAGGTTCCTTTTATGCAGACTTCACAAAAGCACTATTGCAAAGTTCCATCCTTTGGTAGTTTCGGCATTTCACTCAAATGGCCATTGTCACTGTGTTCTCCAAACCGACACATTCTTCAGTCGAAAATATATTTTGTGGTAACAGAAGTAACATGTGTGATTCATTTTCATAGAAGCCTTCAGTAAACCGACTCTGTCTGACAATGGCCAAGTATTTGTGGGTCAACAGTTGAAGGTCACCTGTGAGGTAAAAAGAAATCCCTCCCGTTCCTCTTTGAGATACGTGTTTTTCAGAAAAGGACAGGCTCTCAATTCTCCATCAATCGGCAAATCATATATTGTGGCGCATGCTCAGCTGGAAGACTCCGGGACTTACCTGTGTGAAGTAATGAAAACTGAGAGTTCAGTGACGAAACGGAGCGATGGGATTTCCGTTAAAATACATCGTGAGTACAGTTTATTGCAGCTGTTTCCCTTCTCCGGTTCAGGAAATAGTCGGCTACTCATCTCAAAAAAACGCATGATCAATATGGGCACAAGGATTATCAGTGCCGATATTGTTGTCGGTATTGTTTGTAAAAAACCAAACACATAGATTCGAGGCAATATGTGCTTTTTTGAGGCGCTCTATTTGGAAGACCGTCAATTCACAGGGAATGGGCAGTGCTGTTTTAGAACTATTATCACAATTAGCGAAGCATATTGATGGACCTGGGCCAGAGATGATAAGGAATTGGATGGTGCTGGAGGCTGCTTGCCTCACACCGTCAAACAAAATAGTGGATGAAGATTTTGACCATCATAACATTCACGGTTATAGGTCATGTGCTGATCAATTGGATTAGATAATAGGAGGTGTTTTTCCACGTGCTGGGACAGACTCGATATGCCGAAAAGACTCCCACACTGTGTCATTCTGTGATACCGAGAATTGTCGGACGGATTTCGGCACGAGGGAGGGGGAAACAGGTGAGAGTATCTCAATTCAGGCAGGTAAATGCTGGAAGATGGATAGATTGACAATTTGAAGAGTGGGAGCAATAGGCCAGTGCAGCACGTCTTTTTGCTGAAATAGCATCCCAAAAATTAAGACAATGTTGAAAAAGGTTGGTAGGTCAAACAGGATTATTGCAGACGGAAACACAATTAGTCAGTCACATCGAACGCTCAATTTTGTTTTCTCACATCGGTTGATGCCAGACTTTCTCAGCATCCATTTCCATTATACGACAAGTGCAACACCTTCTACCGTTAGATACGATTCATTGCAAAGTTAATGTTTTGGAGGAGCAGATAGGAAAGATTAGGGCTAAACGGATACAATGGAGTGGTTTTCATCAGGATTAGATCCAAGAACAGAGCAGCACGGTAGCATAGTGGTTAGCACAAATGCTTCACAGCTCCAGGGTCCCAAGTTCGATTCCCGGCTGGGTCACTGTCTGTGTGGAGTCTGCACGTTCTCCCCGTGTGTGCGTGGGTTTCCTCCGGGTGCTCCGGTTTCCTCCCACAGTCCAAAGATGTGCAGGTTAGGTGAATTGGCCAGGCTAAATTGCCCTCAGCGTCCAAATTGCCCTTAGTGTTAGGTGGGGTTACTGGGTTATGGGGATAGGGTGGAGGTATGGGCTTGGGTAGGGTGCTCTTTCCAAGAGCCGGTGCAGACTCGATGGGCCGAATGGCCTCCTTCTGCACTGTAAAATTCTATGAACATGTCTTTTTCCGGTGATCATATTAGTTGTCAAAACTGTCCAAGGAAAGATAATCTCTATTTGGGAGTATAGAGCGAAAACCATTTTTGTGTGCATTCTGATTACGGTCCTCAAAGCGCCAGGGAGCCGGGTCGCCTGCTTTGGGTGACTGTGGGTGGAGTTTGCACGTTATCCCCGTATATGTGTGGGTTTCCTCCAGGCGCACCGGCTTTGACCCACAGTAAAAACACGTGCAGGTGTGGTGCATTAGTTATAATCACCGTGCGGGCAGAAGGGGATAGGACGAGAGTGTGGGCCTCGAAAGAGTGCTCTTTCGGAGGATGGGCGCAGTCTCGACGGGTCGAATGGCCTCCTTTTGCATGGTAGGGATTCTAAGGTTCTCGGAGAATTGCAACTCATTTCAAAATTGATGCCATTCATTCTGATTTGATATAACTCTGATGTACTGTCACGTGTTCTTAAGTACAGTGAAAAGTCTTGTTCTGAGTACAATCCATGCAGATCATTCCATAGATGAAATACATCGGGCATACAGTAAATACATAATGTCAGCACATGGACCTAGACATCGGGTGAAGCATACAGAGTGCCGCGATACCCAGTAGAGAAGATGCGTGGAGAGATCAGTTCTGTCCATGAGTGGGTCATTCAGGAGTCTGGCAACAGCCAGATAGAAGGTGTTTTTGAATCAGTTAGTGCGTGTTCTCAGACCTTTGTATCCTTTGATTGATGGATGATGTTGGAAGAGTGAGAAGGCCGTGTGGGAGGGCTCTTTGATTATGCTTCCCGCTTTGTCCAGTCAGCGGGAGGTGTAGACAGAGTCAATGAATGGTAGGCGGGCTCGCTTGGTGGACTGGGCTGTGTTCACGACAGTGTGAAGTTTCTTACGTTCGGGGACCGAGCAGTTGGTGATGCTAAATATCTGAGATGTGAAAATATTTTACAGCAAATCCAGTGTCAACGCCCCAGCTGACAATAAACCCCGGGAATGGTATAATAGAAGGAGAGACTGCGTGGTTAAGCTGTTCAGTGCCCAGCGGTACTCCACCAATTAAATACCATTTCCACAAGGAACCCAGTGTGGAAATATACCAGCACATTTCCAACCTGACCAGCATTACGTACGAAATTGGTAATGTCATCATATACGATGAAGGGAGTTACTATTGCATGGCTGGAAACCAGGCGACCGACCCTCCTCTACAAAGTGACCATATTGTGCTATCAGTGATCGGTAAGTTGCTAAAATCGCCTCAGCAGAATAACAACTCTTTTTTTAATATAAATTTAGAGCACTCAATTACTTTTTCCAATTAAGGGGCAATTTAGAGTGGCGAATCTACCGATCCTGCACATGTTTGGATTGTGGGGGTGAAACCCACGCAGACACGGGGAGAATGTGCAAATTCCACACGGACAGTGACCCAAGGCCGTGATTCGACCCCGGGCCCTCAGCGCCGTCGGCGGCAATGCTAACCACTGCGCCAGCGTGCTGCCCCAGAATAACAACTCTAATGATTTTAAGAAACATAATTGTCGTCGAAATTGCTTCAAATCGAATTTCTGATTTCTCTATCGGCTCCGAATACAGCACTCACTAGATCATCAATTATTGTCAATGGAGGGAGGGGGCAGGAAATATAGCTTTTTTATTATTTCTTTGGACGTGAACACCAAGGTAATTTATCCTTCCCAACCTCGTGTCAATTCCCCTAGAACTGGCTTAATTTGTGTCACCTCAGAGGGCAGCTGAGCGTCAATCAGAATTTTTAGTCTGAAATACAATTATTTTTATTCATTTATGGGATGAGGGCCGATGGCAAGACCAGCATTTTTTCTCCCTCGCTTCTTACCATTCAGGAGGCCGTGAGAAGCTCTCTTCCTGAACCTCTGCAATTCCCGAGTTGTTGGTACACCCACAGTACTGGTAGGAAGGACAATCCAGAATTTTTTCCCAAGCGACTTGAAGGAAATATATGTCCAAGTCAGGGTGGGGAATGACTTGGAGGGGAACTTCCAGCCGATGGATTTCGCATGTGCCTGCTGCTCGTGTCCTTTTAGATGGCGGTGTTCATAGGTCTGGAAATTGCTACCTGCACTTCGTGAGTTCTTGTAGTGCCTCATATAAATGGTACATACGGCTGCTACTGTTTGTCAGTGGTGGAGGAATTTGAGGGAAGCACGGTAGCATTGTGGATATCACAATCTCTTCACTGCTCGAGGGTCCCAGGTTCGATTCCGGCTTGGGTCACTGTCTGTGCGGAGTCTGCACATCCTCCCCGTGTGTGTGCGTGTGTTTCCTCCGGGTGCTCCGGTTTCCAGCCCTAAGTATAGGTCTTTGGACGAAATTGGGTATGTGTAGCCATTTACAGGAATTGAATGAAAGGTAGCAACATTCAATATTAGGGAAATTATGAGTTAAGTGTCCTCGCCGATGAAATTTAATCTCGCGTATTTTTTTTTCTTGCCTAATTCATTTGTTTACTCAATTTATCCCCATTTGCTAACAATTACGATCGCCATTTTTTGGTCTGATGCAGTAAATTCACTCCATAAGCATTTGACCTCGTTTGTTCTTCTCCAGTTCCTGTAGTTGGCGCTTCTCTCGTTTCCAAGGACAATTTGACTGTGATTGCAGCCGGGGACTGCCTTGTTCTGCAGTGCCAGTTGAAGAAAGGGACCGCGCCGCGCTTCCTGTGGTATCGAGACAATCTCCCGTTAACAAACAACAGTGAATCTTATCACTTTAATGACGAGGGGAACGAGTTCGTTGTCCATTCATTCGAGGCGCACCATGGAGGGCGATATCAATGTGTTGCGATCAACAGAGGAATCGATGAGATGATGTTTAACACAACCAGCAATTATTTCGAAGTGGCTCTCTCAGGTAACTGGTACATTAAGGTAAAAGCAAAATACTGCGGATGCTGCAATGCGAAACATAAACAACAAATATTGGACAAGCGCAGCATGTCCGACAGCATTTCTGGAGAGGGAAGGCAGCGAACAGTTCGAGCCATTTTCTCAAAGCTGGAGGGAACTGGAAATATGGTCAGAATTATACTGTACTGGGGGTGGAGGAGAGACGAGCGGTGGAGCAGGATTGGGGGCCGGCGGTAACTGAGATCAACAAAGATGACGTGGACAGAAAGACAAAGGAGATGTAAATAATGATGATTACGGCTGTAATTGACACATGACGACGGCTTTGTCAATCTCCACCTATCGCTGGCCCTCTATCGAGCACCCACGCTTCACCGCCTCACGCCCACAGCAGTATGAATATTACCCGATTCCCAGTTCCTTCCAGGTTTCACGAACTGGTACATTAAGCTCGGTCTGCTTAATATATCCCATTTTCTTTATCAAAGTAAATTGTAGATGCGGTTTGCTGATTTCCAACACATGAAAGGCTGCCAGGTGCAACATGATAACCGGTCTGAAGAGGAATGTAGCATGGTGCAAGCACCCACCACTGTTCAGCAATTTAGTGGAGGCAATGGTGTAGTAGTATTATCGCTGGACTTCTGATGTACTTTAGAGAAGGAAATCTTACCTGACCAGCCTAAATGTGACTCGAGATCCACAGCAATGGAGTTGACACGAAAATGCCCTCAGAGATGGGAAATAAATGCTGGCCCGTCCACGAAACCCACATCCATGAACGAATACAAGTAACATATTGGGACAAGGTCGAAAGGAATAATCCGCGTTAATATATCAACATCACATTAACAGCTCTTGCCGACTGGTAAAATCCAAAGATTTCCCACCAACTGCTGACGCCAAATGTCTTCACCTGAGGCGTGGGAGATGAATCCGTTATCATGAGAATCTTCTGCCATGTGTTCGGCCTCTCAGCCATGAGGAACACCCTTGCGACAAATGCCCTATTAAGCATATTCTGAAAGTTAAATCTCATGTGACTCTTCATGTCACCCTCTCGCTCTAATTATATTAATTATATCTCACATTAACTGTCTCTCAAGGCGTAGGAACAGAAGAAGATCACGACTTATCTGATATAATCCTCAACTCCACTTTCTTAACTTATCCCCATAACCTTTGATTAAATTACTGATAAGCATATATATATCTATCTCAGCCTTGAAAAGGCTTAACAATTCATTCTCTACAGCTCTATGTGGTACAGAATGCTACAGCTTCACTACTTTATGAGAGAATACATATATCGTCTTCTCTCTCTTAAATGGGCGACCCGTTACGGTGAGATAATGCCCTGTTCTCCCAAATGTCCCTAACTCAAACTCTCAGCATCCACCCTCTCAAGACCCTGTAGATCACTTAAGACTCAATAAAGTCGTCTCTAATGATTCACAATCCCAATAAGTCCATTCCCATCCAACTCAACATCTCCTCGTAACCAATTCCGTCCATACCCCGGACCAACATTGTGCACTCATTCTGGAATGCATCCAATGACATTAATATTTCCTTTATAAAGGGGATGAAGTCTGCTAAAAGAACTCCACGTGTAGTTTGACTGATGCCTTGTATATTTTTAGCAGGAATTCCCTATTTTTATACTCCAATCGTTTTGAAATAAAGGTCATCATTCCATTTGCCTTCCCAATTACTTTCTGCATTTATATTCTGGCGTTTTCTGACACGAACCAAACGACCCGATTCTTTCTGTTGTCTTTATCAATTTAAAAATATTCAGCTACGTTATTGTACCTCCCAAAGTGCTTAATTTAACAGATACCTGCATCACATTCCACCGAAAAGTTCTTGACCACTCACTTATTACCCTGCCTTATTTCCTCTGCAGACACATTTTGTCATCCTCACAATCACTGTGTGACCTGACAACTCGGCAGGAGAAGATTAACGTTCTTTCTGCAAGTCATCAATATATATTGGAGATAATTTTGCCCCGAACGTTGATCACCGTAACAGTCGATTTGTTTCAGAGAATCATGTTGAAAATGTCTGTCTTATCCTAACACTCCGTGTTCAATCATTCAGCGCATCTTCTATCCATGCTAATGTGCGACTCCAAACAACATGGGAGCTTAACTTATCAAATTGTCTTCCCTGCTGTGCCTTATTGTTGGAAATCCAAATCTATAACAGGTTCCATGTTATAATTCCTGCTCTTCACCACTTCAAAGAATTCGAATAACTTTGCCAGGCGTTATTCACCATCCGTGGAGTTCTGATGACTCTATTTTAATATATTAGGCATCTCTAAATTTCTGCGATTTCATTTTTCAAATGTTGTCGATAATTTTACCAATGATACAAATTCGGATAAATGGCCACTAGTTACCTGTATTTCTTTTGTCTTCCTACGTTTTTGAGTAAGGACGCTACACTGTCAATTTTCAAGATTTTAAGGGTAATTGGCAGATTAGTACCACTATCTTCGTAACTATTTCCTTTAATATCCTGTGATGCAATCGATTATGCCCACTTGAATTATCGGCCTTTATAACCATTAGTTTCCCGAACAGTTTTTACTCCATTAGTAGTGATTGTATTTTTACCACCCACCCTATTTTTTTATTTTTATTTAGGTTACCCAATTATTTTTTCCAATTAAGGGGCAATTTAGCGTCTCCAATCCACCTACTCTGCGCATTTTTGGGTTGTGGGGACGAAGCACGGACAGTGACCCAGAGCCGGGATCGAACCTGGGACCTCAGCGCCATGAGGGTGGTTGTGCTAACCACTAGGCCACCGTTCTGCCCTTCCACCCACCCTATTTTTGACCATTTATTATTTCGTATTTTGAAAATTTATTAGTGTCTTGCATCGTGAAGACTGATGCAAAGTATTTGTTAAATTGCCATGCCATCTGGATCCTCATTAATATTTCTCTAGTCTCATTCATGCGGTTACATACGGTTGGCCTGTTTTTTTTCTTTTTATATAACTAAAATGCTGCCGTTTTTATATTACTTGCTAGTTGAGCGTCATATCTTTTCTTATCCCACTTCCTTATTTTTGGCGATCTTGGTTTTTAAAGTTGTTTCTTAAAACTTTCCCAATCCTGAGTTTCACCACTAAACCATACGACAGTATATGTTACTGTACGTTCATTTTAATAGCATCCTAAACTTCCTTGATTAACCATAGTTGTTTAGTCGCCTTCCGAGAATCCTTCTTCCTCACTGAAATTTGTAAATCATGAACTATACAGGATCATAGATCATAGAACAGTACAGCACAGAACAGGCCCTTCGGCCCCCGATGTTGTGCCGAGCAATGATCACCCTACTTAAACCCACGTAACCCGTATCCCAACAATCCCCCCATTAACCTTACACTACGGGCAATTTAGCATGGCCAATCCACCTAACCCGCACATCTTTGGACTGTGGGAGGAAACCGGAGCACCCGGAGGAAACCCACGCACACACAGGGAGGACGTGCAGACTCCACACAGACAGTGACCCAGCCGGGAATCGAACCTGGGACCCTGGAGCTGTGAAGCATTGATGCTAACCACCATGCTACCGTGAGGCCCGATCAATCGTATTTCCTGTAACACTGATTTCCCAGTCGACTCTAGCCAACTCTGACTCCAGTGCTTTGAAATTACCCTTAATTAACTGCAGAACAGTTGTTTCTGTCCACGTTTTACAATTTGAAACTTAATGTTTTTTATCTTAGAATTATCATAGAATTTACAGTGCAGAAGGAGGCCACTCGGTCCATCGAGTCTGCACCGGCACTTAGAAAGAGCACCCTACCCGAGGTCAACATCTCCACCCTATCCCCATAACCCAGTAACCCCACCCAACACTAAGGGCAATTTTTGACACGAAGGGCAATTTAGCATGGCCAATCCACCTAACCTGCATATCTTTGGACTGTGGGAGGAAACCGGAGCACCCGGAGGAAACCCACGCACACACGTGGAGAATGTGCAGACTCCGCACAGAGAGTGACCCAAGCCGGGAATCGAAGCTGGGACCCTGGAGTTGTGAAGCAATTGTGCTATCCACAATGCTACCGTGCCGCCCTTCAATTATGTAAAGTTATGATTACTATTTCCCAGATCTTCGGTTACTCTGATATCTTTTACTTGAAAATGCATCATTAAGCATAAACACATCCCATCCCGTCAATTAACTTTGCTCCTCTCTCTCCTTCCCTGATATGGCGCTGCAACAACACTGGTCCCAGCACTGGTTAGATGTCGGCCAACAGATTAATGCTTAATGACGCATTTTTAATTAAAAGATATCGGAGTAACCGAAGATCTGGGAAATAGAACATAGAACGATAAAGCGCAGTACAGGTCCTTCGGCCCACCATGTTGCATCGACATGGGAAGTCAAAAGACTAAAGGCCATCTAACCTACACGATGCCATTATCATCCATATTCTTATCCAATAAACTTTAAAATGCCCTCAATGTTGGCGAGTTCACTACTGTTGCAGGTAGGGCATTCCACGGCCTCACCACTTTTTGCGTAAAAAACCTACCTCTGACCTCTGTCCTATATCTATTACCCCTCAATTTAAGGCGATGACCCTCGTGCTATCCACCTCCATCCACGGGAGAAGGCTCTCGCTGTCCACCCTATCTGATCATTTTGTATGACTCTATTAAGTCACTTCTTAACCTTCTTCTCACTAACGAAAACAGCCTCAAGTCCATCAGCCTTTCCTCATAAGATTTTCCCTCCATACCAGGCAACATCCTGGTAAATCTCCTCTGCACCCGTTCCAAAGTTTGCACCTCCTTCCTATCCTTGATCCTACCTGCCAAATACTTCTCATGTCCCCTCCTTGCTCGTCTTAGCTCTCTCATTAGATCTATCATTGCTTACTTGTAACTATCAAGCGCCCCAAATGAAACTTAACTCCTCATTTTCACATAGGCCTCCTTCTTCCTTTTAACAAGGGATTCCACTTCTTTGGTAAACCACGGTTCCCTCGCTCGACCCCTTCCTCCCTGCCTGACTGGTACGTACTTATCACGAACACGCAATAGCTGTGCCTGGAACAAGCTCCACATATCCAGTGTGCCCAACCCTTGCAGCCTACTTCTCCAACCAACACAACCTAAGTCATGCCTAATGGCATCATAATTGCCCTTCACCCAGCTACAACTTTTGCACTGCGGGGTATACTTATCCCTTTCCATCACTAACGTAAAGGTCACCGAATTGTGGTCACTGTCTCCAAAGTGCTCACCTACCTCCAGATCTAACACCTGGCCAGGTTCATTACCCAAAACCAAATCCAATGTGGCCTCGCCTCTTGTTGGCCTGTCAGCATATTGTGTCAGGAAAATCTCCTGCACACTTTGTACAAAAAACGACCCATCTAATGCACTCGAACTATATCTTTTCCAGTCAATATTTGGAAAGTTAAAGTCTCCCATAACAACTACCCTGTATCTTTCGCTCTTTTCCAGAATCATCTTCGCCATTTTTTCCTCTACATCCCTAGAACTATTAGGTGGCCTATAGAAAACTACCAACAGGGTGACCTCTTCTTTCTTGTTTCTAACCTCAGCCCATATAACCTCGGAAGAAGAGTCCCCTTCTTGCATCCTTTCCGCCACCGTAATACTGTCCTTGACTAGCAGCGCCACACCTCCCCCTCTTTTGCCCCCTTCTCTGACCTTACTAAAACACCAGAACCCCGGAACCTGCAACAACTATTCCTGTCCCTGCTCTATCCATGTCTCTGAAATGGCCACAACATCGAAGTCCCAGGTACCAACCCATGCTGCCAGTTCCCCTACCTTATTTCGTATACTCCTGGCATTGAAGTAGACACACTTCAAGCCACCTACCAGAACACTGGCAGCCTCCTGCGAAGTCAAATTTGTGCTCCTGGCCTCTATACTCTCAATCTCCCGTATCCCAAAACTACAATCCAGGTTCCCATGCCCTTGCTGGATTAGTTTAAACCCCCCCCCCCCCCCCCAAAGAGCACTAACAAATCTCCCCCCAGGATATTGGTGCCCCTCAGGTTCAGATGTAGACCATCCTGTCTATCCCGAGAAAGAGCCCCAGTTATCCAGAAATCTGAATCCCTCCCGCCTGCACCATCCCTGTAGCCACGTGTTTAATTGCTCTCTCTCCCTATTCCTCGTCTCACTATCGCGTGGCACGGGAAACAACCCAGAGATAACAACTCGGGTTGTTCTCGCTCTGAGCTTCCATCCTAGCTCTCTAAAGGCCTGCCTGACATCCTTGTCACCTTTCCTACCTATGTCGTTAGTGTCAATGTGGACTACGACTTGGAACTGCTCCCCCTCCCCCTTAAGGACCAGGAAAACATGGTCCGAGACATCACATACCCTTGCACCTGGGAGGCAACATACCAAACGTGAAAGTCTCTCGCTCCCACAAAATCTCCTTTCTGTGCCCCTGACTATTGAGTCCCCAATTACTAATGCTCTGCTCCTCTCCCTCTTCCCTTCTGAGCAACAGAGACAGACTCCGTGCCAGAGGCCGTACCCCATGGCTTACACCTGGTAAGCCGTCCCCCCCCCCACAAGTATCCAAAACTGTATACTTGTTACTGAGGGGAACGACCGCAGAGGGTCCCTGCACTGACTGCTTCTTCCCAGTCCCTCTTACAGTTACCCATCTATCTCCAGTCTTTGGTGTAACTACTTCCCTGAAGCTCTTATCTATGACCCCGTCTGCCTCCCGAATGATCCGAAGTTCATCCAACTCCAGCTCCAGTTCCCTAACTCGGTCTTGGAGGAGCTGGAGATGGCTGCACTTCCTGCAGGTAAAATCAGCAAGGACACTAACGGCATCCCTCAGCTCAAACATCCTGCAGGAGGAACATTGTACTGCCTTCCCTGCCATTCCTCTATGTTCGAACCAAGTTCTGGTTAACAAATATAAAATAAATAAAAAATAATAATATAATATAGCAATTACCTTCTCACATCAATGGGACTTATTATTAGGTTAGTGGAGGAGGGCGGGTGGGAGACACTATACGTGTAGTGTCTCGGGTTTCCTCTCCACCATAATTTATTAGCTAGCAGAAAAAAAACCTTCCCAGAAGTCCGCGGGTCGTACTTCAGATTCCCGCCTTATATTAAAAAAACAGGATCGGGAGCGGTTGGCTCTCCCTCTCGCGCTCTTTTAAAAGTCCCGGCTGGCTCTCCCTCTCGTGCTCTTTTGAATGTCCCGGCTGGCTCTCCCTCTCGCCCCCTTTTTAAAGTCCCGGCTGGCTCTCCCTCTCGCGCTCGATTGAATGTCCCGGCTGGCTCTCCCTCTCGCGCTCTTTTAAAAGTGCCGGCTGGCTCTCCCTCTCGCGCTCGTTTGAAAGTCCCGGCTGGCTCTCCCTCTCGCGCCCTTTTTAAAGTCCCCGCTGGCTCACCTCTCACGCTCTTTATAAAGTCCCGGCTGGCTCTCCCTCTCGCGCTCTTTTGAAATAGTAATCATAACCTGACATAATTGAAGTGTGGATAGCACAATTGCTTGAAAGCTCCAGGGTCCCAGGTTCGATTCCCGGCTTGGGTCACTGCCTTTGCGGAGTCTGCACATCCTCCACGTGTGTGCGTGGGATTCCTCCTGGTGCTCCGGTTTCCTCCCACAGGCCAAAGATATACAGGATAGGTGGATTGGCCATGCTAAATTGCCCTTAGTGTCCAAAATTGCCCTTAGTGTTGGGTGGGTTACTGGGTTATGGGGATAGGGTGGAGGTGTTGACCTCGGGGAGGGTGCACATGTCAAGAGCCGGTGCAGACTTGATGGACCGAGTGGCCTACTTCTGCTCTGTAAATGCTATGATAATTCTATGTTATCGTGCCCGCCTCTACCACCTCCGCTGGCAAAGCGTTTCAGGCACCCACCACCCTCTGCATAAAAAAACTTTCCACGCACATCTGGCTTAAACTTTCCCCCTCTCACCTTGATATCGTGACCCCTTGTAATTGATACCCCACTCGTGTTGCTCTCCACACTGTCCATACCTCTTATAATCTTGAAGATCTCAATCAGGTCCCCCTCAACCTCGAACTTTCCAACGAAATCAATCGCAATCTACTCAACCTTTCTTCATATCTAGCACCCTCCATACCAGGCAACATCCTGGTGAACCTCCTCTGCAGCCTCTCCAAAGCATCCACATTCTTGTGGTAACGTGGCGACCAGAACTGCACTCAGTATTCCAAATGTGGCCTAACCAAAGTCCTGTACAACTGTAACATGACCTGCCGACTATTTTACTCAATATCCCGTCCGATGAAGGAAAGCATGCTGTATGCCTTCTTGACCACTCTATCGACCTGCGCTGCCACATTCAGGTTACAAAGGACTTGAACTCCAAGATCTCTCTGTGCATCAATTTTCCCCAGACCTCTTGCTTTAACCGTATAGTCCGCTCTTGAATCGGATCTTCCAAAATGCATCACCTCGCATTTGCCTGGATTGAACTCCATCTGCCATTTCTCTGTCCAACTCTCCAATCGATCTATATTTTGCTGTATTCTCTGACAGTCCTCCTCGCTATCTGCAACCACCAATCTTAGTACCATCTGCAAATTTGCTAATCAGACCACGTATGCCTTCCTCCAGATCATTTAAGTATATCACAAACAACAGTTGTCCGAGCACGGTTTCCTGTGGAACACCACTAGTCATTCTTCTCCATTTTGAATAACTCCCTTCCACCACTTCTCTCTGTCTCCTGTTGCCCAGACAGTTCCTTATCCATCTGGCTAGTATACCCTGAACCCCATGCGACTTCACTTGTTCCATCAACCTGCAATGGGAATCTTTATCAAACGCCTTACTAAAGTCCATGTTTATGACAGCTACAGCCCTTCCCTCATCAATTAACTTTGTCACTTCCTCAAAGAATTCTACTACGTTTGTAATACATGACCTTCCCTGCACAGAACCATGCTGCCTATAACTGATAAGTCTATTTTCAAAGAATACAATGAAACCTGTGAGGCCAGACTTACCCCTGAAAAATACGTGCTGACTATCTTGGATTAAGCTGTATCTTTCCAAATGATCATAAATCCTTACCCTCAGGACCCTTTCTAATAATGTATCGATGACCAAAGTGAGAATAACCGGCCTATAATACCCAGGGTTTTACCTATTCCCTTTCTTGAACAAGGGGACAACATTCGCCTCTCTCCAGTCTCCTGGCACTATTCCTGTAGAGAGTGAGGCATGAAGATCAAAGCCAAAGGCTCTTCAACCTCATCGCTCTCCTCCCAAATAATCCTGGGACATATCCCATCAGGCCCAGAGGACTTATCTATCGTCAGGCTTCTGAACATTTCTAACACATCTTCCTCCCGTATATCTACCTCCTCCAGACTAGCAGCCTGTATCTCACTATCTTCCACAACAACATGGCACTTCTCCTTTGTGAACACTGAAGAAAAGTATTCAGTTCGGACCTCTCCTATGTCTTCATACTCCATGCACACATTCCCACTACTGTCCTTGACCGGCCCGAACTTCACCTTGGACATTCATTAATTCCTCACATAAATGTAAAAAACCTTGCGGTTTTTCATGAACCTACCCGCCAGGGAACTCTCATGCCCCCTCCTAGCGCTCTTAAGCCCATTCGCGAACTTCTTCTGAGTTATCTCGTATCCCTCGTAAAGTGGCAAAGATTGGTGGAAGACTAGAGGACTTGGAAATCATTAGGGGGCAACATAAAGCTACTAAAAAGCTGTAAAGAAGAGTAAGATAGAGTATGAGAGTAAACGTGCTAAGAATTTAAAAAAAAACAGTAAAAGTTTCTACAAATACATAAAACAAAAAAGAGTGGCTAAGCTAAATATTGGTCCTTTCGAGGATGAGAAGGGCGTTTTAATAATGGGAGAAGAGGTAATTGCTGAGGAACTGAACAGGTTTTTTGGGTCGGTCTTCACGGTGGAAGACACAGATAACATGCCAGTGACGGATAGAAATGAGGCTATGACAGGTCAGGACATTGAAAGGACTGTTATCACTAAGGAGGTAATGATGGGAAAGCTAATGGGGCTAAAGGCAGACAAGTCTCCTGGCCCTGATGGAATGCATACCAGAGTACTAAAAGAGGTTGCTAGGGAAATTGCAGATGCACTAGTGATGATTTACCAAAGCTCACTAGACTCTGGGGTTGTCCCGGTGGACTGGAAATTAGCAAACGTGACACCACTGTTTTTAAAATGAGGTAATCAGAGAGCGGGTAATTATAGTCCAGTGAGCTTAACTTCGGTAGTAGGGAAGATGCTGGAATCTATCATCAAGGAAGTAATTGCGAGGCATCTGGATAGAAATTTCCCATTGGGCAGGCGCAGCATGGGTTGATAAAGGGCAGGTCGTGCCTAACTAATTTAGTGGAATTTTCTGAGAACATTACCAGTGCAGAATATAACGGGGAGCCAATGTTTGTGGTATATCTTGATTTCCAGAAAGCCTTTAACAAGGTGTGACACAAACGGTTGCTGCATAAGATAAAGATGCATGGCATTAAGGGTGAAGTAGTAGCATGGGTAGACTATTGGTTAATTAATAGGAAGCAAAGAGTGGGGATTAATGGGTTTTTCCCTGGTTAGCAATCAATAGCTAGTGGTGTCCCTGAGGGATCCTTGTTGGGCCCACAATTGTTCACAATTTACAAAGATGATTTGGAGTTGGGGACCAAGAGCAATGTATCCACGTTTGCAGATGACACTAAGATGAGTGGTAAAGCGAAAAGTGCAGAGGATACTGGTAGTCTGCAGAGGGATTCGGATAGATTAAGTGAATGGGCTGGGGTCTGGCTGATGGAATACAATGTTGAAAAATGTGACGTTATCCCTTTTGGTAGGAATAACAGCAAAGGGGAATATTATTTAAATGATAAAATATTAAAGTATGCTGCTGTGCAGAGAGGCCTGGGTGTACTAGTGCATGAGTCACAGAAAGTTGGTTTACAGGTGCGACAGGTGATTAAGAAAGCAAATGGAATTTTGTCCTTCATTGCTAGAGGGATAGAGTTTAAGACTGGGGAGTTTATGCTGCAATTGCATAAGGTGTTAGTGAGGCCACACCTGGAGTATTCTGTTAAGTTTTGGTCTCCGTAATTGAGAAAGCACTGGCACTGGAGGGTTTGCAGAGCGGAGTCACTAGGTTAATTCCAGAGCTGAAGGGGTTGGATTGCGAGGAGAGGTTTGGTAGACTGGGACTGTACTTGTTGGAATTTAGAAGGATGAGGGGGGATCTAAAAGAAAAATATACAATTATGAAGGGTATAGATAGGATATGTGCGGGTAGGTTGTTTCCACTGGCGGGTGAAAGCAGAACTAGGGGGCATAGCTTCAAAATAAAGGGAAGTGGATTTAGGACCTCGGGGATCGGGGCCTCACGGTAGCATGGTGGTTCGCATCGATGCTTCACAGCTCCAGGGTCCCAGGTTCGATTCCCGGCTGGGTCACTGTCTGTGTGGAGTCTGCACGTCCTCCCCGTGTGTGCGTGGGTTTTTTCCGGGTGCTCCGGTTTCCTCCCCCAGTCCAAAGATGTGCGGGTTAGGTGGATTGGCCATGCTAAATTGCCCGTAGTGTAAGGTTACTGGGGGGATTGTTGGGTTACGGGTATACGGGTTACGTGGGTTTAAGTAGGGTGATCATTGCTCGGCACAACATCGAGGGCCGAAGGCCCTGTTCTGTGCTGTACTGCTCTATGTTCTGTGTTCTATGACTGAGTTTAGGAGGATCTTCTTCACCCAAAGGGTTGTGAATCTATGGACTTCCTTGTCCAGTGAAGCAGTTGAGGCTCCTTCATTAAATGTTTTGAAGATAAAGCGAGATAGTTTTTTGAAGAAAAAAGGATTAAGGGTATGGTGTTCGGGCAGGAAAGTGGAGCTTAGTCCACAAAAGATCAGCCATGATCTCATTGAATGGCGGAGCAGGCTCGAGGGGCCAGATGGCCTACTCCTGCTCCTAGTTCCTATGTTCTTATTTTCTTATAAACCCAAACTGAACCTTGTATTCGCATCATTACATAAGCCCCCTTCTTCCTCTTGACAAGGCATTCAACCTCTTTGTGAGCCATGGTTTCCTCACTCTACCATTTCCTCCCTGTCTGATAGTGACATACATATCAATGATACGCACTATGTGCTCCTTGAACAAGCTCCACATCTCAATTGTACCTATCCCTGACAGTTCTTTTTTCAATCTTATGCTACCCATTACTTGCCTAATCGCATCTTAATTACCCTTCCCCCATTTATAAATCTTTCCCTGCCGTACGGTCCTATCCCTCTCCATTTCTGTAGTGCAAGAAACCGACTTGTGGTCACTATCTCCAAAGTGCTCTCCCACAACCAAATCTCACACTTGGCGCGGTTCATTACCCAGTACCAAATCCAACGTGGCCTCTTGTCGTTCTATCCACATTTTTTGTGAGGGCCCCTCCTGTACACACTGGATAAAACAGCCCCATTCAAACTACTCAAAATATTGTGGTTCCAATCTGTATTTGGAAAGTTAAAGTCACCCACGACAACTACGCAGTGACTACCACACCTATCCAAACTCTGTATTGCAAACTTTTCCTCCAAATCTCTGTTACTGATTGGGGGCCTGTAGAAAACGCCTAACACACTGACGGCTCCTTTCCTATTTCTAACGTGATCTCCCACTACCTCAGTAGACAGATTCTCCTCACACTACCTCTCTGCAGCAATTATACTATCCTTGATTAACAATGCTACTCCTCCACCTCTTTTACCACCTGCTCTAATCTTACTGAAACATCGCAGCCCCGGAACCTCCAACAACCATTCCCGCCCCTGTTCTATCCACATCTCCGTAATGGCCACAACATCGTAGTCCCAGGTACCAATCCATGCTTCAAGCTCACTAACCTTATTCATGATGCTCCTCGCATTGAACCAGACAAACCTCAAACCACCTTCAGGCCTGCAGGTCCACATTTGTGGACTTGGTACCTTCCTCAGTGCTGCACTACCCTCAACTTCCTAAACTCCAACATCGCTATCTCCTGGACTACAAATCAGTTTCCCATCACCCTTCCAAATTAGTTAAAACAGCCCTCCCCCTCCCCCCCCCCCCCCCCCCCCCGAAGTGCTGTAAGAAACTTACCTCCCAGGATATTCGTGCCCCTCTGGTTCAGGTGCAACCTGTTCTGTTTGTACAAGTCCGACCTGCCCCAGAATGTGCTCCAATTATCCAAGTAACTGAAACCCTACCTGCAGACAATCCCTGAAGCCACGTGTTTATCTGCACTCGCTCCCTGTTCCTCACCTCACTAGCAGGTGGCACTAGCAGCATACCAGAGATGACAACACGGTCTGACCTGGCTCTCAGCTTCCACCCTAACTCCATGTATTCCTGTATAACATCCCCGTCCCTTTTGATACCCATGTCGTTGGTACCTCTCCACTTAAGGATCCTGAAAACACGATCAGAGACGTCACGGACCTTGGCACCCGCGAGGCAACACACCAACCGTGAGCCTCTACCGTTGCTACAGAACCGCCTACCTGTATCTCTAACTATAGAGTCTCCAATAACTAATGCTCTCCTGCTCTCCCCCCTTCACTTCTCAGGTACAGGGACAGATTCAGTGCCAGAGACCTGGTCACCGTGGCTTACCTCTGGTAGTTCCCCCCCCCCCCCACCCCAAACACTATCCAAAACGGTATACCTGTTATTGTGAGGAACAGCCGCAGGGTATCCCTGCACTGACTGGTTATTCCCCATCATTTTAAACGACACCCAGCTACCTTCGTTCTGAGGAGCAGCTACATCCTAATTGATTCTATCTATAACCGTCTCTGCCTCCGGAATGCTCCTCAGTTCATCCAGCTCCAGTTCCCTAAAACGTTATTTGAGGAGCTGGAGATTGGTGCACTCCCCGCAGGTGAACTCAGCAGGGCCACTGGCGGTGTCCCTCACCTCGAACATCCTGTAGGAGGAACATTGCACTTCCCTATCTGCCATCTCTTCTATTTATCCACTTGACAATTACAGAGAAAATAAAGCTTATCTGATTTTCAAACTCCCCGTAGGTTAGAGGTGATGGAAGGGTGTAGAGAGATAAATGACTGAAAAGCTTTCCTCTCGAACTCACCACCTATCTTTATTTTAGGTTAGAGGAGGAGGATGGGTGGGAGACACTACCTGTGTAGTGTCTCGGATTGAGCCACTGCCTGGAATATATTAGTTCTTGAAACTCACCCGAAAGCAACTTTCCACAATTCACTCCCCGCAAAAGCCAATCAGCTTCGCCGCTCTGCGGCCCTCTGGAGGAAATAACTCTGGAAATAGGCTTGTCACTTGAACCAGATATGTGACCATAGAATTCCTACCGTTCAGAAGGAGTCCATTACACTCTGCACCGGCCTTCTGAAAGGCCACTCCAGCTAGAGCCGCCCGTAACCCAACTAACTTGCACCAATGTGAAAAGCCACCCAATGCCAGAATTGAACCCGTGATGCTGTGCGGCACAGTTCTTACCGGTGTGTTACTGCGCAACCTTGTGACTATAGGCATCATAAAGGTGGAGTAGGCGCCGATTACTTTTCAATCAACTGTCTGAGAGTTAGAAACGTTACAGTCAATTTAGTGACAACCTGTCTCAAATAGTTGTTGTGAGGACTGAGAGGTTAAACTCCAAATTCCGTCAGGCAGTGAGTTGCACGAACACTTTGTTGAATAGGGCATAGTTTGGGGTCTGCCTCTTTGCAGTGGGTGAGTTCTGTAAATAGTCACCTGATATAGAGTATAGAAAGGAACGTATTGGAATCATCGAAAGAGTGCTGAAAAAGCCATTGGTGGATCTTGTAGGGCGGAGGGACTAAAATGATGACGGAAGTAGTTATTAATCTATAGCTGCTCTTGAAACAAATGATTATGTAATTAATTTCATGTATTGATTGGACTGCAGTGCGAAGTTACTCGACCGAGGTCGCAGCATCAGTTTTCCCACTTCTTCTGATCACCGGTGTGATTGCAGTGATCGGCTTCAAACTGCGGCAAAAGAAGCAAGGTACGTAAATTGTCATGAAGAGATATATATATTTACACGTGGGGATTCGCTTCCAGTCACTTCGAGATCAGCATTGCATTCTGAACACGATGGTTTTGGAAGCAGGCGATTACTAAAGTGTAGAACGATGAGATCATTACCATGACGAGTTTGGGAAATTTATAATATGGACTTGCTCGGTTAAAAAAAATATTTACTTCTTAAATTCTGCAAGGGTACGCAAGTGCGAGTGATAAAGCAAACACACATTTTTAAAAAGTTCCCAACATTCGGAATGCAGAATTGCAATGATACCTGTCCTTGCATTATTTGAATATTAGGATTGTGATACCTGACTTGCAAAAGTAAATGCTTTAATGTTTTTATAACTGCGATCTGTTCATACGTAGTATTGGTAAATCACACGCAGAAACACAAGCCGGCTCTATTAACAACGTATATTTTATGCACCACACAATCAATAATTTATCTTTTTATCTTGTTCAGGGAATTCATCTAAAGTTTTACAACCCCAGTGGTAAGTCATCAGAACATTTCTTACAATTAATGCCAGTTATTTGTACTCCTTGTAATCAATGTCAGTTGTGGAAGTCAATATCAAAGTCACTACACACGAATCTAAACAAACATCGCCAACTTATTCTGAACTGCTGTGTTGCCGAGGGATTTGATCATGCAGCCTCAACTTCAGTTGCTTTATCAATACCTTCCCTCCACCAAAATGTGGCTAATGATTGCAGAAAGTTTAGCATCATTTTTTCCTCTTCCGATCATGAAGCAGACCATGCACACCTACATCAACACCTGTAAAATATCCGAGTTTTTGCTGACAAGGGGTGACTCACATTCGCACATTATTTCCAGCCATTGACAGCGTCCAAAAGGATATAACCTATTCATCTCCCTTAGATGTTCAATGGCATTGACAGCCCTGATTACTCCCACTATCAACATAATCGTTTGCAGCGTTGATACCCTGGCAACAGAGGGGAAGAGAGAATAGGAAATCTGTGACGAATAACTCAACTGAGACTACCTATTCACATTTTAGTTGTCAGGAATATCATGGGGTATTTCCCACATACTTGGAGTAGTGCAGCTCCAATAGAACTCCAGACGTTCGAAAACATCGAGGGAAAAGAAGCCGGAATGGTTAATGCTCCACCCACAGATATTCATTCCTTCCACCACCCACGCAAATTAGCATCAGTGTATACCATCTCGATGCTGCACTGGAGGAACTCATCATGTTTTCCGAAACAGCACCATCGAACACCACAACAGACAATAGCAAGGGCAGGGGGGACAGACACAATGAAATGCCGGAACCTGCAATTTTTGATCAATCCTGACTTGGAGATCTATTCGGATGACTCCACTGTCGCAGGTTCAAAATACTGAGCAGTACTGTATGTGCAGGTATACAATATGGGCAGCAGTGGTTCAGAAAACAGATCTCCACCACCTTCTGAACGGCTACTATGGATCCGCAAGAAATGGTGTCCGATCCAGTGATGTCTTCATCGCTTAGATGACATATAGTATTATTTTAGTAATATTGTTATTATCGTGAAGACTAAGAAGATAACAAAAAGAGAAAGAAAAAGGAACGACCTTAGAATGAGTGCAGAACAAGGTTAGGATAAAATCACCAGTGTTAGATGAGCTTTCACATCCTGTTTCGCCGGCGTCGCATTTAACGGGCATCGCGATGGTGTGCTGCGGTTTCCTTCTCGGTTGCTCCCACGGATTTATTTAGCAGCATGGTAGCACAAATGGATCGCACTGTGGCTTCACAGGGCCAGGGTCCCCGCTGGGTCACTGTCTGTGTAGAATCTGCACATTCTCCCCGTGCCTGCGTACGTTTCCTTCGCGTGCACCGGTTCCTCCCACAGTCCAGAGATGTGCAGGTTAGTTGGATTGGTCTTGACAAATTGCTCTTAGTTGGCAAAATGGTCAGCAGGGGTTATTGGGTTAAGGGGATAGGATGGACGTGAGGGCTGAAGTTGGTCGGTGCAGACTCGCTGGACCGAATGGCCTCCTGCGCGTTGTTCTGAGTTCAAACAACGCTTAACTCTTCAGCACAATTGCGGTGGGCTGTGGACACCGAGAGAAACTATTTGCAAAGCTAAATGTAGATTGTTCTACCAGTTTACCATGATTGCCAATCTGCTTAAAGTAGGTGCCAATATGATACAGTAAGGTTATGGGGATAGATCACTATCCTGGGCGAGGGTGCATGCTCCTTCCTAGGGTCGGCGCAGCACGATGCGGCGAATAGGCCCCTTCTGCACTGTAAGGAATCTATGAAAAATGATTGTCATTCTCCTTGAAATGAGAGTGGTTTATATGTATCTTATTGAATATTTGCAAGAGGATTTGATGTTTCACTGAAGCACACAGACGACATTGATCATCATTGAATTTGTGTCAACTCTAGAAACATTGCGTTGAAAGATTTTTTATAAGCACCTTCAAGACAAACGTAGAGAAATATATTTCCCTCAGAAATTGGGCCTCACGGTAGCATGGTGGTTAGCATCAATGCCCACAGCTCCAGGGTCCCAGGTTCGATTCCCGGCTGGGTCACTGTCTGTGTGGAGTCTGCACGTCCTCCCCGTGTGTGCGTGGGTTTCCTCCGGGTGCTCCGGTTTCCTCCCACAGTCCAAAGATGTGCGGGTTAGGTGGATTGGCTATGCTAAATTGCCCGTAGTGTAAGGTTAATGGGGGGATTGTTGGGTTATGGGTATACGGGTTACGTGGGTTTAAGTAGGGTGATCATTGTTCGGCACAACATCGAGGGCCGAAGGGCCTGTTCTGTACTGTTCTAAATTTCAGAGACTTTGAGGGATATCAATCAAATCTCTAAATTTAAACGTTGTGGAAGTGGTGTGCGTAATTAATTTTCCTGATGATTTGAAAAATTATTTGAAGGCGATTGCGCTGCAGAATATTCAATGGAAAAGCTGGAATGTGATTCCCAGCTCAACGGCCTTTCAATGAATCCTAATTTTATGGAGTTGTTGCTGCACTTAATAGGCGTCAGTAACAAGTAATTTGAAATTGCATTCGTGCCCATTACACATTTTCAATTAATCCTTTTTGTTTCTAAGTGGGGCAACAGAAACTCGATCTCAGCCCGCAAGTCAAGAATTATCACCAGCCAACTTCGAGTTTGCAGTTATTGGATCATTTCCAAATATAGGTAAATGTGACCTGATTAATTGTTAAACGCATTAATGGTTTGCAGCATTTCATTGGTTAACATCTGGCCATTTATAAATATTTCAGAATGGGTATTTCATGGAAGTTACGACTGAACATCGGAAGGACATACAATTGACACCTTCATTTGCAAGCAACTAGCTTAATTTGCGGTAGAATGTCACTCCTGTATATGCAGGTGTTTAGCCTTGGCTGCGCAGCAAAGTTGAAGAACAATGGATGGGAATATTTAAGTAGCCGTATAATGTAATGGAAACGAAATCTGATTGACCATTGATGTATGGACATATTTCTACCGTAGTATTTATTTTGTCCACGTATCCAACCACCCATCTATCCATTGATCCATTTATCTGTCCATGTATCCATCCATCCAGCAAGCCATCCATCCATCCAAATCAATCCTTCCATCCATCCACTTGCCCGTCCATCCGCCCATCCTTCCGTCTATCTGTCTGTCTCACTATCTGCGCCTCTCTCTCTCCCTCTCTCTCTCTCTCTCTCTCTCTCTCTCTCTATATATATATATATATATATATATATACATATATATATATATATCCACATATGTATATGTAATATAGATAGACATATATAGATAGATAGGTAGATAGATAGATAGACAGATAGATAGATAGACAGACAGACAGACAGACAGACAGACAGACAGACAGATAGACAGATAGACAGATAGACAGATAGACAGATAGACAGATAGACAGATAGATAGATAGATAGATAGATAGATAGATAGATAGATAGATAGATAGATAGATAGATAGATAGATAGATAGATAGATAGATAGATAGATAGATAGATAGATAGATAGATAGATAGATAGATAGATAGATAGATAGATAGATAGATAGATAGATAGATAGATAGATAGATAGATAGATAGATAGATAGATAGATAGATAGATAGATAGATAGATAGATAGATAGATAGATAGATAGATAGATAGATAGATAGATAGATAGATAGATAGATAGATATCTGCCTTCCTCTCTCTCCCTCGCTTTCGAGACAGGTCTGCTTCTCTGTCTGTCTTTCTGTCGGCCTACATATCAGCCTGTCGGTTTACCTGCCTGCCTGCCTGTCTCTGTCTCTCTCGCATCCAAACATCCATAAATCTATTCACCCATACAGAAATATATAGATATATATATCCAGTTATATATTTATGTGTACATATATATATATATAAATACATGTATATCGATACATTATAAATAACAGTTGATTTGTTAACCTCTTCCTTTGTCTGTTATAATAGAACTACATTAATGTTAATATATGTTATGCTCTTTTTCAGAATTTGCTCCCAATTTAGTTTATTCTGTTGTGACAACTCAGAAATCAAAGACAGCTGGTAATATCACATTTCTGTCAATGGTGTTATTTGAGGAACATGAACATTACTGTTCATTGGAATGCAACTCTTTAACTTCATAATGAGCATTATTATTATTATTCCTTCGGGAAATTATCAAAATAACCACTTCATTGTTTTCCGCTCTGTGAGTTTCAAGTTATGGATGGGGACTGAAAGATCATGCAATAATATAGAAGGCGTTAGAAACAAAACGATGTAATCTAAATCTGGTTTCCCAGGATTACTGTCTGGTTTCACATGTGTCTTTAAGGGCAGCACAGTGGCACAGTGGGTTAGTCCTGCTGCCACACGGCGCCGAGGTCCCAGGTTCGATCCCGGCTTTGCGTCACTGTCCGTGTGGAGTTTGCACATTCTGCCCGTGTTTGCGTGGGTTTCTCCCCCACAACCCAAAGGTGTGCATGCTAGGTGGATTGACCATGCTAAATTGTCCCTTAATTGAAAAAAAATGAATTGGGTACTCTAAATTTATTTTTTTTAAAAGGAAAAAAAAACATGTGCCTTTAAAATAAAAGTGAGCAAGAATATGGAAAACGTGTGTTTTCTTTGGTGTTTCCAACATACTCATTTTCATTGTACAGCAGGAACGACGCAGAATAAACAATCAATGACGTCAATGATACGTTGAAAACGGGAGTGTCGTTTGAGCAATCTTCTCAACATCTATTATAAAATAATTGACCAAGCTGAAACAGACAGTGTGACATTCAGTAAACATAGAACATAGAACAGTACAGCACAGAACAGGCCCTTCGGCCCTCAATGTTGTGCCGAGCCATGATCACCCTACTCAAACCCACGTATCCACTCTATACCCGTAACCCAACAACCCCCCCTTAACCTTACTTTTATTAGGACACTACGGGCAATTTAGAATGGCCAATCCACCTAACCCGCACATCTTTGGACTGTGGGAGGAAACCGGAGCACCCGGAGGAAACCCACGCACACAGGGGGAGGACGTGCAGACTCCACACAGACAGTGACCCAGCCGGGAATCGAACCTGGGACCCTGGAGCTGTGAAGCATTTATGCTAACCACCATGCTACCCTGCTGCCCCAAAGATGTGAATTGACCTAAGACCTAAATTGCCGGAACGTTACATTCACCGGAATATGTGTAGTTAAGTCGCAGTTAACTTACTTGTAACATTGTGCAGCAAGACGAGGCAATAGATGCACTACACTTCCAATATCTCTGATTTTTACAAAATTATGCATCTAGTTATCCGTCCATGTATCCAGCCATCCATCCACCTATTCACACACCCACCGACCCACCCGTCCATCTGTCCGTCCGTCCATCCGTCCGTCCATCCCTCCATTCATCCATCCACACATCCATCCATCCATCTATCCATCCGAACATCCATCCGACCATCCATCCATCCATCCATCCTTCCATTCATCAATTCAGATAGATAAATGTTGCTCATTATTCCCGGTTGTATATTAACACATAATTGGGCACATTTGGTCAAACTGTGATTAAGTGACGTTAGAGGGGTTCTGTTTGTGTGGAGGAGTTGCTTCACCGTGTGTTTTAATCGTTGTCATACAAAATTGAGGTAAATGTCCACTTTATTGGACTGCTTTCAATAGAGAATACAGTGTTTTGAATAGAGAATACAACACTGCAAGCTGCAGTTGACAGGTATGTTCTCTGATTTGAAAAAAATGTGTCATACAATAGCAAGTGTGCCTGGATGAACAGCTGACGCATCCGAGTATACACTTTGGTCATCAGCTGTTTCATATAATCATCAGCCGCTGTTCTGTGGCGTTTATTCAATACTGTTGGCAAGTATGTATGACTAATGCAGTTCTATTAATCAACTGGCACGGATTATGATTTTTGAAATTGTTGTGTTTAATCGACAGATATCGGCGGCGTTTCCTCCGAAGACAGGAGGGTATGTTATTTTTTTAAATTTCCAATATTCGACGTTTCATACCATAGCTTGTCCTGGTCAAGCTTGTAGTTTGGACTATGATGTTAAATGTCAGCGATAAGTTGAATAGGTTGCTCATGGAAAATGTTCCACCCTTAAGTTGAAAAGCTTACTTCCCTCCACTTGATACATACCCATTATCTAACCACCAAGCATTAGCTTACACACAGCAGGAGGCAAGTCACTCCGTTGTATAATGTGTGAACTCGCTGGCGTGTTCCTGCGGGTCCACAAGCGTTCAGAAAGCTCATGTAGAGAACCCTTTTTTAGATGCTCGACAATACCCACTGAGGCGTGCTAGCATGGGCCCAGATATTCTATATTCTTTCAGCTGAGAGGCAACACAGATACGCACTGAAGTGCATTGTATCTAATTCACAACACAACTTAAACTTCGAGCTATTTGGGGAGAATGTGGCCCAAATGCTTTACTGGTTTAGCACAGTGGGCTAATCAACTGGCTTGTAATGCAGAACAATATCAGCATCGCGGGTTTAATTCGAACAGACACTGGAATGTGGCGGCTAGGGGCTTTTCACAGTAACTTCATTGAAGCCTACGTGTGACAATAAGCGATTATTTTTATTCATTCAGTCTCAGAAAATTACACGGAATTTCGATTCGAATCCAACTATAGCACCTGTTGGAATGCAAATGTGATTAATGAGCCTGGGTGATAAAAGATTATAAGACATAGGGTTTATAATCATCTTGAAAAGAACAAGTTGATTAGCGATAGTCAACATGGTTTTGTGAAGGGTAGGTCATGCCTCACAAACCTTATTGAGTTTTTTGAGAAGGTGACCAAACAGTTGGATGAGGGTAAAGCGGTTGGTGTGGTGTATATGGATTTCAGTAAGGCGTTTGATAAGGTTCCCCACGGCAGGCTATTGCAGAAAATAAGGAAGCATGGGATTGAAGGTGATTTAGCGGTTTGGACCAGTAATTGGCTAGCTGAAAGAAGACAGAGGGTGGTGGTTGATGGCAAATATTCACCCTGGAGTTCAGTTACTAGTGGTGTACCGCAAGGATCTGTTTTGGGGCCACTGCTGTTTGTCATTTTTATAAATGACCTGGAAGAGGGTGTAGAAGGATGGGTTAGTAAATTTGCTGATGACACGAAGGTCGGTGGAGTTGTGGATAGTGCTGAAGGATGTTATAGGATACAGAGGGACATATATAAGCTGCATAGATGGGCTGAGAGTTGGCAGATGGAGATGAATGCGGAAAAGTGTGAGGTGTCTCACTTTGGAAGGAGTAACAGGAATGCAGAGTAATGGGCTAATGGCAAGATTCTTGGTAGTGTAGACGAACAGAGAGACTTCGGCACCCAGGTACATAAATACCTAAAAGTTGCCACCCAGGTTAATAGGGCTGTTAAGAAGGCATATGGTGTGCTAGCCTTTATCAGTAGGGGTATTGAGATTTGGAGCCACAAAGTCATGCTGCAGCTGTACATAACTCTGGTGCGGCCGTTCCTGGAGTACTGCGTGTTCTTGTCACCACATTATAGGAAGGATGTGGAAGCTTTGGAAAGGGTTCAGAGGAGATTTACTAGGATGTTGCCTGGTATGAAGGTCTTACGAGGAAAGGCTCAGGGACTTGAGGTTGTTTTCGTTAGAGAGGAGAAGGCTGAGAAGTGACTGAATAGAGACATATAAGATAGAACAAAGAACAAAGAAAATTACAGCACAGGAACAGACCCTTCGGCCCTCCCAGCCTGCGCCGATCCAGATCCTTTATCTAAAGCTGTGTCCTATTTTCCAAGATCAACTTCTATCTATTCCCGCCCATTCATATACCTTTCTAGATGCTTCTTAAATGATGCTATCGTGCCCGCCTCTACCACCTCCGCTGGTAAAGCGTTCCAGGCACCCACCACCCTCTGCGTAAAACACATTCCACGCACATATCCCTTAAACTTTCCCCCTCTCACCTTGCAATCGTGACCCCTTGTAACTGACATCCCCACTCTTGGGAAAAGCTTGTAGCTACCCACCCTGTCCACACCTCTCATAATTTTGTAGGCCTCAATCAGGTCCCCCCTCAACCACCGTCTTTCCAACGAAAACAATCCCAATCTACTCAACCTTTCTTCATAGCTAGCACCCTCCATACCAGGCAACATCCTGGTGAACACCCTCTGAACCCTCTCCAAGGCATCCACATCCTTCTGGTAATTTGGAGACCAGAACTGCACGCAGTATTCCAAATGTGGCCGAACCAAAGTCTTATACAACTGTAACATGACCTGCCAACTCTTGTACTAAATACCTGCCTTCTTGACCACTCTCTTAACCTGCGTTGCCACCTTCAGGGTACAATGGACCTGAACTCCCAGACCTCTCTGTACATCAATTTTCCACAATGCCCTTCCATTGACCAGATAGTCTGCTCTTGAATTTGTCAGAGGGTTAGATAGTCTGAGGGTTAGATAGGGTGGACAGTGAGAGTCTCTTTCCTCGGATGGTGATGACCAACGAGGGGACATCGCTTTATATTGAGGGGTGGTATATATAGGACAGATGTCAGAGGCAGTTTCTTTACTCAGAGAGTAGTAGGGGTATGGGACGCAATGCCTGCAACAGTAGTAGACTCGCCACCTTTAAGGGCAATTAAGTGGTCACTGTACAGACATATGGATGAAAATGGAATAGTGTAAGCCTGATAGGCTTCAACTGGTTTCACAGGTCGGCGCAACATCGAGTGCAAAAGGTCCCGTACTGCGCTGTAATGTTCTATGTTCGCCGTTTAACCTCAGTAATGATGGGCGTATTTGTCATATATAAACAGGAAGCCAACTGGCTCATGTCTGCCCTTTGGGGAATTATATTCCATGGTCTTGCCTATATTCAATTGAAGAACCGGTGTAAAGTGCTTTACATGTAACTGCCTTCAGCAAAGACCTCCCACGCTGCACAGTTAAAGAGAACTAGGTCCTCGGTTAGCTCAAGTTAGCTGCACGGCTGTAATTCTAATAGATGCCGAGAGATTCGCTCGATTGCCATATCGGCTGAAGTTAGTGAGAAAGGCCCTTCCTTCTGAATCAGGTAAATGCTGATAGGACGTTTCTAATCATGACAGTCTCGGATCAGATGACATGGTCTCAGGATAAATGCGTAGCAGTTTATGACTGAGATTTCCAGATTGTCTCCGCTAACAGGGTTGTGAGTCCTTGGAACGCCTTGTCGCAAAGAGGTGTGGGGAAGAGCCCTTATCTACATTGAAGGCTGAGATACATACATTATTGCTTAGTAAGTGAATCAATAGTTACGTGTTAAGGGCAGGCAAGCGATGGTCAGAAATATCGGATAGGGCATGATCCTATTGAGTGGTGGAGCAGGTTAGAGGGACCGAACGGCCTAATTCTATTCCTCATTGTTATAGTCATGTGGTCTTTCCCATCACCTGAGGTGCAGTGGCCCGAAGGTTAAATGAAACTCCAGTCAGCACTCTCCCAATAATGGGAAGCAGCAAATTGTCCTCGGGGAATCTGGGGACTTGCATTTCAATTAAGTTTGGACGGACAATGGACACATACATAGCATCATTACAGTGCAGAAGGAGGCTATTCGGTTGGTCGAATCTGCACCGACCATTTGAGTTGCCACCGGACCACGGCTCACATCCCTGCCGAATCGCCATAACTACACCTAACCTGGATATATTTGCACACGAAGGGGCAATTTATCCTTACCAATCAATACAACCTGCACATTATGGGGCAATTTTGTTGTGGCCAATGTTCCTAAAGACTGATCGGTAGCACAGTGGCTAGCACTGTAGCTTCACAGCACCAGTGCCCCAGGTTCAAACCCTGGCTGGGGTCACTGTCTGTGCAGAGGCTGAACGTTCTGACCGTGTCTGCGTGGGTTTCCTCCGGGATGTACCGGTTTCATCCCACAGTCCAAAGATGTGGGGGTTAGGTGGATTGGGCATGCCAAATTACCCTCAGTGCCCAAAATGTTTAGGTGGTGTTACTGTGTTGAGATGATAGGGTGGTGTGGGTTTAAGTAGGAAGCTCTTTTAAAGGACCCGTGCAGACTCGATGGCCCGAATGGCCTGCTTCTGCACTACACATACTATAATCTATGATCCATGATCTATAATCTGCACATAGTTGGATTGTGGAAGGAAACCGGAGCAACACCAGGAAACCCACACAGACACCGCTCGGGAATGTGGAAACATGCGCAGGAAGTTGCCCGAAGCCGGAGTTGAACCCGGTTCCTTGCTCATTTGTGGCCTTGCTAGCGAAGTCTAAATCCCATTATGTTCTTTTGAATCTGGTATTAAATGTTACTCACGTCCAATTAAATATGTTTTATTCGCTCGCTTCGTGGTTGGTCTCATCCATGTAACGTTCACTTACAGATTTCCACGGGTGAACCGAACGACTACTGCATCATATACGCGACACTTAATCACAAAAAGGTCACAGAGAGGTTGGACACAACCGAAATGGAGGACGGAAGCGGCGCTGATACCAATGTCTATGAGAACTTGCCAAGAAGGGAAGAAAATGAAAAATGAAAATGAAAAGCGATGCCAGAAGAAATCTGAATGGAAACAAAAATATAACGCACTGTTAAAATTCATGACAATTTAGGAGGGCTGTTGTCGGCTTCAAAGAGACATAGATAGAATGCAGAGCTGGGCTGAGAAGTGGCAGATGGAGTTTAACCCTGACAAGTGTGAGGTTGTCCATTTTGGAAGGACAAATCTGAATGCGGAATACAGGGTTAATGGTAGGGTTCTTGGCAAGGTGGAGGAGCAGAGAGATCTTGGGGTCTATGTTCATAGTTCTTTGAAAGTTGCCACTCAAGTGGATAGAGCTGTGAAGAAGGCCTATGGTGTGCTAGCGTTCATTAGCAGAGGGATTGAATTTAAGAGCCGTGAGGTGATGATGCAGCTGTACAAAACCTTGGTCAGGCCTCATTTGGAGTACTGTGTGCAGTTCTGGTCACCTCATTTTAGGAAGGATGTGGAAGCTTTGGAAAAGGTGCAAAGGAGATTTACCAGAATGTTGCCTGGAATGGAGAGTAGGTCATACGAGGAAAGGTTGAGGGTGCTAGGCCTTTTCTCATTAGAACGGAGAAGGATGAGGGGCGACTTGATAGAGGTTTATAAGATGATCAGGGAAATAGATAGAGTAGACAGTCAGAGACTTTTTCCCCGGGTGGAACACACCATTACAAGGGGACATAAATTTAAGATAAATGGTGGAAGATATAGAGGGGATGTCAGAGGTAGGTTCTTTACCCAGAGAGTAGTGGGGGCATGGAATGCACTGCCTGTGGTAGTAGTTGAGTCGGAAAATTTATGGACCTTCAAGCGGCTATTGGATAGGTACTTGGATTAGGGTAGAATAAGGGAGTGTAGGTTAACTTCTTAAGGGCAGCACGGTAGCATTGTGGATAGCACAATTGCTTCACAGCTCCAGGGTCCCAAGTTCGATTTCGACTTGGGTCACTGTCTGTGTGGAGTCTGCACATCCTCCCCGTGACTGCGTGGGTTTCCTCCGGGTACTCCGGTTTCCTCCCACAGTCCAAAGATGTGCAGGTTGGGTGGATTGGCCATGAAAAATTGTCCAAAATTCTATGATTAACCTAGGACAAAAGTTCGGCGCTACATCGTGGGCCGAAGGGCCTGTTCTGTGCTGTATTTCTCTATATCTTCTCTATAGGACCCTAATCTTACCTGAAGCAAGAATGATTCTATACTGGACATACCATTTCCGAAGTTGACTGAATACCTTTCACCCCGATAACGCACCATTGGACAATATATGTTCCTGTCATGTCTTCTGAATATCGATTTCAGACTTGGAGCTATGCTAATTTACTGTTGTCTAATGAGATCATAACAAATAACAAAGAAACGTACAGCACAGGAACAGACCCTTCGACCCTCCAAGCCCGTGCCGACCATTCTGCCCGACTAAACTACAATATTCTACACTTCCTGAGTCCGCATCCCTCTGTTCCCATCTAATTCATGTATTTGTCAAGATGCCCCCTAAATCTCACTATCGTCCCTGCTTCCACCACCACCTCCGGCAGCGAGGTCCAGGCACCCACTACCCTCTGTATACAAAACTTGCCTCGTACATCTACTCTAAACCTTGCCTCCCGCACTTTAAACCGATGCCCCCACCAGTAATTGACTGCTCTACACTGGGGAAAAGCCTATGAATATCCACTCTGTCTATGCCCCTCATAATTATGTAGACCTCTATCAGGACGTCCCTCAACCTCCGTCGTTCCAGTGAGAACAAACCGAGTTTATTCAACCGCTCCTCATAGCTGATTCCCTCCACACCAGGCAAAATCCTGGTAAATCTCTTCTGCACCCTCTTTAAGGCCTCAACATCCTTGTGGTAGTCTGGCGACCAGAATTGAACACTGTACTCTGTGTGGCCTAACTAAGGTTCTATACAGCTGCAACATGACTTGCCAATTCTTATACTCAATGCGCCTGCCACGGAAGCAAACTTGCCGTACGCCTTCTTGACTACCTTCTCCACCTGTGTTGCCACTTTCAGTAACATGTGGACCTGTACACCTAGATCTCTCAGACTTTTAATACTCTTAAGGGTTCGACCGTTCACTGTATATTCCCTACCTGCATTACACCTTCCAAAATGCATGACCTCACATTTGTCTGGATAAAACTCCATCGGCCATCTCTCCGCCCAAGTCTCCAAACGATCTAAATCCTGCTCTATCCTCTGACAGTCCTCATCGCTATCTGCAATTCTAACAAACTTTGTGTCATCTGCAAACTTATTAATCAGACCAGTTAAATGTTCTTCCAAATCATTTGTAGATACTACGAACAGCAAAGGTCCCAGCACTGATCCCTGCGAAATACCAACAGTCACAGCCCTACAATTAAAAAAGCACCCTTCCATTGCTACTCTTTGCCTTCTATGAACTAGCAAGTTCTATATCCACCTTGCCAGCTCACCCCTGATCCCGTCCGACTTCACCTTTTGTACCAATCTGCCATGTCGAAGGCCTTACTAAAGTCCATACAGACAACATCCACTGCCCTACCTTTATCAATCATCTTTGTGACCTCTTCGAAAAACTCTATCAAGGTCGTGAGACACGACGTCCCCTTCAAAAAACCATGCTGCTTCTCACTAATACGTCCATTTGTTTCCAAATGGGAGTAGATCCTGTATCGACGAATTCTCTCCTGTAATTTCCCGACCACTGACGTGAGGCTCACCGGCCTGTCGTTCCCTGGATTATCCTTGCTACCCTTCTTAAAGAAAGGAACAACATTGGCTTTTCTCCAGTCCTCCGGGACATCACCTTAATACAGTCAGGATCCAAAGATTGTTGTCAAGGACTCAGCAATTTCCTCTCAAGCCTCCTTCAGTATTCTGGGGTGTATCCTATCAGACCCTGAGGACTTTTCTACCTTAATATTTTTCAAGACGCCCAACACCTCGTCTTTTTGGGTGTGAATGTGATCCAGGCTATGTGCACACTCATCTCCCGACTCAACGTCCACGAATTTCTTCTCATTGGTGAATACTAATGCAAAGTACATTGTCCATTTCCTCTGGCTCCACCCATAGATTCCCTTGCCTATCCTTCACTGGGCCAACCCTTTCCTTGGCTACCATCTTACTTTTATGTACGTGTAAAAAGCGTTTGGATTTTCGTAACACTATTTGCCAATGATTTTCGTGATCCCTTCTAGCCCTCCTGACTCATAGGACATAGAACATAGAACAGTACAGCACAGAACAGGCCCTTCGGCTCTCGATGTTATGCCGAGCAATGAACTCCTTGCGTAAGTTCCTTCCTACTTTCCTGATATTCGACACAGGCTTCGTCTGTTCCCAGTCTTCTAGCCCTGACAAATGCCTCCTTTTTATTTTGACGAGGCCTACAATACATCTCGTTATCCTATGTTCCGGTAATTTGCCGTATTTATCCTTCTTCCTCGCAGGAAAATGCCGGTCCTGAATTACTTTCAACTGACACTTGAAAGCCTCTCACATATAAGATGTTGATTTACCCTCAAACATCCGCCCCCAATCTAGGTTATTCAGTTCCCGCCTAATATTGTTATAATTTGCCGTCCCCTAATTTAGCACATTCGCCCTAGCACCACTCTTGTCCATCACCACTTTAATACTTACTAAAGTGTGGTCACTGCTCCAGAAATGTTCCCCTACTGAAACTTCTACTGCTTGCCCGGGCTCATTCCCTAATACCAGGTCCAGTACAGCCCGTCCTCTAGTTGTGCCGTATACATATTGTTTTAATAAGCCCTCCTGCATGCTCCTTACAAACTCGGCCCCGTCTAAGCCCCTAGCAATAAGTGAGTCCCAGTCAATATTGTGGAAGTTGAAGTATCCCATAACAACAACCGTGTTGTTTTTACTCTTTTCCATGATCTGTCTACTTATCTGTTCCTCTATCGCCCACTAGCTGTTGGGAGGCCTGTAGTAAACCCCATTGTCTCCGTGACATTGTGACTGCACACTTTCTTATTCCTGATCTTTACACATATATTCTCGCTGCCCTCTGAGGTGTCCTCCCGTAGTACAGCTGTGATATTCTCCCGAACCAGTAGCGCAACCCCGCCATCCGGGGCTGGTTTAGCTCACTCAGCTAAATCGCTGGCTTTTAAAGCGGACCAAGCAGGCCAGCAGCACGGTAAGATTCCCGTACCAGCCTCCCCGGACAGGCGCCGGAATGTGGCGACTAGGGGCTTTTCACAGTAACTTCATTGAAGCCTACTCGTGACAATAAGCGATTTTCATTTCATTTTCATTTCCCTTTCAGATCCCCCTCTATCCCGCATGAATCATCTAAATCATGGAACGTTTAGCTGCCACTCCAGTCCTTCCCTCAACAAGGTCTGTGTAATGGCAACAGCATTATAGTTCCAAGTACTAATCCAAGCTCTAAGTTCATCTGCCTTACCCATAATAGTTCTTTCATTATATGAGCTCCTGTGAATTGGCTTGCATGGCGATCATTTCACGGAAGAAATCTGAGAGTAATTGGAACATCCTTGTGGTTGAAAACTGCAACATTTTAGCTAATCAATTCTCTGCCTTGCACCTGCATTCCATCTGGAAGTGTGTGTTTCCCAAATGGACACCATCAAAGACCCACATGTTCATTTTTCAAGGTGATTCACCTAAGGAAGGAGCAGTGCTCCGAAAGCTACTGTTTGAAACAAACCTATTGGACTTTAACCTGGTGTTGTAAAACTTATTACTGTGCTCACCACTGTCCAAAGCCGGCATCTACACATCAAGAGATCCTAGGCTTAGAAATATATTTGTCAATTGATCATTGGGCTGTGCACAATTTAATTCCTATATATTATCAATGGAACCATGTTTGAAGAAACACACCATGCAAACATATGACTGGACGGCATAGTGTTTTTCATTGTTTGTTATCAGTTTGGAGAGGCAGATATGCAACCAATCAATGTGCGTGACCGAAGCTTCATTTCGTCAATGATATTAAAGGTTTCATCAGTCGTGAGTTAAGATGTTATTTTCATTTGCTTATCGTGCTGTAGTCTGTTTATATTATTAAACGGTGATTATGTAAAGGACGAAAGTCTGTTCATTTATCTAGATAACGAGTGAAATAGTATGTAGCTGGATGATAGTTAAAATATATATCTGCGTTGCTTTGATCCAACTGTATTGTTTGTGATCAATTATCTTTTAGAAGTGTAAAAGTACATAATGCATTAAATATTAGCGTACGACCATGTCAGAAACGTATGTTTTGTGTTTAACAACAATAAATTGATGCGTACGAGATCAGATCCTAGATGTTTTATTTACTTTGTGACTGGTAAGCTTCGGTGGCAAGAACATCAATTGTTGCTCTTTCTAATTGGCCTTGAATTCAATGGCTCAGCCAATGCAGAGAGCAGCTAATATGCAGTCACATTGCTGTGAGCCTGGACAAACGTGTCGGCCTGACTGGGCAAGCATTACAGATTTAAATTCCCAAAGGATATCAATGCACTTACTAGGTTCTGAAAATAAAAGTATATGCCTGTTTCGTTTTCACTTTTACTGAGACTAGATTGGTTTTCCAGATTTCACTAATTCCATTCTGCGGCTGGTTTCGCACAGGGCTAAATCGCTGGCTTTGAAAACAGACCAAGACAGATCAGCAGCACGGTTCAATACGCGTACCAGCCTCCCCGAACAGGCGCCGGAACATGGCAACTAAGGGTATTTCACATTAATTCATTTGAAGCCTACTTGTAACAATAAGCGATTTTCATTTCATTTCATTCAAATTCCACCCGCCATCATTGTTGAGGTATTAACACAGACGCGAAGAATTTGAGCCCGTGCCTTGGCGGGACAAGTTCCGTGACACACTCAAATAGAAAAGTTACAATAATTGCTGCAGAAAACATATTCTTCTACTTGCTAAACATTTGAGATGCTAGTAATACGTTTTTTTTTACAAAAAAGCAGAGTGGGTCATTAATAGAGCACAGGGCCAGTTGAATGATTCATACGCTGGTTCAAAAAAATGTCTGCTCCAGCATGGCAGTGTCCGTCCCAATCCTGGACCTGTAAAAGTTGTAAGTAATGTAACAGAGTTTTCAAGCAATCCACATGGTTATGCGAACGTACACACACCGATGTTATGCCATTTACCTGCTGCTCAGTTGAAAAGATTTGCTGCTAATAATTTCTTATAACACCGAAGGTAAATCTCAGAAAACTTACATTACGAACTTGCTGGACATCCACAAACAATCCAATTCAGATCGGTTGTCGATACTGTCTTCACAATTACTGCACATGCAGCTCCAATATGTCTTTGTTGTTGCTGTTTTCGGAGGTTTACCTATGTTCATAAAGCACTGTAGTCAGCCGATATTTCAATATCTTTTTTATTTACCCTTGGGTGCCATAATGAATTCCTAGGGATCATTTCACTCAATCATAGAATCCTCAGTGCAGAAATAGACCTTTCGGCCCATTCAGGCTGCACCCAGACTCTGAAGAAGAATCCCCCAGACACATAATTCTGCCCTACTCCATGAAAACACTACACCTCCTCTTTGCACAGATGGTAATATTAAAATGTCCAATCCACCTGCACAGATTTGGACTGTGGGAAGAAATCCAAACATACCCAGGCAGATACGGGGAGAAAAAAACAAACTCCATCCAGTCACTTAAGGCTGGAATCTGACCCCGCGTCTCCTTGAGGCATCAATGCTAATGACTGTGCCACCCCTCATTGTAGATCTAAAATTTGTACCCCCTCCCCTCCCCGTAATCTGACCAATTCATAGGAAAGAGTATTCTTTGCACCCTGACTGTCAACTCCCTGCGGATGTCACTGAGTCAGACCAAAAAAGCTGGTGTTTTGGTAATGCTGAAAGGTTTGATGGCTCTGCCTTGGGGAGGACTGCTACATTAGTGATCTGAACGATCTGGTATGTACTCATAAAACGCGGCACACAGAGAAAATGGCTGTAATTCGAACCTCGTCGCAGAGGCATTGGACAGTATCCTGAGAAAAGAAACGGCAGAAAACTTCGGCTTCACCCTCAGCACAAACTTGATGTATTTCCGAGTGCGTTTCGTCAGTCCCAGTTTTGAATATCAAGGTTTCCATTAAAAACGAATTGTCTGTCACAGTGAAACCAAGGTAGGAGAATTTGATAACCCCTTTCAGGAGGTGTTATTTATTATGACCCAGAGTAGTGCTGCAACAGGAACACCAGTTTTTGTCCGAGGATGAACTTGTGTAACGAGTCCCAGAGGTCAATATGGCGATGCAGTGATGATATATTCGGAAAATAACATCAGAAACCAACACTACTGCTTGAAGCGCATGGGTTCTCAGACTAAGATAGTAGCTGATGGAATACATATACGGAAATTTAATCCGGAACTGAAAGGTACGCTCTGCAGTAGAGGCCATGGAATGATGGCGTATTGCTGTTGGAGGGAAGAAATAAAATCTTGACCCTTTGGAGAGCGAAGAGACTGGCGGGGACACAGTGAAAGATAGCGATGAAAGCTGCGGGAACACAGGAAAAAAGAGCGTATGGAGAACGGCGGGGACACAGTGAAAGAACGTGAGGAGAGCGGCGGGGACACAGTGAGAGCGAGGAGAACGGCGGGGGCACAGTGAAAGAGAGCGAAGAAAGCGATGGGGACACAGTGAAAGAGCGCGAGGAGAGCGGCGGGATACAGTGAAAGAGCGCGAGGAGGGCGGTGGGGACACAACTGCCGGAGATTCGGCCTTCAGATGTTCGGCGGGAGCAGTGGCCAGGCGTCTGTCGGGAAGAGTAACATCACAGCAAACAGTGTCCTGATTGGCTGGTAAGGTAAGAGCTCCAATTAGAAGTAGCTAGGAGATATTCAACCTTTCGTGTTGGTAACTATCGTGATTCGTAAGAAAAATCTTTATGCCTTTAATTTATTCATTATTTGATGTTATATTTGTAATCAGATAAGGCAAAGCGTAACAACGGCAGGATATCTCAGAGCCGTGATATGCACCTCGTGCTCAATGTGGGAGTTGAGGGACACGGCCGATGTCCCTGACTCCTTCGTGTACGGCAAGCGTGTCCAGCTGCAACTCCTGTTAGAGCGCATGACGGCTCCGGAGATGCGAATGGACTCACTTTGCAGCATCCGCGGTGCCGAGGAGGTCGTGGATAGCATGTTTAGTTCATTGGTCACACCGCAGATTAGGATTGGCGAGGGAGACAGGATTGCTGACCAAAAGGCAGAGGAAGAGCAGGAAGGCAGTGCAGGTGTCCCCTGCGGTCATCTCCCTCCCAAACAGTTGTTCCATTTTGGATATTGTTGCGGGGAGATGACTCACCAGGGACAGTAGCAGCCAGGCTCATGGCACCGTGGCTGGCTCTCCTGCACACAAGGACGGGGAAATGACTGGCAGTGCTGTGATCATAGATGAATCAATGGTAAGGGGAGCAGACGGGCGTTACTGTGGTCGAAAATGAGACTCCCGAATGGTATGTTGCCTCCCGGGTGCGCGGGTCACTGGTGTCTCAGATCGGCTGCAGGACATACTGAATGGGTAGAGTGAACAACCAGTTGTCGTGCTGCATATAGGTACCAACGATATAGGTAAAAACGAGATGAGGTGCCACAATAAAAATTTAGGGAGTTAGGAAATAAGTTAAAAAGTAGCACCTCAATGGTAGTAATCTCATGATTTCTACTAATGCCAGAAGACAGTCGGAGTAGAAATACAAGAAGAGTCAGAATTAACACGTGGCTTGAGAGATGGTGCAGGAGGGAGGGTGTTCAGATTTTTGGGACATTGGAAACGGTTCTGGGGGCGGTGGGACCATTACAAATCGGATGATCTGCACCTGGACAGGACTGAAACCAATGTCCTAGCGGGAGCTTTTGCTAACACTGTTGGGGAGCTTTTAAACTAATGTCCCAGGTGGGTGGGAAGCAGATTATGAAGTGTGAGCTCAGTAAAGAGGCAGCAACTAAAGCCAGTAAGGTACTAGGTAATAAACTCAACGAGACTAAGGGGAAGAGTAGACAGGGAAGAGGGACGCAAAGGGACAGATAGTATGAGGTGCATTTGTTTTAATGTGAGAAGTGTAGCAGGTAAAGCATATGCATTTAGGGCTTGGATTAGTACCTGGGAGTATGATGTTATTGGTATTACTGAGGCTTGGTTGAGGGAAGGGCAAGACTGGCAAGTAAATATTCCAGGGTATGGAGGCTAGTGGAGGCATAGAGAGGCAGGTAAAAGGGGTGGAGGAGTTGCATTACTGGTCAGAGATGATATCACAGCTGTGAATAAGGAGGGCACGATGGAGGTTTCGAGCACTGAGGCAATATGGGTAGAGCTAAGAAATAGGAAGGGTTCAGCAGCATTGTTGGGACTTTACTACAGGCCTCCCAAAAGCGAGCATGAAGTAGAGGTACAAATATGAAGACAGATTATAGAACAATGTAGGAGCAACAGGGTGGTTGTGATGGGAGATTTTTAGTTCCCCAACATTGAATGGGACTCATGTAGTGTTGGAAGCGAAGGTGGATAAGAATTCGTAAGGAGCATCCAGGACTGTTTTTTTAGAGCAGTATGTAAATAGTCCAACTCGGGAAGAGGCCATCCTGTACCTCGTATTGGTGAATGATCCCGGCCAGGTGGTTGAAGTTTCAGTCGGTGATTACTTTGGGAATAGCGATCACAATTCCATAGGTTTTAGAATACTCATGGACAAAGACAAGTATGGTCCACAAGGAAGAGTGCTAAATTGGGGAAAAGGCCAAGTATAAAGAAATTCAACAGGAGCTATGGGATATGGATTGTGAGCAGCTGTTTAAGGGTAAATCCATATTTGAAATATGGGTGTCTTTTAAGGAAAGGTTGATTAGAGTGCAGGGCAGACAGGTCACTGTGAAAATGAGGGATTGAAATGGCAAGATTAGGGAACCATGGATGACGGGTGGAATCGTGAGACGAGCTCAGATGAAAAAGGATGCATACAAAAGATTTTGGCGACTTAAAATTGATAAAGCTTTGGAGGAATATCGGGAAAGTAGGACGAATCCCAAATGCCCAAAAAATAGGGCTAAAAGGGGTCTTGGAATGTCTTTGGCTAACAGGGTTACAGAAAATCCCAAAGCCTTTTATTCGTATAGAAGGAGCTAGAGTGCAACTAGAGATAGGATTGACCCACTCAAAGACAAAAGGGGGATTTTATGCGTGGAGTCAGAGGAAATGGGTGACATTCTTAGTGTGAACTTTGCATTGGTATTCACCAAGGAGAGGGAAATGACGAATGTTAAGGCTAGGGATGGATGTTTAAGTACACTAGGTCAAGTCGGCAAATGGAAGGGTGAAGTCATTGGTATTCTAAAAGACATTAAGGCGAACAAGTCCCCAGATCCGGATGTGATGTTTCCCAGGCTACTGAGGGAAGTAGCGACAAAATATCTCGGGCCTTAACAGATACAGATATCTTTGCGGCATTCTTGAACACGGGTGAGGTCCCGGAGTCCTGGGGAATTGCTAATGTTATCCCTTTGTTTGAGATTGGTACCAGGGATAATCCTGGGTATTATAGAACTGTGAGTTTGATGTTAGTTTTAGGCAAAATGTTGCAGAAGGTACTTAGGGAGAGAGTTTCTTCACATTTGGAATAAAATAGACTTATTAGTGATAGGCAGCATGGTTTTGCTCAGGGAAGGTCATGTCTTACAAACGTAATATAATTCTTTGGGGAAGTGACAAAGTTAATTGATGAGTGAAGGGCTGTCGGTGTCATATACATGAACTTCAGTAAGGCGTTTGCTAATGTTTTTCATGGCAGGTTGATGGACAAAGTGGAGTCGTCTAGGGTTCAGGGTGTTCGAGCTAGATGGATAAAGAACTGACTGGGCAACAGGAGACAGAGAGTAGTGGTGGAAGGTAGTGTCTCAAAATGGAGAAAGGTGACGAGTGGTGATCCAGAGATCCGTGCTCGGACCACTGTTTGTGATATACTTAAATGATTCAAGAGCGGACTATACGGTCAATGGAAGCGTCCTGGGGAATATTGATGCACAGAATGATTTGGGAGTCCAGGTCCATTGCACCCTGGTTGGGCCACAATTGGAATACTGCGTGCAGTTCTGGTCGCCATGTTTCCAGAAAGATTTGGATGCATTAGAGACGGTGCAGACGATATTCACCAGAATGTTGCCTGGTATGGAGGGTGCTAGCTATGAAGAAAGTTTGAGTAGATTAGGATTGTTTTCGTTGGAAAGATGGAGGTTGAGGGGGGGGGGGCCTGGTTAAGGCCTACAAAATTATGAGAGGTATGGACAGGGTGTAGAGCAACATGCTTTTTTTCCAAGAGTGGGGGTATGAATTACAAGGGATCACGATTTCAAGATGAGAGGGGGAAATTTTAAGGGAGATGTGCATGGAAAGGTTTTTACGCAGTGAGTGGTGGGTGCCTAGATCGCTTTGGCAGCGGAGGTGGTAGAGGCGTACACGATAGCATCATTGATGATGCATTTCGACAGATATATGAACGGTCGGGAACAGAGGGAAGTCGATGCTTAGAAAATAGGCGAGAGGATTAGATATAAGATCTCGATCGGCGCAGGGTAGGAGGGCCGAATGGCCTGTTCCTGTGCTGTACTTTTCATTGTCCTTTGTTCTTTAGGTAAGGAAATCTGCCAGCGTTCAGTGGTATGGCCGACTCTTGACTGCATCTGCATCACTGCACATTGTCGAGCAAACCTTTGAAATCTCGGGGAATTGGTGATGCCCAGAAAATATCCGCGATATCCACATACCATGAAAGAATAAAGCGGCTTTAAAGTCACTTATTGCAAAGACACGTGAAAAACGGAGGTGTCTCAAAGTCCTGAAATGTTAATTTAGCTGCTGGGCAAATATTTCATTCAAAAATGTTTTAAAATGAGTTTGTATGTTAGACTACGATGGGTCTACTCAACTCATATTGAGCGTTAAGCATCATTACGTTACGTCATCAATCGCATCATATCTTTGAGAGGAAAAATCAAATGCGTCAACTTCCTATCTGGACTGAGTAAACATAGATTGTTAGAATCCAGCCGTTCTTTCGAAATATGTTGGGTTATATGTTTCAACGGAACTCCATAAATTTGTATTTTTCTTTTAAATTTAGTGTACTCAATTATTATTATTTTATCAATTAAGGGGCTATTTAACATGGCCATTCCACCAAACCTGTACATTTTGGTAGTGGGGGTAAAGGCCAAGCAGACATGGAGAGAATGTGCGAAGTCCACGCGGACAGTGACTCAAGGACGGGATTCGAACCAGGGTGTTCAGCCCCGCTGTCCATGTGCTAACCACTGCGCCACGTGCCGCACATGAGCTCCACACATCATGATGTTGCAGGATTGTTGGACTAAAGAAGAAAGAACAAAGAGCAAAGAAAATAACAGCACAGGAACAGGCCCTTCGGCCCTCCCAGCCTGCGCTAATCCAGATCGTTTATCTCAACCCGTCTCCTATTTTCCAAGGTCCACTTCCCTCTGTTCCCGCCCATTCATATACCTGTCTAGATGCTTCTTAAATGATGCTATCGTGCCCGCCTCTACCACCTCCGCTGGTAAAGTGTTCCAGGCACCCACCACACTCTGCATAAAAAACGTTCCACGCACATCTCCCTTAAACTTTCCCCCTGTCACTTTGAAATCGTGGCCCCTTGTAACTGACACCCCCAGTCTTGGGAAAAGCTTGCTGCTATACACCCTGTCCATACCTTTCATAATGTTGTAGACCTCAATCAGGTCCCCCTCAACCTCCGTCTTTCCAAAGAAAACAATCCTACTCAACCTGTCTTCATAGCTAGCACCTTCCATACCAGACAACATCCTGTTGAAGCTCCTCTGCACCCTCTCCAAGGCATCCACATCCTTCTGGTAAAGTAGCGACCAGAACTGCACGCAGTTTTCCAAATGTGGCCGTACCAAAGTTCTATACAACTGTAACATGACCTGCCAACTCTTGTACTCAATACCCCGTCCAATGAAGGGAAGCATGCTGTATGCCTTCTTCACCACTCTATCAACCTGTGTTGCCACCTTCAGGGTACACTGGACATGAACTCCCAAATATCTCTGCAGATCAATTTTCCCCAAGAGCCTTCCATTGACCATATCGTCCGCTCTTGAATTTGATCTTCCAAATGCATCACGTCGCATTTGCCTGGATTGAACTCCATCTGCCATTTCCCAACGACCCCTCACCACTTTTTCCGCCGAGAATCTGAATCCGCTGCTCCTTATCAACATTCTTTTTTTTTGGTTAGAGGAGTGGGGGGGGGGGGGGTGGGGGCGGGTGGGAGACACTATGCGTGTAGTGTCTCGGGTTTAGCCGCTGCCCAAATATATCAGTTGACTCATATTCCAAGAGCGCAAGTCGGCCGCTCCCGTTCAGCTCCTCCCACGCAATGCGCGTGCAAGGTAAGGTTTTAAAAATACGGAAACTTACCGCTCCCGTTCTGCTCCTCCCACACACTGCTCCTGCAAGGTACGTTTTTAAAAATAGGGTAATTTACCCCTCCCGTTCAGCTCCTCCCACGCACTGCTCCTGCAAGGTAAGTTTTTAAAAATAAGCTAACTTACTGCTCCCGTTCATTTCCTCCCATACACTGCTCCTTCAAGGTAAGTTTTTAAACATACGGAAACTTACCGCTCCCGTTCAGCTCCTCCCAAACACTGCTCCTGCAAGGTAATTGTTAAAAATAGGGTAACTTACCGCTCCCGTTCAGCTCCTCCCACACACTGTAAACTTGAAACAGCCCCCTGGTTACTGCTCTCGCTGAAAAAAGCATACTCCGCGCTCCTGAAAATGAGCAGTGCAGAAGGAGGCCATTCAGGCCATCGAGTCTGTACCGACCCACTTAAGCCCTCACTTCCACCCTATCCCCGTAACCCAATAACCCCTCCTAATATTTTTGGTCACTCAGGGCAATTTATCATGGACGTTAACTTGAACGTCGTTGAACTGTGGGAGGAAACCGGAGCAGCCGTAGGCAACCCACGCACAGACGGGCAGAACGTGCAGACTCCGCACAGATAGAGACCCAGTGGGGAATCGAACCGTGGACCCTGGCTCTGTGAAGCCACAGTACGATCCACTTGTGCTACCGTGCTGCCCACATGTTCCTTTGCATCAATTCATTCGCGGACGTTATTGCTCTCCGACAATCTCCTCGAAGAACAGTCGATACTATAATCAGAACACGCCATGATTTAAGACAGTTATTTCCACTGATTCCTAACAGATAATGTTTGGTTCAATCATGATTATAACCCTGTATTATTTATTTCTCTTTTCCATGCTCCGGCGTACTGGCAAATGCTGTAATTTCCCTTTTGTTTTCACCAATGTGGTTGCACGCCACGCTTATCTCACTGAGCAGTCAACAGAGAGCTGAACAGCTGTGGCCTGCACTCAGCGATAACACAGCGACCATCATTTCCTGCAATGCTCGTAAGTTGAGTTTCGGGTTAGTAAAGGCAAGTAGTTTAGATAGTTGTACTATTATTATAACGGCATGTGGGGAATCACATTTGCTTGGGCTTCCCTGGAAGCATGGGTTTGCAATTTAAAATCGTTTAGCCGCAGTAGAAATCTGATTTATTGTAGATTTCAGAGGAAACCGTCAAAATCTATTGAAGAAACAACGCACCTCGCGGAGATGAAGCGATTGTCTTCGCATTTGTTTTTTTGCAGTTGTGTTTTTTTTTCAATACAACAGTTAAAAACAAAATAAAACAAGTACAACGCTCCTGAGGAAAGGAGTGATATGGGGATCAACTTCAAGTTATCTGAAAGACATGGAACATGGTCAATTTAGCAATGATTGTCTTCCTTCCTTCTTAACTGTCATTAAACTTTTCAGATAAGCGAACAGAAACAGCAGCTTTGAACAAGTCTTCATGACTACGTGTGGACTGCTCGAACACACCACGTTGAGAATTAAAATGATCTATGTTCTGCTGCTCCTTTGTAAGTCTTTACTATGATCGAAACACATTAGTGTAGCTCATTCTATGCATCTGAAATTTGATTTTTGTTTGTAAGTGCTCAGTTTTGGGATGTGGGCCTCCGTGGTTGGGCCAGCATTTATTGTCAATCCCTAAATTTTCCTGAAGCGATTGTATTCGAAAGATTTATATTCAAAAGTCATTTGGAAATCTATCAGTTGTCTCAGAGTCTGGAGTCACGTATAGGCCAGGGCAGGTACAGAAGGCAGATTTCCTTCCTTAAATTATATTACTGAATCGCAAAGTTGCATTTTTCAATATAGTCAAATTATCAAGCCGCAATGCCTTCCTTCCCTGGACTTGAACTATATATGATTCTAGCCGCACACAATGATTCTTGACACGTAAAGGCCACCCGAAATGACATAGTAGGACACTCGATGAGTGAAATTTATGCTGGCCATGAAATTATTAAATGACAATGCCTGATCTTACAGTCAGATAGACATTTATATTGTCGTTCAATGTCTCTGAGGTGAAAGCAGTTATAAAACTTAATTTCGTTGAAGGGGTATGGGGTGTTTATCATCATCCGTGTGTCGCATACATAGAATCACAGGTATACAATAGAAGCAGGAGGAGGATGTTCGGCCCGTCGAGCCTGATCCGCCATTCATTATGATCATGGCTGATCAACAAGTTTACATAGAACATAGAACATTACAGCGCAGTACAGGCCGTTCGGAACTCGATGTTGCGCCGTCCTGTGAAACCCCTCTTAAGTCCCTCTATACTATTCACTTATCGTCCATATGCATATCCAATGACCATTTGAATGCGTTTAGTGTTGGCGAGTTCACTACTGTTGCAGGCAGGGCATTCCACGCCCTTACTACACCCTGAGTAAAGAACCTATCTCTGGCATCTGTCCTGTATCTATCTCCCCTCAATTTAAAGCTATGTCCCCTCCTGCAGGACATCACCAAAACAACCTCAACTCCTTCAGCCTTTACTCATATGATCTTCCCTGCATACCAGGCAACATCCTTGGAAATCTCCTCTATACATGTTCTACATGCGCTATCCACCCATACACCGTGACCCCTCCAGCCCCAAGAGCGATATCTAATTCCTTCTTGAAATCACACAGCTTTTTCGCCTCAACTCCTTTCTGTGGCAGTGAATTTCATACATTCACCACTCCTCGATGAGGATATTTTTCCTCAACGCAGTCCAAAAGGTTTCATCCCTTATCCTCAAACTATGACCTCGAGTACTGGATCACCTACCATCGGCAACATTCTTCGTGAATCACCTGTCGAATCCTGTTTGAATTGTATAAGTTCATATTAGAATCCCTCGCACTCTTCTAAACTACAATGAATACTCCAGTTTTTTTTATTGGGGGATGTGACGGTAAAGGCCTTCTATATATTTATTACGTAACTCATCATCGAGCAGAGGGCAGCAGAGCAGAGCTGCTGATCAGCTGTTCTGGGGATATTTGCATACGTGCAGTGCGGTCAGCCTAATTTGAAGGTGGTGTGTGTAGGCGCTGTTGTCAAGTGACAGTTAAACCTTAAACACGTCGTCAGTGTTTCCCACCCTACCTCATCCTCTAACCAAAAAAAACACGGTCGTTGGGAAGCGGGAGGAGGGGCCTGTTGTGAAGGTGAGTGAGTGCCTTTAAATTTGCTTACCTTTCAGCGGGAGCAGGGTTTGAGGGGATATCAGGTAAGCTCTTCCTTTCTTTTTCTTTTTCTTGTTTTTGTTTAAATATAAGACCATAAGAGCATAAGACCATAAGACATAGGAGTGGAAGTAAGGCCATTCGGCCCATCGAGTCCACTCCGCCATTCAATCATGGCTGATGGGCATTTCAACTCCACCTGCCAGCATTCTCCCCGTAGCCCGTGGCGATGTCAGGGAAGGTAGTACAATGCTCCTCCTGCAGAATGTTTGAGGTGAGGGACGCCGTCAGTGTCCCTGCTGATTTAATCTGTGGGAAGTGCACCCAACTCCAGCTCCTCAAAAACCGTGTTAGGGAACTGGAGCTTCAGCTGGATGAACTTCGGATCATTCGGGAGGCAGAGGGGGTCATAGATAGGATCTTCAGGGAGGTAGTTATGCCATAGAATAAAGATAGATGGGAGACGGTGAGAGGGGCTGGTGGTAAGCAGTCAGTACAGGGATCCCGTGTGGTCGTTCCCCTTAGTAACAAGTATACCGTTTTGGATACATGTGGGGGGGGGGGACTTACCAGGGGTAAGCCATGGGGTACGGGCCTCTGGCACGGAGTCTGTCCCTGTTGTTCAGAAGGGAAGGGGGAAGGAGTAGAACATTAGTAATTGGGGACTCAATAGTCAGGGGCACAGATAGGAGGTTTTGTGGGAGCGAGAGAGACTCACGTTTGGTATGTTGCCTCCCAGGTGCAAGGGTACGTGATGTCTCAAATCGTGTTTTCCTGGTCCTTAAGGGGGAGGGGGAGCAGCCCCAAGTCGTAGTCCACATTGGCACTAACGACATAGGTAGGAAAGGGGACAAGGATGTCAGGCAGGCCTTTAGGGAGCTAGGATGGAAGCTCAGAGCGAGAAAAAACAGAGTTGTTATATCTGGGTTGTTGCCCGTGCCACGTGATAGTGAGACGAGGAATTGGGAGAGAGAGCAATTAAAACCGTGGCTACAGGGATGGTGCAGGCGGGAGGGATTCAGATTTCTGGATAAGTGGGGCTCTTTCTGGGGAAGCTGGGACCTCTATAGACAGGATGGTCTACATCTGAACCTGCGGGGCACCAATATCCTAGGGGGGGGAGATTTGTTAGTGCTCTTGGGGGGGGGGGGGGGGAGAACCTGGATTGTAGTTTTTGGGTTACGGGAGATTGAGTGTATAGAGGTCAGGAGCACAGGTTTGAATTTGCAGGAGGGTGCCAGTGTTCAGGTAGATGGTTTGAAGTGTATCTACTTCAATGCCAGGAGTATACGAAATAAGGTAGGGGAACTTGCAGCATGGGTTGGTACCTGGGACTTCGATGTTGTGGCCATTTCAGAGACATGGATAGAGCAGGGACAGGCATGGTTGTTGCAGGACCGGGGTTTAGGTGTTTTAGTAAGCTCAGAGAAGGGGGCAAAAGAGGGGGAGGTGTGGCGCTGCTAGTCAAGGACAGTATTACTCTGGCGGAAAGGATGCTAGATGGGGACTCTTCTTCCGAGGTAGTATGGGCTGAGGTTAGAAACAGGAAAGGAGAGGTCTCCCGGTTGGGAGTTTTCTAAAAGGCCACCTAATAGTTCTAGGGATGTAGAGGAAAGGATGGCGAAGATGATTCTGGAAAAGAGCGAAAGTAACAGCGTACTTGTTATGGGAGACTTTAACTTTCCAAATATTGACTGGAAAAGATATAGATCGAGTACATTAGATGGGTCGTTCTTCTTTACAATGTGTGCAGGAGGGTTTCCTGACACAATATGTTGACAGGCCAACAAGAGGCGAAGCGACATTGGATTTGGTTTTGGGTAATGAACCTGGCCAGTGGTTAGATCTGGAGGTAGGTGAGCATTTTGGAGAAAGTGACCACAATTCGGTTACCTTTACGTTAGTGATGGAAAGGGATAATTATACCCCGCAGGGCAAGAGTTATAGATGGGGGAAGGGCAATTACGAACCCATTAGACATGACTTAGGATGTGTAGGTTGGAGAAGTAGGCTGCAAGGGTTGGGCACACTGGATATGTGGAGCTTGTTCAAGGAACAGCTATTGCGTGTTCTTGATAAGAACGTACCAGTCAGGCAGGGAGGAAGGTAGAGCGAGGGAACCGTGGTTTAACAAAGAAGTGGAATCTCTTGTTAAGAGAAAGAAGGAGGCCGATGTGAAAATGCGGCGTTAAGTTTCAGTTGGGGCCCTTGATAGTTTCAAGGAAGCGAGGAAGGATCTAAAGAGAGAGCTAAGGCGAGCAAGGAGGGGACATGAGAAGTCTTTGGCAGGTAGGATCATGGAAAACCCAAAAGCTTTCCATAGGTATTTCAGGAATAAAAGAATGACTAGGGTAAGAGTAGGGCCAGTCAAGGACAGTGGTGGGAAGTTGTGTGTGGAGGCTGAGGAGATAAGCGAGATACTAAATGAATACTTTTCGTCAGTATTCACTCAGGAAAAAGATAATGTTGTGGAGGAGAATGCTGAGACCCAGGCTATTGGGAATAGATGGCATTGAGGTGCGTAGGGAAGAAGTGTTGGCAATTCTGGACAAGGTGAAAATAGTTAAGTCCCCGGGGCCTGATGGGATTTATCCTAGGATTCTCAGCGAAGACAGGGAAGAGATTGCTGAGACTTTGGCTTTGATTTTTATGTCATCATTGGCTATAGGATTAGTGCCAGAGGACTGGAGGATAGCAAATGTGGTCCCTTTGTTCAAGAAGGGGAGTAGAGATAACCCGGGTAACTATAGGCGGTGAGCCTCACGTCTGTTGTGGGTAAAGTCTTGGAGAGGGTTATAAGAGATACGATTTATAATCATCTTGATGGAATAATATGATTAGGGATAGTCAGACTGGTTTTGTGAAGGATAGGCGATGCCTCACAAACATTATTGAGTAATTTGAGAAGCTGACTGAACAGGTAGACGAGGGTAGAGCAGTTGATGTGGTGTATATGGATTTCAGTAAAGCGTTTGATAAGGTTCCCCACGGTCGGCTATTGCAGAAAATACGTTGGCTGGGATTGAGGGTGATTTAGAGATGTGGATCAGAAATTGTCTTGTTGAAAGAAGACAGAGGGTGGTGGTTGATGGCAAATGTGCAGAATGGAGTTCAGTTACGAGTGGCGTACCCCAAGAATCTGTTCTGGGGCCGTTGCTGTTTGTCATTTTTATAAATGACCTAGCGGAGGGCACAGAAGGTTGGGTGAGTAAATTTGCAGACGACACTAAAGTCGGTGGAGTTGTAGACAGTGTGGAAGGATGTTGCAGGTTACAGAGGGACATAGATAAGCTGCAGAGCTGGGCTGAGAGGTGGCAAATGGAGTTTAATGTAGAAAAGTGTGAGGTGATTCACTTTGGAAAGAATAACAGGAATGCCGACTATTTGGCTAATGGTAAAATTCTTGGTAGTGTGGATGAGCAGAGGGATCTCGGTGTCCATGTACATAGATCCGTGAAAGTTGCCACCCAGGTTGATAGCGTTGTGAAGAAAACCAATGGTGTGTTGGCCTTTATTGGTAGAGGGATTGAGTTCCGGAGCCATGAGGTCATGTTGCAGCTGTACAAAACTCTGGTACGGCCGCATTTGGAGTTTTGCGTACAGTTCTCGTCGCCTCATTATAGGAAGGACTTGGAATCTTTGGAACGGGTGCAGAGGAGATTTACCAGGATGTTGCCTTTTATGGAGGGAAAATCTTATGAGGAAACACTGATGGACTTGAGGCTGTTTTCGTCAGAGTAAGAAGGTTAATAGGTGACTCAATAGAGGCATACAAAGTGATCAGAGGGTTAGATAGGGTGGACAGTGAGACCCTTCTCCCGTGGATGGAGGTGGCTAGCACGAGGGGACATAGCCTTAAATTGAGTGGTAATATATATAGGACAGAGGTCAGAGGTAGGTTTTTTACGCAAAGAGTGGTGAGGCCTACCTGCAACAGTAGTCCACTCGTCAACATTGAGGGCATTTAAAAGTTTATTGGATAAGCATATGGATGATAATGGCATAGTGTATGTTAGATGGCCTTTAGATTTTGACTTTCCATGTCGGTGCAACATCGTGGGCCGAAGGTCCTGTACTGCGCTGTATCGTTCTATGTAACTGACTGTCCAGCGGCAACTGAAGCAATTATTTTGAAATGTATGAAATCAGCGGTGTCATGAATAATTATCGTGAGATGTAGATGCCGGCGTTGGACTGGCGTGAGAACAGTAAGAAGTCTAACAACACCAGGTTGACGTCCATGAGGTTTGTTTCAAACACTAGCTTTCGGAGGACTTCTCACCGAGGAAGGAGTAGTGCTCCGAAAGCTAGTGTTTGAAACAAAGCTGTTGGACTTTAACCTGGTGTTGTAAGACATCTTACTATGAATAATTGTGACTGACTTAATTCTTGGGGTTTCAATAGCAAACGTTAACTCTGTTGAATTCGATTGCTTCATTCTGCACACAACACTGAGAGAGATTTGACGAAAAGGCAGGTAGAAAGACATGTCGCCATCAGATTTCATTTGCAGCGAATAAGCAGGACTCCGACAGGCGATGAAAACGTACACGCATACACACACATTCTGCATTTGTGAATCAGAAATGGAGAAATCCAAAGATGGGTAGCTCTTGAATGAGTGATGGGGACGAATTAAAATAACAAACGCTAGTCGATGTTATAGAGTGCGAGAGAAGAGAGACAGAGAGACATGAAAGAGCGAGAAGATTTATGAAATCCCTTCCAGTGACATGAAGAGGAACTTAGTCATTGTGTAAGTTTAGTGATGGGGTACGGAGTGGTGGGAATGATGTGGAGAGTGCGAAAGAGAGAGAGAAATAGAGAGAGAGAGAGAGAGAGAGAGAGAGAGAGACTGAGAGAAAGAGAGGAGAGAGCGAGACAAAAGAGAGAGAGAGTTGAAGAGAAAGAGAGAGAGGGTGGGTGTGTGAGAGAGAGAGGGGGAGGGACAGAGAGAGAGAGAGAGTGCGAGAGAGAAAAGAGAGGAGATAGCGAGAATGAAGAGAGAGAGCGAGAGGAGAGAGAGAGAAAGAGCGAGAGATAACGAGAAGGGAGAGATGAGAGAGAGAGCTAGAAGAGGGAGAGAGATTGAGATGGAGAGAGGTAAAACCCCTACAAGCATAGTGAAATGAATAGAAAACTAGGCACCATCAAAGTCTGGGGTGGGGCTGCATGGAGAGGCGGTGTGTGAGTGACCGTATAAAAATTAGAGTGAATGTGAGTCATAATCTATTATCGATAAAAATGTTCTGAAATTGAGAGAGGGTACAGAAGAGATATTTGGATTAAAGACATACTGGATGTAAACTCCCAAACATGTAAAACGTTCATTGTTTTTCTGTCTGTCACGATATTCTCAAAATTAACCGCAGAGCGGCAAAGTATTTGCAGTAATTAACTAGATTTTTGGAAGTGATACTGAAAGACGTGAAGAGGAAGTTACCACATGGGTTCAGACGTGGTCACATAGATATACTAGCAGCCACACAGACGTCGCACTGAAATAGGAAGGTAGGAAGATCTGGAAGGGAACAGAGAAAAAGAAGTGAAGAAAGCAGAAAAAAGCAATGGGGAAGCAGGAAGAAATATGGTTTCGGAAAGTCTGACGCAGATTGAGATATTATAAATGTCGCCCCGTCACAGGGAAAGTGTGACAAAATCACGGAATTCCCGTTCAGCCAACCTCACCGCTGTCAGAGGTGAATTGCTGGAATATGTTATTTAGTACGTCGGAGAAGGGACCCGGGAAATTTTACTGTATACACACAATTATATCAGCAGTTGATGAAAGGTAAATTGTGTTTCATTAGAAGACTTTGGGGAGGTGACAGGCAAGATTCATCAAGTACAAACAGAAACTTCCATTAATATTTATTTAGAAACATAGAATCCCGACAGTGCATAAGGAGGGCATACGCCCATCGGATCTCAGCGGTCCCTCTAAAATGGCAAGGCACACTCCCTATGCTTTGTGTCTGGAACCCTATTTTCTTTCCAAAATGCTTTCCAATAATGCACACAATGGATTGCCCGAGGTTTCAGAGATTCTTGGTCCATAATTTACTGCTAGTGAGGTAAAATCTGGAGCACTGTGTACAGTTTTTCTCTCCTTACTTCAGATAGGACATCCTGGCACTGGAAGGTGTGCAGATGAGAGACACTCGGTGATTCCGGAATTAAGATGATTAGATTATGCGGATAGATTAATTACACTGGGACTGTACGCATTTGAATTCAGAACAATGAGGAGGGAACTTTACTGAAAAATATAAAATTATGAAGTGTATGGATAGGATAGAAGGAGAGAGGTGGTTTCCACTGACGGGTGAAACTACAACGAGGGAACAGCTCAAAGTAAGAGTGAGGCGATTTATAACTAAGTTAAGGAGAGACTTCTTCACCCACAGGGTTGTGAATCTGTGAAATTCCCTGCCCAGCGAAGCAGTTGAGCTTCCCTCGTTGAACGTGTTTAAGGCAAAGATAGATAAATTATCGAACAATAAAAGAATAAAAGGTTATGGTGAGCGGGTGGATAAGTGGAACCGTGTCCACAAAAGATCAGCCATGATCTTATTGAATGGTGGAGCAGGATCTAGGGGTCATGTGGACGACTCCTGCTCCTAGTTATTTTATTCTTTGCACATGACTTCTTTGAAGGGAGTGAGTAAAGGCGTATTACAACTAGCTTTGCTGAGGATAACTAGACAGGGGGAAAGGAACATGTAAATAATATACATACAGAGTACGAAACATTATATAATTGGTCAAATTATTTAGACAAAAAGGTGACAGGTGCGGCCGAATTCGGGAAGATTTCCACATATTCCTAGACTAATATAAATGCACAGTAACATATAAGTCGTGAGACACTGCAGAATACTGCAGTACGGAAGGACATGGGTGTGCTGACAGATAAAACAATTGATCTGGGACGCAAGTGCAGCAAGGAACAAGGACGAAATATTGAATTTCGATCTTTGCTGCTGGGATGGTGGATTATTAAGCAGCGAATTCAGGTTGGAAACGTGCATCACAGAGATGAAACTACAACTAATATACAGTGTACAGATTTACTGTGTTTATCTGAGGAGATGTGCAGTCCAATTAGAGACAATTCAAATCAGATTCACAATTTGACAGAAAAGAGAAATGGTATGTTATAAGGAAAGGGTGAAGAGGTTGACCATATACTCAATAGAGTGCAGAATATTCAAGAATAGTCAGAATGAATTAGTGGTTTGAGAGATGGTGCAGAAGAGAGGGGTTCAGATTTTTGCGACATTGGAACCGGTTCTGGGGGCGGTGGGACCATTACAAATCTGATGGTCTGTACCTGGGCAGGATTGGAACCAATGTCCTAGGGTGTGTTTTTGCTTGGACTGTTGGGGAGGTTTTAACTAATGTGGCAGGGGGGTGGGAACCAGATTAGGAAGTTAGAGGTCAGTAAAGAGCAGCAACTAAAGCCAGTAAGGTACTAGATAATAAACTCAATGTGACTTAGGGGAAGGGCAGACAGGAAATAGATGATAATCGCAAATGGACAGATGGTCTGAGGTGCATTTGTTTTAATGCAAGAAATGTAGCAGGTAAAGCAGATGAATTTAGAGATTGGGTAAGTACCTGGGAATATGATGTTATTTGTGTTACTGAGACTTGGTTGAGGGAAGGGCAAGACTGGCAACTAAATATTCATGGCTACAGATGCTTCAGGAGGGATAGAGAAGGAGGCAAAAGGGGTGCAGGAGTTGCATTACTGCCCACAGATGATATCTCAGCTGTGATTAAGGAGGGCACGATGGAGTTTTCGAGCACTGAGGCAATATGGGTAGATGTAAGAAATAGGAAGGGTGCAGTAACATTGTTGGATCGTTACTACAGGCCTCCCAAACGTGAGCGTGAAGTAGAGGTACAAATATGTGGACAGGTTATAGAAAACTGTAGGAGCAATAGGGTGGTCGTGATGGGAGATTTTAACTTCCCCGACATTGAATGGGACTCATATAGTGTTGTAGGCGTAGATGCAGCAGAATTTGTAATGAGCATCTAGGAGTTTTCTTTTTAGAACAGAGTGTAAATAGTCCAACTCGGGAAGGGGCCATACTGGACCTGGTATTGGGGAATGATCCGGGCCAGGTGGTTGAAGTTTCAGTCGGTGATTACTTTGGGAATATCAATCACAATTCCGTAAGTTTTAGAATACTCATGGACAATGACGAGAGTGGTCCTCAAGGAAGAATGCCAAATTGAGGAAAGGCCAAGTATAACACAAGTCGGCAGGAGCTAGGGAATGTGGATTGGGAGCAGCTGTTTAAGGGTAAATCCACATTGGAAATGTGGGAGTCTTTTAAGGAAATGTTGATTAAAGTGCAGGACAGACATGTCCCTGTGAAATCTGGGATATAAATGGCAAGATTATGGAACCATGGATGGCGGGTGCAATTGTGAGTCCAGCTGAGATGAAAAATGAAGCATACATAGTATCTAGGCGACTTAAAACTGATGAAGCTTTGGAGGAATATTGGGAAAGTAGGACAACTCTCAAGCGCCCAATAAAGAGGGCGAAAAGGGGTCTTGAAATATATTTGGCGAACATGGTTAAGGAAAATCCCAACGCCTTTTATTCGTATATAAGGAGAAAGGAGCTAACTAGAGAAAGGATTAGCCCACTCAAAGACAAAAGAGAGCATTAATGCGTGGACTCAGAGGAAATGGGTGAGTTCCTTAATGATTACTTTGCATCGGAATTTACCAAGTAGAGGGACATGACGAATGTTGAGGCCAAGGACGGATGTTTAAATACTCTAGGCAAGTCGGCAGAAGGAAAGGGGACGTTATGGGTATTCTAAAAGGCATCAAGGTGGACAGGTCCCCAGGTCCGGACGGGATATATCCCAAGTTACTGAGGGAAGCGAGGGACTAAATAGCTGCGGCCTTAACAGATATCTTTGCAGCATTCTTGAACACGGGAGAGGTCCCAGAGGAGTGGAGAATTGCTAATGTCGTCCATTTGTTTAAGAAGGGTAGCAGGGATAATCCAGGGAATTGTGTGCTTGACGTCAGTGGTAGTCAACATGTTGGAGAAGTTACTGAGGGATAGGATATCTTCATATTTAGAAGAAAATAGACTTATCAGTGATAGGCATCATGGTTTTATATAGGGAAGGTGATGTCTTATAAACCTAAAATAATTCTTTGAGGACGTGACGAAGTTAATTCATGAGGGAAGGGCTGTAGATGTCATATACATGGACTTCAATAAGGCGTTTGATAAAGTTTCACATGGCAGGTTGATGGAAAAAGTGAAGTCGTATGGGGTTCAATGTGTATTAGCCAGAAGGATAAAGAACTGGCTGGGCAACAGGAGACAGAGAGTTGTGGTGGAATGGAATGTCTCAAAATGGAGAAAGGTGACTACTGGTGTTCCACAGGGATCCGTGCTCGGTCCACTGTTTGTGATATACTGATACGATATTGAGGATGTTATAGGTCGTCTGATTAGCAAGTTTGCAGATGATACTAAGTTTGGTGGATTTGCAGATTGCGAGGAGGACGGTCAGAGAATAAAGCAAAATAGAGATTGATTGGAGAGTTGGCTAGATAAATGGCAGGTGGAGTTCAATCCAGGCAAATGGGAGGTGATGCATTTTGGACGATCTAATTAAAGAGCTGACTATACGGTCAATGGAAGAGTCCTGGGGAAAATTGATGCATAGAGAGATCTGGGAGTACCCTGAAGGTGGCAACACAGGTCGATAGAGTGGTCAGAAAGGCATACAGAATGCTTGCCTTCATTGAACGGGGTATTGAGTACAGGAGTCGGCAGGTCATGTTACAGTTGTGTATGACTTTGGTTCGGCCACATTTGGAAAACTGCGTACAGTTCTGGTCGCCACATTACCAGAAGGATGTGGATGCTTTAGAGAGGGTGCAGAGGAGGGCCAGCAGGATGGTGTCTGCTATGGATGGTGCCTGCTATGAAGAAAGGTTGAGTAGATTAGGATTCTTTTCGTTGGATAGACGGATGTTGAGGGGGGACCTGATTGAGATCTACAAAATTATGAGAGGTATAGAACATAGAACAGTACAGCACAGAACAGACCCTTCGGCCTTCGATGTTGTGCCGAGCAATGATCACCCTACTCAAACCCACGTATCCACCCTATACTCGTAACCCAACAAACCCCCCTTAACCTTACTTTTAGGACACTACGGGCAATTTAGCATGGCCAATCCACCTAACCCGCACATCTTTGGACTGTGGGAGGAAACCGGAGAACCCGGAGGAAACCCACGCACACACGGGGAGGACGTGCAGACTCCGCACAGACAGTGACCCAGCTGGGAACCGAACCTGGGACCCTGGAGCTGTGAAGCATTTATGCTATCCATCATGCTACCGTGCTGCCCCTAAGTATGGAAAGGTTGGATAGCAACAAGCGTTTTCCAAGAGTGCGGGTGTCAATTTGAAGGGATCACGATTTCAAGGGAGAAGGGGGAAAGTTTTAGGGAGATGTGCGTGGAAAGTGTTTTTACGCAGAGGGTGGTGTGTGCCTGGAACGCCTTGCCAGCGGAAGTGGTAGAGGCGAGCACGATAGCATCATTAAAGATGCATCAAGACATATTAATGAACGGGCGGGGAACAGATGGAAGTAGATCCTTGGAAAATAGGCGACAGGTTTAGATGAAGGATCTGGATCGGCGCAGTCTGAGAGGGCCGACGGTCCTGTTCCTGTGCTGTCGTTCTATTTTTTCTTTGTTTGTTTTTTTATCTATTAATTTTCGTGTTGGGATATTTCTTGCTTCATTACTTCATGGGATGGGCGAGTCTCAATCCAGACCCAAGAATTATTGCCCATCGCTAAATGCCCCTCTGAAGTTCTGATGAGCTGTTATCCTGAACTTCTGAAGTATGTTCGCCTGCAGTGCTGTTCAGAAGGGAGTTTCAGCATTTTCACCCAGCGATAGTGACGGAATTGTTAATTTTTTCGCAGACAGGATGGGGTGTGGTTCCAGGTGAAGGCGACCACTTTTTCCGCCTGTCTGTGTCATTCTCGGTGGTAGCTACTGTGGGTTTGACCGGTGCTGTCACAGGGTCATCTGTTGGGTTATTGAAGTTCACCTTGTAGATCGAACCTGCGGCTCACACTGTGTGTAGGGAATGGAGAGAAACACGCTGCACATGAGTTGACAGTAAAGCGGGCTGATTTTTTTAAACTAGGCTCTTGAGATTCTTGGGTGTTACTGCAACTGCACTCGTCCTGAAAAGTGGACACAATTCCAGCAGACAGCTGAATAATGCCTTTGATAACTGGTCGAGACACTTCAGATGGTCTGGTGGTTGACAATTTTGACAGTGGCCGGATGTTCTCCTTGTTAGCTATTTTTGACATGGCGTCACAGGGCATCTCCAGGGTATTTAAAGATGGAACGCAAATGCTGGTCTACCCAGCAACTCTCCCATCTAATAAACAGATGTTTTAATTAAATATAGATTCAGCTTTTGACCAATAAAGATGGAAGCATGGACGAATATTCTTTGCAATGCTCTTCCAAGATCTGTGGCGGCTCATTCTTTTGTTGGGTAATCTGACGATGTTAGATGCAATGGTATCTCAAAAGCCAGAACGGTAAATTGGAATACGGGTTCTTCTTCTTGTATATTTTCAATTGGGTATAATATGAGGAATGAAATGCAAACCGACGTGGAAAGGTCAAATGTTGCTGCAATTAATCCTAAATGACCATTTATTAACTTAAAATAAACGCAATAGGAAGGCTACATTACAAGATGTGGTTCCAGTCAATTTGAAAAATAGATACATACACAAACAGCACATCGACATATTTACACATATATATCATATGTTTGTATGTGTGTCGCCAGGTGGTGTCTCGTTGGTCTAGGAGTATGATTGTTGCATTGGCATTTCAGTCCAGCAGCATGCGAGAGATTCAAATCCTGGGTTCAGATCCCGGACGATCCCTTGACTGCCCTTTCCTGTTATAGGCGGCACAGTGGCACTGCTGCTTCACAGCGCCATGGTCCCTGGTTCGATTCCCGGCTTTGGTTGCTTTTTGGATACAGGTCTCTCCGTATCTGCGTGGGTTTCCTCCGTGTGCTCTGGTTTCCTCCCACAAGTCCCGAAAGACGTACTGTTGGTGCAGCAATGGGCACGGTTAACTGTCGTGAACCTGATGTCGACCTTAAACAAAGCTTAACATCTTGATCCAATTTTGCGCAGTTTATGGTGGAACGGTAATCACACTCGGCTTCCAAACCAGTGGCCCACGGTGATAAACTGGGGATGTGATTTCAAAATCCGCCACAACACCTGACCGAAATTCAAATCAATTCAGGAAATTTGGAAATAAATGCTAATCCCATTGATACTAGCCCTGAGACTATTACAGATTTTCAGAGCGAGCCGTCACGTTCAGTCGTGCCGTTAGAGAAATAAATGAGTCTTCCTTACCTTGCCCAGTTTACACGTGACTGCAGACATACGACAGTGTATTTGACTCCAAATTTTTCTCTGAAATGGTCCAGTAATTCAGAGCAATTATGGATCACAGCAAAGGACGGCCAAATATAGATGAAAATGTATGGAGAAATTATATCAACGGCATGGTTGTCATACGATTCCAAATCCATGTAGGTATGAAGGAGCAACAGTTGTGTCTAATCTGGAACACAGGATTCCTTGTGCGCGCTGGTTATCGGGCCGCCCCCATGAGATTTATGGCGGAGAGATGTTTAATGGGAAATCCATAACATCATAGATCGTTAGATATTGCAGCAGAATTAGGCCATTCGGCCCTCTACTCTTATTCGCCATTCGGTCTTGGCTGATACATGTCTCATCCACATTGTCCTACCTTCTCAAAATGATCCCCGGTCCTCTTATTAACAGATAATATATCTATTTCTGTACTAAAGACACGCAGTGACTTAGCCTTCAAAGCCTTCGGCGGCAATAAGTTACATAGATGCACCATCCACGGGCTAAAGAAATTCCACCTCGTCTAAATTTTAAAGGAGAGTCTCTTCAGTCTGAGTCTGGACACGTGGGTTACAGTCTCTTGTGCAAGTAGAAACATATACTCCATATCCACTGTCTCTAGACCTCTGAGTAAGCTGGAAGTTTCGATGAAAAACTCATCCTTCTAAACCCCTTCGAGTACCAACCCAGAATTCTGAACCTTTGCTCATTTGATAAGCTCTTAATTACAGTGATCATTCTTGTAAACCTCCTCTGGAACCTATCCAAGACCAGAACATCCATTCTTAGACAAGGAACACAAAGTTGCTCACAATGTTCCAAATCCGATCTAACCAATGGCTTATCGGGTTTCAGCAGTACTTGTTGAGTACAATGTTCTTGCATTCTAGCCCTCTCAACATAAATGCTAACATTGTATTTACCTTCCATACTGCAAACTGAACGCGCAAGTTTAGCTTAAGTAAATCCTCAACTTGCCCTATCTCTCCTTTTGTTCTGATTTTCCATGCCTGTCCCCGTTTAGAAATTGGTCTTTGTGTCAACTATTTCTGACAGTCAATAGCTAGATAGGATGGATGCGGGCAGGTTGTTTCCACTGGCGGGTGAAAGCAGAACTAGGGGACATAGCCACAAAATAAGGGAAGTAGATTTAGGACTGAGTTTAGGAGGAACTTCTTTACCCAAAGGGTTGTGAATCTATGGAATTCCTTGCCCAGTGAAGCAGTTGAGGCTCCTTCATTAAATGTTTTTACGGTAAAGATAGATAGTTTTTTGAACAATAAAGGGATTAAGGGTTATTGTGTTCGGCCGGAAAGTGGAGCTCAGTCCACAATAGATCAGCCATGAGCTCATTGAATGGCGGAGCAGGCTCGAGGGGCCAGATTGCATACTCCTGCTCCTAGTTCTTATGTTATTATATTCACAGTTTTCCACATTGTATCCATCTGTCACTTGTTTGCCCACAGTCATAGCCTGGCGAAGTCTTTCTGCAACCTCTCCACTTCCGAAGCACTACCTGTACATCTACACATCTTTGTACTAATAGGATACTTTTGTAAAACTTTTGTCTGTTCTGTGTTTTCTGTTTAATTTTCGTCCTGCTGTCTGCTTTATTCTACAGGCATGTTTATAGCTGCTGCCACACACTGAGATTTCCGCTTAAAGACTGAACATTGTACACATTGTGACATCCATGTTCGAATGAACTTGCCCAGGTCATCCCGTGAGGGTTCTCTGGGAGGCCCAGTGATGTCCGCTTGATAGACTGAGCAAGCAGCCAGCCGTCGAATCTGAAATTCTGAACTACATCGTGTTGTTGCTTGCATTGGTGGAGCCATTCAGCATCTTCTGGAAGAAAGTCACGTTGTCCGTAGAGCATCATTTTGTCCTCGGTTCTGTGCAGAGATTCCACCATGACACACTCTCTCTCTCTCTGCTGCTCTCTCTGACAAGCGATTTATAACGATGCCAGTCAGAAATATGAAGACACACCTTTTGAAAAGGCACATACAGCAATCAAATCTGTAAAAAGATATTATTGAGTGCTAGAGTGAAAACAACATTTTCCTCAGGTCCACACCTCTTCAAACGTCCATCTGAATGGATGGGAACAGCCAAAACTGAGAAGAGTGTCCTGAATTTAGCTGGATATGCTGCGTGGAAATAAATCAGAGAAAGGATAAAATCTGATTCAACAGGTATTTCGTACAGGGCGCGAAACAGCTGGCTTTTAAAGCAGGCCAGAAGCGCGGGTTCAATTCCCACACCAGCAACGCCTCCCCTCACCGCCCAAATAGGCGCCGGAATTATGGCGATAAGGGGCTTTTCACCAAAACTTCATTGAAGCCTACTTGTCACAATAAGTTATTATTATAACGCACTAGTAATTTCAGAGGGAGACGGGAGCTCCATCTGAAGGTAATAGGTTAGAATTGCACCGACCTGGATCTCTTCAGAAAAGCTCCATCGGGTGGTGACGGACAGAACTGCACAGACTTGACCCTTGTGTCTTAATCCATTGTTCAGAGGGTCGCACTGCGACAACACTGACCCCACAAAAGCCACAACCGCAGCAACAACGATTCACTTCGAAACCATTTCCTTCCATGATCATTATGTTAATTTCTACCCTTCATCTTCAAAGTTTGCCAGACTGATTTCTTCGATGACCGGAGAGACGTATGGGGAGATATTGAAACGGTTGGGATAGCATTCGCTGGAGTTGAGAAGATTAAGAGGGTATCTCACAGAAACCTAGAATTTGTTCAATAAGACGAGACATGGCAGATGGAGGAAGGGTGCCCCTGGTGGCAACATATTTCATTCAAAATTAGGACGAGAGATGGAATAGGCGTGGACTTTATAGTTAAATGAAGAAATGTACGATCTGATGTGTTGTGGGAAAAGGAGTGTTCGGGTGTCTAATAAAATGCATTTTATTTATGTTCAAATGTTCTCCGCGAACAGAGAAACCCAGGAGGACATATGCCCAGATCATTGATGACGGCAGGATTCATTAAGGAGACTAAATGTAAAGAATACTGGATTTGTTTATGAGCCAAACAATCTGTCAAGTAAACAGAAATCGTTACTGGACAACTTGGATTCCAGCGGGAATGTTTACGCGTTGCTGAATTTCGAACTTCGGAGGTACTGCAAACGTAAATGACGTACAAATGGTCATTTAGTTGGGGGGGGGGGGAGTGGTGGTGGCGAAAGGGAAAAATGACGTATTTCACTTATCCCTATAGGCCATAACGTTGCGCTTATTCAACGTGAAGCGTACGGTGTTCCGGGCACAAATGCAAAAGTCAGAACAATGGAAATTGAGTGCAATACAAACACTTGCTATTGTACCAATTTGTTCGAATCCATCGAATCCCTGAAGGGCAAAAGGAGGGCTTTAGGCCAATAGAGTCTGAACACAATATCCGAAAGAGCACGCGGCATAGATCCAGTGCCTTGCTCTACCCCCGGAATCATGGACACAAAGGGCAATTTTAGCATTGCGCACCACCTAACCTGCGCACCATTGAACTGTGGCATGAAACGGGAGCACACGGAAGAAACCCACGCAGGCACAAAAAGAAGTGAAAACTCCACACAGTAACCCAGAGTCAGAATTTAACCCGGGTCTCTCGCGCTCCGAGGCACCAGTGCTAACCACTGTGCCGTCGTATGCCTCTTTGAATGAACCTCGTGTGATTCTGAGCAGTTGGCACTTGTTCGTGTGACTGCGTTTTTTTTCAACCGGGTGCTCCTGTTTCTACCCACATCCAAAGATGTGCTGGTGGGTGGACTGGCAGTGACAATTGATAGCAATTTAGTATCCTGTCTGGCTGCATCACAGCCTGGTATAGCAACTGGTCGACAGAAGGCCATAAGATACTACAGCGAGTCGTGAAAACAGCCCAATCCATCATACAAACCTGCCTCCCATCCCACGACTCTGTCTACACCTTCCGCTGCCTTGGGAAAGCGGTCACGATAATACAGCACCCTTCCGACGGGTTAGTGACTCTTTGAACCTCTCCCATCGGGAAGAACATACAAAATTCTGAGATCACGCTCAAACATATTCAAATACAGCTTCTTCCCCGCTGTGACCGGACTCCTGAATGGCCCTCTTACGGACTGTACTGGTCAATGTATACTTCTTCTGCACTGCTGAAGCATGATACTCCGTATCCTTCATCCAGAGCCGAACTCCTTGTTTGTCCAGTGCGCATTTACTGTATGCCCTTTCTTTTTTCATGTATGGAGCGATTTACGTGGACTGCACGCAGAACAAAATGTTTCAGTGTACTTCGGTACACATTACAATAAATCTAAATCTAATCTAATCATGGATGTGAAGGTTACACGAACTGGCTATGCTAAATTGCCCCTTAGTGTTCAAATTTGTGCAGGTTAGATAGATTGCTCTTTGTAAAATTGTCCCTTGCTTTCCAGAGCTGTGAAGGTTGGTGGATTAGCCACACATAAATTGCCCTCCAGTATCCAAAGTTTTGCAGGTTGGGGGATTAGCCATGCTAACAGTGTCCTTTACAGTCCAAAAATGTGCAGATTACTTCGATTGACTGTGCTAAATAATCTCTTAATATCCCAATATGTGCAAATTAGGTGGATTATCCAGGCTAAATTGTCCCTCAAGTATCCAAACATGTGATGGTTAGTTGGATTAGCCATGCTAAAATTGTCCCTGACAGTCAAAGGAAGTACAGATTACGTGATTGACTGTGCTAAATTATCCGTTAATGTCCAAATATGTGTAAATTAGGTAGATTATCCAAACTAAATTGCCCCTCTAGTGTCCAAATATGTACAGGTTAGGTGGATTGGTCATGCTAAAATTGTCCCTTCCAGTCCAAAGTTGTGCATATTAAAACGATTAACTGTGCTAGATTATTCCTCACTTTCCAAATATGTGCAGATTAGGTGGATCGGCCATGCTATTTTGACCCTTAGTGCCCAAACATTTGCAGATTAAGTGGATTGGCCACGCTAACTTGCCATTTATTATCTGAATGTGTGTGGCTCAGGTGTGGTTGCGGGAATACGGTAGTGTAGATTCGATGCACTGCTGTAATTCTATAGTTCTATGTGTCTATATAATGCTGTCGCTATTTTGGTATCAGGGACAGCCTTTGATGAAATTGACGATATTCTCGAGCAAATATTTGTCGTGACCATATGTTTTCTCATTCAGTGCAAAGTGCTCATCCGGCGATGAATCAAGCTCTGCAATAATTATCAGAGGCGTCTGTCTCTTAATAAATCGGTTACGTTCAAAGAGGCAGATTGGAATTTAAACTGATTGGGACTGAACGACCACTGTCGTTCTGAACTACCCTTTTATGGGTAGTTCCATGGTATACAGAACTATTCCTAATACTGTTCGGTTTGTGTTAAGAGGGGTGATGAGGGAAGGCACCTGGGTGTCGAGAAGATGCTCTGCAAGTGGTGTTCCTTGCCAATTTGAACTTCTCAGCAATGTTTTTTATTCTGCACAATCAGAGGCAGGCGTGCATGCACTAAATACAAAAATATCAATGTGTTGTTAACGTAATGGGGATAAATCCATATCAAGCAATATTGCCCAAAGGGATCGCAGTGTTCGTCTTGATAGAAATATGAATATTGGAGCATGCAAATTGGGAAACAAAATTCGTTACTTTCGCACCTCTCCACTCCTCCGCCAATGAGGAAGGCCTCCACTCCATATTCCAGCGGCTGAATGGCCTCTGATAAAGGAATCAAATCACCTCATCTCTGTCTTAAATGAGAAGCCCTCATTTTAAAAACGGTATGACCTTGTTATGGGCTCTTCCACATGGGGTGAAATCTTTTCAGCATACACTCTGCCAATCCCGTCAGGCTGCACTCGAATACATTGTAGTCACAGTACCAACAACGAAGAAGTTGAAATGAATAAATCTTCTTAATAGACTGACTGGTTTGTTAAGCCTATCAGGTGCCGGTATTAGTAGTTATTGTGCAGGCTTAGAATTTCCAGTGGCTGTCACTCCTTTAGCACTGTATGCTTTGCTGGAATTTGAGAGTTGCGGAATGGATCGCCCATGCACTGCAGTGTCAACTTGCGAGGCACAGTGTGTACCTAACAATTATAGAGATGCGCAACGGCTAACACGTGCAGCATTAAAATTAAACACAGCAAAAGTAAAACAGACAGACAGATATTGATTGAAAGCAACCCTGACGTCCAGAAACCAAGACTGGTCGACATTGACCGATTCCCATAATCACCAACAGTATGGAGGCGGTCAGAACCGGAAATTATCGATGCCTATGCATTGCTTATCTAGTTCAGGTGTACGTTCTCAGCCTAGATCCCTTCAGTTTCTCTCAGTACAGGTGCAGTATGTGTTCATTATTTGCAGCATGTTTTTAACATTTCTCATTGTCAGCATTCGTGATGTTTTGATTGAAACTCTCTGCAATCTGCGCGCTCAAGTCATTGATTGTAAGGGCAATTGGGATTGTGCAACAAATGCTGCTCTTACTAGAAACACTCAGCTACCAGTAAACAAAAAAAAACATTTGTCACCAAAGATATTCCTCCTTTAACTGTACTTGAATAAATATAACACCACACAACTCACGGCAGCACGGTAGCATTGTGGATAGCACAATCGCTTCACAGCTCCAGGGTTCCAGCTTCGATTCCGGCTTTGTTCACTGTCTGTGCGGAGTCTGCACATTCTCCCCGTGTGTGCGTGGGTTTCCTCCGGGTGCTCCGGTTTCCTCCCACAGTCCAAAGATGTGCAGGTTAGGTGGATTGGCCATGATAAATTGACCTTAGTGTACAAAATTGCCCGAAGTGTTGGGTGGGGTTACAGGGTTATGGGGATAGGGTGGAGGTGTTAACCTTGGGTAGAGTGCTCTTTCCAGGAGCCGGTGCAGACTCGATGGGCCGAATGGCCTTCTTCTGCACTGTAAATTATATATAACTCCCTTACCAGCCTTGACCTCTATGAGTCCTTTGGTCCATTACATCGCCGACACAGTGGCTCGCATATCTCCCTCACAGCGCCAGGGGAGACGTTCAATTCCTGGGTTGACTGCGTGAAGTTGTCCCTTTCTATCCCTGTCTGTATGGATTTTCTTCCCGTGGTCCGGTTTCCTCCCAGAGTTCCAAAGATGTGCAGTTTAGGAGAACTGGCTATTCTAAATTTCCCCTCAGTTTTGGTGGAATTCTGGGGTAACAGAGAGCGGTTTGGAATTGAGCCTGTGTGGAGTGCTCTTTGAGAAGATTTGTGTCGACTCGTTGGGCCGAATGGCCTCCTCCTGTACTGTAGAGATTACATGAATTTAGACATTTTGTCCACCTCCACGAAGTGCGTGCCAGCTATCAACCCCACTGCCCCATGCGGGCACCATTATATTTCGACATTTTCCAGTTCTCGTGCTTGGACTGAGAGTCATCGAGACCCGAGACGTCAGCTCTTTCTCACTCCACTATTGTCAGACCTGCTGAGATTGTCCAGTGATTTATGTTCCTTTTCACAGGCTAAGGACGCCCTAAGATGTAAACAAACCACCTCCATCACTATGTTTAATGGTGTTCCCCTTACCTTTTTAACTGTGCCCCTCATTCGTCATTCCTCCTGGAAGATAATTATCCTTTGATGACTCACAGGATAAAGTCCGCATGGGATCTTAAAGTTCGTTAAAGATCAATTCTCATTTTTGTGAACTCTAATGAATCCAGCCCGAATATTTCCCTGTGTAACAACGTTTCATCCCGGAAGGAAGTACAGTCGACGTTCTGTAAAATATTTTAAATGATACAACTAGAAAAAACTAATATATTTGAGGTTATGCTTCTAGTTATTCGCTGTAAGATTGAAGTTTCAGTTAAACAGTTTGAACCCAACATCAAGGGTTGAACTTGCCATGCTGACACCGGAGGCATCATTATCACTTCTACAGTCATAAGTTTGTTGGAAACGTTGAGGAGATATTCAAATGTCGTCATGCATTAAAGCAAAAACTAGCGCCATGAATATTTGGCTGATGCACTTAACACAATTACAAGCACGCAATATTTTATGTTTACCATCTATTTTCAGTTTCTGATTGGAACGTAATTATGAAAGCCAACCCGAGTGCAGTGCTGTCTGGTGAAAATATAGTTTTACGGTGCTTGGATCAAGGCTCTACACCCCGTGGATACAGTACATACCTATTATATCGAGATGGAGAGAAAATAAAGCAAGGGAACCGATATCTGTACACCATGAAGAAAGTGAAAGGTGGACAAGAGGGAAAATATCATTGTACACTGTCAATAGTCAAGGGAATGTCCGTCTCACCACAAATAACCATCACCATATCAGATTGGTTACGAGATTTGTTATTCTTTAGTTCATAGTTGTTGTTCCCTGAATCGCTTGACGGTGGACGAGGTTCCAAGAAAACCAGATTGCCACAAAACGCCTGATGCCGTTCTAAAGTGTTTCCGATCATCGTTTGTGTGAAATCAATTCGTGTGAAAACATAGTGAAGGCTAATGTGTGGTGAACGATTTTGTTTTGGAGTGGAGGGTGGTGTGGGGATTTGAGAGGCTCTTCTATTTCTTTTTGCTACTGCTGAACATTAGGAAATTGCGAGCGAAGGGATACATTTTCTCTTTGATCTGAATTACTATCGTCAAAGCATCCGAACACTTATGGGATACATTGGCTGCATTAGGGGCGGCATGAGGCACAATGGCTGGCATTGCTGCCTCAAAGCGCCAGGGACCCAGGTTCGACACTGTGTGGAGTTTTCACATTCACTCCGTGTATACGTTGGTTTCCTCCGTGTGCTCCAGCATCCTCCTTTAGTCGAAAGGTGTGCAGGACAGGTGAATTGGCCACGCTTAATTACACATATATGTGCAAAGGTTGAGTGAGAGATAGGGCGGAGATTAGGCCTATGTAGGATGGTCTTATAAATGGTCGGTGCAGTTAAAGAGGCAGAATGGCCTCGTTCTGCACTGTAGGGTTTTTGTGGTTCTTTACTTCTATTTTCTTCCACCTTTTTTTCACAACATTCGTATATCAGAACCTCTTGGCACAGATGTTCCAGTTGATAGGTAACCAGAGTCAAAACTTTGAAAACACCATGTGCTTTGAGACGTTCGAAATTGACGTTCGGAGAATGTCTCTGACTCGGCGTTAGGGCCTGCAATTTTCGGAACTATCGACGATCTTTACACATAACCCCTGTAGTACAGAATCTGGCCATTGGGCCCATAGAGCCTACACGTATTTTCTGGCATAAAGCACGAACGAGGCGGATCCACCAGCCCGATCACCATAGCCTCAAATAACTGCGCATTTTTGACATTAAGGGGCAATTCTAGCATGGCCAAAAATCAAAACGTGAACATATTTGGTCACATCGGTCAATTTAGCGTGGCCAATCCGCCTCACCTGCACATCTTTGCAGTCTGGTAGGAAAGCGGAACACTTAGAAGATACACACAGGTTGAAAGTGCAAACTCCACACAATGGGAGGCAGCAGGGTAGCATTGGGGCAGCAGGGTAGCATGGTGGTTAGCATAAATGCTTCACAGCTCCAGGGTCCCAGGTTCGATTCTCGGCTGGGTCACTGTCTGTGTGGAGTCTGCACGTCCTCCCCCTGTGTGCGTGGGTTTCCTCCGGGTGCTCCGGTTTCCTCCCACAGTCCAAAGATGTGCGGGTTAGGTGGATTGGCCATGCTAAATTGCCTGTAGTGTCCTAATAAAAGTAAGGTTGGGGGGGGGGGGGTTGTTGGGTTACAGGTATAGGGTGGATACGTGGGTTTGAGTAGGGTGATCATGGCTCGGCACAACATTGAGGGCCGAAGGGCCTGTTCTGTGCTGTACTGTTCTATGTTCTATGTTCTATAATCTAAGACCGGAATTGAACCAGGCCAATGACTGTCCCACCGAGTCACCGATATTTCAATCCATTGAATCCATACAATATCTACACTGCAGACGGAGGTCATTCGGCCCATCAGATCTGCACTCGACCCTCCGAGACAGCACCTTACCTCAGTCCAATCCTCCTCCCTATAGCGATAATCCCACCTCACTTACACATCGTTGAATACAAAGAGGCAATTTTGCTTGGCCAATACACCTAACCTCCACAATTTATCCTGGTACTGTGCTAGGTGACTATACTAGTGACCACTAATCAATAACATTGATGTGGCTGCTAATACTTTGTTCATACACGCTAACTGGAAGAACTGGAGAACACCACCCAAAGCCACTCGACCACCTGTCACGCGCCAACCAGCTCGTGCTCCATCGGGAGAAGCTGGTTGAAGGAAATCGCTCAGGCGAGGAAGGATTGCAGTAGCAATATTTCAAGTGTGGACGTTTCATTGTTATACACTGAGTGCAAAACCAACTGGTGGCATGTGTTCCTCATGTGAAAGATGTGGAACGAACTCCCTCTCTCGCCTTCCGACGTGGTGCGTTCTACAGCACAAAATGTCGCTAACGTTTGAATGATGCTGGATGTGAGAAATGTTCCAGAGGCTTCGATTTCACTTGTCCACTCGTTCGGCTCCCCGTGGAAACCTGAATGGATGTGTTGCTGTGGGTTCCAGGTGGTACGTTGATTACTGGGATGGCAGTGGAGTAATCGCACTATCACCGGGATAGTAATCGAGGTACCCGACAAGCAAGGACTGGAGACCTTGGATCGAATCCCAGCTCGGCAATTCGTGAAATTTGGATTTTAAAATATATATGCAATTAGAGGTCCAACGAAGATCATGAATCAATTATCGACATTCCTAAAAACTCATCTGCTTCACTGATAATATATAAGGAAATAAATGTGGCATCGGTACCTGGCCTATATGTGAATTCAGACCACAGACATGTAATAGACCCTCAAATGCCCTCAGAAATATAGGACATTTAGGGATGGGCAATAAACGCTGACCCAGTAAGTGACGCTCCAGCTGTAAAAAGAAAATGAATGAATAAACATTTTCTCAGGCTTCAGAAACATTTCTTATTTTTGCCCAGCCACGCTGCACAATCTCTCGGTCGCACGTCGACCCAATTTCCCTGTTCGCTTCCCATAATCGGATTTATCACAATGCCAACGCAAGTCGGACTAATGAAACAGACATGTATGTGTTTCCCACTAGTTGTGTTTCCATGACGGACATACATTTGGGGATATGAGTTTTCATTCTGATAATAGTACAGGGTCACTGGTTCGACCCTTCCGCATCTAATACATTTGGAATGCAAAGTTACTTTCAGTCATGAAATGAAAGTCGTCAACGTCCCAGCGGACATTGAGGGGGAGAGCTGATGGTGGTGATTTAACCTTACGGACACCATAGTGGGGGTTGGTGGGGGGAGCGAAGGTGGGGAGGTTGTGGATGAGATGGCGAGACCTTTATGGATATCCTCAGCCGGTGTGGTAATTGAACTCGTGCTGTTGGTCTCACTCTGCATTACGAGAAACCAATCAGGAAAACTGAGGTGAACAATCTTTGTCAACTTAATGTCATTTCGTTCCAGGAAGAAAAACGATTTATAATTCATCTTGGACTGAGCCCTCCAAAATAGATATTAAAAAGACATGCCCACTCTATCGGGAACATGCCTACCATATTCATAAATTGATGTGGACAAGGTGAACATCAAGAACAATTAATTTGTGTGGTTCCTTTGTCGGAGGGAGTCTTTTTTAAAAAAAAATTCTACTGCCTCAAGTAGCCTTACATTAGCACTGCAATGAAGTGACTGTGAAACGCCCCGAGTCGCCAAACTCAGGTACACAGAGGGAGATTTCAGAATATCCAATTCACCTAACAGCATGTCTTTGGCCTGTGGTAGGAAGCCTGACCACTCGGAGGAAACCCACTCAGATACGGGGAGAACGTGCAGACTCAACACAGAGAGTGACTCAAGCAGGGAATCGAACCCGGGACCCCGGCGCTATGAGGCAACTGTGCTAACAGCTGTGCTACTGTGCATCTCATATAAATGGCTTGACATTGTCATTGTCACAAAAGCACGGGTTTGGATAACAGAATTTCAATTGGTGACAATGGATATTATTGTTAAATATATAGACAAAATATTACAAAAAAATGCAAAACTGAAAAAACGTTTTGCAATCATTGGGACTCCATTATTGATATAATAATCTGGTAATTCTGCTCCCAACAGTAGATACCCCTGTGACGTTACAGGTCAACCCTCAATTCGCTGTGGAAGTTGTATCTTGTCTGTCGTTATATATATGAACATCGGCATCAATCATACTTCAAAACTGACTTCTACAAGGACAACGCAATCATCCATTCATCGAGCCGTAGCAGAAGAATTATTATCATTAAACATGTTGAATGAGAAGACTCGGGATGATATAATTGCACAGTTGAAAATTTCATCTCAAGAGAAGTGCGTGTTGAAGAACATAAGAACATAAGAAGAACTAGGAGCAGGAGTAGGCCATCTGGCCCCTCGAGCCTGCTCCACCATTCAATGAGGTAATGGCTGATCTTTTGTGGACTCAGCTCCACTTTCTAGCCCGAACACCACAACCCTTAATCCCTTTATTCTTCAAAAAACTATCTATCTTTAACTTAAAAATATTCAATGAAGGAGCCTCTACTGCTTCACTGGACTAAGAATTCCGTAGATTCACAACCCTTGGGGTGAAGAAGGTCCTCCTAAGCTCAGTCCTAAATATACTTCCTCTTATTTTGAGGCTGTGCCCCCTAGTTCTGCTTTCACCCGCCAGTGGAAGCAACCTGCCCGCATCTACCCTATCGATTCCCTTGAAGTTGCAGGTACGTAACGAGTCTTTCAATTAGAAGCATATTTCTGTAACGTTCAGCCTCTTCACAAAATGGAACTCGCAGAATTATGATTAACGGAGTTATTCTTTTGATAGTACACTTTCGTTTTTTGAAAATTTTGCTTCTTGAACTGAAATGATATCAGAGAGATTCCAATTTCCAACGACGCCATTTGGCACATCATGTTTGCTCAATTTCAACATATGTGCATCATGAGACCTTGGCAATCACCCGCCCTTTGCCCGTGAACATCGATTCTGCATCAATAAGAAGGACTGAGGAATTGACTGGCTCCGTTGAACCTGCCCCCATCATACGTCCAGGCACATAATTCCAGACCCAAATCCCTCGCCGTGTACAATGGGTAACTGTTCTGGCAGGGCACTTCACTAAAGTGACAAGTCTATCGCCTTGGACATGGGATCCCCTCACCTTGCGAGTACTTTGCAATGCATTCCATTGGTTTTGCAAATCTATATATATTCTTCGTTATGAGTTTCACGGATAAATGTAATTAATGCCGGGGGGGGGGGGGTATTACCATCATGTGTCAAAGGTATATGGCCAATCCTGCTAAACCGCACATCTGTGGACTGTGGAAGGAAACCGGAGCAACCGGAGGAGAAGACTAAACATAATACGGACAGTCACCTCGGTCAGATTTGAATCAGGGCCTCTAGCGCGGTGAGACAGCAATGCTAAACACTGTGAAAAACCAAATCGACCAATAGTTTTCCAGATAACTTGTGTTCTTTTCTGCAGAGCTTTTCGCCACGCCGGCATTGACGATGGACACGGAAACAGAAGTAAATGAGGGGCAGACAGTAGCACTTGTCTGCTCAGTTCCAGCAACCAGGGCCAATATTCAGCTCGAATACATATTTTCTAAGTATGGCGAGGCAGTGCCTTTTAATTTTCATAATAAAATGAAGCCCATTGAAGGAGCTGTGTTGAGCGACTCGGGGACGTACCTGTGTGAAGCTAATACCGTGAATCACAATGTGATAAAGAACATAGAACATAGAACAGTACAGCACAGAACAGGCCCTTCGGCCCTCGATGTTGTGCCGAGCAATGATCACCCTACTTAAACCCACGTAACCTGTATACCCGTAACCCAACAATCCCCCCATTAACCTTACACTACGGGCAATTTAGCATGGCCAATCCACCTAACCCGCACATCTTTGGACTGTGGGGGGAAACCGGAGCACCCGGAGGAAACCCACGCACACACGGGGAGGACGTGCAGACTCCACACAGACTCCACACAGAGAAGCAACGATGTTTCTCTCACAGTAAAAGGTAAGCAGCTTTGATCCTTGTGCTTTTCCATTTGAACAGCCCATCAGGAGATGACGATTAAATGTGCTTTTTGTTGGAATCCAGTCTCAAAATTATTTGAACATAGAACATAGAACACTACAGCGCAGTATGGGCCCTTCGGCCCTCGATGTTGCGCCGACCTGTGAAACCATCTGAAGCCTATCTGACCTACACTATTCCATCCAGAGTGGATGGTAAGGGAGGTGGTGTGGCTCTGTTATTTAAGGATGACATCCGGGCAATAGTAAGGGATGACATCGGTGCTATGGAGAATAAGGTTGAAACAATTTGAGTGGAAATCAGGAATAGTAAGATCAAAAAGTCACTGATAGGAGTAGTCTATAGGGCACCAAATAGTAACATATTGGTGGGGCAGGCAATAAACAAAGAAATAACTGATTCATGTAGAAATGGTACAGCAGTTATCATGGGGGATATTATTCTACATGTCGTATGGTTTGACCAGGTCGGTCAACGTAGCCTTGAGGAGTTTATAGAATGTATCCACGATAGTTTCCTAGAACAATATCTAATGGAACCTACAAGGGAACAAGCGGTCCTAGATCTCGTCCTTTGTAATGAGACAGGATTGATTAATTATCTCACAGTTAGGGATCTTCTCGGAAGGAGCGATCATAAGATGGTGTTATTTAAAATACAGATGGAGGGTGAGAAGATAAAATCAAACACTAGTGTTTTGTACGTAAACGAATGAGATTACAATGAGATGAGAGAAGAGACTCTCTTAAGGTAGACTGGGAGCAAAGAATTTATGGTGAAACAGTTTAGGAATAGTGGAGAACCTTGCAAGCAATTTTCCACAGTGCTCAGCAAAGGTTTATACCAACAAATGTAAGGACTGTAGAAAGAGGGAAAATCGACTGCGGATATCTAAGGAAATAAGGTAGAGTATCAAATTGAAGGAATAAGCACACAAAGTGGCAAAGATTACTGGGAGACTCGAGGACTCGGAAATCTTTAGGGGGCAATAGAAAACTACTAAAAAGCTATAAAGAAGAGTAAGATAGATTATGAGAGTAAACTTGCTCAGAATATAAAAGCAGATAATAAAAGTTTATATAAATATATCAAACAAAAAAGAGTGGCTCAGTTAAATATTGGTCCTTTTGAGGATGAGAAGGAAGTTTTATTAATGACAGATGAGGAAATGGCTGAGGAACTTAACAGTTTTTTTGTGTCGTTCTTCGCAGTGGAAGACAAAAATAACACGCCAGTGACTGATAGAAATGAGATTCTGCCAGCTGAGGACCTTGAGATGATTGTTATCACCGAGGAGGTAGTAATGGGCAAGCTAATGGGGCTAAAGGTAGACAAGTCCCCTGGCCCTGATGGAATGCATTCCAGAGTGCCAAAAGAGATGGCTTGGGAAATTGCAAACCCATTAGTGATAATTTACCAACATTCACTGGACTCTGGGGTTGTCTCGGCGGATTGGAAATTAGCAAACGTGTCACCACTGTTTAGAAAAGGAGGTAGGCAAAAAGCGGGTAATTATAGGCCAGTGACCTTAACTTCGACAGTAGGTAAGATGCTGGAATCTATCATCAAAGAAGCAATAGCGAGGCATCTGGATGGAAATTGTCCCATTGGGCAGACACAGCATGGGCTTGTAAAGGGCAAGTCGTGCCGCAATAATTTAGTATATTTTGTTTGATGACATTACCCGAGCGGTAGATGACGGAGGGACAATGCAAGTGGTATATCTGGATTTCCAGAAAGTGTTTGACAAGTTGCCACACAAAAGGTTGCTGCATCAGATAAAGATGCGTGGCATAAGGGTAAAGTAGTAGCATGTACAGATGATTGGCTAATTAATGGAAAGCAAAGAGTGCGTATTAATGAGTGATTCTCTGGTTGGCAATCAGTATCTAGTCGTGTCCCTCAGGGATCAGTGTTGGGCACACAATTGTTCACAATTTACATAGATGATTTGGAGTTGGGGACCAAGGGCAATGTGTCCAAGTTTGCAGACGACATTAAGATGAGTGGTAAAGCAAAAAGTGAAGAGGATACTGGAAGTCTGCCGAGGGGCTTGTATAGGTTAAGTGAATTCTTTAGGGTCTGGCAGCTGGAATTCAATGTTGCCAAATGTGAGGTTACCCATTTTGGTAGGAATGACAGCAAAAGGGATCATTATTTAAACGATAAAATATTAAATCATGCTGCTGTAATGAGAGACCTGGATGTGCTCATGCATGAGTCGCAAAATGTTGGTGATTAAGAATACGAATGGAATTTTGACCTTTATTGCTGGAGGGATGATGTTTACTACTAGGGAGGTTCTACGGCAACAGCATAAGTTGTTGGTGAGGCGACAACTGAAGTATTGCGTTCAGTTTTGGTCTCCATACCTGAGGAAGGCAGTACTGGCGCTGGACGGTGTGCAGAGAAGATTCACAAGGTTAGTCCCAGAGCTGAAGTGGTTTGATTACGAGGAGAGGTTGAGTAAACTGGGACTGTACTCGTTGGAATTTTGAAGGAGGAGGACGCATTTTATAGAAACATATAAAAATGTGAAGGGAATAGATAGGATAGATGCGGGCAGATTGTTTCCACTGGCGGGTGAAAGCAGAACTAGGGGGACAACCATAAAATGAGGGTAAGAAGATATAGGACTGAGTTTTGTAGGAACCTCTTCACCCAAAGGGTTATCAATCTATGGAAATCCTTGCCCAGTGATGCAGTTGAGGCTTCTTCATCAAATGTTTTTAAGATAAGGATATATAGGTTTTTGAAGAATAAAGGGATTAAAGGTTACAGTGTGTGGACGGAAAGTGGAGCTGATTCCACAAACGATCAACCATGATCTCATTGAATGGCAGAGCAGGCTCGAGGGCAATATGGACTACTCCTGCTCCCAGTTCTTATGTTCTTATGTTCTTATGAGCTGGCCTGAGTTGATATTAAAGGGACGTTCCTTTAAAACAGAGATGAGGAGGAATTTGTTTACCCAAACGGTTGTGAATCTGTGGATCTCTTCGCCGCAGAAGGCTGTGGAGGCCAATTCACTGTGTGTCTTTAAGATAGAGATCGATAGGTTCTTGATTAATAACGGGATCAAGCGTTACGGGGAGATGGCGTAAGAATGGGGATGAGAAAATATCAGCCATGATTGAATGGCGGAGCAGTCTCGTTGGTCCAAGTGGACTAATTCTGCTCGTATAGAACATAGAACGTAGAACATCACAGCTCAGTACAAGCCCTTCGGCCCTCGATGTTGTGTCGTCCTGTGAAACCCCTCTAAAGTCCCTCTACACTATTCCCTTATCGTCCATATGCCTATCAAATGACCTTTTAAATGCGATTAGTGTTGGCAAGTCCACTACTGTTGCAGGCAGGGCATTCCACGCCCTTAGTGCTCTCTGAGTAAAGAACCTACCTCTGACATCTGTCCTATATCTATCTCCCATCAATTTAAAGCTATGTCCCCTCGTACTAGACATCACTATCCGAGGAAAAAGGCTCTCAATGTCCACCCTATCTCATCCTTTGATCATCTTGTATGCCTCAATTAAGTCACCTCTTCACCTTCTTCTCTCTAACGAAAACAGTCTCAATTCATTCAGCCTTTCCTCATACGATCTTCCCTGCATACCAGGTAACACCCATCTAAATTTCCTCTGTACCCTTTCCAATGCTTCCACATCCCTCTTATAATGTGGCGACCAGAACTGCACGCAATACTCCAAATGCGGCCGCACCAGAGTTTTTTTTAGAACAGTACAGCACAGAACAGGCCCTTCGGCCCTCGATGCTGTGCCGAGCAATGAACACCCTACTCAAGCCCACGTATCCACCCTATACCAGTAATCCAACAACCCCCATTAACATTCTTTTTTAGGACACTAAGGGCAATTTAGCCTGGCCAATTCACCTAACCCGCACATCTTTGGACTGTGGGAGGACACCGGAGCACCCAGAGAAAACCCATGCACACACGGGAAGGACGTGCAGACTCCACACAGACAGTGACCCAGCCGGGAATCGAACCTGGAACCCTGGAGCTGTGAAGCATTGATGGTAACCACCATGCTACCGTGCTGCCCTAAATTTTGTACAACTGCAACATGATTTCATGGCTCCGAAACTCAATTCCTCTACCTTTAAAAGCTAACACACCTTACGCCTTCTTAACAATCATGTCAACCTGGGTGGCAACTTTCAGGGATCAATGGACATGGACACCGAGATCTCTCTGCTCGTCCACACTAGCGAGAATCTTACCATTCGCCCAGTACTCTATCTTCCTGTTATTCCTTCCAAAATGAATCACCTCACACTTTTCTGCATTAAACTCCATTTTCCACCTGTCAGCCCAGCTCTGCAGCTCATCTATGTCCCTCTGTAACTTGTAACATCCTTCTGCACTATCCACAACTCCACCGACTTTAGTGTCATCTGCAAATGTACTCACCCATCCTTCTACGCCCTCCTCCAGGTCATTTATAAAAATGACAAACAGCAGCGGCCCCAAAAGAGATCCTTGTGGTACACCACGAGTAACTGGACACCGGTCAGAATATTTCCCATCAACCACCACACTTTGTCTCCCATCAGCTAGCTAATTTCTGATCAAAATTGCTAAATCACCCTAAATCCCATGCCTCTGTATATTCTGCAATACCCTACCGTGCGGAACCTTATCAAACGCTTTACTGAAATCCACATCATCTGCTTTACCGTCATCCACCTGTTTGGTCACCTTTTCGGAGAACTCAATGATGTTTGTGAGGCACGATCGACCCTTCACAAAGACATGTTGACTATCACTAATCAAATTATTCCTTTCCAGATGATTATACATCCTACCTCTTATAAACCTTTCCAAGACTTTTCCCACAACATAAGTAAGGCTCACTGTTCTATAGTTACCGGGGCTATCTCTACTCCCCTACTTGAATAAAGGGACAACATTTGCTATCCTCCAGTCTTCTGGCACTATTCCTGTCGACAAAGATGACTTAAAGATCAAGCCAAAAGCTCAGCAATCTCCTCCCCAGTTTCCCACAGAATCCTAGGATAAATCCCATGTGGCCCAGGGGACACTATTTTCACACTTTGCAGAATCGCTATCCTCCTTCTTATGAATCTCAAGCCCTTCCAGTCTAGTAGCCTATATCTTACTATTCCCCTCGACAACTTTGTCTTTGTCCTGTGTGAATAAAGACGAAAGATTCTCATTTAGCACCTCTCCTATCTCCTCAGACTCCACGCACAAGTCCCAACTACTGTCCTTGACTGGTCCTACTCTTAGCTTAGTCATTCTTCTATTCCTGAAATATATATAGAAAGCTTTAGGGCTATCCTTGATCCTACCTGCCAAATACTTCTCATGCCCTCGCCTGGTTCTTTCTAGTTCTCCCTTTAGAGCCTTCCTAGCTAACTATTAACTCTCAAGCGCCATAACTGAACAATGACATCTCATCTTTACATAAGCCTCCTTCTTCCTCTTGACAAGTGTTTCAACTGCTTTAGTAAAACATGGTTCCCTCGCTCGACTACTTCCTCCCTTCCTAGCAGGCACATACTTATCAAGGACACGCAGTAGCTGTTCCTTGAACATGCTCCCCATTTCAATTGTGCCCTTCCCTGCAGTTTTCTTCTCCAGCCGATGCATCGCAAGTCTTGCCTCATCGCATCATAATTGCCTTTCCCCCATATATGACTCTACTCTTGTGGTATATACCTATCCCTTTCCATCGCTCAAGTAAACGTAATCGAATTGTGGTCACTATCACCAAAGTGCTCACCTACCTCCAAATTTGATACCTGTCCAGGTTTATTCCCCAGTACAAATCCAGACAGCACGGTAGCATGGTGGTGAGCATAAATGCTTCACAGCTCCAGGATCCCAGGTTCGATTCCCGGCTGGGTCACTGTCTGGGCGGAGTCTGCACGTCCTCCGCGTGTGTGCGTGGGTTTCTTCCGCGTGCTCCGGTCTCCTCCCACAGTCCAAAGATGTGCGGGTTAGGTGGATTGGCCAGGCTAAATTGTCCGAAAAAATAAGGTTAATGGGGGTTGTTGGGTTACTGGTATAGGGTGGATACGTGGGCTTGAGTAGGGTGATCATTGCTCGGCACAACATCGAGGGCCGAAGGGCCTGTTCTGTGCTGTCCTGTTCAAAAAAAAAATCCAATACGGCCTCGCCTCACGTTAGCCTATCTACATACTGCATCAGGAAACCCTCCTGCACACATTGGACAAAAACGGACTCATCTAAAGTACTCGAACTCTTGTGTTTCCAGTCAATACTTGGAAAGTTAAAGTCCCCCATCACAAATACCCTGTTTCTTTTGCTCCTATCCAGAATCATGTTTGGAATCATTTCCTCTCTATCTCTGGACCTTTTCGGAGGCCTATAGAAAACCCCTAACACGGTGTCCTCTCCTTTCCTGTTTCTTAACTTAGCCCATACTACCTCAATATTCGAGTCCTCATCAAATGTCCTCTCAGCCACCGTAATACTGTCCTTGACTAACAATGCCACCCCTATTCCTCTCATCCCACCTTCCCTGAGCAAACTGAAATGTCTAAACACCGACACCTGCAACAACCATTCCTCGACCTGCTCTATCCATGTCTCCTAAATGGCCACAACATCGAAGTCCCAGGTACCACCCAATGCAACAAGCTCACCCACCTTATTCTGGATGCTCCTGGCATTGAAGTAGACGCACTGTACATCCTGCCAGTACATTCCTGCAACTTTGAAACCTTACTCATGACCTCACTACTCTCAGCTTCTTGTATACTAGAGCTACAATTCAGGTTCCCAATCCCCTGCTGAATTAGATTAAACCCTCCATAAGTGCATTAGCAAAGTTCACCCCCCCCCCCTCCTCCCCCTCACTCCACAAATCACCTTCAAATTACGCTGACCGCACTGCATGTATGCAAATATTCCCGGAACAGCCAATCAGTAGCTCCGCTCTACTGCTCTCTGCTGGATGCTAGCCTTCACTTGAACACCTAGGGTCTGTTGCACAGGTACACCTTCAAATTACGCTGACCGCACTGGACAGATGCAAATTTCCCCGGAACAGCCAATCAGTAGCTCCGCTCTAATGCCCTCTGCTCCTATGTCTTATGGTCTTATGGTGTCCGGGAGATGTAGGTTCTTTACACAGAAAGTGGTGGGTGCGTGAAATGCACTGTGATGGTGGAGTCAGAGTCATTAGGGACTTTTAAGCGACTCTTGGATAGGCAGCAGTAACTTGAAGGGATGTGGGTTCGGTTGATGTTAGATTAGGTAATATGGTCGGCGCAACATTGTTGGCCGAAGGGCCTGTCCTGTGCTGTGCTGTTCTATATTCTATTAACCTCGATGTCTGCGGCAGCTCCCGCCTGCTTGAGTGAATCCCTCATTCTCTCTTATTTATGGAGATGCTCCGTTTTCTCACCGTGTGCAACAGGGAGGTTGCAAATCCCAGACGACTTCTTGAAATTACTGAATCCTCCTGAAAACTCTCTTTTGCTGATTCCGACTCCATTATCACAATATGTCTGTTCAGCAAGAGCTCAACATGTCTCAGGTGGCTCGCTCCTTTCGCTTTAATTATTAAAAGGATGGAGCAGATTACATTTCTCTCAGATTTATTTCAAGACGCACAAATTGTAATTGAATTTCTTCCAACATCATTCTTGAGATACCAGTGCGGATATGAGCTGTAGAGATCATGGGTTTTATTTGACTGGTCCGTAATTCTGCTCGGCAATGTATTTCAGTCGTTCACGTTGAATTATTGTAGCGTCGAATGAGGCCAGTTGGACCTTCGAGTCTGCACCGACACTCTGAAAGAGCTGCCTACGTCGGTTCACACGCCGTCATTATCTCGGTAACGCCACAGAACCTGCACATCATTTTGTGAGATCTCTCATCCTCCCCAGACCCCTCTCCCACTAAACCCCTGACACTAAACCCCTGGGCAGCACGGTAGCATGGTGGTTAGCATAAATGCTTCACAGCTCCAGGGTCCCAGGTTCGATTCCCGGCTGGGTCACTGTCTGTGCGGAGTCTGCACGTCGTCCACGTGTGTACGTGGGTTTCCTCCGGGTGCTCGGGTTTCCTCACACAGTCCAAAGATGTGCGTGTTAGGTGGATGGATTGGCCATGTTAAATTGCCCGTAGTGTAGTCCTAAAAAGTAAGGGGGGTAAGGTTTGAGTAGGGTGATCATTGCTCGGCACAACATCGAGGGCCGAAGGGCCTGTTCTATGTTCTATCAGGTTTACCGAATGGAATTACAGTCTGATAATCAACCTGCTAGAAAGCACCTCTGTGACCATTGATTTATAGAATGGCTGCAGTTCAAGTGGAGGCCATTCACTTAATTTGATCCATTCTCGCTGCGTGCAAGCACGTTTCCCTCTCTTGCCTGTTTTACGTCAAACCTTGATAATAATTTGTCGAACATGTATCAACTCCCGAGCGATCAGTCACGACCCAATGGCACAGCAGGCTTGATGGGCCGAATGCAAATTCTGTTCATCTATCTTGTGGTCTTATTCTGTAAGTTCCAATGAGAACCATCCCCGCCCCGCACCCGATGCGCACACATTCTGAACTCCAACGGGTAGACACCAGGAAACTTCAATCGTTCCTCAGATGACAATCCTTCATTCCCGGGATCATTCTTGTGAACTTCCTCTGGACCCAGCTTAGCATTCCTTAGATACGGGGCCGAAATTAGAGCACAATATGCCAAATCGTGACCAGCATATCCCGGCTCTTGTATTCTAGCCCTCTCGAAATGAATGCTGTAATTGCATTTGATTTCCTAAGTGCCAACTGAACGTGCATGCCAACCATTACAGCATCCTGAACTCGGACTCATAAGTCCCGTTGTTCAGCTTTCCGGTACCATTGCCAATGTACAAAATAGTTTATGTCTCTATTCTTCCTTGTAAAATGCATAACCTCACACTTTTCCACATTGTGTTCTATCTGCCATTGGCTGGCGCTGAATTGTCCGCACATTATCCATTTCTGCGGATTTGATGCGACATTGAAATGACCAGTCTGATACAACCAACAAAAATGTATTTTATTACGTTAACCGTTATTTTCAGGAAAACAAGGAATCCGATGAAGAATGTGTCACCTACGCATCTAACGACGAAATCAGATAATGTGGAAGCAGATCAATGGAAGGAACGGGACAACCAGGAATCAGATTTTTACGAAAATATATGCCGCACAAAAAAAGAGCGAAGACGAAGGAAAATACATCTCTTTAATATGAGTTATTAGGATATCGCAGTGATACGATCTCGAGACCTGTATGTTTAAGGATGAACCGTTTATTATTAACTTGTAATGATTTGCTGATCCCAATTTACTGGGTGCACAATTGCTTCCGTAAATATAGTTGCTCCTCCAGTCTTAGTTTTGTGTTGTTATATTGCACGGCGGAATGTGGGTGTCAGTGATAAGGCCACCATTTTTTGCCCTTCCCTAGTTGACCTTCAAAAGATGGGTTGCCTTCTTCAACCCTTCAGTCCTTGATGTTGATATACATCAACTCTGTTTTAGGTAGGGCAGCGAGAGTGGAGCAACGGCCAATATATTTCAAAGTCAATATGGTGAGTGCCTTTGAGGGGAACATCCAAGTTTTGGCCTTCCCAATAACTGCTGCTCCTGTCATTCTCGATGGCAGTGGTCGTGGTGTAGACTGTTAACTCGGTCCATTAAAATGTTGCTCTGTACATCATACAGTGGGCGGTGCTATTTTCCATTCCTCTTTTACCCTTTCTCTGCCAAACCTTTACATCACAATAACAAGAGGCAAAGAAAATAAAATAACAAAGAAAAGTACATCACAGAAACTGGCCCTTCGGCCCTCCAATCCTGCGACGACCGTGCTGCCCGTCGAAACTAAAATCTTCTGCATTCAGTGGTCCGTGTCCCTCTATTCCAATCCTATTCATGTATTTTTCAAGATTCCCCTTAAACGTCACTATAGTGCCTGCTCCACCACATCCTCCGGTAGCGAGTTGCAGGCACACACTACCCTCTGTGTAAAAACACTTGCCTCGTACTCCTCCTCTAATCCTTGCCCCTCACACCACAAACCTATGCCCCCATGTAATTTACCCCACTACCCTGGGAAAAAGTCTCTGACTATCCACTCTGTCTATGCCCATCATAATTTTGTAGACACCTTTCAGGTCGCTCCTCAACCTCCGTCGTTCCAGTGAGAACAAATCTAGTTTATTCAACCTCCCCTCATAGCTCATGCCCTTCACACCAGGCTGTTGCCTGGTAAATCTCTTCTCCACCCTCTCCAAAGCCTCCAAGTCCTCCTGGTAGTGTGGCGATCAGCATTGAACTCTATTCTCCAAGCGTGGCCTAACGAGAGTTCTATATAACTGCAACATGATTGCGAATTGTTATACTCAAAATCCCGGCCAATGAAGGCAACCATGCCATATGTGTTCTTGACTACATTCTCCACCTGTGTTGCCCCTTTCAGTGACCTCTGGACCTGTACACCTAGATCTCACTGACTGTCAATACTCTTGAGGGTTCTATCATTCACTGTATATTCACTACCTGTGTCAGACCTTCCAAAATGCATTACCTCACACTTGTCCGAATTAAATTCCATTTGCCTTCTCTCCGCCCTATTCTCAAAATAATCGAAATCCTGTTATATCCTCTGACAGTCCTTATCGCTGTCTGCAATTCCACCAAATCTTGTGCCGTCCGCAAACTTGCTAATCCGACCAGTTCCATTTTCCTCCGGTTCATTTATATATACTACGAACAGCAATGGTCCCAGCACTGATCCCTGCGGCATACCACTCGTCGCTGACCTCCAATGATAAAATAAACCTTCCATTGCTACTCTCTGCCTTCTATGACCGAGCCAGTTCTGCATCCATCTTGCCAGCTACCTCTGATCCACTGCACTTCACCTTTAGTCCCAATCTGCTATGAGGGACCTTGTCAAAGGCCTGACTGGAATCTATGCAGACAACATCCACGGCCCTACATGCGTCAATCATCTTTGTGACCTCATCGAAAAACTCTCTCAAGTTAGTGAGACACGACCTCCCCTTCACAAAACCGTGCTTCCCTACGGCAATACGTCCATTTGCTTCCAAATGTGAGCAGATCCTGTCTCGAAGAATCCTCTCCAGTAACCTCCCGACCACTGACATATGGCGCACTGGCCTGTAGTTCCCTGGATTATCCTTGCTACCCTTTCTAAACAAAGGAACAACATTGGCTATTCTCTAGTCCTCCGGGACTTCACCAGAAGACAGTGAGGATCCAAAGTAATATGTCAAGGCCACAGCAATTTCCTCTGTTGCCTCCTTCAGTATTCTGGGGATAGATCCCATCATGCCCTGGAGGCGTATCCACCTGAACATTTTTCAAGACACGCAACAACTTGTATTTGTGGATCTCAATATGACCCAGGCTATCTACACACCATTCTTCAGACTCAACATCCAACAATTCATTCTCTTTGGGGAATTCTGATGCAAAGATAATGCCACAGTCATAGCCACAAGAATAAGGAACAAGGTGGTTAATCGACTTGTGCCACTATAAAACACACGCAGGGCAGGGCCCACGATTGGCACGGCAACCCTGTTAAAGATTTCATTCCAGCAGCATTTACGGTCAGACAGCTAGGCCATCATGATTTCACGCACTAAATCTCAGCAAGTTTGTCTTGAATATAGTTGCAAAATCTAATCCGCAACTCAAACTATTATGTGTCGCACATAGTAATGACCCTCCCATCTGAACGCGAGAGAGATATCTGTGAGGCAGAACGGCAATATAATTCTCTATGCCGGAGTTTCCCTCTACAGCAATGGACACAAATCAATTCGGGAGAATGAAACATTGAATTGGTGTTGCTCGATGCGAGGTTTCCATCAGGGCAGCACGGTAGCATGGTGGTAAGCATAAATGCTTCATAGCTCCAGGGTCCAATGTTCAGGTCCCGGCTAGGTCACTGTCTGTGCGGAGTCTGCACGTCCTCCCCGTGTGTGCGTGGGTTTCCTCCGGGTGCTCCGGTTTCCTCCCACAGTCCAAAGACGTGTGGGTTAGGTGGATTGGCCATGCTAAATTGCCCGTAGTGACCTAAAAAGTAAGGACTGCGCCACTGGTCTACCATCGTCCTCACAGCATTCCTCCTTCGCGCCACCTTCAGGGTAACGTTTCATAGCACTACATGGTTTCAAGCGTAACCTTGAAATGACACGATCTCTCCAAAGTGGTTAACGTGGACAATGCGCCCTTGAAAATAGCCGATTTCTACAGAGCCTGGCGCATGTTGCATGTGTTGAAAAGTGAAATTGAACTTCCTATTCTAAATACTCGCTAGTGGGGGTATCGAGCAGGATCGGGTACTTTAATCCAGCGTGGTGACCTTCTGGTTGGCAAACATGGCCTGAAATTACATGCAAAAGGGTCTGAAGGTAGTGTTCGTTGTGGAGCTCGACCAACCTTTAACCAGCCTTTAAACTCCAAGAGAATCTAAATGTTAAAGATCGTGTAACCATAGAGAAAATGCATTTAGACCTTGCGCCATATGAAGTCACTCATCCAATGAACTCTTGAAACTTTAGCCCCTTGATCCTCCCCACCATTCTTATCGGGTTCATCTCTTGCAGCCGCACGACGCTTTGATGTGCAACACCTAAAAGGCCGCATGCCTATTGTTCCTTTGATATGGACTTCACTGAGCCAGCATATCTTGCCCACCCATAATCGCCATTTAACTGAGTGGCTTTTTAGGAAATTCTCGAAGGCATTTGTTGAAAAAAGTCAACCCTATTCCGTAGGTCTACAGTCAGATGTAGACCAGACGAGGTCAGGTCGGCAGATTACCTTCCCTGAAAAACGTTATTTAACCAGATGATTTTTTACAACAATCAACGGTTGATTCTTTGAAAGGACACACAGGTTCTTATGTTGATTGATAAAGATTGATTCCACATTTATTTTGTTTTTTTATGAATGAACATAACGTTGGAGGCAGCATTTTGATGAATGACCTTGCATGTGATTGCTTCATTGTCTCGGGAGCGATCGAGTGGTAAACCAGCACTGCTCATTGCACCAGCCTCTATGATACGTGGCGACAACACAGTTGTCATTGGCTCAAAGGAGTCGTGAGGAAGGAAGCGCGAAGAAAGAGTTATTCATAGAATTTACAGTGCAGAAGGAGGCCATTCGGCCCATCGAGTCTGCACCGGCTCCTGGAAAGAGCACCCTGCCCAAGGTTAACACCGCCACCCTATCCCCATAACCCAGTAACCCCACCCAACACTAAGGGCAATTTTGGACACTAAGGGCAATTTATCATGGCCAATCCAACTAACCTGCACATCTTTGGACTGTGGGAGGAAACCGGAGCACCCGGAGGAAACCCACGCACACACGGGGAGGATGTGCAGACTCCGCACAGACAGTGACCCAAGCCGGAATCGAACCTGGGACCCTGGAGCTGTGAAGCGATTGTGCTAACCACAATGCTACCGTGCTGCCTATGTTATGTTTAAAACATATAGTTATGTTTTAAGTCGCATCCTCAGGCAGGGAACTTAGGGGAAGAAGTTTGGAGAATGCATGACAGAACGGAAATTCGAGATGTCTAACTGCACATTCGTCTATAGGCTACCGGATGAATTATGGGATGGATTGTAGATTAGACGAGATGTGGAGGTATGCAGATTTGCTAAGTGATTTGCGGGCAGGTGACATTTTCAAAGGGGGGTCAACAATTTAATTTTGTGTTAATGGCGGAGAAACAACAAGGATTGAATTGGGAGTTCGAGTTTGTGTAATTTAATATGTGCGCTGCTCCAGACTAGGCACGGAGCACAACGGCCATATTAAAGTGCATGCATCAGGCAGCATGTGGCCTCCCACAAGTTTAGCGATAGTTGCCACTATGAAAGTGAATGCATGTGGTCCTGGGGTCGAAATTCAACACATATCATCACGATAACAAAAAAAAAGCAATTATGGATAAACCCAACATGTCTGACAGCTGAAGAACTGCAGTTTGTTAATTGGATCCGAAACGTTAACTAGATTTATCTCCACAGATTCTCCCAGACCTGTTGACAGTGTCCAGCATTTTCTGTTTTCATTTCAACATTCTCATTTTTATCGCTCTTGTATTCTAATTTGCATTTTTGTGCACAAGAGAGATACCTGATTCATTGTCCATGATTATTAGTCGAAATTGTAGAGTAGAAAGGATGGATGCAGGGATATTGTTTCCACTGCCGGGTGAAAGGAGAACTAGGTGGCAGAGCCTCACAATTAGGCGACGCAGATTTAGTACAGAGCGGAAGACGAACTTCTTCACTCAAAGAGTTGTCAATCTATGGAATTACCTGCTCAGTGAATCAGCTGAGGCTTCTTTAATAATGTTTTCAAGATACAGGTAGATAGTTTTTTGAAAAATAAAATAATAAAGGGTTATGGTGTTTGGGCGGGAAAGTGGAGCTGATTCCACAAAAGATCAGTCATGATGTCATTAAATGGCGGAGCAGGCTCGAAGGGCCAGATTGCCTACTCCTGTTCCGAGTTCTTATGCTCTTAAGTAAATCCTTACGTGCGCGCCGTGCTGAATATGTAAAGACAGCTTTGGAATCAAGGTGCTAGCAATGGAGATTTGAGCAGGATCATTCTGTGCTTTTTATATATTTCTCACAGCGCATGGACCCGGGTTCAATTCCGGCCCTGGGCTACTCTCTGTGTAGAGTTTACACTTTCTGCCCATGTCTGTTTGTGTTTCCTCTGGTTTCTCTTCTTTCTGCTCAGCGTCGAAAGATGTGCCGGTTATGTCGAATGCCATATTAAATGATTTCCCCTTAGTGTCCAAATGTGTGGGGTTAGGTGCATGTTATCTGCGATTATGGGCATAGGGCGGGGACATGGGCCTAAGTAGGATGCACTTGTGGATTATCAGTGCAGGTAAGTGGGCTGAATGACCCTCTTCTGCACTTTGGGAATTCTCAGGTTCTATGGTTCCATGGAATTTAATACCCGGCGAGGCCTAAAACAAGCGTCCAATAGGAAACCGTTAGCAGTTGAGGAATGTCGAAACTCAGCCGATATATACACTTCTCTACAAAATAATTGAAAACAATATAATGAGGTCGGCAGCCGAGGCATCCTGAGATTACTTTGAGGGTGAATTGAAATCCAGGATGTCAAATGATCAGCTCCTTGTGATGCGATGCTCCTTTACTCATTCAAACGGTAATCTTCAGTTCGGAAGATAAAACTCATTGTTCTCTGAATGTGACAAAATAAGGTTTCTTTTGCGATCCTCTTGGAACGAACGTCTTGTCATTCAGAAATTCAGTGCTATGGTTTGCGAAATAAGCACTCCCTCCCTCCTCTTGCATTCCCGTCTCCAGACCCTAGATTTAATTAAACATAAAATGTTTCTGAACAATTTACCAACATCAGCATTCTGTGTTAAACTGCACATGTGTGCCTGCCTGTGTGTATGTAAGTGCGTGGTTGTCTAAGTGAGTGTTTCTTAGGTCTGTTTCTGTGAACGTGCGTATATCTGTAAAGGAGTATGTGTATGAGAAAGAGAGAGTATGTGTGTGTGTTTGTCTGAGTGTGGGTGCGTGTGCATGTGCGCGCCTGCTGTTTGTTAATACTGTTCATTTCTCTGTGCAAGTGTAAGTTTGTACTTTAGCAATGGGAAGGGACAGGTGTACACCGCGGGGCAAGAGATATAGCTGGGGCAAAGGCAATTATGATACGATGAGGCAAGACTTAGGATGCATCGGCTGGAGAGGAAAACTGCAGGGGATAGGCACAATGGAAATGTGGAGCATGTTCAAGGAACAGCTCCTGTGTGTCCTTGATAAGTATGTACCTGTTAGGCAGGGGGAAAGTGGTCAAGCTAGGGAACCATGCGTAACTAAAGCAGTTGAAACACTTGTCAAGAGGAAGAAGGAGGCTTATGTAAAGATGAGACGTGATGGTTCAGTTAGGGCGCTTGAGAGTTACAAGTTAGCTAGGAAGGCTCTAAAGAGAGTGCTAAGAAATGTGCTAAGAATAGTGTAGGGAGACTATAGAGGGGTTTCACAGGGCGGCGCAACATCGAGGGCCGAAGGGCCTGTACTGCGCTGTAATGTTCTATGTTCTATGGGTGTTTTAGGGTGTCTGCCGTTTGTCCGAATGAGTGTTTTTGTATGTGTATGTTCGTCTGAGTGAGTGTATGTGTTTGCTTGTGTGTTTGTCTGAACGTGCGTGTGTTTGCATGCCAGTGTGTGTCGGTCCCTCTTGGTGTTTGTGTTTGACGTTTTGTGTATGTGTCACCGTGTGTTTGTCTGTGTTGATTAAAGTATGTGGATGTTGTGGAGGTTGTACGTTGTAACACATTGACCTCAACTGGAAATATATTAACTTGAATCACATGATAGTCACAGAAGGCTGTCTCAGACGGGATCAGTCACAGTATAAGCATCTGTCAGAGCTCTTGGTGCCAAACATAATTTTCCATCTACAATTGGAAGGTAGAGAGGATAATTATAACTTGAGGCATGCACTTGAAGCATGCTGAGGTATCTATGCATTCAACCTATAATCAGTGATGTGATTGGGTTGAAACGTTAAAATCAAATTCTCAATCCTTTTATGTGACTCCACGTATAATGAAAGATTATTTGCCAGCTCTTTATAACCTGTTACTTGTTTGAGAATTCTGCAAGTAATGTATCGGCAAAATCGTTAATCACACCCTCTGCTCTGATGCTTTCAGCTCGACTCTTATTTTTTGCATTGGTCGTTTGATACAACAGATTGAAATGTTCATCATCATGAAATCTATTTGTGAGAAATATAAATGTGTCTTTCAGAAATAAATACATGTTCTTCTCTGCTACATTGGATAGGGATCAATAGAAGTCTGAATCGTGTGGAGAAATTAATAATTATGCTCAAACTTACTCGAGAAAACCGGAAGGATAGTCGGTTGTTCATTGAGCCTGTGTAAGACAGAATGTCAGTTAGTTTTGTGAAGAACCATCCGTTTACAATTGTGATGCTACCTTTCAATCCGTCGAAACGTTTCCAGAGTCTATACAGTCTTGGACGGTCATCAATGCATCCAGCATTTCTATGGCCACATCCATAAGTATTCTCTGACGTATGTTATCAAGCCTTGGGCACTTTTGCACTTTCAATCCCATCAATTTCCCCAACAGAGATTTCCCTACAAATACTGATTTCCTTCGGTTCTTTCCGATGTTCCCCAAAATGTATGGTTCGTTATTTATTACCTCATTTATGACGGCTGAAACAATGTATATATTTAGCCGATCAGCCATTTCTGTTGTCATGCTAAATTTCTGTTTCCTTTTTACTGACTGAATGGAATCTACCTTCACTAACTTTGTTCCCTTCACACGCCTATATTTATTTTGCAATCAGATTGTATGTTAACCGCAAACTTACTCCCCTATTCAATGTTCCACTTCTTAATCAATTACTTGTTCCTCCTTTCCTGAATTGTGAGATGCTGCCACTTCTCAGGGTGTTTTGGCTGGCCGATGGGTACGCCTCCTGGCAACGATTATCATCTCTAAATTCCCTTGCAAGGCACCTTTCCCATTTTACTTTGTGGAGGACAGGAACAACATTTGGTGCAGATCCCTGTGCGCACTTCGTATATTTGCTATTGCCTATTAACCATCAGTTCTTTCGGTAACGTTTTCCAAATCCGTTGTCGTCAACCAGCACATCATTCTGTCGTAGTTTCTGTTACTTAGATTGAGGACACTAACTTCAGCATGAACTGTGTCACTCCCCACCTTCATGTATAATTCTACCACATTGCGGTCTGTCATCTCCAAGGGGCCTCGCACAACTACATTGACAGTGATTCCATTCTCATCACACAGGAACCAGTCTAGCATGGTATGTTCTTTAGTTGGTTCCTCAACGTATTGGTACAGAAAGCCATCACTTTATGCTCCAGTAATTTCTCCTTTGAGTTCGAAACTAATTTGATTTGCCCAAGCTATAGGCGAATCAAAGCCAACCATGTTACACATGTTTCTTTATTCTATGTTTCTCTCATTTCCTGTTTACAGCCAATACCAGCATCCTCCCACGAAAGATTGGGGGTCTACATACAACCCCCAAGAACATTACTTTGCCCTGAGTGTTTCTGAGCTGTATCCATACAGATTTCAAACCGTTGGGGCTAATACATTTTTCAATATTGCGTTAATTCTCTGTTTAACTAGCTATGAAACTCCGCAGACTTTTCCTTTTCTTCCATCCCTCCTAAATATTGAATGCTCCAGGATGTGCACTTCCCATCACTGGTCACACTTTAGCCATGACTTCGTAATCACTATACACGACCCATTTACATTTACTTACGGGACTAATTCATCCATAGTATTGCTGATACTCCTTGCTTTTAGGCATCAAGCCTGAAGGTTTGTCTTTTTATCATTATTTTTCCCGTTCCGATTTTATTTCACTCAGGGCCTAGTTGATTCTAAGCCTTGATTTTTCTGCTTTTGACTTTTCTGATACCCGTTTCTGTCCTTTGTTCTTGTCGTTTGTTCATCATCATCTGACTCCTTGTGTTGCCCCACTGCCCCCGCCTCCCGCACCCCGCCATTATCGTTTAAACTCACCCCAGAATTTTTAATACATACTCTCCACCCCTCCAAGGGCACCAGGTACAGGTTTTACCGAATGAAAGCCCCAAGGCGAGCCAAGCCTATTGCTTTCCACTCTTGTGTTTAAATGTCTGTTCTTTTAAATGAACAATCTTTGAACAGCTTCTTGATTACTTCGCCCCCAAGAAGATTATGGCTGATGTGAATTTGGTTCAATTCAGCATTCCGTTTTTCCATCTCAGTCAAATTGCGATTTACTGCCTTACAAAATAGCCATTAATCCTTCTTCCACCACTCCGGCAAAGAGAGCTTGGAAATTTTGCAAACATCTATGAATTTAAAAAATCCCTTGACATCTCCATCTTAAATTATAGAACCACGGTTTCTAACTGTGTCCCCGAGATTTCACCTCTCCGACACTGGGAAACATCATGTCAGCATCACACTCTCAATGACGCTGTGGATCTTCTATTTGTCGACCACAACACGTCAATTTTCTAAATTCCATTGGATATGGCGTAGTCTTTCCAATATTTCAAGGTACGATTTCCTTCCCAGCCCACACACACTGCCACCACACTTATCAGTCCAGTGAGACTGTTCTGGACTGCTTCTAATGCACTTATATCCTTTTTTGTAGGGGTTGGATTGTTGGTTAATTAAATTGGCTAGTCCGTCAACAGCGTTGGTTGAGTTCCCATACCACCTGAGATTATTCGTGAATCCCCGCCCCCCCCCCCCCCCCCACCCCAACATATGGCTCAGCAATCCTTTCCTGGATGGAAATGTAATTTCCGATCATGCGTATGCCTACATGTGACCCCAGATTAACATTAGCCTGTTTGACTAGAACTATCATCTAAACATCACCAAAAAGCCATTCAGTTGAACTGAGGAAGAGGAACAAGCGTTGCCCTTGGAGAGATCGCAGGAAGGATTTTTAAAAAACATTTGGATTCAGATCTATTTATTTCTTCCACTCAGAACCTGCATTTGATAGGCAATTACTTCTGCGGCCGACCAAAGTCTGAGCCACCATTTCATTTACTGGCTTGGTTGTTCTTCCCGCATTCTGTCTCAATAGAATAGTCCGTAGCGTCACAGGTTGGGTGTAATAAGCAGCCACTGTGATTCAACGAAGAATGAGCAGCAGAGAAACAGGCAACTAGGCCCTCCAAGACTGCGCCGGTCATGATGCCTGTCTAAACAAAATCTTGTAAATTTGTGGGGTCCTCTAACAGTGGTCAGCACAGCTGCTTCGCAGCTCCAGGGCCCAAGCTTCAATTCCGGACGTTGGTCACTGTTTGTGCGGAGCCTGCATGTTCTTTCTGTTTGTCTTTGTGGGTTTCCTACCGGTGATGCGGTTTCCTCCCACAGTCCCACAGTCCAAAGTTATGCAGGTCAGGTGGATTGGCCGTGCTAAATTGCCCTTGCAGTCCAAAAATATTAGCTGGGGTTACTGGGTTATAGGGATAGAATAGATGTGTGGTTTTAAGTAGGGTGCCCATACAAGGGCCGGTGCAGACTCGATGGGCCAAATGGCCTCATTCTGCATTGTAAATTCTCTGTTTCTATGATTCCATTCATGTGTTCGTCAGGATTCCTCTTAAATGCCACTGTCACATCTACTTCCACCACCTCCAATGGCAGCCTGTTTCTGCCGTGTGGAGCAGGGTGGGTGATGTGGCGCAGTTGTATCACTTCTCCCATTGGGCTGGAAATACCGAGTTCAAATCTTACTACCGGAATCAATGGCTAGGATAAGTGCGTTCAGAACCTGGACAAAGTGTTTGGTTATGAGCTTTAGATGGTTTTCTCAACAATAGGTTTAAATTTTAGTTTTGGGATTTTCGGAATTACCAACTTGAATTCGGCAGATGGCAGAGTAGTCCCATGGTGTTTATGATGTGGGCGGCACGGTAGCACAGTGATTAGCACTGTTACTTCACAGCGTCAAGGTTCGATTCCCAGCTTGTGTCACTGTCTGTGCGGTGTCTGCCCGTCTCCCCGTGTCAACGTGAGTTTCCTCCAGGTGCTCCAGTTTCCTCATGCAAGTCCCAAAAGACGTACTTGTTAAGGGAATTGCACATTCTGAATTCTCCTTCGGTGTACCCGAACAGGCGTCGGACTGTGTCGGCTCGGGGATTTTCAGTGGGACTTCATTGCAGTGTTAATGTCAGCATACTTGTGACAATAATATTTATGCTGTCATTCAAATATTGCACGCTGTCCTAACTCTAGATATTCCTTCTATGCTCTGCTAAAATCTGAGCTGACCATCTCAAAAGCCATTGGAAAATTTCCCATTTAAATTTCACAATTCTAACCAAGAGACCAATCCATAATCTTCAAACTGGAATCAGAGTCTATGTAACTAACTATATTCTCGCTGACTCTCACTGAATCGCGAGCTTGCACATTGTTTCAGAAAATGTGTAGAAATGAAGTGCAAACAAAAAAATAAAGGGAATATCAACGTGTTCATAGAAATGTAATACAGCTATCAAATAGAACCAGAGAAGCATACAAAAACACAGTATAGAAGGTGAACATGTGGCGATATCATCCTTGCCGATCCATTATATATGATCTTTGTTCTTTGTTCTAAGTGGTATATCAAAATGTGTGGAATTCACGACCACAAAACGTAGCCGAGGCACACAATTGTGTAATTTCAGAATAAATTATATATAGCTCTTCAATTAAAAGGCATCAAGGTAAATGGTGGGAATGTGGCATCAGGATATTGAACTTTATAGAACATAGAACATAGAACAGTACAGCACAGAACAGGCCCTTCGGCCGTCGATGTTGCGCCGAGCAATGATCACCCCACTCAAACCCACGTATCCACCCCATACCCGCAACCCAACAACACCCCCCCCCCTAACCTTACTTTTTAGGACACTACGGGCAATTTAGCATGGCCAATCCACCTAACCCGCACATCTTTGGACTGTGGGAGGAAACCGCAGCACCCGGAGGAAACACACGTACACACGGGGAGGACGTGCAGACTCCACACAGACAGTGACCCAGCCGGTAATCGAACCGGGGACCCTGGAGCTGTGAAGCATTTATGCTAACCACCATGCTACCGTGCTGCCCCTTTATAATCAGCCATGATCATAATTAATGTTGTAGCAGGCACGAAGTGACGAATGACTAGGTTGCTCCCAGAGCAGAAGGGGTTGGATTACGAGGAGAGGTTCAGTAGACTGGGACTGTACTCGTTTGAATTTTGATGGATGAGGGGGGGGGGGGGGTCTTATAGAAACATATACAATTTTGAAGGGAATAGATAGGATAGTACGGGCAGGTTGTTTCCACTGGTGGGTGAAAGCAGAAATAGGGGGCATAGCCTCAAAATAAGGGAAGTAGATTTAGGACTGAGTTTAGGAGGAACTTCTTCACCCAAAGGGTTGTAAGTCTATGGAATATCTTGCCCAGTGAAGCAGTAGAGGCTCCTTCATTAAATGTTTTTAAGACAAAGATAGATCGTTTTTTGAAGAATAAAGGGATTAAGGTTATGGTGTTCGGGCCGGAAAGTGGAGCTGAGTCCACAAAAGATCAATCATGATCTCATTGAATGGCGGAGCAGGCTCGAGGGGCCAGATGGCCGTCTGCTACTCCTAGTTATTATGTTCTGATGACCTCCACCTGCTTCTATTTTCGCTGTTTGTTTCAATGTGTTTAGAAAACCGAATACCATTGTACTTACAGTGATGGTAATTTTGCAATATTTGATCATTTCCACTTACATTTCTTACGAATGAAGTACATATTTTCGCAAAAATATGAATATTAAATGTATATTCAACTTACATGGACTGCCGATCTTGCTGTCAATTGCAGACCAAAGACTCGAGCTAAAAAGAAAAGGGAACATGTAAGTTTTTTCTGAAGGGTCTGGAAGTTATATTGATAGTCTCCGGTAATCAGGCTAGCTGGGAATTCTGCTTTGAGAAATTTATATTTTGTATTTTTGAAATACAGTAAGAAGTCTTACAACACCAATTTAAAGTCCAACAGGTTTGTTTGAAACACGAGCTTTTGGAGCACTGCTCCTTCCTCTGATGAGGAAGGAGCAGTGCTCCGAAAGCTCGTGTTTCAAACAAACCTGTTGGACTTTAACCTGGTGTTGTAAGACTTCTTACTGTGCTCACCCCAGTCCAACGTCATAATCTCCGCATCGTATTTTTGAACCACAAAGAACTTGTCGAGATCAACTCTCTCTAGACATGCTGTAGTTATTCAACGTCACGAGAGAACCAACTGGCTTAATTAACACTACATATTCAGTACTGCAAGTCATCATTCACAACCTTCCTTTCGCACCTTCAAGAGTCAATCCACTGAAGTAGTCAACATCACACGTTCATCGTCCAAACATTGGATCTGCATGTGTCTTTTTTCTGCCTCTGCATGGACCATTCTGACTTATGCATGCTCTGTACGCTACAAATAAGAAGTACTATTCAGGATTGTAATGGGACACTCGCCATTCCCATTAAAGTGTGATTTCCGTAATGCATGACCAACCAGCTTGATTAATAAGGTGTGATGTTAGAAAGAATTGCTTCCTCGGATTAGCAACCCGGAAATACCCCAACACTAGACATGAAATATTACGTAGCAACATATAAACGTAGAAAATGCGACCAGGTCGAGGTCCTTATCAGGTCAAGCCAACTCCGCCTGATCGTCCAACTCAGTAGCAAAATCCTGCTTTTACGCCGTAACCATTGAATCCATTTGCCTCAGTTGTTATATGTAGCCGTCACTTGAATGTATTCAATGTCTTAGACTGAACTACTTCCCATGGTGATGAATTCCAGAGGCTCACCACTCTTTGGGTGACTAAATGTCTACACATCATTGTCCTAAATGGTTTACCCCGAATCCTCATTCTCTGACCTCTGGTTCTGGACAGATCGACTATCTGGCACATCCTCCCTTCATGCATCCTTTTAGAATGATATAAATCTCCATGAGATCCCCATCATTCTTCTGAACTCCAGCGAAACCAATCATAACCTAGTCAACATCTTCTCATACGCCAGTCTCGCAATCCCCGCAATCAGTCTGGTAAAGCTTCGCTGCACAATCTCGAAAGCAAGAACATCCATCCTCAGAATACCCTGACTACTGCTCGTGGCCCTGTACATCATTCCCATCAGGGTCTTTTTATCTTTGCGATTCCTCAACTCTACCCATAGAGATTCTACACGTTCTGATCCTATATCGTTCCTTGCTATCGATTAGATTTAATTCCTTACTAGCAATGCAACACCGCCCACCTTATCCATCTGCCTGCCCTTTCGATAGGTCATATATCCTTGGACATTTAAATCCCAGCCCTGTTCTATTTGCAGCCACATCTGTGTGATGCCCACAACATCGTACCGGCCAATTTCAATGTGCGTAACAAGGTTGTTTACCTTGTTCCGAATACGGCGCGCATTTAGGCGCAACACCCTCGATCCTTCATTATCCACCTCCCTTTTCGTACACTCCTCATTCACTGTACCCTGTACTGTGGCCCTTTTTGATTTTTGACTGTGACTTCTCTGCCTTACACTTTACCCCTGACTGTACTTTGTTTCTGGCACCGTTTTACTTCACTCCGACTTCCATCATCGTATCCCACCCTCCCCCCCCCCTCCCCGCCACGTTAGTTTGAACCCTCCTCAACAGCTCCACACCCCCCCCCCCCTCCTCTCCCCAGGACATTAGTTCCAGTCCTGCCCAGGTGCCGCCCGTCCGTTTTGTACTGGTCCCACCTCCTCCCACAGAACCGGTTCCAATGTCAAAGGAATATGAATCCCTCCCTCTTTCACCATATATCGAGCCACGTATTGATCCTATCTATCCTCAAATTCCTACTCTGACTAGACCGTGGTACTTGTAGCAATCCTGAGATTACTACCTTTCAAGTATTACTTTTGAGATTGGCTCCTAACTCCCTGAATTCTGCTTGTAGGACCTCATCCAGTTTTTGTACCTAGATCGTTGGTTCCTTTGTGATTCACGACAGCTGGCGATTCACATCCCCCCCCCCCACTCCGCCGCCAGATTGCCCTGCAGCAGTCCTAGTCCCTTGCACCAGGGAGGCAACATGCCATCCTGAAATCTCGATTGCGTCTGCAGAACCACCAGTCTATTACCCTTCCGATTGACTCCCCTATCACTATAGCCCTGCCATTATTCTTCCTGCCCTCCCGAGCAGCAGAGCCATCCACGGTGCCCTGAACCTGTTAAGCCATCTTCCTCAACACTATCGAAAGCGGTATATCTGTTTTGCAGGGAGATGACTGGCTTCCTACTCTTGCTCTGTCATTTGGTGACCCATTTTTTTTATCTCCCTCAGTAACTTTCACCTGCGGTGTGACCAATGCGCTGAACGTGCTATCCACGATGCCCTCAGCATTGGGGCCGCTCCAACGTGAGTCCATCCGCAGCTCCAGACCTGTCAAGCGGTCTAACAAGACGATAGTCAGGGCGCCAAAGCACGTAGTGATGCAGTGGGGAAGGTAACAATAACAAAGGAGAGCACTTGCAGGCAAGGAGATGGGTTGAAGTGTGTATACATTAATGCAAGAAGCATCAGGAATAAGGTGGGTGAACTTAAGGCATGGATCGGGACTTGGGACTACGATGTGGTGGCCATCACGGAAGCTTGGATAGAAGAGGGGCAGAAATGGTTGTTGGAGGTCCCTGGTTATAGATGTTTCAACAAGATTAGGGAGGATGGTAAAAGAGGTGGGGGGTGGCATTGTTAATTAGAGATCGTATAACAGCTGCAGAAAGGCAGTTCGAGGGGGATCTGCCTACTGAGGTAATATGGGTTGAAGTCAGAAATAGTAAAGGAGCAGTCACCTTGTTGGGAGTTTTCTATAGACCCCCCCAATAACAGCAGAGATGTGACGGAACAGATAGTGGAAACATATTTTGGAAAGGTGCAGAAGTCACAGGGTAGTAGTCATGGGTGACTTCAACTTCCCAAACATTGAGTGGAAAATCTTTAGATCAAATAGATTGGATGGGGTAATGTTTGTGCAGTGTGTCCAGGAAGCTTTTCCAACACAGCATGTAGATTGTCCGACCAGAGGGGAGGCCATATTGGATTTAGTATTTGGTAATGAACCAGGGCAGGTGATAGATTTGTTAGTGGGGGAGCATTGTGGAGGTAGTGACCACAATTCTGTGACTTTCACTTTAGTTATGGAGAGGGATAGGTGCGTGCAACAGGCCAAGGTTTATAATTGGGGGAAGGGTAAATACAATGCTGTCAGACAAGAATTGAAGTGCAGAAGTTGGGAACATAGGCTGTCAGGGAATGACACAAGTGAAATGTGGAACTTGTTCAAGGAACAGGTACTGCGTGTCTTTGATATGTATGTCCCTGTCAGGCAGGGAAGAGATGGTCGAGTGAGGGAACCATGGTTGACAATAGAGGTTGAATGTCTTGTTAAGAGGAAGAAGGAGACTTATGTAAGGCTGAAGAAACAAGGTTCAGACAGGGCGCTGGAGGGATACAAGATAGCCAGGAGGGAACTGAAGAAAGGGATTGGGAGAGCTAAGAGAGGGCATGGAAAATCTTTGGCGGGTAGGATCAAGGAAAGCCCCAAGGCCTTTTACACGTATGTGAGAAATATGAGAATGACTAGAACGAGGGTAGGTCCGATTAAGGACAGTCGCGGGAGATTGTGTATTGAGTCTGAAGAGATAGGAGAGGTCTTGAACAAGTATTTTTCTTCAGTATTTACAAACGAGAGGGGCCATATCGTTGGAAAGGACAGCGTGAAGCAGACTGAGAAGCTTAAGGAGATACTTGTCAGGAAGGAAGATGTGTTGCGCGTTTTGAAAAACTCGAGGATAGACAAGTCCCCCGGGCCTGACGGGATATATCCAAGGGTTCTATGGGAAGCAAGAAATTAAATTGCAGAGCCGTTGGCAATGATCTTTTCGTCCTCGCTGTCAACAGGGGTGGTACCAGAGGATTGGAGAGTGGCGAATGTCGTGCCCCTGTTCACAAAAGGGAATAGGGATAACCCTGGGAATTACAGGCCAGTTAGTCTTACTTCGGTGGTAGGCAAATTAATGAAAAGGGTACTGAGGGATAGGATTTATGAGCATCGGGAAAGGCATTGCGTGATTAGGGATAGGCAGCACGGATTTGTGAGGGGTAGGTCTTGCCTTACAAGTCTTATTAACTTCTTTGAGGAGGTGACCAAGCATGTGGATGAAGGTAAAGCAGTGGATGTAGTGTACATGGATTTTAGTAAGGCATTTGATAAGTCTCCCCATGGTAGGCTTATGCAGAAAGTAAGGAGGCATGGGATAGTGGGAAATTTGGCCAGTTGGATAACAAACTGGCTAACCGATAGAAGATAAAGAGTGGTGGTGGATGGCAAATATTCAGCCTGGAGCCCAGTTATCAGTGGCGTACCGCAGGGATCAGTTCTGGGTCCTCTGCTGTTTGTGATTTTCATTAACGACTTGGATGAGGAGATGAAGGGTGGCTCAGTAAATTTGCAGATGATACGAAGATTGGTGGAGTTCTGGATAGTGAGGAGTGTTGTTGTCGGCTTCAAAGAGACAGAGATAGAATGCAGAGCTGGGCTGAGAAGTGGCAGATGGAGTTTAACCCTGACACGTGTGAGGTTGTCCATTTTGGAAGGACAAATATGAATGCGGAATACAGGGTTAATGGTAGGGTTATTGGCAATGTGGATGAGCAGAGAGATCTTGGGGTCTATGTTCATAGATCTTTGAAATTTGCCACTCAAGTGGAGAGAGCTGTGAAGAAGGCCTATGGTGTGCTAGCGTTCATTAGCAGAGGGATTGAATTTAACAGCCGTGAGGTGATGATGCTGCTGTACAAAACCTTGGTCAGGCCACATTTGGAGTACTGTGTGCAGTTCTGGTCACCTCATTTTAGGAAGGAAGTGGAAGCTTTGGAAAAGGTGAAAAGGAGATTTACCAGGATGTAGCCTGGAATGGAGAGTATGTCATACGAGGAAAGGTTGTGTGTGCTAGGCCTTTTCTCATTAGAACGGAGAAGGATGAGGGGCGACTTGATAGAGGTTTATAAGATAATTAGGGGAATAGATAGTGTAGACAGTCAGAGACGTTTTACCCGGGTGGAACACACCATTACAAGGGGACATAAATTTAAGATAAATGGTGGAAGATATAGAGGGGATGTCAGAGGTAGGTTCTTTACCCAGAGAGTGGTGGAGGCATGGAATGCACTGCCTGTGGAAGTAGTTGAGTCGGAAAAGTTAGGGACCTTCAAGCGGCTATTGGACAGGTACATGGATGAGGGTAGAATAATGGAGTCTAGGTTAACTTGTTAAGGGCAGCACGGTAGCATTGTGAATAGCACAATTGCTTCACAGCTCCAGTGTACCAAGTTCGATTTCGACTTGGGCCGCTGTCTGTGTGGAGTCTGCACATCCTCCCCGTGACTGCGTGGGTTTCCTCCGGGTACTCCGGTTTCCTCCCACAGACCAAAGATGTGCAGGTTGGGTGGATTGGCCATGAAAAATTGTCCAAAATCCTATGATTAACCTTGGACAAAAGGTCGGCGCAACGTCGTGGGCCGAAGGGCCTGTTCTGTGCTGTATTTCTCTATCTATCTATCCATCCGCTGCTCCAGACCCGTCAAGCGGTCTAACAAGAGCTGCAGCTGGACACACGTCTTGCACGTGAAGGGGCACGGATCTATGAACGTGTCCCTGAGCTCTCACATCGCACACGAGGAGCATGGCACGGGTCTGGGTTCTCCTGCCATGTCTTAAACGGTAGGTTATGTTAAACAACTACAATTCCAAAAGAAGAAAGAATAAATAAATAAATAGACAAATGAATGGAAAAAATACTCACCAGTCAACTACCAAGGAAAAAAAGCACCTCCTCCCAAATCAGCTTCGAATTCCCACCTAGCTTAACATTCCGAAACTCACTCTTCGCTGTATTTCACTCTTGCTGTGTCTTCTGTGGCTCACTGGGAGAACTCACCGGGAGTGAGTTAAAGTTGCTCGTTTTAAATTGGCCTGTGTTGACTCCCCCCGACCTGATTTCAGATCAAAGTAGTTAAATTTGGCTGACACGCAATTGCCAAATAATTATGTGAGTGGGTTGGGCATGCCCTTGTTAATCTGGTCTGCAGAATTCTAGATTAGTTTAAATTCCTGAAATTTTAAAAGGAACAGTCTTACCGATTCAATTCCCACCTAGCTTCAAATTCCCAAACTCACTCTTCGCTGTGTCTGACTCTGGCTCTGTGTTCTCTGGCTCACTGGGAAAACTCACTGGGCGTGAATTAAAGTTGCTCTTTTTAAATTAGTTACATCTTGAAAGAATTCCAATAGTTTTGTCAATTGGAAACATCTACTTCAATTGTCACTTTATAAACGTGCATTGACATTGCTCAGGGGATTTTATTAAGCGTCATTTGACGATTGGCTCTCACTGATTTGACTGGCAGAAATGGACTGAAAATCAGTAAAATCTCTACAACTGTTTATTTATTTACTGAATATTTCTTAACCGCGCCTTGTATTGTGGCAGGAGAAGGCTTGAAGGACCTGTCACTTTTGGCGATGCTGACACTCACACCTATTAAATAAAGTTTGGGACACCTTGAACAATGTTAAAAACACGGGAAGATAGAAGTGGCAAAATGTAATAATCTGTATTTGTGTCACATGTAGGCTGACATTGACACTGAAATTAAATTACTGTGCAATTCAATATCTGAAGTTTATTCAACATTCAGTTGGATGGCTGGCAATCCTGTAAACCCTAGATACGCTCTTTCCAGGTCCTTATCTGAAAATAACGATATTGTTCTCAGTATTGGGAATTCTAACTGACATCCAGAATCCAAAATCTTAATTGAGAGCTTCTTTCAATTATTATCTGTATTTTTATTGTTACGCCTTTTTTCTCCTGAATTGTCAAATGCAATTTGGCAGATTGCCAGCAGAGGAGAATACGTCGATGCACAAAAACTGTAACTACTGCATATTTAGATGTCACAATGCAAGAAGCATTCAAGGAACTAAACAACCTCGTTTTCTTCCAGGCACGATAAGTAATCTCTCTCACACTATGTTTGTGATTACCGGAGATTCGAAGTTTAATTGAAAAGAGAACGTTTCTCACCCATCATTTTTTCTCCTCCTGGATTCGGCTGCAAGACAGAAAATTGTCGATCCAAAGTTAAAGGTGAGTCAAATTATGCATATTGGCAGAATTAAAGAAAAAAACAAGATATGGATCTCTGATGGTCGAACTTGCGCACAACGAGCTCCAGTTCGTAACTCTGTGTATGTTAGGGGCAATTTTACATTTTGGGCTCTAATGCAGTGGATCTTGTCCACTTGACCACATTCCATCCAATTTCCTCGCCAAGAATTCAATGGACAAGCAATGTAGAACGTTGGTGAAAAAAGAGCGATCGCCCAAATATAAAATTATCCAGAATAATTGGAAATTGCAATTTGTGTGAAGGCGTAAACATGGCCTTAAGGCATCATCTGATTTATATTTACTCCCGGATCTGCACCCCCTGAGAGATTGGTTCGTTTTGCCTATCGTGAAAACGTACAATTTACTGGTCAACGCAGATAATGTCAATGTCACGTGAAAATAATGTTTTCAGTATATTTTTGAAACTGATTATTTTTGACTTTCAATCTACGGGTGAAGCATAAATAATTCCCAAATGCATTCATATTTGAAATGCCACCGCCAAGTAACAACGTTCTCCAAGTCCAGCAATGCGACAATGGAGGGAAAACTATCATATATTTTTAATTCTGAAATATGATGCTAAAGTAGGAAGCATGAGATTAGTATATTATGTTGCAAGCATATGTTCATAATGGCCTTCATGGTATTAGAGCGATCATACTCACCATTCTTTTTACAGAGGCACCACACGGTTGCAATTATTATGAGAATCAAGGTAACGCCACCTGCCACAATTCCGACCAATACCCACGTGTTCTTAATTCCTAATGGATGAAGGAGACAACTCATGAGGATCAAAACAATTCCACATGACTCTTCCCAAAGTCAACCAATCTTAGTTCGTTGTGTCAAAATAAATGAAAGCAGAAATTTATATTCATACTTCTGGCTACTGTGTTAGTCGAATTTCCAACCAATAATCATTGTTTGGCCAATTCAATGTTAAAGGCGGGGATCATTATCAAGAATAATGTCAGTCAAGGAGCGGTAATGTCAGCTAACTATTAATGTCCATGGTACATTTTTTCCAAACATCTGCCAGATACTGAATTCAGTTGATGAAATATGGAATTGTAATATTAGAATCGAGAAGGCACAGTCGGCGTCATTTGACCCACTCTGTCTGCAACGGATCCCAAACTGAATATTATGGCTTCGTGCTATCACCCTGCCTTTTCCTTGTACAGTTGTATATGTTGTCTATTTAAATAATCATCCAATGACTTTATTGGACCAGCCTCTACCACATTTTGAGGCACTGAATTGCAAACGCAAACCACTCGTTCAGTTTTTTACTTCTTCTCATACAACATTTGCTCATTCTGCAAATCACTTTAAATAGGGGACCTCTCCTTGATCCTTTCTCCTGGCGGGAACAATCTCTTCCTATCTACTCTGGCGAGCCCATCTCACGATTCTGGATGTCTCCAAAATATCTACTTTAAACCTTATTTTCTCCAAGGACAACAGACGCAACATCGCCAACCTATCCTCATAACCGAAGTTTCTGATCCCCCGATCCATTCCTTCTCTCCAATGCCTTCAGATCCTCTCAATAGGGTGGCACCCAGACAGTACACAATATTCCAGCTCAAGTCTTACTCGTGTCTTGAATAGGTTCAGCAGAACATTCATGCTCTGTGCTCGTTGCGTTGTTTTAATAAATTCCTGTTAACAACATGAAATGAAATGAAAATCGCTTGTTGTCACAAGTAGGCTTCAACTGACGTTACTGTGAAAAGCCCCTGGACGCCACATTCCGGCGCCTGTCCGGGGAGTCTGGTACGGGAATTGAACCGCTGCTGGCCTGCCTTTGTCTTATATAAAAGTCAACTATTTAGCACTGTGATAAACAATGTTGTATTAGCTCATCTCTCCCCCTATGCTGCCAGCATTAATAATATGCGCAAATCTGCTCCAGCACCACCGTAAATATATTACCCTTATTTCATATTGTCTCTTCGTGTTCTTTCTATCAAAAGTCCTCACATTGAACCTCACGTGGCAAAATTGTGTTCATTCCACCAAATGATCTATTGCCGTTTGAAGGTTTACACTGTCCTCTTCAAGTTTTACAAAGCTTCCAAACACTATGTCATCCGAACACTTTGACATTGCACCCTTCGTACCGAGATCAAGATCATTGATTAATTTGAGTTGAGTCAAGGGTGCCAATGAAAAAATCAGGAGAACATATCGACATACCGCCCACCAGCTCCAAAATTTCCAGTGACCGTTACTCTCTATTGCCAGAGTCCCGCATAAGAGATTGTTGTGCAAAATTAAAGCACATGGGATTAGGGGACATGTATTGATGTGGACAGAAAACTGGTTGACAGAGAGGAAACAAAGCGTCGGGATTAATGGATCCATTTCAAATTGGCAGGCAGTAACCAATTGGGCACCACAGGGATCGGTGCTGGGACCCCAGCTATTCACAATCTATATTAATGATTTGGATGAGGGAACAAAATGTGACATCTCCGAGCTTGCAGGTGATACCAAATTAGGTGGGAGGATGAATTGTGCCGAGGATGCAGGGATTCTGCAGTAAGGTCTGGACAGGTTGGGCGAGTGGGCAAACCAATGGCATATACCGTATAATTTGGATATGTCTGAGGTTGCTCATTTTGGAATAAAAAACAGGAAGGCAGATCACTACCTGAATGGTTGTAAATTGGGAGAGGGGGATGTGCAGCGGGACCTGGGTGTCCTTGTGCACCATTCGCTGATGGTAAGTATGCAGGAGCAGCATGCTGACAAGAAGGCGAATGGTATGTTGGCCTTCTTGAAAGAGCATTCGTGTATAAAAGCAGGGACGTGCTACTGCAATTGTACAGGGCCTTGGTGAGGCCACACTTGGAGTATTGTGTGCAGTTGTGGTCTCTTTCTCTAATGAAGGATCTTCTTGCTCTGGAGGGAGTGCAGCGAAGGTTTACCAGACTGATTCCAGCGATGGCGGGACTCATATGAGGAGAGATTGACTAGGTTGGGATTATTCTCGCTGGAGTTGAGAAGAATGAAGGAGGATCTCATAGAGACTGATAAAGTTCTAACAGGACTAGACAGGGTAGATATAGGGAAGATGTTACCAATGTATGTCCAGAACCAGGGGTCACAGCCTGAGGATTCAGGGTAAACCATTTCGGACAGAGATAAGTATCCGTACCCGTCCCGTACCAGCCTCCCCGGACAGGCGCCGAAATGTGGCGACTAGGGGCTTTTCACAGTAACTTCATTGAAACCTACTCGTGACAATAAGCGATTTTCATTTTCATTTTCATAAGGAGACATTTCATCACACAAAGAGTGGTGAGCCTGTGGAATTCATTACCACAGGAAGTAGTTGATGCAAAAACTTTGAATATAGAACATAGAACATAGAACAGTACAGCACAGAACAGGCCCTTCGGCCCTCAATGTTGTGCCGAGCCATGATCACCCTACTCAAACCCACGTATCCAGCCTATACCCGTAACCCCCCCCCCTTAACCTTACTTTTATTAGGACTCTACGGGCAATTTAGCATGGCCAATCCACCTAACCCGCACATCTTTGGACTGTGGGAGGAAACCGGAGCACCCGGAGGAAACCCACGCACACAGGGGGAGGACGTGCAGACTCCACACAGACAGTGACCCAGCCGGGAATCGAACCTGGGACCCTGGAGCTGTGAAGCATTTATGCTAACCACCATGCTACCCTGCTGCCCCTAATATATATTTAAGAGGCGGCTGGATACAGCACTTGGAAGAATGGAATGAAATGCTATTGGGAGAAAACAGCATTAGGCCATTGAGTTGGATGATCATCCTTGATCGTGATGAATGGCGGAGCAGGATCGATGGGCCAAAAGGCCTCCTACTGCTCCTATCTTCTATGTATCCATGTATCTATGTATAGTGGAATTTTGACGATGTGACGAGCAGAATAGATAAAGCAGAACCAGTAGGTGTGATACCTTTCGACTGTTCGAAGAATTTTGATAAGGACCCTCAGAAGAAGTTAGTGAGCAAAACCAAAACATATGTGGTCGTGGACGCGTCCTGGCAGGAACTGAGAATTGGTCAGCAGCCAGGAAAGATAGAGTGGGAATAAATACCTCCTTTTCTGTGTTGCAGTCAATAACTAATGCAGTATACTACATGTATCAGTGATTGGGCCTCCGATGTTCATGATACATAAAAATGACCTGAAAGAGGGTACCAAATTCAACATTTCCATGTTTGCAGACGACATGAAACGAGGCAGCGTCGTGAGTTCTGAGCAGGCGGATTCAAAGTGGTTTTATCAAGCTGGCGAGTGGGCATACACATGACAGATGCAGCGAAACGCAGATGAATGCAGTTATGCACTCTGTCGTGAAAACCAGAAAGGACTGGTGGTATTTTCGGAATCATAGCGGTACAACAGGTATGGCTTTCCGACATCCGTCAACTAAAGTGGGGTGGCAGGTGCAACAAAAAAGTCGCAAGCTAAATGATGCACACCCGGGACATGACGATTCGGCTACATCTGACAAATGTCCTCTGCACATACTGTACACATCCCCGCTGGGTTTGAATTCTAAAGTCGAAGCTTATTAGCACAAACCCAATTTATTTACGTAATCATGCCTGATAACGGTTATGTTCAGAGAACGAAAAGCTGATGTTCCTGCATACAAATTTCGAATAAAATTGATCAACTCCCCACGGCACACTCCATACCACCCACCCGCGCCCCACAACGTCCTCCAACACTTTCGCTGTTGTCGGCGAGATACAGTCGATATGTAAGGATTCTGCAAGATAATGAATGACGACCCATAATTCAGTAGATATCCTTATAGGATTATCTACAAAGCCGGCAGGAAAAGGAAGACAACTTCACCAGTCCGGTAATTGGAATCACGATATTACCTGGGAATCCTGTGGAGTGCGCGTCCAAGGAGTCATCTGGAGAGAAAAAACGAGCGCACTTTATTAATTGGATACGCTTTGCATGGAAAAAGGCTTCACGTTATTCAAGGAGATGTTAGTCAATGATTGATATAATCTGAGCAAATTCCTGCATACCTAGAAATGCTATTTTAACGTCGAACCCTAGCATTTTGTTGTCGTTATTTTCGAAAACCTGCGACCTCAAAATGTAACATGAAGCGTCATATCTGGTGCATATAACAGGATGAAGTACGTTCCTTGCAATCGCCAATTTGATTTGAATTAGAATCGCCAATTGATTTGAATTAACCAGCCAGATGAGGTAGATCAGTCAATCTATGTCTCCAAAGAGGACAGTACGGTGGCGAAAGGGTTAATATGGCTGCCTCACAGTGCCGGGGGCCCGGGTTCCATTCCGACCATGGTTGAATGTGTGGAATTTGAACCTTCTGCCCCTGTCTGTGTGCGTTTCCTTCGGTTTCTTCCCACCGTCCAAAGATGCGAAGGTTAGGTGAATTAGTCATGCTAAATTGTTCTTCGTATTCAGATGTTAGTTGGTGATATGGCGTAGGGAGGGTTTGGGCCGGTGGAGGGTGCAGACTTGATGGGCCGACTGACCTGCTTCTGCATGGAAGTGTTTCGATTAAACACATCTTTGAGACCTGATTCACAAAACGAATACACAGGATCTGAGTTGTGCGCCTTACATTAATATTCTTGTTCAAATCAATTTGCATTCCGAACCAGAAATAGAGAATTCAGAACGGGTTCAATTCCTAACTTTGTTCCCCGGGAATACGACCTGTTTGCTGCTCACTTATAAACATCATATTTGGGCATCTTCATGAAATCATAAACTTCCTACAGTGCGGAATTAGACCATTCAGCCTATCAAGTCTGCAAAAGACCCTTCAAAAGAGTACCCTACCTACGCCTACTCAACCCACCTTATCCGCATAGCCATACCTCACCTCATATTTTAAAAAATATACTAGCGGGGTGAGCGTTGCTGATTTTGCCAGCATTTATTCCCCATCCATGATGAGTTGTATTCTTGAGGTGTAGGTACACCAATTTAGCTGTTAACGCGGGGGGGCTGATGCTAGGATGTTTCCCCAGCGACAGTGAAGGGATGCTGATAAGTTCTCAAGTCAGGGCGGGCAGTGACTCAGAAAGGTGTGCAGTTCTCCAGTTTGATTCAGACAGAGGTTTTTTGTTTTAACAGGTGGTTGGAAACCGAGGTTCCTGATGCTCTTGTCCTTTTGGATGGCAGTGGTCATGGGATTGGAAGTTGCGGTCTAAGAAACCTCGGTGAGTTACTGCAGGGCGTCTGATCGATAGTACAGGGTGATCATTGCTCGGCACAACATCGAGGGCCGAAGGGCCTGTTCTGTGCTGTACTGTTCTATGTTCTATGTTCTACACACGGCTGCAACTGTTCGTTGTCGTGGAGGGTTTGTATATTTGTGGACAGTGGAGCAAGTAATAGGGCAATACGGGGTGATATCAGTAAGGCCAACTACCCTAATTAGCACATAATTGCACTCCAAGGGATAGTTTTAGCACGCTCAATTCACCTAAATTGCACATCTCTGAACACTGAGGTTAGGTGTTTATTCATTTTGTGAATCAGGTGCCAAAGATGTGTTTCATCGAAACCCTTTCATGCAGAAGAAAGTCATTCTGCCCATCAAGTCCGCACCCTCCACCGCCCCAAACTCCTCCCTAACCCCATATCCTCAACCAATATCTGAATACTAGCAGCAATTTAGCATGTCCAATCCATCAAATCTGCACCTTTTTGCTTTGTGTGAGGAAACCGGAGCACCTGAAGGATGTGGAGGCTTTACCAGGATGTTGCCTCGTATAGAGGGCATTAGCAATGAGGAGCGGTTGAAAAAATTCGGTTGGTTCTCACTGGAACGACGGAGGTTGAGAGGCGACCTCACAAAGGTCTACAAAATTATGAGGGGCATAGACAGAGTGGACGGCACGGTAGCATTGTGGATAGCACAATGACTTCACAGCTCCAGGGTCCCAGGTTCGATTCCGGCTTGGGTCACTGTCAGTGCGGAGTCTGCACATCCTCCCCGTGTGTGTGTGGGTTTCCTCCGGGTGCTCCGGTTTCCTCCACAGTCCAAAGATGTGCAGGTTAGGTGGATTGGCCATGATAAATTGCCCTTAGTGTTGGGTTACTGGGTTATTGTGATAGGTTGGAGGTGTTGAACTTGGGTAGGGTGCTCTTTCCAGGAGCCGGTGCAGACTCGATGGGCCGAATGGCCTCCTTCTGCAATGTTAATTATATGGATAGTCAGTAGTTTTTTTCCCAGGATAGAGGGTTCAATTACTCGGGGGAATAGGTTTAAAGTGCAAGGGACAAGGTTTAGATGAGATGTACGAGGCAATGTTTTCATACAGAGGATAGTGGGTGCCTGGAACTCGCTGCTGGAGGAGGTGGTCGAAGCAGGGACGACAGTGACATTTGACGGGCATCTTGACAAATACATGAATAGGATGGGAATAGAGGGAAAACGGACACAGGAAGTGTAGAAGATTATAGTTCAGACGTGCAACATGATCACGAGCTTGGAGGGACGAAGGGCCTGCACTTGTGCTGTACTTTTGCTCTCTCTTTGTTAACCTGAAGGTAACCCACGCAGACACGGGAAACGTGTACACTCCACAATAACCCTAACCATAACCCTGACGGGATATAGCCAAGGATTCTATGGGAAGCAAGAAATTAAATTGCAGAGTTTTTGGCAATGATCTTTTTGTCCTCACTGTCGACAGGGGTGGTCCCAGGGGATTGGAAAGTGGCAAATGTCGTGCCCCTGTTCAAAAATGGGAATAGGATAACCCTGTGAATTACAGGCTAGTTAGTCTTAGTTCGGTGGTAGGCAAAGTAATGGAAAGGGTACTGAGAACAAAGAACAAAGAACAAATACATTTACAGCACAGGAACAGGCCCTTCGGCCCTACCAGCCTGCGCCGATCCTGCTCCTTTATATAAACCTGTCTCCTATTTCCCAAGGTCTACTTCCCCCTGTTCCCCCCCCCCTTTCCCCGTTCACATATCAGTCTAGATGCAACTTAAATGATGCTATCGTGCCCGCCTCTACCACCTCCGCTGGCAAACCGTTCCAGGCGCCCACCACCCTCTGCGTAAAAAACTTTCCACGCACATCTCCCTTCAGCTTTCCCCCTCTCACCTTTAAATCATGACCCCTTGTAATTGACACCTCCAATCTTGTAAAAGGCTTGTTGCCATCCACCCTGTCCATACCTCTCATAATGTTGCAGACATCAATCAGGTCCCTCTCAACCTCCGTCTTTCCAACGAAAAAAATCCTAATCTACTCAACCGTTCTTCAAAGCTAGCACCCTCCATACCAGGCAACATCCTGGTGAACATCCTCTGCACCCTCTCTAAAGCATCCACATCCTTCTGTTAATCTGGCGACCAGAACTGCACGCAGTATTCCAAATGTGGTCTAACCAAAGTCCTATACAACTGTAACATGACCTGCCGACTCATGTACGCAATACCCCGTCCGATGAAGGCAAGCATGCTTTATGCCTTCTTGACTACTCTATCGACCTGTGTTGCCAACTTCAGGGTACAATGGACCTGAGCTCCCAGATCTCTCTGTACATCAATTTTCCCCATTACTCTTCCATTGACCATGTAGTCCGCTCTTGAATTTGATCTTCCAAAATGCAGCACCTCGCATTTGCCTGGATTGAACTCCATCTGATATTTCTCTGCCCAACTCTCCAACCTATCTATATTTTGCTGTATTCTCTGACAGTCCTCCTCGCTATCTGCAACACCGCCAATCTTAGTATCATCTGCAAACTTGCTAATCAGACCACCTATACCTTCCTCCAGGTCATTTATGTATATCTCAAACAACAGTGGTCCGAGCACGGACCCCTGTGGAACACCACTAGTCACCCTTCTCCATTTTGAGACACTTCCTTCCACCACTACTCTTTGTCTCCTGTTGCCTAGCCAGTTCTTTATCGATCCAGCAGGTACACCCTGAACTCCATACGACTTCATCAACCTGCCATGGGAAACTTTCTCAAACGCCTTACTGAAGTCCATGTATATGTCATCTACAGCCCTTCCCTCACCAATTAACTTTCTCACTTCTTCAAAAAATTCCTATCAACGGGATAGGATTTCTGAGCATCTGGAAAGACCCTGCTTTATTGGGGATAGTGAACACGGATTAGTAAGGGGTAGGTCTTGCCTTACAAGTCTTATTGACTTCTTTGAGGAGGTGACCAAGCATGTGGATGAATGTAAAGCAGTTTATGTAGTGTACATGGATTTTAGTAAGGCATTTGATAAGGTTCCCCATGGTAGGCTTATGCAGAAAGTAAGGAGGCATGGGATAGTGGGAAATTTGTCCAGTTGGATAACGAACTGGCTAACCGACAGAAGTCAGAGAGTGGTGGTCGATGGAAAATATTCAGCCTGGAGCCCAGTTACCAGTGGCGTATCGCAGGGATCAGTTCTGGGTACTCTGCTGATTGTGATTTTCATTAATGACTTGGATGAGGGAGTTGAAGGGTGGATCAGTAAATATGCAGACAATAGGAAGATTGGTGGAGTTTTGCATAGTAAGGAGGGATGTTGTCGGCTGCAAAGAGACATAGTCTCTTGCTGCTAGTCAAGGACAGTATTACGGTGGTAGAAAGGATGCAAGATGGGGACTCTTCTTCCGAGGTAGTATGGGCTGAGGTTAGAAACAGGAAAGGAGAGGTCACCCTGTTGGGAGTTTTCTATAGGCCACCTAATAGTTCTAGAGATGTAGAGGAAAGGATGGCGAAGATGATTCTGGAAAAGAGCGAAAGTAACAGGGTAGTTGTTATGGGAGACTTTAACTTTCCTAATATTGACTGGATAAGATATAGTTCGAGTACATTGGATGGGTCGTTCTTTGTACAATGTGTGCAGGAGGGTTTTCTGACACAATATGTTGACAGGCCAACAAGAGGTGAGGCCACTTTGGATTTGGTTTTGGGTAATGAACCAGGCCAGGTGTTAGATCTGGAGGTAGGTGAACACTTTGGAGACAGTGACCACAATTCGGTGACCTTTACGTTAGTGATGGAAAGGGATAAGTATACCCCGCAGAGCAAGAGTTATAGCTGGGGGAAGGGCAATTATGATGCCATTAGACATGACTTAGGATGTGTTGGTTGGAGAAGTAGGCTGCAAGGGTTGGGCACACTGGATATGTGGAGCTTGTTCAAGGAACAGCTATTGCATGTTCTTGATAAGTACGTACCAGTCAGGCAGGGAGGAAGGGGTCGAGCGAGGGAACCGTGGTTTACCAAAGAAGTGGAATCTCTTGTTAAGAGGAAGAAGGAGGCCTATGCGAAGATGAGGCGTGAAGTTTCAGTTGGGGCGCTTGATAGTTACAAGGAAGCGAGGAAGGATCTAAAGAGAGAGCTGAGACGAGCAAGGAGGGGACATGAGAAGTCTTTGGCAGGTAGGATCAAGGAAAACCCAAAAGCTTTCTATAGGTATGTCAGGAATAAAAGAATGACTAAGGTAAGAGTAGGGCCAGTCAAGGACAGTGGTGGGAAGTTGTGTGTGGAGGCTGAGGAGATAAGCGAGATACTAAATGAATACTTTTCATCAGTATTCACTCAAGAAAAAGATAATATTGTGGAGGAGAATGCTGAGACCCAGGTTATTAGAATAGATGGCATTGAGGTGCGTAGGGAAGAAGTGTTGGCAATTCTGGACAAGGTGAAAATAGATAAGTCCCCGGGGCCAGATGGGATTTATCCTAGGATTCTCTGGGAAGCCAGGGAAGAGATTGCTGAGCCTTTGGCTTTGATTTTTAGGTCATCATTGGCTACAGGAATAGTGCCAGAGGACTGGAGGATAGCAAATGTGGTCCCTTTGTTCAAGAAGGGGAGTAGAGATAACCCCGGTAACTATAGGCCGGTGAGCCTAACGTCTGTGGTGGGTAAAGTCTTGGAGAGGATTATAAAAGATACGATTTATAATCATCTAGATAGGAATAATATGATTAGGGATAGTCAGCATGGTTTTGTGAAGGGTAGGTCATGCCTCACAAACCTTATCGAGTTCTTTGAGAAGGTGACTGAACAGGTAGACGAGGGTAGAGCAGTTGATGTGGTGTATATGGATTTCAGTAAAGCGTTTGATAAGGTTCCCCACGGTCGGCTATTGCAGAAAATACGGAGGCTGGGGATTGAGGGTGATTTAGAGATGTGGATCAGAAATTGGCTAGTTGAAAGAAGACAGAGAGTGGTAGTTGATGGGAAATGTTCAGAATGGAGTTCAGTTACGAGTGGCGTACCACAAGGATCTGTTCTGGGGCCGTTTCTGTTTGTCATTTTTATAAATGACCTAGAGGAGGGCGCAGAAGGATGGGTGAGTAAATTTGCAGACGACACTAAAGTCGGTGGAGTTGTAGACAGTGCGGAAGGATGTTGCAGGTTACAGAGGGACATAGATAAGCTGCAGAGCTGGGCTGAGAGGTGGCAAATGGAGTTTAATGTGGAGAAGTGTGAGGTGATTCACTTTGGAAAGAATAACAGGAATGCGGAATATTTGGCTAATGGTAAAATTCTTGGTAGTGTGGATGAGCAGAGGGATCTCGGTGTCCATGTACATAGATCCCTGAAAGTTGCCACCCAGGTTGATAGGGTTGTGAAGAAGGCCTATGGTGTGTTGGCCTTTATTGGTAGAGGGATTGAGTTCCGGAGCCATGAGGTCATGATGCAGCTGTACCAAACTCTGGTACGGCCGCATTTGGAGTATTGCGTACAGTTCTGGTCGCCTCATTATAGGAAGGACGTGGAAGCTTTGGAACGGGTGCAGAGGAGATTTACCAGGATGTTGCCTGGTATGGAGGGAAAATCTTATGAGGAAAGGCTTATGGACTTGAGGTTGTTTTCGTTAGAGAGAAGAAGGTTAAGAGGTGACTTAATAGAGGCATACAAAATGATCAGAGGGTTAGATAGGGTGGACAGCGAGAGCCTTCTCCCGCGGATGGAGGTGGCTAGCACGAGGGGACATAGCCTTAAATTGAGGGGTAATAGATATAGGACAGAGGTCAGAGGTGGGTTTTTTACGCAAAGAGTGGTGAGGCCGTGGAATGCCCTACCTGCAACAGTAGTGAACTCGCCAACATTGAGGGCATTTAAAAATTTATTGGATAAGCATATGGATGATAAGGGCATAGTGTAGGTTAGATGGCCTTTAGTTTTTTTTCCATGTCGGTGCAACATCGAGGGCCGAAGGGCCTGTACTGCGCTGTATCGTTCTATGTTCTATGTTCTAGATACGATGCAGTGCTGGGCTGAGAAGTGGCAGATGGAGTTTAACCCTGACAAGTGTGAGGTTGTCCATTTTGGAAGGACAAATATGAATGGGGAATACAGGGTTTACGGTAGGATTCTTGGCAATGTAGAGGAGCAGAGAGAGCTTGGGGTCTATGTTCATAGATCTTTTAAAGTTGCCACTCAATTGGATAGAGCTGTGAAGAAGGCCGATGGTACGCTAGCGCTCATTAGCAGATGGATTGAATTTAAGAGCCGTGAGGTGATGATGCAGCTGTACGAAACCTTGCAAGGCCACATTTGGAGTACTGTGTGCAGTTCTGGTCACCTCATTTTAGGAAAGATGTGGAAGCTTTCGAAAAGGTGCAAAGGAGATTAATCAGGATGTTGCATGGAATGGAGAGTAGGTCTTACGAGGAAAGGTTGAGGGTGCTAGGCCTTTTCTCATTAGAACGGAGAAGGATGAGGGGCGACTTGACAGAGGTTATTACTACTTGATAGGTAGGAAGTGAGATGGTGATTTGAGACAGAAATTCAGGGAGCTAGGGTGGAAGCTGAGAGCTAGAACAAACAGAGTTGTTATCTCTGGGTTGTTACCCGTGCCACGTGCTAGCGAAGTGAGAAATATGGAGAGAGAGGAGTTGAACACGTGTCTACAGGGATGGTGCAGGAGGGAGGGTTTTGGTTTACTGGATAATTGGGCCCCAGTCTGGGGTAGGTGCGACCTCTACAAACAGGATGGTCTTCACCTGAACCAGAGGGGTACCAATATCCTGGGGGGGGGGGGAGATTTGCTAGTACTCATCGGCGGGGGTTGAAACTAATTCAGCATTGGGATGAGAACCTAAATTGTTGTCCCAGTGTACAGGATGTTGAGAGTCGTGAGGTCAGGGATAGGATTAAAAGTTCGAAAGAGGGCACCGGCAAGCAAGATGCTGGTTTGAAGTGTGTCTAATTCAACGCAAGGAGCATCCGGAATAAGGTGGGTGAGCTTGCAGGATGGGTTGCTACCTGGGATCTCGATGTTGTGGCGATTTCGGAGACATGGGTAGAGCAGGGACAGGAATGGTTGTTGCAGGTTCCAGGATTTAGATATTATTGTAAGAACAGAGAAGATGGTAAAAGTGGGGGGGGGGGTGGTATTGTTAATCAAGAAAAGTATTACGGCTGCAGAAATGACGTTTGAGGACTTTGTCTACTGAGATAGTATGGGCCGAGGTTAGGAACAGGAGAGGAGAGGTCACCCTGTTGGGAGTTGTCTATAGACCTCCGAATAGTTCCAGAGATGTAGAGGAAAGGATAGCAAAGATCATTCTGGACAGGAGCGAGAGTAACAGGATAGTTGTTATGGGGGTCTTTAACTTTCCAAATGTTGACTGGAAATGCTATAGTTCGAGTACTATAGATGGGTCAGTTTTAGTGCAGTGTGTGCAGAAGTGCTTTCTGACACAGTATGTAGACAGGCCAACAAGGGGCGATGCCAAATTGGATTTGGCCAGGTGTTAGGTTTTGATGTAGGTGAGCACTTTGGTGATAGTGATCACAATTCGGTTATGCTTACTTTAGCGATGGGCAGGGATAGGTATATACCGCAAGGCAAGAATTATAGTTGGGGGAAAGGCAATTATGATGCTATTCGGCAAGATTTAGGATGTATAGGATGGAGAAGGAATCTGCAGGGGATGGGTACAATCGAAATGTGGAGCTTTTTCAAGGGTCAGCTACTGCATGTCCTTGCTAAGTATGTACCTGTCAGGCAGGGAGGAAGTTGTCGAGCAAGGGGACCGTGGTTTACTAAGGAAGTTGAAGCACTTGTCAAGAGGAAGAAGAAGGCTTATGTTAGGTTGAGACATGAAGGCTCAGTCAGGGCACTTGAGAGTTACGATTTAGCCAGGAAGTACCCAAAGGGAGAGTTAAGAAAAGCGAGGAGAAGACACGAAATGTCGTTGGCGGATAGGATCAAGGAAAACCGTAAGGCTTTCTATAGTTATATCAGGAACAAAATAATGGCTAGAGTAAGATTAGAGCCAATCAAAGATAGTAGTGGAAAGTTGTGTGTGGAATCAGAGTAGATAGGGGAAGCGTTAAATGGATATTTTTCGTCAGCATTTGCACTGGAGAAAGACAATGTTGTCGAGCAGAATACTCAGGTACAGTCGACCAGGCTAGATGGGATTTAGTTTCACAAGGAGGAAGTGTTAGCAATTTTGGAAAGTATAAAAATAGATAAGACCACTGGGCCAGATGAGATTTATCCTAGGATTCTCTGGGAAGCCAGGGAGGAGATTGCAGGGCCTTTGTCCCCGATGATTATGTCGTCTTTGTCGACAGGAATAGTGCCGGAAGACTGGAGGATAGCAAATGTTGTCGCCTGGTTCAAGAAGGGGAGTAGAGACAACCCTGGTAATCTTAGACCTGTGAGCCTTACTTCAGATGTGGGTAAAATGTTGGAAAAGTTTATAAGAGATAGGGTTTATAATCATCTTGAAATGAACAAGTTGATTAGCGATACTCAAGAAGGTTTTGTGAAGGGTAGGTCATGCCTCAAATACCTTATTGAGTATTTTGAGAAGGTGACCAAACAGGTGGATGAGGGTAAATCTGTTGATGTGTTGTATATGGATTTCAGTAAGGCGTTTGATAAGGTTCCCCACGGTAGGCTATTGCAGAAAATACGGAAATATGGCATTGAAGGTGATTTAGCGGTTTGGATCAGTAACTTGCTAGCTGAAAGAAGACAGAGGGTGGTGGTTGATGGCAAATGTTCATCCTGGAGTTCAGTTACTAGTGGTGTACCGCAAGGATCTGTTTTGGGGCAACTGCTGTTTGTCATTTTTATAAATGATCTAGAAGAGGGTGTAGTATAGTTGGTTAGTAAATTTGCAGATGACACGAAGGTCGGTGGAGTTGTGGATAGTGCTGAAGGATGTTATAGGTTACAGATGGACATAGATAAGCTGCAGAGCTGGGCTGAGAGTTGGCAGACGGAGTTTAATTCGGAAAAGTGTGAGGTGGTTCACTTTGGAATGAGTAACAGGAATGCAGAGTACTGGGCTAATTGCAAGATTCTTGGTAGAGTAGATGAACAGAGAGATCTCGGCATCCAGGTACATAAATCCCTGAAAGTTTCCACCCAGGTTAATAGGGCTATTAAGAAGGCATATGGTCTGCCTGTATCAGTAGGGGGATTGAGTTTCGGAGACACGAGGTCATGCTGCAGCTGTACAAATCTCTGGTGCGGCTGCATCTATAGTACTGCGTGCAGTTCTAGTCACCACATTATAGGAAGGATGTGGAAGCTTTGGAAAGGGTTCAGAGAAGATTTACTAGGATGTTGCCTGGTATGGAGGGAAGGTCTTGCGACGCAAGGCGCAGGGACTTGAGGTTGTTTTCGCTAGAGAGGAGAAGGCTGAGAGGTGACTTAATAGAGACATATAAGATAGTCAGAGGGTTAGATAGGGTGGACAGTGAGAGTCTTTTTCCTCGGATGGTGATGACCAACACGAGGGGACATAGCTTTAAATTGAGGGGTGGTAGTTATAGGACAGATGTCAGAGGCAGTTTCTATACTCAGAGACTAGTAGGGGTGTGGAACGCCCTGCCTGCAACAGTAGTAGACGCCAAATTTAAGGGCATTTAAGTGGTCACGGGATAGACATATGGATGAAAATGGAATAGTGTAGGTCAGATAGGCTTCAGATGGTTTCACAGGTCGGAGGGCCCGTACTGCGCTGTAATGTTCTATGTTTATAAGATGATCAGGGGAATAGAAAGTGTAGACAGTCAGAGTCTTTTCTCCGGGTGGAACAAACCATTACAAGGGGATATCCATCTAAGGTAAATGGTGGAAGATATCGGGGGGGATGTCAGTGGTAGGTTCTTTACCCAGAGAGTAGTGGGGGCAGTAGTGGTTGAGTCGAAAACGTTAGGGACCTTCAAGCGGCTCTTGGATAGGTACATGGATTATGGTAGAATAATGGAATGTAGATTAATTTGTTCATAAGGGCAGCACGGTAGCATTGTGGCTAGCACAATTGCAGCACAGCTCCAGGGTCCCAGATTCGATTCCGGCTTGGGCCACTGTCTGTGTGGAGTCTGCACATCCTCTCCGTGTGTGCGTACGTTTCCTCTGGGTGCTCCGGTTTCGTCCCACAGTCCAAACATGTGCAGGTTGGTTGGATTGGCAATGTTAAATTGCCCTTTATGTCCAAAATTCGATGAGCTATGATTAACCTTGGAGAAAAGTTCGGCACAACATCGTGGGCCGAAGGGCCTGTTGTGTACTGTATTTCTCTATAATCTCTCTGTACCCTGAGCCATGAATTGAGCACGGGCCTTAATTCCACCCCAATTATGGATAATTTCTACATAACACCACATGCGGGTCCAATAAACGATCGAGAAACGATAGTCCTTCAACGAGTGGTGATTATGTTACACCCTTTCATTTTCGTCACTCTTATTACCCCCATCATACACACATTATTTTGGCCAATTTAAAATCACAAGTTATATGGTGCATTTCCCCATGTATTTCCTTCAAAAATGCAATATGGCAGCAGAGATTATTGTGTAACATTCAGATTTTAAAGACGTTCAGGAAAGGACGATGGAAAACGAACAGGAGGACGTGTTTTTCACAGAATTTCGCAGTCGTGCTCTTGTCTGTCTCCACTTGGCAAAACTGGTTATGGGAACAAGTCATATGACAGATCCAAATTGCAGTTGAATCGCTTGGGATGTCAACGAATTTATCTGGTGAGAAAGGAGGCAGAAAACCCAGGAACCAAGTATTTCAATGAAATTAACTGAAAATGAAAATCGCTCATTGTCACGAGTAGGCTTCAATGAAGTTTATGTGAAATGCCCCTAGTCGCCACATCCCGGCGCCTGGTACGGGAATCGAACCGTGCTGCTGGCCTGCTTGGTCTGTTTTAAAAGCCAGCGATTTAGCTGAGTGTGCTAAACCAGCCCCGATGCGTGCAATTTTGACATTTCATATGCATATTTCAAGAGCATTGTCTGATCAATCTTACCACGTATGGTTAATTCAACTGGATTGCTGACATGGGAAACTTTCCATTGTCCTGCTTCTTTATGTCGGTAGTAGCAACGATATTGGCCTTGATGTTCTACCGTGAGGTTGAACAGGTCGAAAGTTGCCGTCTCCTCGCCATCTGGAACGATCACCTCTGCCATGTGGGTGCCCTTCCCCTGTTTTAGCAAGTAGAACGTACTGCCCACGTGGTAACTGGGGGTTCTGCATTCAATGCGAGCGGAATTTCCTTTGTCCAACTCTCCATCGCTTGGATATATCGATATGGTTGGCGATTGCAACTTTTGGACATCATCTTTCAAATAATGATAGAAAGGAAGAAAGTTCAAGAAAAACAGCCGTTTGTTAAAACATTTACTTGAGCACGGCTTAAAAAGTAGGAGATGGGTTACCACTGCTGTTCATCTGTAACATATATTAGACCTGATTAGATTCACCTGAAGAAGGAGCCGTGCTCCGAAAGCTCGTGTTTGAAACAAACCTGTTGGACTTTAACCTGGTGTTGTAAGACTTCTTACTATATTAGACCATAAGATGATTAGACCATTAAGTCATTATGCCAATCGAGTCTGCTCCGCCATTCAGTCACGGTTGTTAAGTTTCTCGTTCCCATTCTACTGCCTTCTCCCCATAATCACTAATCCCTTCTTAATCAAGAACTTATGTATCTCCGTCTGAACGGAACTTTGTCATTTTGTCTCCATAGTCTTAGAACATAGAACATAGAACAGTACAGCACAGAACAGGCCCTTCAGCCCTCAATGTTGTGCCGAGCCATGATCACCCTACTCAAACCCACGCATCCACCCTATACCCGTAACCCAACAACCCCCCCTTAACCTTACTTTTTTTTATTAGGACACTACGGGCAATTTTAGCATGGTCAATCCACCTAACCCGCACATCTTTGGACTGTGGGAGGAAACCGGAGCACCCGGAGGAAACCCACGCACACAGGGGGAGGACGTGCAGACTCCACACAGACAGTGACCCAGCCGGGAATCGAACCTGGGACCCTGGAGCTGTGAAGCATTTATGCTAACCACCATGCTACCCTGCTGCCCCAAAGAGTTCCAGACATTCACCACCCTCTGGCTGAACAAATTCCTCCTCATCACTGTTTTGAAGGATCGTCCCTTCAAACTGAGGCTGTGACTTCGGACTCTACCTTTTCCTGTTGGTGGAAACATCCTCTTGCACGTCCAGTTTCAATAAAATCTCCCGTCATCCTTCTAAACCTCAATGAGTAGAGACCCAGAATCCTTTACCAGTCCTCATATGACAAGCTATTCATTCCAGGAATCATTATTGCGGGCCTCCGCTGGACCCTTCCCAAGGCCAGCACATCCTTCCTCAGATAGGGAACCCATAGCCGATCCCAATACTCCAAAATAGTGTCTTACGAGAGTATTATACAGCCTCACCCGGACATCCCTGGCCCTGTATTCTAGCCCTCTCTACATGCATGTTAACATTGCATTTGCCTTCCTAACTGCACGTTAATCGTGAACAAGGACTCCCAATCCCTTACTGCTTCTGATTTCCTGAGCCTTTTCCCACTTCGAAAATAGTCAATACCTACCAAAATACATAACCTGACGCTTTTCCATATTGTATTCCATCTGCTAATTATGTGCCCACTCAAAGATACTTACAAAGTCTTCTGCAGCCCCCTGCTTCCTCAGTGATAGCTGTCCATCTGCAAGTTTTATATCATGTGCAAACATAGCAACAGTTCCTTCTTCCAGATCATAAATGTATATTGTGAAAATCTGTGGTCCCAGCACCGACCGCTGAGGCACACCACTAGTCAAGGGCTGCCATTCTGAAAAATACCTCTTCATCCCTACTCTCTGCCTTATGCCATTCATCTAATCCTCTATCCATGCCAATATCGGATCTTTAATATCATGGGCTCTGAACATATTTAACAGAATCCGAGACGGCACATTGTTAAAGTCCTTCTTGAAATCTAAATAAATCAAGTCCAATGGTTCTCCTTTGTTTAACTTCCTTGTTACTTACTCACAGAACTCCAACATATTTGTCAGACACTACCTCCACTTGACGAAGCCGTGCTGACTCAATCCTATTTTATCATACACTTCCAAGTACTCCGCTATCACATCTTTCATAATGGACTCTGAGAAAGTACCAATGACCATCGTCAGGCTAACATAGAACATAGAACATACGTCAGGTATGTCAGGAATAATAGAATGAGTAAGGTCAGTGTAGGGCCAGTCAAGGAATGTAGTGGTAAGTTGTGCGTGCAGTCCGAGGAGATAGAAGAGGTGCTAAATGAAAATATTTCGTCTGTATTCACACAGGAAAAAGACGAAGTTGTCGAGGAGAATACTGAGATACAGGCTACAAGACTAGAAAGTCTTGAGGTCCATAATGAGGAGGTGTTAGCGATTCTGGAAAGTGTGCAAATAGATAAGTCCCCTTGGCCGGATGGGAGCTGTCCTCGGATTATCTGGGAAGCTAAGGAGGAGATTGCTGAGGCTTTCGCTTTGTTCTTTAAGTCATCTATGTCTACAGGAATAGTGCCAGAGGACTGGAGGATTGATTCCTGAATGATCAACAGCAATGTCTCCACAGCCTCCTCAGCTAACTCACTAAGTAACCTCGGAATTATCCGTCCGGTCCAGGTGATTTATTCATCTTCTTACCTTTCAGTTTGCCCAGCACCTTCTCCATAGTAATGTCGGCTGCGCTCATCTCAGCCCCCAGATTCTCGTGATACTTAGGTATCTCACTGGTGTCTTCCACCGTAAACATAGAACATAGAAAAATGCAATACAGAACAGGCTCTTCGGCGCACGATGTTGCGCCGAACTTTTGTCCTAGATTAAGAACAAATCAATCTACAGCCCACCATTCCACCGTAATCCATGTACATATCGAAAAGCCTTTTGAAGATCCCCAATGTTTCCGACTCAACTACTTCCACAGGCAATGCATTCCATGCCCCCACTACTGCCTGGGTAAAGAACCTACCTTTGTATACGCCCTATAACTTCCACCATTCACCTTAAATTTATGTCCCCTTGTAATGGTTTGTCCACATGTGGAAAACGTCTCTGACTGTCTACTGTATCTATTCCACTGATCATCTTATAAACCTTTAACAAGTCGCCCCTCATCCTTCTCCGTTCTAATTAGAAAAGGCCCAGCACCCTCAACGTTTCCTCGTAAGTCCTACTCTCTATTCCAGGCAACATTCTGGTAAATCTCCTTTGCACCTTTTACAAAACTTCCACATCCTTCCTAAAATGAGGCGACCAGAACTGCACACAGTACTCCAAATGTGGCCTCACCAAGGTTTTGTACAGCTGCATCATCAGGTCGCGACTCTTAAATTCGATGCCTCGGCTAATGAACGCCAGCACACCATAGGCCTTCTACGCAGCTCTATCCACTTGAGTGGCAACTTTAAAAGATCTATGAACATAGACCCCAAGATCTATCTGCTCCTCCTCACTGCCAAGAACCCTACCATTAACCCTATATTCCGCACTCATATTTGTCCTTCCAAAATGGACAACCTCACACTTTTCAGGATTAAACTTCATCAGCCACTTCTCACCCCAACTCTGCATCCTATCTATGTATATTTGCAGCCGACAGCATCCCTCCTCATTATCCACAACTCCACTAATCTTCGTATCGTCTGCAACTTTATTGACCCACCGTTCAACGCCCTCATCCTCCCTCATTACTGAAAATCACAAACAGCAGAGGACACAGAACTAATCCCTGCGGTACGCCACTTGTAACTAGTCTCCAGACTGAATATTTGCCATCCACAACAACTCTCTGACTCCTACAGTTCATAAGGACATAAGAACTAGGAGCAGGAGTAGGCCATCTGGCCCCTCGAGCCTGCTGCGCCATTCAATTAGATCATGGCTGATCTTTTGTGGACTCAGCTCCACTTTCCGGCCCGAACACCATAACCTTTAATCCCTTTATTCTTCAAAAAACTATCTATCTTTACCTTAAAAACATTCGTTTTCCAACTGGTCAAATTTCTCACTATCACCGGCCTGCTTGTTTCTGCAAGAGTCTACCATGAGGAACCTTTTCAAATGCCTTACTAAAATCCATGTACACCACATCCACTGCTTTACCTTCAGCCACGTGCTTGATCACCTCCCCAATGAATTCAGTAAGACTTGTGAGGCATCGCAAATCCGTGCAGACTATCCCGAATCAAGCAGTCTCTTTCCAGGTGGTTAAAAATCCTATCCCTCAGTCCCCTTTCCATTACTTTGCCGACCACCGAAGTAAGATTACCACCGAAGTAAGACTAACTGGCCTGTAATTCCCAGTGTTATCCCTGTTCACTTCTTTGAACAGGGACACGACATTCGCCACTCTCTAATCCCCTGGTACCACCACTGTTGACAGTGAGGACGAAAAGACGATTGCAAACGGACCTGCAATTTCATCTCTTGCTTCCGTTTGAATCCTTGGATATACCCCGTCAGGCCCGGGGTCTGGTCCATCGTCAAGTTTGTCAAAATGCACAACACATCTTACTTATAAGCTATTTTCAATTTCAAGTATCTCCTACAGTTTACCAGTCTGTTTCACACTGTTACCTCAAACAATATGGCCCCTCTCATTCGTAAATACTGAAGAAAAGGACTCGTTGAAGACCTCTCCTATCTCTTCAGACTCAATACACAATCTCCCGCCCCAGGCCTTGATCGGACCCACCCTCGCTCTAGTCATTCTCATATTTCTCACATATGTGTAAGAGGCCTTGGGGTTTTCCTTGATTCTACCCGCTAAAGATTTTTCATGCCGTCTCTTAGCTCTCATAATCCCTTTCTTCAGTTTCCTCCTGGCTATCTTGCATCCCTCAGCGCCCTGTCTGAAACTTGTTACCTCAGCCTTACATAAGTCTTCTTCTTAGTCTTAACAAGTCATTCAACCTCTCCTGCCAACCATGGTTCCCTCACTCGAACATCTCTTCCCTGCCTGACAGGGACATACATAGCAAGGACACGGAGAATCTGTTCCTTGAACAAGTTCCACATGTCAATTGTGTCCTTCCTTGAAAGCCTATGTTCCCAACGTATGCACTCCAGTTCTTGGCTGACAGCATCGTATTTTCCCTTCCCTGAATTGTAAACCTTGCGCTGTTGCACGCAACTATCCCTCTCGGTTTAGCTCACAAGGCTAAATCGCTGGCTTTTAAAGCAGACCAAGCAGGCCAGCAGCACGGTTCGATTCCCGTACCAGCCTCCCCGGACAGGCGCCGGAATGTGGCGACTAGGGGCTTTTCACAGTAACTTCATTGAAGCCTACTCGTGACAATAAGCGATTTTCATTTCATTTCATTTCATTACGAAAGTGAAAGTCACAGAATTGTGGTCGCTATTTCCAAAATACTCCCACACTAACAAATCTATCACTTACCCTGGTTCATTACCAAGTACCAAATCAAATATGGCCTTCCCTTTAATCCGACAATCTAAATACTGTGTTAGAAAAGCTTCCCAAACACCACCCCATCCAAACATTTTGATCTAAAGAGTTTCCATTCAATATTTGGGAAGTTGAAGTCACCCATGCCTACTACCCTGTGACTTCTGCACCTTTCCAAACCTGTTTCAAAGAACACAGAACAAAGAAAAGTACAGCACAGGAACAGGCCATTCCGCGCTCCAAACCCGTGCTGCCCGTCTAATCTAAAATTGTCTAAACTTTCTGGGTCCGTATCCCTCTATTCTCATCCTATTGCTGTATTTCTCAAGATGTCCCTTAAATGTCACTGTCGTCCTTGCTTCCACCACCTCCTCCGGCAGCGGGCTCCAAGCACTCACTACGCTTTGTGTAAAACAACTTGCCTCGTTCATCTCATCTAAACCTTGCCCCTCGCACCTTAAACCTATGCCCCCTAGTCATTGACAAAATCTACCCTGGGAAAAGCCTCTGACTATTTACTCTGTCTATGCCCCTCATAATTTTGTTGACCTCTAACAGGACGACTCGGTCGTTCCAGTGAGATCAAAACGAGTTTATTCATCCGCTCCTCATACGAGCAGCAAATGTCTCAGCACTGATCCCTGCGGAACACCACTCGTCACAGCACTCCAATTAGAAAAACACCCTTCCATTGCTACTCTCTGCCTTCTGTGACCTAGCTCGTGACCCAATCTGTTCGTCCACATCTCTGTTGCTGTTGGGGGGCTATGGAAATCTCCCAACAAGCTTATTGCTCCTTTCCTATTTCTGACTTCTTCCCATTCTACCTCAGTGGGCACATCCTCCTCGAACTGTCTTTCTGCAGCTGTTATACTATCTCTAATTAACAATGCAACCCCCCACCTCTTTTACCGCCCTCCCTAATCTTATTGAAACATCAATAACCAGGAACATCCAACAAACTTTTCTGCCCCTCTTCTATCTCAGTTTACGTGATGGCCAACACATCGTAGTCTCAATTACCGATCCATGCCTCACGTTCTCCCAACTTATTCCTGATGCTTCTTGCGTTGAAGTATACACACTTCAACCCATCTCCGTGCCTGCAAGTACTCTCCTTCGTCAGTGCTACCTTACCCACTGCCTCACTATAGGCTTTGACGTCCTGAACATCGGCTACCTTAGTTGCTGGACTTCAAGTCCGGTTCCCATTCCTCTGCCCAATTATTTTAACCCTCCCTTAGAGTACTAGAAAAGTACTCCCAGGATATTGGTGTCCCTCTGGTTCGGATGCAACCCGTCCTGCTTGTACAGGTCCCATCTTCCCCATAATGCGCTCCAATTATGCAAATACCTGAAGCCCTCCCTCCTACACAATTCCTGCAGCCACATGTTTAACTGTCCTCTCTCCCTATTCCTAGCCTCGCTATCACGTCACACCGGCAACAAACCAGAAATGACAACTCTGTCTGTCCTGGCTTTTAAATTCCATCCGAACTCCCTAAACTCGTTTATTCCATCCACACCCCTTTTCCGACCTACGTCGTTCGTACCAATGTGCACCACGACTTCTGGCTGACCCCCTCTTAGGTATCCTGAAGACACAATCCGAGACATCCCTGGCCCTGACACCCGGGAGGCAACATACCTTCCGGTAGTCTCGCTCGCGACCGCAGAATCCCATATTTATTCCCCTAACCATTGAGTCTCCTATCGCTATTGCTTTTTTATGCCCCCCCCTTCCCTTCTGAGGACCAGAGTCATATTCCGTGCCAGGGACCTGGCCGCTGGGGGCTTCCCCGGTAGATCATCCCCCCAACAACATCGAAAACGGTCTACTTGTTTTGAAGGGGAACGGCCACGAGGGATCCCTGCACTGTCTGCCTGTTCGTTTTTTTCCCCTGACTGTAACCCAGCTACCTTTTTCCTGTACATTGGGTGTGGCTACATCCCTGTAACTCTTCTCTATTACCCCCTCTGCCTCCCGGATTATCCGTAGTTCAACCAACTCCAGCTCCTTTTCCCTAACACAGTATCTGAGGAGCCGGAGTTGGTTGCACTTCCCGCCGGTATAGTCAGCGGGCACACATGTGGTATCCCTCACAACCCACATCCTACAGGAGGAGCATCCAACTGCCCTAGCTTCCATCCCCTCTTCCCTCCTATAATATAGCTGCCCTGTGGACCAACTGGATCGCCGCCCTCCGAGTCTGCTCCCAGTGAGCTGTACTCTCTGTAAACTCCCGACTCCCTTCACGCTCTTTGAGGAAATGTAGGAAATGAAATGAAAAGGAGCACCTTACTCCCACCTCACCTCAATTCCCTCAGTTACCAAACTCTCACAATAGCACTCAAATACACCCAAATTCAGCACCCAGTGCAAACTCAGTGAAGACTGATGCAAAGTAATTATTCAGTTCCTCTGCCATTTCTTTCTTCCAATTACAACTTCGCCATACTCATTTTGCAGTGGTCCAATGTATATTCTTGCCTGTCTCTTGCCTTGGATATATTGAACAATCTTTTGTTATCTTCTTTCAATTCACGGGCTAGTTTATATACATATGTCAAGTTCCACCTCTTCATTGTTTATTTGGTAGTAATCTTCCCGCTTTTAAACACTTTCCAATCCTCTGGCTTCCCACTAATCCTCGCCGACGTATGTGATTTGTTTCCTTTACATTTATTTTGTCCCTGATTCCCTCGTCAGCCACAGGTGCCTCGTCCTTTCCTTAGTCTGCTTCCTCCTCCTTGGGATGAACTTATATTGAGCCTCCAGAATACGCCTGTCATTTTAGTGACACTCCTCGTCCAACCTACTATGGCCAGATCCTTCTTCATGTCTTTGTCGTTAACTTTATTCAATTTTAATACCAGTACATCTGATTCTAGCTTCTCCCTCCAAGCTGCGGGGTAAATTCTATCACATTGTGATTCCTGCCCTTTAAGGGTTCCTTCAACATAAGGTCCCCAAAGAGGTCTGCCTCATTAAACATCACCAAATCCAGAATTCTTGTTTCCGAGTGAGCTCGATCACAAGCTGCTCCAAAAAAACATATTTTAGACATTCCATAAATTCCTTTTTCTTCTGATCCCCGACCAACCTGATTTTTCCAGTCCACCTGCACAATGAAATTCCCCATTATTATTGTAATATTGTATTTTTAAAATGTCTTTTGTCCCTCTTCATTTGTTTTTGCCCTCATCTTGACTACTGCTAGGCGGCCTTTCAATAACTCTCATCAGGGTCATTTTACCTTCGCGATTCCTCAGAACACGACCCAGAACGTCAAAAATCAGAAAAAGGTGTCTAAGCACATTGCGACCCTGTGTTAGGGAAATTGCCACATTTGGTGATACTTTATCGGTTGACAGTACAAGTCATCCAAAGAGATGTTGATCTACTATTTTCACTTCCTCAGTAGCAAAAGCAGCGATCTGCAATAAAAACATTTATTGTTGCATTAACCCTGCCCAAGTTACTGTGAAAATCCCCCAGTTCGGGTACACAGAGGGATAATTCAGAATGTCCATTTCACCTAAAAGCACATACTTCGGGGCCTGCGGGTCTTGATTTCTCACAGACAATGTCCCAAGCAGGCAAGGACCTTAGGACCCTGGCGCTGTGAAGCAACACTGCAAACCACTGGGCTACCGTACGGCCCCAAAAAGCTTTATGATTGGATGCTACGTTCCGACCCCATACCGGATTTTGAGATCAAAGAAGACACCCGTTCTGCAATACTGTTTATTGCAAACCCAGTGATATGTCGATTCGTTTTCCGTTTCCTTTTGTACAAGCACCGAGTTGACAATGGGCTGCGTTCCTGTAATCAACCGAATTTTCGGCAATACATTGAAGGGATTTGAATTTAGCGTTTTAGTTAACACTCATTTTCTGTATTCTTAGTGAATATAAATTTGTGTGGGTTGCACAGAGATAAACAACGAAATATTTCAAACTGAGAGCAATTGAAAAATAAGGTCCGTTTAACATTAATTGCAAGCATAGAAGATTGTCAATTACCTATCTTTTCATAGCTTGCCGTTTCTCAAACAGGCCCCAACTCTGTCGCCCGTGTGTTTCGGCTACACTTCACATCAAGTGTTGCAGAGCATGAGCATGTTAAGAACACCTCTTTAAGCCAGCCATTGGCGTGTGAGAAGGAGTTGCATGTTGATACACGCTCTCCTCTAGTCATCAAGCTCTGGATGGGCCTTCAAACACAGAGCTTCTGACTTAGAGATGGAAACGCCACATCCTGCGCAAGCAGTTTAGGTCGGTTTAAACTGCTTTTTTTGAACTTTGTCACAGAGTAATTTCAAACCACCTTTTGGGGTATAGCACGCCAGTCACCATTCATTTGTAGGCCTATCCACCATCTCTGGGACTTTTGAATCCTTCCTTTCGGTGGCGTCCAGCATAGGTGGAATCTCTACAGTGCAGCTGGAAGGAATTATGTCATCTCGTCTGCACTGACCCTCTAAAAGAACACCTTACCGAGGACCACTTATCCGCCCTCACCCCACCATGCTTTTCTACATAAAGATTACTCCAACACTGCATTAGTTTCCTGAGGTTTTCTTGTTGGGGAGTGGGGCTGTTTCTGCCGCCAAAGGAAGGAAGCCTTGCGCAAGATGTTAGTTTCAACTTTTTGCTTTGCTTCTGAGCAATGCTGCAGGAGCAGTTGGGCAAGTTCCTCTTTATTTTCTTTCCACATCTTGTAGTTGATCTAATCATAACGCACTGTCTCTTCGCATTTACACAACACATTACAACATTTAGTGTGACCTCTGCTTCAGCTCAAGGCAGACCAAGTGCTGATCTATTGCTTTAAAACAGAGATCGGGAGGAGTATCCACCTTTATTGATCCTCATTGTTCTACCGCGCCACAGTTCGTACCCAGCATATACTTCCCAGAAATGTTGATATAATGAATGCTGAAAGACGTTCACGGAAATGGGACCCAATTCGTTGTGACATGCAGCATTTGAATAGCAGAACTGAAGAGCGGTACCTTAGTATGACAATAGCAAACCCCAGTAACTAACACAAAACTGTGCAACAGCAGGAGCATATTGGGATAATTTGGAAATCTATGTTTCTGAAACAAACATAGAGAAGAAAAATAGGATTCCACAGATTCACCACTCTCTGGGAGAAGAAATGTCACCTCACCTCAATCCTAAATGATTTACCCACTATTTTCAAACTAGGACCCTCTGATCTGGACTTTCCCAACATTGGGAACATTCTTTATGGTTCTGCCCAGTCTAATCATGTTAGAATTTTGTAGGGTCATATGATATCCCCTCGCATTCATTTAAAAAAAATTAAGTTAGTGTACCGAATTCATTTTTTTCAATTGAGGCACCATTTATTATGGAAAATCCACCGAACTTGCACTTCTTTGGGCTGTGGGGGCGAAACCCACGCAAACACGGGAAAATGTGAAAACTCCACACGGACAGTGGCCGAGAGGCGGGATCAAACCTGGGACCTCGGCGCCGTGGCGCAGGAATGCTAAGCACTGCGCCACCGTGCTGCCCTGCTTCCCGCTCTTCTATACTCATAATGTATCGACTTCGAACCGGCTTACACTCTCCTCATATGACAGTCCCGCCATCCCAGTAATCATCCTGGTCAACCTTCGCTGCAGTTCCACCATAGCAAGAACAACCTTACTCAGACGAGGAAAGCAAAATTGCACACAATCGTCCAGGTGTGGCCTGACGAATGCCATACGCAATTGCAAATTGAGCATCCCTATTCCTCCAGACAAATCCTCTCGCTGTGAAGCCAACATACAATTTGCCTTCATTGCTGCCTGCTGTACCTTACTTTCAGCGACTGATGAACGTGGACAGCAAGGTCTCGTTGTGAGTTCAACCCCCTCAATTTACATACATTTCCCTCAAAATAGACAATGAGATTGAACTTTGGAAAGATGGCAACTGACCTCTGTTGGCAATTTTCTGCGCTCCGGAAAAGCAGCCTGCAAAACAAATGCGATTTTTTTCTCAACTATTCGCTGATCATCATCATCTGTTGTACTAAAATTGCTTCACGCGAATGTTGAAACACTGCAGCTTTAAGTACTGCAGATTATTATCCTGACAAGGCCGTTCACCACGTTCTGAAGTCGATGCGGAGCCACAATTCAGACACAGGAATGCTGCCAAAGCATCACAGCTCACAACATGAAATAAGGTCAACTGATCGCCTCTTTCCCATTGCCAGATCTAACATTCACTATATGCTTCCAAATGTCGTTCAATATCGACAGCAGCCTTGGCAATGTACAAATGCAAAGCTGGGGCAACATGTGGCGCAGTATTCAGCACTGGAGGCGTGCTTAGAACCCGGGTACGAATCCTGGCTCTCCACTATCTGTGTCCAGTTTGCACATTCTCCCCATGTCTGCGTGGGTTTCACCCCCACAGCCCAAAGATGTGCTGGTTAGGTGAATTGGCCACGGTAAATTGTCCCGTAATTGGAGAAAAAATAATTGGGTGCTCTAAATTTACATTTTATAAAAGATTCAAAAAAAGAACTAAACAATTCCATACCGGCACGGTGGAACAGTGGTTAGCACGGCTCCCTCACAGCCACAGGGAACCGTGTTTATTACAACCCTTGGGTGACTCGCTCTGTGGAGTTTTTACTTTCTCCACGTGTCTGCGTTAGTTTCCTCCGTGTGCTCCAGTTTTCCCCCACTCTCCATGAATGTGCACGCAATGTGGATTGGCCATGATTAAGTTCCCCCTATGTTGTTGCCGGTTTTTGCACTCAACCTTCCCTGGTCAACAAGCTTTGGATGGGACGTGCAGCCCAAAGTTTATGGCTCAGAGTTAGACACTATGTCCTTCGAACGCAATTTAGGGTACTTACCCAGTGTCAGGAAGAGCAGGTTGAAGAACATGATGAAATGATGTAAAACACGTTCCAGAGGCAGAGAATGCCGAACAACTCGTACTGTGAGTAAATTGCAGAAGCTTTCAGCCTCGAATAAAACCATGTTTTTCCAAAGCAGACTTCCCATAAGTGAAGCTGAACGTCGTTTCACAAGATATGGTGCTTGCGTCATGGCATTTGTCACGTACAGGATATGAAAAGTCCTTGTTCGTTGTCCAATCGTAGCCGCTTTAAATGTCAATCAGTAAATCAGACCCATGTGCATCAGAGACGAGCCGGGCGAGAAATCGAGCACAAAATAGAAAACCGTTCGTGTAATGACTCTATCGGTAGTAAGCACAAAGTTCTTGTCACGCTCCTGCCAATAGCCTGGCAATCATTCCTTCACCTTGACTTAACGTTTTTTTTTTGTTTTTTTTTAGAGCAGTACAGCACAGAACAGGCCCTTCGGCCCTCGATGTTGTGCCGAGCAATGATCACCCTACTTTAAACCCATGTCACCCGTAACCCAACAATCCCCCCATTAACCTTACACTACGGGCAATTTAGCATAGCCAATCCACCTAACCCGCACATCTTTGGACTGTGGGAGGAAACCGGAGCACCCGGAGGAAACCCACGCACACACAGGGAGGACGTGCAGACTCCACACAGACAGTGACACAGCCAGGAATCGAACCTGGGACCCTGGAGCTGTGAAGCATTGATGCTAACCACCATGCTACCGTGAGGTATTCGTGTCCCGTGAATTTAAATACAACGGCCTCTATTATTACCGAATCGCCCTCACCATGCGAGGCGTTTCGGGCCACATTCAGTTAGAAATGCAGATTTACGGGAGGCTCAACGATATATGGAGATGTGCAATTTGAGAAAAACCATGTTCTCTTATTATAGTTGCCTTACAAATCCACGCGCAATGTTCTGAACCAACCATTTATGCAAAAATTCAAAATTCCCACTACACTCTGGGTAAAATAGTTTTTCCTAACATTCCCTCTAAATCTCCTGCTACTTATCTTAAATCTAAGTACCCTTGACGTCAAGCTCTCCATCAATGGGAAACGTTTATTCATGTCAAATCTATATTGACGAATCATAATTCTATACATCTCAATCATGCTTCCCCTCAGTCATCTCTGATCCAATCCTCAGTCTATCCAATCTCTCTTCAGAACTATAACTCACCAGCCCAGACAACCTGTGTATGCTTTCCCGTGCTATCACATGCCTCCTATCATGTGGATGTCCCATGGTTTCATATTGCTCCTCGAACAATGAAGGGGAATGAGACGAATAAATAGATTTGGAGGCCCAGATATGCCATATATGGCCAAAATAGAAGAGATGTGAATTGGTGGTCAAGCCACCTCATATTACTGTGATCGTCTTTGTGTAGAACGGTCTACTAAAGGTCACAATCAGGTTAGCTATTAATTCATTTAATGGCAGAGCAGGTTAGATCGACCGAATGACGAACTCCTGCTTCGTTTTGGGACGACAGTCACAGTATTATTGTTCAGTGCGACAATTGTCTTGGTGCAAATTGGCACCACATTCAAGTAACAGACAATAGACTTAGGGCGGTCTTCAAAGGCGCTTGCTTTCATACAGAAACGGGTGGTTATCCGGAACACACATGGTCAGAGTAGAAAACCCCATGAAAATGAAAATGTATATGCCTAGTGACTTGGAAGTCCCAAAACCCCCAAAATTCTGGATCGTAAACAGAACATTTAAATTGAGTTTGATCAAGCATCAGCAGTAAGCAGAGACACGATGGGCCTAGTGATGTCCTTCTGTGTTGTAAATGTCAAGTCCGTCAATGAGTCCCATGCGCCTGAAACACAATTGTCACGACGAGATCTCTGCTATTGAGATAATAACTTGAATCAGGAGTAGGACATCTAACCCCTTGAGCCTCCTCCGCCATTCAATGAGATCATGGCTGAAGTTTTGTGGACTCAGCTCCACTTTCCGGCCCGAACACCATAACCCTTAATCCCTTTATTTTTCAAAAAAACTATCTATCTTTACCTTAAAAACATTTAATGAAGGAGCCTCAACTGATTCACTGGGCAAGGAATTCCATAGATTCACAACCCTTTGGGTGAGGAAGTTCCTCCTAAACTCAGCCCTAAATCTACTTCCCCTTATTTTGAGGCTATGACCCCTAGTTCTGCTTTCACCCGCCAGTGGAAACAACCTGCCCGCATCTATCCTATCTAATCCCTTCATAATGTTATGTTTCTATAAGATCCCCCCTCAGCCTTCTAAATTCCAAACAATACCGTCCTCGTAACAACCTCTCCTCGTAATCCAAGCACTTGACCTCTGGGATTAACCGAGTGAATCTCCTCTGCACACCCTTCAGTGCCAGAACATCCTTTCTTAAGTAAGGAGACCAAAACTGTACACAATACTCCAGGTGTGGCCTCACTAACACCTTATACAATTGCAGCATAACCTCCCTAGTCTTAAACTCCATCCGTCTAGCAATGAAGGACAACATTCCATTGCCTTCTTAATCACCTGTTGCACCTGTAAACCAACTTTCTGTGACTCATGCACTAGCACACCCAGGTATCTTTGCACAGCAGCATGCTTTAATATTTCATCGTTTAAATAATAATCCCGTTTGCTGTTATTCCTACCAAAATGGGTAACCTCACATTTGTCAACATTGTATTCAATTTGCCAGACCCTAGCCCATTCACTTAACCTATCCAAATTCATCTATAGACTTCCAGTGTCCTCTGCACTTTTCGCTTTACCACTCACATTAGTGTCATCTGCAAACCTGGTCCCCAACTCCAAATCATCTATGTAAATTGTGAACAATTGTGGGCCCAACACCGATCCCTGAGAGTCACCACTAGCTACTGATTGCCAAACAGAGAAACACCCATTAATCCCCAATATTTGCTTTCTATTAATTAACCAATCATCTATCCATGCTACTACTTTACCCTTAATGCCATGCATCTTTAACTGATGCAGCAACCTTTTGTGTGGCACCGTGTCAAAGGCTTTCTGGACATTCAGACATACCACATCCATTGGCTCCCCGTTAACTACTACACTGGTAATGTCCTTACAAAAATCCACTAAATTAGTTAGGCACGACCTGCCCTTTATGAACCCATACTGCGTCTGCCAAATGGGACAATTTCTATCCATATTCCTCGCTCCTTCTTTCTTGATGATAGATTCCAGCATCTCCCCTACTACTGAAGTTAAGCTCACTGCTCTATAATGACCCGCTCTCTGCATACCTCCTTTTTTGAACAGTTGTGTCACGTTTGCTAATTTCCAATCAGCCGGGACCACATCAGAGTCCAGTGAATTTTGGTAAATTATCACTAGTGCATTTGCAATTTTCCTAGCCATCTCTTTTAGCTCTCTGGGATGCATTCCATCAGGGCCAGGAGACTTGTCTAACTTTACCCCCATTAGCTTGCCCATCACTACCTCCTTAGTGATTACAATCCTCTCAAGGTCCTCACCTGTCGTAGCCACATTTCTATCAGTCACTGGCATGTTATTTGTGTCTTCCACTGTGAAGACCGACACAAAAATCCTATTCAGTTGCTCAACCATTTCCTCATCGCCAATTATTAAAACTCCCTTCTCATCCTCAAAAGGACCAACACCATAGCCACGCTTTTTTGTTTTGTGTATTTGTAGAAAGATTAACTATCTGTTTTTATATTCTCAACAACTTTGATCTCATAATCTATCTTGCTCTTCTTTATAGATTTTCTAGTAGCTTTCTGTTTCCCGCTAAAGATTTCCCAGTCCACTCGTCTCCCAGTGTCAAGGTGGAGACTTCCTGCTGAAGTAAATAGGAGGAAACAGCGTTTCAGGAGAGCAATGCCACGGGACAGTCAGGGTAGAAATTGAAGAATAATCAGAATGAGTACGTGGCTTGAGAGATGGTGCAGGAGGGAGGGGTTCAGATTTTTGGGACGTTGGAACCGGTTTTGGGGGCGGTAGGACCATTACAAACCGGATGGTCTACACCTGGGCAGCAATGGAACCAATCTCCTAGGGGGTGCTTTTGCTAACACTGTTGGGGAGGTTTTAAACTAATGTGGCAGGGGGGTGGGAACCAGATTAGGAAGTTAGAGGTCAGTAAAGAAGCAGCAAGTAAAGCCTGTAAGTTACGAGACAATAAACTCAATGCGACTAAGGGGAAGAGTAGACAGGGAAAAGATGAATAACGCAAAGGGACAGGTGGTCTGAGGTGCATTTGTTTTAATGCGAGAAGTGTAGCAGTTAAGGCAGATGAACTTAGGGCTTGGATCAGTACCTAGGAACATGATGTTATTGGTATTACTGATTCTTGGTTGAGGGAAGGGCAGGACAGGCAACTGAATATCCCAGGGTATAGAAGCTTCAGGAGGGATAGAGAGGGAGATAGAAGGGGTGGAGGAGTTGCATTCCTCGTCAGAGATGATATCACAGCTGTGATTAAGGAGGGCACGATGGAGAATTAGAGCATTGAGGCAATATGGGCGGAGTTGAGAAATAGGAAGGGTGCAGTAACATTGTTGGGACTTTACTACAGACACCCCAAAAGCGAGCATGAAGTAGAGGTACAAATATGCAGACAGATTATAGAAAAATGTAGGAGCAATAGGGTGGGATTCGTCGTAGATGGAGCAGAGTTTGTAACGAGCATCCTGGAGTTTTTTTTAGAGCAGTATGTAAATAGTCAAACTCGGGAAGGGGCCATACTGGGCCTTGTATTGGGGAATGATCCCGGCCAGGTGGTTGATGTTGCAGTCGGTGATTCCTTTGGGAATAGCGATCACAATTCCGTAAGTTTTAGAATACTCATGCACAAGGACAAGAGTGGCCCGAAATGAAGAGTACTAAATTGGGGAAAGGCAGAGTACAACAAAATTCGGGAGGAGCTAGGGAATGTGGATTGGGAGCAGCTGTTTGAGAGTAATTCCACTTTTAAGGAAAAGTTGATTAGTGTGCAGAACAGACACGTTCCTGTGAAAATGAAAGATAGAAATGGCAAGATTAGGGAACCATGGATGACGGGTGAAATTGTGAGACAAGCTGAGATGAAAAAGGAAGCATACATAGGATCGAGGCAACTCAAAACTGATGAAGCTTTGGAGGAATATCGGGAAAGTAGGACGAATCTCAAACGCGCAATAATGAGGGCTAAAAGGGGTCATGAAATATCTTTGGCTAACAGGGTTAAGGAAAATCCCGAAGCATTTTATTCGTATGTAAGGAGCAAGAGGATAACTAGAGAAAGGATTGGCCCACTCAAAGAAAAAAGAGGGAATTTATGCGTGGACTCAGAGGAAATGGGTTAGATTCTTAATGAGTACTTTGCATCGGTATTCGCAAAGGAAAGGGACAAGACGGATGTTGAAGCTCGGGATGAATGTTTAAATACTCTAGGTCAAGTTGTCATACGGAAAGGGGAAGCTGTGGGTATTCTGAAAGACATTTTGTAAACAAGTCCCCAGGACCGGATGGCATCTATCCCATGTTACTGAGAGAAGCGAGGGTTGAAATGGGTGGGGCCATAACAGACATCTTTGCAGCATCCTTGAGCACGGGTGAGGTCCCGGAGGATTGGAGAATTGCTAATGTTGTTCCTTTGTTTAAGAAGGGTAGCAGGGATAATCCAGGGAATTATAGACCTGTAAGGCGTTTGATAAGGTTTCCCATGGCAGGTTGATGGAAAAAGTGAAGCCATATGGGGTTCAGGGTGTACTTGCTAGATGGATAAAGAAGTGGCTGGGCAACAGGAGACAGAGTCGTGGTGGAAGGGAGTGTTCAAAATCGAGAAGGGTGACTAGTGGTGTTCCACAGGGATCCGTGCTCGGACCTCTGATGTTTGTGATCAACATAAATGACCTGGCGGAATGTATAGGTAGGCTGATTAGAAAGTTTTCAGATGATACTAAGATTGGTGGAGTTGCAGATAGCGAGGAGGACTGACAGAGAATACAACAAAACATCGATAGATTGGAGAGTTGAGCAGAGAAATGGCAGATGGAGTTCAATCGAGGCAAATGCGAGGTGATGCATTTTTGAAGATCAAATTCAAGAGCGGACTATATGGTCAATGGAAGGGTCTTGGGGAAAATTGATGTAAAGAGAGATCTGGGAGTTCAGGTGCATTGCACCCTGAAGGTGGCAACGCAGGTTGACAGAGTGGACAAGAAGGCATACAGCATGCTTGCCTTCATCGGACGAGGTATTGGGTACAAGAGTTGGCCAGTCATGTTCCAGTTGTATAGGACTTTGGTTCGGCCACATTTGGAATACTGCGTGAAGTTCAGGTCGCCACATCACCAGAAGTATGTGGATGCGTTGGAGATTGAGCACAGGGGGTTCACCAGGATGTTGCCTGGAATGGAGTGTGCTAGCTATGAAGAAAGGTTGAGTAGATTAGGATTGTTTTCGTTGGAAAGACGAATGTTGAGGTGGGACCTGATTGAGGTCTACAAATTTATGTGAGGTATGGACAGGGTGGATAGCACAATCTTTTCCCAAGAGTGGGTGTGTCAGTTACAAGGGGTCACGATTACAAGGTGAGAAGGGGAAAGTTTAAGGGAGATGTGCGTGGAAAGTTTTTTACGCAAAGGGTGGCGGGTGCCTGGAACACTTTACCAGCGGAGGTGGTAGATGCTGGCACGATAGCATCATTTAAGAGGCATCTATACAGGTATATGGACGGGCGGGAACAGAGGGAAGTAGACCTTGGAAAATTGGAGACATGTTTAGATAAAGGACCTGGATCGGCGCAGGCTTGGAGGGCCGAAGGGCCTGTTCCTGTGCTGTAATTTTCTTTCTTCTTTGTTATTTGTTCCAAATGGCAAATGAAGAAAAGAGAAGTGTGGCTTCTACTAGTGATTGAAAATGGGGCAATCTTAAACGAGAACCTTTTGTTTTACAGACGTCCTCCATCAAGGAGTACAAGCCAGTTCTGAAAGCAGGAGAGATGTGACCGGTATCGTAGTGGCAGGTAATTCTGCTCTGAAAAAAGACAGTTTATTCTTCCCCACAGACAATGCGGTCAATAATCCGGCCTGAATTGTCTTGTATTTCCTGGTACAAATAGTCGTGCCTTTATATTATTTTGTTTATAATTTTAGAGTACCCAATTATGTTTTTCCAATTGAGCGGCATTTTGGCGTGGCCAGTCCACCAACTCTGCCCATCTTTGGGTTGTGGGGGCGAAACTCACTCAAACACGGCAAGAATGTCCAAACCCCACACGGTCAGTGACCCAGAGCCTCAATCGAACCTGGGACCTTGGCGCCTTGAGGCAGCAGTGCTTACCACTGCGCCGCCGAGCTGCTCCCATGTGCCTTTATAATTGACAATGAGGTGGTTTCATCCAATACAGTGTCACAGTTTCAAATAAGCGAGTTCTATACCGCTTTCCATCCTCTAAGTTACAACGTCAGCCGAAAAAAGCAAAAATTAATCAATATGGCAGTAAACCAAACTGTATTTTTCTAAGTCCAAATATACCTGTTTGATCGTTGCGATCACATTTCCATCTTTAGACACAGTGACCACAACGTCCGACAACAGCAAAGACTCGTCTGTAGCAGGAGGACAAGATGACGATCCTGCAAAAGGAAAGGAAATCAGAGGCTTCTGCAATGTGCTGCTGACAAATGGGGAAGTGGTTATCGTTTCAGAGAAGAGGTTGTCAATCATATTCATTGGAAATTCTCGCCAAGTGCATGAATCATGCGAAGGGAGAGCTTAACTTGCCATTACTTTTGTTGTGTTAGTTAGCATTTGGTTCCGTCAACGGCCTTGAAACGGAGACGACAGATGGATCGTGGCTATTGTTGACAGAAGAGTACAGAGTACCGAATGTTGACACGAGATATAAAATGATGAAATAACTTTAAAAATTCATCTGATGATTTATTTTTACAAAATGCAATTATTACGGTCAGGAATGTACTGCCTTATAAACACGTCCAATTCGAACATTATAAATGAACTGGCATGTATTTGAATGGAAAAACTGTGTGCGTGATTCTTGCTTTCTCGACTAAGGGGTGGATTGGTACTGGTGTGTGTGTGTGTGTGATTCTGGCATTCTTAACTGGGAGGTAAATGTGTGTGTGCGTGTCATCCTGGCAGTGTCCACTAGGGGTAGATTGGTAAAGGTGTGTGTTTGATTCTGGCATTCTCCACTAGCGGGTGGATTGGAACACGTGTGTGTGAGTGTGTGTGTGTGTGTGTGTGTGTGTGCGTGTGTGTGTGTGTGTGATTCTGAAATTCTCCACTCGTGGGTAGATTGTTTGTGAGTGTGTTGTGTGTAGCGTGTTCACTGTGTGTCATCTGTGTGTGATTTTGACGTGCTTCATTCCCGGGTAGATTGGAAAAGGCGTGTGTGTGTCTGTAGTGTGCGTGTGTAGTGTGTGCATGTGTCAGTGTGTAGTGTGTGTGCAGTGGGTAGTGTGTGTGTGTGTATGTGTGTGTGTGTAGTGTGTGTGCGTGTGTGATTCTCACATTCCCCATGATAGAACATAGAACATAGAACACTACAGCGCAGTACGGGCCCTTCGGCCCTCGATGTTGCGCCGACCTGTGAAACCATATGAAGCCTATCTGACCTACACGATTCCATTTTCATCCATATGTGTGTGTGTGTGTACACACACATGATGGAGTGTATTATTAACCAGTGGGGCTGGAATTGATCATGCCCTTTCCCAGGGTGTGAGAACCCAATTTTTGCACTTTATGCGATTGCAAGGGAAGGAGCTATACCGATCTCTGTCTTGAAAAAAAATACGTGACCCCACTTATAGGCAGCATTCTGGGGCCTTACCATTGACCAGAGACGGAACTGGACTAGTAATATTAATACTCTGGCTACCAGAGCAGGCCAGAGGCTCTGCATCCTACGGTAAGCAATATACATCCTGAACGCCCCATTCCCCCAAACCTGTCCTCTATCGACAAGGCTCAAGTCATGAGTGTCATGGCGTACGCTCCACTTGCCTGCCTGAGTGCAGCAACACCAACACTCAAGAAGCTCGACAACGTCCAGGACAAAATTCGCTTAATTTCTGCCCCATTCACAAGCATTCAATCAGTCGACCACCGACGAACAGATACAGTCGTGAGTCCCATCTACAACATACACTGCAGGAACTACTTAACAAGGTGACGAGGGGAGCACATTCCAAATTCACAACCTTTTCCATCTAGAAGGACAAGAACAGCAGGTATATGGCAGCTGCACCACCTGGAGGATCTCCTCCAAGTCGCTCACCGCCCTCAGTTGGAATTATGTCGTTGTTCCTTAAGTGTCGCTCGGTCATACTCCTGGCAATTCCCTCACTCACTGCAGTGTGGCTGTATCTACAACTCAGTTAATCCAGCGGTTCAAGGGAAACTAGGGATGAACAATAAATGATGGCCTAACGACACAGTGACTGAGGGGAGCTCAGTGAATAGGCCCAGTAATAGTAAAAGGAGTGAAACTGGAGATATTAAGATTCAAAACAGAGGTTAAAAAAAACAACATAAGTGTCCTTTACTTGAATGCTCGTAGTATTCGGAATAAAGTAAATGAGTTCATGGCGCAAATCATCGTGAATTACTATGATTTAGTGGCCATTACTGAAACATGGTTAAAGGATGGTCACAACTGGGAGTTAAATATCCGAGGGTATCAATCTATTCGGAAGGACAGAGTGGATGGTAAGGGTGGTGGTGTAGCTCTGTTATTTAAGGATGACATCCGGGCAATAGTTAGGGATGATATCGGTGCTATGCAGGATAAGGTTGAATCCATTTGTGTGGAAATCAGGAATAGTAAGGGGAAAACGTCACTGATAGGAGTAGTCTAACGACCACCAAATAGTAAGGTTATGATGGGGCAGGCAATAAACAAAGAAATAACTGATGCATTAAGAAATGGTACAGCAGTTATCATGGGGGATTTTAACCTACATGTCGATTGATTTAACCAGGTCGGTCAAGGCAATCTTGAGGAGGAGTTTATAGAATGTATCCGCGATAGTTTCCTAGAACAGTATGTAATGGAACCTACGAGGGAACAAGCGGCCCTAGATCTTGTGCTGTGTAATGAGACAGGATTGATTCATGATCTCATAGTTAGGGATCCTCTCGGAAGGAGCGATCACAATACGATGGAATTTAAAATACAGATGGAGGGTGAGAAGGTAAAATAAAATACTAGTGTTTTGTGTTTAAACAAAGGAGATTACAATGGGATGAGAAAAGAACTAGCTACGGTAGACTGGGAGCAAAGACTTCATTGTCGAAAAGTTGAGGAACAGTGGAGAACATTCCAAGCAATTGTTCACACTGCTCAGCAGATCCCACAAAAAGAAAGGACGGTAGAAAGAGGGAAAATCGACCTGGATATCTAAGGAAATAAGGGAGAGTATCAAATTGAAGGAAAGAGCATACAAAGTGGCAAAGATTGGTGGGAGACGAGAGGACTGGGATATATTTAAGGGGCAACAGAAAGCTACTAAAAAAGCTATAAAGAAGAATAAGATGGAGTATGAGAGTAAACTGGCTCAGAATATGTAAACAGACAGCAAAAGGTTTTACAAATATATAAAGCAAAAAAGAGTGGCTAAGGTAAATATTGGTCCATTAGAGGATGAGAAGGGAGTTTTAATAATGGAAGATGAGGAAATAGCTGAGTAACTGAACAGGTTTTTTGGGTCGGTCTTCACAGTGGATGACACAAATAACATGCCAGTGACTGATAGAATTGAGGTTATGACAGGTGATGACCTTGAGAGGATTGTTATCTCTGAGGAGGTAGTGATGGGCAAGCTAATGGGGCTAAAGGTAGACAAGTCTCCTGGCCCTGACGGTATGCATCCCAGAGTGCAAAAAGAGTTGGCTAGGGAAATTGCAGATGCACTAGTGATGATTTACCAACATTTACTAGACTCTGGGGTGGTTCCAGTGGATTGGAAATTAGCAAACGTGACACAACTTTTTAAAAAAGGAGGTAGACAGAGAGCAGGAAATTATAGGCCAGTGAGCTTAACGTCGGTAAGTAGGGAAGATGATGGAATCTATCATCAAGGAAGAAGTAGCGCGGCATCTGGATAGAAATTGTCCCATTGGGCAGACGCAGCATGGGTTCATAAAGGGCAGGTCATGCCTAACTAATTTAGTGGAATTTTGTGAGAACATTACCAGTGCAGTGGATAATGGGTAGCAAATGGATGTGGTATATCTGGATTTCCAGAAAGCTTTTGACAAGGTGCCACACAAAAGGCTGCTGCATAAGGGACAGATGCATGGCATTAAGGGTAAAGTAGTAGCATGGATAGAGGATTGGTTAATTAATAGAAAGCAACGAGTTGGGATTAATGGGTGCTTCTCTGTTTGGAGCTCAGTAGCTAGTGGTTTCCCTCAGGGATCCGTGTTGGGCCCACAATTGTTCACAATCTACATAGATGATTTGGAGTTGGGGACCAAGGGCAATGTGTCCAAGTTTGCAGATTACACCAGGATGAGTGGTAAAGCGAAACGTGCAGAGGTTAAGTGACCACTGGAGTTCGCGGGAAGGCAAGTATCCACAGAGGGCAGCAGAGCAGAGCTTCTGATTGGCTGTTCCTGGGAGATTTGTGTACGTGCAGTGCGGTCAGCGTAAGTTGAAGGTGTACCTGTTCAAGTGACCCGAGGAGTTCGAGGGAAGGCAAGCATCCAGCAGAGGGCAGCAGAGCAGAGCTTCTAATTTGCTGTTCCGGGGAAATTTGTGTACGTGCAGTGCGGTCAGCTTTTCCGTAGTTGGTAAGTTAGTTCAGTGAGAATGGAGGCTAGGGCAGTTGAATGTTCCTCCTGCAGAATGTGAGAGGAAATGGTCACCTCGAGTGTCCCTGCTGACTACATCTGCGGGAAGTGCACCCAACTCCAGCTCCTCGAGAACCGCGTTAGGGACCGGGAGCTGGAGCTGGATGAACTTCGGATCATTCGGGAGGCGGAGGGGCTTATTGAGAAGAGTTATCGGGAGGTAGTCACACCTCAGGTAAAAGAAGAAGGTAGATGGGTTACCGTCAGGGGAGGTAGAGGGAACCGGCAGGCAGTGCAGGGATCCCCTGTGGCCGTTCCCCTCTATAACAAGTACACCGTTTTGGATTGTTACGCGGGACGACTTACCAGGGGTAAGCAATGGGGCACAGGTCTCTGGCACAGAGTCTGTCCCTGTTGCTCAGAAGGGAAGGGAGAAGAGGAACAGAGCACTTGCCATTGGGGACTTCATAGTCTTCATAGAGGAACACACAGGAGGTTCTGTGGAAACGAAAGAGACTCACGGATCGTGTGTTGCCTTCCAGCTGCCAGGCTTCGTGATGTCTCTGCTCGTGATTTTGGTATCCTTAAGGGGAGGGGGAGCAGCCCCATGTCGTGGTCCACATAGGCACAAACGACATAGGTAGAACGAGAGATGGGGATTTGAGACAGAAATTCATGGACCGAGGGTGGAAGCTGAGAGCTATAACAAACAGAGTTGTTATCTCTGGGTTGTTACCCATGCCACATGCTAGCGAAGTGAGAAATAAGGAGAGAGGAGTTGAACACGTGGCTACAGGGATGGTGCAGGAGGGAGGGTTTTGGTTTCCTGGATAATTGGGGCTCATTGTGGGGTAGGTGGGACCTCTACAAACAAGATGGTCTTCACCTGAACCAGAGGGGTACCAATATCCTGGTGGGGGAAGATTTGCTAGTGCTCTTCGGGGGGGGGGGCGGGGTTTAAATTAATTCAGCAGGGGGATGGGAACCTGAATTGTAGTCCCTGTGTACAGGATGTGGAGAGTAGTGAGGTCATGGATAGGGTTAAATGTTCGAAAGAGGACACCGGCAAGCAAGATACTGGTTTGAAGTGTGTCGACTTCAACGCCAGGAGCATCCGGAATAAGGTGGGTGAGCTTGCAGCATGCGATGGTACCTGGGATCTCGATGTTGTGGCGATTTCGGAAACATGGGTAGAGAAGGGACAGGAATGGTTGTTGCAGGTTCCAGGATTTAGATGTTTCTGTAAGAACAGAGAAAATGGTAAAAGAGTGGGGGGGGGGGGGGGGTGGCATTGTTAATCAAGAAAGGTGTTATGGCGGCAGAAAGGACGTTTGAGGACTTGTCTACTGAGGTTGTATGGCCCGAGGTTAGGAACAGGAGAGGAGAGGTCATCCTGTAGGGAGTTGTCTATAGACCTCCGAATAATTCTAGAGATGTAGACGAAAGGATAGAAAAGATGATTCTCGACATGAGCAAGAGTAACATGGGAGTTGCTATGGGGGACTTTAACTTACTTTCCAATTATTGACTGAAAATACTATAGTTCGAGCACAATAGATGGGTCAGTTTTTGTGCAGTGTGTTCAGGAGGGTTTTCTAACACAGTATGTAGACAGGTCAATAAGGGGCGATGCCACATTGCATTTGGTACTGGGTAATGAACCCGGCCAGATGTTAGATTTAGATGTAGGTTGAGCACTTTGGTGATAGTGATCACAATTCGGTTATGTTTATTTTGGCGATGGACAGGGATAGGTATATACCGCAAGGCAAGAATTATAGCTGGGAGAAAGGCAATTATAATGCTATTCGGCAATATTTAGGATGTATAGGATTGGGAAGGAAACTGCAGGCGATGGGTACAATCGAAATGTGGAGCTTTTTCAAGGAACAGCTACTGCGTGTCCTTGATAAGTATGTACCTGTCAGGCAGGGAGGAAGTTGTCAAGCAAGGGAACCGTGGTTTACTAAGGAAGTTGAAGCACTTGTCAAGAGGAAGAAGACGGCTTATGTTAGGATGAGACATGAAGGCTCAGTTAGGGTTACATGTTAGCCAGGAAGGACCTAAAGGGAGAGTTAAGACTAGCGAGGAGAGGACACGAAAAGTCGTTGGCGGATAGGATCAAGGATCTATAGGTACATCAGGAACAAAGGAATGACTAGAGCATGATTAGGGCCAATCAAGGATAGTAGTGGAACGTTGTGTGTGGAATCAGAGGAGATGGGGAAGCGTTAAATGCATATTTTTCGTCAGTGTTTAAACTGTAGAAAGACAATGTTGTCGAGGAGAATACTCAGGTACAGTAGACCAGGTGAGATGGGATTGAGGTTCACAAGAAGGAGATGTTAGCAATTTTGGAAAGTGAAAAATAGATAAGTCCCCTGGGCCAGATGGGATTTATCCTAGGATTCTCTGGGAAGCCAGGGAGGAGATTGCAGAGCCTTTGTCCTTGATCTTTATGTCGTCTTTGACGACAGGTATAGTGCCGGAAGACTGGAGCATAGCAAATGTTGTCCCCTTTTTCAAGAAGGGGAGTAGAGACAACCCTGGTAATGATAGACCTGTGAGCCTTACTTCGGTTGTGGATAAAATGTTGGAAAATGGTTATAAGAGATAGGGATTATAATCATCTTGAAAATAACAAATTGATTAGCGATACTCAACACGTTTTTGTGAAGGGTAGGTCATGCCTCACAAACCTTACTGAGCTTTTTGAGAATGTGACCAAACTGGTGGATGAGGGTAAAACGGTTGCTGTGGTGTATATGCATTTCGGTAAAGCGTTTGATAAGATTCCCCACGGTAGGCTATTGCAGAAAATACGAAAGTATGGGATTGAAGGTAATTCAGCGGTTTGGATCAGTAATTGGCTAGCTGAAAGAAGACAGATGGTCGTGGTTGATGGCAAATGTTCATCCTGGAGTACAGTTACTAGTGGTGTGCCGCAAGGATCTGTTTTGGGGCCAATGCTGTTTGTCAAATGACCTGGAAGAGTGTGTAGAAGGATGGGTTAGTAAATTTGCAGTTGACACGAAGGTCGGTGGATTTGTGGATAGTGCTGGATAAGTTACAGAGGGACTACAGAGATGGGCTGAGAGGTGGCAGATGGTGTTTGGTGCGGAAAAGTGTGAGGTGGTTCAGTTTGGAAGGAGTAACAGGAATGCAGAATACTGAGCTAATGGCAAGATTCTTGGTAGTGTAGATGAACAGAGAGATCTCGGCAGCAGGTACATAAGTCCCTGAAAGTTGCCACCAGGTTAATAGGGCTGTTAAGAAGGCATATGGTGTGCTAGCCTTTATCAGTAGGGGGATTGAGTTTCGGAGCCACGACATCATGCTGCAGCTGTACAAAACTCTGATGCGGCCGCACCTGGAGTACTGCGTGCAGTTCTGGTCACCACATTATAGGATGTGGAAGCTTTGGAATGGGTTCAGAGGAGATTTACTAGGATGTTGACTGATATGGAGGGAAGGTCTTACGAGGAAAGGCTCAGGGACTTGAGGTTGCTTTCGTTAGAGAGTAGAAGGCTGAGAGGTGACTTAATAGAGACATATAAGATAGTCAGAGGGTTAGATAGGGTGGACAGTGAGAGTCTTTTTCCTCGGATGGTGATGACCAACACGAGGGGACATAGCTTTAAATTGAGGGGTGGTAGTTATAGGACAGATGTCAGAGGCAGTTTCTTTACTCAGAGAGTAGTAGGGGTGTGGAACGCCCTGCCTGCAACAGTAGTAGACTCGCCAAATCTGAGGGCTTTTCAGTGTTCACTGGGTAGACATATGGATGGAAATGGAATAGTGTTGGTCAGATAGGCTTTAGATGGTTTCACGGGTCGGCGCAACATCGAGGGCAGAATTAAGGTACTGCGCCATAATGTTCTACGTTCTATGAATTCAATTGATCTGAGCATTATTCGTGGGAGAAAATAGTTCGAAAATGCAGTGCCGCCGAATTTCTGACAGACATCCTGCAGAAGTCCACCACAATGGTATAGAATATGACTAGTGATCAGGTACTGCCAATGCACGTTTGAGACATTTCAATGCTATTTTGTCACTGCTGCTGCAATAACAATGGTATTTCAATATTTGTAATTGAAGCTGCTCGCTAGCATTAATTGTGCTCTTACACATGCAATTGTTGTTTCCGTGGCGTCTCACTCCATCCGTCATAGCTGAAATTCTGTAAAAATGAGGTCAAATATATTATAGAATTCGAAATGTTGACCCGGAATTATGTTTATTAATAATTCACAAATTTAAGAAATACTTTAAGTGGGATAATTACAGTTATTCCACGTCAAATGTTAGTAGCTCTGAAGTGGGCAGATGTAGTTCAGGTTATTAAAAGCTTTGCAAAATAAAATACTTATGAGAGCCCTTTCTGAGCATGCTGAGGCGGCACAGTGGAACAGTGGTTAACACTCGTAGCGCATGCACCCCGGTGAGAATTCAGTCTCTTTATGTCTGCGATGTTTTACTCCAGGTGCTGCGTTCCGCGCAATTTCCCAATAATGCACTTGTTAGGTGGATTTTCATGCAATGCGTAAGCTGTAGTGTACAGAAATGTGCAGGTTACGTGTGTTGACGGCGCAACAATTGCCCCTTTGTGTCCAAAGATCTGCAGGTTAGTGCTAAAAACCCCACTTCGTGTCTAAAGATGTTCATATTACGTGGATTTTCCATGTCCAAAATACCCCTCCGTGTCCAAGTATGGGCAGGTGAGGTGGATTGCCCATGTTAAAATTTTCCCTTAATGCCCAAAGCTGTGCATGTTATCTGGGCTTACGGGGTAACGTGTAGCGGGTGGCGGACGGCGAAGTGGGTCTGAGGCACGGTGTTCTTTCAGAGGGTGTGTCAGACTCGACGGTCTGAAAGACCGCTTTCTGCGCTGCAGGTATGGTATGCATTCTAGTGGCCGACACTGGATAGGTAAGTAAACATCTGAAAATATTCACAGACGTCACTGAGGTAAAAGTGCAATTACAATTTGCGCAATTGCACTTGGAGGGTTTCATAATGTAAGTGGAATAACGAGCAAATAGTAGCAGACATTGTAGAAGAGAAACACTCTGGAGGAGCAGGTTGTGTCTCCCAAGCATGCTTGTGAATAAAAGTCGCTGTTACTGCATCTTACAAAGTGGTTCCTATCAGTTACTCGAACAATTTGCCTAAGCAGCGAACATCCTGCAAGATTGGGCACGATTGGATCAACAGATGGACGTGGGACCACGTTCAATAGACACGCATTAAATAGGGCAGTCCGCATTCGAAACGAGAATTCGGTGAGTTAGGTTCAAGATTCGAACCAATGTTCACATCTGTGAATGTTGTAATCAAAGTTAGCTTTTTGCACAAGATCGAATCAATTCCTTGTCTGAACAAAAAAGAAGGGGTTCTTGTAATTGATTGCAGAGTGAACTATTGTATTGGAAAAACATGCATGTCTTCAGAAAAGGGTGAATGCTGGTTTACATCTGCCGTTAATGAGTAAATGCATGTTTTGTGTAAAGCAGTGCATCGCAGCATAATATCTGTGGTACAATGTCCTCACTTCACTATATTTCGCCTTCTTTTTCGTTCTGCAGCAATCAAAGGGGAAATCTGTTAACGAGAATGGCAAAGTTACATTTAACCTGTCTAAATTATCAAACATTCCAATGCCCATTAGAGTTTCAAAGAATTTATTTGGAATCTTAATGCAAATAATAATATCCACATCTTCATCGTCATTATTATCATAAACGTGTCATCCCAGCAATCATCATTCTCACCATCAACATCACACTCACTATCATCATCATAATCGTCATACCAATCAGCATCACAACAAACAATGTGCTCACTATCACTATCATAACTTCACCATATCAATTATCACATCACAAAATCACCATCATCACTGGAAACATAGGACACACTATCGTCATCATCGTCATACAAATTATCATCTCCATTGCCCTCAACATCATACCCATTATATATCACCATCATCATCAACTACAACATCGGCATCATTAGAATCATCGTGTTGGTGCCATCTGCCAGAGAGCTTGGCATGAAATATTCATTGAATCACAAGAGGTAGGCCATTCGGTTCCTGGATTCTGCACTGACCTCCTGAAAGAAAATATGAAAGGAGCCCCAATACACCATGTTGTTCGTCCAAAATATGACATAAATGCAGTTGTTCCTCAGTTATTTCTCTTTGACACGTACAAACGTGGCATCCCTATTGTAGAGAAGGAGACCATTCAGCCCATCCAAGTTGCACCGACATTCAAAAAGAGAACAATGCATATGTCTCTGCCCCCTATCCCTGTCTCTCCGTAAATTTACCTAACCTAAACATATTTGGACACTAAGGGGCATTATTTGTCACATGGCAATCCACCTAACCTGCACATCTTTGGACTGTGGGAGGAAACTGGAGGACTCGGAGGAATCCCCACATGTAAGGGAAGAAAGTTAAACTCCATACAGGCAGTGATACAAGTCAGGAACTGAACCGAGGTCCTGGCGTTGTGAGGAACCACTGGTCCACAATGCCGCCCATGTGTTGAGTCTTTAGCTAAATATGCCAATCTTATCTGCATAGAGTGGCAAGTTTCATATTCCCATCAATTGTAAATAAATTCCTTCGCCCATCTCAATGTTCATAGTGCAACCAGTGCAGTTTGCCAACATAATGAACATAAATAGGGCAGAAACATGACTTTGTGAAGAAGCAAAAAGTCAGATATAGCAGTTTGTAACAAGACAAAGAACAGGAATAGAAGTTTGATAATATTAAGAGGCAAAGATTGCTCCACCGTTTTGACGATGTGGAGCACAGATATTGTAAGCAAAGAAAAGTTGTATAAAAAGTCAGCGTCAATACATCATATCAGCATGCACCTCAGGCATTCATAGATGCTGCCTTTGAATTTCTCTTTTAATTTATTTGTCTTTTTGGTAAGCTTTCAACGTGCATAAAATATGGAAATAGTTCATAAAATTGTGTTTGTGGGATGTGAGACGAATGACACCATATTCGTATGATGATGCAGGTTTAAAGAACATTTGAATAATAAAGTTACACGATCCAGAACTGCATCGAAGTTCCCTACTGTGCCGTTGAGCCTAGCTGTGTGTGGTGCAGATAGTGGGTGCCCTATAAAAATGTATATTTTAAAGTTTAATTTATATTGATTGGTGTTGCAAAAATAAAAAAAAATGGTTTGTTTATGAACCTTGGTGCAGAGGCGTCTGGATAGAATTTTAACGGAAAACCTTCCCATATATCTGACCTAGGTTGAATGAATACAATTTTACTTAGGCTTTGCACACTTTGAAGCTAAAAGGGCCCGTTTGAAATTGGCTGAATGCTCAGTTATTGTTCGAAAGGGAACACTTTGCTACGGCCTCATGACAGTGTGACAGTAAGACAGATGCAGAACAGGCAGGATTTTTGATAATGTTAAATTTGTGTCAGAAAGAGAAGACAGGTGGTAGCCATTGCGTAAGGAAAAAAAATAAGTAAGCACACAAAAAGCACGAAAGGCGATTGGGGCAGTATTTTACTCAGTAATTAGTTATATCGTGTCAGTAAAGTGAAAAGTTAAGAAGAGCTGTCTTTAGTTTAATCGTTTTCATGCTCTGCAGTTGAAGAAGCAGGGAGTTTGCAACACGCATGGTTTGTGTCTCGGGTAGACGTATGAGTGCCTGAGATGCATCAAGTAAATGCTCATTAATTCATCAAATCATGGAGACAAAATTAAAACAAGTGTTAATGCAAATGTTGTTCTGCTCTGAATACATTCTACTATCTTCCCTCGATGCCACTAGCAGCACCCTCTTTAGTCTTTAACAATACCGTAACAATCCCTCTCTCCTCTGTCCACCTTTGTCAAATCTCGCCAGCTCCAATTTATCACTGACCTATTTTGACCGAACAGCTCCAGCACCTCTTCAGTGCATTTCCCCATCGCTTTAATTCAGCAGCAGTGTTATTCGAACTCAAAGCGCAAATTTTCATTGTCTCGACGCAAATGTTGCCAAACCCACGGATCTATCAAGTCAGTTTTCATTAAGCCATGATGTGGCGATTCCGGCGGTGGTCTGGGGTGAGCACAATAAGAAGTCTTGCAACACCAGGTTAAATTCCAACAGCTCCGAGAGCTAGGATTTGAAGCAAACCTGTTGAAATTTAATCTGGTGCTGTATGACTTCTTACCGTTTTCATTAAGGCGTAGGACGTAGATTACTGGAATTCCTCCAGTTCCAGAAGGAGATCATTTAAGCCGTAGAGTTTGCACAGACCATCTCAAACAGGACCCTACTTCTACGTCCTTCCCCATCCACTTCGAACTATCCTTGTAACCTAACTTGTACATCCCTATACATCAGCGCGGCCAAACTATTTAGTCCACACATCTTCTGAACCCTACGGGACAATGTAACATGATCAATCCAACTAACATCTTTGTGCGAGAAAATCTGACCACCCGGAGGAAACACACGCAGAAACGGGGAGAACAGGCAACTGAGGGCGGAAATGCACCTGAGCCCCTCGCCCTGTGAGACAGCAGTACTTGTTAAGTAATGGGTTAAGAGACTTTGCAATTAGCTGTCTCATTTATGTTCAGTGTTCAGTGATTGTCTCATTTATGTTAAGTGTTCAATGATTGACACTGATATGTAAAGGGGCTTCAGGTGGACTCTGGAGCTTGTGATGATCTGTAGAGTTCTGTGCAGAAGTGAGTTTTAACCATGAAAGGTGTGTTGGTGAAAAAGGAGCTGAACTCTTGCCTCTTCATCCCACAGCACCTAGTACATGTTAACAATGGTAGCAGAGAATGGTTGCTGTGTACATGTGAAGGCTTGAAAGATACAATTTTTCCAGATCAAACCAAGGAGTGAAAAAAAGGGAAACATGGCTGAACCCAGGACAAAGATGGCTGGTTATGATTATCCTCCACTATTTTCTGAAAGGGAATCATACGACCAATGGAGAAGTGCAGTAGTTATGTGGACTAAGGTGACTGCTTTAGGAAAGAGAAAACAAGGTATGGCATTGGCTCTTTCTTTACCATATGGCAGTAAAATCCGAAACAAAGTGCTTTCTGAGCTGGAGTTGGAAGAGGTAGACTCAGAAGAAGGTCTGGCGACTTTATTACTTTATATGGAGTAGATTTATCAGAAAGATGACCTGTTAAGTGCGTATGAAGCATGGTCGGATTTTGATAAGTTCCGAAAAATGGAGGATTTAGCTATGGAAGACTATATAAAAAGCTGCAGAAACAGAGGCTGGAATTTCCACTGTCTGTGTTGGCCTTTAAATTACTTGACTGTGCTAGAGTGAGCAACATGGATAGGCTCCTGGTTTTGACAGGAGTTCAGTTTACGGATAACATTACCTTATTCGGACTGATGACAGCAGCTTTAAAAAAAAATTGGGGAAACATTCGATTCCAATGGCTCTGATGACCCAAATAGGTCAGTCTGATATAATGCAGAATATAGAAGATACACTACTAACAGGATGGCAAAATCGTATGGCTACGAACAGGCCTCAAGACTATAAAAGAAGACCGAGACAAGGAAATTATGAAGACAGAAACCCAGTTAGAACCTACAATAGGAGGATGAACCCCAGAAATGCACGGGGCATGATAAATCGATGTTTTCGATGTGACTCTCAATTATGCTTTCAACTGTCCAACTCGTTATGATAGAGTTTTGGAGCGACACATGACACGGAAGAGTCAAAGAGGAAAAAGATAGTGACCAGAAAGAAGGCATTGTCCTATTAAGAAGCTGTTTTACGCCGGTAATGAGGGTGTTGGTTGCAGAAATTTTTAACTGTGCTGCATTAGACAATGGCTCCACATCTACTGTGTGTGGGATTGACTGGTTAAAATGTTATCTGGACTCATTGGATGCTGAAAAACTGAACAAGGTTAAGGAGTTTAAAAGTTCCACAAGTTTCAGGTTTGCGGATGATACTAATCTGAAATTCTTTGAGGAAGTGACAAAGTTAATTCATGAGGGAATGGCAGTAGATGTCGTATACATGGACATTAATAAGGCGTTTGATAAGGTTTCCCATGGCAGGTTGATGGAAATAGTGAAGTCGTATGGGGTTCACGGTGTACTAGCTAGATGGATAAAGAACTGGCTGGTGGAAGGCAGTGTCTCAAAATGGAGAAGGGTGACTAGCGGTGTTCCAAAGGGATCCGTGCTCGGATCACTGTTCTTTGTGATCTACATAAATGACCTGGAGGAAGGTATAGGTGGTCTGATTAGCAAGTTTGCAGATGATACTAAGATTGGTGGAGTTGCAGATAGCGAGGAGGACTGTCAGAGAATACAACAAAATATAGATAGATTGGAGAGTTAGGCAGAGAAATGGCAGATGGAGTTCAATCCAGGCAAATGCGAGGTGATGCATTTTGGAAGATCAAATTCAAGAGAGGACGATATGGTCAATGGAAAGGTCTTGGGGAAAATCGATGTGCAGTGAGATCTGGGAGTTCAGGTCCATTGTAATCTGAAGGTGGCAACGCAGGTTGATAGAGTGGTCAAGAAGGCTTACAGTATGCTTTCCTTCATCGGACGGGGTATTGAGTACAAGAGTTGGCAGGTCATGGTACAGTTGTATAGGACTTTGGTTCGGCCACATTTGGAATACTGCGTGCAGTTCTGGTCGCCACATTACCAGAAGGATGTGAATGACTTGGAGAGAGTGCAGAGGAGGTTGACCAGGATGTTGCCTGGTATGGAGGGTGCTAGCTATGAATAAATGTTGAGTAGATTAGGATTGTTGTCGTTTGAAAGGCGGACGTTGAGTGGGGACCTAATTGAGGTCTACAAAATTATGAGAGGTATGGGCAGGGTGTATAGCAACACGCTTTTCCCAAGAGTGGAGGTGTCAGTTACAAGGGGTCACGATTTCAAAGTGAGAAGGGGAAAGTTTAAGGGAGAAAAACTTAGAAAGTTTAAAGTAAATGAGTTGATGGCACAAATCATCGTAAATGACTATGATTTAGTGGCCATTACTGAAACATGGTTAAAGGGTGGTCACGACTGGGAGTTAAATATCCGAGGGTATCAAACTCTTCGGAAGGACAGAGTGGATGGTAAGGGAGGTGGTGTTGCTCTGTTATTTAAGGATGACATCCTGGCAATAGTAAGGGATGAGATCGGTGCTATGCAGGATAAGGTTGAATCCATTTGGGTGGAAATCAGGAATAGTAAGGCGAAAAAGTCACTGATAGGAGTAGTCTATCGGCCACCAAATAGTAACGTTATGGTTGGGCAGGCAATCAACAAAGAAATAACTTATGCATGTAAAAATGGTACAGCAGTTATCATGGGGGATTTTAATCTACATGTCGATTGGTTTAACCAGGTCTGTCAAGGCAACCTTGAGGAGGAGTTTATAGAATGTATCCGCGATAGTTTCCTAGAACAGTATGTAATGGAACCTACGAGGGAACAAGCGGTCCTAGATCTTATCCTGTGTAATGAGACAGGATTGATTCATGATCTCATAGTTAGGGATCCTCTCGGAAGGAGCGATCACAATATGATGGAATTTAAAATACAGATGGAGAGTGAGAAAGTAAAATCAAATACTAGTGTTTTGTGTTTAAACAAAGGCGATTACAAGGGGATGAGAGAAGAACTAGCTAAGGTAGACTGGGAGCTAAGACTTTATGGTGGAACAGTTGAGGAACAGTGGAGAACCTACCAAGCGATTTTTCACAGTGCTCAGCAAAAGTTTATACCAACAAAATGGACGGACGGAAGAAAGAGGGAAAACCGACCGTGGACATCTCAGGAAATAAGGGAGAGCATCAAATTGAAGGTAAAAGCATATAAAGTGGCAAAGATTGCTGGGAGATTAGAGGACTGGGAAATCTTTAGGGGGCAACAGAAAGCTACTAAAAAAGCTATAAATAAGATTAAGATAGAGTATGAGAGTAACCTTGCTCAGAATATAAAAACAGACAGTAAACGTTTTTACAAATATAGAAGACAAAAAAGAGTGGCTAAGGTAAATATTGGTCCTTTAGAGGATGAGAAGGGAGTTTTAATAATGGGAAATGAGGAAATGGCTGAGGAACTGAACAGGTTTTTTGGGTCGGTCTTCACAGTGGAAGACACAAATAACATGCCAGCGACTGATAGAAATGGGGCTATGACAGGTGAGGACCTTGAGAGGATTGTTATCACTAAGGAGGGAGTGATGGGCAAGCTAATGGGGATAAAGGTAGACAAGTCTCCTGGCCCTGATGGAATGCAGCCCAGAGTGCTAAAAGAGATGGCTAGGGAAATTGCAGATGTACTATTGATAATTTACCGAAATTCACTAGACTCTGGGGTGGTCCCGGTGGATTGGAAATTAGCAAACGTGACGCCTCTGTTTAAAAAATGAGGTAGGCAGAAAGCAGGAAATTATAGGCCAGTGAGATTAACTTCGGTAGTAGGGAAGATGCTGGAATCTATCATCAAGGAAGAAATTGCGAGACATCTGGATAGAAATTGTCCCATTGGGCAGACGCAGCATGGGGTCGTAAAGGGCAGGTCATGCCTAACTAATTTAGTGGAATTTATTGAGGACATTACCAGTGCAGTAGATAACGGGGAGCCGATGGATGTGGTATATCTGGATTTCCAGAAAGCCTTTGACAAGATGCCACACAAAAGGTTGCTGCATAAGATAAAGATGCATGGCATTAAGGGTAAAGTAGTAGCATGGATAGAGGATTGGTTAATTAATAGAAAGCAAAGAGTTGGGATAAATGGATGTTTCTCTGGTTGGCAATCAGTATCTAGTGGTGTCCCTCAGGGATCGGTGTTGGGCCCACAATTGTTCACAATCTACATAGATGATTTGGAGTTGGGGACCAAGTGCAATGTGTCCAAGTTTGCTGATGACACTAAGATGAGTGGTAAAGCGAAAAGTTCAGAGGATACTGGAAGTCTGCAGAGGGATTTGGATAGGTTAAGTGAATGGGCTAGCGTCTGGCAGATGGAATACAATGTTGACAAATGTGAGGTTATCCATTTTGGTAGGAATAACAGCAAACGGGATTATGATTTAAACGATAAACTATTAAAGCATGCCGCTGTTCAGAGAGACTTGGGTGTGCGAGTGCATGAGTCACAGAAGGTTGGTTTACAAGTGCAACAGGTGATTTAGAGGGAAAATGGAGTTTAAGACTAGGGAGGTTATGTTGCAATTGTATAAGGTGTTAGTGCGGCCACACCTGGAGTATTGTGTTCAGTTTTGCTCTCCTTTCTTGAGAAAGGACGTACTGGCGCTGGAGGGTGTGCAGAGGAGATTCACTAGGTTAATCCCAGAGCTGAAGGGGTTGGATTATGAGGAGAGGTTGAGTAGACTGGGACTGTACTCGTTGGAATTTAGAAGGATGAGGGGGGATCTTATAGAAACATTTAAAATTATGAAGGGAATAAATAGGATAGATGCGGGCAGGTTGTTTCCACTGGCGGGTGACAGCAGAACTAGGGGACATAGCCTCAAAATAAGGGGAAGTAGATTTAGGACTGAGTTTAGGAGGAACTTCTTCACCCAAAGGGTTGTGAATCTATGGAATTCCTTGCCCAGTGAAGCAGTTGAGGCTCCTTCATTACATGTTTTTAAGGTAAAGATAGATAGTTTTTTGAAGAATAAAGGTATTAAGGGTTATGGTGTTCGGGCCGGAAAGTGGAGCTGAGTCCACAAAAGATCAGCCATGATCTAATTGAATGGCAGAGCAAGCTCGAGGGGCCAGATGGCCTACTGCTGCTCCTAGTTCTTATGTTCTTATGTTCTTATGTTCTTATGTGCGGGGAATGTTTTAATACCGCAGAGGGTGGTGGGTGCCTGGAACGCTTTACCAGCGGAGGTGGTAGAGGTGGGCACGATAGCATCATTTAAGAAGCATCTAGACAGGTATATGAATGGGCGGGAACAGAGGGAAGTAGACCTTGGAAAATGGGAGACAGGTTCAGATAAAGGATCTGGATCGGCGCAGGTTTAGAACAGTACAGCACAGAAGAGGCCCTTCGGCCCTTGATGTTGTGCCGAGCAATGATCACCCTACTCAAACTCACATATCCACCCTATACCGGCAAACCAACAACTTCCCCCTTAACATTACTTTTTAGGACACTACGGGCAATTTAGCATGGCCAATCCACCTAACCCGCACATCTTTGGACTGTGGGAGGAAACCGGAGCACCCGGAGGAAACCCACGCACACACGGGGAGGACGTGCAGACTCCGCACAGACAGTGACCCAGCCGGGAACCGAACCTGGGACCCTGGAGCTGTGAAGCATTGATGCTAACCACTATGCTACCGTGCTGCCTACGGTTGGGAGGGCCGAAGGGCCTGTTCCTGTGCTGTAATTTTTCTTTGATCTTTGAAGTCTCTGAAAAGAGTGGTGATCCCTTGCAATATTGCTGGAGTGAATCATTTTATTAGCACGGGTGTTGTATCAAGTGAGATACCTTTCCTTCTGAGCAGACCGTCGATGAAGAAAGCACACATGAAGCTGGATATGGAACAGGATGAGGGAACAGTTTTTGGAAAGACGGTGGACTTACAATGTACACAGTCATAGAACATAGAACATAGAACATTACAGCGCAGTACGGGCCCTTCGGCCCTCGATGTTGCACCGACCTGTGAAACCATCTGAAGCCTATCTGACCTTCACTATTCTATTTTCATCCATATGTCTATTCAGTGACCACTTAAATGCCCTTAAAGTTTGCGAGTCTACTACTGTTGCATGCAGGGCGTTCCACACCCCTACTACTCTCTGAGTAAAGAAACTGCCTCTGACATCTGTCCTATATCTACCACCCCTCAATTTAAAGCTATGTCCCCTCGTGTTGGTCATCACCATCTAGTCGGAACATTATTGTATTCCATTATTGACAAATAATGTTTCAAGTAGAGTGGTTAAGGATGTATTAATGAAAGTTAATAATGCGGCTTTAGCTGGTAAAAAGCTTATTGCAGTAAAACTGCACAGGTAATTTGCACATCCGTCTCCTCGGAGGCTGAAAACTTTATTAAAGGATGCAGGGGTAAGGGGTAATGACTATTCTAAGCTGATAGAACAGGTTAGTGATCGCTGTGAAGTTTGCAGGAAGTACAGAGGGACTCCAGCACGACCGACAGTAACCCTACCTTTGGCCAGGGATTTTAATGACATTGTGGCCATGCACCTTAAGATCTGGGATAAAATTAAATAAATAATTTGCAGTGTTTTATAGACTTTAAAAAATGAAAAGAAAATGGGATCAAGATCTGGGATAAAGCAAATAATATATTTATTTTGAACTTTGTAGATTTACGTACCAGATTTAGTTAATCAATGATTGTACGAAATAAAGAAAAGAGAGTAATTTTGGACACAATTGTGGAAAAATGGATCGGGACAGGAATGGGTCCACCAGCAAAATTCTTTACGGACAATGGTGGAGAATTTGCTAATGATGAGTTTAGGGATATGTGTGAAAACATGAATATCAGATTTATGAACACGGCTGCCGAAAGCCCGTTTTGTAATGGTGTCTGCAAAATAAATCATGCTGTTATCGATGACATGCTTCGGAAAATTTTGGGAGATCAACCAAACTGCGCGCTAAATTCAGCATTAGCATGGGCCGTACATGCAAATAATTGATTGCAGATGGTTGGGGGCTATAGTCCTTATCAATTAGTGTTTGGTAGAAATCATAAAATTCCCTCCATTTGGATGACCACCCTCCAGCTTGGGAAGGGACTACAATTAGGTCAGGTTTTGCTGAACATTTAAACGCGTTACATTGCAGTAGAGAAGCTTTTTTCGAAGCAGAAGTCTCTGAAAGAATTCGCAGAGCTTTAAGACATAATGTACGGCCATCAGGTGCCGTTTTTCAACAAGGAGAAATGGTATACTATAAGAGAGACTATTCTAATCAATGGAAAGGCCGAGGGAATATCATAGGCATAGATGGGAAAACATTTATTTTGCAACATGGTAATCAAACAGTTAGGTTACATTAATCAAGGATAATGGGTACCGATTACAAATGTTCAGATTTAGACAGAGCAGACAGACAAGACGAGGAACCAGAGCCATCTGGTACGCATGTGTTACAGAACTAAGAGGACCAGTTAACTGATATAGACAGGGTTTCTGTAGATGAACACGATACTTCTGATAAATTAGATCAGGCCATTTTTCAGAAAGGGCAACTGCCAAAGGTTGGTACAAAAGTGACATACTTGTCTGAAGGGTCTAGTCAATGGAAGGATGCAACTGTTATTAGTAGAGCAGGGAAGGCCACTGGAAAGTATAAACATTGGTTGAATGTACAGCATTCAGGGGAGGATGTTAAGACAGAGGATTGGGAAAACGAAGTTTAAAAATGGAGGGCACAGAAGCGCAGTGCTAGTTCAGATAGTACATCGGATATTGAACAGGTTCACAGGAAAAGGTCGAGAACTATTGAAAGGACATCCCGCTACAGAAGAGAAAGATCAAGCAGTAGCAGTACAGAACGTGATACCAGGCAGGATATGGGACGTAGTTTATCAAGATCTCGGAACAGGAGTAAGACTACGAATACTAATAGAAGTAGAAGCCCACATGCACGTGAGATTTTGGTGGCTTCAAATAAATTAGATGAAAAACTTATCAAAAATGCTAAACAGCAAGAATTGCATAGTTGGAGTGAATTTGGGGTATACACGGAAGTACCGGATAGGGGACAAAGAGCTCTATCCCACAGATAGATTTGTACAGAAAAGGTTCTTCCAGATGGAACTTATTAGGGCAGCACGGTAGCATGGTGGTTAGCATAAATACTTCACAGCTCCAGGGTCCCAGGTTCGATTCCCGGCTGGGTCACTGTTTGTGTGGAGTCTGCACGTCCTCCACGTTTGTGCGTGGGTTTCCTCCGGGTGCTGCGGTTTCCTCCCACAGTCCAAAGATGTGCGGGTTAGGTGGATTGGCCATGCTAAATTGCCTGTAGTGTCCTAAAAAGTAAGGTTGGGGGGGGGGGTGGTTGTTGGGTTACGGGTATAGGGTGGATACGTGGGTTTGAGTCGGGTGATCATTGCTCGGCACAACATTGAGGGCCGAAGGGCCTGTTCTGTGCTGTACTGTTCTATGTTCTATGTTAGTAAGCAAAGGCCAGGCTTGTGGCAAGGGGATTTGAAGAACACTTGGACGATCAGGACTTAAGGGTAGATTCACCTACTGCATGAAAGGTTATTTTAAAGATCTTCGTGGCTCTATTAGCCACAAAGGCATGAGACTGCAAATATATCGATATAAAAGTTGCCTTTTTACAGGGGCATCAGCTCCAGAGAGAAATTTTTCTCCGTCCTCCTAAAGAAGCAGCTAACACAGAAGGGGTACTGTGGAAGTTGAACAAATGTGTATATGGAATAAAAGATGCATCGAGAGTGTGGTACTTTTCGGTAAGGTCAGTCTTGTTAAAGTTAGGTTGTTGCCAGTTGAAAGCAAATCCTGCAATGTTTTACTGGCACTATAAAATAAATCTTGCTGACATCTTCATGATGCATGTCGATTTTTTGTGGGGTGGGGCTAGTGATTTTGAAGCTACTGTAATCTCTGGTTTGAGGAAAGAATTCAGTGTTGGAAGTCAGGCTTCTGGTGCATTTAAATATATTGGTTTGGAAATCGGACAGACTCAGTTAGGGGCAATTTTACGTCAGCCATCTTACTTGGAAAGCATCTGTCCAATAGCAATTAGTCGTGTCCGGGTTTCACAAAGAAGACGCAATGGTTTCGAAGATAGAAATAGAGCAACTGCGAAGTTTAATTGGGCAACTGAACTGGTTAGGAAGACAGACTGGACCAGACGTGTGTTTTGATGTTTTAGAGTTGAGTACAGGGGCGAATTATCCCAAAGTGGAAGACATAATAAGAGCAAATAAAGTGTTGGCCAAACTAAAAATGCAAGAGCGTGTTTTGAAGTTCCCTGTTTTCGGTTATCCTAGGCATTTGAAACTCATAGTTTATTGCGATGCCTCCTACGCAAATTTATGTGATGGAGTTTCAGCGCAGGAGGTTTTATAATTTTTCTTTTGGGGAACAATGGTAAATGTTGCCCTCTTGTGTGGGAAACAAAGAAAATAAGGAGAGTGCTCAAAAGCACTTTGGCTGCTGAGACACTTAGTTTAGTGGAAGCGGTGGATATGACCTTTTATATAAGTCAGATATTGACAGAAATGTTGGGATTAGAGGATTAAGGTAATATACCTATTGACTGTCACATTGACAATAATTCTCTGTGGGAAAATGTGCACTCTACAAAAGTGTCAATGAAAAGAGGTTACGGATAGACATCGCAAGTTTAAAGCAGATGTTGGACAGAGGGGAAATAACAAAAATTAAATGGGTTGACAGTAGCTTTTAACTGTCATACTGTTTCACGAAAAGAGGGGCTAGTTCACAGAAACCTTTAGATATCGTGAATGAAGGGCGCCTGCTTCTGTGAATGTTTATTTTTTCTCCTACTTAAAAAAGGGGGAATCAGGTGTGTGGTTTAGTTTCTTGAAATTTTAGTTACTTGAAAGTTTGTTTTTACCTAATTGTTTTTTTTTCTCCAAGGAAGGGGAGACTGTTAAGTAATAGGTTAAGAGACTTTGCAATTAGTTGTCTAATTTATGTTAAGTGTTCAATGATTGTCTCATTTATGTTAAGTGTTCAATGATTGACACTGATATGTAAAGGGGCTTCAGGTGGACTCTGGAGCTTGTGATGATCTATAGAGTTCTGTGTAGAATGGGTTTGAACCATTAAAGGTGTGTTGGTGAAAAAGGAGCTGAACCCTTGCCTCTTCATACCACAGCATCTGGTACATGTTAACAGTACGAACCACGTTACCGCGCTATTTATTCAGTATTAATAACAACTGGGTGCCACTGCAAAGATATTTAAGATTTGAAACATAATGTTAATGTTCACAACAATACAAATGACCAAACCCAAAGTGATTGGGACAAAATCTGTATTTAAAAAAAAATAGCATTTAGAGCCATTTTTGCGCCTTGACATTGATGAGACTTACTTCCCGTCAATTATACTGCATACAGGTAACATTGTTGGAAATTAGCATATGAGAGTACCTTTAAGAAATAGTTGTTCATCAGATAGTTATAGTGGATGTACCTTTAAGAAATTGGTGTTTATGAAATAGCTGCAGTGATGTCAGAGTGTGGCTGGAGCTGGGCTGTCTGTCTGCTTTTACTTTAGTTTTTGAGCTCCAGTTACAGTGTATATTTAATTTCGATTTCAGAGTTAGAGCTGCATCCAGCCAAACATGGTGTAATGTTGATCGCTCTCTGCATGAAAAAAATGTCTACAGGTCATTTGCTAATTTAAAAGCGATAGCTGCTCCCAGGAGTTAATTTAAATCTGCTGTCTTTGTTAAAGACGGTATCTGTCTTATGGATGTTTCTGGGAAAGATTAAGGGTTACTTATGGAGTAGTGTTTTTTTTGGGGGAAGTATTTGAGTTGAGATGTTTACTGTGTATTTATAAAATGTTAACTGGATTCATATAATAAACATTGTTTTGTTTTAAAAGTACTTTAGAGCTCTGTTACATCACGCCTTTGAAGTCAGCCCTTGTTATTCCCACAATTAAAATCTATTAAAAGTTGTGGGTCCGGTGAACTCCATAATACAATTTGGGTTTCTCTAAACCCTGGCCCGTAACAGAATGAAAACGTGTCTCTTCAGTACTTGTACCGAAGGTGATACCAGCTAAATGCGGTCTGATATTCAGTGTGGTGGATTTCAATGTAACGTCGCATGGCATAATAATTTGCCGATGCGGGAATTCTCATTAAGTGGATTCACGAGTGTTGATTACAAAGTTACTAACGTGTTATTTTCTTAAATGCCAATATCCTGCTGTGATTGAAGAATTATCAAAACATTCCATTGCAGAGAGACGGCCCTATTCATCATATATTCACTGTGTTCCCTTTTGCAATAGATTTGATGTAACGGGAGACTGACACTTTACAACAGTGCACCGCATATCGAGAACATCAGTTTTCAGGATTGTTATCTTGACTACAGTGTTCTTTGATGCCTTTCTCCCACGTAACGTACGGGCTGGTTTAGCTCACTGAGCTAAATTGCTTGCTTTTAAAGCAGAGCAAGCAGGCCAGCAGCACGGTTCAATTCCCGTACCAGCCTCCCCGGACAGGCGCCGGAATGTGGCGACTAGGGGCTTTTCACAGTAGAAGCCTAGTCGTGACAATCAGCGATTTTCATTTCATTTTAATTATTGGACTGGCGCCTGTTTAGTGTTCAGATCATGTGCGAGTTTTGGGAGGGCCTTTTGAGGCTGCAGGAATGTTGACCTGCAAGCAAGAACTGTTTTACGATGGCCTCTGCTTTCCGAATTACTTTCTGCTCTCCCCACTGTTATGCTGAGTTGCTGTTTTTATTAAACTTCATTATGTTTTCATACAAAGAAGTTTCTTTCTTTAGGGCCAGAAGATCATTACCCCATATAAGATATCGATGATAAATAGGTCGTACGGCCAGTCGAGTCTGCTCTGCAATTCGACCATGACTGGCATGTTTCACCCCGTCCCCCCATTCTTTTGCCTTTTCCCACAGGCACTTACCCCTTTATTATATCAACAAGCGTTCTATCTTTGTCTCAAATACACTCAGTGATTTGGCCTCCACAGCATTCTGCGGCAACGAGTTCCACCAATTCACCACCCACAGGCTGAAGAAATACCTCCTCATCTCTGTTTTCACGTATCGTCCCTTTAGCATCAGGCTGTGCCCTCCAGTTTCTGTTTCTCTGACTATTGGAAACATCCTCTTCACGTTCACTCTATCTAGTCCTCGAACTGTTATGCAAGTTAGAAGGAGATGCCCCTGAACTATCGCAACTCCATCGAGTACAGAAATAGAGTACTCAACTGATCCTTATATGAAAAAGCCTTCATTCGGGGGATCAACTTATTAAACCACCTCTGGACCTTCTCCAAGGTCAGTACATCATTTTACACAACACAACTTTTACATGATTCCGCATCACTTTGTACGGTAACCTACTTCTGTTAACGATGAAGAAAGCAATAAGCGCCACAAACAGTAAGATGAGGATCAAAGCGCCACATCCCAGACCGACGTAAAACACGGGCATATGTATTCTACCTATACAGTGGCAAAATCAAGAGGAAAAATGTTAAGAATTAAAGTGAAGGAACATCATTTGCTGCAGAGAATACCATATGTATCACGCCAACAGATGAGTTTGGTGCTGCCTGGCTGATTTGGGGGTAATGTCAAAAAGTTTAATGATGCATGAAAACTGTAACAGAGGAGGAGCCTCTGGAAATTCAGCTCCTGGGGTTTTAATTCGAGCAAAATATCTGATCTGACTGAGTGAGGCTCAGAACTGAGCATTGCATTGAGGACGAAGGAACTTGAAACAGAAACACAAAATGCTGTATAATCGTATCAAGCTTAACATCATCTCTGGAGAAAGAATAGAGTATTGTTTCCAGTCGGAGCGACCCTATGGTAAAGTTTGAAGAACGGACATAGCATCAGATTTATACAGTTTTGGGGAGGCCGGACCTTGAGCTGTGGGGCTGTTTAGAGGGTCAGCGATAGGTGAAGATTGAAGAAAAAGTTACGGAACAAAATACAAAGGGAATGAAAATCGGGCTGATGAAGGATAAGTAGGATGCTGACAGTTGCACATTTAGAGATCAAAGTGTGCTTCTGGCCGACCAGATGGAAGCAGTATGTCGAAGGTCCACTTTTAACCGGTTACTGATTTCCCGAGTAGGTTTCGACGGTAGGAGAGGGTGGCGAAGGGACAATTGTGAAGGAAAAACGGACAGATGGAAGAAATGAAAATACGTTGAGAGAAATAAAACAAAATTGGGGTGAAGGATCACGAAAGAGTTCGCAGCCAAAGGTTGTTGAATTCAATGCTGAGTCCAGAAGACCGTCACATGCCTAATTGGAAGATGAGGTGCTGTTCCTCAAGTTTGCGTTGAGCTTCACTGGAACATTGCAGCAGGCTAAGAATTCCTTTCGAAAGGAAAGTCTGATGCATTCACATATTTTAGATTTTTCTGGAATTTAAATTGCAACCGTCCATCACGGTGGGATGTGAACCTTGGTTTATAGTTTACAAGGTCAGGTATTATCTGGACATGACCCCGGGGAATCTAGGAAGGGTTTCTTAAAATGTTCCATTCGATTGTAATGGATGTCAGGTGAAGACAGGTCGTCGTTCTGCGACCAGCTATTCCTTTGTCTGTTCTGCCGGGGTGATTTAACACTGAGCGGTAAGGACAAATATCTACCTCAGACAGGTTTTCTACACTCCCATGCACTTTATCAGTACTATTAAATGATTCTTAAATACTGGAAAGAAATTAGGCAGGTCGCCAAAGCCAAGAGCAGCAACACATCAGCTGGTAGATTTCTAGTTGCTGTTAAATGCAGAAAAAAAGGCAAGACGCAATAAATTACATTTATGTCCATTGAGAAAAATCTCCCCAGGACATCTACATGAAACATGAAATGAAAAAATGAAAATCAGTTATTGTCACGAGTAGGCATCAATGAAGTTACTGTGAAAAGCCCCTAGTCGCCACATTCCGGCGCCTGTCCGAGGAGGATGGAACGAGAATCGAACCGTGCTGCAGGCCTGCTTTAAAACCCAGCGATTTAGCTGAGTGAGCTAAACCAGCCCCTACATCGTGTTAATACAAAAATACCTGTTGCATGCAGATGGATGAATATAAAGAAAGCACAGACTGGAGAACAGGAGCATGAAGGGGCCGAGGAGATTCATCAAATTAGTATCCTCAATGAAGTGCTTCAATCAACCAACGTGATATAAGCTGCATCCATCGAATTCCATAACCGCAAAAGGAGACCATTCGGCCCAGCGAGTCTGCACTGGAAATCAGAAACAGCACTTTTCCGATGCCCACTCCCCACTTTCACTACATATTATTGGACACTAATGGCCATTTTGGCACTGCCAAATCTTCTAACCTGCATAGTTTTGGACACGAAGGTGCAATTTGCCATTTTCAATCCATCGTACCTGCACATCCTTGGACACCAAGGGGAAATGCGTGATTAAACTCATTCTCACACATACACGTCTCACACATACACACTATCTCACACACATGCCTCCTCACAGACACACGCCTCCTCACACGCACACACACTTACCTCCTCATACATACACCTCCTCACACATACACTTCTCACACAAACACTTTTTCTCACAAGCGCTTAACCTCAGACAGACTCTGCTCCTCTCACACACTGTTTCTCACACACAGACATTCCTCTCCCACACACTCTGCACACACATCAAACTCTCCTCCTCCCAGATACACTCCACTCACACACACACTCCTCTCACACACACTCCTCTCACATACACTCCTCCTCACAGACAATCCTCACACTTACACGCTCCTCACACAAACACTCCCCACACAATAAAGTACTCCTCCTTACATAATCACAGTCCTTCTCAAATGTACGCACTTCACACAGACACTTCACCAAACTCACACTACTTCCTGAACCCACACAACTCCACTGACACACTCCCCACAAAGCTTCTTCTACTTTCACAAATACACTCCTTCTCACTGTTGTACCCTTCGCACCCACTCGCCCCTTCCCCACACACAAACTTCACACACACATTCCTCTCACACCCACACTCGATCTCACACATGGTGGTCTGACACACACGCCCACTACTCCTTCACAGACAAACTCCTCTCTCACTCGCAAGCTTTCACAGAGGAAACATTCTTCCTAAAAACACTGCTCCTCACAAACCCGCACTCCTCACACACGCTCGACCTCACACACACACTCCTCATACACACTCTACCTCACACACACATCCCTCACACACACACGACCTCACACTCACACACTCCTCACACACACTCTACCTCACATACACATCCCTCACACACACTCACTCCTAATCTCACGCACTCCTCCGAACACACTTCTGTCGCTCGCACACACACTCATACGCACAGTCCGTCACACACTCCGTCTCACACATACAACCTTCACACAAACACACCCTCTCAAACACACTGCTCCTCTCACACACACTCTTGCTCACATACACTCCTCACATACACACTCCTCACACACACAAACTCTCCGCCTCAAACATACACTCTTCACATTCAAGACACGAAAAACCGCACCTGCTTACACAATCATACTCCTTCTCAGACATCCACACTTCGCACAGACACACACACTACTCCTTACACTATTCCTTACACAGACTCTTCAACACACACACACCTCTTCAGAGAAAAAGTACCCGTACTAAACCACTCCTACTGACACAATTGCACTCCTTCTCACAAACACTCGCTTCAGACACTCTCCTCCTCACGTACTCATTAAACACACATGCCTCTCTCGCACATACTCGTCCTGAAATGAAATAAAAATCGATTATAGTAACAAGTAGGCTTCAAATGAAGTTACTGTGAAAAGCTTCTAGTCGCCCCATTCCGGCGCCTGTTCGGGGAGGCTGGTGTGGGCTGGTACGAGGCTCCTTACAAACATTCCTCTGACACACACGCATACCTCACACAGACACTCCTCTCAGACACACGCTCACACTTTCTTCTTCACACAAACACTCCCCCCACACAAACAAGCTCCTCCTCACACATATTCTTCCTTCCACACACACACTCTTCAGTACCCACACTGCTCATGCACACTTCTTCTGACACACACGCACTCTTCGCGCACAATCTCCTGCTCACACACTCCTCAGACAGAAAACACTTCACTCTCACACATCCTCGTTTTACCCACAATCCTATGATATATGCGCACACCTCACACACACTCCTCTCAGATACACACTCCTCCTTCACACAAACACCCCTCCTCAGACATATTATACCTCCCACACTCACACCTCATCACACACACTCCTCCTCAAAAACACCCACTCCTCAGACACTCACTCCTGCTCGCACACACTCTACCGCCGACAACCTCTCCTCTTTACGCACACTTCTCTTTACTCACACTCCTGCACAAAAGCGCACACACTCATCCTCACGCACGCACCACCTCTCACATACACACCTTCTCACACATATAGATTCTTCCTCCGACATGCATACACACTAATCACACACGCACACAGACTAATCTCTCAAATACACTCCTCACACACTGCAAAAAACACACACTCCTAACACACTACTGGCATTCTTCACACACACACTCCTCATCGCACACACTCATCTCGCACACCGACACAGGTACACACCTTCTCGCACATGCTCTCGTGTTCAGACAGACACATGTCTTCATCGTTGTCGGTCCTTAACTTTCCTTATAATTTCGATATATTAACTGAACGGAGAATCCCTCAGTATACCGACAACATTTGTACTATACCGGCAGTTGTAATTTCCTGTGGAATCATTTTCCGTAACATTGACGGCAAAGTTCACATTCTGTTCATCGACATCACGAGACTGAACACATGTTCTGCACTCTCCTTTATGTAAGCGAAATGTTCCTCCAGTGCCACGGATTTCACCTTGGCAGAAAACTAGACCATCTGCACCGTTTGCAGATTGGATCTTTTTGATTGTTGGTGGCGAAAATTAATCTGTAATAGGGTTAAGGAAAATCACAAGGCTTTTTACACGTACATAAAAAGCAAGAGGATAGCCAGTAAACGGTTGGTCCACTGAAGGATAGTCAAGGGAATCTATGTGTGGAGCCAGAGGAAATGGGCGACGTACTAAATGAATACTTTGCATCAGTAATCTCTGGATTGCAGCCAGTGCCATGAGACAGTCAGAGTAGAAGTTCAAGAATAGTCAGAATGAATACGTGGCTTGGGGGATGGTGCAGGAGGGCGGAGTTCTGATTTTCGGGACATTGGAACCGGTTCTGGCGGCTGTGAGACCATTACCAATCGGATTGCCTACACCTGGGCAGGACTGGAACCAGTGTCCGAGGGGTGCTTTTGCTAACATAGTTGGGAGGTTTTAAACTAACGTGGCAGGGGATAAGAACCAGATTAGGAAGTTAGAGGACAGTAAAGAAGCAGCAACTAAAGCCAGTAAGGTACTAGATAATGAACTCAATGTGACTAAGGTGAAGAGTAGATAGGGAAGAGATGATGAACGCAAAAGGACAGACGGTCTGAGGTGCATTTGATTTAATGCGAGAAGGGTAGCAGGTAAGGCAGATGCACCTAGGGCTTGGATTAGTACCTGGGAATATGATGTAATTGGTATTACTGAGATTTAGTTGAGGGAAGGGCAAGACTGGCAACTAAATATTTCAGGGTTTAGATCCTTCAGGAGGGATCGAGAAGGAGTTAGAAGAGGTGGAGGAGTTGCATTACACGCTAGAGATGATATTACAGCTGTGGTTAAGGAGGGCACGATGGGGGATTTGATCAGTGAGGCAATATGGGTAGAGCTACGAAATAGGAAGGGTGCAGGAACATTGTTGGAACTTTACTACTTGGCTCCCAAAAGCGAGCGTGAAGTAGAGGTATAAATATGTTGACAGATTATAGAGAAATGTAGGAACAATAGGGTGGTCGTGATGGGAGATTTTAACTTCCCCAACATTGAATGGGAATCCTGTGGTGTTGGAGGGGTAGATGGAGCAGGATTTGTAAGGAGCATTTAGAAGAGTTTCTTTAGAGCAGTACTTAAATAGTCCAACTCGGAAGGGGCCATACTGGACCTGGTATTGGGGAATGATCCCGGCCAGGTGGTTGACGTTTCAGTCGGTGATTACTTTGGGAACAGCGATCACAATTCCGTAAGTTTTAGACTACACATGGACGAGGACGAGAGTGGTCCTAAAGGAAGAGTGCTGAATTGGGGAAAGGCCAAGTATAACAAAATTCGGCAGGAGCTCGGGAATGTGGATTGGAAGCAGCTGTTTAAGGGTAAATCCCTTGAATTGTGGAAGGATTTTAAGGATAGTTGATTAGAGTGAAGGACACGCATGTCCCTGTGAAAATGAGGGATAGAAATGGCAAGGTTAGGCAACCATAGCTGACGGGAGGACTTCGGAGACTAGCTCAGATGAAAAAGGGAGCACACAAAAGATCTATGCGACTTAAAACTGATGAAGCTTTGGAGGAATATCGGGAAAGTAGGACAAATTTCAAACGCGCAATAAAGAGGGCTAAAAGGGGTCATGAAATATTTTTGGCTAACAGGGTTAAGTACAATCCCAACGCCTTTTATTCGAATATAATAAATATCGGCTGAACGGGCCGATCAAACGGGCCCGGGTGTTTGCGCACTTGAAGGGGCTAAAGGCGGATGTGGCCATGCTCCAAGAGACACAGCTGAAGGTGGCGGACCAGGTTCGACTGAGGAAGGGGTGGGTGGGCCAAGTATTTCATTCAGGGCTGGATGAGAAGAATCAGGGGGTGGAGATCCTGGTGGGAAAGAGGGTGCCGTTTGAGTCGTTAAATGTGGTGGCTGACAGTGGCGGGAGGTATATGATGGTGAGTGGTAAGCTGCAGGGGGAGCGGGTGGTGTTGGTGAATGTTTACGCCCCAAACTGGGGATTGGATAGTCATATGGACGATAAGGGAATAGTGTAGAGGGACTTTAGAAGGGTTTCACAGGACGGTGCAACATCGTGGGCCGAAGGGCCTGTACTGCACTGTAATGTTCTATGTTCTATGTTCTATAATGAGCAAGAGGGTAACTAGAGAAAGGATTGTCCCACTCAAAAACTATGGAGGGAATGTATGCGTGAAGTCAGAGGAAATTTGTACTTTGAATCGGTATTCACCAAGCAGAGGTACATGACGGATGTTGAGGCTGGGGATGGATGTTTATATATTCTAGGTAAAGTCTGCATAAGGAAGGGGGAGGTTTTGGGTCTGCGAAAATGCATGAGGTGGGCAAGTTCGCAGGTCCGGATGGGATCTATCCCAGGATACTGAGGTAAGCGAGGGACGAAATAGCTGGGGCCTTGACCGATATTTTGCAGCATCCTTGATCACGGGTGAGATCCCGGAGGACTGGAGAATTGCTAATATTGTCCCTTTGTTTCAGAAGGGTAGCAGGGATAATCCAGGGAATTATAGACCTGTGAGCTTGACGTCAGTGGTAGGCAAACTGTGGAGAAGACACTGAGGGGTAAGATCTATCCATATTTGGAAGAAAATAAATTTATCAGTGATAGGCAGCATGGTTTTGTGCAGGGAAGTTCATATCTTACAAACCTAATACATTTTGTTGAGGAAGTGACAAAGTTAATTGATGAGGGGAGGGCTGTAGATATCATATACATGGACTGCAGTGAAGTCGTATGGGGTTCATGTTGTACTAGCTAGATTGTTAAAGAACTGAGACAGAGAGTAATGGTGGAAGTGAGTGGCTCAAAATGGAGAAAGGTGACTAGTGGTGTTCCACAGGGATCCGTGCTCGGACCACTGTTGTTTGTGATACACATAAATGATCTGGATGAAGGTATAGGTGGCCTGAAGAGCAAGTTTGCGGATGATACTGAGATTGATGGAATTGCAAATAGCGAGGAGCACTGTCAGAGAATACAGCAACATATAGTTAGATTGGAGAGTTGGGCAGAGAAATGGCAGATGGAGTTCAATCCAGGCAAAAGCGAGGTGCTGCATTTTGGAAGATCACATTCAAGAGAGGACTATACGGACAATGGAACAGTCCTGGGGAAAATTGATGTACAGAGAGAAATGGGAGTTCAGGTCCATTGTAATCTGAAGGTGGCAACGCAGGTCGACAGAGTGGTCAAGAAGGCACACAGCATGCTTGCCTTCATCGGACGGGATATTGAATACAAGAGTCGGCAGGGCATCTTACAGTTGTATATGACTTTGGTTAGGAAACATTTGGCACACTGCGTGCAGTTCTGGTCGCCACATTACCGTGGATGTGGCTACATTAGAAAGGTGAAGAGAAGGTTCACCAAGATGTTGCCTGGTATGGAGGGTGCTAGGTATGATGAAAGGTTGAGTACATTAGGATTGTTTTCGTTGGAAAGTCGGAGATTGAAGAGGGACCGGATTGAGGTCAACAAACTACTTAGAGGTATGGACAGGGTGGATAGCAACAAGCTTTTTCCAAGAATTGGTTATCAATTACAAGGGTCACGGTTTCAAGTTGAGGACGGGAAAGTTTAAAGGATATGTGCTTGCAAGTTTTTTTTTACGCAGAGGGTGGTGGGTGCCTGTAACGCTTTGCCAGCGCAGGTGGTAGAGGCCGGCACGATAGCATCATTTAAGATGCATCCAGACAGATCGGACGGGGACAGAGGGAAATAGGTCCTGAGAAAATTGGCGACAGGTTTAGAAAAAGGATCTGGATCGCAGCAGGCTGAGAGGGCCGAATGGCCTGTTCCTGTGCTGTAATTATCTTTGTTCTTTGTTCTTTGCAATCACCAAAGAGAAGGAATTTGTGGATGCTGAGACTGGAGAAGGCTGTGTAGATAGCCTGGGTAACATTGAGATCTAGAAAGACGAGTTATTGAGCGTCTTGAAAAATGAGAACGTAGGTAAGTCCCCAGAGCCTGATGGGATCTACCCCAGAATACTGAAGGAGGCTAGAGAGGAAATTGCTGAGGCCTAGACAGAAATCTTCGGATCCTCACTGTCTTCAGCTGATGTCCCGGCGGACTGGAGAGTAGCCAATGTTGTTCCTTTGTTTAAGAAGTGTAGCAAGGATAATCGAGGGAACAACAGGCCGGTGGGCCTTATGTAAATGTTTGGGAAATTACTGGAGAGAATTCTTGAGAAAGGATCTACTCCAATTTGGAAGCAAGTGGACGTGTTCGTGAGAGGCAGGATGTTTTTGTGAAGGGGAGTTCGTGTCTCGCTAACCTGATAGAGTTTTTCGAAGATTTCCCAAAGATGATTGATGCAGGTCGGCCAGTGGATGCTTTCTATATGGACTTCAGTAAGGGCTTTGACAAGGTCCCTCATGGTAGACTTTTGCAAAAGGGGAAGTGACACGGGATCAGGGGTGAGCTGGAAAGGTGGACACAGAACTGGGTGGGTCACAGAAGGCAGAGAGTTGCAATGGAAGGGTGATTTTATAATTGGAGGGCTGTTACACGTCGTGTTCCGCAGGGATCAGTGCTGGGACCATTGCCGTTTGTCGTATATAAAAATGATTTGGAGGGAAATGTAACTGGTCTGATTTGTAAGTTTGCAGACGACACAAATGTTGGTGGAATTGCACATAGCGATGAGGACTGTCAGAGGATACAGCAGGACTTAGATCGTTTGGAGACTTGGGTGGAGAAATGGCACATTGAGTTTAATCTGGACAAATGTGAGGTAATGCATTTTGGAACGTCTAATGCAGGTAGCAAATATACAGTGAATGGTAGAACCCTCAAGAGTAGTGTAAGTCACAGAGATCTAGGTCTACAAGTCCACAGCTCACTGAGACGGGCAGCACAGGTGGAAAAGGTACTCAAGAAGACATACGGCAGGCGTGCCTTCATTGGCCGGGGCATTGAATATAAGAATTAGCAAGTCATGTTGCAGCTGTAAGGAACCTTAGTTGGGCCACACTTGGAGACGAGTATTCAATTCTGGTCGCCACAGTACCAGAATGATTTGGAGGCTTTAGGGAGGGTGCAAAAGAGTTTTACCAGGATGCTGCCTGGTATGGAGGCCATTAGCTATGAGGTGCGGTTGAATAAACTATTTTTGTTCTCACTGGAACGACGGAGGTTGAGGGGCCACCTGACAGAGGACTGCAAAATTATGAGGGGCATATACAGTGTGGGTAGACAGAGGCTTTTCCCCAGGGCAGAGTGCTCAATTACTAGGGGTCATTGGAGGGAAATGTAACTGGTCTCATTAGTCTGGCCCATTGTTATTTGTTATCTATATTGACGATTTGGATGACAATATACAAGGCATAAGTAAGTTTGCAGATGGCACTAAACGAGGTAGAATTGCAGACAGTGAAGACGTTTATGGCAAATTGCAGCAGGTGGGGAAGTGGGCAAAGAAATGGCAACTACAGTTAAGCACAAATAAGTGTGAGGTGTTGCATTTTGGAAAGTCAAATCGAGGTACGACATCCATGTTGATTAGTAGGACCACAGGGAATATCGGGGAACAGAGCGGACTTGGAGTTCATGTGCTCGGTTATCTAAAGGTAGAGTCAGAGATAGTTAGAGCAGTGAAGAATGCCTTTGGCATGATGGACTTCATCTGTCAGGCCATTGAGTATAGAAGTCGGGAAGTTATGTTGCAATTGTAGAGGACGTTGGTAAGGTCACACCTGGAGTATTGTGTTCAGTGTTGGTCGCCTTGTTATGGGAAAATGTTATTGAACTCGACAAAGTTCAGAAGAGATTTTCAAGGATGTTGCCAGGACGTAATCGACTGAGTTACGGAGAGAGAGTTTTTATTTGGCGTGTGGGAGACAGGAGTTTTGTTCTGGAGCTGTATAAGTTCATGAGAGGCATGGATAGGGTGGATGGACTCAATCTTATTCGCAGGGTTGGGGCATCGAGAACGAGAAGGCATCGGTATAAATTAAGAAGAGAATGAGTTAATGGAACCATGATTTTACACAAAGTGTGGTACGTATATAGAATGAGCTGCCAGAGGACGTGGTTGACGCAGGGACATTGACAATATTTAAAAGGCATTTGGACAGCTACATGAATAGGGAAGGTTTAGAGGGATGTGGGCCAAATGCGTGTATATGGTTTTAGCTGAGATGGGCTTTTAGATTGGCGTGGACCAGTTTGGCGGTACAGCCTGTCTCCATGCCTTAGATTAAATGAGGCGATGAAACATGTCTTTGTTTCGGGTGCAAGGTGAGAGAGAACATAAAACGGTACAATGTTTACACTCTCACCGTTTTCACCATCATTAATTCGGCATTCACTCAGTCTCTGCACTGTCCCCATCTCCAAGACCCTGTACACCCAATGCGGCGAATTATCTTTCATTGCTATCGCCGAGACTCAGATCAGTACCAGCGATTAACCCCAGCGAACTGCGACTTCCCTATTACAAAAGCCTATTCTCCAATAAACATTGTGGACCGTGGAGAAAAACTATCACTGCCGCTAGCTCGGGTGTCAGAACCTCCACTTCGCTTCCGAAGCCCGGATAAGCCGTCGCCCCCCCCCCCCCATCCGCCCTCCCCCTTCCACCGATTGGGCAAGCGAGCGCGGCTGCGTCCTGTACAACCGGTTCCTGCACCGAGTTCCAGTCCCCACCCGCCATCAGCTCTTGCGAATGCAAGTTCATTGCTTGGCGGAGGCAATTTCCCTGGTGAAGATGGCTGTGTCGAAGGCATCGGTGGAGGTGAGGGAGAACGGTGAGAAAATGAAGGGAGTGGATGAATCTATGCCGCAGCCCTGCAATCGGCTCACCTCGATGGGGAGGAGCTGCAGAGGGCGGTCGACTCCAACAAACGGCTGTTAGCTAAATTGGAGGATCTGTGAAAGAGATCAATTCCCGAATGCTCAGAAATCATCAGATGTTTGATATATTACGTCCAATGTGTATCTGAATGGGGTCACTGACATCAGAATGTATTCATCGCGTATTCAGCGGAGCCAGAAATCGGCATGTATAACTTTGTCTCTCGTGCGCAAGAAGCGGATGATCAAATTGTGTGTTGCATTTTTCTGCATCATATTCCTTCAAAACCGCAGAACCCCAACTTAGGAACAGGCTCTTCGGCCCTGCAGGCCGGTGCCGACCATGCTGCCCGTCGAAACTAATATCTTCAACACTTCCTGCTTCCGTATCCGTCTAATCCCATCCTATTTATGTATTTGTCAAGATGCATCTTAAATGTCGCTTTCGTCCCTGCTACCACCACCTCCTCCGGTAGCGAGTTCCAGGCACCCACTACCCTCTGTGTAAAAAACTTGCCTCGTACATCTGCTCTAAACCTTGCCCCTCGCACCTAAATCCTATGTCCCCTAGTAGTTAACCCCTCCACCCTGGGAAAATCCTCTGACTATCAACTCTGCCTCACTCTGCCTAGGCCTCTCATAATGTTGTAGACCTCTCTCAGGTCGCCCCTCAACCTCTGTCGTTTCAGTCAGAACAAACCGAATTTATTCAACAGCTCCTCATAGCTAAAGCCATCCAGACCAGGTAACATCCAGGTGAATCTCTTCTGCATCCTCTCTGAAGCCACCAGATCCTTCTGGTAATGTGCCAACCGGAATTTAACACTATACTCCAAGTGTGACCGAAATACGTTTCTATACAGCTGCTGCATGACTTACCAATTGTCATATTCAATATCCCGACCAAGTAAGGCAAGTATGCCGTATGTCTTCTTGACTACCTTTCCCACCTCTATTGCCCCTTTCAGTGGCCTGTGGGCCTGTACACCTAGATCGCTCTGCCTTTCACTACTCTTGAGGGTACTACCGTTCACTGTAAATTCCCTACCTGCATGAGACCTTTCAAAATGCATTACCTCACATTTTTCCGGATTAAACACCATCTGCCATCTCTCCGCCCAAATCTACGAACGATCTACATCCATCTGTATCCTCTGACTATCCTCATCGCAATCCGCAATTCCATCAACATTTATGTCGTTTGCAAACTTGCTAATCAGACCAGTTACATTTTCTTCGAAATCATTTATATATCCTACGAACAGCAAAGCTCCCAGCACTGATCCCTGCGGAACAGCACTCGTCACAGCCCTCCAATCAGAAAAGCACCCTTCCATTGCTAATCTCTGCCTTTTATGACCTAGCCAGTTCTGTATCCATCTTGCCAACTGAAAAGAACTGAAAATGAACCTCGCTTATTGTCACAAGTAGGCTTCAAATGAAGTTACTGTGAACAGCCCCTAGTCGCCACATTCCGGCGCCTGTTCGGCGAGGCTTGTACGTGAATTGAACAGTGCTGCTGGCCTGCCTTGGTCTACTTTCAAGGCCATCTCTTTAGCCCTGTACTAAACCAGCCCCTATCGCACCCCTGATCCCGTGTGACTTCACCTTCTGTACCAGTCTGCCGTGAGAGACCTTGTCGGCCTTACTGAAGTCCATATGGACAACGTCCACTGCCCTACCTGCGTCAATCATCTTTGTAACCTCTTCAAAAAACTCTATCAAGTTAGCGAGTCACGACCTCCCCATCACAAACCATGCTGCCTCTCGCTAATACGTGAATTTGCTTCCAAATGGGAGTAGAATCTGTCTCGAAGAATTATCTCCAGTAACTTTCCTACCCGTGACGTAAGGCTCACCGGCCTGTAGTTCCCTGGGATATCACCTGAAGACAGTGAGGATCCAAATATTTCTGTCAAATTATATTGTAGAGTTAGCATACAATATTATATTACAATGATCCTCCTGTATAATCCCTGTCCGTTCCTTCTCATAGATTTCATAGAATTTACAGTGCAGAAGGAGGCCATTCGGCCCATCGTGTCTGCACTGGCCCTTGGAAAGAGCACCCCACCCAAGCCCACATCTCCACCCCATTCCCATAACCCAGTAACCCTAATTGTGGACACTAAGGGCAATTTATCATGTCCAGTACACCTAACCTGCACATCATTGGACTGTGGGTGGAAACCGGAGCACCCGGAGGAAACCCACGGACACACAGGGAGAACATGCAGGTTCCGCACAGACAGTGATCCAAGCTGTGAATCGAACCTGGGATCCTGGAGCTGCGAAGCAATTGTGCTAACCACAATGCTACCTTGCCGCCTTTCCTTCTTTTAATTTCCGTTAATTCTTTCCTTATTGCCATTTTTTGTCCGTGGTTGTTTAATGCCTTTGAGAGTATGCAGCTTGCCCTTAATTAAAAAAACAAGACCATCCAGCAGGATGTGATGTTGGATCTGACATCAGCCATGATCCGCACTAACTGGCTTGGCTGGAGGCCAATGAGCTGTCTCAAAAGACAGGTACTTCTAAAGGATAGGCGTTGATTTGTTCTGATTTCTCTAGAATATTATTTTACGAGATTAGGATTTACTTCCATTTTGATCAGAAGATGGAGGATCACAGCTCAGATTCCTCGCTATCATCTAATTAAACATGTCTCCACAGCCAGACTGAACTACAAGGCAATCCAATCCAGCCTCAGCGGAAGGCAGGGACAGTTGCTGAATATTCTTTTGAAATCTTGTGTGGGAAACTCTGTTCTTACCTCATCGATGCTGCCAGTTATCCTGTGGAGTTGGAAATAAGTCAGAATGCAAATGGCTTGAGGATGCGTCCTTCTATGACGGCCCAGGTTGATACAAGTTAACCTGCCACTCCAGTGGAAATGAATTATCTGTGTGACCATCTCTAAACATACACTGGCGGCGTCGATCTCTAATCACCCTGCGAGGACAGCCTGGTGTAACGACCTTCATTTCATCTTAGTTTCTGTTATCCCCCCCCCCCACCCCTCCCGCCAAACACACACATACACACTCTGCGTATATCTTCGTCTGTGTGTTTGGGAAGAAGGTGAGTCGAATAACAGTGAGGAGTAGATTAACTGGATGGAATATGGTTACTACATATTTCACATTCATTCCTATTGTGCTGTACGTAGAACCTGGCGGCTATAAGTCATTTGAGAAGTCAAACAACAAATATCACAGAAAGTATGTGCGAATTATTGGATAGTTCACTTGCGTTGTGATTCTTGGGTCTGTGGGCCTGGTATTGACCACACTATATTATTAGTGAGAATATATAATTGGAAAACAAATGCAGTTTAACAAGGTATATTCATATGTTTCCCCGAGTCCCCGAATAGCGAACTACATTGCGCTGGAATAAAAGGAATACGACATTTAATAATAAAGCTGAAATTTACGTTTCTGAACACATTCCAAACGCTTCAGTGATTGCAGGGAACGAAAAGCTGGAGCTCTGGGAATAGAGGCAAAGGGTGGAAGAAGGAGTGTGGGCTGGGATGGGAGAGGCTGTTACATAAAGGTTTGCCGCATCGTACTTTGACCATTAGGATAAAAATAAGAATGAACTGGTGCTGAGATAATGGAAAATGACTGTTAAAAGGATCATGGATCTTATGGTAATTGGAGAGTTTAGGCCTCGCAAACCACAAACGGTTTTGATTATGAGCCCTCTGGTTAGCCAGGGTTCTCCTGAAGACGTTTCCGAGGAGCTTTTGGATTCGCTGCCAGTGATGCTGTTCATTGCTCATGTTGACTCACAGCAGATGGTCACAGGATTACTCAGGGACGCTTTCAGAGGTCACACTGGTACAAATAGACGGCACTGTGCTTAATAAAACAGTGAATATGCAATTCAGACTACATTCTTCACCCCTGGTCACCTCTCCAGGATCCTAGTCGTTTATTTCCTGTACCACGTGTTAGAGCGTCGCCTGAACTTATGTCCTTCTCCCATTTCTTGTTCGGATCAATGAGAGGTCCCTCGCGTCGATGCCTTGGGTCATAAGAACATAAACACTAGGAGTAGGAGTTGGCCATTTGGCCGCTCTAGCCTGCTCCGCCATTCAATGAGATCATGGCTGATCTTTTGTGGACTCAACTGCACCTTACGGCCCGAACACCATAACCCTTAGTCACTTTATTCTTCAAAAAACTATCAATTTTTTTTTTAGAACAGTACAGCACAGAACAGGCCCTTCGGCCCTCGATGTTGTGCCGAGCAATGATCACCCTACTCAAGCCCACGTATCCACCCTATACCAGTAACCCAACAACCCCCATTAACCTTATTTTTTAGGACACTAAGGGCAATTTAGCCTGGCCAATCCACCTAACCCGCACATCTTTGGACTGTGAGAGGAAACCGGAGCACCCGGAGGAAAACCACGCACACACGGGGAGGACGTGCAGACTCCACACAGACAGTGACCCAGCCGGGAATCGAACCTGGGACCCTGGAGCTGTGAAGCATTGATACTAACCACCATGCTACCGTGCTTCCCTAATTTATCTTTAAAACATTTAATGAAGAAGGCTTAATTGCTTCACTGAGCAAGGAATTCCATAGATTCACAGCCCTTGGGATGAAGATGTTCCTCCTGAGATCAGTCCTAAATCTAATTTCACTTATTTTGAGGCTATGCCCCCTAGTTCTGCTTTCACCCGCCTGTTGAAACAACCTGGCCGCATCTATCCTACCTAACCACTTCATAATTTTGTATATTTCAATACGATCCTCCCGCATCCTTCTAAATTCTAACGAGTACAGTCCCAGACTATTCAAGGTCTCCACGCAATCCATCCCTTTCAGTCCTGGAATTAACCTAGTGAATCTCCTCTGCACACCCTCGAGCGCCAGTACGCCCCTTCTCAGGTAAAGAGGCAAAACCAGTTGTGTCATCACTAACAGCTTATACAATTGCAGCATAAACTTCATAGTCTTAAAATCTATCCCCCTAGCAATGAAAGACAAAACTCCGTTTGCCCTCTTAATCACCTGTTGCACCAGGTAACCAACGTTTTGCGACTAATGCACGAGCACACCCAGGTCTCTCTGCACAGCAGCTTGTTTTAATATATTATCATTTAAATAATAATCCCTTTTGCGGTTATTGCTACCAAAATCTATAACCTCACATTTGTCAACATTGTATTCCTTTTGCCAGACCCTAGCCCATTCGCTTAACTTATCAAAATCCATCTGCAGACTTCCGGCATCCTCTGAACCTTTTGCTTTACCACTCATCTTAGTGTCGTCTGCAGACCTGGACACATTGCACTTCGTCTCCAACTCCAAATCATCTATGTAAATTGTGAACAATTTTGGGCCCAACACTGATCCCTGAAGGACACCATTAGCTACTGATTGCCATCCAGCGGATTCCCCATTAAGCACCACTATTTGATTTCTACTAATTTACCAATCCTCTACCATGCTACCACTTTGGCCTTAATGAATGCATCTTTATCTCATGCAGCAACCTTTTTTGCGGCACCATGTCAAAAGCGTTCTGGAAATCCAGATATACCACCTCGATTAGCTTCCCGTTATCTACTGCCCTCGTAATGTCCTCAAAAACAGCCACTAAATTAGTTAGGCATGACCTGCCTTTTATGAACCCATGCTGCGTCTGCCAAATGGGACAATTTCCATCCAGATGCCTCGCTATGTTTTCCTTGATGATAGATGGAGTCAACTATTCTCCTCATTTGGTGATGCCTGTAAGCGACAGCAGCACAAAACTCTGTCATGTTATGATGATTTATTTCACATTGTTTCCGGAACAACTTGTTGCCATAGCATGCGGAAAACGTCACTCAGTTGGATAAACGTTCATCAGTGCTTCAGATCTCATGGATACAGTTCTGTCGTCCACGACTTTGACATTTTGAACATCAAAGTAATGAGCGATCAAATTGGGCAAAACCTACTATCTGCTCGGAAAGGGTGTGAAACAATATGCAGTATTTCCTTATTCGTGGTTGGTTCCATTTAACGCAGTAATAAATTATTTATCAAGCGTCCCGATGAGTCTATCTGGCGCAATCTTAAATGTATTTAAATCAATGTTTTCACGTCAGTGATAAGGTGCGCGTATCAGAGCAAGCACCGCCCGCGCAACAATTGTTCCTATTTTCGCTTATCGCTTTATCCGATTAACAGCATCTCCACCTCTCGTTAAAACACATGAAGAAGAATTGAGATAGTCAGTCGTTGAGATGCAATCGATAATTCTGAAATTGCAACATTAACTGCAGTTACACTCACCCGTTCAGCCAGGAGCTGCACTCAGCTCAATGAACCCAGGTCGATGATTAAAATAAATAAAGTGATATGAATAATACTTGGGAAATGCAAAATATCTGGCAGAGGTTCCGCCCCCCATACCTGTAAGACCAATAATTGCGTTAGCTCCCATCACCCATATTCGACCTCGTAATGCATTCCTGTAACCTATCTGCCTCTCTTTCCAGTCATTCCTTTGTCAGAGCGATACATTGCATTTTCCTATCAATTCCAGATCACCGATTCACAAACAATACAAGCGCAAGAGGCCTTTCGGCCTATCTGTTCTGCACCCTCATGTGAAATATGCCTAACCTGCCTGCCTAATCCCATTTGCCAGCACATGGCTCATATCATTGAATGTTATGACAGCCAACAATTCTTCCATGAACATTTTGTAGGATGTGATGCAACGTCTCGACTCCCCTCCCAGGAAGTGCGTTCCAGACCGTTACCACTATCTCGGTAACGAGATTTTGCCTAAAATCTCTACTAAACCTCCTTCATCTGACATTGCACCCCACTTCGGCCCAAGCCTCCACCCTATCCCTGCAACCCTGTAACTCCACCTATACTTTTTGGACACTAAGGATTTAGCATGCCAAATCTACCTAACCCGCACATTTTTGGACTGTGGGAAAAAACTGGAGCCCCGGAGGAAACCCACGCAGACACGGGGCGAACGTGCAGCCGTCTCGCAGACAGTGGCACCCGCCGGGAATCGAACCAGGGGCCCTGCAGCGATGAAAAAACTTTGCTCACCACTGCGCTACCGTGCTGGCCTCGTGGATTGAAGTGCATTTGCTTCAGTGCGCACAGCGTAACAGGTAAGGCAGATGAACGTACGGCTTGGATGCGCACTTTGAATAGTTACGCTTTTGCCATTATAGAGACTTGGTTCAGTGAACGACAGGATTGGCAACTTAACGTTCTAGGATGCATATTACATATGTTTCAGGCGGGATAGAAGTTTGTCTAAATGGGGTTGGGTTGGGGTTGCTCTATTGGTTAAGTAGAATAAATTGGAATAGTGTAGATGGGCTTTAGAGTGGTTTCACAGACCGGCGCAACATCTATGGCCGAAGGGCCTGTACTGCGCTGTGATGTTCTATGATCTATGTTCGAATATGACAGCGGTACAGCGGGAAGACACCTCGGAGGGCTTATGCAGTGACGCAACATGGGTAGAATTCAAAAATAGAAAGGGTGTAGTCAAAATGTTCGGGGGTTTATGAAATGCGTACCAACAGCTACTGGGGTTTGGGGGAACAGCTATGTAACAAGATTTTGGCAAGGTTTAAAGGTGTTCTTGTGGCGGGTGACTTTCACTTCCCCATATTGACGAGGATTCACTAAGAGCAAGGGGCCTGGATGGGGAAGAAATTTTAAGCAGCATTCTGAAGGGCGTCTTAAAGCACTGTGCAGATAGTCCAACGACGGAAGGGGCCGTAATCAGCTGGATAATGTGAAATGAGCCCGGCAGGGTGGTCGACATTTCAGTAGAGAAGCATTTAGGGAACAGTGATCACAATTCAGTAAGCTTCAAGTTGCTGATTGAACAAGGAAAGTGTAATCCTCAGGTGAAGGTGCTAAATTGGGGGAAGGCTAATTACAACAATACGACGCAGGAAGTGAAGAATGTTAATTTTGACAGATGTTTGTGGGGAAATTGATATCTGGCATTTGGGAGACTTTCAAGTGGGAACTGATAGAAATTCAGCACCGGCATGTTCCAGTAAGGGTGAAGGTTAAGTATGGTGAGTTTCCGGAACCTTGGAGAACGATATGCATTGTGAACACAGTGAAAAAAAAACAAGAAGCAAATCTTAAGGCTATAAGTTCAGGAACACACGAAGCAAGCGTGCAAAACAAGAAAACTTAAGGAATATTAATCAAGGAGTCAGAATGGCGAAAAGGAGGAAAGAAATGCCATTGTCCCGCGCGATCAATAATATCCGAACGCTTTTTATGCAGATATAAATACTAAAAAGGTTGCCAGGTAGAGGGTTGGACAATTTAAGGAGAGGGGAGGGAATCTATGTGCGGTGTCAGAGAAAATGAGCAATGTATAAAATGAGTACCTTGCGTCAGTAGCCACAAAAGAGAAGGGCTTGGTGGATCATTAGTCTATGGAGGGATGTGTACATCGTTTGAGTCATGTTGAGATCAAAAAGGATGTGATATTGGGGACCTTGAAAAGCATTAATGCAGACAAGCGCCCAAGGCCTGAAGCGATATATCCGAGAATACAGAGAGGCAAAGGAAGAAATTTCAGGGGCCTTGTGAGAAATCTTTGCATCCTCACTGGCTACGCAGAACGTACCACAGGATTGGAGAATAGCCAATGTTGACTTTGTTTAAGATGGATGGCGAGAATAATCAAGGTAATTACAGACTGAGCTAGCTACAGTGCAGATTTTGTTTGCACTGAGTGATGCATTTGGGTGCATTTGAGTGCTGTAGTGAGAGTTTGCTGACTGAGTAATATAGAGGTTATATATTTTTTTTTAAATCTGAAATCGAGTCTTTATTTTATGTAGTTAATTAACTTAAAAGTTGCTGTTTGGTTGAGAAGAAGGTGAATTTTCAATCAGTTTAAACAAAGGTTCTACTTGTCGCTACTTGCAGCTGGAGCTTGTTAATCAGTTAATTGGATTAGGCCAGTTTTCAGAGGCTCGAGTAACAGCATAAATCAGAAGTAGCTGCAGTGCGGACTTTGTTTGCACTGAGTGATGCATTTGGATGCAATTGGGTGCTATAGTGAGAGTTTGGTGACTGAGGGAGTTAGCTGAGGAGGGAGAAAAGTGCTCATTTCCAATTAATTTCCTACATTTCCTCAACGGCGTGAAGGGAGCCGAGGGTTTACAGAGACTGCAACTGACTGTGAGCAGAGTGGGAGGGCGGAGTTCCAGTTGTTCCACAGTGCTGCTATATTCTGGAGGTAAGAGGGGATGGAGGCGAGGGCAGTTGCATGCTTCTCCTGTAGGATGTTGGTGGTGAGGGATACCACCGGTGTCCCCGCTGACTATACCCCACTCAATTCTGGTCACCACACTATCAGAATGATGTGGAGGCTTTGGAGAGTGTGCAGAAAAGATTTACCAGGATGTTGATGGTCTGGCCGGTATTCACGATGAGGAGAGGTTGGGGAAACTTGATTTGTTTCTATTGCAATAACGCAGGATGAGGCAGCGATCAGATAGACGTCGACATGATATGCGGGGCATCGACAGAGTGGATAGTCAAAGACTTTTTCGCAGTGTAGAGTGCTCAATTACTAGGGGTCATAGGTTTAAGATGCGAGGGGAAAGTTTTAAAGGAGATGTACGAGGCAAGTCTTCTTAGGCAGAGGGTGGTGGGAGCCTGGGACTCAGTGCCGTGGGAGGTAGTTGAAGCAGATACGATAGTGACTTTAAAGGGTCGTCTTGACAAATATATGAATGGGATGGGAAGAGACCGATTTGATCTCCGGTTGGGAAGGGGTTTTTAGTTCAGTCAGGCAGCATGGCCGGTGCTGGCTTGCAGGGCGGACGGGCCTATTCCTGTGCTGTAATTTGCTTTGTTCCCAGTGTCAGACAGTTCATTGCACACTCCCTTGTCAAATTACTCCATCCAAATTGTATCACCTCACACTTTCAGGGTTAACTTCCATCTGTCAATTTTCTGCCCATTTGTCCATCTCGTCTATACCTTCCTGTAACCCAAGACACACAGCTTCACTGTGGGGCAGCCCGTTAGCAGATGTGTATAGCACTGTGGCTTCACAGCGCCAGGGTTACAGGATCGATTTTCGCTGGGTCCCTGTCTGTGTGGAGTCTCCATGGTCTCCCCTTGCCTGCGTGAGTTTCCTGCGGATTTTCCGATTTCCTCACACAGTCCAAAGTAGTGCATGTTAGGTCGATTGACAATGATTAATTGCACTTCGTGAGCAAATAGGTTAGGAGGAGTTATGGGTTACCGGGATAGGCTGAAAGTGAGGGTTTAAGTGGGTAGGTGCAGACTCGATGGACCGATTGGCCTCCTTCTGCACTGTATGTTCTCTGTTCGATATTCTAAATTCCCGCCAAATTGTAGTGGCATGAACTGACGCATTATAGTTGTTGGATTAAACTTTGTCATCAACCACAAAATGTAAACGACCTCAAGACCAACACTTTTAGCGAAGTTTAGACCAGTGTGCATTAAATAACCTTTGCATTAAATAAACACGTATTTTTCAGCTTAATGTTACCCGTCAAGATTTACACATCTCCTTCCTCCAACTCCTGGCAACTAATTTTATTCAAATGAAAAAATTCCAGAGTTGAAGAAAGTTAATATCGGAGAAACGTTACTACTTATTACTTTCATCAAACATCCACCCCAATCATCGATTCTCCATTATTTTAATCATTTTCTGTTCTTGGACACTGACACAGGTCTATGCAGCCTGAGGTAATTTTCATTAGAACGGTGAAACTGCAATTGCAATAGCTTCCCTTACTTTATCCAACATTAAAAACATCTACGTTTCTCACAGTTTGACAACATGAAGTTGCTCTCTAATTAAAAGTGTAAAATTCATCATTCGGTTGGACACAGATTCTTTGGATACATACTTTCTTATTTCCTGTTTCGAAATATATCGCCTAAGTACATTGAAAAATGTAGCCAGCCGCACCCTGTTGTGCAGTTTCTTAATTTCAGCAGTTTCTGGAATTGTGTGCTCTATCTCAGCGAGAAAGACATCTTCCAGGATATAAACCTGCGAGGTTCTAGACCTGGACTCAACAATTACAAGCAGAAAAGATAAGATAAACATTTTCCAATGAAGTTTGTGCACAATCTTTTGATCCTCCAAAGCTGGGATATGGTTCACCTCCCTCCATGAGTTTCCGAGTAGTGTGGTGTTCAAGGATATGACGATTCCGTTGCTACAGAAACTAAAATTGCAACACACGATTAGACGTTATGTTTGGTCACTTTTTTCAGCACAGTGTCTACATTAGGGAAGTTGTAAATTGAGAAACCTGACAGTGCAAGGTTTATTCCAAATTGTTCCTGACCAAAAATACAATTCATGCGCATTACATGATTAATTGTCAATTTGATTATTCGTGAATGATGTGGAGAAGGTTTCCCTGTACTCTGCAGCATCACGGCTCCACCGTAAAGTTTTTCCAAATTGAATATAATTTTTCAATGTTAAAACAGTGACAGAGAACTTCAGAGAGAAAATTCAAAAATGGTATCACGAAGGAAGAGGCAGTCGCTAGTTCAAATAGTTTTCAATACTTACAATGAATGATATATATATATACATATACACAGATATATACATGTTTCAAATATCAATTGCAGAGTTCTGTTGACTCATGCATCTCGTCCATTATTCGCATTTTATTCACATTCCATCTGATCGACATGACTGCACTCATTTACTTTCAAATCACCATTGATTATAGGTGCCTCTGCAATAATGCTACAACATCTTTATTTTTACTATAGCTCACACATTTGTTTCAAAACTAGTGAAGTGTTTCTATTGAACATCGTTGTTCAGCCATGCCGACTGAGTTTATTACTGTGCATATTTCTCAGAACTGGGTCTGATTCACTTAATGAGTTGAAGAGATGCAGCAATCAATGCTGTCTATCTGATGTACATTGGTCCCCCTGAAGGGTACAGTACACCTTATAGACGGTGGTGTGCCACACAACACATTCTGTGTTTTGCTATTTTTGCAGAACAGATGGAGGCCAATCGACCAATCGTGTCCTCACCGATCCTCAATAGAGCTATTCGTCTCGCCACATTCTGCAGCCCTATCTCCGTAGCCCTCTAAGTCAATCACTTTTAAAAATATATCCAGCTCTGATTTGAAACCTTCTCTGAAATCCACCACCATCACTCTCACAGACAGATCATTCTAAGCCGCAACAAAGCTCTGAGTAAAAATCTTTCTCCTCATATCTCTCCTAACTCTCTTGCTGAACATCTTATTATTGTAGCCTCTAGTCACCGACATACGAACTATCGGAAACATAATATCCTCTTTCACCCTGCCAACATTTTCATATTTATTCACACCTAAACAATGTCATGTCTTTATCTTCCCTGATCCAAGGGGAAGAAGCCGAATTGCTCCAACCTGTCTTACTATCTAACATTCCTAGTTCCGGTGTTGTTCTCGTAAATCTCCTCTGCACTCTCCCCATGGCTTGGACATCGTTCCTTATATAAGTTGCCCAGAACTGGACACAATGTTGGGCAGCACAGTAGCACTGTTGCTGGCACTGTTGCTTCACATTGCAAGGGACCCAGGTTCGATTGGCTTTGGTCACCGACTGCGCGGAGCCTGCACGTTCCCCCTGTGGCTGCGTGGGTTCACTCTGGGTTTTCTGGTTTCATCCCACAGGTCCCGAAAGACGAGCTGTTAGATTCTACTACAAATGCCGTAAATGATAGTACAAAGCAACAAAACAAACTTGCGCTGAGGCAATGCGTCAACATAGGTATTGCACGCACGCAAACACACTTCATCTCTCACACTTACGCTCACACACACATGCTCACATATTATCACGCACTTACACACTCTCTATCACTCACAGACACTCTTATTCACACAAACTGATACCCACGCACATATATACATGAGAAAATGAAAAAAAATGATAATCGCTTATTGTCCCGAGTAGGCTTGAATGAAGTTACTGTGAAAAGCCCCTAGTCTCCACATTCCGGCGCCTGTCCGGGGAGGCCGGTACGGGAACACGGGAACAGCTGGTACATGCACATACAAACAAACACACACACACAATAGCTCTCTCTCTTTCTCTCTGTCTCTCAAACACATGCACAACACAAAACTCTTCTGCAGACTGGAGTGTCACGCTGGCACAACTTCCTGTTGCCCATAGTATCACTAAGCTTGGCGATGTTACCGACTTCAGACGAATTGTCATTTCAGAGAAAATGGGTAAAAAATACCAGTAAATCGCGGAACTCTGTGGAAGCAGAATAATGAACAAAATGTGATTACCTAAGTTTAATTTTGTGATTCATCAATTGCGTGTCTGGTTGTCCCCTTTCAGTTAAGTTGTGGTCCACTACGATGATGATGTTATTCAAATGAAAGTTGCTCTTCTTAACTTTTGAAGGAATTGACTTCATTCTTGCGCTGTCCCATTTTATCCACACATTCTGGCGAAATAGACCAGTTTTTGGAAGCGGTTGCTTCAGTTCCTTCTTTCTTACTGTCTTTTTGGAAAAATCATTCTACTGTGAGAGCCCGCGTCCTAAAACCAAACTCATCGTCTTCACCCCATTCGGCTTGCTCAATTACTCCTCAAATCGTTTCTTCTGTCAATAAACATTGAACCAATGGGAACAGTTTTCAATAATTTCCAAATTCAACACATGGCTATTAGTGTGCATCCCTAATTAGGCAAATTGATTTTACTTAATTCAAGGACAAATACCTCGTTTATCCAGTGCTCACTGATAATCCAGAGGATTCAATCGCAGTGCATTCTATTAAGTCTCTCTGAAACTCATCTAATCCTTGATATCTTCCAAGACATTCGATGCCCAGAATAAAAAGGAAAGAGAGAGGAAACGAGCAACTAATCACTGATAAAAAATAAACATAACATTCATACCTTGAAATATCACTCCAATCGATATATCGATGAGTAACTGCCATTGTCATTGGCGATTTTTTTTGGCTTTAGTACTGTAGTCTCTATCTGCTGATCAGTACACACCTTTCGGCTAAAAAAACATCACGTGCGCTCAGCCTTTTCTTCCTCACCACAACACAATTAATTTCCCAAAATGGGTCATTCTGAATTCTGCTGGCCCATAGATAAGATGCGGCGTGCAGTCTATTTGTATTTAAGGAGATTTCTTTGAATATAATTCGCAAAAAAACAGTACGATATGGTGCGTTGGTAGCATTAATTAGGCTGAGAGGAGATATCTGTCGATAATCAACATAGTCTAACATGGACTCAGAAATATTTTGTGTACTGGTAATTGTATGCATTCACTTCTAGTTTTTCTGTAAAATCAAGGATTTGGAGCGTGGGGGTGTATGATTTAAGGTGGTTACTCCGGAATGATGAGCTCCTATTAAATTGAATAGGTATGACGAAAAGAGCCAAACTTCCTGGAGGGATAGAAGGTCATACAGGCATAGAATTTACAGTGCAGAAGGAGACCATTCGGTCCATCGAGTCTGAACCGGCCCTTGGAAAGAGCACCGTACTTAAAACCACACTTCTACCTCATTCCCACAACTCACTAACTCCACCTAACGTTTTTTTGGCAATTAAGGACAATTTAGCACGACCAGTCCACCGAACTTGCACATTTTTGGAGTCTGGGAAGAATACTGAGAACCCGGAGGAAACCCACGCAAACACAGGGAGAACGAGCAGACTCAAGTGGCCGAAACAGCGAATCGAACCTCCGGCCCTGGAGATGTGAAGTAACAGTGGTAACCACTGTGCTACCGTGTCGCCCACCTGTGCTGCCATGCCGCCCACTGTGCTACCGTGCCGCCCACTATGGAACCGTGCCGCCATTGTGCTGCCGTGCCAAAGGTCGAGAAGAGATTTGATGTATCTATTGAAGTATCTATAGCGGAGTGGTGTAACGACAACAATCTCTCCCTCAATGCCAGCAAAAGTAAAGAGCTGGTCATCGACTTCAGGAAGCAAAGTACTGTACACGCCCCTGTCAGCATCAACGGAGCCGAGGTAGAGATGGTGAGCAGTTTCAAATTCCTAGGGGTGCACATCACCAAAAATCTATCCTGGTCCACTCACGTCGACGCTATCACCAAGAAAGCACAACAGCGTCTATACTTCCTCAGGAAACTAAGGAAATTCGGCATGTCCACATTAACCCTTACCAACTTTTACAGATGCACTATAGAAAGCATCCTATCGGGCTGCATCACAGCCAGGTATGGGAACTGCTCGGCCCAGGACCGCAAGGAACTTCAGAGAGTCGTGAATACCGCCCAGTCCATCACACAAACCTGCCTCCCATCCATTGATTCCATCTACACCTCCCGCTGCCGGGGGAAAGCAGGCAGCATAATCAAGGATCCCTCCCACCCGGCTTACTCACTTTTCCAACTTCTCCCATCGGGCAGGAGATTCAGAAGTCTGAGAACACGCACAAACAGACTCAAAAACAGCTTCTTCCCCACTGTCACCAGACTCCTAAATGACCCTCTTATGGACTGACCTCATTGACACTACACCCACGTATGCTTCATCCGATGCCAATGCTTATGTTTTTACATTGTATATATTGTGTTGCCCTATCATGCATTCTCATGTATTTTCTTGTATTTTCTAGAATTCTGTGTAATTCCCTTTTCTTCCCATGTACTGAATGATCTGTTGAGCTGCTTGCAGAAAAATACTTTTCACTGTACCTCGGTATACGTGACAATAAACAAATCCAATCCAATCCAATCCAATCCAAGTCCACGAATGTTTTATACATGTATCCATGGTTTCATACGATAAATGTTTGGCGACTCGTGAAAACCATTGAGTTTCACGCCAGAAAGATTGGGATCAAAAACTCCCTAGTTGAATTTGTACCCGTGGCAAACTAAATCCCAACTTTCAAAACGTAATGGTCAGGTTCCTCAGCGGAAAAATATGCAGAGGCACCTGCATATGTTGGGTCGGTGGGATTAGTTAAGTTTTCCTGGTAGTCCTCTGGAACTTTTAAGAATGGGTGTCTTGATTGATATGGCCTTTCAATGATTCCCTATGTTTTCCAGGAATTTCAATTCCTCAAATTAGGTCACGGGATCTTAAGACCTCGAATTCCCAACGCAACTTTTAAAACGTGCTTAATATCCATTCAGTAGTGCAACATACCTTCCTTCCCACTGTTGGCCTATCGTGCTTTTGTTCTGTGTGCAGCTCAAACAGATCATTTAATACATGAAAATAAAATACGTAATAGGGCTACACAAGGTACACAATGTAACTACATAGACACCGACATCGGGTGAAGCATACAGGGGTGCAGTGTTAATCAGGTCAGTCTACATTGAGGTCGTTTAGGAGTCTGGTAACAGCGGGGAAGAAGCTGTTTTTGAATCTGTTCGTGCGTGTTCTCAGACTTTTGAATCTACTGCCCGATTGAAGAAGTTCGAAGAGAGAATAACCCGGGTGGGAGGGGTCTTTGGTGATAGAATCATGCACTGCAATTTACAGTGCAGAAGGAGGCCATTCGTCCCATCGAGTCTGCACTTGCTCTTGGAAAGAGCACCCTACCCAAGGTCAACGCCTATCCCCATAACCCCAACCAACACTAAGGGCAATTTTGGACACTAAGGACAATTTATCATGTCCAATCCACCTAACCTGCACATCTTTGGACTGTGGGAGGAAACCGGAGCACCCGGAGGAAATCCACGCACACACGGGGAGGATGTGGACACTCCGTGCAGACAGTGACCCAAGCCGGAATCGAACCTGGGACCCTGGAGCTGTGAAGCAATTATGCTACCACGATGCTACCGTGCTGCCCACTTTCCCCAGGCTGCGGGAGGTGTCGATTGAGTCAATGAATGGGAGCCGAGTCGTGTGATGGATTGGGCGGTGTTCACGTCTCTATAAAATTTCTTGGGCCACGAAATTGCCATACCAAGCTGTGATGCAGGCAGATAGGATGCTTTCTATGGTGCATCTGTAAAAGTTATCAATAGAGAGTGTGGACATGCCGGATTTCCTTTGTTTATTGAGGACGCATATGTGCTGCTGTGCTTTCTTGATCGTTGCATCGACGTATGGGACAGGTTGTTGGTTATGTCCACCTCGCCCTCATTGATGAAAACAGTGCTGTCTACAGTACTTTGCTGGCTGAAGTTAATGACGAGCTCCTTTGTTTTGCTGATATTAAGGGATAGATTGGTGTTCTTAGCCATCGTGGTTCTATACAGATATCGGTTGGCCAAAGATGAACATAGTGTCAAAGAATCCGAGAGATGATTCAAAGTTTATTGAGAAATGAGGCGTCCTTGTTTTATCGAGACTGGACCACAAGAATAACCAACGGCCCGCGATTTCCATCACCATTCCAGGCTATTTTAGTCCCACCAACAAATACACATCTGAATAAATGGTCGTTTGCAATACATGTCCGACAATGGGGGTTTGCTCTTCCTCGGCCACGTTGACCACGTACCCACTCAACCTTATCAATTAATTACAACCATGACAATGTGTAGTCATTGCGGATTGCGGCAATGCACCCTCCAACAGCTAATGATTTAGAGAAATAATAGTCCCTTCCGAATATGTCTAGCCCAGGTTTTTCTTTTGTGTGATGTGTATCTTGTGTTTGGCCAATTGCAGAATAAAGTATCTGTGTTCACTCTTTAAACTACATATGCAAATGTGTTTGAAAATAAATTCCGTTCGCATGGCAATGATATTAAAAACACCCATACTAATTTCTTTGAACAACGAATCATGATCCGCTATAATTGCAATCACCGCAACGACATTCCATGTAATGGTTTAGTGTGTGCCTGTTTCCTCTCCAACTAGATAACCCCCTCACAGCAGGAAGCACAGTCGAACGGTTTTAAGGTCACGAAATTAAAACGGGGAAGTGGGGACACATCAGATAACCATAAATTCTCATCGCATTGTGAGATCTTGAAATGTATTTTTCTGGGGTTGCTATCTGGATATTTAACATTTTCATGTTCCGAACCAGTGGCAAAATGGATATTACCAATTACAGACACTGTAAAATGAAGTTCTCAATCAGGAAGAAGCATTTCTAGACTACGGAGATTTCAACTTAAATTCTATTCATTATCACTGCGTGTCTAAGAATATTGCTCAGTTCTTCTGGTGTGTTAATTTATAGAACTGGACTCCATATTGCATTGTAACGATGGAATCTAAACTGTAAAGTTGAACAATTCCTATAAGAAAGCAGTCGATGTTTATGGAATCATGGGATGACTGTTTTTTGATTAGAGGTGGGCAAACAACTAATACGGAAACGGACGGAAATACATTGAGGGAATATTTTCATAGAACATAGAACACTACAGCGCAGTACGGGCCCTTCGGCCCTCGATGTTGCGCCGACCTGTGAAACCATCTGAAGCCTATCTGACCTACACTATTCCATTTTCATCCATATGTCTATCCAGTGATGACTTAAATGCCCTTAAAGTTGGCGAGTCTACTACTGTTGCAGGCAGGGCGTTCCACACCCCTACTACTCTCTGAGTAAAGAAACTGCCTCTGACATCTGTCCTATATCTATCACCCCTCAATTTAAAGCTATGTCCCCTCGTGTTGGTCATCACCATCCGAGGAAAAAGACTCTCACTGTCCACCCTATCTAACCCTCTGACTATCTTATATGTCTCTATTAAGTCAACTCTCAACCTTCTCCTCTCTAACGAAAACAACCTCAATTCCCTGAGCCTTTCCTCGTAAGACCTTCCCTCCATACCAGGCAACATCCTAGCAAATCTCCTCTGAACCCTTTCCAAAGCTTCCACATCCTTCCTATAATGTGGTGACCAGAACTGCACGCAGTACTCCAGGTGCGGCCGCACCAGAGTTATGTACAGCTGCAGCATGACCTTGTGGTTCTGAAACTCAATCCCCCTGCTTATAAAGGCTAGCACACCATATGCCTTCTTAACAGCCCTATTAACCTGGGTGGCAACTTTCAGGGATTTATGTACCTGGATGCCGAGATCTCTCTGTTCATCTACACTACCAAGAATTTTGCCATTAGCCCAGTACTCTGCATTCCTGTTACTCCTTCCAAAGTGAATCACCTCACACTTTTCCGCATTAAACTCCATCTGCCACCTCTCAGCCCAGCTCTGCAGCTTATCTATGTCCCTCTGTATCCTATAACATCCTTCAGCACTATCCACAACTCCACCGACATTCGTGTCATCTGCAAATTTGCTAACCCATCCTTCTACACCCTCTTCCAGGTCATTTATAAAAATGACAAACAGCAGTGGCCCCAAAACAGATCCTTGCGGTACACCACTAGTAACTGAACTCCAGGATGAACATTTGACATCAACCACCACCCTCTGTCTTCTTTCAGCTAGCCAATTACTGATCCAAACCGCTAAATCACCTTCAATTCCATACTTCCTTATTTTCTGCAATAGCCTACCGTGATAGATAGAGCATATCTCTCTATCTTGCACAGAATTTGCCAACGCAGCGAAAGAACAATTTGGGCAACAAGGTCCTCATATCTATTTACTCTGGCATACATAGACGACAACAAATGGTGTGAATAAGGCAGCATTGGCCCGCCAGAGATTTCCAGAATGACAGCCTGGCTTTTCCTCAGATGTCCTTTCATTCTTCTCATCTTTAGACCATTTACTGTTAGGGAGTCTCTTTTCTGAGGGTCTGCCGTGATAACGAAGTCAGATAATAATTTCTGGCGTGGCTACATGGCACTATTTGAGCCTTCTGCTGAATTTGCGAAGGGGGTAGTTTTCAATGATTTGGGATATCGATTGGTGCACAGCACAACTGGATGCCAGTGTTCCTGAGGAATTGAACAAACGAATGTGATATAAAATAGGATAATTAGTTAGAATAATGTAGATGTAAGCCAGTCTGAGAGTAGTGAGTTCACAAACAAAGGTCAAAAGGTTTCAGAAAGCATGGCCAGTAAGGGGGGAGGGAGCCGCGTGGAGGATGGGGAAAATGATGCTCGATAACAAGAGGCCCAGGGTTGAGGAATGCGAAGTGATCCAATCAGGATATATGGCCAGCTCAGGAGGTGTACAGGATGACCTATGGGAATCTTGTATGTGACACCTGATGCCATTTGAATTATATTTGCAGAGATTTCTTTGCCTCCGATTCCACTCGGTTCTGGACTTCAGAAGACTGCCTGTGTATTCTGAACCAGTGGAGCGAGTCAGCCTTAGAAGTTAGTTAAAGAATAGATAATACTATACCTACAAATCCATCCAGAGTTTCATTGAGGCCAGACTGACGGGTAAAGAACTCAATATTTTCATTCCCTCAGGACCCCACTGCTCCAATTTACTGCAAAAATGTCTCAGCCTGTGACTAAACTGCCCGATGCTAACAAGGGACGTTGATGCTGGTGTGCAAGATGTTCGACCAGTGTATTTACTTTTAATGATATGGAGATGCCGACGTTGGACGGGTGTTAACACAGTAAGAAGTCTTACAACACCAGGTTACAGTCGAACCTGAGGAAGAAGCAGTGCTCCGAAAGCTAGTGTTTGAAATAATCCTGTTGGACTTTAACCTGGTGTTGTAAGACTGCTTACTTTACTTTTAATGGTGACGATTTGGTTTTATTCCCGCTGCGACACGGCGTCTGATGTCATTCTTTGCTCTTCGTCCACGGGAGCCAGCAGCAGTTAGATGGGTGTCGGGTCGGCTTTGTTTGATGTCGGCCGACTCAGGAGTTTTTTTATTGCAAATCCCCCTCCTGATGTGAGAGGACGAATGATGTTTGGAATATAAATACACAGCCAAATTCTCGGAAACATTGAGCCAGGCATACTGTGGTTTAACGGGGTGTTCAAAACACCTTCAATTTGCCTGCCTATTCTGCGTCCACAATATGATCAAATGTATTCCCACAATCACGATGGTCACCATTTTCTGCTGCCCCACTTCCAAATTGTATTAACCTAAAGGCGTGAAACCAGGAGGCAACGAAGCATTTCTCGCTATGTAAACCATACGTTGTGAAACATTTCAGGCGCATTGCTGTAGCTGTTAGATAAGAAACGTTGTCAAATGTCTCCTCTGCACAGATTTTACCTCTTTTATCGTTTTTGATCTGTGAGTGGTGAAAAGAATTGAAATTAACGAGCTTCACTCTCAGCTACGGACATTTTGGCCGTTCGGCTTATTGTGCCTCTCTCAAGTCTGTGATGTAAGTTTCTCGTGGGTAATTTCTGTATATTCCGCAGAGTACCACACTTTCCCGTTGACCTGTTGTCATCAGCCTCAGTGAGAACTGCAAAGTCAGCCTCTGGATAATGGAACAGCACCCCAATATGCCTTATTATATATGTGTGAATTATTGATTTATTGAATTAAGAGACAGTAGAAGTTGTTACAACATGGCTGAGGGTGGTGGTAATGAACAGAAACAATTATTTCTGAATGTCACATTTTAGATCCGAGAAAATCCTGGGGTCGTGTTTCTAATAATAACAATGTTTTTTGTCACAAGCAGGCTGACATTAACACAGCAATGAAGTTACTGTGAAAAGCACCGACGCCACATTCCGGCTCCTGTTCGGGTATACGGAGGGAGAGTTTAGAAAGTCCAAATTACCTAACATCAAGCCTTTCGGGACTTGTGGGAGGTAATCGGAGCACTCGCAAGAAATCCACGCAGACACGAGGAGAAGGTGCAGATTCCGCACAGAGTGTGACCAAAGCCGGGAATCGAACCTGTGAACCTTGTGCTCTGAAGCAACAGTGATAACCACTGTTCTACCGTATGGATTGGCTGCAGAAACGGTAATGTTTTATTTCACTTCTTTTGCCACTTAGATATGTCAAAGAACTGGTCTGCATTTGGAGCTGGTATGTGATGCATGTTAGGAAGAGGAGGAAATATATTTAAATGTATGAGTTCAATTTGAATGGATTTGTTGACCAGGAAGACGCGACTGCTCACAGATAGGAATAGTTGATGTTGACAATGACTGAAGAAAGCTCACATGAGCATAGTTTTCTATAATGGCTGAATGGATTGGATTTGAATGTCATGGCATGCATGTTATTTTTTTCACCGTTTATTGTTGGAACCTTGGATTGTGGTCTGTGATTAATTCAGGGCATCACGGGCCATGAAGGATGTCAAAGACTGGATAGGTTACTGAAGAGTGGTAACAGGTTGAACAAAGTAACGCGAATTCTCAGTTCTAACCGTGCAGTGGGTAAGCTGATGAACAGTTCTTGAATAGAGAAGACCAATGGGACGGAAAGGCAGGCAATTATTTCGAATGTGACGAATTTTGAAATTGATGATAAAATGTACATGCTGCTGGAACGTTGGTGAATAGACCAGATGATTTTAGTGCTGATTGGCAAAGACCGAGTCGGTGGGCGGCAATAGATTTGATGTTAAAAAGCGGGTTCCACAGTAGGAAAGACATTTCCGGAAAAAGGGAGGAAATTGTGAGCAAAGTTGAGAAAAATGAATCTTTTCCGTGACTTTCCGAAAGAAATGCTGCAATTATGGAGCCTATTCTTTGAAATATCAAACACAGCGTGCTAGATTCTCCAGTCGACGAAGGCGAAATCACGTTCTGCGATCGGCTGGAGAATCAGAGCCGCTTCTCCGATGTTCCACCCCCACCAAAGCAGCGTACTCGCACAGTACGCCACGCGACGTATGGACGGCCACGAGGCCCGCCCCCCGAAGCTCCTCCCCCGACAGGCCCAGTTCCCGACCGCATTGGTCTTCCATGGCCTCATCCATAAAGAATTCAGTGTGGCGGCTGAGGACGCAGTCCAACGCCGCCAGAGTCGGGGGTGGACCGATCCGCTGGCATGGAGGCCTTTTGCAGCGGCTGGGACAGTGTTATAGGGTGGTCCGGGGCGCTCCAGCTGGCTAAAGGGCGGGAACTATTTCGCGGGCCGGGTCGGCGACCGACCGCTGCAGGCATCTCCTGTGCGCATGCGCGGCCACGGACCCGGTGATTCTCTGGGTGTATGAGCAGCTAGATCCGGCTCCTTTACGCTGCCGCCCTACTCGCCCACAGGAAAACGGGGAATCAGTGGCCGTTTTGCGCGGCCGTGAGGCCATAGCCTCCAAATCGGAGAATCCAGCAGAGGAACTTTGACTGAGTAACTTCATTCTGCGCTGTCATGCTTCTGTGAATCTTCAGTCCAACGTTAGGTCCAGTTATCCATGTGTACGAAACTAACTGCTCCAAAAATCTGTCGTCACAATACAGCATCTGGATAGCATAAGGTAACTCATGAAATGTGTAGGATCGCAAACGTTCACAAGTCAATTGGTGGATAGATTTGTTGATTACCGTATGAGTTCACGTTGGACATGTCACAATTCGAGCAAACAGGAGATGGTAAAACATAGAGTCGCATTGTACAGGAACAGAACAGTTACCTACAACAACTGGATTTGAAAACTACAATTATATCATGAAGGGCTCCATCTATATTCATGTCCTCACCAATAAACCAAGCCTGCACACTCTGAAATACATCCCGAACCTGTCCTTGTAACCCCACTGAGGGACAATATAGCATATGCAATCCACCTAACCTGCACATATTTGGACTCTGGGAGGAAACTGGAGCACTGGGATGAAGCCCATGCAGACACGGGGAGAAAGTGCAGACACCGCACAGACAGTGTTTCCTGATATTCCTAAAGAAAGAAGAAGTGTACCAAACATTGAGTTGCAGCTGTAATAGTTCGAATTTATGAAACCTTATGCATAAGATACTTCAATGTTGGTTTGAAATTTGAACCATCCACCCCGCAGTCAAATTGCTCAGGCACAGTCTTCAATGATTTGGGATATTGGTTGGGGTACAACGCAGCTGTAGGCCAGCGTCCCCGTAGGGACCCGCTGGTTCCAATTTACTCCTGAAATGTTTCAGCCTGTGACTAAACTGTCCGATGCTGGAAGGGGACATTGAAGATGCTGTACAAGACGTTGAAGCAGTGTGTTTATTTTTAATGGTGGCGATTTGGTTTCATTCACGCTGGCACACGGCCTCTGATGCAATTTCTTGGTTTTAGATACACGGGGACCAGCAGAAGCTGGATGGTTGTTGGTGTAGGTTTGGCATGATGTCGGCCGACCCCAGGAGGAACTGTATAACCAAAAGGACGTTGTTTCATAACGTCAATACAGTATCCAGAGCAATATCTGTGAGTGTGTCTGTATGTGTGATTTTGTACCTGTGTGGTTGTCTATGTTATTGTGTGTGCACCTGTCTGTCTGTTTGTGTGCGTCACCGTGTGTTCCCACGCGTATTTACGTGTATGTTTGTGAGATTGTATGTATTTGTGTCCGAGTGTGCATATATGCCGGTGCACGATTATCTGGGATTTATGTTAATGTATGTTATGTGTGCGCGTTTGTATAATTGCCTGTTTGAGTGTGTATGATTGTGTGCGTTTCTCTGATTGTGTGCGCTTGTGTGTGTTTTGTTTGTTTGTGTATGTTTGTGCGTGCGCCCGTGTGAGATTTCTTGTGCCAGTGTTTGTCTTATTGTGTGCGTGGGCTTGCACGTGCATCTGTGTTCTGTGTGTGTGCATGTGTGTTGTGTGTATATGTGCAGTACATGTGTTCTGACATGGGCTTAGTATCCCTGTTTATGTTCTGCGTAACATTACTTATAGAACATAGAACAGTACAGCACAGAACATGCCCTTCGGCCCTCAATGTTGTGCCGAGCCATGATCACCCTACTCAAACCCACGTATTCACCCTATACCCGTAACCCAACAACCCCCCCCCCCCCCCCCCCTTAACCTTACTTTTTTTTTAGGACACTACGGTCAATTTAGCATGGCCAATCCACCTAAACCGCAGATCTTTGGACTGTGGGAGGAAACCGGAGCACCCGGAGGAAACCCACGCACACAGGGGGAGGACGTGCAGACTCCACACAGACAGTGACCCAGCCGGGAAACGAACCTGGGACCCTGGAGCTGTGAAGCATTTATGTTAACCACCATGCTACCCTGCTGCCCCTGAAATATAAATGTTATTTATATTTCGGAGGCAGGGTACAAGTAAATGTCTAATAAAACTACAGTGAAAAGAAAAAAACGGAAGCGAGCGAATCCTGTTGGTGAGATTAATTGGTTGTAACTATTCTTTGTATATCAGCCATTTCGTCTCCGTCAATAAATTCACTTCAGTGTAGTGCACTGTGATGGCGAAACCATGAATTTATCTCTATCTATCTCCCTTTATTTCATGGAATACCTTGGGTGACTCACAGATCACTTAATGTCCATCATTTCCTTCAGTACGACCACTGCACATAGATAACTGACAATCTTCACTAAGTGAAGTGAGTCAGTGCCAGTTATGTGAAATATAAATAATGATGAACTCAGTGGGCAGTGCTGAACTGCTTTATCTGAAACAATGCACTGCATTTCAAAGAAGCGAATGACGTGCAGAAAATGTAAGCAGATTACAGGGTTCATACTGGGGAAGTTCATCTCATTTTTGATTTGAGAGTCAAATCGTCTCGTCATGTCGTGCAAATGGAATGTGATATGAATGTGACAAACAGAAGCAAATATTCCCTAGTAACATCCTCATGCAACTCATTCGAAATATATTTCAATGAGATGTACAATCCCTTCAGTGCAGAAAAAGGTAATCGGGCCCATCTAGTCTGCACCTACCCTTTGTCACAGCACTCCAGTTTGGCACGCCCACTCTACCACCCTACCCCAATACCCTCTTAACCGACCATATCTCTGCACATTAAAGGGAAATTTAGCATGGCCAAACCACCTAACGTGCACATCTTTGGACTTTGATTTAGATTCTGATGGGTTCCATCCGTGTTTCTTGAAATGTCCCTATTTTTAAAAAATTATTAGTTTTTTAGCATTTAAACAATAAAATAATATTTAGAACCAGAACAGAACTTTAAGGCGGTGGGTTTCTCCACCGGTCGAATTTAGAATCACGCGAAACGCAATTGAGCACATTAGGCAGAGAATCGATTCCGACCCTAAAATCGCAGCGGTGGCTGAGTGCAGTCCTAATCGCAATTTTAAATTTCATACACTGCGGCGTCAATGGTTTACAGAATGCAAGTGGAGCAAAAAACGACTGCATATCATTCTCAGTCCCGACGCGGTGTTCCCCTGAGCCTGAGCGAGTCTCCGCCTATGCTGGGCCGAATTCTCGACGGCGACTTTCACTTGTGCTTTTAAAAATCATGAAACCGGCGTCGTGGCTAATGAGGACGAGGGACGGGATACTGGAAGTGTACAACATCGCCATGAATTGCTGAAAGTTGTGCCAATGGTCCGGGTTTTTTTGCCAGAGTCGGAGGGATGGGCACGGTAGACTATTGCGGAGATCTGACAGGCAGTCATGCAGCTGCGCCCGCCGCTGACTGCCCAGTGTGAACAAATGTCAACAGTCGTAAGGGTGCCCACCTTTGGAGTGTCAATAACAGACTCAGTGAATAGTTTCTCATTGGCATCGATTGTGCTCCACAGGTCGCCGGTGCTAGCCCCTCCATCGTCGTTGAATCGGTCCATGTTCGGCTCCAGTTTTGCTGTGGGTGGTGGTTGTCGGCGAATCCTGGCCCAGCGTCAACACATTTTTAACATTAATTTACGGGATGTGGGCGTCGCTGCTTAGGCAAACATATATTGCCCATGCCTGATTGCAGTTCAGAATGTGGTGATGAGTTGCCTTCTTGAACCGTTGCTGTCCTTCAGATATTGGTACACCCATTATGTTGTTAGGGAGGGAGTTCCAGAATGTTGCCCCAGTGACAGTGAAGGAACGGCGAAATATTTCCAATTGAGAGCCATGAGTGACTGGGAGGGGAACCTCCATATGGTGGGTTCAACGGGATCTGCTGCCCTTGTTCTTCTAGATGGTAGTGATGATGTGGAGATGTGGACATGGGTTTGGAAGGTGCTGTCAAAGAAACCTTGATGAGTTACTGCAGTGCATCTTGCATAGAGTACACAAGTCTGCCACTGTGCGTCGGTGGTGGAGAGTTTGAATATTTGTAGGAGGAGGATCAATCTAGCGGGCTGCTTTGTTCTGCACGGTGTCAAGATTCGTGTTTGTTGGAGCTGGAGTAATCCAGGCAAGTGGAGAGTATTCCATTATGTTCCTGACTTGTGCCTTGTAAATGGTAGACAGGCTTGGGGGGGGGGGGGTGTCAGGAGATGGGTGACACGTCGTGGCATCGCAAGCCTTTGATCTACCCTGGCAGCCACAGTATTAATGTGGTTTGTCCAGTTCAGTTTATGATCAATGGTAACCCCCAGGATGTTGATTGTGGACGATTCCGAAATGGTAATAACATTGCATATCAAAAGCCGGTGGTTAGATCCTCTCTCGTAGGAGATAGTCATTGCCTGGCACATGTGTGGTGCGAATGCAACTTGCCTCTTGTCAGCACAAACCTGGTAATGTTGCATTTGTCCTGCTTGTTCTGTGCAGGTTACACCTGGACAATTTTCGACATTGCCAGGTAGATGCCAGTGTTGCAGGTGTACTGGCCTTGGCTAATGGTATGACAAGGTCTGGAGCAGACGTCTTCAGCACTAATGCCGGAATATTGTCAGGGCCCATAGCTTTTGCAGCATTCCGGGCCTTCAGTCGCTTCTTGATATAACGTGCAAAGAATCGTATTCGTTGAAGAGATAGCTGTGGTGCTGGGGACCTCTGGAGGAGACCGAGATGGATAATCCACTCGGCACTTCTGGCTGAAGATGCTGTGAATGCCTCAGCCTTGACTTTTTGCACATATTGGATAGGATAGTTTGATGGTCACGTGTTCCGAGGTACAACGAAAATATTTTTTCTACTTGCACCTCAAACACATCATGTGCACATAAAAAGCAAATACCTTTCTGGGCAACATAGGAGATGGAAAAAGCGGATCTGTGCGAGAGAGCTCGCAGAGGGCCGTCACGCTCCGGCACCATATTGGATGATCCTGTGCTGGACTCCTCAATCATTGAGGATGGGGAGATTTGTCGAGCCTCCTCCTCCAGTGAGTTGTTTAATCGTCCACCACATTCACGGCTGGATGTGGCAGAACGACAGAGCTTAGATGTGTGGTTTGCACTGTGGAATCACATATCTCTGTCTATGACTGGCTGCTGATGCTGTTTGGTACACAAGTGGTCCTGTGTTGTAGCTTCACCAGGTTGACAACTCTTTTTCGGTTAGCCTGATGTTGCTCCTGGCATTCTCTCCTGCACGCTTCATTGAACCAGAATGGTAGATATGCCGGGCCATGAGGTTAAATAGTGGGGTTGAATAAAATTAGGCTGCTGCCTCACCTGAGGAAGGAGCAGTGCTCCGAAAGCTCCTGTTTGAAACAAACCTGTTGGACTTTAACCTGGTGTTGTAAAACTTCTTACTGTGCTCATCCCAGTCCAACGCCGGCATCTCCACATCATTTATAATGAGTACTTTGCATCGTTATTCACCAAGCAGAGGGACATGACGGATGTTGAAGCTAGGGATGGGTGTTTAAATACTCTAGGTCAAGTCCGCATAAGGAATGGGGAAGTTTAGGTTATTCTAAAAGGCATTAAGGTGGACAAGTCCCCAGGTCAGGATGGAACCTATCCCAGGTTACTGAGGGAAGTGAGGGACGAAATAGCTGGGCCTTAATAGATATATTCGCAGCATCCGTGAGCACGGGTGAGGTCCCGGAGGTCAGCACAATTGCTAATGTTGTCCCTTTGTTTAAGAAGGCTTGCAGGGATAGTCCAGGGAATTATAGACCTGTGATCTTGAAGTAAGTGGAAGGCAAACTGTTAGAGAAGAACTGCGGGATAGGATCTATTCACATTTGGAAGACAATATACTTATCAGTCTTAGGCAGCATAGTTTTGTGCAGGGAAGGTCCTGTCTTACAAGCCTAATAGAATTCTTTGAGGAAGTGACAAAGTTAATTTTTGAGGGAAGGGCTGCAGATGTCATATACATGGACTTCAGTAAGGCGTTTGATGACGTTTCCAATGGTATGTTAATGGAAAAGTGAAGTTGTATGGGGTTTAGGTTGTACTAGCTAGATGGAAAAAGAACTGGCTGTGCAACAGGAGAAACAGAGTAGTGGTGGAAGGGAGTGCCTCAAAAGGGAGAAAGGTGACTAGATGGTGTTCCACAGGGATCCGTGCTTGGACCACTGATGTATATGGTGGACATGAATAATGTGGAGGAAGGTATAGGTGGTCTGATTAGTACGTTTGCAGATGAAACTAAGATAGGTGGAGTTGCAGATAGCGAGAGGACTGTCAGGGAAATCAGAAAATATGGATATATTGGAGAGTTGGGCAGAGAAATGGCAGATGGAGGTCAAACAAGGCAAATGCGAGGCGAAATCAAAAAGGGCGACAGTACAAGGTGCAGTGGCTGAGGGGAGCTCAGTGAATAGGCCCAGTAACACTAAAATGAGTAAAACTGGAGATGTTAAGATTCAAAACAGAGGTAAAAAAACAACATAAGTGTACTGTACCTGAATGCTCATAGTATTCGGAATAAAGTAAATGAGTTATTGACGCAAATCATCGTGAATGACTATGATTTAGTGGCCATTACTGAAACATGGTTAAAGGATGGTCACAACTGGGAGTTAAATATCCGAGGGTATCAAACTATTCGGAAGGACAGAGTGGATGGTAAGGGAGGTGGTGTAGTTCTGTTATTTAGGGATGACATCCGGGCAATAGTTAGGGATGATATCGGTGCTATGGAGGATAAGGTTGAAACCATTTGGGTGGAAATCAGGAATAGTAAGGCGTAAAAGTCACTGATAGGAGTAGTCTATCGGCCACCAAATATTAACGTTATGGTGGGGCAGGCAATAAAAAAAGAGATAACTGATGCATGTAGAAGTGGTACAGCAGTTATCATGGGGGATTTTAATCTACATGTCGATTGGTTTAACGAGGTCGGTCAAGGCAACCTTGAGGAGGAGTTTATAGAATGTATCCGCGATAGTTTCCTAGAACAGTATGTCATGGAACCTACGAGGGAACACGCGGTCCCAGATCGTGTCCAGTGTAATGAAACAGGATTGATTCATGATCTCATAGTTAGGGATCATCTCGGAAGGAGCGATCACAATGTGGTGGAATTTAAAATACTGATGGAGGGTGAGAAGGTAAAATCAAATACTAGTGTTTTGTGTTTAAACAAAGGAGATTACAATGGGATGAGAGAAGAACTAGCTAAGGTAGACTGGGAGCAAATACTTTATGGTGGAACAGTTGAGGAACTGTGGAGAACCTTCCAAGCGATTTTTCACAGTGCTCAGCACAGGTTTATCCCCACAAAAAGGAAGGACGATAGAAAGAGGGAAAATCGACCGTGGATATCTTAGGAAATAAGGGAGAGTATCAAATTGAAGGAAAGAGCATACAAAGTGGCAAAGTGTGGTGGGAGACTAGATGACTGTGAAATATTTAAGGAACAACAAAAAGCTACTAGAAAAGCAATAAAGAAGAGGAAGATAGAGTATGAGAGTAAACTTGCTCAGAATATAAAAACAGACAGCAAAAGTCTTTACAAATATATAAAGCAAAAATGAGTGGCTAAGGTAAATATTGGTCATTTAGAGGATGAGAGGGAGTATTAATAATGGGAGATGAGGAAATGGCTGAGGAACTGAACAGGTTTTTTGTGTCGGTATTCACAGTGGAAGACACAAATAACATGACAGTGGCTGATAGAAATGAGGTTTTGATAGGTGATGACCTTGAGAGGATCGTTGTCACTAAGGAGGTAGTGATGGGCAAGCTAATGGGGCTAAAGCTAGACACGTCTCCTGGCCCTGATTGAATGCATCCCAGAGTGCTAAAAGAGATGGCTACGGAAATTGCAGATGCACTAGTGCTGATTTACCAATATTCACTAGACTCTGGGGTGGTCCAGATGGATTGGAAATTAGCAAACGAGACACCACTGTTTAAAAAAGGAGGTAGGCAGAGAGCAGGAAATTATAGGCTAATGAGTTTAACGTCGGTAGTTGGGACGATGCTGGAATCTATCATCAAGGAAGAATTAGCCAGGCATCTGGATAGAAATTGTCCCATTGGGCAGACGCAGCATGGGTTCATAAAGGGCAGGTCGTGCCTAACTAATTTAGTTGAATGTTTTGAGGACATCACCAGTGCAGTAGATAACGGGGAGCCAATGAATGTGGTGTATCCAGATTACCAGAAAGCTTTTGTCAAGGTGGCACACAAAAGGCTGCTGCATGAGATAAAGATGCATGGCATTAAGGGTAAAGTAGTAGCATGGATAGAGGATTGGTTAATTAATAGAAAGCAAAGAGTGGGGATTAATGGGGGCTTCTCTGGTTGGCGATCAGTAGCTAGTGGCGTCCCTCAGGGATCCGTGATGGGCCCACAATTGTTCACAATCTACATAGATGATTTAGAGTTGGGGACTAAGGGCAATGTGTCCAAGTTTGCAAATGACACTAAGATGAGTGGTAAAGCGAAAAGTGCAGAGGATACTGGAAGTCTGCATAGGGAGTTGGATAGGTTAAGAGAATGGGCTAGGGTCTGGCAAACGGAATACAATGTTGACAAATGTGAAGTTATCCATTTTGTTAGGAACAACAGCAAACGGGATTATTATTTAAACAATAAAATATTGAAGCATGCTGCTGTGGGTGTGCATGAGTCTCAGAAACTTGGTTTACAGGTACAACAGGTGATTAAGAAGGCAAATGGAATTTTGTCCTTCATTGCTAGAGGGATGGCGTTTAAGACTAGGGAGGTTATGCTGCAATTGTATAAGGTGTTAGTGAGGCCACACCTGGAGTTTTGTGTTCAGTTTTATTCTCCTTACCTGTGAAAGGACGTACTGGTACTGGAGAGTGTGCAGAGGAGATTCACGAGGTTAATCCCAGAGCTGAAGGGTTTGGATTGCGATGAGTGGTTAAGTAGACTGTGACTGTACTCGTCGGAATTTAGAAGGATGAGGGGGGATCTTGTAGAAACATTTAAAATTATGATTGGAATATATATGATAGATTTGGGCAGGTTGTTTCCACTGGCGTGTGAAAGCAGAACTAGGGGGCATAGCCTCAAAATAAGCGGAAGTAGATTTAGGACTGAGTTTAGGAGGAACTTCTTCACCCAAAGGTTTGTGAATCTATGGAATTCCTTGCCCAGTGAAGCAGTTGAGGCTCCTTCATTAAATGTTTTTAAGATAAAGATAGATCATTGTTTGAAGAAAAAAGGGATTAAGGGTTATGGTGTTCGGGCCGGAAAGTGGAGCTTAGTCCACAAAAGATCAGCCATGGTCTCATTGAATGGCGGAGCAGGCTCGAGCGGCCAGATGGCAACTACTCCTGCACCTTGTTCTTATGTTCCTATGTTCTTATGAAGCGATTCGGAAGTCCTAATTCAAGAGCGGACTTTATGGTCAATGGAAGTGTCCTGGGGAAAATTGATGTACATTTGGAGTGTTCAGGTCTATTGTACCCTGAAGATGGCAACGCAGAGTGGTCATGAATTGATACAGCATGATTGCCTTCTTTGGACGGGGTATTGAGTACAAGAGTGGGCAGGTAATGCTACAGTTGTATATGACTTTGGTTAGGACACATTTGGAATACTGCGTGCAGTTCTGGTCGCCACATTACCGGAATTACGTCGATTCTTTAGAGAGGGTGCAGAGGAGGTTCACCAAGATGTTGCGTGGTACGGAGGGTGCTATCTATGTAGAAAGGTTGAGTAAATTAGGATTGTTTTCTATGCAAAGACGAAGGTTGAGGGGGACCCCATTGAGGTCTACAAAGTTATGAGAGTGTTTTGCACTGGAGTGCTGAACTTGGTGCGTTTGAGTGTCATAGTGAGAGTTTGGTGAATGAGGGAGTATAAGGGTTCATTTTTATCTAAAGTCTAGTACTACTTTTATTTCGTTAATTAACTTAAAAGTTGCTGTTTGGTTTAGAAGAAGGTGAATTTTAAATCAGCTTTCAACAAAGTTAGACTTGTAGGTACTTGCAGCTGGAGCTTGTTAATTCGTTAATTGGATTAGTCCAGTTTTCAGAGGCCAGATTCACAGTATAAAAAGGATCCAGCTACAGTGCAGACTTTGCTTGCACTGGAGTTCTGAATGTGTTGCATTTGAGTATATAGTGAGAGTTTGGTGACTGAGGAAGTGCTGAACTTGGTGCATTTGAGTGCTATAGTGAGAGTTTTGTGACGGAGGGAGTGCTGAATTTGGTGCATTTGAGTGCTATAGCGAGAGTTTGGTGACTGAGGGAGCTGGGTGAGGAGGGAGCAAGGTGCTCCTTTCATTTCATTTCCGCAAAGAGGGAGAAGGGAGCCAGGAGTTTACAGAGTGCAGCTGACTGGAAGCAGAGTCGGAGGGCGGAGGTTCAGTTGGTCTACATGACACCTATATTCTGTAAAGTAAGAGGGGATAGAGGTTAGGGCAATTGCATGCTCCTCCTGTAGGATGTGGGTGGTGAGGGATACCACCGGTGTCCATGCTGACTATATCTACGGGACGTGCACCCAACTGCAGCTCCTCAGAGACCCTGTTAGGGAACTGGAGCTGGAGCTGGATGAACTTCGGATCATCCGGTTTGCAGAGAGAGTTATCGAGAAGAGTTACAGGGAAGTAGCCACACCTAGGTACAGGACACGTTTAGCTGGGTTACAGTCAGGGGAAAGAGAACTAACATGCAGACAGTGCAGGGATCCCTCGTGGCCGTTCCGCTTGAAAACAGGTATACCGTTTTGGATGCTGTTGGGGGAATGACCTGCCGGAGGAAGGCCCTAGCTGCTAGTTCTCTGGCACATAGTCCGGCTCTGGTGCTCAGAAGGGAAAGGGGAGAATAGAAAAGCAATAGTAATAGGAGATTCAATGTTTAGGGGAATAGATAGGAGATTCTGTGGTTGCGAGCGAGACACGCGGAAGGTATGTTGCCTCCCGGGTGCCAGGGCCAGGTATTTCTCGGATCGTGTCTTCAGGATCCTGAAGGGGGAGTAGCCAGAAGTCGTGGTGCATGTTGGTATCAACGACGTAGTTAGGAAAATGGGTGTGGAGGTAATAAACACGTTTAGGGAGTTTAGCTGGAAGTTAAAGGCCAGGACAGACAGAGTTGTCATTCCTGGTTTATTGCCGGTGCCACGTGATAGTGAGGCTAGGAATAGGGAGAGATTGCAGTTGAATACGTGGTTGCAGGAATGCTGCAGGAGGCAGGGCTTCAGGTTTTTGGATACTTGGAACGCATTCTGGGTTCGGTGGGACCTGTATAAGCAGGACGGGTTGCACCTGAAGCAGAGGGGCACCAATATCCTGGGAAGGAGATTTTCTAGTAGTCTTCGGGAGGGTTTAAACTAATTTGGCTGGGGAATTACAACTGGATTTGTAGTCCAGCAACGAAGGAAGCCGGTTTCCATGACGCGGAAGCGTGCAGTGACGAAGTGGGGAAGTTAACACTGACAAAGGTGAGTACTTGCAGGCAAGGAGATCGGTTGAAGTGTGTATACTTCAACACAAGAAGCATCAGGAATAAAGTGGGTGAACCCAAGGCATGGGTCGGTACTTGGGATTACGATGTGGTGGCCAACACGGAAACTTGGATAGCAGAGGGGCATAAATGGTTGTTGGAGGTCCCTGGTTATAGATGTTTCAACAAGATTAGGGTGATGGTAAAAGAGGTGGGGGGTGCCATTGTTAATTAGAGATAGTATAACAGCTGATAAAGGCAGTTCGAGGAGGATCTGCCAATTGAGGAAGTATGGGTTGAAGTCTGGATATAGGAAAGGAGCAATCACCTTGTTGGGAGTTTTCTATAGGCCCCCCAATATCAACACATATGTGGAGGAACAGATTGGGAAACAGATTTTAGAAAGTTGCAGAAGTCACAGGGTAATAGTCATGGGTGACTTCAACTTCCAGAACATTGAGTGGAAACTGTTCACATCAAATAGTTTGGATGGGGTGGTGTTTGTGCAGTGTGTCCAGGAAGCTTTTCTAACACTGTATTTAGATTGTCCGACCAGAGGGGAGGCCATATTGGATTTGGTACTTGGTAATGAACCAGGGCAGGTGATATATTTGTTGGTGGGGGAGCATTTTGGAGGTAGTGACCACAATTCTGTAACTTTCACTTTAGCAATGGAGAGGGATAGGTGCGTGCAACAATGCACGGTTTACAATTGGGGGAAGGGTAAATACAATGCTGCCAGACAGGAATTGAAGTGCATAAGTTGGGAACATAGGCGGTCAGGGAAGCACACAAGTGAAATGTGGAACTTGTTCAAGAAACAGGTACTGCGTGTCTTTGATATGATTATCCCTGTCAGGCAGGGAAGAGATCGTCGAGTGAGGGAACAATGGCTGACAAGAGAGATTTAATGTCTTGTTAAGAGGACGAAGGAGACTTATGTAAGGTTGAGGAAACAAGGTTCAGACAGGGAGCTGGAGGGATACAATGTCGGGGGGTACTGAATAAAGGGATTAGGAGAGCTAAGAGAGGGCATGAAAAATCTTTGGTGGGTTGGATCAACTGAAACCCCAAGACCTTTTACACATCTGTGAGAAACATGAGAATGACTAGCGCGAGGGTAGGTCCGATCAAGGACAGTAGCGGGCGATAGTGTATTGAGTCTGAAGAGATAGGAGAAGTCTTGAACGAGTACTTTTCCTCAGTACTTACAAACGAGAGGGGCCGTATTGTTGGTGAGGACAGCATGAAACAGACTGGTAAGCTCGCAGAGATACTTGTTAGGAAGGAAGATGTTTTGGGAGTTTTGAAAACCTTGAGGATAGGCAAGTCCCCCAGGCCTGACGGGATATATCCAAGAATTCTATGAGAAGCAAGAAATGAATTTGGAGAGCCGTTGGCAATGATCTTTTCGTCCCCAATGTCAACAGGGGTGGTACCAGAGGATGGGAGAGTGGCGAATGTCGTGCTCCTGTTTAGAAAAGGGAATAGGGATAAGCCTCGGAATTACAGGCCACATAGTCTTACATAGGTGGTAGGCAAAGTTATGGAAGGGGTGCTGAGGGATAGGGTTTCTGAGCATCTGGAAAGACGCTGCTTGATTAGGGAATATCAGCACGGATTTGTGAGGGGTAGGTCTTGCCTTACAAGTTTATTGGCTTCTTTAAGGAGGTGACCAAGCATGTGGATTAAGGCAAAGCAGTGGATGTGGTTTACATTGATTTTAGTAAGGCATTTGATAAGGTTCCCCATGGTAGGCTTATGCAGAAAGTAAGGAGGCATGGGATAGTGGGAAATTTGGTCAGTTCGATAACGAACTGGCTAACCGATAGAAGACAGAGAGTGTTGGTGGATGGCAAATATTCAGCCCGGAGACCAGTTACCAGCTGCGTACCGCAGGGATCAGTTCTGGGTCCTCTGCTGTTTGTGATTTTCTTGATGACTTTGATGAAGGAGTTGAAGGGTGGGTCAGTAAATTTCCAGATGATACGATGATTGGTGGAGTTGCTGATATTGAGGAGGCCTGTTGTCGGCTGCAGAGAGACATAGATAGGATGTAGAGCTGGGCCGAGAAGTGGCAAATGGTGTTTAACCCTGACAAGTGTGAGGTTGTCCATTTTGGAAGTACAAATATGAATGCGGAATAAAGGGTTAACTGTAGGGTTATTGGCAATGTAGAGGGGCAGAGAGATCTTGGGATCTATGTTCATAGATCTTTGAAAGTTGCCACTTAAGTGGATAGAGCTGTGAAGAAGGCCTATGGTGTGCTAGCGTTCATTAGTAGAAGTATTGAATTTAAGAGCCCTGAGGTGATGATGCAGATGTACAAAACCTTGGGAAGGCCACATTTGGAGTGCTGTGTGCAGTTCTGGTCACCTCATTTTAGGAAGGATGTGGAAGCTTTGGAAAAGGTGCAAAGGAGATTTACCAGAATGTTGCCTGGAATGGAGAATAGGTGTAACGAGGAAAGGTTGAGGGTGCTAGACCTTTTCTCATTATAACGGAGAAGGATGAGGGGCGACTTAATACAGGTTTATAGGATGATCAGGGGAATAGATCGAGCAGATAGTCAGATACGTTTTCCCCTGGTGGAACATGCCATTACAAGGGGACATACATTTCAGGTAAATCGTTGAATTTATAGGGGGGATGTCAGAGGTAGGTTCTTTACCCAGAGAGTAGTGGGGGCATGGAATGCACTGCCTGTGTAAGTAGTTGAGTCGGAAACGTTAGCGACCTTCAAGCGGCTATTGGATAGGTACATGGATTGTGGTAGAATAATGAGTTGGAGATTAATCTGTTCTTAAGAGCGGCACGGTGGCATTCTGGATAGCACAATTGCTTCACAACTCCAGGGTCCGAGGTTCGATTCCGGCTTGGGTCACTGTCGGTGTGGAGTCTGCACATCCTCCCCGTGTGTGCGTGGGTTTCGTCCGGGTGCTCCGGTTTCCTCCCACAGTCCAAAGATATGCAGGTTGGGTGGATTGGCCATGATAAATTGCCCTGAGTGTCCAAAATTCTATGATCTATAATTAACCTTGGACAAATGTTCGGCACAATATCGTGTGCCAAAGGGCCTGTGCTGTGCTGTATTCCTCTATGTTCGATGTTCTATAGAACATAGAACAGTACAGCACAGAACAGGCCCGTCGGCCCTCAATGTTGTGCCGAGCAATGATCACCCTACTCAAACCCACGTTTCCACCCTACACCCGTAACAAAATAACCCACCCTTAACCTTACTTTTTTGGACACTACGGGCAATTTAGCATGGCCAATCCACCTAACCCGCACATCTTTGGACTGTGGGAGGAAACCGGAGCACCCGGAGGAAACCCACGCACACACGGGGAGGACGTGCAGACTCCACACAGACAGTGACCCAGCCGGGAATCGAACCTGGGACCCTGGAGCTGTGAAGCATTTATGCTAACGACCATGCTACCGTGCTTCCCTATGTTCTATGTTCTATGTATGTATAGACAGGGTGGATAGCAACAAGCTTTTTCCAAGATTTGTGGTTTCAGTCACAAGGGGTCATGATTGAAAGATGAGAAGGGGAAAGTTTCTTGGAGATGTGCTTAGAAGGTTTTTTACGCAGAGGGTGGTGGGTGCCTGGAAGGTGCTTTACCAGCGGGGCTGGTAGAGGCGGGCACGATAGCATCATTTAAGATGAATCTAGACAGATATATGAACGGACGGGTAACAGAGGGAAGTAGATCCTTGGAAAATAGGCGTCAGGTTTAGAAAAAGAGCACAAAGAGAGCAAAGAAAATTACAGCACAGGAATGGGCCCTTCGGTGCTCCCAGCCTGCGTCGATCCAGATCCTTTATCTAAACCTGTTGCCTATTCCCAAGGATCTACTTCCCTCTGTTCCCCGCCCGTTCGTATACCTGTCCAGATGCATCTCAAAAGATGCTATCGTGCCCGCCTCTGCCACCTTAGCTGGAAAAGCATTCCAGGCACCCTCTGCGTAAAAAACATTCCACGCACATCTCTCTTAAACTTTCCCCCTCTCAACTTGATATCGTGACCCCTTGGTATTGACACCCCCACTCTTGGAAAAAGCTTGTTGCTATACACCCTGTCCATACCTCTCATATTTTTGTAGACCATTTAGAGATAGGCTCTGGATCGGCGCAGGCTGGGACGGCCGAAGGGCCTGTTCCTGTGCTGTAATTTTCGTTGTTCTCTTTTGTTTGTTTGAGCAACAGTTCATGCGGGATTCAAGCGGACGTTAAGTCTACATATAGAACATAGAACAGTACAGCACAGAACAGGCCCTTCGGCCCTCGGCCCGAGCCATGATCACCCTACTCAAACCCACGTATCCACCCTATACCCGTAACCCAACAACCCCCCCCCCCTTAACCTTACTTTTATTAGGACACTACGGGCAATTTAGCATGGCCAATCAACCTAACCCGCACATCTTTGGACTGTGGGAGGAAACCGGAGCACCCGGAGGAAACCCACGCACACAGGGGGAGGACGTGCAGACTCCACACAGACAGTGACCCAGCCGGGAATCGAACCTGGGACCCTGGAGCTGTGAAGCATTTATGCTAACCACCATGCTACCCTGCTGCCCCTTAATATGTGCTGGTTAGATCGGTTTGCAATTCTAAATTGCCCTCAATGTCCTAAAAGGTTCGGCGGAGTTATTGGGTTGAGGGGATTGGGTGAATGTCTGGGCAGATGTCGGGTGCTCTTTCCAAGGTCCGGTGCAGACTCGATCGAATGGCCTCCTTCTGCACTGCAAATTATATTATTAAATTGATGCTCATAATTACAACACGAAGGACGGTTTTACAGTGATTGAGAGAGCTGAAATGCTCAGAGCAAGTTTTGGAAATATGCAATCCTCCCATGTGCCCCAGACATTAGTTCCTCCAGGAACACTGCAAGAAAAATCAGCTGGAAATACGGAAATGTTCGCTATTGTTATTTCTGTAGTTCATCACACTAGGGAGAATGTGTGACTGTGGGAATCACACGAGGGTCCCTACTGATCCGAACAAGAAATACATGGTGTCCGGCAAGGCTGTGCCACATGCAGAATGGAAGTGGCCAGGGAAACGGCGTAGGACACCTTGACCTCCTTCCGACGCAATCCTCCCATAACTCCAGTAGCGCCGATCAGAAATGTTTGGGATTGTCAATTCTTGTCAGAGGCATCCTGCAGCCTCCCGACCAGATACAACTGTGGTAAATAACAACACCACTGACGGCAGGCCCAAAATACACTCGCCAACATCTCCAATGGAATAGTGTCTAGACAGCCTTTCACAGAATCATAGAAGCTCTGTAATGCAGAAGGAGGTCATTCGGCACTTCGAGTCTGCACCGACCTGCAAGAGCATCCTGCGCAGCCGCCCCCTCCACCCCCAGTCTATCGGCGTCTGCCAACCTGCACATCTTTAGACACTGTGTCAATATATCAAGACCAATACATATCTTTCGGCTGCAGGATGAAACCGAAGGACAAGAGGAAAGACACGCAGACATGGGGATGACATGCAGACTGCGCACAGACAGTTGTCCAGGCAGGAATCCATCCTGGCGCTGTGAGGTAGTTGTACGAACGACAGTGCCACCGTTGCATTTTTGCCTGCTGTACCTGCACATTTATGGTTTACCAGGGCAGAAGTATCAAACCCTCTTTTGCTCCATTGAAAAGAAATACATTGCCTTTTATCAGGCAGTTCTGATTAGCTGAACGCGAATTTCCTTCATATTGGCGATCATAACCCCCCTTCCCATTTGGCAAATTCATGGCAGCGTCCTTCTTTCCCCAGATGGTTTAGAGAATCCTTCGATTTGGAACATGTTCCTTACCTTATTATTCACCATTACTCTTATTCTCCTTTTGATTATATCATTTATTTCCCCCTCTAGTTAAATTTAGTGCGCTGCTCGGACAGGATGGCACATGTGAGTATGCGAGTTGAAAAGGTAATTGTATTCAACAATGCGGAACATCGTGTGATAACCCTGTAGTATACACGTGGCTCATGACTGGGAAATATGATTGACACCAGGTGGAATTAATCAAAAATAGAGGTTTCTGCACACTGTTGGGAAAATGGTTCCTATTTTCTTCCCTTCTCTCATCCCATGTTTTTTGGTGTTTGGACTGACGTACCGGCATACTCGCGCATTTTTGCATAATGTTTTCACCACAATATCCGTAACTAACCGTATTGAAACGGTAATTTTAAAATCAATGCCGTTGTACCATCATGCCCTGTTTTTCAAACTGCATAAAACTACTGCACCCATGAGAATAATAAAAACACTCTACAGTCAATTTCAGATTAGTTAAATGATTAAATACTGAGTCCACTTTCTCGCAATATTTATTCCATTTCAATGTTGTGTCGTTTGCAGCTGCAGAGATGGTGATAATCGTTATGTAGTAATTTGGTGAAAGTCACCACATAGTTATGTGGTCAGTTTGCTCAAATGGGATGAGGAGGAATTTCAGCATCCAGAAGGTTGTGAATCTCTGGAACGCACTGCCGCAGAAGACTGTGGAGGCCAAGTCACTGTATTTTTAATACAGAGATAGATCGGTCCTTCATTACTAGATGGTAAAAGAGGGGGGGGGGTGTTGCATTGTTAATCAAGGAAAGTATTACGGCGGTAGAAATGACGTTTGAGGACTCGTCTACTGAGGTAGTATGGGCCGAGGTTAGGAACAGGAGAGTAGAGCTCACACTGTTGGGAGTTGTCCATAGACCTCCGAATAGTTCCAGAGATGTAGAGGAAAGGATTGCAAAGATGATTCTCGACAGGAGCGAGAGTAACAGGGTAGTTGTTATGGGAGACTATAACTTTCCAAATATTGACTGGAAATACTATAGTTCGAGTACTATAGATGGGTCAGTTTTTGTGCAGTGTGTGCAGGAGGGTTTTCTGACACAGTATGTAGACAGGCCAACAAGGGGCGAGGCCATATTGGATTTGGTACTGGATAATTTACCCGGCCAGGTGTTAGATTTAGATGTAGGTGAGCACTATGGTGATAGTGATCACAATTCGGTTGTGTTTACTTTAGCGATGGGCAGGGATGGGAATATACCGCAAGGCAAGATTTATAGCTGGGGGAAAGGCAATTTTGATGCTATTCAGCAAGATTTAGGATATATAGGATGGGGAAGGAATCTGCAGGGGATGGGTACAATCGAAATGTGGAGCTTTTTCAAGGGTCAGCTACTGCGTGTCCTTGGTAAGTATGCACCTGTCAAGCAGGGAAGAAGTTGTCGAGCAAGGGAACCGTGGTTTACTAAGGAAGTTGAAGTACCTGTCAAGAGGAAGAAGAAGGCTTATGTTAGGGAGAGACATGAAGGCTCAGTTAGGGCATTTGGGAGTTACAAGTTAGCCAGGAAGGACCTAAAGGGAGCGTTAAGAAGAGCGAGGAGAGGACACGAAAAGTCGTTGGTGGATAGGATCAAGGAAAACCCGAAGGCTTTCTATAGGTATATCAGGAACAAAATAATGACTAGAGTAAGATTAGGGCCAATCAAGGATAGTAGTGGAAAGTTGTGTGTGGAATCAGAGGAGATAGGGGAAGCGTTAAATGGATATTATTCGTCAGTGTTGACTGGAGAAATGCAATGTTGTCGAGGAGAATACTCAGGTTCAGGCGACCAGGCTGTATGGAATTGATATTCACAAGGAGGAGGTGTTAGCAATTTTGGAAAGTGTAAAAATAGATAAGTCCCCTGTGCCAGATGGGATTTATTCTAGGATTCTCCGGGAAGGCAGGGAGGAGATTGCAGAGCCTTTGCCCTTGACCTTTATGTCGTCTTTGTCGACAGGAATAGTGCCGGAAGACTGGAGGATAGCAAATGTTGTCCCGTTGTACAAGAAGGGGAGTAGAGACATCCCTGGTAATTATAGACATGTGAGCCTTACTTCGGATGTGGGTAAAATGTTGGAAAAGTTATAAGAGATAGGGTTTGTAATCATCTTGAAAAGAAGAAGTTGATTAGCGATAGGCAACACGGTTTTGTGAAGGGTAGGTCATGCCTCACAAACCGTATTGAGTTTTTTGAGAAGGTGACCAAACAGTTGGATGAGGGTAAAGCGGTTGATGTGGTGTATATGGATTTCAGTAAGGCGTTTGATAAGGTACCACACGGTAGGCTATTGCAGAAAATAAGGAAGTATGGGATGAAGGTGATTTCGCGGTTTGGATCAGTAATTGGCTAGCTGAAAGAAGAGAGATGGTTGATGGAAAATGTTCATCCTGGAGTTCAGTTAAGGCCGGGCCAGGAAACGCCTTTAATTCTTTTAATGTAATTTAATAGAATTCTTTGAGGAACTGACAATGTTAATTGATGAGGGAAGGGCTGTAGATGTCATATACATGGACTTTAGTAAGGCGTTTGATAAGATTTCCCATGGGAAGTTGATGGAAAAAGTTAAGTCGTATGGGGTACAGGATGTACTAGCTAGATGGATAAAGAACTGGGTGGGCAACAGGAGACAGAGAGTAGTGGTGGAAGGGAGCGTCTCAAAATTGAGAAGGGTGACTAGTGGTGATTCACCGGGATCCGTGCTCGGACCACTGTTGTTTGTGATCTACATAAATGTCCTGGAGTAAGGTATATGTGGTCTGATTAGCAAGTTTGCAGATGATACTAAGTTTGGTGGAGTTGCAGATAGCGAGGAGGACTGTAAGAGAATACAACATAATATAGGTAGATTGGAGAGTTGGGAAGAGAAATGGCAGACGGATTTCAATCCAGGCAAATCCGAGCTGATTCATTTTGGAAGATCAAATTCAAGAGCGGACAATATGGTCAATGGAAGTGTCTTGGGGGAAATTGATGTACAGGGAGATCTGGGAGTTCAGGTCCATTGTACCCTGAAGGTGGCAACGCAGGTGGATAGAGTGGTCAAGACGGCATACAGTATGCTTGCCTTCATCGGACGGGGTATTGAGTACAAGAGTTGACAGGTCATGTTACAGTTGTATAGGACGTAGGTTCGGACACATTTGAATACTGCGTGCAGTTCTGGTCGCCACATTACCAGAAGGATGTGGATGCTTTGGATAGGGTGCAGAGGAGGTTCACGAGGATGTTGCCTGGTATGGAGGGTGCTAGCTATGAAGACAGGTTGAATGGATTAGGATTATTTTCGTTGGAAAGACGGAGGTTGAGGGGGGACCTAATTGAGGTCTACAAAATTATGAGAGGTATGGACAGGTTGGATAGCAACAAGCTTTTCCCAAGAGTGGGGGTGTCAGTTACAAGGTGTCACGATTTCAAGGTGAGAAGGGGAAAGTTTAAGGGAGATGTGCGTGGAATGTTTTTTACGCAGAGGTTAGTGGGTGCCTCGAACGCTTAACCAGCGGAGGTGGTAGAGGCGGGCCCGATAGCATCATTTAAGATGCATCTGGACAGGTATATGAACGGGCGGGAACAGAGGGAAGTAGACATTGGAAAATAGGAAACATTTTTAGATAAAGGATCTGGATCGGCACAGGCTGGGAGGGCCGAAGGGCCTGTTCCTGTGCTGTAATTTTCTTTGTTCTTTCTTTGTTCTTGATAGATCAGTCTCGAGTTTCAAATATATTTCTGTCACTTGATTCAAGTTGGCATAACAATTCCTCCTTTATTCCAGGATTACTTTTAAATATTATTTTCATTTCTGGATCATAAACATTCATCTGGGGATTTTCTGGGAGTTTCAGAGGAAAAACGTGAAATTTTCAGAGTTGGCGTGTTTGCCCCTGGATCTCTGAAGGCAGAACGGTAGGTTAGTAAAGTTGTGCAAAATGGATAATGGAATCATGCTGTTATCAATCGAGGCATAGATTACAAAATCAGGGCAGTCATGTTAGAGTGGTATTGATAATTGATGAGTCCTCAACTGGGGTACTATGCGGATTCTGTTGGACACAGTAAAATGATGCGATTCCAGTGGAAGGGTTACTGAGGAAACTCACCAGGGTGTTGTCTGGCATTGAATATGTAAGTTATAAAGAGAGGTTGGATAGGCATGGATTGTTTTCACTTGAGAACAGAATACTGATGGGGACCTGATGGATGTGTACAAGATTCTGAGTGGCATGGGGAGGGTGGATAGTGAGCAGCTCTTCCGCTTAGTTTAAGAATCAGTCACAGTGATTTAGGTTAGATTTTAAAAAGGATACTTTACCCTGAAGGTGCCGGCGGTCTGGAATGCATTGCCTGGAACGCCACATTGGCGGGATGCCTCACACCCCTGGATAAATACTTGGCGTGTCATGAAATTCAAGGCTCTGGTACAAATGCTGGAAAATGGGATTAAGTAGGCAGGTCGAATGTTGTTCATCTGTCGTGCAGATTCGGTGGGCCTAAGGTCCTCTTCTTCACTGTAGTATTCTGTGATTCTATGATTATCTACAGCCTGTCTCTTTCGTTACTGGTGCACTATGCATACCTGAAGAACATTGCCAAAGAGACAGCTGTTAACTGTGTTTTATCGCCGCGCTCGCAATATGAATTACGTCTTATTCTGTCAACTTCTGTTACCGAACTAGCCATTTTTTGTATTGTATCAGCTGATGGAATTCAAAGCAGATAATGCAGTGGATAGACAACAGGTGATGGGTACCTGATCAAAAGGACTGCAGCTATCGCAAGAAATTAGTGTCGCTGACCATATCGTTTTTCCTCTGGTGCATTTTTGAAATCACATGTTGCAATTTTATGTTTAGGCAGTCTGAGCAAACTCATACAATGAAGTCAAAATGTTAATGCTATCTTCTCTGCATATGTAGCGGACATCGTCCCATAGATGGCCGGGTTTATCACAGCAGATACAGCGACAACGTCAAGTTGCTCGTCGACGAGAGAAATTGATTGATTCTCCCGGCTAATGCTACAATGGATGTATGTTTCTTTTGCATTCTCAAAGCCAGATTTTCTTCTCCAGTCCAAGACATTTAGGAAATAAAAGATTGATACGAACGTTACAATCCCTCCGACCTTCATACCTAAACTTGACTTTTGGATGTCAACAAATTGACAGAAAACGAACAACAGGTGTGTGAAATGTGTTGGTGGCAAGTAAGCAGTTTGGCTGATGCAGTTTTGAAGGCCCATCTGGTAGACAAAATCTAAGATCAATTTCTAGAAGGCAGAGAGGACACCCTCCGTCGCCGTGGAGAAGGGAGGAATTTAAGAAAGGCCTGAGGTTTTAATTTATCCATGTGATCGCGGAGAAGTTTTCTTCCTCAGTTGTAATTTGTGACTGATTGGTGTTGCAAATCACAAAAAAAATCTCAAAAACATAAGGGCTTTGAGAGCCGTATAAATTCTTCCCGATACCATGAACTATGTTGAAGAAGGAACTGATGGCACTGTTGCTAAGTTTGCAGATGATACAAAGATCTGTAGAGGGATAGGAAACATTAAGGAAGCAAGGGGGCTACAGAAGAATTTGGACATTTCTGATATGTTAAATTTGATGTCATCAGACCCTAATCAGCGTCAGAGTTAACGGCTGGTTACACTTTAGAACCATCAGAAGCAAAGGGCTGAGTACGTTGTTGGGAGCTGTTCATGATTGGACAGCCAATGATCAATGTTGAAAACAGGTGATATCAGATTGAATACAGAAGCAAAGGGGCATATCATAATGTCAAGAGTTGTCCACTTGGCTTTACTGTTCGAGGATAAGTAAATGGTATGTGTCTTTTCTTTTGGATTCGAATACACTGATTTGTTTATCTTTACTTGTATGTTCATGTCGCATTCATCACGTTCTATTTGGTAATTTGCTGTTTCTGCTCTGTTAAAGATAAACTCTTTCCAACGACCATCAGAAAATGCCCGGATTCTGATGGAAATGCAACCGGAGCAAATGTGCATCTTTCCTGCAAAGGGGAAAGGAGACAACTACACGTGCATGCAGGTTGTTAATTCAACTAGTGATGGGCAAAGTGTGACATTCAACGTCAACTTTACAGGAAATTATTCTGCAGCGAATTATCTTCTGCCACTATCAAACAGACGTTGTTGGATATCCAATAGATTTTCTTTTCAGTGATTATGTGGCGATAACTGAGGAAGATCAGGTAGGAACCATATAAAAGCAAGGTTATGTTGTCTGCTTTGTATCTCAATCTCTTTCTCTGCTGTTGATATAAACGATCTGGTAGTTCAGAAATTCCTTCTTTTGGCGAGTCGTGGTTTGGCTTTTCATCTGTTTTTACATGGTGTCCATTCTTCTTGCATCGTCTGCAGAATCGGTTATTCCTCAAGTATTGTCAATGATTTAGTTCTGGTACGCTTTCTTCGCCTTCTTTTTTCTTCACAGGAAAATAGTTTCCGCCCAATTGCATCATCCTCAACTATCCGTAACTTGAATTGGATGTTAATACTTTGAAACATCTTACAGAACAGGCAATGATAATCGGCATCAGATCAATGTCACCAAAAGGGGAAAAGTAAACTCTTCATCTTGTCTTCACCAATACATCAATACACCAAATTATATCACGTTGAGAAGATTGGATCACATTTAAAACCAGACCGTCCTCCATTTACAACATGTTCTTAATTACGCATATGTATGTGAAATTCTTCCATCCAAGAAGCCAATTAAAGTATACAATGGGATCAATCAAATATAGGATCAAAGTAACAAACTGGAGATAACAGAAAGAGCTTTTCAAAGCACTCTGTCTTGCAATAAAATAAAGACAAAATCTCCAAACATCGATGCTTGTAATTTTTCTCCAGCAATAACATTCTGGCCATTATGCGACAGGAACAGTAGAGGAGGCGAAATGAAGCGCATTAATTAAGTATTTCGGGGACCATTACAACAGGGGATACACTCTGCTTTAAATCTAAAGGAAATAAAATATTCTGATTTAGCAGCAGAAATTGGAGCCTGTGGGAGTGTGATGCAGTGACATGTGAGCAACATATGGAGACCAGATGTTAAGCAATTTCTCACGTGTAGGATGAACTCCCTCTTGGAGACATTACACCGAATGATGTACATTTTGTTGCATCTTGTGGGGAATTGATCAACAGAGGTTATTTATTTCGGATCTCAATTATGCCTATTTGTGTACAGGTATGTACAACTCCATAATCTTGACTCAGGAGCAATTCACAATAAAACATAAATCTCTAATCAATAAATAATTACGTTGTGACGTGTAATGGCGGTACAACTACCGAAGAGGCTATCCATTCCCAAAATTAATATCTGTTCCTTGTGCCCTGTGCACTGGCAGCTCGCATCATTGACCTGAGCTATAACATTTCATGTAATAGAAAGTCCTTTCTGGTGGTGATGGGATAAGGGTTGCACTGTTCCGCCGCTCGTTGTCGGCACTAACTACACTAGTGGCGGACATTGATGCTCCTCACAACGGAGGCGACGTTCTGCTGTCTACTCTTAATTTTTTCACCAGCAGAACTAACTACCTACCACCATTTAGAACTCAGTGCACTATCTGAAATCACTAGGTCTGGACATCTAATCAGTTTGCTCATCATCATTTGTAAAATATTTATTTCGAGAATTTCATGGGAGTGAAGAAAATCACTCTGCTCCGAAATATATTATTCTACCAATACTTCAATGCACAACCTTTCGTCCAATGACTGAACACACTGGGAGCATTGATATGATGCTTTATTTTTCAATCTGTAATTATCGATCAAGCGACAAGCTAAAGACCCTCTTATCCATTTCAGGCGGAAATCTCACCTTGATGACATTGGTACGGCGCTGCCTCAGTTCATTGGTGTTCATTATGATGCTGATAATCATCGTTGTACATTTTATTAACGGCCTGGAATAAGCAGGTGAGGTATGAAAAATATATATTTATCTATTGGTAAGACTTTCGCCGGACGTATACAATCTCGCAACTCGTACAGTACAGTCACATATCGAATTTAGCATATTCCGGTTGACCATGAAAGTGGTTTGGTCCAAATCAGTTCCATGGGATCACCATATCTGCTGTTTCGCCAGTTTCTCACAGCGGATCTGCATCTTGACGATTCAGCTGTCGCTTTACGCCGAATACCTCAGCTAACTCAAGAGAGATATTTTTCTTTTTCGACCGAAAATGTATCCTGTCTCTTCATTGTTTCGTTCGATATCGATATAATCTCGCAATTCTGGAAAAGTATTTCCCCATAAACCGATTAAGATATTTAAAATCATTATTTCCAATATATGTGACGTATCTATTATTCTGCTCAACAAAATTATCTTTCAAGATTGCCTATCGTGTATTTCAGCAGCATCCTATTATCATGTATATTCTGAAACATTGATGAAGGTTTTTTTTATAATGGGGCAGCGCTCTCAATGGAGGCCATATTGAATTCTAACCTATAAATTGGAAACAATATTTTTACTTTGAGCTCTAAATTTCGATTAGAATTAGGAAGAGCCGTACATCAAACAACTGAAGATATAAATAAAGTATCTCCAATTCTTCCACTGCAGGTGACACCTCAGCCCTATTCGCCACATTTCATCCTAAACAATGTTAGCTGCATCTGCTGTTCATTGAGCCCCGACCTAGAGACACTGATTATATTGATGCGACACACACGTGGCAACTTTCAGAAGGGGTGTTAGGAGCAGGGATCAATGAAGCCGGCTAGAATATACCTGGGTACATGTTATGTTAACTTGGAGAATTAAATAGGATGGCTCTCTCGTTTCCCCAATCAATGAGAGGGGATTTCATTGAACCCTGGAGACTACTGGTGGGGGAAGATCTGTGTACATAGACTCAGGCTATTTCTCACCAGATTATTAAATTATGTCGTCTCCTCTTCACCTCGGTATGATGACAAACATTATTCTTAGAGATGAGGAAAGGTTTCTTGGCTCAAAATGCGAAGAGCAGGGAAGTAGTTTTGTGTTCGTATGAAGGACTCGAATCCCGATCCCTTACATTATTTCTGTTTACTTCGTTATTACCCTGTGTTTGCATCTCACATTTGCTCTGGTGTGTTCACCATTATTTTTTAAAAATTAAGTTAGAGCACCCAATTCATTTTTCCCATTAAAGAGGCAATTTAGCGTGGCCAATCTACCGACACTGCACATATTTGGGCTGGGGTGGCGAAACCCACGCAAACACGGGAAGCATGTGCAAACACCGCATGGACAGTGACCCAGAGCAGGAATCGAACCCAGCACCTCGGCGCCGTCAGGCAGCAGCAACAACTACTGCGCCACCGTGCTGACCTATGTTTACCATTATAACAATATTTATTTTCCTTCAGCCCTACTTTCTTTTCAATACCTTTTGTGCGGTTTATAAACTAACAATTGAAAATCTTTTGTTTTTATGTCATTGAGCGATTCCTCCTCTGAGCGTTCCTCCATTCTCGTATGATGTGATCAGTTGCTTATCCACAACAAGGTGATTTTAGATCCTTTATCCGGGAATTGGAACCCACGAAGAAAGTGGGGCAATGCTGCATAATCGAATGTCATTTTCAGCATTTGTGAAACATTCAATAAGATAGACATATAATAAAATAGCTAAATTAGCAGAATAATATCGTTACAATCTATTACAATGTATATGAATTTTTAACATCTCCGGGGAAAAAGGCTTTGGACAACAAGGATTCATCAGATATCCGTAACAGGGATATGATGGTCGATATGTCCTCTGGTTAACACACAATTTCTGTTGTCACTTCTGTACAAATACCAAATACATTCCTCGTGTTTGGAATATGTGATTCTGCTGCTTAATATCAGATTATGTCGATAATGCCTCTAATTATCTAACCCTCTATCGTGCACCTATTACTGTCGCTGCAACAATTCAGTAGGATAAGTTAGCAATTGAGACATCAAAACTGGCAGAAAAGAAATGGAGAAATGTGGCCCTTCCGTGTAGTAAAAATGTAGCAGTGTGCCGGGACAGGGTAGGACAAATGGTTTGAGCAGACATTCATATTCGGCCTAGACCTATATAGCTCATTGTTTATTCTATTGCGTTGACTATAAATTTCGTGTTTTATTGGATTCGAATAGGACATTTAGTTTGAAGATCACAACATAGAGATTTCAGTCCAAAAACTGCCATTTTCGATTAAATACCCCCTCCCCCACGCTTCCAAACCCCCTCCTCAATCAAAAAACAGATGGTTTGTCACAGCGAATAGCTTGGAGACATGACATCAGTCGCATTCCAGGCGAAATTTTCTATGTTGCGGAGTAATAAATGTTTTAATGTATATCGGCAGTGAACAGTGGAAATTGCGTAAACCCCATTGACTTAATGAGAATAATGAACATATTTTTAGAGGGCAGGAGGAAATATAAACGGCAGCATGAGGAACCCAGAACACGCTACGTCGCCGTGGAGAAGGGAGGGATTTAAGGAAGGCCTGAGGTTTTAATTTATCCATGTGATCTCTGAGAATGTTTCTTCCTCAGTTGTAATTTGTGACTGATTGGTGTTGCAAATCACAAAATAATCTAAAAAACATAAGGGCTTTGAGAGCCATATAAAATCTTCCCGAGACCATTAAATATGTAGAAGAAGGAACTGATGGCACTGTTGCTAAGTTTGCAGATGATACAAAGATCTGTAGAGGGACAGGAAGCATTAAGGAAGCAAAAGGGCTGCAGAATAATTTGGACAGGCTAGGAAAAGAACAAAGAAGAAAGAAAAATTACAGCACAGGAACAGGCCCTTCGGCTCTCCAAGCCTGCGCCGATCCAGATCCTCTATCTAAAACTGTCGCCTATTTTGTGAGGATCTGTATTCCTCTCTCGCTGCCCATTCATGTATCTGTCTACGTATATCTTAAATGACGCTATCGTGCCCGCCTCTGGAACCTCCGCCGGAAATGCATTCCAGGCACCCACCACCCTCTGCGTAGAGAACATTCCAGGCATATCTCCCTTAACCTTTTCCCCTCTCACCTTGAACTCGTGACCCCTAGTAATTGAGTCCGCCACTCTGTGAAAAAGCTTCTTGCTGTCCACCCTGTCTATACCTCTCATGATTTTGTAGACCTCAATGAGGTCCCCCCCTCAACCTCCGTCTTTCTACCGAAAATAATTATAATCTACTCAACCTCTATTCATTGCCAGCGACCTCCATACAAGGCAGCATTCTGGTGAAACTCCTCTGAACCTTCTCCAAACCATCCACATCCTTTTGGTAATGTGGCGACCAGAAATGTACGCAGTATTCCAAATGTGGCTGAACCGAAGTCTTATGCCACTGTAACACGACCTGACAACTCTTGTACTGAATACCCCATCCGATGAAGGAAAGGTATGCCTTGACCACTCTATCGACCTGCGCAGCCACCTTGAGGGTACAATGGACCTGAACACTTAGATCTATCTGTACATCAATTTTCCACAGGGCTTTTTCACTTACCGTATAGTTCACTCTTGAATTGGATCCTCTAAAATGCATCAACTCGCATTTGCCCGGATTGAACTCCACCTGCTATTTCTCCGTCCTATCTACCATCCATCTATCTTCCAATCTATTTATATTCTGCTGTATTCTCTGAAAGTGGGCAAAGAAGTGGCAGATGGAATGCAATGTGGAAAAGTGTTAGGTTATGCACTTTGGAAGGAGAAATGTTGGTATAGACTATGGATGGAATGGACGTGGAGAGGAAAAACTATAAACAGAGGACACAATCTCAGACTAAAGGAACGATCTTTTAAAACATTGTTTTGGAATTGCTTCAGCCAGAGGGTAATGAACCTGTGTAACTCTTTCCCGCAGATGGCTGAGATAGATTGGTTCTTGATCAATAAGGGGATCAGGATTTATGGACAGAAGCCAGGAGAACGGGGATGAGAAAAATATCAACCATTATTGAATATATCAGTAGACTCGATGAGCTCAGTGGCCTAATTATGCTCCTATGTATTATGGTGTTATGGTCTTATGGAAGCATTGCGGAGATCAATGCTCATCTTCAAAAATGATGGTCACTTCAAATGCTGAGGGGAAAGCAGATTGGAGTTTGGGCAGCATATGTGAGCAGTTCATTGTTGAGTAGCTTTTTTGAAGGAAAATTGTTTGAAGATAATGAAAGCATGTTTACAGAAATTTCAATTAATGAGAATGAGCTTGCTTTCTTGCTCTTTATTGTACTTGCATCAGAAGTTCTGGGACTCATTGAATATATCGGTAGTTCGAAGGAAGGAATATGGTAGGCTGTGGAGATAGCACCCGTTTAAGGGCAGCATCCATTACACCGACATGAATTGGAAATGATTAATTCTGTTTCCCTGCGCGTCCAGGCGTCCACTGGCAGCTTCCATGCCCGTTGGGCACCACGGGGGCGGGGGTGGGGTGTCTTATTGATGTAGGTAATTACATTTTTGTTTCATGTTTCAAGTTCATTTCTGATTGGTTGATTCTTTAAGGCAGCTTTCCTTTCAGGGGCCGCCCCGTTAACGTTTCCCTTAATGAGAATAACGTTGAGTTGGTGTATTTGCTAATTTCTTTCAAACAGAATATCTCGAAACTCACACTGAAAGTTTAAACGGCCGCAAAGAAAACAACCAAAAAGTCACTTTGTGCGCCAGTGTCGTGATGTTCTCACCACGTCGTCTCTGTGGTGCAGATATGATTAACCGCATGGAGCACGTGGGCAGATTTATTCAAGTCGGCAGATCATGGATGGAACAATAGGAGAAGAAAATGTATTTGCCCTAGCTATTTCTGATAGGTCAAGTTGTGTGGTCATGTTAATCAGTGTGCAGAGTTATATGTTGCACCGCTTCCTCCCTCGTGATGAATGTAGTTCAGAACATCACCATTTCTGAACAAAGACATGCCAGAGCCAATTTGGTCTCATTAGAACCGGTGCAAGATCGTAAAATTTTAAAGGTAACAGCGACTTATGTGGCGTAGGAAAGGGATGTGGGCACTGTTGTGTACCTGTGGGCTCTTGACATATGTAAGAACATAAGAACATAAGATCTAGGAACAGGAGTCGGCCAATTGGCCCCTCGAGCCTGCTCCGCCATTCAATGAGATCGTGGCAGAACTTTTATGGATTCAGCTCCACTTTCCGGCCCGAACCCATAATCCCTTTATTCTTCAAAAAACTATCTATCTTTATCTCAAAAACATTTAATGAAGGAGCCTCAACAGCTTCAGTGGGCAAGTAATTCAATAGATTCACAACCCTTTCGGCAAAGAAGTTGGGTAAACTCAGTCCTAAATCTACCTCCCGTTATTTCGAGGCTATGCCCCCTAGTTCTGCTTTCACCTGCCAGTGGAAACAACCTGTCCGCATATATCCTATCGCTTAACTTCATAATTTTATATGTTTCTATAAGTTCCCCCATCATCCGTCTAAATTCCAACGAGTACAGTCCCAGTCTACTGGACCTCTCCTCGTAATCCGACCCTTTCAGCTCTGGGATTGCCCTAGTGAATCTCCTCTGCACACCCTCCAACGCCACTACGTCCTTTCTCAGGTAAGGAGACCTAAACCGAACATAATGCCCCAGGTTTGGACTCACTAACACCTTATACAATTGCAGCATAACCTCCCTCGTTTTAAACTCCTCCCCTTTAGCAATGAAGGACAAATTCCATTCGCCTTCTTAATCACCTGTTGCACCTGTAAACCAACTTTTTGCGACTCATGCACCAGCACACCGAGCTCTCTCTGTACAGCAGCATGTTTTAATATTTTATCATTGAAGCAATAATCCCTTTTGCTGTTATTCCGACCAAAATGTATAACATCACATTTGTCAACACTATATTCCACCTGCCAGACACTAGCCCATTCACTTAACCTATCCAAATCCATCTGCAGACCTCCGGCATCCTTCGGGGAGGCTGGTGCGGAAATTGAACCATGCTGCTGGCCTGCCTTGGTCTGCTTTCAAAGCCAGCGATTTAGCATTGTGCTGAACCAGCCCCAGTTTCTACATGCATCCGTTATTTCTTTGTTTATGGCCTGCCCCACCATAATGTTACTATTTGGTGGCCTATAGACTACTCCAATCAGTGACTTTTTCGCCTTAATATTTCTGATGTCCACCCAAGTTGATTCAACCTTATCCTCCATAGCACCGATGTCATCCCTTACTTTTGCCCGGATGTGATCCTTAAATAACAGAGCTGCACCACCTCCCTTACCATCCACTCTATCCTTCCGAATAGCTTGATACCCTTTGATATTTAACTCCCAGTCGTGACCATCCTTTAACCATTTTTCAGTCATGGCCACTAAATCGTAGTCATTCACAATGATTTGCGCCGTCAACTAATTTACCTTATTCTGAATACTACGAGCATGCAGGTACAATGCACTTGTGTTGGCTTTTAAACCTCTGTTCTGAATTTAACACCTTGATCTGTAACCTCTCCTAAGTTGTTTTTCTTCTTAACGTTGCTCCTAATTTTCCTTGTCGTTGAACCCAACAGCAAGCGGGATACCTGACCCCTGGTACACTGTCCATGGCAATGCTTCTAACGAACATCCTTTCCTCGTGCAGTGGAAATTGCTATACCCTTAATATCAGCTGGTCTTTGCCGTGTCTATTTTCATGAGTCGAAAGCGCAAAGCTTTGGCAGCACGTCTATCTTCTCAGACTATGTGCCACAAGTGATATTATTTGGACGACCACCGCGAATGCTAGAGAGAGTTCTGGGGAAGTAATAGAAAAGTGGGGTAAGTTGTAGATAATTTTGTTAACACTTTTTATTGACGTTAGTTTGTATTTGTAACAAAGCAGGGAACATATACAGAAACATGAGGCGTAATGTAAACTACTCGGCGTCGATTATGGAAACCAGGTCTTTGTGGGAGCTAATTCTATATGTGACTGCATGTCGATGAACATTTGTGCCTCTGTGTGTGAGAGTGGCAACGAAATAGCCAGCAGGAGCAACTGGTAATTGGCAATATATGCTGACAGAGCTGGAGAGAAATACATCCTGTGAATGAATATTAAAAATGAGTCTCATGTGTCCCGACCTTTTTTCTGTTCTGAATATTGAGGCGGAGGTCAAAACATCTTGCTTCAACTTACTTTCTTGAGTAAGTGTGATTAGTGCACTGCCTCTGAACACGGTAACATCCTTGGGTGTGAACAGGATCTGGTAATGAAAGCAGAATGACATTAATCGTGGTCGCAAAACAATGTAAAATTTCACTCTGCACCCTAAAATAACATGTTATATTAACAGCTACAGGTTGAATGAAAAATGCACAATGCGATCCCAGAAGAAAAATGTTCGTTAATATGAGAGAGGATGACACACAGAGAGAGTCCAGGAAACGTTTCTCACTACAATGACAGGGAACTTCGCATGTCAGAGCTATTAGCACTCAGCATGGTCTGTGAGAGGCAGGAAGGGAGACAAATAAACCTAAAAGTAAAACACCAATGCCATTCTGTTGACAGCTGCTTACACTCGTTCGATCGCTGGCAGTATCTCCAGGAGACTGGTGGATATTTTCTGAAATGGAGAGCTGTTAGTATGATGTGTGTAATACAACACATGGGAGAATGTTTGATAGTAAATAAAGATTATATAAACCGAGAAGACGATAAGACATAGGAGCAGAATTAGGCATCTTGGACCATCGAGTCTGCTCCGCCATTTAATCATTGCTGATATTTTCTGATCCCCTTCTCTGCCTTGTCCCCATAACCTCTTATCAATCAAGAACCTATCTATCTCTGTCTTAAAGAGAAGTGGCCTACTCAGCCTTCTGCGGCAAAGGGATCTACAGATTCACCACACATTGGCTGAAGACAATCCACCTCATCACTGTTTTGTGAGCTTAACTTCGGTAGTAGGGAAGATCCTGGAATCTATCGTCAAGGAAGAAATAGCCAGGCATCTGGACAGAAATTGTCCCATTGGGCACACGCAGCACGGGTTCATAAAGGGCATGTCGTGCTTAACTAATTTAGTAGAATTCTTTGAGGACATTACCAGTGCAATAGATAACGGGGAGCCAATGGATGTGGTACATCTGGATTTCCAGAAAGCCTTTGACAAGGTGCCACACAAAAGGTTGCTGCAGAAGATAAAGATGCATGTCATTAAGGGTAAAGTAGCAGCATGGATGAAGGATTGGTTAATTAATAGAAAGCAAAGAGTGGAGATTAATGGGTGTTTCTCTGGTTGGCAATCAGTAGCTAGTGGTATCCCTTAGGGATCCGTGTTGGGTCCACAATTGTTCACAATTTACATAGATGATTTGGAGTTGGGGACCAAGGGCAATGTGTCCACGTTTGCAGATGACACTAAGATGAGTGGTAAAGCGAAAAGTGCAGACGATACTGGAAGTCTGCAGAGGTATTTGGATAGGTTAAGTGAATGGGCTATGGTCTGGCAGATGGAATGCAATGTTGACAAATGTGAGGTTATCCATTTTGGTAGGAATAACAGCAAACGAGATTATTATTTAAACGATAATATGTTGAAGCATGCTTCTGTGCAGAGAGACCTGGGAGTGCTAGTGCATGAGTCACAGAAAGTTGGTTTACAGGTGCAGCAGGTTATTAAGAAGACAAATGAAATGTTGTCCTTCATTGCTAGAGGGATGGTGTTTAAGACAAGGGAGGTTATGCTGCAATTGTATAAGGTGTTAGTGAGGCCACACCTGGAGTATTGTGTTCAGTTTTGGTCTCCTTACTTGAGGAAGGACGTACTGACACTGGAGGGTGTGCAGAGGAGATTCACTTAATTAATCCCAGACCTGAGGGGGTTGGATTACGAGGAGAGGTTGAGTAGACTGGAACTGTACTCGTTGGAATTTTGAAGGATGAGGGGGCATCTTAAAGAAACATAAAATTATGAAGGGAATAGATAGGATAGATGCGGGCAGGTTGTTTCCACTGGAGGGTGAAAGCAGAACTAGGGGGCATAGCCTTAAAATAAGGGGAAGTAGCTTTAGGACGGAGTTTAGGAGGAACTCCTTCACCCAAACGGTTGTGAATCTAAAGAATTCCTTGCCCAGTGAAGCAGTTGAGGCGCCTTCGTTAAATGTTTTTAAGGTAAAGATAGATTGTTTTTTGAAGAATAAAGGGATTAAGGGTTATGGTGTTCGGGCCGGAAAGTGCAGCTGAGTCCACAAAAGATGAGCCATCATCTCATTGAATGGTGGACCAGGCTCGAGGGGCCAGGTGGCCTGCTCCTAGTTCTTATATTCTTATTTTCTTATGTTCTTATGTTCTTATGTTCTTATGTTCTTGTTTTCTTATGTTCTTGTGTTCTTATGTTCTTGTTTTCTTATGTTCTTGTGTTCTTATATTCTTGTGTTCTTATATTCTTGTGTTCTTATGTTCCTATGTTCTTATGTTAATATGTTCTTATGTTCTTATGTTCAATGCTCTTATGTTCTTATGTTCTCATGTTTTTCTGTTCTTATGTTCTTATGTTTTAAAGGATCGTCCCTTTCGTCTGAGATGGTGTCCTCTGGTTCCAGTGTTTTCCTACAAGTGGAAACATCCTCTCCATGTCCACTCTATCTACGCCACGCATTATCTTTTCCGTTTCAATTAGATCCCCTCTCATCCTTCTAAACTCCAAGTTTTACAGGCCCAGAGTACTCAAACATTTCTCATACGACAAGTTATCATTCGAGGGATCATTCTTGTGAACCTCCTCTGGACCTTTCCAAGGCCAGCACGTCCTTCCTTAGATTAGCCTTAGGAGAATCGTGAACCTTTCTGCAACTACTTTCGGAACAAAGGTCCCTTTGTGCAACTGCTTTCGGAAGCACTTCCCCATTTAGAAAATAGTCTATGCCTAAATTCCTCATTCCAAAGTGCATAAACCCACACTTTTCCACATTGTATTTAATTTGCCACTTCATTGCCCACTCTCCTAGCTTGTCCAAGTCCTTCTGCAGCCCCCTTGCTTCCTCAATAATACATGTCCCTCTACAGATCTTTGTAACACTGCAAACTTCGCAACAGTGCCTGCATTACCTTCTTCCAGATAATTAATGTATATTGTAAAATGTTTTGGTCCCAGCACAAACCCCTTGTGCACACCACTAGTCATCTACTGCCATCCTCAAAAATACCCCTTTATCCTCACTCTCTGCCTTCTGCCAGTCAGCCAATCCTCTATCCATGCCATGTTCTTACTCTGAACACCAAGAACTCTTAGCTTTTTAGCAGTCTCCCATGCGGCAACATGTCAAAGGCCTTCTGAAAATCTAAATAAATCATGTCCACTCATGCTTCTTTGTCTAACTTGCTTGTTATCTCCTCAAAGAACTTTAACAGATTTGTGAGGCACGACCTCCCTTTAACAAAGCCCTGCTGACTCAGTCCTATTTTACCATGCACTACCAAGTCATTCGCAATCTCATCTTTAATAACAGACTCTAAAATCTTACCAATGACCGAAGTCAGATGAATCGGCCTATAATTTCCCGTCTTCTGCCTCCCTCCCTTCTTAAACAGTTGTGTTACATTCGCCACCTTACAGTCCTCTGGGTCCCTTTCTGCCTCCTGTGATTCCGGAAAGATCGTCACTAATGCCCCCACAATTTCATCAGCTATCCATTTGAGGTCTTCCAGCCTGAAGACTGATGCAAAGTAACTATACAGTTCGTCTGCCATTTCTTTGTTTCCTATTATTACTTCTCCAGCTACATTTTCTAGCAGTCAAAAGTCTTTTTTGCCTCTCTCTTACCTTGTATCTATTGTAAAAAAATCCCTTCCTATCTTCCTTTATATTACTATCTAGCTTGCACTCACACTTCATCTTCTCCCCCCCGTATTGCTGTTTTAGTTGTCCTCTGCTCGTTTTTAAAGGCTTCCCAATCCTCTGGTTTCCCACTAATTCTCGCCACATTGTATGCTTGTTAGATGGTAAATGTAACCAATTGGTCAGTGAATTGAAGTCCCCGTAGTGACACACACACACACACACACACACACTCACACACACTCACACACACAAATATACAGACACACACAAACACAGACACACGCGCGCGCACGCACATTCTATTCAAATGGAGTGAACTTTATTGCCCTTTATGGGCAATGTGCAAATCATGCATTAAATCCTCACAGATTTCACGAATAAAAACAATTTTGGGGAGAGATTAGTTGCATAGATTCCAGATTGTTTACCGAATGAAACAGGGGCTGATGTATATCGCTACAGTTTACAGAGGGCTGAAGACCTGCATCTCTCTCCCCTCTCTCTATCTCTCTGTCTCCAAATCTATTAAAGGCACATATACAGCATTTAATCCTCTGAATGTCCCCCTCCCCACTCCCCATAAGGTCGCAAGATTCTGAAATGTGTAAAGTTTCCCTGCTCTAATCTCTGCTGACTGACTAAACATGAAGCCGAGGGACACTTACACAGACACGCACACCACAAACACACACACATAGCCACTCACTAACGCACACATACTCTTACTGAGGAACACTTAAAATGACGCACACAAGCAGATACCCACTAAGACACACACACAGACACTGACACAAACACAACATACATACACACTGAGACACCAAATCAGATACCCACAAACACCCACTAACGCACACACGAACATACGCTCACTAAAACACACACACAGATCCGCGCACTCAGGCAGACACAGAGACACGAACTAAGACATACATGCACATGCACATACGCACACTGAGACAGACACCTAACTAAGACGCACACAAATGGACATATACACACCCACTAAACAACAAACTCAGACACACATAAACATGGCTCATGAAGAAAGTAAGGACGTGTGGTATAGACGGAAATTTAGCCAATTGCAGAAGTAACTGGCTATCATATAGAAGACAGAGGGTGGTGGTGGACGGAAAATGTTCAGACTGGAGACCAGTTGCCAGCCGAGAACCACAGGGATCAGTGCTGGGTCCTCTGCTATTTGTGATTTTTACCAATGACTTGGAGGAGGGGGCTCCGAGGGTGGGTCAGTAAATTTGCTGATAACACCAAGATTGGGGGAGTACTGGATGAGGTGGTGGGCTGTTGCAAGCTGCGAAGAGACATTGATAGGATGCAGAGCTGAACCGAAATAATGGGAGATGGAGTTTAACCCTAATAAGTGAGAGGTGTTTCATTTTGTTAGAAAAAAATTGAATGCGGAATACAGGGTCAACGGCAGGGTTATGAGGAATGAGGAGGAACAGAGAGATCTTGGGGTTCACGTCCAAAGATCTCTGAAGGTTGCCACTCAAGTGGATAGAGCCACGAAGAAGGCTTATCGTGTGTTAACGTTGATTAACAGGGGGCTTGTGTTTAAGAGCCGCGGGGTTATGCTGCAACTATACATGACCCTGGTGAGACCACATTTGGAGTATTGTGTGCAGTTTTGGTTACCTCATTTTTGAAAGGATGTGGAAGCATTGGAAAGGGTGCCAAAGAGATTTACCAGGATGCTACCTGGTTTGCATGATAGGTCTTATGAGGAAAGGTTGAAGGAGCTAGGGCTTTCCTCTTTGGAGTGGAGGAGGATGAGACACAACTTGATAGATGTTGAGAAGATGATGAGGGGGTAGATAGAGTGGATGTTCAGAGACTATTTCCTCGGGTGGATGTAGCTGTCACAAGGGGGAATAACTATAAGATTAAGTGTGGAAGACATAAGAGGGATGTCCAAGGTAGGTTATTTACTCAGAGAGTGGTTGGGGTGTTGAATGGACTGCCTGCTGTGAAGGTGGAGTCGGACACTTTTGGAACTGTCAAGCGGTTATTGGATAGGCACATGGAGTACACCAGAATGAGAGGGAGTGGGATAGCTTGATCTTGGTTTCGGACAATGTTCGGCACAACATCGAATGCCGAAGGCCCTGTTCCGTGCTGTACTGTTCTATGTTCTATATTCTATGTTCTAACATAGAACACCCAGTAAGACAGACACACGCTCGCCCGTGCACACACACACGCACACACATACATGTGCAAACACAGACATATACTAACACACACACAAGCACACGCTAAGTCTGGGCTGGAGTGACAGAGACTCATTTTACATAGTCTTTCATTTTACGTAGAAATGGAACAAATGGCCAGGAAAAATGACAAAGATACAAAGAGTAATATTTTACAAAAAATCTGCATCTGACAATCACGCACAAAGTTATCTTTGGGAAAAGAAAGACTTACCTCCACCTCCGTCAACTTGTGGCAAGGGCTCTCCATCTCCTGGCTGATATTTGCCCTCTGCTTGTAACAGTCGACTCCATTGAAAACGACACAAAATAAGATATTAGTTGGGCAGGGATAGGTGGCATAAACGTGTTGAGAGATATTATATTGTGGACTCGAAACCAACATCCGTTTGGGCCCCAAGGGGGTGTAATTGTACCAGAATATATAAAACCTGTGGCTATAATGGTTACAGTATCATATTTTATGCTTCTCATTTTTTAACCAAATTAAGAATTTAGCAGGAACAAAGAGAGATTAAACATTCATCTTAGGCATGTTTGATGTTCCTCTTGTCATTAAATGTCTCCGGATCTCCGAGGAATTGGTAACCCCAGTAGGGGCGAGAGCACGGATGAAAGGTCGGACTTTATTCATGTTGATATTTACTGCATCCAGTTTACTTTGAAAGGGACAATCGATTTCAGTAGATTAGAAAAAGGTCATGAACCGAGATTTTTTTTCTTCTGCTACATTTCAATCGATTTCCAAACAAATCTCTGTGGGCGAGGCAGAGGGTCGAAGGTACCTATCCCTGCAACAAATTAATTTGAAATCAGTTAAATTTCTCGTGCGTTCCCTCCATTGCCGTGAGAAATAAATTACACTGTGTTCATTGTGCCCAGGACGACGAAGCACTGTGGCACAATTGTCAGCACTGCCAGGGTCAGGGAGTACGTCTGGAGTTGGCTCTTTCACCCCATGTCTGCGTTTTCTTTGCGGACTCAGTTTCATCCCAGAATTCGAAGTAATAATGATAATATTAAAATAATAATAATCTTTATTGACACAGGTGGTGCAGTTTAGGTGGCGTGTCTATGTCAAACGTTTCCCTAGTGTCCGAAGATGTGCAGGTTAGCTGAATTGGCCATTCTAAAATAGACCCTTTGCATCCAAAGGCATTCAGCGGAGGTAAATTGGACATGTCGAAATTTCTCTTTCGTGTCGAAAGATGTGCATGTTAGCTGGATCGGCCATGCTAACGTTCCCCCTTTGTCTCCAAAGAAATGCAGGTTCGAAGTATTGGCCATGCTAAATTTCCCGCTTTTTTCCAAAGTTCTGCAGCTGCCATCTCAATGCCTAGATTGAATATGCCCCTGCCGCACCTCTGGGCAGTGCATCCAACATGAACTATTCGCTGTCTGAAGAAGTTTGTTTCCAATATCACATTTGCGTCTTATCCAAATCTCTTTAAATCTATGCTCTCTCGTTCTGGACCCATTTACCACCAGGGAGTTTTTCATTGGCTACACTGTGAACCCCGGCCGCTCGCATGATTTTGAATATCTCTGTGAATTTTCATAGAATTTCACTCAGTTACATAGAATCCGTACAGCGCACAAGGAGGCCATTCGTTCCATCGAGTCTGCACCGGCCCTCTGAAAGAGCACCCGACATCGGACCAATCCGCCGCCTATCTCTGTAATCCTGCCTAACCGTTGGACATTAATGGACCATTTAGCATGGCCAATCAACGTAAACTGCAAATCGTGGGATTGTGGAAGGAAACCGGAGCACCCGGAGGAAACTTACGCAGGACGTTACCTGGTATGTAGGGCATTAGATATGATGAGAGGTTGAATAAACTTGGTTTGTTCTCACAGGAACGAAGAAGGTTGAGGGGCGACCTGATAGAGGTCTACACAATTATGAGACAGATACATAGGCAGAGTGGATATTCGGAGACTTTTTCCCCAGGGGAGAGCGGTCAATAACTCGGGGCATAGGTTTAAGATGCGACGGGCAAGGTTTACCGGTGATGTGGGAGGCAAGCTTTTTAGACAGAAAGTAGTGGGTGCCTGGAACTCGCTGCCGGATGAAGTGGTGGAAGCAAGGCCGATCGTGATGTTTAAGGGGCATCTTGACAAATACATGAATAGGATGGGAATAGAGAGATACGGAACCCGGAAGTGCCGAAGATTTTAGTTTAGACGGGCAGCATGGTCGGCGCAGGCTTGGAGGGCGCGAGGGCTTGTTCCTGTGCTGTACTTTTCTTTGTTCTTTGTTATTTGTTGACACTGGGAGAACGTGCAAGCTCCACACAGACAGTCGCCCAATTGGAAGTTTAATCGGGGACCCTCGTGCTGAGACACAGCAGAGCAGAACGTTGTGAAACTGTACCACCACCACCCCGCCCCTTCAGCCTCGTTCTCTCTGAGCATACTCACAAATTCCAATGAAACCTCGTCACTGACGTTTCTCACCAGTGGAAGCATTCTGAAGCTTTCTCAAGTGGATAGGAAATTAGCAAACGTGGCACCACTCTTTAAAAGAGGAGGCACGCAGAAAACTGGTCGTTATAGGTCAGTGAGCTTAACTTCAGTAGTAGGGAAGACGCTGGAATCTATCATCAAAGAAGAAATAGCAAGGCATCTGGATGGAAATTGGGCAGACGCAGCATGGGTTCATAAAGGGCAGGTCGTTCCTAACTAATTTAGAGGAATTATTGGAGGACATTACCAGAGTGGAAGATAACGGGGAGCCAATGGTTGTGGTACATCTGGATTTCCAGAAATCCTTTGACAAGATGCCACACAAAAGGTTGCTGCATAAGATAAAGATGCATGGCATTAATGGTAAAGTAGTAGCATGGATAGAGGACTGGCTAATTAATAGAAAGCAAAGAGTAGGGATTAATGGGTGTTTCTCTGGTTGGCAATCAGTAGCTAGTGGTGTCCCTGAGGGATCAGTGTTGGGCCCACAATTATTCACAATTTACATTGATGATTTGGAGTTGGGGACCAAGAGCAATGTGTCCAAGTTTGCAGACGACATTAAGATGAGTGGTAAAGCAAAAAGTGCAGAAGATGCCTCAAGTCCACAGAGGGATTTGGATAGTTTAATTGAATGGGCTAGGGTCTGGCAGATGGAATACGATGTTGACAAATGTGAGCTTATCCATTTGGGGAGGAACAACAGCAAAATGGCTAATTATTTAAATGATAAATTATTAAAACATGCTGCTGTGCAGAGAGGCCTGGGTGAGCTCGTGCATGAGTCGCAAAAAGTTGGTTAAAAGATGCAACATGTGATTAAGAAAGCGAATGGCATTTTGTCCTTCATTGCTAGACGGATGGAGTTTAAGTCTGGGGCGGTTATGCTGCAATTGTATAAGGTGTTAGTGAGGGAACACCAGGAGTATTGTGTTCATTTTTGTTCTCCTTACCTGAGAAAGGACGTACTGGAGCTCGAGGGTGTCCAGAGGACATTCACTAGGTTAATCTCAGACCTGAAAGCGTTGGGTTACGATGAGAGTTTGAGTAGACTGGGCCTGTACTCGTTGGAATTGAGAAGGATGAGGGGGATCTTATAGAAACATATAAAATTATGAAGGGAATAGGTAGGAAAGATGTGGGCAGGTTGTTTCCACTGGCGGGTGAAGCAGAAATGTGGGGCATAGCCTTAAAATAAGGGGAGGTAGATTTAGGAGTGAGTTTAGGAGGAACGTCTTCACCCAAAGGTTTGTGAATCTATGGAATTCCTTGCCCAGTGAAGCAGTTGAGGCTCCTTCAGTGAATGTTGTTAAGATGAAGATAGGTAGTTTGTTTGAAAAATTAAGAGATTCAGGGTTATGTTGTTCGGGCCGAAAAGTGCAGCTGAGTCTACAAAAGATCAGCCATGATCTCACTGAATGGCGGAGCAGGCTCGAGGGGCCATATGGCCTACCTGCGCTCTTAGTTCTTATGTCCTTATGTTCTTATTACATCCTTCCTATTCTGTATCACTCGGAACTGTACCAAATACTCCATTCTGGATCTAACTTGTGCCGTGCATAATATGCAAATAACCTCCTTGTTCTTCTACCCAATGCCCCAGAATGTGATTTGCATCACGCCGGTCTTCCAACAAGCACTACCGGTTGGGTAGACTTGTTGGGTGGCAGCCATCGAAGAATGTGTATTGTTCTTAGCAATTGAATTTTGGCATTTATGTCAAATCCCTATTTTCCCCTGGGTTATCGGATTTTTTTCAGAGGGGCTTCGAAGAGTCAACCACATTTCTGCTGATGTGGAGTCACTTGCAGGTTCGACCAGGTAAAGACGGCATATTTACCCCCGTGAAGCAAATTAGTGAACCAAACTTTTATTTTTTATAGGACAATATATAAGAGTTTCACCGTCGAGTTTCAATTTTCACCACCTGCCGTAGTGGGATTCGAACCAGCGACACCGGATCTTGAGTCAACACAACCTTTTCCAGACGGCATCAACCTCCCGTAAATACATAGGATCGAGGCAACTCAAAACTGATGAAGCTTCGGACGAATATCGGGAAAGTAGGACGAATCACAAACGCGCAATAAAGATGGCTAAAAGGGGTCATAAAATATATTTGGCTAACAGGGTTAAGGAAAATCCCAAAGCCTTTTATTCGTATGTAAGGAGAAAGAGGGTAACTAGAGAACGGATTGGCCCACTCAAAGACAAAAGAGGGAATTTATGCGTGGACACAGAGGAAATGGGTGAGATTCTTAATGAGTACTTTGCATCGGTATTCACAAAGGATGTTGAGTCACAAGACGGATGTTGAGGCTAGGGGTGGATGTTTAAATACTCTCGGCCAAGTTGTCATTCAGAAGGGGGAAGTTTTGGGTATTCTAAAAGACATTAAGGTGGACAAGTCCCCAGGACCGGATGGGATCTATCCCAGGTTACTGAGGGAAGCGAGGGTTGAAATAGCTGGGGCCTTAACAGACATCTTTGCAGCATCCTTGAGCACGGGTGAGGTCCCGGAGGACTTGAGAATTCCTAGTGTTGTACCTTTGTTTAAGAAGGGTAGCAGGCATAATCCAGGGAATTATAGACCCGTGAGCTTGACGTCAGTGGTAGGCAAACTGTTGGAGAAGATACTGAGGTACAGGATATATTCACATCTGGAATGTGGGGGGCAGCACGGTAGCATTGTGGTTAGCATAAATGCTTCACAGCTCCAGGGTCCCAGGTTCGATTCCCGGCTGGGTCACTGTCTGTGCGGATTCTGCACGTCCTCCCCGTGTGTGCGTGGGTTTCCTCCGAGTGCTCCCGTTTCCTCCCACAGTCCAAAGATGTGCGGGTTAGGTGGATTGGCCATGCTAAATTTCCCGTAGTGTCCTAAAAAGTAAGGTTCAGGGGGGGTTGTTGGGTTACGGGTATAGGGTGGATACGTGGGTTTGAGTAGGGTGATCATTGCTCGGCACAACATCGAGGGCCGAAGGGCATGTTCTGTGCTGTACTGTTCTATGTTCTAAAATAGACTTATCAGTGATAGGCAGAATGGTTTTGTGCAGGGATGTCTTATATACCTAATTGAATTCTTTGAGGAAGTGACAAAGTTAATTGATGAGGGAAGGGCTGTAGGTGTGATATACAAGGACTTTAGTAAGGCGTTTGATAAGGTTTCCCATGGCAGGTTGATGGAAAAAGTGAAGTCTTATGGGGTTCCGGGTGTACTAGCTAGATGGATAAAGAACTAGCTGGGCAACAGGAGACAGAGAGTAGTGGTGGAGGAGCGTGTCTCTAAAAGGAGAAGGGTGACTAGTGGTGTTCCACAGGGATCCGTGCTCGGACCAATGCTGCTTGTGATCTACATAAATGACCTGGAGGAAGGTATAGGTGGTCTGATTAGCAAGTTTGCAGATTATACTAAGATTGGTGGAGTTGCAGATAGCGAGGAGGACAGTCAGAGAATACAACAAAATATAGATAGATTGGAGAGTTAGGCAGCGAAATGGCAGATGGAGTTCAATCCAGGCAAATGCGAGGTGATGCATTTTGGAAGACCACATTCAAGAGCGGACAATATGGTCAATGGAAGTGTCTTGGGGAAAATTGATGTGCAGAGAGTTCTGGGAGTTCAGGTCCATTGTACCCTGAAGGTGGCAACGCAGGTTGATAGAGTGGTCAAGAAGGCATACATCATGCTTGCCTTCATCGGCCGGTGTGTTGAGTACAAGAGTTGGCAGGTCATTTTACAGTTGTAGGGCTTTGGTTCGGCCACATCTGGAATACTGCGTGCAGTTCTGGTCGCCACATTACCAGAAGGATGTGGATGCTTTGGAGAGGGTGCAGAGGAGGTTCAGCAGGATGTTGCCTGGTATGGAGGGTGCTAGCTATGAGGAACGGTTGAGTAGATTAAGATTGTTTTCGTTGGAAAGACGGAGGTTGAGGGGGGACCTGATTGAGGGCTACAAAAATTGAGAGGTATGGACAGGGTGGATAGCAACAAGCTTTTCCCAAGAGTTGGGGTGTCAGTTACAAGGGGTCATGATTTCAAGGTGAGAGGGGGAAAGATTAAGGGAGTTGTGCGTGGAAAGTATTTTACGCAGAGGGTGGTGGGTGCCTGGAACGCTTTACCAGCGAAGGTGATAGAGGCGGGCACGATAGCATCATTTAAGAGGCATCTAGGCAGATATATGGACGGGCGGGAACAGAGGGAAGTAGTCCTTGGAAAATAGGAGACAGGTTTAGATAAAAGGATCTGGATCGGCGCAGGCTGGGAGGGCCGAAGGGCCAGTTCCTGTGCTGTAATTTTCTTTGTTCTTTGTTCCAAATATGAAGTTGTCAATTGGCTCAATTGTTTCAGTTTCAGTTTTGCAAGAGTAACGTATTATTATCATTATTTTATTTCAGTTCCTTCTCCATTACAACTGAAGGATTTATTAGTGAACCGGCGTCAATGTCACTCATGAGCCTTTCATTATGTTCCCACTATTTCGATTAACATATATCAAATAGACTGAGGGTCGACTTTAAGGTGCAGTTCCTTCCAGAGATTCTGCCTGACCAAAGAAAAGGATCACTAATGAGACTGAAAACAGCAAACAAAAATGTGATGTTTTTTTTATTCCTGCATGGGATGTGGACATCCCTGGCTGTGCCACCATTTTTCTCCCGTCCTTATTCCCGTTGAGGAGGGCGTTTCATAGTCAACCACATTGATGTGGATCTGGAGTCATATGTAAGCCAGACCAGCTAAGGATGGCAGATTTTCTTCCCTGAAGGAGATCTCATTGAAGCAGGTATTCCTGAGTACGAGTGATAGTGAACAGTGGATTGAGAGCTGAGATGTGTTTTTTTATTTCCTTGTTGTACAAGTGGTGAGAGAGATAGCAATTAAGGATATTGAATTGATATCATTGTTCAAAGGGTCTTGGAATCTCTATACTTGTGCGATGATAAAGATAATTAATATTGTGTTATGAATACAGTTTGCTTTAAAATACTGCATCTATATTTGGCGTAAAATCTCTCTCGAGGCGAGATATCCTTTCCTCACAGTCTGAAAAAAATGAAATAAAATATTGGGATCTGGGAAGGTAATACAACAAACACACGAGGGAAGCTCAGAAGCATCGTGACAAAATGAGGGAAGGTATGAAAATCTGCAAAAGCAGATAGCACAGTAGATGTTAAATCTCAACAAATCATTGCCGAGACCACACTTGGAATATTGTGTTTAGTTAAGGCCAACTTATATATGGAAGGATGTTAACACCCGAGAGGGAGAGTTGAGGGAATTTACTACCAGGAGTGGGGAGTTTGATATAGAATGAAATTTGCGTGAAATTGGGCTTGTTCTTCATCGAGCAGAAAATGTAAAGAGGTGACCCTTTTTCAGCTGTTCAAAATTATGAACACTTTTGTCAGTGTGAAGAAATATATGTTGTTTCCACTAGTCGGTAAGTCAGTGACCGGCGGTCACAATTTCAAGATGGTTAGCGTAAATAAGGAAAGAGTTGATGCGGAGAAGCATTGTGATTTGAAATGCTCTGTTTGTGAGAGTGGGGGATGCGATCTGTGCAGGCGGGTTCAAAAGGGCGTTGGGATATATATTTGTAATGCATTTGCAGCGTGCCGAGGGTAGGACTTCGGGAAAGGGACTAGCTAGGTGTCCCTTTTGAGAACCAGTGCCGGCACAGTTGTCCTCCTTCTGTGCTGTATAATTCTTTGATTTTATGTTGAAAGGACGGAAGCATTTTCATGTTGAAGTGCGGATAGAGCCTGAGGTTTTAAAAATTACACACGTGTCCACAGAGCGGTTGTAATCATGCTCTCTGGTCAATATCCCCCGTGTAAGAGAAGAGTTCAAAGCTCAGTTCCAAGCTGGAATTCCAACAGAAACAGTGCGTCAGTCCCTCTTGAACCATTTCGAGTCCCGCACTGCTGATTATGAGTTCGAAATTCAGAAAGCTGATATTGGCTTGGCACCTTTTCGGAGTTTTAAAATTGCTTTATGACAAATAGACATGGAGTTGATGAGGCCTCACCTGGAATATTGCGTGCAGTTTTGGCCCCCTTAGCTAAAAAATATATACTACTATTGGAGTTAGCAGAAAGGAGATTCGCCTGGTTAATTCCTGGGATGAGAGGCGTGTCCCATCGCGATAGTAAATAATTTGGGTCTGTATTCCTTGGAGTTGGGAAGAGAGTGTTCAAACATATTAGATCCAGAGGGGGGTTTGACGTTATAAAGGGTGAGATAGATTTAATAATGCGAGAGTGTCGAAAAAGGAGACACAGCTACAAGATACCTTTTGCACGCTGATACATGGAAATTTCAGCTTGCAGAGGATGGTGATTCTCCAAAATTCTCTTCCCCGGATACTGGTAGTGGAGGCTGCATCATTAGAAGTATTTAAAGTGGAGGAGATAAATATTTGATTGATCGATGAATAATGGCTCTGGGAGAATGGCACAGAACAGGAGTTGAGGCAGGCAGAGACCAGCCATGAGCGTATTGTGTGGCGGGGCAAGACTAAAGGGTCTGATGGTCTACTGTTGCTTCTATTTAATGCGGTATATCGATGCAGACTCAAAGGCCTACTCCTGTGCTGTAAAAGTCTATGATCCTATGTCGAAAGATCGGAGGCACACAGACACACACACGTTAAAGTGCAGAGGGGGTCTGAAGTTTAATCATTACACACTATGTCCACAGAGCGGCTTTCACTGTTCCCTCTGGTCAATATCACTGTGCGATAGGTCCGTTTGCTCAGTTCAAAGCGGTCTGCCATCTGAACATTCTGCATCGATCCCTCTCGAACCACTTAAAGTTCCAACTTGTTGTTTGCCGTTTCGAAGTTCAAAAAGCTAGTGTGAAGCGACTCACTCTCCCAATCGGCCAGTCACACATTTTCTCTCTGCAAAATTCCGGGAGACGTATAGAACTTTCCAAGCATTGGTTTCCTCCGCAAAATGGTAATGGGCGCCTGTGTGTGTGGTCCATGAAGTAGTGAATCATTGTCCCCGCCTACATTACCCTACACTGTCACTGGTGTGCCATGCTCTGTGAGGTCCAAACTAATCCTGACTAGATGGTAGAATTTGCCTGTCAAGGTGCTGGTCTCTCATCAGTGATTCAAGTTGTCCATTCGCATTGACAAGACTTCACAACAAGGTGAGCGACACTTAGCACCATCAGCGATCCTAGCCCATTCGTCCAGCTCGAAGCAACAATAAATATATGATAGGATAGTTCATGATAATAACGAACAAAAGGTAAGATGTCTACTCGTTCACAGGACGAGCCTGTGTGCGTGGGATGTGTGCGGGGGAGGCTTGGCTGCCCTTCACCATCGACATCAAGTTCTTCGGATTGTAAAATCGCGCGTATGTCCCTCAGAATTTTTGGGGCCGAGAACGGCATTGCTGATGTTAGTGGGAAGGACCCACCACAAACGTACACGAAGGTATCCAAAAGGTTTTGAGAGCTGGCTGGCAATTTGCAAACTCATATCGTTCGGGATATTAGTAATGTCGTACTTTTGCGTTGGACTGGAACGATTGCTCAAATTATTTGGAGTATGAAATGAAATGAAAATCGCTTATTGTCACAAGTATGCATCAAATGAAGTTACGGTGAAAAGCCCCTAGTCGCCACATTCCGGCCCCTTTTCGGGGATGCTGTTACGGGAATCGAACCGTGCTGCTGGCCTGCTTGGCCTGCTTTCAAAGACAGCGATTTAGCCCTGTGCTAAACAGCCCCTATGAATTAAAGGTGTGCAGGTCTGGTGAAATGGCCATGCCAAACTTCACCTTTTCGACTCCAGGTATCTGCAGATTAACATCCAATGATGTGCAGGTTTCCTGCGGCTGCTTAAGATTCCTCCCATTGTCCAAAGCTGGTCATGTTAGATGGATTAGCCCTGCTAAATCGGTTTTTAGTGTCAAAGATTAGTTGGTGTTATTGGGGAGTGGACCTAGTTAAGGCTGCTCTTTCAGACTATCGGAGCAGAATCGATGGACTCCTTCTGCACTGCAGGGATTCTGTAATCATTTGGGGCAAATGGAAGAGTCTGAGAATAATTCATTTCTGGTCCTTGTCTAGATGTCCTTGTCTTGTAAGAGAGCCCCTGCCTCCGAGAATGTTTAGTTCACGATTTGAAGTGGAGTAAGTGAGACGGCATAGGGCCGCACAGACGCCAGAGTTTCCTGTGGCTGGTTACCGGAGATTTCAATACAGCACACTTACTGTTAAACACGCCATACTGAATATTTGAAAAGTACAATTGCCGCTTTCATAGATGCCCAGGATAGGTGGGGGGGGGGGGGGGAGGGGGCGGTGAGAGCAGTGATGGGAAAGAGTGTGAGTTGGGCTGGGATTGGGGGATAAGTGGTTTGTAGGAGACGAAAATTGCCACAATATTCATTGATCATAGGGCCTGGACAGTTCCTGTGACAGCAGTGGGGATGTGCAGTCCAAAGATGTGCAGGTGCGCTGGATTGGCGATGCTAATTTGCACGTTAGTTTCCAGAAATGTGCAGGTGAGCTGGATTGGCCATGCTCAATTGAAGTTAAATGTCCAAAGATGTACAGGTTAGGTGGAATGATCGTGCTGAATTGCTCCTTAGTGTCCAAAGATGTGCTGGTTAGGTGGATTGGCCACGCAAAAAAATGTCTCTGCTTAAATTTCATTCAATGAAATGAGTTCACGTGTGCGGGTATTGCCTTAACACGCAGATACAACCGATGAAAAATTGCATAATTTGCAATTGATATTCAAGAAAATAATTAAAAGGTGTTGCGTTCTATTCTCTCAAAATAATTATCTGTTTTGCCCAATTGTGCAGAATGGCATTGGAACATGTTGTTAATTCGCAACTTTTATTTTCTATAATTCACACTTTTTTATATAAACAATGCACACGGCGACCCAGTAGAAAAATGAATTCCAGAAGTAATTGTTGAACAAAATATTTCCATCTATTCTATCTTAGAACCTGACATTCTTCTTGATTGGATACTGGGGACAATCCACTGCATAAAATTTACATTAAACTGTTGCATTGTTGAAGAAACATCAAAATGTGGCTCCCCCTGTTTCTTCTTTCTGCTGGTGAGTAATATTTATTCTGTATCATCTTATTTAACCAGGTATTTTGAATGTTCGCTCACCTGCTACAGAATGGCGATATTGCATGTCGACTGTCTTACCTGTCAGTCACCGTGGCGTTACATTGATATGGTCGTTTTGCTTGTCCTTGAGTATGAAATGAAATGAAATGAAATGAGAAATGATTCGACTGAACCCAGATAGGAGAACGTTCTGCCAGTATCCAACTCGAGCGGAACTTTGTTATTTTTCTTATTTTTGGAACGGTAATCGGACCAGACCCCAATGTATATTAGGAAGCCTAACCAGATCCCAAACAATGCAGCTTTGACAAAGGGTAATCTGGACTCGAAACGTTCGCTCGTTTCTCTCTCTACAGATGCTGCCAGACCTGCTGAGATTTCCCAGCATTTTCTCTTTGACCCCAAAACAGTTATTCAATATGTAACTGAGAGGATAGGGCGATTCGCTCCATGAGTGATTCCACTGAAAACGTGGGCTATCTAATAACTGAACAAACTTTATTATTAACACAGGATTAACCCATTAATATCTAAGGTGCGATAAATGAAGGAAATTCAGATATATAATACATGATATGTTTTTGATGCCGTAACGGTCAAATACCTGGGTTACTGTGCATAAATATCTGTTTTTTGAAAATTCAGGTTTAAAAGACAGACAGACACTGTTGCCGCGGATGGTTTCATTGAGGCATCGTCAAAGTTAGAACATTCTGATCTCAAACCCTGCTTTGCTTAAAAGGACAAGCCCGGTGGATTTTGGTTCTGATTCCTTGGCTGCAGATAATTAGACATCGTGCTTAAACTTAAGTAATCAGTTCGTTGGAATTGAATAGTGTACGGATGATGTAACTAATGAGAGGAGTCAGGTCTGTACGAGATCCCCAGTCGTGAGTCATTCAGTTTAGATTTGGTTGTGCACAAAACCCCACCTCGTGAAAGAGCATTCAATTTAAACTGGTTTGACACATCACAGAGAAGAATCTACAGCCGATTCCTGAAAAATCTCTCCCTCTCTCTCTCTCTCTCTCTCTTGCTCTCTCTCTCTCTCTCTCGCTAATCTCACTCACCCTCTGTCTCACTCTCACTCTCTCTCACACACTCTCTCTCACTCCAGCTCTCTCTCACTCTCTCTCTCTCTCTCTCACTCACTCTCTCTCCAATCAGCCTTTCCAAGATATCTCTCTATGAAAAGTACTCCTGTGGTTGGTAACTCTATTTAACAGTTAATGTTAACCTGTGATGAGTCTTGCTTGATTCAAGATAAAGCACGTAGTAGTCGTGGTTAAAATGTTTCATTTTATTGTTAGGAGTTGCAATGAGCTATTTGCTTTATGATGTTACATTTAGTTTTTACTGTGGTGCCACTAAAGTTTGTTTTAAGATATTATATCCCAATGTACGTGAAATCATCCAGCGCCAAAGTATTCTTTTCATTACAGTTTTTAAAATTAAAAAAAGTTTGGAGTTTCTGGCCGACATCCTGGCATGGTACCATAGTGTTAAGCACAGTTGCTTCGCAGCTCCGGCTTCCCAGGTTTGATCCCCGGCTTGGGTCACTGTCTCTGCGGAGTCTGCATGTTCTCCCTGCGTCTGCGCGGGTTTCCTCTGGCTACTCTGGTGTCGTCGCACAACCTAACGATGTGCAGATTAGTTTACTTGGCCATGCCCAATTGTTTTTAGAGTCCCAAAAAGTTAGATGGGGTTACGGGGTTGGGGGGAGGTATGGGGGTAGGGTGGAAGCGTGGGCTTAGGTGGGGGTGTTCTTTGCAAGAGCCAGTGCAGACTCGATGGCCAGATGGCCTCCTTCGATGATTCTTTGATTCAAACGTTGGTTCTGGTCCGAGATCGTAACAAAGGGGAAATCCAGCTTTGAATTAGGAGATAAGCAGTTGTTACAAAAACAAATAAAGAATTGCCTGTGAGCTTAGTTTCCCATCTACTATTAAAAGTTCAATCAAGCAAATTCCGCACACACAGATCAAATGCCACTTAATCATAAAGTTAACTCTCAATGGCTTATGGCGCATTCACCATGTCCATGGGAGAGAAGGTATCAGAAGCTGTCATAAGCACGCCTCCTTTCAACAGGAACCAAAACGAAAACTACTCATTAAATGAATTAGGCACAGGGCAGGGCTGAAAACGAAACTAAAAAATCAGAGTCAGCCCCTCCCGTGAGTGACGTCACATCCTCGATAAAAGGAAATTACTGCGGATGTTGGAAACTGAAATAGAACAGTACAGCACAGAACAGGCCTTTCGGCCCTCGATGTTGTGCCGAGCAATGATCACCCTACTCAAACCCACGTATCCACCCTATGCCCGTAACCCAAACAACCCCCCTTAAACTTACTTTTTTGGACACTACGGGCAATTTCGCATGGCCAATCCACCTAACCCGCACATCTTTGGACTGTGGGAGGAAACCGGAGCACCCGGAGGAAACCCACGCACACACGGGGAGGATGTGCAGACTCCGCACAGACTGTGACCCAGCCGGGAACCGAACCTGGGACCCTGGAGCTGTGAAGCATTTACGCTAACCACCATGCTACCGTGCTGCCCTAAATGAAAGAGAAAATGCTGGAAAATCTCAGCAGGTCTGGCAGCACCTGTAGGGAGAGTAGAGAGCTAACGTTTCGAGTCCAATGACTCTTTGTCAAAGCTAACAGACAGACAAAGTGGGGAATATTTATACTGTGGAGTGAGTATGACGGATGAGTCATAGCCACAGACACCCCTGGAGGCCGGGTGCTAATGGCTACTAATGAGGATGCGTGATAACGGCAGTTCCCAGAGAGGACAAAAGATGTGAAAGATGTCAAGCACACTTTCACGTTGGTTTCTGTGGCTATGACTCATCTTTCATTCTTGCTCCACAGTATGAATACTTCCCACTTTTTCTGGCTGTTAGCTTTGACAAAGAGTCATCGGACTCGAAACGTTCGCTCTCTTCTCTCCCGACAGATGCTGCCAGATCTGCTGAGATTTTCCAGCATGCTTTCTTTGACGTCACATCCTGTCTGGCTATTAACCCCTGGATCACAGCGTTAGCAGACATGTGATATGGGCACGTTATTTCAATAATATTACAGCAACAGACGCATAATACAATATCTATTATATAATTCACATTCATCAGCTTTTCAAAATGTTGACTGGCCGGAAATTGAAATTCTGGAATTATAGGAGCAGGAGCAGCCGACTATATTGCTCTTTGAGACAGGGGCAGCTCTGTCACGGATAATCCTGTTTTAAATACAGGCCACGCACCCACTCCATCTCGTTAATTACGTAACTGGATTTTCCAACTTGACGCATTCATACATTATTCACATATTGACTCTTCCTGGATGGCCAGCCACTGCCACTGCACACACCAGGTATTATTTCTGACGGATACAATGTTACGATTCAGAGCAGAAATTTATCGCCACCAGTCAAGTCATGTTTGGATGTGTGAATGTGGCAAAGCTAGCCACATGGTCTGGCGCAAGTCATCGAAAATGACGGCAAATTAAACATGGTAAAAATCAGTACCTTATATGTGACATGTTTACAATGTTCGAAGAACACTTACAGCCTCAATCATAATAGTGCGGTACCAAATAGTAACTTTCCTGAAAGAACTGGTGGAGGCTTTTATTGCTACTTCGTTGAAGAGACGAGATGACGGATAGAGTGGAAAAATAAATCCGGGGAGTTCAGAGATACTAGGAGTTGGCGGAAAAATTGATTTGAAGAGATGATGAGCCATGGTCGCATTGAATGGTAGCGCAGGCCCAGAGTGCTATGGGGTCCAGTCAGCTCCCATTACTGACACCGAAACTTCCGATGGAGTGATAATTGATTTGAATGTTGCTTCACCAGGAAGTACGCACGATGTCACACAGCATATCCGGTCTCAATAGACCTTCCGACTCAGGCCGGACTTTGTTTGTGTGTGTTGGGGTGGTGGCGCGGGGGGGTGGGGGGGGGGGGGGGTCGCAGGGCTGGTCGAGGATGTGTCCTGCCGAAGGGAAGAACTTGGGCTGTGATGGTTGGAATATGATTCAAGTTCGCTCTCTGCCTGCCTCCCTCTCTGAGGGCAGAGGGAATTTCCATTGTGCATGTTGTTGCCAGTTGGGGTGATCCATTCGCGGGTTAGCATGCGGAGTCCCTCTGGGATGGCGGGGGTGTTGTCACATGATATTGACAGGAAGGGTTAAAATCCCTTTGGCCTGTACTCCCGTGCTAGACATGTGGGGAATAGACGTGATGATGCCCTCGAGGATTGCCAATGTCTCGGATGCTTTTGACTACCCTTCAGCATAATAGAACCAGTAGAAATTCCACATTAGTGCCATCCAGTCTGCACCGACCCAAGTGTACTCTCTTCGTGAGTTCACCCAGTGATGCTGTCCAATCCACCTAACTTCCACATTTTTGGAATGTGGGATTATCCATTTTATTAACTTTAAATTGCTCGTGTTTACTGCTGGTGTTAATCTTTGCCGTTTCTCTCTCCTATTTCAGCTCAACTTATTGCGTTGAACAGCGTAGCTGCTGAAGGTCAGTACCAATGAAGAAAACCAAGTGATTTGAGAGCTCCAATTGTCTGTCTATTCACTGGCTGAACATTGCTCATGTTTGACACGTTCCCCATGAGGACTAACATTGCTTCACCTGGAGGCAAAACATGCAGATTCGAATTGAGGGCAGCGCCCAATATTCAACTCTGATAACACTAATACATGTAATTGCCCCTCTTGCCTTGGTTCCCACGGCATTGCATTTACGGGTGCCCCAGTGATACGCTGGGAACTCCATCCATCAAATTCCCACCTCCGAGTTTCCCCGGCCATTTTGTAGAAGTGCTCACTTCCCCCGGAAACGGCTCTGGACTTGGAACCATCAGACAAAAGCGGTTAAAGTCTCTAACTTCAATAGTTCTGCCAATCTTACGCTGATAGACACTCTGAAAGAATGGGAGGAAACTAGATCATTTCTAAATCCAGAGTAAATATTAAAATAAGACACAGCCTCGCACAGGACACCCTGCACACACACGACTCCGCAGCGATAGTCCACCCACCTGGCCCCACCAACCCATCATTCCCGGTCTGATCCGACTGATCCTCCCTTCTCCAGCGCCGCCGTCGAGCCGATCCGAACACGCCCTCGAGGTTTGAAATTCCACACCCTCCAGTTCAGACGCGATCGTCCTTTGCGACCACCCGAGCAGGCCTGTACCAACACACACCCTTGATGGCACTCTGCTCCTGACCGCGACACGACCGACTAACAACCCGGCTCACTCTAACTTCCTGGCATGACGTGACACCCCTCTTAGTACAACCTGTCCTGTCGCTTCCCACCCTGAAGCCACCTCCCGACCCGCCTGACACTGCCCTCCCGGCTTCACCTGATGCCTGTCTTTCCGAACTGGCGCCACTCATTCCTGGTCTGATAAGGCACACAATCCTCATCCCCATTGGCACGACCCATTACATCCACCCTAAAAATCTCACTGTACGCTGCCACCCCCATCTTCCACGAACCAAAGAGACCATCCTGGCCCTACTCGAACCTTTCCTTTGCACTCCCGACCCACAATCTCAGCCTGACCCAACTCGCGGTCGAACACGAAGGATGCCCCCCCCCCCACCCCGTCATGGTGTTTTTGCAGGATCAATCTACCTTACCTACATCTCTGTGGACACTAAGGGATATTTCTAGCGGCGCTCATCCACGGCGGTACAAGTGGCTAGCACGGTTGCCTTACGGCACCGAGGTTCAAGGTTCGATCCTTGCTCTGGGTCACAGTCCGTCTGGAGTTTGAACATTCATCCCGAGTTGGCGTGTGTTTCGCCCCCACAACGCAAAACATGTGCTGGGTAGGTGGATTGTCCATGCTAAATTGGCCCTTAATTGGAAAAAATGAATTGGATATTCTACGTTTATGAATAATAATGATTACAGTATACTCATCTGGATGTATCTTCACCCCCACCCCAAGTGTGTTTGTTCATTTTGTTTCAGATTTACTGCCCTTGCGCCTCGTCGATGGGGAGAGTGCGTGCTCCGGAAGGGTAGAAGTGCTCTACAATGGGACTTGGGGGACGATCTGTGACGATTACTGGGACATGGCTGATGCTGTGGTTGTCTGCCGCCAGCTGAACTGTGGCTTTGCTGAATCAGCGCGAGGCACAGCTCAATTCGGAGAAGGCACCGAGGACATCTGGTTGGATGATGTCAAATGCTTGGGATCAGAATCAAATTTGCAACAGTGCAATGTTAGACCTATGGGAGAACATAACTGCAATCATGTGGAAGATGCTGGAGTTATTTGCAATTCTGGTTAGTAATAGCAATATATATATATATATATTAGCACATATGTACATATCACCCGCAAAATCACATAGAGTTCTGTAATGACTACACATCAATCTATATATCATTCTCTCTGCCTGTATGTATATCTATCTCGGCTGCTTTGCTGCCTTTTGGTATGTGTATCCAGCTATGCACACATTTCCGTCCGTCCGTCCGTTTGCCAGTCTTTATTTCTTTCATTCTTTCTCTCTCTCTTTCTTTCTTTCGTTCTTTCGTTCTTTCTTTCTTTTGTTCTTTCTTTCCATCTCTCTTTCCTTCTATCTTCAATTCTCTTTCTCTCTTTCTCTCTTTCTTTTTTTTTCTTTTACTCTTTCTTTCTTTCTTTATTTCTGCACATGTCTATCTATCCATCTATCTGTCTATATATATCCATCTCTCCAATGTTCTTTCCATCTATCCGTCTGCCTGTCGATCAAACAATCGATTTATCCGTCTACCTCTCTTTCTAAATATCCTTCTGTCTATCTCTTCTTCTTACAATCTTTCGACTCATTATCCTCCCTAAGTCTATTGGTATTGCAAGTTATGTAGCTGCCTATGTATCTGCCTATGTTGATTCATTAACAAGCTCAAAACGGAATTATCTATGTCCATATTCGAAACAAGTTCTTTCAGCTGTGTGTGATCATGACGGTGCACGAATTTAAGCCATGTGCTGACATGGGCGCCATTGGAGATATTGCACATAAACAGGGTCCTTTTTCACAAGGATAATTACCCCTGGACATTTATTTCATTCGTTCATATTCCAGAACAAGCACCACAAGCCAGCATCTACCACGGTCGAAAATACAACATCTTTGTAAGCGGCGAGGACCTCAAGATAAAATGCAGCACGAAAGGCTTCTACTCACCCACAATGTTCTATCTCTATAAAGACAACGCTGCTCATCCCATCATGTCTAAGGCCCCGGGCACGCGGGCTTTCACCGTCACCTTTGAAATTCATAATGTAACAGCGGAAAGCAGAGGCAATTACAGCTGTATTTATGACTCTGAAGTTGCTGGGAAAACATACAGTTCTGGAAGGAGTGATGCTCTCGAAGTTGATATGAAAGGCAAGTACCCTATGCTTACCAATAATGTGGCTGCCTTTTACTTCTTTGCACATGTAGGTGTTTATTAATATTCATGTTGAAATTATATCTGCTGAATTGGAGCAAGGATATCTGATGGATATTATTGATCTTACTACTGAAAAGCATTGGGAAGGCAGCCACTTTCTTTATAGCGTCTGTGTAATATTGCTCCATTCACAGCATAGATAAATACTTTATGACTGAGTGTTGAATGGGCATAACTGAACTGCTCCATACCAGAACGAAACGTCCTGTCAACCCTTCTGGTCTCCCCCTCATCAGATTCGCAAGCATACCGAATGTAACATTTAGGTCTTCTGGAACGAGCGGTCACACATTTAAGATAGGGGGCAGCAACTTTGAAAAGGAAATGAGGAACAATTAGTTGGTGAAATTTATGGAACTCGCTCCCCCAGAGTGCGGTGGATGCTGGTGCAGTTAGTACATTGAAGAAGGGGATAGACTGATCTTCAATTCGTAACAGGGTTCAAAGTTTGTGGAGAGCGGGCAGAGAAATGGGGCTGAGGTCGATACGAGATCAGCCATGATCGTGGTGAATTGCGGAGCGGGCTCGAGGAACTGAATGGCCCTCTCATGCTCCCCGGTTCTTATATTCTGTAAGGATCATCAGATGATCAGAGTCCGGAGGGGATGGCCGAATGGTTTCGGCCTGTTTGTTTGGAGAACATCTTGATCCACTATAGTCCGGGTGGTGTAGATACATAAACACACACAGTTCCATCAGGAGAATAGTCCACGGAGCGTGACCAAGAAACAGCGAAGAAAGGGCGGTAGCCTCCCAAGCCTGGGGTACCGCATCGCTGTAAACCACAAGTGCAGCGATCGCGGGTTCAGAAGAGTCAATCGAATGGGGATTTGGAAAGAAGGCGTATTAGTTCTCGTAGATACTGCCGTTGCGTATTGGGGGCATGATTCAAGGAGGGAATACTTATGGCGCTTAGTGGGACTCCAATCAAGCAAACCGCTTGGTGTCAAGCGTCTTGTGTTTTTCGGCGGCTGGTGTCATCCACTTGAGTGACGAGCATTCCTTCTCACTCCTAATCAGCGCCTTTTCAATCGTGGGCGTGTTTTGGAGGTGGTGGGGGGGGGGGGGGGAGGGGCGATGTCCGTCAGGATATGAGCTACCCACAAGAGCAAAATGACATGCAAGCAGATAGGGACAGCTGAACCCGCTGTTCCTTTCAGTGGGATGATAGCTAATCACAGATTTCGTACAGTGCAGATGGAGGACGTTCGGCCCATTGAGTCTGCACAGGCCCACTGCAAGCGCACACTACCTTGGCCCACTCCAGCGGCCTACCATTCGTAAACCCACGTAACGAGCACATCCTTTGGTACTAAGGAATAATAAATCAATGGGTATTTCACCCAAAATGTACATGTTTGTACGCTGGAGGGAAACCGGAGCATCCGGAGGAATCCACGCAGACACGGAATAGAACATGCAAACTCCACAGAGACAGTCACTCGGCGGCGGAATTGAAAACGGTTATGTGGATTGGTCGTGCTTAAATTATCCCGTAGTGCCCAAAGGCATGGAGGTTACAGAGATGCTTTGATATCTAGAAGATAGGAGCAGGAAGAAGCCTTTTTGCTCTTCGAGCCAGCTCCGGCATTCGTCACCATCATGGCTGATCATCAAGCCTCATCATGATTTCTCCCCAGAGCCTTTCATCGCATTCTCCCCAAGTGCTATGTCCAGCCGGCTCCTGAATATATTCAATGTTCTAGCATCAACTACTTCCTGTGGTAATGAATTCCACAGGCTCACCACTCTTTTGTGAAGAAATGTCTCCTTATACCTGAATCCTCAGACTGTGAGCCCTGGTTTAGACACACCTATCATTAGTAACATCTTCCCTGCATCTGCCATGTCTAGTCATGTTAGAATTTTATAAATCTCTGTGAGATACCCCTTAATTCTTCTGAAATCCAGCGAGAATAATCCCAACCGAGTCAATCTCTCCTCATTAGGTTCGGTGGATTGGCCGTGCTAAAATTGTCCCCTAGTGTCCAAAGATGTGCGGTTCGGTAGATTGGCCATACTAGAAATATTCCATAATACCCAAAGATGTGCAGGTTAGGTGCCATAGTCAAGCTGAAATCGTGCCCAGATATGTGCAGGTTAGGTGGAATGCTATGTTAAGTTGCCCCTTCAGGGATTCGATTCACACCCACTGGACCAAATGTCCTCCATCTTCACTGATGGGATTCTATGAGTTCAAATTGCTTTGAAGTGGTTCCAATCAGTCGGCTAGTTAAAGCCAACAACATTGCTGTTGGCCTGGAGACACGTATGGGCAAAGCCACTTCTGGACCACATAATTCTTTGTATAATGGACACCAGAGATCGAGGCATTTTGTTTCCCATCCTTCGATCATGTTTCAGTTTGAGCCACACCTAACACCAGTATTAATATCTAAAGAACAAAGAACAGCACAGGAACAGGCCCTTCGGCCCTCCAAACCCGTGCCGACCCTGCTGCCTGATTAAATTAAAAACTTCCACACTTCCTGGGTCCGTATCTCTCTACTCCCATCCTATTCATGTATTTGTCAAGATGCCAATTAAATGTCACTATCGTAACTCCTTCCACCACCTCCTCCGGCAGCGAGTTCCAAGCACCCACTACCGTCTGTGTAAAAAACTTGCTTCGTACATCTCCACTCAACCTTGCCCCTCGCACCTTAAACCTATGCCACGTAGTAATTGACCCCTTTACCCTGGGGAAACCCTGACTATCCAATCTGTCTATGCCCCTCATACTTTTGTCGACGTCTATCATGTTGCACCTCAACCTCCGTCGTTCAAGTGAGAACAAACAGAGTTTATTCAACCGTTCCTCGTAGCTAATGCCCTCCATATCAGGCAGCATCCTGGTCAAACTCTTCTGCACCCTCTCTAAAGCCTCCACATCGTTCTGGTAGTGTGGCGACCAGAATTGAACACTATACTCCAAGTGAGGCCTAACTAATGTTCTATACAGCTACAGCATGACTTGACAATTCGTATACTAAATGCCCGGACCAATGAAAACAAGCATGCTGTATGCCTTCTTGACTACATTCTCCACTTGTGTTGCTCCTTTCAGTGATATGTGGAACTGTACACCTAAATCTCTCTGACTTTCAATGCTCGAGGGTTCGACCATTCAGTGTATATTCTCTACCTGCATTAAATTTTCCAAAATGCATTACCTCACATTTTGCCGGCTTAAACTCTATCTGCCATCTCTCCGCCCAAGTCTCCAAACGATCTAAATCCTGTTATATCCTCCGACAGTCCTGATCGCTATCCGCTGTTCCACCAACCTTTGTGTAGTCTGCAAACATACTAATCAGACCAGTTACATTTTCCTCCGAATCATTTATATGTACTACGAACAGCAAAGGCCCCCACACTGGTCCCTGCGGAACACCACTAGTCACAGCCCTCCAAATAGAAAAGCACCCATCCATTGCTACGTTCTGCCGTCGATGACCTAGCCAGTTCTGTATACACATTGCCAGCTTATCGCTGATACCGTGTGACTTCATCTTTTGTACCATTCTACCATGAGGAACGTTGTCAAAGGCCTTACTGAAGTCAATATAGACAACATCCACTGCCCTACTTGCATCAATCATCTTTGTGGCCGCTTCGAAAAACCCTACCAAGTTAGTGAGACACGACCACCAGTTCACAAAACCATGCTGCCTCTCACTAATACGTCAATTTGCTTCCAAATGGGAGTAGATCCTGTCTCGAAGAATTCTCTCCAGTAATTTTCCTATACTGATGTAAGGCTCACCCTTCTTACACAAAGGAAGAACATTGGCTATTCTCCAGTCCACCTGGACATCACCTGCAGACAGCGAGGACACACAGATTTCGGTCAAGGCTTCAGCAATTTCCTCTCGAGCCTCCTTCAGTATTCTGGGGTAGATCCAATCAGTCCCTGGGGACTTATCTAACTTAAAATTTTTCAAGACGCCCAACATCTCGTCTTTTTAGACCTCAATGTGACCCAGGCTATCGACACACCCTTCTTCTTACTCAACATCCACCAATTCATTCCCTTTGGTGAATACTGATGCAAAGTATTCATTTAGTATCTCACCCATTTCCTCTGGCTCCACACATAGATTCCCTTACCTATCCGTCAATGGGCCAACCCTTTCCCTGGCTACCCCCTTGCTTTTATGTACGTGTAAAAATCCTTGGGATTTTCCTTAACTCTATTTGCCAGTGACTTTTCGTGACCCATTATAGCCTCCGGACTCCTTGCTTAAGTTCCTTCCTGCTTTCCTTATATTCACAGGCTTCGTCTGTTTCCAGCCTTCTAGCACTGACCAATGCCACCTTTCTCTTTTTGACGAGGCCTACAATATCTCGCGTTTTCGAACGTTCCCGAAATGTGCCGTATTTATCCATCTTTCGCACAGGAATATGCCGAGCCTGAATTCTTTTCAATTGACATTTGTAAGCCTCCAACATGTCAGATGTTGTTTTACGATCAGACATCCACCCCCAATCTAGGTTCTTCAGTTCCCGCCTAATCGTGTTATAATTAACTTTCCCCCAAGTTAGCACATTCACCCTAGCACCACTCTTATCCTTGTCCAACAGCACATTAAAACTTATTGAATTATGCTCCCCTACTGAAACGTCTACCACCTGGCCGGGCTCATTCCCAATACCAGGACCAGTACAGCCGATTCCCTAGCTGGACTCTTTACATATTGTTTCAAGAAGCTCCTCCTGGAAGTTCCTTACAAACTCTGGCCCGTGTAAGCTTCTCGGGCTAAATGTGTCCCAGTCAATATTGGGGAAGTTGAAGTCTCCCATCAGAACAACCCTGTTGTTTTTACTCGTTTCTAAAGTCTGTCTACCTATCTGCTCCTCTACCTCCCGCTGGCTGTTGGGAGTCCTGTGGTAAACCCTCAACATTGTGACTGCACTCTTTTATTCCTGTTCTCTACCCAGATAGCGTCGCTGCCCTCTGAGGTGTCGTCCCTAGTACAGCAGTGATATTCTCCCTAACCAGTAGCGCAACTCCGCCACCCCTTTTACATCCTCTCTATCCCGCCTGAAACACCTTATTCCTGGAATGTTTAGCTGTCAATCCTGTCTTTCCCTCAACCAGGTCTCTGCCATGGCAACAATAACAGAGTTCCAAGTACTAATCCAAGTTAATCTGCCTTACCTGTTATACTTCTTGCATTTATACATATGCACTTCATTCCACCAGTCCCGCTGTTTTCAGCAACATCGCCCTGTCTGCTCTTCCTCAGAACCATACTGGCTCTATTCTTTAGATCTCCCTCAATGCTTTCACCTTCTGTACATATCCCGGCTGGACATATTGAATACAAATTGCAGCAACTTGCACGGTGGGATGTGGTATTCAGGGAACATTTTTCTGGGGATCAGGACTGTTCAATGTCACCCTCTTTCCCAGATATTAACATGCATTTCCTGCAGGTCTGACAGATTGCTGTTATTCAAAGTTAAATGTAATATTGCGATCATTATTGTTGTTCTTTCAGACTTCCTTCAGCCACCCACGATTGCGTTTAACAGAAGGTCAATTGTATTCGTCCAGAGCCAAAGTGTTAGCATTATGTGTGAGGCGCCTGAGCCATTCGAAGATTGTAGGTTTTACTTGTACAGGGACAGTGAGGACAACGTCATCAGCTCCCAGGAGACTGACTTCTCTCCCTACGCGTTATTTAACCTCACCAACCTGCAGAAAAGCGACGAGGGAAGATACTTCTGCAAATACCAAGCCTTCTCGTCCAAGTGGCTCTGGATAAATTCATCCTCGAGCAATTTTGTCAACATCACAGTGCATGGTAAGTGTCAAGTTCGGAATGCAGCGTGACATTTTCCTGAGAGAGGCTGTTGGGTTGACATCTGGCTGGAGAGCAAACTAACGGCACGACATTGGTCGCTCTATAAGCCAGTCTATCGGTCTTATGAGGGAATCATATAATCCTTAAATTGCAGAATGAAACCAGTCGGTCCTTCGATTCGCTCCGACCTTGCGGGAGTACAGCCGACAAAGGACTCTCCCCGGTCCCAGAGAAGAAGGAACAGACCTGAGGATTGGAACAGTTGCATATTCAGCAAAGGCAGGTCAAGGGATTGATCAATAAGGAGAAAGTAGAATTTGAAAGTAAATTAGTGGGGAACATAAAAACTGACTGTAAATGATTTATGGGAATCTACAGAGAAAAAGATTGATAAAAAATTATTTAAGCCCCTTACAGTCATAAACGGGGAATAACGACATGGATCATGGAATATATTGCGTTTTGCTTCTGTTTTCAAAAAGGAAGACATGAATCATATACCCTAAATTCTGAGAAACATAAGTTTTAGTGAGGAGCAGAAGGAAATTATTATTAGAAAATAAATGGTTTTGGGAAAATTCATGGGATCGAAGGCGAATAAATCTCCAGGGCCTGACAATCTTCATGCCAGAGTTCATGAGGAAGTGGCCCGAGAAATAGGAGATCCATTGTTGGGCTGGTGATTATAAAATTTTATCGACTCTGACATAGTCCCAACAGAGTTCTGCCAGTGATCCAGAGAAGACACAGCCAGAGTGAGACAGAGCAAAGAGTGAGTTTGGGAATTTGAAGCTAGGTGGAAAATCGAAGCTGGGTGGGAGGAGGTGCTTTTTAACCCTGGAATGTGACTGGTAAGTCGTTTTTGTTTTCATTGTCTAACTTATTTATTTTTTCTTTCGTTTTTTGAAATTGTAATTGCATAAGTTAACCTATGGTTTAAGACATGGCAGGAGATCACCGACCCGTATCATGCTCCTCGTGTGCGAGGTGGGAGCTCAGGGACACGTCCACTGTCCCTGGCCCCTTCACGTGCAAGAGGTGTGTCCAGTTGCAGCTCCTGTTAGACCGTTTGACGGCACTGGAGCTGCGGATGGACTCACTTTGGAGCATTCACAATGCTGAGGACGTCGTGGATAGCACGTTTATCGAGTTGGTCGCACTGCAGGTTAACGTTACTGAGGAAGATGTAAAATGGCTACCCAAAAGACATAGAAAGAGTAGGAAGGCAGTGCAGATGCACCCTGTGGTCATAACCCTGCAACACAGATATACCGCTTTGGACACTTTTAGGGAGAAGGCTCACCAGGGGAAGGCAGCCACAGCCAGCTTCATGGCGCCGTGGCTGGCTGTGATGCGCAGCAGAGCAGGGAGACGAATGGCAGGGCTATAGTGACAGAGGACTCAATCACAAGGGAATAGACAGGCGGTTCTTCTGACGCAATCAAGACTCCAAGATGGTATGTTGCCTCCCTGGTGCAAGGATCAAGGATGTCTCGGAGTTCCTGCAGGACATTCTGGGGGGGGGGGGGGGGGCGAACAGCCAGCTGTCGTGGTGCGCATAGGCCCCAGCGATATAGGTAAAAACGGGACGAGATCCTACAATCTAAATTTAGGGAGCTGGAGTTAAACTAAAAAGCATGACCTCAAAGGTAGTAATCTCAGGATTGCTATCAGTGCCACTGACAGCTGGTCAGAGAAGGAATGTCGGGATATATAGGTTGAATGCGTGGGTCCAGAGATGGTGCAAGAGGGAGGGATTCAAATTCCGGTGGCATTGGAACAAGTTCTGGGGGAGGTGGGACCAGGACAAACCGGACGGACTGCACTTGGGAAGGACTGGAACAGATGTCTTCGGGGGCGTTTGCTCGAGCTATTGGTGACGGTTTAAACTAATGTGGCAGGGGATGGGAACAGGTACAGGAAGTCGGAAGATGGTAAAACAGGAACAGTAACAAGAGGCAGTAAGGGGGAAAGTATAAGACAGAGAAGCCATAGTCAAAAATCAAAAAGGGCGACAGAACGAGGTATTGCGACTGAGGCAGGTTGTTACATGACGATATGGGTTCAACGAGAAGGAAAGTTAGGACAAAAGTTCAGAGGAAATATAACTTAGGAGAGGTTACTGATCGAGGTGTTAAGATTCAAAACAGAGGTAGAAAAGCCAAGATAAGTGTACTTCCACAGACTGGTCATTCCATGCCCCCACTACTCTCTGAGTAAAGAACTTAACTCTGACACTCCCACAATATCTTCCCCCAATTCACCCAAAATTTCTGTCCCCCTGTAAAGATTTGTTCGACCCGGGGAAAAACTGTCTGCTCCATATATTCCCTTCATCTTCTTATAAACATCTATCAAGTCGCCCCCCATCCGACTCCGTTCCAATGAGAAAAATAGTGATAATTTACCAAAGTTCACTACACTTTGGGGTGGTCCCGGCGGATTGGAAATTAGCAAACGTGACACAACTGTTTAAAAAAGGAGGTAGGCAGAAAGCGGGTAATTAAAGGCCAGTGAGCTTAACTTCGGTAGTCGGGAAGATGCTGGAATCTATCATCAAGGAAGAAAAAGCGAGGCATCTGGATGGAAATTGTCCCATTGGGCAGACGCAGCAGGGGTTCATGAAAGGGCAGTCGTGCCTCATTAATTTAGTAGAAATTCTGAGGACATTCCCAGTGCAGTGGATACCGCGGAGCCAATGGTTGAGGTACATCTGGATTTCCAGAAAGCCTTTGACAAGTTGCCGCATAAAAGGTTGCTGCATGAGATAAAGATGCATGGCATTAAGTGTAAAGTAGTAGCATGGATCGAGGATTGGTTAATTAATAGAAAGCAAAGAGTTGGGATTAATGGGTGTTTCTCTGGTTGGCAATCAGTAGCTAGTGGTTTCCTTCAGCGATCGTTGTTTTGCCCACAATTGTTTACAATTTACATAGATGATTTGGAGTTGTGGACCAAGGGCAATGTGTCCAAGTTTGCAGACGACACTAAGATGAGTGGTAAAGCGAAAAGTGAAAGTGGACACTGGAAGTCTACGGAAGGATTTGGATAGGCTAATGGGCTAGGCTCTGGCAGATGGAAAACAATGTTGACAAATATGAGGTTATCCATTTTGGTAGGAATAACAGCAAAAGTGATTATTATTTAAATCATAAAATATTAAAACATTCTGCTGTGCAGTGAGGCCTGAATGTGCTAGTGCATGAGTCGCAAAACGTTGGTTTACAGGTGCAACAGGTGATTAAGAAGGCAAATGGAATTTTGCCCTTCATTGCTCGAGGAATGGAGTTTAAGACTACGGAGTTTATGCTGCAATTGTATAAGGTGTTAGTGAGGCCACAACCGGAGTATTATGTTCAGTTTCGGTGTCCTTACCTGAGAAAGGACGTACTGGCGCTGGAGTGTGTGCAGAGGAGATTCACTAGGTTAATTCCAGAGCTGAAGGGGTTGCATTACAAGGAGAGGTTGAGTAGACTATGACTGTACTCGTTGAAAGTTAGATGGATGACGGGGATCTTATCGACGCATTTAAAATTATGAAGGCAATAGATAGGCTAGATGCGTGCTGGTTGTTTCAACTGGCGGGTGAAAGCAGAACGAGGGGGCACAACATCAAAATAAGGGGAAATAGATTTACGACTGAGTTTAGGAGGCATCTATGGAGTCCCTTGTCCAGTGAAGCAGTCGAGGCTCCTTCATTAAATGTTTTTAAGATAAAGATAGATATTTTTTGAAGAATTAAGGGGTTAAGGGTTATGGTGTTGGGGCAGGAATGTGGAGCTTAGTCCGCAAAAGATCATCCATGATCACATTGAATGGCGGAGGAGGCCCGAGGCGCCAGATGGCCTACTCCTGCTTCTAGTTCTTATGTACTTATGTTCTTAAGATTGGAGAGTTTGGAATATGACCCCGCTTTTCAAAGCGAGAGGTAAGGAGAAAATAGGGGAAGAAACACCGGATCGTCTAACGTCGATGGCAGGACAGTTATGGAGTCCATCAGTGACACGGTAGCACAGTGGTCAGCACTGTTGCTTAACAGCGCCAGGTTCCTTGATTCGATTTTCGGCTTGGGTCACTGTCTATGATGATTCTGCACGTTTTCCCCGTGTTTCTATTTCTTCTTGGTGCCCCTGGTTTCTCCCACATGTCCGAAAGGCGTGCTGTTGGGAAATTAGGACATTCTGAATTATCCCTCTGTGCACCCGAACAGGCACCAGAATGTGATGACTCGGGGCTTTTCACAGTAACTTCATTGAAGTGTTAATGTAAGCCCATGTGTGACACTAATGAAGTTTGTTATATGTTTATTGTTATTATCAAAGATTGCATAGCGCACCATTTCGAAAATCGTGGAGTAATCAGCCAAAATAAGCAGAATTTACGATAGGAAAATAATGCGTGACGAATCTCCTAAAATTATTTGAAGATGTAATGAGTACTGACAGCACGGTTGCTCAGTGGTTAGCACTATGGCATCATAGCCCCAGGGTCACGGGTTCGATTCCAGACTTGGGTCACTGTCTTTGCGGAGTCTGCACATTTTCGCCGTGTCTGAGTGTGTTTCTCCAGGTGCTCCAGTTTCCTCCCAGAAGTTCAGAAAGAAGTGATATTCGGTACTTTTTACATTTTGAATGGTCCTCTATGTACCCGAAGAGGCGCAGAAATGTGGCGACTAAGGGCTTTTCACAGTAACTTAATTGTTGAGTTATTGGAAGCTGACTTGTGACAATACAGATTATTGGTTGATTTGACCAGAGAGAATCAGTGGATGTGGTTTATTGAGACTTTCAGAATTTTTCTGACAAGATTTCACATAGCAGGTTAATCTGTAAAGTTACGTGCATGGGGTTATGACAATGTCTGAGATGGATAGAAGGCTGGTAAAAAGACAGGGAACAACAAGTTAGAAAAAATTGACTTTTTCAAATTGGTAGACCGTGACTAGTGGAGTAACGTATCGATATTACCCGAACTGTGCAAATCATATGTTAATGAATTGGAAGAGGCAACTAAATGTATTCTCTCCAAATTTTGCAAATGATACAAAGTTGGGTGGAAGTGTGAGCTGTGATGAGGATGTATATATGCATAGGGATATGTACAGGCTCACTGTGTCGGCACATGCATGGCAGATGCAGTATGATGTGGATAAATATCAGGTCAGATTCAATGCAAGGGGTGTCAACAGTAAGAGAGATGTACTTAGAGCATGGATCAGTACTTGGAACTACGATGTTGTGGCCATTACGGAGACATGGATATCACAGGGGCAGGAATGGTTGTTAGATGTCCGGGCTTTAGATGTTTTCAGAGGAATCGGGAAGGAGGTAAACGAGGAGGGGGAGCGGCACTGCTAGAATATAGAACATAGAACGATACAGCGCAGTACAGGCCCTTCGTCCCACGATGTTGCACCGACATGGGAAGTCAAAAACTAAAGGCCATCTAACCTACACTATGCCATTATCATCCATATGCTTATCCAATAAACTGTTAAATGCCCTCAATGTTGGTGAGTTCACTACTGTTACAGCTAGGGCATTCCACGGCCTCACCACTCTGCGTAAAAAACCTACCTCTGACCTCTGTCCTATATCTATTACCCCTCAATTTAAGGCTATGGCCTCTCGTGCTAGCCACCTCCATCCGCGGGAGAAGGCTCTCACTGTCCACCCTATCTAACCCTCTGATCATTTTGTATGCCTCTATTAAGTCACATCTTAACCTTCTTCTCTCTAACGAAAACAACCTCAAGTCCATCAGCCTTTCCTCATAAGATTTTCCCTCCATACAAGGCAACATCCTGGTAAATCTCCTCTGCACCCGTTCCAAAGCTTCCACGTCCTTCCGATAATGAGGCGACCAGAACTGTGCGCAATACTCCAAATGCGGCCGTACCAGAGTTTTGTACAGCTGCAACATGACCTCATGGCTCCGGAACTCAATCCCTCTACCAATAAAGGCCAACATACCATAGGCCTTCTTCACAACCCTATCAACCTGGGTGGCAACTTTGAGGGATCTATGTGCATGGACACCGAGATCCCTCTGCTCATCCACACTACCAAGAATTTTACCATTAGCCAAATATTCTGCATTCCTGTTATTCTTTTCAAAGTGAATCACCTCACACTTCTCCACATTAAACTCCATTTGCCACCTCCCAGCCCGGCTCTGCAGTTTATCTATGTCCCTATGTAACATGCAACATCCTTCCGCACTGTCTAGTACTCCACCGACTTTAGTGTCGTCTGCAAATTTACACACCCAACATTCTGCGCCCTCCTCTAGGTCATTTATAAAAATGACAAACAGCAACGGCCCCAGAACCGCCACTCGTAACTGAACTCCATTCTGAACATTTCCCATCAACCACCACCCTCTGTCTTCTTTCAACTAGCCAATTTCTGACCACATCTCTATATCACCATCAATCCCCAGCCAACGTATTTTCTGCAATAGCCGACAGTAGGGTCCTTATCAAACGCCTTACTGAAATCCATATACACCACATCAACTGCTCTACCCTCGTCTACCCGTTCAGTCACCTTCTCAAATAACTCGATAAGGTTTGTGAGGCATGACCTACCCTTCACAAAACCATGCTGACTATCCCTAATCATATTATTCCGATCTAGATGATTATAAATCGCATCTCTTATAACCCTCTCCAAGACTTTACCCACAACAGACGTGAGGCTCACCGGCCTATAGTTACCGGGGTTATCTCTTCTCCCCTTCTTGAACAAAGGGACCACATTTTCTATCCTCCAGTCCTCTGGCACTATTCCTGTAGCTAATGATGACATAAAAATGAAAGCCAAAGGCTCAGCAATCTCTTCCCTGGCTTCCCAGAGAATCCTAGGATAAATCCCATCAGGCCCCGGGGACTTATCTATTTTCACCTTGTCCAGAATTGCCGACACTTCTTCCCTACGCATCTCAATGCCATCTATTCTAATAGCCTGGGTCTCAGCATTCTCCTCCACAACATTATCTTTTTCCTGAGTGAATACTGACGAAAAGTATTCATTTAATATCTCGCTTGTCTCCTCAGCCTCCACACACAACTTCCCACCACTGTCGTTGACTGGCCCTTCTCTTACCCTAGTCATTATTTTATTCCTGACATACATATAGAAAACTTTTGGGTTTTCGTTGATCCTACCTGCCAAATACTTCTCATGTCCCCTCCTTGGTCGTCTTATCTCTCTCTTTAGATCCTTCCTCGCTTCCTTGTAACTATCAAGCGCCCCAACAGAAACTTCTCGCCTCATCTTCACATTGGCCTCCTTCTTCCTCTGAACAAGAGATTCCACTTCTTTGGTAAATCACGGTTCCCTCGCTCGACCCCTTACTTCCTGTCTGACTGGTACGTACTTATTAAGAACACGCAATAGCTGTTCCTTGCACAACCTCCACATATCCAGTGTGCCCAACCCTTGCAGCCTACTTCTCCAACCTACACATCCTATGTCATGTCTGATGGCATCACAATTGCCCTTCCCCCAGCTATAAATCTTGCCCTGCGGGGTATACTTATCCCTTTCCATCACTAACGTAAAGGTCACCGAATTGTGGTAACTGTCTCCAAAGTGCTCACCTACCTCCAGATCTAACACCTGGCCTGGTTCATTATCCAAAACTAAATCCAATGTGGCCTCGCCTCTCGTTGGCCTGTCAACATATTGTGGCTGGAAGCCCTCCTGCACACATTGTACAAAGAACGACCCATCTAATGTACTCAACTATATTTTTTCCAGTCAATATTTGGAAAGTTAAAGTCTCCCATAAGAACTACCCTGTTACTTTCGCTCTTTTCCAGAATCATCTTCGCCATCCTTTCCTCTACATCCCGAGAACTATTAGGTGGCCTATAGAAAACTCCCAACAGGGTGACCTCTTCTTTCCTGTTTCTAACCTCAGCCCATACTACCTCGGAAGAAGAGTCCCCATATAGCATCCTTTCCGCCACCGTAATACGGTCCTTGACTAGCAGCGCCACACCTCCCCCTCTTTTGCCCCCTTCTCTGAGCTTACTAAACCACCTAAACCCCGGAAACTGCAACAACCATTCCTGTCCCTGCTCTATCCATGTCTCTGAAATGGCCACAACATCGATGTCCCAGGTACCAACCCATGCTGCCAGTCCCCCTACCTTATTTCGTATACTCCTGGCATTGAAGTAGACACACTTCAAACCACCTACCTGAACACTGGCACCCTCCTGCGAAGTCAAATCTGTGCTCCTTACCTCTATACTCTCAATCTCCCGTAACCCAAAACTACAATCCAGGTTCCCATGCCCCTGCTGAATTAGTTTAAACCCCCCCCAAAGAGCACTAACAAATCTACCCCGCAGAATATTGGTGCCCCTCAGGTTCACATGTAGACCACCCTGTCTACATAAGAACATAAGAACATAAGAACTAGGAGCAGGAGTAGGCCATCTGGCCCCTCGAGCCTGCTCCGCCATTCAATTAGATCATGGCTGATCTTTTGTGGACTCTGCTCCACTTTCCGGCCCGAACACCATAACCCTTAATCCCTTTATTCTTCAAAAAACTATCTATCTTTACCTTGAAAACATGTAATGAAGGAGCCTCAACTGCTTCACTGGGCAAGGAATTCCATAGATTCACAACCCTTTGGGTGAAGAAGTTCCTACTAAACTCAGTTCAAAATCTACTTCCCCTTATTTTGAGGCAATGCCCCCTAGTTCTGCTGTCACCCGCCAGTGGAAACAACCTGCCCGCATCTATCCTATCTATTCCCTTCATAATTTTAAATGTTTCTATAAGATCCCCCCTCATCCTTCTAAATTCCAACGAGTACAGTCCCAGTCTACTCAACCTCTCCTCATAATCCAAACCCTTCAGCTCTGGGATTAACCTAGAGAATCTCCTCTGCACACCCTCCAGCGCCAGTACGTCCTTTCTCAAGTAAGGAGACCAAAACTGAACACAATACTCCAGGTGTGGCCGCACTAACACCTTATACAATTGCAACATAACCTCCCTAGTCTTAAACTCCATCCCTCTAGCAATGAAGGACAAAATTCCATTTGCCTTCTTAATCACCTGTTGCACTTGTAAACCAACCTTCTGTGACTCATGCACTAGCACACCCAAGTCTCTCTGAACAGCGGCATGCTTTAATATTTTATCGTTTAAATAATAATCCCGTTTGCTGTTATTCATACCAAAATGGATAACCTCACATTTGTCAACATTGTATTCCATCTGCCAGACCCGAGCCCATTCACTTAACCTATCCAAATACCTCTGCAGACTTCCAGTATCCTCTGCACTTTTCGCTTTACCACTCATCTTAGTGTCATCTGCAAACTTGGACACATTGCCGTTGGTCCCCAACTCCAAATCATCAATGTAAATTGTGAACAATTGTGGGCCCAACACGGATCCCTGAGGTACACCACTAGCTACTGATTGCCAACCAGAGAAACACCCATTTATCCCAACTCTTTGCTTTCTATTAATTAACCAATCCTCTATCCATGCTACTACTTTACCCTTAATGCCATGCATCTTTATCTTATGCAGCAACATTTTGTGTGGCACCTTGTCAAAGGCTTTCTGGAAATCCAGATATACCACATCCATCGGCTCCCCGTTATCTACTGCACTGGTAATGTCCTCAAAAAAATCCACTAAATTAGTTAGGCGCGACCTGCCTTTTACGAACCCATGCTGCGTCTGCCCAATGGGACATTTTCTATCCAGATGCCTCGCAATTTCATCCTTGATGATAGATTCCAGCATCTTCCCTATTACCGAAGTTAAACTCACTGGCCTATAATTTCCTGCTTTCTGCCTACCTCATTTTTTAAATAGTGGCGTCACGTTTGCTAATTTCCAATCCACCGGGACCACCCCAGAGTCTAGTGAATTTCGGTAAATTATCACTAGTGCATCTGCAGAGGCCCCACCTTCCCCAGAAAGAGCCCCAGTTATCCAGAATTCTGAATCCCTCCCGCCTGCACCATCCCTGTAGCCACGTGTTTAATTGCTCTCTTTCCTTATTCCTCGTCTCACTATCACGTGGCACGCGCAACAACGCAGAGATGACAACTCTGTTTGTTCTCGCTCTGAGCTTCCATCCTAGCTCCCTAAAGGCGTGCCTGATATCCTTGTCCACTTTCCTACCTATGCCGTTAGTGCCAATGTGGACTACGACTTGGGGCTGCCCCCCATCCCCCTTAAGGACCCGGAAAACACGATCCGAGACATTACTTATCCTTGCACCTGGGAGGCAGCATACCAAACGTGAGTCTCTCTGGCTCCCACAAAATCTCCTATCTGTGCCCCTGACTATTGGGTCCCCAATTACTAATGCTCTGCTCCTCTCCCCCCCCTTCCCTTCCGAGCAACAGGGACAACCTCCGTGCCAGAGGCCCGTACACCATTTCTTACCCCTAAGCCCCCCGCCCACAATTATCCAAAACGGTATACTTGTTACTCAGGGGAATGACCGCAGGGGGTCCCTGCACTGATTGCTTCTTCCCAGTCCCTCTTACAGTTACCCATCTATCTCCAGTCTTTGGTGTATCTACTTCCCTGAAGCTCCTATCTATGACCCCCTCTGCCTCCCGAATTACCCGAAGTTCATCCAACACCAGCTCCAGTTCCCTAACTCGGTCTTGGAGGAGCTGGAGATGGCTGCACTTCCTGCAGGTAAAATCAGCAGGGACACTAACGGCATCCCTCACCTCAAACATCCTGCAGGAGGAACATTGCACTACCTTCCCTGCCATCCCTCTAAGTTCCAACCAAGTCCTGGTTACCAAATATAAAATAAATAAAAAATAATAATATAATATAGCACTTACCTGCTCACACCAATGGGTCTTATTATTTGGTTAGAGGAGGAGGGCGGGTGGGAGACACTATACGTGTAGTGTCTTGGGTTTCCTCTCCACCAGAATTTATTAGCTAGGGGGGAAAAAAACCTTCCCAGAAGTCCGCGGTTCGTACTTCCGGTTCCCGCCTTATATTAGAAGAAAAACAGGATCGGTACCGGCTGGCTCTCCCTCTCGCGCTCGTTTGAAAGTCCCGGCTGGCTCTCCCTATCGCGCTCTTTTGAAAGTCCCGGTTGGCTCACCTCTCGCGCCCTTTTTAAAGTCCCCGATGGCTCACCCCTCGCGAACTTTTGAAAGTCCCGGCTGGCTCTCCCTATCGCGCTCTTTTGAAAGTCCCGGCTGGCTCACCTCTCGCGCGCTTTTGAAAGTCCCGGCTGGCTCTCCCTCTCGCGCTCTTTTGAAAGTCCCGGTTGGCTCACCTCTCGCGCCCTTTTTAAAGTCCCCGATGGCTCACCCCTCGCGAACTTTTGAAAGTCCCGGCTGGCTCTCCCTCTCACGCTCTTTTGAAAGTCCCGGCTGGCTCTCCCTCTCGCGCTCGTTTGAAAGTCCCGGCTGGCTCTCCCTCTCGCGCTCGTTTGAAAATCCCGCTGGCTCTCCCTCTCGCGCCCTTTTTAAAGTGTTAATTAGAGAGTGCACAACAGCTGCAGAAAATGAGATGGTTGTGGAGGGTTTGTCTACTGAGCCAGTGTGGGTGGAAGCGAAAAACAAGAAAGGAGCAGTCACTTTATTGGAATTTTTCTGCAGCCCCCCCCCCCCCCCAATAGCAGCATATACAGAGAGGAACAGATTGGGCGGCGGGTCTTGGAAAAATGCAGAATTAACAGAGTTGTTGTCATGGGTGACTTCAACTTCCTGAACATTGACTAGATCCTCCTTAGTGCAAATTGTTTGGATGGAGCAGATTATGTCAGATGTGTACAGGAAGGAACCTCGACTCATTTTGTAGATAGGCTGACTGGGTGGGAGGCGATATTGGACGTGATGCTCGGCAACGAACCAGGTCAGGTGTCAGATGTGTCGGTGGGAGAACATTTCGGTGACAGTGTCCACAACTCCTTGACCTTTACGGTAGTCACGGAGAGGGATTGGAACACATAGTATGGGAAGGTATTTAACTGGGGGAGGGGAATTTACACTCTTATTAGACAGGAGCTGAGGTGCATGAAGTGGAAACATTTGTTATTGGGGAAATGCTCAACAGTAATGTGCGGATTGTTTAAGGAGCACATCATACGAGTGCGGAATAGTTTTGTCCCATTGAGATGAGGAAGGAATGGTAAGGTGAAGGAGCCTTGGATGACAAGAGAAGTGGAGCTTCTAGTCAAGAGAAAGAAGGAAGCTTGCATAACGTTGAGGAAGCAAGGATCTGACTCTGCACTAGAGAGTTTCAAAGAGCCATGAAGGAATTCAAAAATGGACTGATGAGAGCGAGAAAGTGGCATGAAAAAGCCATGGTGGGAAGGGTTAGGAAAATCCTCAAGGCGTTCGACACGTGAGAAATAAGAGGATGATGAGAGTGAGAGTAGGACCGATCGGGGTAGTGGAGGGAACTTGTGCCTCGAGTCTAGGGAGATGGGAGAGGCCCTAAACGAATACTTTGAGCCAGTATTCATTAGAGGCAGGGACCTTAGAACATAGAACATAGAACAGTACAGCACAGAACAGGCCCTTCGGCCCTCGATGTTGTGCCAAGCAATGATCACCCTACTCAAGTCAACGTATCCACCATATACCAGTAACCCAACAACCCCCCCCCCCCCCCATTAACCTTATTTTTTAGGACACTAAGGGCAATTTAGCATGGCCAATCCACCTAACACGCACATCTTTGGACCTTGTTGACCATGAAAACAGTGTGAACCAGTTTAATAGACTCGAACAGGTTGATACTAAGAAGGAGGATGTGCTGGAAATGTTGAAAAGCATCAGGATAGATGTCCCCTGGGCCTGGTGGGATATACCCAAGTTTTCCTCCGGGTGCTCCGGTTTCCTCCCACAGTCCAAAGATGTGCGGGTTAGGTGGATTGGCCATGCTAAATTGCCCGTAGTGTCCTAAAAAGTAAGGTTAGGGGGGGGGGGGGTCGTTGGGTTACGGGTATAGGGTCGATACGTGGGTTTGAGTAGGGTGATCATTGCTCGGCACAACACCGAGGGCCGAAGGGCCTGTTCTGTGCTGTACTGTTCTATGTTCTATGTTACTACGGGAAGCGAAGGAGGAGATTGTTGCGCCGTTGGCGATGATCTTTGCGACCTCATACTCCATTGGAGTCGCACCGGATGATTGGAGGGAGGCGAATATCGTTCCACGATTCAAGAAAGGGAAAAGGGAAATCCCTCGGAATAACAGACCCATAAGCCTTACGTCTGTGGTGAGCAAAATATTGGAAAGGATTGTGAGAGATAGGATACATGATTATTTAGAAAAACATATTTTGATTAAAAATAGTCACCATGGCTTTTTGAGGGGCATGTCATGCCTCACAAGCCTCATTGAATTCTTTGAGGATGTGACAAGGCACATAGAAGAAGGACGGGCAGTGAATGCGTTGTATATGGATTTCAGTTAGGCAGTTGATAAGGTGGACTCGTTCAGAAAGTTAGGCGTCATGGGATATAGGGAAATGTGGCTGTCTCGAACAGAATTGGCTGGCCGAAAGAAGACAACGAGTGGCAGTGGATGGAAAGTATTCTGCCTGGAGGTCGGTGACCAGTGGTGGCCCGCAAGGATCTGTTCTGGGAGCTCTACTCTTTGTGGTTTTTACAAATGATTTGGATAAGGAAGGGAAAGGTTGGTTAGTAACTTTGCCGATGACACGAAGGTTGCTGGGGTTGTAGATAATGTTGAGGGTCGTTGCAGGATACAACAGGACATTGACAGGTTGCAGAGAACATGGAACATGTTCAGAGAACAGAGAACAGAGAAAATACTGCACAGGACAGGCCTTAGGCCCATGATGTTGTGCCTAATTTTTGTCCGAGATTAAGAACAAATTAATCTAAATCCCATCATTCTACCGGACTCCATGTACCTATCCAATAGACGCTTGAAGGTCCCTATTCTTTCCGACGCAACTACTTCCACATGCAGTGTTTTCCAGGTCCCAACGACTCTGTGGGTAAAGAACCTACATCTGACATCGCCCCAATATCTTCCATCATTCGCCTTAAATGTATGTTCCCCTGAAATGGTTTGTTCTACCTGGGGAAAAACGTCTCTGACGGTCTACTCTATCTATTCCCCTGATGATCAAATGAACTTCTAACAAGTCTCCCCTCATCCTTTTCCGTTCTAATGAGAAAAGGTCTGGCACCCTCACCTTTTCCTCGTGAGACATACTCTCCATTCCAGTCAACATCCTGGTAAATCGCCTTTGCACGTTTCGAAAACTTACACATCTTTACTAATTTGAGGCGACCAGAACTGCACACAGTCCTCCAAATGGGGCCTGAACAAGGTTTTGTACTGCAGCATCATCAGCTCACGTCTCTAAAATGCAATCCTTCTGCTAATGAACGCTACCACACCATGGCCTTCTTCGTAGCTCTATCCACTTCAGAGGCAACTGTCAAAAATCTATGAACAAGATCTCTCTGCTCCTCCACATTGCCAAGAACCCTACCGTTAACCCTGTATTCCGCATTCATATGTATCCTTCCAAAATGGGCCACCTCACACTTTTCAGTGTTAAACTCCATCTGCCACTTCTCAACACAGCTCTCCATGCTATCTATGTCTCTTTGCAGGCGACAACAACCCTCCTCACTATCCACAACTCCACCAATCTTCGTATCGTCTGCAAATTTACTGACCGACCCTTCAGCTCCCTCATCCAAGTCATTAATGAACATCACAAACAGCAGAGGACACAGAACTGATCCCTGCCTTACGCCACTTTTAACTGGGCTCCAGGCTGAATATTTGCCATCCACTAGCACTCTTTGACTTCTATCGTTTAGCCAGTTCGTTATGCAACCGGCCAAATTTCCCATTATCCAATGCCTCCTTACTTTCTGCATAAGCCTACAACTGGTAATATTAACACATGACTTACTAAATCCATGCACACTACATCCGCTGCTTTACCTTCATCCACGTGCTTGGTCACCTCCTCAAAGTATTCAATAAGACTTGTGAGGCAAGAGCTATCCCTCACAAATCCGTGCTGACAATCCCCTAGCAGTGTTTTTCCAGATGCTCAGAAATCGTATCCCTTAGTACCCTTTCCATTACTTTGCCGACCACCGAAGAAAGACAATCTGGCCTGTAATTCCCAGGGTTATCCATATTCCCTTATTTGAACAGGAGCACGACATTCGCCTATCTCCAATCCCCTGGTACGACACCTGTTGACAGTGAGGACGAAAAGATCATTGCCAACGGCTCTGCAATTTCATCTCTTGCTTCCCAAAGGATCCTTGGATATATCCCGACAGGCCCGGGGGACCTGTCTATCCTCAAGTTTTTCAAAATGCCCAACACATCTTCCTTCCGACCAAGTATCTCCTCGAGCTTATCAGTCTGTTTCACACTGTCCTCTCCAACAATGTGGCCCCGCTCATTCGTAAATACTGAAGAAATGTATTCGTTCAAGGCCTCTCTTATCTCTCTTATGAAAGGCAGCACGGTAGCATTGTGGATAGCACAATGGCTTCACAGCTCCAGGGTCCCAGGTTCGATTCCGGCTTGGGTCACTGTCTGTATGGAGTCTGAACATCCTCCCCATGTGTGCGTGGGTTTCCTCCGGGTGCTCCGGTTTCCTCCCACAGTCCAAACATGTGCAGGTTTGGTGGGTTGGTAATGATAAATTGTCCTTAGTGCCTAAAATTGCCCTTAGTGTTGGGTGGGCTTACTGGGTTATTGGGATAGGGGAAGGTGTTGACCTTGGGTAGGGTGCTCTTTCCAAGAGCCGGTGAAACTCGATGGGCCGAATGGCCTCCTTCTGCACTGTAAATTCTATGATTCTATGATCTCTTGAGACTCAATACGCAATCTCCCGCTACTGTCCTTGATCGGATCTGACCTCGATCTCGTCATTGTCCTATTTCTCACAGAATGCGCTGAGAAGTGGCAGATAGAGTTCAACCTTGATAAATGTGATGTGATTCATTTTGTAAGGTCGAATTTGAATGCTGAATACAGGGTTAAAGTAAGGATTCTTGGAATTGTGGAGGAACAGAGAGATCTTGGGGTCCACGTACATAGTTCCCTCAAAGTTGCCAGCCAGGTTGATAGGGTTGTTGAAAGGCGTATGGTGTGTCGCCTTACAATAACAGGTGGATTGAGTTTAACAGCCGCGAATTTTTGCTGCAGCGTTTTAAATCTGTAGTGGGACCACACTTGGAGTATTGTGTCCAGTTCTGGTCGTTTCATTATAGGAAAGGTGTGGATGATTTGGAGACGGTACAGAGGAGATTTCACAGGATTATGCCTTGACTGGAGGGTATGTCTTATGAAGAGAGGTTGAGAGAGCTAGGACTTTACTCACTGGAGCGAAGAAGGCAGAGAGGTGACTTGATTGAGGTGTACAAGGTGATGAGAGGGATGGGTAGAGTGGATATCCAGAGACTTTACCCCAGAGTGGAAATGGCTGTCACGAGGTGACATAACTTTAAGGTGATTGGAGTAAGTTATAGTGGAGATGTCAGAGTAAGGTTCTTTACACAGAGAGTGGTGCATGTGTGGAATGCACTGCCAGCAGAGGTGGTGAAGTCAGAGTCATTAGGGACATTTCAACGACTCACACAGCCACATGGACAGCAGGAAATTGAAGTGGTGTAGGTTAGGTTGATCTTATATTAGGCTAAATGTTCGACACAACATCGTGAGCGGAGCGGCCTGTACTCTGCTGCACTGCTCTATATTCTATGTTCTATCCGCTTTGGTAGCAAAAATAGGCGGGCGATTATTATTTGAACGGGTGTAAATGAGGTAGGTGGATACTCAGCGAGACCTTGATGTTCTCGTGCATCAGTCGGCAAAGGTAAGAGCGCACATACAGCAGCAGTAAAGAAGGGAAATACGAGAGTATTTGAGTAGAGGAATAGGGATGGTTTTCTGCAATTGTTTCGGGCATTGGTGAGGCCACACCTGGAGTATTAAGAGCAGTATTGGGAAAGGATGTTTGCGCTTGGCGGAAGTGCAGTGAATGTTTATAAGGACTATTCCTGGGATTGCGGGACTGTTATACGTGGAGAGGGTAACTCGGTGACTTTTATATACATTGGCATTGTGACGAATAAGCGTGTATCTCACAGAACGTTGGAAAATGCAAACAGGTTTAGATAGGGTAGATTCAAAAATAATGTTCCCGATAGTGCGGGAGTGCAGATCAAGAGGAAATAGATGGGCGATAAGTTTTAGGATTCAGGTGAGGAGAAAGTTCTTCACCGATAGATTGGGGAATCTGTGGATTTCGCTACCACAGAAACTGGTTGAACCAAACGTTGTGTATTTTCAAGAAGGTATTCGATACAGCTCCTGGAGCTGAAGGGATCAAGGGATATGGAGGGGGGGGAGGGAGGCGGGATCAGGATATTTAATTTAAGATTGTACCAGGATCATAATAAATGGCGGAGCTGGCTCGAAGGAGAGCTTCCTGCTGCTCCTATTTTCTTTACTTTTATCCCCTTAACCCCATCAAAGCAGCGGACACGTAGTGGCAAATTAAGGTGGCCAATCCACGTAAACAGTGCATCTCTGCTCGCTAAGGGACAATTTTCGCATGGCCGATCCACCTACCCTGCCGATTATTGGACTGTAGAACGAAACCAAAGCACCCGTAGGTACCCCGCAGCCAAAGTGTAAACGTACTAATCCTCTCCGAGTCCGGAATTGAACCACTCTGTGACGCAGCAGTGTTAACCACTTGCCATCGTGCCGCCACGCTTAACGCCTTTCTGCCTGTCATTAAATTTTCAGATGACGTGCAGATCAGACTTGTGAGCAAGGATAATGACTGTGCAGGGTCGGTGGAAATCTACTTCAACGGTACCTGGGGGAAGGTCTGCGGCGATACCTGGAACCTTGCTGCCGGGCAGGTGGTCTGCCGACATCTTGGCTGCGGATTTGTCAAGAGCGCTTCTCGAGGAGAACGATCCCCAGCATCACGCGACCCAATACCCTTGTCACACGTCCAGTGCCTGGGGTCTGAACTCCTGCTCTGGCATTGCTATTCATTCGCTTGGAATGTTGGGATGTGTTATGGCGGCTTCGGAGCTGACGTCACGTGCTCAGGTAAGCGTCAGCCAATGAATCGCAGCGCGTTGGACAGTCTTGCCACATATTTGCCCAAGTGGTATACTCGTGCATAAATCACGCAAAAACCGAGCGTGCAAATTCAGCAGAAACTTGCAAAGAGAAATAGGACGTTGCAATTTATTTTAAAGGGGATGCAATAACTGTAAGGGAAGACTTTCTGAAGCTACAAGAGGCAGTGGGAACAGAAGAACATAGGAATAGGAGAACGCGATTCATCCCCTCGAGTCAGTCCCGCCATTTTTTTAAAATTATGGCTGATTGTGGCCTGATTATGCCCCAGAATTGTAGAATCCGCAACTAGCGGAGAAGGGTTTTCTTTATCTACCCTGCTTTACCGTGTTAAACACTCAGACCAGGAACTCGCAGTCGGAGGAGGTGGTGGAAGCAGGGACGATCGAGACATTTAAGGTGCATTTTGACAAATGCATGAATAGGATGGGAATAAAGGGATACAGACCCCAGACGTGTCGCAGATTTTAGTTGAGACCGTCGCAACAGGCTTGGAGGGCCGAAGCGCCTGTTCCTGTGCTATACTTGTTCTTTGTTGCTATTTCGTTCCTCGCTTCCCTCAGTAACCTGGGATAGATCTCATCCTGACCTGGGGACCTATCCACCTGAATGCCTTTTAGAATACACAAATCTTCCCCCTTCCTTATGCCGACTTGACCTAGAGTATTTAAACATCCAACCCCAACCTCAACATCCGTCATGTCCCTCTACACGGTGAATACCGATGCAAAGTACTGATTAAAAATCTCACCCATTTCCTCTGACTCCACGCATGAATTCCATCTTTTGCCTTTGAGTAGCCCAATTCTTTCTCTAGTTACCCTTTTGCTCCTTATATACGAACACAATGCTTTGGGATTTTCCTTAACCCTGTTAGCCAAAGATATTTCATGCCCCTTTTAGCCCTCTTTATTGCGCATTTGAGATTTATCCTACTGTCCCGATATTCGTCCAAAGCTTCATCAGTTTTAAGTCTCCTTAATCTGATGTATGCTTACTTTTTCATTTTAGCAAGTCTCACAATTCCACCCGTTATCCATGGTTCCCTAATCATACCATTTCTATCCATAATTTTCACAGGGACATGTCTGCACTCTAATCAAACTTTCCTTAAAAGACTGTCATTTTTCAAATGTGGATTTACCCTTAAACAGCTGCTCCAAATCCACATTCCCTAGCTCCTACCGAATTTTGTTATATTTGGCCTTTTCCCAGTTTATCACTCTTCCTTTGGGACCACACTCGTCTTTGTCTATGAGTAATCTAAAACTTACGGAATTGTGATCGCTATTCCCAAAGTAATCACCGGCTGAAACTTCGACCACCTGGCTGGGATCACTCCCCAAAACCAGGTCCAGTATTCCCCTTCCCGAGTTGGACTATTTACATATTGCTGTAAAAAGAACTCTCCTGGATGCTCCTTACAAATTCTGCCCCATCTACGCCTCCAACACTACATGAGTCCCATTCAATGTTGAGGAAGTTAAACACTCCCATTACGACCACCCTTCTGCTCCCACATTTTTCGATAATCTGTATACACATTTATACATCTACTTCACGCTCGCTTTTGGGAGGCCTGTAGTAAAGTCCCAACAATGTTGCTGCTCCCTTCGTATTCTTAGCTCTACCCATATTGCCTCAGTGCCCGAATCCTCCATGGTGCCCTCTTTAATCACAGCCGTGATATCATCTCTGACCAGTAATGCAACTCCTCCACCCCTTTGATCTCCCTCTCTATCCCTCCTGAAACATCTATACCCTGGGATATGTAGATGCCAATCTTGCCCTTTCCTCAACCAAGTCTCAGTAATACGAATAACATCATATTCCTAGGTACTAATCCAAGCCCTAAGTTCAGCTGCCTTACCTGCTACATTTCTCGCATTAAAACAAATGCAACTCGGACCACCTGTCCCATTGCATTCATAATCTCTTCCCTGTCTACTCTTCCCCTTAGTCACAATGAGTTTATTATCTCGTACCTCACTGGCTTTAATTGATGCCTCTTTACTGACCTCAAACGTCTCCTCCTACCACATTAGTCGGGAGAATGTTCACGAGTTTCATCCCGGTGGGGAGGAATTTCCTTCTGAGGTGAGGTTGAGTAGGTTAGGCCTGTACTAACTGGGAGATTCGATAAATGAAAGGCCAACTTATTGCGACATATAGGATCCTTTGGTGGCTTTGACAGGGAAGATGCTGAGAGGTTAATTTCACTTGTGGGCTGGACTATGACCAGAGGACATTATCTCAGAGTCAGGAGATGGCGTTAATTTCGGGCAGAGATGAGGAGGAACTTCTCTCATAGGGTAGTTAATACCTTAAATTCTTTACCACAGAGGAATGTAGAGTCTGGGTCGGTAAGCATGTTCAAGGCGTTTGTCATTTTTATGAATGACCTGGAGGAGGGCGAAAAAGGATGGCTGAGATAGACATAATTATAATCAGTGAGGAAATCGAAGGTTACGCAGATAATGCGGGAAAGTGGAGAGAGTGTTATATGAGATCAGCCGTCAACGGCGAATCAGAATTGATGGGCCGAGTGGCCGTCTTCGGCGCCTAGGTATGGTGTTGTTCTGGTTTTATTTACATTGCGGAAGGGTCCATTCGATCCATCGTGTCTGGGCTGGCCATCAAGCATCTTTCTTTTCTAATCTCATGTCGATCTTTAGTCCAGGCACGCTCTGACCTTTCACGTGTTTTTCCAAATGTTTCTTGAATGATATTTGGCTCTTTGCCTCCACCACCCTTTCAGGCGGGCACTTCCAGATTCCAAACAACACTCCAGGTGAATACGTTTCTCCTCCCATGCCCTCCAAATTTCTTGCCCCAACCTGAAATCTCTGCCCCTCGTGATTGTCCCCTCCGCGAAGGAGGACAGATTCTTCTATCTACCGATCTATACTCCTGATGTTTTTACGCAATTCAATCAGGTCTCCCTTCAGCCTTCTTGCTCCAAGGAAAACAACCCCAGATTATCTCCATAGTTGAAACTCGCCAGCAGAGGCAAAATCCCGATGAATCTCCTCTACACACTCTTTAATGCCATCACATCCTCCCAATGGTGTGGCATTAGAGACGATGTTAATTGATCGCCTAATGGAGTTCTTTTCATTACGCGAAATTTTATGATTCTATCAATTAAGTAAAGTATAGTCCGCCTTTCAGAAATCAGGTGGTAGAGAAATATGGTATCATGCATGTTAAGCATCCGTTTTCTGTCGAACACAATTCCCTTAAAAAAAGCACATTTTTGTGGGCGTCGCTGGATAGGCCAGCATTTATTGCCCGTCCCTATTTGCCATTCAGTAGTTGGTGGGGAGCTGGCTTCAAGAAACTGTGAATAAGTAAAGTTGCCAAAGTCCCCGTTGAAAATAGGTCGTTTTCCGCTTTATGGTAGAGAACTGACTACTTGTGTCTTAACCTGCGGCGAAGGATAAGGTTGAGAAGCCGGGGCCAGTAATGAATAACCTCGTCCAGGACCGGAGGTTTGGTTGATGTGAACCCGCCTTATTCTGCATCACAAACTGCCAACTGAGCTAAACAGTCCCCATTAACCCACTGGCTGCCTTACGACCATCCGAAAAAGTTAACACACCATCTATATTCATCTACTCCCGAAGGAGACTTCGGTCTATAGATAAATTAAATTTCAGTAAATGAATTAATTATTATCTCAGTGTTATCATATCTTAATTACACATCTGTAGCCCCGATGTTTGGCTGCCTTTGAAACCAAAATTATTTTGGAAACATCACTGCAGCAGTCAAATACATACCCTTCCTTTCTGGGAAATAAGTGTAGTTTTATTTAAGAGGCACTTACATCCGAGGTTCAGGCCTCATCCCTCCAGCGGAGCAGGCAGGGAGGGGAGCGATTTTTTGGTAGGGAGAGCTGAGGAAAGCTGAATTTTCTTTTTTTACATACACTTTTCGGAGTTGTTTTTCTTTGAGAGCAGCAGAAAACGGGATATCGGCCGTGGAGAGTTCTGGGAAGGTGTGTAGTACCTGTATGTAAGTTGGGCAGTTCCTAATCCCGGGACACGACACTTGTAGTGTCCCCCACCCTTCCTCCTCCTCTAACATAAGGGGTTTTGTGAATATCAGGTAAGCTATTTCTTTCTTTCTTTTTCTTGTTTGATCCGCAAGTTATCTGGAGGGGGGGTGGCAGGGAATGCCCTGCAATTTTCCTCTTGCAGAATGTTTGAAGTGAGGGTCACCGTCAGTGTCCCTGCTGACTTCACGTGTGGGAAGTGCACCCATCAGCTCGTCAACATCCGCATTGGGGAACTAGAGCTGGATCATTCGGGAGGCAGAAGTGGTCAGAGATAGAAGCTTCAAGTATGTAGTTACTCCGAAGAATGAAGATAGATGGGTGACTGTGGGCGGTGTGTGGAGGAAGCAGTCAGTACAGCGATCCCCTGTGGTTGCTCCACTTAGTAACAAGTATACCGGTTTGGATACTGGTGGTGGGGGAGGGGGGGGTGGCTTCCTTGGCGTAAGCCATGGGGTGCAGGTCTCCAGAACAGAGTCTGTCCCTGTTGCTCAGAAGGTAAGGGGGTAGAGGAGTAGAGCATTAGTCATTGCGACCTCCAAAGTTAGGGGGACAGATGGAAAATTCAGTGGGAGCGAGAGAGACTCGCGGTTGGTGTGTGGCCACCCAAGTGCCAGAGTCCGTAATGTCTTGGATCATGTTTTCGGGATCCTAAAAGGGGAGGGGAAGCAGCCCAAATTCGTGGTTCCCATAGACACCAACGACATAGGGAAAGTGATGGAGATGTAAAGCAGGTATTCAGGGAGCTACGGTGGAATCTTAAAGCTAGAATGATCAGTTATTATCGCTGGGTTGTAACCAGTCGCCAAGTGGTAGCGAGTCGAGGATTAAGGAGAGAGAGCACGTGGCTACTGGGATGGTGCAGGAGGGAGGAATTCAGATACCTGGGTAATTGGGGCTCATTCTGGGGTAGGTTGGACCTCTAGAAACGGGATGGTCTGCACCTGAACCAGAGGTGTACAACTACCCTGGGGGAGAAATTTGCTAATGCTCTTCGGGAGGTTTTAAAGTAATTCAGCAGGGGGATGGGAAACTGAATTGCAGCTCCACTCTCCAGGAGTAAGGTTTCAAGGTCGCAGGAGTGAACTGGCTGGCAGGCAGGTAGTTTGAACTGTGTCTACGTCAACGCCAGGAGCATCCGAAATAAGGTGGCTAAACTTGCAGCATGGGTTGGCACCTTGGACTTCGATGTTGTGACCATTTCGGAGACATGGATAGAGCTGGGACAGGAATGGCGGTTGCAGATTCCGCTGTTCAGATGTTTCAGTAAGCACAGGGAAGGTGGTAAAAGAGCGGGAGGTGTGGCTGTGTTAGTCAAAGACGCTATTATGTTGGCAGAAAGGAAGTTAGTTGAGGACTCGTCTACTGAGGTAGTATGGGCTGAGATTAGAAACAGGAAAGGAGATGTCACCCTGTTGGGAGTTTTCTGTAGGCCTCCGAAAAGTTCCAGAGATGTAGAGGAAAGGATTGAAAAGATGATTCTGGATAGGAGCTAAAGTAACAGGGTAGTTGTTATGGGGGACTTTAACTTTTGAAGGGTTAACCGAGGGTTACCCCTATCTCGTAATCCAATGCGGCCATCAGGACGCGGAACAACGCAGAATTGCCGAGCAGAAATATACAGGCAAGTACCGCACACATGAGTGCGGCCTCAACTGGAACCTGGGATTCATGTCGCATTACATTCATCCCCCACCATTTGGCCTGGGCTTGCGAAATCCTACCAACTGTCCTGGCGTGAGACAATTCACACCTCTTTAACCGAGGGTTACCCCTATCTCTGGATCTGTAAAGCCTGATTACCTACAAATGATCGCATTCGAAGCACCGTCTGGCATCTTGGAATTTGTCTATATATATGTTTCTGCAACATTCTCTTCATTTACCTGAGGAAGGAGCTGCGCTCCGAAAGCTAGTGTTTGAAACAAACCTGTTGGACTTTAACCTGGTGTTGTAAGGCTTATTTATGTGCTCACCCTAGACCAACGGCCGCATCTCCACATTACAGACATAGTGCCAGAAGACTGGAAGATAGCAAATGTTGTGTCCTTGTTGAACAAGGAGTAGAGGCACACCCGGTTATAGACCAGTAAGCCTTACCTCTGCTGTGGGAACAGTTTTGGATGGGATTGCAAGAGATAGGATTTATACTCATCTAGAAAGGAATAATTTGATTAGGGATAGTCAACACGGTTTTATGAAGGGAAGGTCGTGCCTCACGAACCTCACTGAGTTCTTTGAGAAGGTGACCAAACAGGTAGCCGAGGGTAAAGCAGTTGATGTGGTGTATGTGGATTTCAGTAAAGCGTTTTATAAAGTTCCCCACGGTAGGCTCTTGCAGAAAATACGGAGGCATGAGTTTGAGGGTGATCTAGCCGTTTGGATCAGAAATTAGCTGGCTGAGAAGACGGGAGATGGGAAATATTCAGCCTGGTGTTCAGTTACTAGTGGTGTACCACAAGGATCTGTTTTGGGTCTACTGATGTTTGTCATTTTTATGAATGACCTGGAGGAGGGCGTAGAAGGATGGGTGAGTAAATTTGCGGATGACACTAACGTCGGTGGAGTTGTGGACAGTTGGAAGGATGTTGCAGGTTACAGAAGGACTTGGACAAGCTGCAGAGGTCGGCTGAGGCGGCAAATGGAGTTTAATGCAGAAAAGGGTGAAGTGATTCATTTTGGAAGGAGTAACAGGAATACCGAGTACTGGGATAATGGTAAGATTCTTGGTAGTGTGGATGAGCAGAGATATCTCGGTATCCAAGTACATAGATCCCTGAAAGTTGCCACCCATGTTCATGGGATTGTTAAGAATGCGTCCGGTTTGTTAGCCTTTATTGGTGGAGGGATTGAGTTTTGGAACCATGAGGTCATGTTGCAGCTGTGCAAAACTCTGATGCGGCCGCATTTGGAGTATTGGGTGCAGTTCTGTTACAGCGCATTGTAGGAAGGGTAAGGATGTGGAAGCACTGGAGAGTGTGCAGAGGAGATTTGCCAGGATGTTGCCTGGTATAAAGGGACGATCTTATGGTGAAAGGCTGAGGGATTTGAGACTGTTTTCGTTAGCGAGGTGAATGTGAAGAAGTGACTTAATTGAGGTATACAAGGAGGATTAGATTATGTGGTCAGTGAGAGCCTTTTTCCTCGCCTGGTGATGGAGAGCACGAGGGGACATAGATTTAAATTGAGGGAGACAGATAGAGGACAGATGTCAAAGGTTGGTTTTTCACTCAGAGTTGGAACGGAGTGGAATGCCCTGCCGGCAACAGTAGTGGACTCGCCAACATTAAGGACATTTAAATGGTCATTGGATAAACATTTGGATGATAATGCAATAGCGGATATGGGCTTTAGATTGGTTTCACAGGGCGGCGCAACAGCCGAAATGCCTGTACTGCGCTGTAATGCTCTGTGCTCTAACAGAGGCTTTTAAAACATTTTTGCAATATTTTCATTTATTCTAATATTTATGTCTGCAATCCCTACATTTATCAGACTGTCGATCGGTGTGGCATTGCAAGACATCATCTTGAAGTGAAGCGTCTGAATAACAAAAACAAATTTGGACCTTCAAACCGCTCGTAACATAATATGCCATGCCCACAGCGCATCAAAGTAGAATTTTAACTCAATATTAAGGGAGACATGTATACCGATTCAGGGATAGTTGGCGCTACTGCCTTAGGCAGCGACACTAATGACCCCTTGAGGAAATATTAATGCTCTGCTTTCTTGAAACTAGGCAATCCATATCCTGTCGCAAAAGACACACCGTGGTGGCAGGTAGAAGTGCGGGAAAATGACCCTGTGACAGTGCGGGAAAGACCCGAATTGTTCCATGGCCCGAAATTAGTGGCTCACAGGGCGAGAACTTGCAGATGGCGCGGCAATCCCCCCACCCCGCGCTCCCAACGTATCTATAGCCCTTCTCCTTCTGGTTGGCAATGACCGTGGATCTGGAAGGTGCTGGGGGTGAGGCAGTTGGGAAAGACGTGGTGCATTAACGTGGTGCATCCGGTAGATGACACACTGTTACAACTGTGCTTCCCTGGTGCAGAGAGTGACTTTGAAAGGTGGTGGATGAGAATGTTAATTCAGCCAACGTTGGGCACAAATACATGGTAGTGAAAAGGCACTGACGGTCTTCCACACGCTCCATGACCGCACGTCCGTATTTGTCCGTATGGCGGAAGTTTGGAATGAAAATCCCACTGCAGTAACTTCCACCAGCGTCTCAATGGGGCGTTGAGAAGGCTGACATACATTGCCATTCTCTGGCCCTGAATACAACCTGTTTCTTGAGGGGTCCAATTTCAGGTGTGCGACAGAAACATAGAATTCGTGCAGTGCAGAACGACGCCGTTCGACCCATCGAGTCTGCACCGACCCTGTAAAAGAGCAGCTTTCCAAAACCCAACCCCACCACGCCGTCCCATTCCTGTAAACATTTGAGCCCACCTAACACTCACATCTTTGGACACCAAGGAGCAGTTTTAAAATTAACAATCCACCTAATCAGTACATGTTTGGATTATGCGAGGAAACGAGCCCACGGAGGAAACCCACGCCGACACGGGAGAACGTGCAAACTCCAGAGTTTGCACAAGAGTTACCCATGGCGGGAATTGAACCCGAGTTCCTGGCGCTGTGAGGCAACAGAGCCGCCCATTTGATTAGACTCTGCCTTATTAAGGGTTTGCATGGTCATTGCATGGAACGAACTTCCTTTCTCTTCATTGATTTTGCTGTGAAATCTTGATTTCTCCTGACCCTACCCCCAGATCAACCACTGAAGCCCGCCATCTCCGTGTTTCGCTCGCCGAGTGTCTTCATGCGAGGCGAGAACGTGACCATCCAGTGCGACATCCCCATGTTTTATGCTGGAAGCCGGATGTTCCTGTACAAAGTCGGCGGGAAGAAGGCATTTCTCTCCATTCCTGTCCCGGAGAATCGGAATTCGCTGAACTTCACCATCGCGAACATCCAGAGTGTGCAGAGCGGGAACTACACCTGTAACTTCGACATGGACATCTCGGAGTTGGTGTTCAACTCGGAACAGAGCGAGCAACAGATGATCACAGTGAAAGGTCAGGGTCGCGCTCATTAGGGAGCGCAACAATGTTAATGTGGATGGTGGGAATCTGCCACACTCGGCCACAATGCTGTGTTCTGCGCCTAAATTCGATGCCCGGTATTATACATTTGCCGGTAGCCTCAGGTTGAGTTCAATTAGAAATCATATTGACCAGCGGGAGAATCCCGCTGCCAGTGAATACCACGCAATCGATAAACACGTGCACAGGGGCGAAGTGGGGGAATTGGTGGAGGGGGGGCGTGTTCGGAGGATCCACCCAATTCTGTCTGAACAGTCATTGCGTATCACGGAATTCGCATCTATCTAATTAATATTTGGGCAGACTGCCATCGGGATAGACAGTTGGACTCCGTTAACCTGCGTGGTCTGGCGAACCTAGAAGCCGTAACCTGATGCCCTGGGAGACGGTTTCGGGACCGCTGATGGTATTGACTGCTTGTTGGCAAACTTGAACTGGAAATATCCCTACCAGTGGTGATCACGCAATGATCGATGTAAAATGTCCACCCTTTTTCGGGTGCAGGGTATATGTCCGTTTGACTGTCGCACCCACATGTGAGCAGCGCTCCGCAGCCAGTGGCAAGGACAATAAGGGATGGGAAAGATCGTTATAGGCATCCGACAGTACAGTAGAAGTCTAATCAGCCCATTAGGTTTGCGCCGGCCGTCCAAAAGGGCATCCAACCGAAGTTCACAGCCCCACCCTGCAACCTACCTTTCTAAACTAAGGAGCATCTTTCGAATAGCTCATGCAGATCTTTGGACCGTGGGATGAAAAACGCTCAGACATGGGGAGATTGTGCAAACTTCACAAAGACAATCGCCTGGTACCGGAGTCGAACCGATCTCTGGCTCTGTGAAGTAGCAGTGCTTCCCACTGGGTGACCGAGTTATACACAGCATGAAAACGTTTACAATGGATTGCTTTTGCTCAGTGTTTCCAAGATATTGAGTTCGATCAAATGCCACCAGGATTCAATAGATTTCATTGCCAGATATGTTTCTAGTATTAATTTGGTATAGAATGTGCATGTGGACCATGTCGCTACTAATTTGTGGGAAGCAAAACCCTTTTGAATAGCTGATGTACAAGAGGAACGAAAATCTCTCTTGTGCCATCGGAAACTATACAAGGCGGTCTGCGTGCCGAAATCTGGAGTGAGGCTTCTCGGCTATCAAGCGAATAAGAGTTGGCTCCCAAATAACTTCATGCAGACAGCGGAGACAGGGTAAATTCGGTTGGCTGCATTACCGATAGCGACACCCAGTTGATGAATCATAGTAAGAAAACTTGCCAAGTCCCAATTTAATACTGATTCCATGTAAGTCACCACCGTATAAAAGCACGCATCACCCGATTGGCCTTCCCGTTATGGAGGATGGTGCATTATCATAATTTGCATGAGGGCAGCACGGTGGTGCCATGGCTAGCAGTGTTGCCTCACGGCGCCGAGGTCCCAGGTTTGATCCCTGCTCTGTGTCACTTGTCCATGTGGAGTTTTCACATTACATCAAGGTTTTTGTGGATGTAGCCCCCAAGACCCAAAGATGTGCAGGGTAGGTGGAATGGCCACGCAACATTGCCACTTAATTGGAAAAAATATAATTGGGTAATCTAAATTTATAACAAAAAATCTTCATTTGCATGTTTGCATCCAACTGTCTTGACGTTTTGTCGTGAAAGTTGGCGGCCCAGTATCCCTGGAGAGGGAGCATGCTGCACCCACTGGTAGCCCGGAGACATTCTCTGCCCGTATAGAACCACAGGAGATGGGGCCACTTTATTTACCCCATTCGTAACAGGGGTTTACCCTCGAATGGACTGTCCCTTAAATTTCTACCTCACTTTAAGTGATTTGTTTAATTTGGTTGTTATTTCAGTCGATCGGAATGGTTGAATCGCAATATGAACAAATTTTTCATGTGTACCCCTGTAGATGAACCGCCGGAGCCATTGTTGACAACGGATACAGCACCCCCGAATTTCCTTCCGGGTCAGATCATTAGTGTGTCCTGTCGAGCTCCGCGGTATTTCTCTGTCATGACCTATTACTTGTACAAGGATAATGGGAAGATATTGGTCAGTTCGCAGCACGCTGCCGTCCAGGATAAGCCGGCACTATTTGACATTATTGCTGAAGGCAAAAAAGACGATGGCGAGTACACATGTCAGTATGAAATGAAGACCTCAGGGAAGCTGTACAACTCCTCGCACAGTGAAGCCCTAAAAATATCTGTAATGGGTAAGTGATTCTAAGTGATTCAAATACAAAGTATGTCTTGAAAGAAGGTGGAGCTGTTTGAGATTTAGTTCAAACTTTTTGGAACGCTGAGACACATGATTGGAAGATGGGGAGTCGAGATGACTAAAAGGTAAATAAGAAACATTACTTTCTGGGTTTTATAAATCGCAAGTAATTTAACCTGAGGAGATCACGATGACCTAATTTTCCAGAGTGTAGGGGGGGGGGAGGGGGACATTCTACAGGCCTGGCAGCAGAGATTCACAGAATCACCGAATCATACAGAACATAAGGGGCCTTTCGCCCCATCCTGTCAGCGCCGGTGAAACATAACCATCAAACTATTGTAATCTATTTTTCCTGTATTTGGCCTTGAAAACCCTAGAATAACAAGTGAACATATAAATACATGTTAAATCTTATGAAGGTTTTATAGTTTCAGGCAGTATGTTCCAAACTCCAACCACGCTCTGGGTTACACAGCTTTTCCACACATCTCGTCTAAACCTCCAACCCCTTCCCTAAAAATGTATGCCCCCCCCTCCTAATAGACCCATCCACAAAGGGGAAAATTTGGTTCATGTCGAGTGTCTCTATACTCCTCAAAATTGTATACATCTGAATCATCCTCTGTATCCTCTGCGTAAAGGAAAACATTCCACGTCGATCACCTCTCTTCACAGCTAAAACTCTCCAAATCAGGCGAGTTCTGGTAAATCCCCTCGGCACGCTTTCCAGTGCGATCACATCCCTCCTATAATGTGGATTCCAGAACCCACACAATATTCTACTTGTGGCTGAAGAATTGTTTTTTTTATAGATCCAGCATACACTCCCTGCTCTTAAACACTGTGCCTCGGCTAATTAAGGCAAGGGTACCAGATGCCTTCCGAACCAATCCACCCACTTGCTCTGCTACCTGAATGGATCGGTGAACATGCTCACCAAGATCCCTCTGATCCTCGGTCCTTCCCTGGGTCCTGCCGTTTATAATTTATTTGCTCGGTTTCTCCTGCCCAAGTGCATCAGAAGAACATACAGATATAATTTTATCTCCCCGGTTTATGATGGGGCTGTTTAGCTCACAGGGCTAATCGCTGGCTTTGAAAGCAGACCAAGGCAAGCCAGCATGGTTCGATTCCCGTAACAGCCTCCCCGAACAGGCGCCGGAATGTGGCGACTAGGGGCTTTTCACAGTAACTTCATTTGAAGCCTACTCGTGACAATAAGCCATTTTCATGTACCGCCTTTTGAATAATAGTCTCTATTTCTGTTTCCCAACTTCATATTTAGTCCGATTGGACTTCATTGGCTACGTGTATGTCCACTCAGCCTGCTTGTCTAAATCACCCAGAACAGAGTAGATAGATCGGGAATACTATTCCTGCTTGTAAAAGGATAAAGAACGAGAGGGGCATTGTGGCAGAGTGGTTAGCACGACTGGCTCACGGCGCCTGGGACCAAGGTTCAATTCGGAGGCTCTGGAATTCAGAACGTTTGATGACAGAGACAAAATAAAACTTATTCACACAATAAGTGTTTCGGAGCATGGAATGCACTGCCAGGAAGTGTGGTGGAGGCAGGTTCAATCACGGCAGTCAAGACGGAATTAGATGATTATTTGAATCGAATCCATGGGAATATTTAAGGCAACGAATGTAAATGATCATTTGGAAAACTGGTCCATAAACAATGGGCCAAAATTCTCGTACTGCACCAAAATTATTATATAAATGTGGATATTTCACCAGGGTTCCAATTGAATTCCATGCAATTCATGATCCTCGTGTAAAGTGAACGAAGAATGAAACCAACGTTTTTCGATTCATTAGATATTAGAGAGGATACTTGCTCGTTTTTGTATATATGCGCCTGCATACATAGGGGCGGTATGGTGGCTCAGTGGCTAGCACTGCAGTCTTACAGTGACACGGCCGGAGTTAAAATCCGGCGGCGGGGGCGGGTCTGTATCGAGTTTGCACGTTCTCCACGTGTCGTTCTACGTTTTCTTTGGGTGCTCCTAGTTCCTTCCACAGTCAAAAGATGCGTAGGTTAGGTGATTGTCCTTGATAAAATTGCCCCTCCTTGTCCAAGGATGTGTGGGTTTGGTGAATTGACCATGCAAAAGTGCGGCTTAGTGTATAAATATATGCAGGTTAGGTGGATTGGCCAAGATAAATTGCCCCGTGGTGACGTTACATCGCTACTGTGAGGGAGTAGCTTGTTCACAGACTCGAAGGGCCGAATGGTTTCCTTCTGCATGTAGGACTTCTATGATTCTGCGTAATTAAATAAAGGCAGAATGTTACTATTATTTCTTTGGGAACAGGGGCTTGATATATTTTTCTGACCCTAACAGCCGACATCAAGTTGCGACTTGCCAGTGGACCGGATCCATGTTCGGGAAGGATCGAGGTTTACGCGAATGGAACCTGGGGGGCGGTCTGCGACTTGCAGTGGGACCTGCCAGATGCGGAGGTGGTGTGCCGACAGCTGCGCTGTGGCTTTGTCCGGACTGCTACGCGCAGCGGGCACTTTGGTGAAGGTTCAGGCCGCACTTCGGGAAGCGTCGTCAATTGCAATGGGACAGAGCCCTTCTTGTGGGTCTGTCCCTTCGAGATCGCTAGCCCCAATTCCTGCCAAATGAGGAACGACGCCGGCGTCATTTGTTCAGGTGAGAGCAGGGTGAGCGTCATGAAGTGCACCGAGGATTTGTGCCAGACGCAGCATCTCTACTGTTTGTTTCTGCACTGTTGCCAAGAACATGCAACATTATGTCAACTTGGGCGGGTATACATAGGGATATACAAATTCGGAGAAGTGGTGAGTCCATAGCCAATGTGACCTGCTCAGCCATTGGACAAAATTTTGGTTCATCTTATTGTACCTTCCCGTCAGACCACCGCAGACTAGAACCCAACAATGGCTGCGACATTGACCGGAACTCTAATATTCTGACTGCTTGGAAATAATTATTCACTCTCGGAGTGATGGACTGAAGGAAACAAGGCTTTGGTCCTTTGAAACATTACTTCATTCCGAATATAATATTAAACCTTTTAATTTAACACCTGAAAATAACACGTTGAAATTGCACCTTACGACTCAATTTCCGATTAATCAATTAGAAAAGAAACATATAGCGCTCAATGTATTTTAAATTTAGCATCCGTAATAATTGTGTTGGAAAATAGATTTGACTTCTGACAGAACACTTACGACTCTGGATAAATAGCCTCAAAAACAGGTCCATCTGGCGTGTTTCGGCGTCTTCCCTGTCCCAAGACAAAGCAATCCTGCAATACATATTATCACTCATTTCATAGATTATCATAGAATTTACAGTGCAGAAGGATGCCCCTCGGCCCAAAGAGTCTGCAGCGGCTCTTGGAAAGAGCACCCTACCCGAGGTCAACCCTCCACCCTATCCCCATAACCCAGTAACCCCACCCAATACTAAGGGCAATTTTGGACACTAAGGGCAATTTATCATGGCCAATCCACCTAACCTGCATAACTTTGGTCTGTGGGAGCAAACCGGAGCACCCGGAGGTTCCCACGCACACACGGGGAGGATGTGCAAACTCCGCACAGACAGTGAACCAAGCCGGGAATCGAACCCGGAACCCTGGAGCTGTGAAGCAATTGTGCTATCCACAATGCGACCATGCTGCCCTCATACCTATCCTGCTGTGAAAGAATTCTGGATTGAGTGTCAGACAGGTCAGAATTCACCTCTTCCCTCCGCAAAGAATTCGCAAAAAGCCGACTCCATGCATTCCTTGGCTCTAGCCAGCAATGCCATCATCCCCAAAGTTGATCAAAACGAATCCCTCTGCAGACTGATGTCCTTCACTTGTCAAGGACTTTCCCGTCATTAATGCATTAGTCCAGATTGAAAACCACATCACTCTGCTCAATACCACTCTCTGGCTCAGAAAGGCTCTCAGTCCTTTCCAAAACAAACTCTTGAAGAAATAAATAACATGACTACTGCAGTCAAATACACTGTAACCCTCAGCCTTTAACTCTGAACTTGTCCTAATATGTAGAAGCTAATATTTCCGAAAATCCTCCGTTGGTCACATCACGTTCTATCAAATAACCATTGACTTATCCCTTATCTGAGCCAATATTATTTAGAACCCAGTTTTGCAAATGGTCAACAACTCATCCTCTGTCACTCTCTGTGGAAGAGAGTTCAATTGACTCTCGTCAGTCTGCGAAAATCACAAAGACAATGGTCCCATCAATTTATGAAATGTTATTTATCGGCCAGATCTTGCAAATCGTGACTGAGCCGATGTCCAATCTAACTTCTGTTCACAGGAGTATCAATCTCTCATGCATCCGTCACATGTTCTGTGCCCTAGCTGATGATGACTGCGTTTGAAGCAAAGGTGACTCAATGCCCGACAGGGAGGAGATTAAATATATTCTGCTCACCATAATTATTCAATGTTAATATCCAGTGCACTTAATATTAATCTGTCAAATGTCAAAGTCCCCCGTGGATCTGGGATCGAACCTGGGTCATTCGGTGATGTGCGACAGCACTGCTAATCACTAATAATCACTGCACCACTGTTGTCCTCCCATTAAACTTTATATTTTCTGCAAAATTGGAGATTCAGTTTCCTCGTCCAAATCATTGATATATCATGGAAAGAGATGGGATCCCAGCACAGATCCCACTGATACCCCACGAGTCACTAACTACCAATTTGAAAAAAAGACACGTTTATTCTAACATTTCGCTTCCTTGTAGCTTTTGTTCCATCTCAAGACACTATCCGTAATCCCGGACGCTATAAATTTACATATCAATATGCATTGTGCGTCTATAAAGACCGCCTTTTGAAATTTAAGAAAAACACATCCAACAGTTCTCCTTGGTCAACTCTGCAGATTACATCTTCAAAGAATTCTAGTAGATCTGTCAAACATGATTTTCCTTTCATGAATCCGTACTGACTTTGTCAGATTATTACACTGCTTTCCAAATGCAGTGCTCTGAAACCATTGATCATACACTGCAGCAATGTCTCTGCTACGTATGTAGGACTCACTGATTTATTTTTTCCTGTTTTCTCACTACCTCCGTTTTTGAAGAGCCGGGTTATATTCCGTCAAATTTGTAGTAACTATTCCAGAGTCCAACGTACGTTGGAAAATGACGTGTAATTTCTCGGGCCAGTTCCTGAAGCTCTCTGGGATCAAGATTATCAGGCCATTCAGATGCGTTAGCCTTCAATCCCATCAATTTCACCTCAAACCATATGTTTGCTAATACTAATTTCTTCAGTTCCTCACAAAAACCTGGTTATCAGAAATTCCAGCCCAGTGGACAGTGAGAGGCTTCTCCCGCGGATGAAGGTGGCTAGCACGAGGGGACATAGCCTTAAATTGAGGGGTAATAGATATAGGACAGAGGTCAGAGGTAGGTTTTTTACGCAAAGAGTGGTGAGGCCGTGGAATGCCCTACCTGCAACAGTAGTGAACTTGCCAACATTGAGGGCATTTAAAAGTTTATTGGATAAGCATATGGATGATAATGGCATAGTGTCGGTTAGATGGCCTTTAGTTTTTGACTTCCCATGTCGGTGCAACATCGTGGGCCGAAGGGCCTGTACTGCGCTGGATCGTTCTATGTTCTATTATTCAGGTCTTGATTTGTGAAGATCGAAGCAAAGCTCGAATTTAGTCCCTCAGCAATTTCTTTGTTCCCATCGCATGAGTTCCCCCGTTTCTATTGCAATGAGTCAAAATTGGGCAGCATGGTAGCATGGTGGTTAGCATAAATGCTTCACAGCACCAGCGTCCCAAGTTCGGTTCCCGGCTGGGTCACTGTCTGTGCGGAGTCTGCACGTCCTCCGCGTGTGTGCGTGGGTTTTCTCCGGGTGCTCCGGTTTCCTCCCACAGTCCAAAGATGTGCGGGTTAGGTGGATTGGCCATGCTAAATTGCCCGTAGTGTCCTAAAAAGTAAGGTTAAGGGGGGGGGGGTTGTTGGGTTACGGGTATAGGGTGGATATGTGGGTTTGAGTAGGGTGATCATTGCCCGGCACAACATCGAGCAAGTGGTTAGCACAGGGGCGGAGGCTCTGAGAACCCGGGTTGAAATCACAAAATACGTCTGGACACTTCACTCAATAAGAAGGAACACAGAAATGTACAGCACAGAAACAGGCCCATCGGCCCTCAAAGCCTGTACCGACCATGCTCCCCGTCGAAACTAAAATCTTCTACACATCCTGGGCCCGATTCCATCTATTTCCATCCGATTCATGCATTTGTCAAGATGCCTCTTAAATTTCACTATCGTCCCTGCTTCCTGGTGCAAGGGTCAAGGATGTCTCGGAGCGGCTGCAGGACATTCTGGGGGGGCGGGGGGGGGGGGGTGAACAGCCAGCTGTCGTGGTGCACATAGGCACCAACGATATAGGTAAAGAACGGGATGAGGTCCTACAAGCGGAATTCAGGGAGTTAGGACTTAAACTAAAAAGTAGGACCTCAAAGGTAGTAATCTCAGGATTGCTACCAGTGCCACGAGCTAGTCAGAGTAGGAATTTCAGGATAGATAGGATGAATGCGTGGCTTGAGAGATGGTGCAAGAGGGAGGGATTCAAATTCCTGGGGCATTGGGACCGGTTCTGGGGGAGGTGGGACCAGTACAAACCGGACGGTCTGCACTTGGGCAGGACTGGAACCGATGTCCTAGGGGGGGGTGTTTTTTAGAGCTGTTGGGGAGGGTTTAAACTAATGTGGCAGGGGAATGGGAACCAATGCTGGAAGTTGGAAGGTAGTAAAACAGGGACAGAAACAAAAGGAAGTAAGGGGAAAAGTGCAAGGCAGAGAAGACATAGTCAGAAATCCATAAGGGCGACAGTACAAGGTACAGTGACTGAGGGGAGCACAGTGAATAGGCCCAGTAATAACAAAAGGAATAAAACTGGAGATGTTAAGGTTCAAAACAGAGGTAAAAAAACCAACATAAGTGTACTTTACCTGAATGCTCGTAGTATTCGGAATAAAGTAAATGAGTTGGTGGCGCAAATCATCGTAAATGACTATGATTTAGTGGCCATTACTGAAACATGGTTAAAGGATGGTCACGACTGGGAGTTAAATATCCGAGTGTATCAAACTATTCGGAAGGACAGAGTGGATGGTAAGGGAGGTGGTGTTGCTCTGTTATTTAAGGATGGCATCCGGGCAATAGTAAGGGATGACATCGGTGCTATGGAGGATAAGGTTGAATCCATTTCGGTGGAAATCAGGAATAGTAAGGCGAAAAAGTCACTGATAGGAATAGTCTATCGGCCACCAAATAGTAACGAGATGGTGGGGCAGGCAATAAACAAAGAAATAACTGATGCATGTAGAAATGGTACAGCAGTTATCATGGGGTATTTTAATCTACATGTCGATTGGTTTAACCAGGTCGGTCAAGGCAACCGTGAGGAGGAGTTTATAGAATGTATCCGCGATAGTTTCCTAGAACAGTATGTAATGGAACCGACGAGGGAACAAGCGGTCCTAGATCTTGTCCTGTGTAATGAGACAGGATTGATTCATGATCTCATAGTTAGGGATCCTCTCGGAAGGAGCGATCACAATATGGTGGAATTTAAAATACAGATGGAGGGTGAGAAACTAAAATCAAATACTAGTGTTTTGTGTTTAAACAAAGGAGATTACAAGGGGATGAGAGAAGAACTAGCTAAGGTAGACTGGGAGCTAAGACTTTATGGTGGAACAGTTGAGGAACAGTGGAGAACCTTCCAAGCGATTTTTCACAGTGCTCAGCAAAGGTTTATACCAACAAAAAGGAAGGACGGAAGAAAGAGGGAAAATCGACCGTGGATATCTAAGGAAATAAGGGAGAGTATCAAATTGAAGGAAAAAGCATATAAAGTGGCAAAGATTGCTGGGAGATTAGAGGACTGGGAAATCTTTAGGGAGCAACAGAAAGCTACTAAAAAAGCTATAAAGAAGAGTAAGATAGAGTATGAGAGTAAACTTGCTCAGAATATAAAAACAGACAGTAAAAGTTTTTACAAATATATAAGACAAAAAAGAGTGGCTAAGGTAAATATCGGTCCGTTAGAGGATGAGAAGGGAGTTTTAATAATGGGAAATGAGGAAATGGCTGAGGAACTGAACAGGTTTTTTGGGTCGGTCTTCACAGTGGAAGACACAAATAACATGCCAGCGACTGATAGAAATGAGGCTATGACAGGTGAGGACCTTGAGAGGATTGTTATCACTAAGGAGGGAGTGATGGCAAAGCTAATGGGGCTAAAGGTAGACAAGTCTCCTGGCCCTGATGGAATGCATCCCAGAGTGCTAAAGAGATGGCTAGGGAAATTGCAGATGCACTAGTGATAATTTATCGAAATTCACTAGACTCTGGGGTGGTCCCGGTGGATTGGAAATTAGCAAACGTGACGCCACTGTTTAAAAAAGGAGGTAGGCAGAAAGCAGGAAATTATAGGCCAGTGAGTTTAACTTCGGTATTAGGGAAGATGCTGGAATCTATCATCAAGGAAGAAATTGCGAGGCATCTGGATAGAAATTGTCCCATTGGGCAGACGCAGCATGGGTTCGTAAAAGGCAGGTCATGCCTAACTAATTTAGTGGAATTTTTTGAGGACATTACCAGTGCAGTAGATAACGGGGAGCCGATGGATGTGGTATATCTGGATTTCCAGAAAGCCTTTGACAAGGTGCCACACAAAAGGTTTCTGCATAAGATAAAGATGCATGGCATTAAGGGTAAAGTAGCAGCATGGATAGAGGATTGGTTAATTAATAGAAAGCAAAGAGTTGGGATATATGGGTGTTTCTCTGGTTGGCAGTCAGTGGCTAGTGGTGTCCCTCAGGGATCCGTGTTGGGCCCACAATTGTTCACAATTTACATTGATGATTTGGAGTTGGGGACCAAGGGCAATGTGTCCAAGTTTGCAGATGACACTAAGATGAGTGGTAAAGCGAAAAGTGCAGAGGATACTGGAAGTCTGCAGAGGGATTTGGATAGGTTAAGTGAATGGGCTTGGGTCTGGCAGATGGAATACAATGTTGACAAATGTGAGGTTATCCATTTTGGTAGGAATACCAGCAAACGGGATTATTATTTAAACGATGAAATATTAAAGCATGCCGCTGTTCAGAGAGACTTGGGTGTGCTAGTGCATGAGTCACAGAAGGTTGGTTTACAAGTGCAACAGGTGATTAAGAAGGCAAATGGAATTTTGTCCTTCATTGCTGGAGGGATGGAGTTTAAGACTAGGGAGGTTATGTTGCAATTGTATAAGGTGTTAGTGCGGCCACACCTGGAGTATTGTGTTCAGTTTTGGTCTCCTTACTTGAGAAAGGACGTACTGGCGCTGGAGGGTGTGCAGAGGAGATTCACTAGGTTAATCCCAGAGCTGAAGGGGTTGGATTATGAGGAGAGGTTGAGTAGACTGGGACTGTACTCGTTGAAATTTAGAAGGATGAGGGGGAATCTTATAGAAACATTTAAAATTATGAAGGGAATAAATTAAATAGGATAGATGCGGGCAGGTTGTTTCCACTGGCGGGTGACAGCAGAACTAGGGGGCATAGCCTCAAAATAAGGGGAAGTAGATTTAGAAGAGTTTAGGAGGAACTTCTTCACCCAAAGGGTTGTGAATCTATGGAATTCCTTGCCCAGTGAAGCAGTTGAGGCTCCTTCATTACATGTTTTTAAGGTAAAGATAGATAGTTTTTTGAAGAATAAAGGGATTAAGGGTTATGGTGTTCGGGCCGCAAAGTGGAGCTGAGTCCACAAAAGATCAGCCATGATCTAATTGAATGGCGGAGCAGGCTCGAGGGGCCAGATGGCCTACTCCTGCTCCTAGTACTTATGTTCTTATGTTCCACCACCTCCTCCGGCTGCGAGCTCCAGGCACCCACTACCCTCTGTGTAAAAAAACGTGCCTCGCACATTCCCTTGAAACCTTGCCCCTCGCACATTAAACCTATGCTCCCTAGTAATTGACCCTTCTACCCTGGGAAAAAGCCTCTCACTATACACTCTGTCTATGCCCCTCATACTTTTGTAGACCTCTATCAGGTCGCCCCTCAACATCCGTCGTTCCAGTGAGAACAAACCGAGTTTATTCCACCGCTCCTCATAGCGAATGCCCTGCATACCAGGAAACATCCAGGTAAAACTCTTCTGCACCCGATCTAAAGCCTAAATATCCTTCTGGTAGTGTGGCGACCAGAATTGAACACTGTACTCCAAGTGTGGCCGAACTAAGGTTCTATACTGTTGCAGCATGACTTGCCAATTCTTATACGCAATGCTCCAGCCAATGAATGCAAGCATGTCGTATGCCTGCTTGACTACCTTCTCCAAATGCGTTGGCACTTTCAGTGACTTGAGGACCTGTACACCTAGATCTCGCTGACTATCAATACTCTTGAGGGCTCTGCCATTCACTGTTTATTCCCTACCTGCATTAGACCTTCTAAAATGCATTACCTCACGTTTGTCTGGATTGAAATCCATCTGCCATCTCTCCGCCAAAGTCTCAAACGATCTGAATCATCCTGTATCATCTGACAGTCCTCATCAGTATCCGCAATTCCAGCAACCTTGGTGTCGTCTGCAAGCTTACTAATCAGACCAGTTACATTTTCCTCCAAATCATTTATATATACGATGAACAGCAAATTATCCCTGTGGAAGACCACGAGTCACAGCCCTCCAATCAGAAAAGCACCCTTCCATTGCAATTCTCTATCTTCTATGACTTCGCCAGTTCTGCATCCATCTTGTCAGCTCACCCCTGATCCCGTGTGACTTCACCGTTTGTACCAGTCTGCCATGAGGGACCTTGTAATAGGCCTTACTGAAGTCCATACAGACAACATCCACATCCCTACTTGCATCAATTAACTTTTTGATCTCTTTGAAAAGCTCTATCAAGTTAGTGAGACACGAACACCCCTTCAGAAAACAATGCTGCCCCTAGCATAAACGTCCATTTGCTTCCAAATTGGCGTAGATCCTGTATCGAAGAATTATCTCCAGTAAATTCCCTACCAGTCACGTAAGGCGCACCGGCCTGTAGCTCCTTTTATTTTCCTCGCTACCCTTCTTAAACAACGGAATAATATTGGCTATTCTCCAGTCCTCCCGGACATCACCTGAAGACAGTGAGAATCCAAAGATTACTGTCAATACCTCAGTTATTTCCTCTCTAGCCTCCTTCAGTATTCTGGGGACTTATCTACATTAATATTTTTCAAGACGCCCAGCACTTCGTCCTTTTGGATCTCAGTGTGATCTAGGCTATCTGCATACCTTTCTCCAGACTCAATGTCCACCAATTACTTCTCTTTTGGGGAATAGTGATGCCAAGTATTCATTGAGTACCTCGCCCTTTTCCTCTGGCTCCACACATAGATTCCCTTGCCTATCCTTCAGTGGGCCAACCCTTTCCCTGGCTACTCTCTTGCTTTTTATGTACGTGTAAAACGCATTGGGATTTTCCTTTACCTATTTCCAAATGACTTGTTGTGACCACTTTTAGCGTTATCGACACCTTGCTTAAGTTTCTTCCTACTTTCCTTATATTCCACAGAGGCTTCGTCTGTTCCCAGCCTTGTAGCCCTGCAAAATGCCTCATTTTTCCTTTTGAAGTGGCCTACAATATCTCTCGTTATCTAAGGTGCCCGAAATTTGCCGTATTCACCCTTCTCCGCACAGGAACATGCTGGTCCTCAATTCCTTTGAACTGACATTTGAAAGCCTCCCACATGTCGGATGTTGAATTACCCTCAAACAGCCGCCCCTAATCTAGGTTTTTCAGTTCCCGCCTAATATTGTTAAAATTAGGCTTCCCCTAATTTAGCACATTTACCGCAGGACCACTCTTATCCTTGTCCACCTGCACTTTAGAACTTACTGAATTGTGGTCACTGTTCCAGAAATGCTCCCCTACTGAAACTTCTACAACCTGGCAGGGCTCATTCCCTAACCTGGCAGGGCTCATTCCCTCATACCAGGTCCAGTGCAACCCCTTCCATAGATTGACTATCTACATTTTGTTTTAAGAAGCCTTCATAGTTGCTCCTTACAAACTCTGGCCCGTCTTAGCTTCCAGCACTAAGTGAGTCCCAGCCAATATTGGAGAAGTTGAAGTCTCCCATCACAACACTGTTGTTTTTATTCGTTTCCAAAATCTGCCTACCTATCTGTTACTGTATCTCCCGCTGGCTGTTAGGAGGCCTGTTGAAAACCCGAACACTGTGACTAAACCCTTCTTATTCCTGACCTCTACCCATATAGCCTCGCTGCCCTCTGAGGTGTCCTCCCGCTGTACAGCTGTTATATTCTCCCTAACCAGTAGCGCAACTCCGCCAACCGTTTTACATTCCCGTCTGTCCCGCCTGAAACATCTAAATCCTGGAACGTTTAGCTGCCAATCCTGTCTTTCCCTCAACCAGGCCTCTGTGATTTCAACAACATCATAGTTACAAGTACTAGTCCGATCTCGAAGTTCATCTCATTTACCCATAATACTTCTTGCATTAAAACATGTGCACTTCAGGCCACCAGACCGGCTGTTTTCAGCAAAATTGCCATTTTTGCTCTTCCGCAGATACATACTGACCCTATCCCATAGTTCCCCATTATTGCTTTCACCTTCTGACCTTTTGCTTCGATACCCACCCCCTGCCATAGTAGTTTAAACCCTCCCATGTTGCACCAACAAACCTCGCGGCCAGGGTATTTACGCCTCTCCAGTTTAGATGCAACCCTTCCTTCTTATACAGGTCACACCTGCCACGGAAGAGCTCCCCATGGTCCAGATAACGGAAACTCCCCCTCCTACACAAGCTGTGTAGTCACGTGTTTAGCTGCTCTATCCTCCTATTTCTAGCCTCACTGGCACGTGGCACAGGGAGTAATCCCGAGATTACAATCCTAGAGGTGCAGTATTTTTATTTTCTGCCTAGCTCCCGGAACTTATGCTGCAGGAACGCATGTCCCTTCCTGCCTCTGTTGTTATTTACCAATATGTAGAACGACCTCTGCCTTTTTGCCCTCCCCTTCAGAATGCCCGCTACCCGTTCTGTGACATCTTGGACCCTGGCACCAGGGAGGCAACATACCATCCTGGAGTATCTTTCAAGACCACAGAAGCGCTTATCCGTGCCCCCAACTGTAGAGTCCCCCATGAATTCTGCTCTTCTGCGTTTTGACCCTCCTTGCTGAACATCCGATACAGCCGTGGTGCCAATGCTCTGGCAGCTGCTTTTCCCCCTGATCAGCTATCCCCCCGACAGTATCCAAATGGGTATACCTGTTGGAGAGGGGGACAACCACAGTGGATTCCTGCACTGACTGCTTACCCCTTCTGGTGGTCACCCATTTATATTCCTGCACTTTGGTTGTGACCACATTTATGTAACTGCTTTCTATGACGCTTTCCGCCAACTGCATGCTCCGACGTGCATCCAACTGCTGCTGCAACAGAACGATGCCGTCTGTTAGGAACTCCAGTTGGGTCCACTTTCTGCAGGTGAAGCCATCCGGACGCTGGAATTCTTCCGGACCTGCCATATCTCACAGTTAGAGCACTTCACCCGTCTAATTGACATTGCGTTAATTAATCAGTAAACTAAGTTTTTTTTCAAAATAAAAGTTACTGTTAACTATATGCTTCCCAGCACTAGATTTCTACTATAAATGTGAAAGCTAAATACAGTACTCTCCGATCTCTGGCGTAGATACCTTTCTAAAGTATAATTAAATAATTAATTAAGTATCATTAATTCGTTTAACAACGTTTAATTTTTACATTTAATGCAGATTCCCAACCATCCAATCATGTCAGAGCATTATATTGATGTCACTTCGGTCCCCCCCCCCCCCACCCCTCCCCCCCCCCCCCCCCCCACACACACACACACACACAATATGAAAAGGTATAAAAATAAAATTCACTTACCTTCTGGTTCTCTCCCTGCAGATTAACAGTTACAGGCCAGAAGAAAGAGGACACAACAGCAGGGGAAAAACTCCTTCCCCCAATCGGCGCCGAATTACGTCACTGCACCAAATTACCAAATTCCAATTCCCACTCTGGATGTGTCTCACTCAGGATGTGTCTCCTTCACCTGCACAAAACTTACTGAGTGCGCTTTCTGTCTGTCTTTTATACAGACCGCAGCTCACCAGGGTGTGGCTCCTTGACCTACGCAAAGCTAGTCTCTCTCCTGATGGAAATTGCACCGGCGATACACCTTTATTGATTAGGTTCAGAGCTTTATGTATTGAATTATTTCCTCCAAATATTTAGGGAGCAGCTGCACTGCTGGATTGAAGTTCAGTTCATATAATGAAGTTATGTTGCAGCGCTATGTTCATTATTCATTACTCCAAAACTCTAACAACCACCGCCTTCACAATTTGGGATGGGTAAAAAATGAAGCCCACATGCTGACAAAATGAATAATAATAAAACAATCGCAGCTAGTATGTTAACCATTCATTACTCAATAAATCAAACAGTTCCAATATAGGACACGGAGCACTGGAGTCTAATCTTCTGCATTTGCTTTTCAGACACGCCACTGAAGCCCCGAATCAATCTGCTGAGAACAAATGGGCAATTTTCACAAGGAGAGAACGTGAGCATCCAATGCACCACGACGCCTTTCTATACGGGCGGCAAGTTTTACCTCTACAAAGTTGGCAACGGTGCTTACGTAAATTCTGTCAAGGCGGCAGTAACGTCCAACAGTGTCACGTTCAACCTGGCGGAGATCAACACGGGTCATGAAGGATCCTACCTGTGCACCTACCAATTGGAGAGGGACGGAAGAAAATACACATCCGATCAGAGCGACCAAGTAAAAGTCATCGTGATAGGTGATTTCAGTTGGGATATACTGAATGGGGAGAAGGGGGGAGGTCAGAGACTGGAGGGCAAAGCATCAATACAAGTTAGCGAACCAGTCAAAGAATGACAGAATTGCTGGTGTGCAGAATTATACTATTTCCCACATTGTTTCTGCACAGCTGTCCAAAAGAGCATCGTGAAGTAGTGCCAATCTCCTACCTTTTCCCGAGACCCTCTGCACAATGGTTTCATGATAGGCACCCGATGCCGCCCTGTTTACCTCGATTGATCATGCCGCAGCACACTTCCAGCCAGTGCATTCCAGACCTCAACTCTCGCTGTGTAAAAAAGATTTTTTCTCATATCAACAATGATATGAGAAATGATATGATATGAGAAGGCAGGGGCCTCACGGTAGCATGGTGGTTAAGCATCAATGCTTCACAGCTCCAGGGTCCCAGGTTCGATTCCCAGCTGGGTCACTGTCTGTGTGGAGTCTGCACGTCCTCCCCGTGTGTGCGTGGGTTTCCTCCGGGTGCTCCGGTTTCCTCCCACAGTCCAAAGATGTGCGGGTTAGGTGGATTGGCCATGCTAAATTGCCCGTAGTGTAAGGTTAATGGGGGGATTGTTGGGTTACGGGTATACGGGTTATGTGGGTTTAAGTAGCGTGATCATTGCTCGGCACAACATCGAGGGCCGAAGGGCCTGTTCTGTACTGTTCTATGTCTATGTTCTATGAACAAATAACAAACAAAAGTACAGCACAGCAACAGACCCTTCGAACCTCAAAGCCTGCGCCGACCATGCTACCCGTCTAAACTAAAATCTGTTCACTTCCGGGATAGTATCCCTCCATTCCTATCCTACTCATGTATTTGTCAAGATGCCCCATAAACGTCAATGTTTTCCCTGCTTCCACCACCTCATCTGGCAGCGCTTTCCAGGCACCGACTACCCTCTGTGTAATACACCTGCCTCGTACAGATCCTCTAAACCTTGCCCCTCACACTTAAACCTATGCCCTCTAGTAAGTGACCCTTAAACACTGAGAAAACACCTCTGACTATGCACTCTGTCTATGCCCTTCATAATTTTTCAGAGCTCGATCAGGTCGCCACTCAATCTCCGTCGTTCCAGTGAGAACAAATAGAGTTGATTCAACCGCTCCTCATTTCTAATGCCCTGCATACCAGGAAACATCTTGGTAAATCTCTTCTGCACCCTCTCCAAAGCCTTCACATCCTTCTGGTAGTGTGGCGACCAGAATTGACCACTATACTCCAAGCATGGCCGAACGAAGGGTCGACACAGCTGCAACAATGACTTGCCAATTTTTTTCAATGCACCGGACAATGAAGGCAAGCATGCCGAATCGCATCTTGAATACCTTCTCCACCTGTGTTGCCCCTTTCAGTGACCTTTCGACCTGTACGCACATTTGCTTCTTTCAATAGTAAATAAGAATAATCTTTATTGTAACAAATCTGTTTACATTTACACTGCAATGAGGTTACTGTGAAAAGCCGGTCGCCACCACACCCGGCGCCTCTTCGGGTACACAGATAAGTCAGAATTTCCAATTTACCGAACAAGCAGGTCTTTCAGGACTTGTGGTAGGGAGCCAGAGCACACGGAGGAAACCCGCGTAGACACGGGGAGAACGTGCAGACGCCGCACAGAGTATGAACCAATCCGGGAATCGATCCCGGGACCCTGGAGCTGTGAATAAACAATGCTATCGTTCCACCTTGCAAGTCACGAAAAATACCTCTGTGGCTCTCCTTTTTCGATCGGGAATAGTTTTGTTTTCCCAATGTACTCTCTCCAGCCTCCCTCATGACTGTGACCGTCAAGTCTCCTCTGATCTTTCTTATTTCCATTGAGGAGAGTCCCAGCGTCTCCAAGCTATCCTCATAACTGACGTTTCCTATCCCTGGAAACATTCTTGTGAAACTCTTCCGCAGTCTTTCCAATGCGATCATATCCTTTCTGCAGTGTAGCACACACAATTGTCCATCGTATACCAGCTGCAGCCCAAATAGTGTCTCGTAAATGTTCAGCACAATCTGCTTGCTCTTGGGCTGTATGCCCCAATTTCTGCAGCCCGGGGCCAGCATTTTCTGTATGAACAGCATTTTCAACCTGCCCGGCGACCTTCCTGCCACCTTCAATGATGTATGCACAAATAAACCCAGATCCCTCTGCCCCCTGCACTGCTTAGAACGTCACTTCCCACATAGTGTGCGTGGAGTAAGCCATCCCTGCTTTTGCGTGGGTTTCCTCGAAGTGCTGCGATTTCCTCACAACGTTTAAACTTGTTCAGGTTACGTGGATTGGCCAAGCTGAATTGTTCCTTCGTGTCCAGAGATGTGCAGGGCAAATGGATTAACCATGCTAAATTGTCCCTTCGTGTCCCTTATTTGGATGGGATTTGGTGGATGGGGCAGGAAAGTGGGCCTTGATAGGATTCTGTTTCGGAGGATCGGTGCACGATAGAAACAGCTTTTTTCAATGATCTAACTGGCTAGACTGACATACTACGTATGCAAGAAATACTACTCCAAAACGCATTTTCCAATCTGTTTCTTCTCTGTTTCAAGACATGCCGCCCAAACCAACCATTGAACTCTTGCGACAGAATGGGGAGTTTTCCATTGGCGAGACTGCCAACATCAGGTGTTCGGCTCACGACGCGTACTCTGGCGTTATTTTCGTCTTGTCCAAGGTGCAGAGCGGGGTCTACATCACGTCGGCAGTCACGAAGACATCGGGGTTTTCAACTGTGCTGGCCATCAAAGACATCAGCGTGAAAGACCAGGGGGATTACGTTTGCCTCTACCAAATCAAAAGATCGGGGAAAATATATAATTCCTCAAAAAGTGATCGCAAAAGCCTGCGTGTCACAGGTAGGCGTTCCCCATCTCTAAGTGGGGACTTGATACTTTAGAATTATTCATGAAATATTAGATGTGCATCTCTTTCAATTATCTGTTGTCAACGCAATTGAGTGTTTAGATATGGAATTATTTGTCCTTTGATTCAAAGGAAATGGAGTTCGGGCGCAACGGTGGCAAAGTGATCAGCACGGCTGCCTCTCAGGTCGTGGGAGACGTGTTCCATTCCGACCTTAGGTGACAGTCCTGCCACGTTTCTGCATGGGTTTCCTCCGGGTCGTCCGGTTTCCTCGCACTGCCCAAACATGTACAGATTAGGTGGATTGGACCTGCAAAAGTTACCCCTTTGTGTCCACTGATGTGCAGGTTAGGTGGAGTGATCATGCAAAAAATGCCCTTTGGTGTCCAAAGCTGCGCAGGTTAGAATATGGCGTTACGGGGATGGGGGGTGGGGGGCGGGGGGGGGGGGGTGCTGGAATGGCCTTGGGTCGAGTGCTCATTCGGTGTGTCGAAAGTGGATATAGACTACAGGGATTCTATGATAAAAATAGGGAAGTCGTGTTAGAACTACAGGTGGCACTTGTTCGACATCAGCTGGAGTGCAGTCCTCATCCATTTATCTGAGGAAGGATTATACTGGCATTGGCGGCATTCCAAACAATGATTACTCTTGAATCCCGGGCACGGATAGAATTTCCTGTGAATAATGGGAGAGTAGGTTAGGTGTGTACCTATTTGTGATTAGAAGAATGAGAACGGCTTCGTTATTCAAGTATATATGATTTTCCGAGGGCTTGACTGGGTAGATGCTTATATTGGGTTTTCCCCTTGTGGGAAAGTTTAGGACCAGGGGACATAATCTCAGAGTAAAGGGGGTCACCTATTAAAGACAGAGATGTTGAAAAATCCATCTCTCGGAGGGTAGTGAATCTGTGGAATTCTTTAACACAGAGCACTATAGAGGTTGTTCATGATGTTCAATAGAGATGGACAGAGTCCAATAAATAAGCGAATCAAGTATTTTTGGGGAGAAGGTGGGAAGGTGGAGTTGAGGATTACCATATCAATTCAGTCATGATCTCATTGAATGGTGGACCAGGCTCGAAGAGCCTAATGACAGATTTCTGCTCCAATTCTTATTGTTTTGTGGATAGAATTCTTGGTGTCTTCAATGGGCCTCGAATGGATGTGTCAAAATAAAAATGCGTTGGGAAGAAAAGAGTGGGAGCAATGACATGGTTGTTTCAATTAGCCCGCTCAGAAATGATGGGTGAAATTACTTTTCGTGTTTTTGAAATCAGTGAGTCCATGTTGTTATGACAGAATAGAAAGATTTAGGGACACAAACATCCAGATCTACAAGTATATATCTATATTGAACGGTCGGCAGTCATAGCACTTAATGTTTCAGTTGGTGAGGTTTCGTCAGGAGTGGTACTTCCATGAAATTAGATTTATCTTCAAGATGGGCATTTTTGCTAGATAAAGTAGAAGTGTTCGCGGGCCACTGCTGCGTGTCCGGCGAGAAGGGAAATATGTGGTGAAGTGTCTCGGTTGTTTTTCATGAAACAATTTGGTCTTCGTCCCACCACATAATACAGAATTCAGATTGGTTTCGCTTCAGAAATAGGCCGATTTGTAATTCTAACAGTAAAAGAAAACCGACTAATTTAAAGCTGTTGGGAGCAAAGCTGATCGAATTTCAGGTCGTTGAAAAAGAAACAGAGGAATTCAAAGCAGGAGAAGGCATTTCGGCCTTGCGGCCCTTCGATTTTTCACGTCCATACATTATTATCATGGCTGATCCAATCCAATTGCCAAATCCCGCCTTCCTCCGATGCCATTCCCCCCCCCCCCCCTCCTCCATCAAGTCTATATCTAAATCCTTCTTTAAAATTGTGTTTTTTCCTCAAATACTTTCTACGGTAACTGGGCCGAGCACTCTCTGGTGAATACAGTTCTCTTTATCTTCGTCCTAAGTAGTCTACCCCTTATCCTCAGACTGTGGCCCCTAGTTCGGGACACCCCGACCATCGGTGGCATCTTTCTTACATTTATCCCGTCGAAACCTGTCAGAAGTTGATGGTACACGATGGAATTCCCCCCTTATTGTTCTGTACGCCAGTGTATACAATCCTAACCGACTCAATCCCTCCTAATGTGCCCGTGGCGACATTCCAGGAGCATTTTGATAAACCTTCTTTCACGGCCTCCAGAGCAAGGACATCCTTCATCATAAAGGCTGCTAAACGGAGCCAAAAATTCAGAAGGTTTACATTCTTCCCACCAAAAAAAATTGCTAACTCGATTTCATTGGGCATAGGTGTGTTGACGGATTTAACATGAGTCAACTTAATCTGACGCGTAGGAAAATATTATAGTCCCAACTACGTAAGACAAACGATGAACATCTACATACGATAAACATAAGGAATACTCAACATATATTTATAAAATGGGAAATATGGCGCAAACCAAGTTTTTTGTGTTAGTCTAGTCACAGGCTGCCTTCATAACTGTCCATTGATGGCTCACCTACTCGTCAAGACAGAGATGGAGAGGTTCTTGATTAATAAGGGAATCAGGGTTATGGGGAGAATGCAGGAGAATGGGGATGAGACAATATCAGCCATGATTGGATGGCGGAGCAGGCTCGATGGGCCGAGTGTCCTAATTCTGCTCCAATGTCTTCTGGTCTTATCTGCTCATTGGGGGATATGATAGCACACTGGAAATGTAAGAGCCGTATTCCACAGATGCAGCCTCATGCCCTGGGAGCACATAATGACAATAGTAATAATGTGTATTAGTGTCACAAGTCGGCACAGACGAAGAATTAAGATCGTCCAATTAACCTAACAACACGTCTTTCGGGCTAATGGGAGGGAACCGGAGCATCCGGAAGAATCCGGAAGATACTGGGAGAATGTGCAGACCCGTACAGACAGTAGTAGAAGCTGGGAATATAGCACGTGCACCTAGTGCTGTGATGCAACAGTGTTAACCACTGTGCCACCGTGCAACGGCATCTGGTGGCATTTTGATGCATTTAAGGAAATTAGAAATTTCAAATGTTCAGAAAGAGCTTCTATTGTCATGGACCACTTCACGTTTACTCCAGTCCCTGACGGATGCATATCTGTCATCGCTGCCTGGTCTGGCCTACTTGCGACTCCGGTACAGAAACTTGCTGTTTGCTTTCGAAACACAACTTTAAACCTGTGATTCGGACAATCCATTCAAAGGCCAAATGGGAATAGAAATGGTGGGAGTAGCCAATGAAGGAATAAAGGCAACATATCTCAAAAATCTAAATGTCCTCAGCCGAACCTCGCTCCCCCGCCTTCATAAATATAAACCTGGTCCGAAACCTAATCCAAACACGAAACCTAATCGTAACCCTCAACCTACCCGTAACCCGAACACTAATGAACGCTAGCCCTAGCCCCGACCATAACCCGAAGTCTAGCCCTAACCTACCCCTCTTACCATTTTGAAGATCGTTCGTCTTCCTATCCCCTCAAAACTTCATTGCGAAATATTTTAACAGCATTTATCTCAAGAGGTGGAACGTATTACAGTACAGTAATGGTGCTTTATATGAAGGCGATTGCTTTCTTCGCAGTCAAGAAGAAAGTGAGAGCGATGCTTCAGTTGCATTTATTAAAGAGGAACTCTCAGATGCTTCGTTTAGTACTTGGCACCGCACCTCATGAAGAATATTTTGCTTATGGAATAGGGACGTCCACCTCGAGGAGATATTGACAAAATATTAGTAAAGGTTGCATCAATCAAACGTTTGGAGTGATTTAAAGTACTTCGACTGTCGTGTTTAACATGCTAATGGATTTAAGGATATAGATGCATAGAAGTTATTTTTCAGGAATGAGATTATATCCAACAGATGAAATTAGAGATGTCCAGAGGGGACAATAAAAGTTTGCTTTCCCCTCTCCCCCCCCCCTACCCCCCCCCCCCCCCCGAATGATTGAGATCGAGACGCCTCTCCTTAGAAAACAAAATGCATGATTGCAGGTACATTGAACAAAGAGCTCAGTCAGAATGTAACTACAATATATCCACAGGCACCAGAATCTGTTGTCTCTATCATTCTGTTTTTAGTGATGTGGTTGTGCACTTACAATTGGACTGACAGCAGTGAGGCTATAATAGAGGCTTTGTCGGAAATTTGATTTCCTCTCTTAATGGAAAGGTCGCACTTTCGCATTGAAGCAAGGTTTTCTTTTTAAAAAAAATAAAATGATGAATTATATAAGGTCTGAGCATGAGCTAATGCTTTCAGAGGAATGAGGAACACGCGTCTGTCATTAAAATATGCCTGCCTGTTCTAATATTGAATAAGAATTGCTGTTATTCGGGGCACAAGGTAATTTACTGTCATTCCCCCATAACCCCAAACTCTGCTGTCGAAATAAGATCTGCCTGACCCTGGATAAAATTTGTTGGTTAGCATCCAAAGCTCTCTCCAAAAAGGCAACTCCAACGACTCTGGCCCATTGCAGGCGGCACGGTGTCACAGTAGTCAACACTGATTCTTCACAGTGCCAAGTGCACGGGTTCAATTCTGACCTTGTGTGTCTTTGTTGTGGAGTTGCATGCGCCCCACCCCTCGTTTCTGCGTGATTTTCTTGCGGGTGCTCCCGTTTCCATCTACAGTTCAAAGATTTGCAGGTTATGCGATTGGCATTGCTGTGTAGACTGATAATGTCCAAATGAAGTGCAGTTTCAGTGCATTGGTCATATAAAAAATGCTTCTTATTTACACACGATTAGCACGTTAGAATTTTGGCCACGCCAAATTACCACTCAGCGTCGAAAAGGTTAGGTGGCGTTACGGGAATCGGGTGGGGGGAGGGGTGTGGCAGTGGGTGCAGTTATGATGCTCTTTCTGGCAGTCGTGCAGACATAATAGGGCGTACGACCTCCTTATGAACTGTATGGATTCGGAAGGATAAATAGCGTGATGGAAGCAAAATATGAAATACCAAGCAATAACCTAACAGCTTCGTTTTATTTTGTAGAAAAGCTTCAGAGTCCAAACATCGGACAAATCCGACCCTCTGGTCAATATCTGGAAGGGCAAACTGCAGAAATAACGTGTTCGGCTCCAAAGGTCTACAATGGTATTACATTTAATCTCTTCAAAGTCGGCAGCACCGCAGCGGTTGCATCGCTTGGGCCTACTTCAAACTCGACTGCCCTACTGACAATACGGGACCTTAGAAGTACCAGCGAGGGGTCGTATACATGTAGTTACCAGGCGCCCGTGTGGGGCAGAACTTACCATTCAGCTCCTAGTGAGATGGTGAACATAACCTTGGCACGTAAGTGAGATTTTTGTCACCTCTGTGGGAATAGTGTCGAGAGCCTGCTGCATTGCATTTCAAATCCATGCCCCTATGTTGACGGACTGGAATAGCAATGAAGCATCATCATCTCCTACGGGCATGTATGTGCTAGAATTGGGCAATTGTCTAGTTGCGAAGATTCCATAGAAATGTTGAATCTACAGTACAGAAGGAGGCCATTCAGCCCTTCGAGTCTACATCGGCCCACAGAAAGAGCAACCTACCCATCCCCACTCCCTTGCGTTGTCCCCATAACTCTGTAATCCCAGCTAAACGTTGGAGACTAAGGGACAATTTGTCAAGATTAATCCACTTAACCTACACGTCTCTGGATTGGGGGAGGACCGTTGAACGATAATGTTACAGGATCCAAGGGCAGCACGGTGGGCTAGTGGTTAACACAACCGCCTCACGGCGCTGAGGTCCCAGGTTCGATTCCGGCTCTGGGTCACTGTCCGTGTGGAGTTTGCACATTCTCCCCGTGTCTGCGTGGGTTTCACCCCCACAACCCAAAAATGTCCAGAGTAGGTGGATTGACCACGCTAAATTGCCCCTTAATTGGAAAAAAATAATTGGGTAATCTAAATTTTTTTTAAAAAATGTTACAGTATCCCTGGGCTCCAGAGAGCAGATCACTTAAGAGCATCAGGAAGATGCGTTGGGCACTCTTCCAGCCCTTCCCATCCCTCAGCCAGACCCGGCGCCCTCCCAAGGCCCACGATGGTTCCCCATATTGCTAGCCTGCAGTAGCTCGGGAAGTTCAAAGTTCAATGAAAGCACATTGGACGATTACTATATTCTTACTGGAGCCATGTTATGTTATAAATATTCAGAATCATTTTAGTGCAGAAGGAAGTTATTGGGCCCACGAATCGGCCTTCTGATAGAGCTCTCTACATAATCTAATTTAGCATCCGAGATGTTAGGGTTTGATCCGACATCCTGACAGTGTTGACGTGACTTACGTACGTTGGTAGTGCCTTGCAGGTGTGCGACACGTAGGTACAGTGGTTCGCACTACTACCTCAGTTCCGTGGACAAGGGATTAAATCCAGCCTTGGATGACTGTCTGTGTGGAGGAGGCCCGCTCATCCCCATATCTGCAAGGTTTAATCCCACAGTCCAAATATGTACAGGGTAGCTGGGTTGACCTCACAGATTGTCCCTTACTTTCAATACGGATGCAGGTTAGGTAGATTGGCCATGATAAATGCGCGGGATTATGGCGATTGTACGGGGGGAGTGGGCCTCCATCCGCATGATAGGGATGCTATGGGAAAAAAATTGCGGATTTGAATTTAGCACAGGGTGTACAAAGAAAGTTGTTATGATAGCCTACGTTGGGTGCTGTGTCACTGTACCCGATTTTAACACGAAAGAATGGGCTCAGCACTTGCCTCTGTCGGTGGCACAAAACGGGTGACATTGACTTGAAGGCCGGACTGCAATGCAATTTTATTCGTAATAAAGGTTTATTTTGAAAAAATAACAACGCCCTACTTATTCATGCAATCACTGCTCGAACGAATCATTATTTCCCCACAGTCTTACAAATAACAAAAATATTGGGGGTTCAGTCCAGTATCCCAGCCACTGCTTTGGTCTGGCCTTGCATCGTAATCATGGATGCGGTGACCGATGCATATATGGTTCTCTCAACAATTGAGGAGGAGAGTACAAACTTGCAAATGACGTAGTGAAGTTGATCAATCCTGCGGACAACTAGCAGATGAATTTCAATGCAGGGAAATGTGAAATCATCAAAATTCATAGGTACAACATGGACAGACAATCTAAAGTGAAAGGTCCCACGGTAAAATCCGTGCAAGCAAGTTTCAATAAAATGTTTCCTTGGCCCGCACTCCGGACCTTCATGGGTCGCAAAACGCAACCGGGTCTCGAATATGTCTATCACAGAATCACAGAAATAAATACAGTGCAGAAGATGCCCTTCGGCCACCGAGTCCACACCGACACATGGAAAACACTTAACGTACAGACCTAATAACATTTACCAGGGACCTTTTTAAGCATGTGAGGTGATCCGCCTATAATAGCGTCACAGACAGTACAATCCAGACCGCCACAACCATATGAATAAAAATGTTTTTCTCAAAAGCCTCCAAACCTCTTAGCCCTTACTTTGAACTTGTGTCCCCTCACCACTGACCCTTCAAGTAAGTGGAACAACTGAACACCATCCACCCTGTCCGTGCCCTTCGCAATCTTGTACAACGGGCGGCAGATGGCGCAGTGGTTAGCACTAATGCCTCACTACGGCGGGGACACAAAATTCGATCCCGGCCACGGTTCACTTTCTCTGTAGAGTTTACACATTAACCCGTGTCTGTGTGGGTCTCACTCCACAACCCAAAGATGTGCAGTATCGGTGGATTGGCCACGCTAAATTGTACTTTAATTGGAAAAATAATAATTGGGCAGTTTAAATTTATTATTAAAAAGTCATAATAATCTTGTCCATCTTGGTCAGATCTCCCGCAGTGTTCATGGCGTCAGCAAAAACAATCCAAGCCTGCCCAAACTTTTCATAACTGAAATGTTCATTCCAGGCAACATCCTGGTGAATCTCCTTTTCACCCCTTCATTCCAATCACATTGGTTATATAATATGGTGCTATGAATTCGAATCATAGTGGGCGTGTCAGTTACAAGGGGTCACGATTTCAAGGTGAGAGGGGGAAAGTTTAAGGGAGATGTGCGTGGAAAGTTTTTTACCCAGAGGGTGGAAGATGCCTGGAACGCTTTACCAGTGGAGGTGGTAGAGGCGGGCACGATAGCATCATGTAAGATGCATCTGGGCAGGTATATGAACGGGCGGGAACAGAGGGAAGTAGACCATGGAAAATAATAGACAGATAAAGGATCTAGATCGGTGCAGGCTGGGAGGGCCGAAGGGCCTGTTCCTGTCCTATAATTTTCGTTGTTCTTTGTTCTAGAAAGGTGATAGGACAGTAGGAGGCGATTCGGCTCGCCTTGTCAATTCCAGCACGAAGTTAACCGGGTGCCCATTCTAATCTCACCTTTCTGCACCCGTTCTATTGCATTGTGTCTTATGGCAGTTAAGGTGCAGACCCAGGTACATTTTCAAAGAGTCGCTGCCTCCACAACCAACTGGGGTAGCGAATTAGACTCCCACTACTCTCTGCATAAAATGTTCGTCGCCATGTCGGCTCTCCGTCTCCTGCCATGTATCTTGAAAAAATGAAATTCGCTTATTGTCACGAGTAGACTTCAATGAATTTACTGTGAAAAGCCCCTAGTCGCCACATTCCGGCGCCTGTCCGGGAAGGCTGGTATGGGAATCGAACCGTGCTGCTGGCCTGCTTGATCTGCTTTAAAAGACAGCGATTTTGCCTGGTGAGCTAAACCAGCCCTTGAATCTAGAATTTATGTCCCCTGGTTCTCGAATTCTCGATAACGGGACACAATATTATTCTTTTCAGCCAATTCTTCGTTTCGCGATGTTCTTTGCCTCAATTAATTCACCCCAGCCCCCTAAGCCCTCTTTTTTCAAAATAAAATAAACCCAACCTATCCAATCTCTCCTCGTAGCGACACTTTTCTAGCCCAGGCAACATTCTTCCAAACCTCCTCTGCACTCTCTCCGGAGCAATTACGCCGTTCCTGTGTACGTGGTGACCAGAACTGCACACAATTCTCCAGTTACGGCATTACCATTCTAACATTATATCCTTACTGTTATATTTTCTTCCACTGCCAATAAAGGAGAGCATTCCATATTATTTCTTTACAACCTTGAATCCTTGAAGTGCTGCCATTAGGCACTTGTGTGCATGTAGACGAAGGTCTCTTACTTCATCTACCCCTATTAGTATATTCCAACTTATTTTGTACTCCCTGTAATTGTTCGTTCCTCTAAATGTATGACTTCACATTTCTCTGTGTTAAATTTCATCTGCTGCATACTTCAGCAACCCATTTGTATCATGTTGGAGATTATTTCTATCTTCATCACTGTCCTCCACGCGATCAATTTTTATCTTGTCTGCAAATCTCACTGTCGTGCCGCACCCACTCCCCCACATACACGTGCAAATCTTTAAAATATAGCAGACAGTAAGGGTCACAACACGGAGCCGTATGAACTACCCAAGCCTATCCAACCTGTTTTCATAACTGAAATGTTCATTCCCAGGCAACATCCTGGTGAAACAACTTTCCGATTCTAAGGGCGGCCATCAACTATTACCCTTTTGATCCTTTACTAAGCCAACATTTTATACAGTATGCTACATTGCTCTGCATCCCATGTATTTCACTTGTCAAACGTCTTGCAGAAATCCAGGCACACAAGATCCATTGCACAAGCTTCCTCAAACTGTTTGGAATTTCCTTCGATCACTTTTTAAACAAATTTTCCAGCCCTCTGATACCTCCCCTGTGTCTAGTGAGGATTGGAAAATGGTCCTTAGAGCAGCTTCTGTATCCTCCCTGACCTCCTTCAGAAATCTCAGAAACAATCCATCTGACGCTGGCCACTGATCAACTTTGAAGGATTTCAACCCTTTGAGCATTTTCTCCTTATGATTATCCCATCGAATATCTCGCAGCGCTTCTCTTGGGCTCGTAATGTTATTTCTTTCGTAAGCACGGAGAAAAAAATCAGTTAAAGTCCTTCTAACAGCCGCCATATATCCTCACAAAAGTTCTCTGCATCATCACTGATAGGTCCCACGTTTGCTGAACTTTTTTTTTACCACTAATGTATTGGTAAACAATCTTTGGTGTTCTTTAACTTTACTTGCTAATCTTTTTACATGCCTTCCATTTAATTGCCATGTTCCTTTTTCTTTTTTATTTCTTGCTTTCCGATCCTATTCTCGTCTAGACAATCTACAGGGCTTAGTTCATCGTCTAACGTCTGTCTTATTTTTTGTTTAATCTTCCCTTGTATTCCTCCAGACAACAAGGGTGCTAGATTCTGCAGTATTAATGTTACTCTTATTTTTGAGGGGACATGTCTCTTCTGTACATTTAAGACTTCGCCTTTTAGTGCTTCCCACAGGTATTCCACTGTCCTATCCTCCAGTAGTGCTCACCAATCCATTTCAGCCAAGTTCTTTCTAATTGCTGAAAAAGATGCCTTAACCCAGTTCATTATTCTACCTCTATTGTTAGACGTTTTGATTGCAATACTGAATCTAACTAAATTGTTATCACTGTCCTCGATATGGTCGCCAACTGTCACTTCAAGCACTTGCCCCTTTTCGTTCCCAATGATCAGCTATGTACTTACACCTCCTCTTGCCCGGTTCGTCACCAATTGGTTGCAATTGATTTCGCAGACACACTGCGTAAATTTCCGTCCCTCCGTTTCCTTTATGTTGGCTGAATCCCAGTTAATATTGGTATCGAGAAGGTCTCCTATTAATATTGTCTTGTTTTTAGCTCACTCGGCTAAATCGCTGGCTTTTAAATCAGACCAAGTAGGCCAGCAGCACGGTTCGATTCCCGTACCAGCCTCCCCGGACAGTCGCCGGAATGTGGCGACAAGGGGCTTTTCACAGTAACTTCATTGAAGCCTACTCGTGACAATAAGCGATTTTCATTTCATTTCATGTCATTTCTAAGAGGCAGACATTTCCCGATATATTTGCACTTCTGCCTCCCTTTAGCTGCATGATTTCGAAAGTATTCTTCCAGTAGTGCCACTGCCACTTTTGTATTTCTAAGTTTAACCCATAAAGTTGCATTTGGTGACCCTTTAGTGGATCATCACTTCGCACAACAAGAATTGCTGATTTCAATATTTAACCATTGCTCTCCCCCTCCTACTCAATTAGAACATAGAACAGTACAGCACAGAACAGGCCCTTCGGCCCTCAATGTTGTGCCGAGCCATGATCACCCTACTCAAACCCACGTATCCACCCTATACCCGTAACCCAACAACCCCTCCCCCCCCTTAACCTTACTTTTATTAGGACACTACGGGCAATTTAGCATGGCCAACCCACCTAACCCGCACATCTTTGGACTGTGGGAGGAAACCGGAGCACCCGGAGGAAACCCACGCACACAGGGGGAGGACGTGCAGACTCCACACAGACAGTGACCCAGCCGGGAATCGAACCTGGGACCCTGGAGCTGTGAAGCATTTATGCTAACCACCATGCTACCCTGCTGCCCCTAAAATTCTTCCTAAAACGTCTGCTTTCAGGAATATTGAGCTGCAAACATTGCCCCTCCTTTCGTCAGGTTTCCGTTATAGTAACGACTTCCTGCTGTCATAGGTCTACTTGTGCCCTTAACTCATCTTCTTTCTAATATTCCTTGCATTGAGGTATGAACAGTAACAATTTTGCAATTAAATGTTTTCTTTCAATAACTGCGAAGAACTTGTGAACACGTAATATTGCCAATGTTCAAAATGGTGGGTAAAATTAAGATTGTTTTCAAACACTTACAGATCGACCGGAGGGTCCCATACTTACGATGAGCACTCTATTTGGCTTATATCTCCAAGGGAAAAGCATCCGTATCACGTGCATGGCGCCTGAATACTACACAACGAACAGTTTCCACTTATTGAAGAACGGTAAAGACACGATCATGCCTTGGATATCTACGCAGTGGGCGCAACACGGCGCTGAATTCAGAATAGCCAACACATCTACGTCGGATAGCGGGAACTACTCGTGTATCTATGAGACCCAAATCAATGGAAAAGCGTTCAACTCGACCGACAGCAACTTTGTTTTGATTGAAGTCGAAGGTGCGTGAAACATTGCCAAACGAATGAGAAACAGGCATCAGTATTTCATAACATTCTTATTCGCCCTACGAAACCCTTTCAAGCCTGGCTACAGAAAGAAATGGTCTTGCACCCAACTTTTTAGTTAAATATAGCTGCCAGAGGGAAATGGTGACGCAGGGCGAACTTCACAGGGCTGATTATCTGGGAAATGCTCCAGAAATACGTGCTCAAATCAAATGCCCTCCAAATTCGGAAAAATGGTCTCAGAGAGGAAGGGGTAATATAGTGTGGCACATTGACTTAACCTGAACATCTTTGGACACTAATTGCAAATTAGCATGGTCTTTGGACTGTGGGAGGAAACCGGAGCACCCGGAGGAAACCCACGCACACAGGGGGAGGACGTGCAGACTCCACACAGACAGTGACCCAGCCGGGAATCGAACCTGGGACCCTGGAGCTCTGAAGCATTTATGCTAACCACCATGCTACCCTGCTGCCCCTAAAATTCTTCCTAATTTGATTTGATTTCCACCAAATGTGAAAATCTTTCGACGCTAATGTACGGTTTAAGTTGGTTAGTGCATGTCAGTTCCACATCTCTGGTCACAAAGGGGTAATTTAGCATGGCCAATCCATATATGCTGCACATCTCTGGACGCTGGGAGGTAATTAAAAAACGCAGTATACCCGTGGCATATCTTACTGCAAACTGACTGTAAATTGTGTATGCGCTTTTCTTTTGTTATCTCTCCTGGGATATCAGTGTCCTGGCATGGCCAATATTCATCCTTAATTGATTTTTAACTGGAATGCTATTTCAAAGCACAGTAAGAGTCAAACAGTCTCTTGTGGGTTTGGGATCACGTGCGTCCTCCCTGAAGGATATTGGTGAAGCAGCTGCGGGGTTCGAAAAACATTTTGATTGAAACCATTAAACACAATTTGAACTACGAAAAAATGAAATATGGGCATATTTTTAAAAGTGATACAGCACCCAACAAAATCAAAGATGGAATGAAACTTCAAACTTCAAACCACAAAGTGATTAAAATGGCCAATAATGTGTGCGGTGCCCAGCGAGCACTGAAGGCGGCGAAGGTGCCCGTGGACCACGCACGCTTCCTTTCCAGGTTCATGCGGCCGGGAATGTAGCCGTGGAAGAGGGTCAGACTGTCGGCATGGACGATCCCCTCCACATTTGCCACAAATTTGTTGGATTTTAACCTGGTGTTTTAAGACTTCTTAATGTTTGCCAATGTCAGCTATTGTAATGAGTCACAAAGAACTTTACAGCACAGAAAAAAGCCATTTTTCCCACCATGTCCGTGTCAGCTTCCAAATAAGCAACACGCCTACTGTTATTGCCCAATCTTACCCATTCAACCCCCATGCAATCTTCATGACTAGATGCCAAACACTTTCACCCATTGATTTTCTCGATAGAACCTTGGTCTCTTCTGTTCTCACCCAATATCCCGGATAATCACTTTCTGCTCAATTATGAAATCAAATCCACATCTGATTGTTATGGTCTTTTACTATCCATTTTGTTACAACACGATTTCCAAAGTGTTTTCGTTCTTGTTTCTCTTGTTTCAGTGCTGGTTATATAAAATTATGTGGTGGCTTCAGATCATGGACCTTCCTGAGAGTAGGAAGTGTCCAATGAGAGAATCATAGAATCCCTCCAATGAGGAGAAGATCATTGGGCCAATCCAGTCTGCACCAACCCTCCGAACGTTCACCGCACCCAGGACCTGGGCCCACGTCCCCGTCAATTCACCGTAACCACAGCTAAACTGCAAATTCCTTGGATTCTAAGGGGATTTCGCATGGCCAATCCACCTATCCTGCACAACCTGTGAAACTTTGGGGAAATTTTTGTATGGCCAATTCACCTAACCTGCACATCTTTGTACACCAAGTGGCAATTTAGCCTGTACACTCAATCGAACCTCCATTTCTTTGGACACGAAGGGGCAATTATAGCATCGCCACTCCACTTAACCTACATATCAATGGACAGTAAGGGGCAAGTTAGCATGGCCCATCTACATAGCCTGCACACTTTGGGAAAGTAAGGGACAATTTGTGAAAGGTCAATGCACTTAAACTGCACATCTTTGGACTGAGGGGGGAAATCGAAGGAGCTGGAGTAAATCCACGTAAATTAGCCAAAGACTTGAACCTAACCAGGTTCCCTGATGCTATGAGGCAGCAGTGCTACCACTTTGTCACGCTGCCGCCCTTTCACGGAAATTAATCTATCAGACCCCCTCCCCCACATATTCTACACCGCTATTGAATAATGTCCTGAGCTGATCTTTAATTATATTAGTACCTGTTTCTCTAATCCCACCACATGCTGTTTACCATAATAACCGATGTAACCGTGCCACCTAATGTTGAAGGGCGAACATATAACTACCTTTTTGTGAATGAAATGTTAACAATTCCTTGTCCTCGGTGCCAATGCTGCGTGGCTAAGTTGCTTCTGTTTTCCGACAGAGAGAGTAGAAATCCGACTGGTGAACGGAAGCAGTATTTGCTCGGGCAGAGTGGAGATCTTGAACAATAAAACGTGGGGCACAGTATGCGACGACCAATGGCAGTTGCCGGATGCTCAAGTTGTGTGTCGGGAACTGAGATGCGGGGCGGCGGTCTCTGCACTGACTCACGCTTATTTTGGCAAAGGGACTGGCCCGATTGCCCTCGACGACCTGGACTGTCGGGGGACGGAAGTTTATTTGTGGCAATGCCCTTCTCGACACTGGGGTCAACATAACTGCTTGCATGAAGAGGATGCTGGTGTCATTTGCTCTGGTAAGCAATACCGAGATGCAAATGGATGATTTTTTAAGATGGATAACACCACTTAACCTGTCTTGTTGGATATGACTGAACACCTGAATCTATTACTCCTAAACAAATTGGTTTTCCATGCTGGGACAATAATGAAAAATTATAGAATCCCTGCAGTGCAAAAGGTGACCTTTTGGCCCATCGCGGCACCACTGGTCCTCTGACAGAACAGGTTACTCAAGCCACTCCTTCGCAATCCTGTGATCCTACCTACCTTAAGGACACTGAGGATCAATCTTGCATGGTCACACCACTTTAACTGCACACCCGTGGACATTAAGGGGCAATTTCAACGTGGTCAATCGACCTGACATGCACATCTTTGGAAACTGTGGGACAACTTAGTGTGCCAAATCCATCCAACATGCACATCTTGAAAATAAGAAAGTAATTACATTTTGAGACACACAATTTTACTGCGAGAAGAATGCCATTTGTCCCTCCGTGTCTGTTCCATTTAATTGGTGACACTGGTCAAGAATCCCCCCCCCCCACCACGCTGTTCGCTTTGCAGTTTGCAGTCCTGCCCATTTTCTGCTCTTCAAAGCCTAATTCTATAAGTTGCTGCAGGTCTCTATTGAACCGTTGAACTAAACTGGAGGGTCATGGGTTGGGTTTGAGTTGGTGGACGAACCGTTCCTTTCCCCCCATCCGATCTCTACTGTAGGGTGTCAATGTTCGCTGATGACAATAAGATGAGTGGTCGATAAAAGTGTGCAGAGGACACTGAACGGCTGCAGAGGCACATAGACAGTTTGATGGAGTTTAATGTTAGTCAGCGTGAGGTCAACCACTTTTGTCCGATCAACAGCAAAATGGACAACTATTCATTTGGCAATAAAATTCAGCATGCTGCTGTGCAGGGAGACATGGGTATCTTTGCGCATGAATCTAAAGAAATTGGCTCGTAGGTGCTGCAGGTATTTAAGAAGGGAAATAAATGTTTTCCTTCACTGCTCGAGGGGTGGAGTTTAAAAGCAGGGAGATATGTTGCAGTTGCCTCGTGTGTGGTGCGGCCATACCTGGAGTGCGGTGTACAAATTCCGCCTCCTTACTTTAGAAAATACCTCTTTGCATTAGATGGAGTGCAGAGGAGAATAATTAGGTTCATTCATGGGTTGAGAGGTTTGCATTATGAGGAGAGGTTGAGTAGACTAGGACTATAATCATTCAAATTTAGAAGAATGAAGGTGGATCTGATAGTAGCACATAAACTTATGAAGGCAATAGATAAGATAGAAGCAGGTAAGTTGTTTCCACTGATGGGTGAAACAAGAACTAGGAGGCATAGCCTTAAAATAAGGCGGAGCAGATGTAGGGCTGTGTTGAGGATAGACATAGACATTGAACATTACAGTTCAGAGTGCTTAAGGAGGTGGCTCTGGAAATAATGGACGCTTTCGTGGCCATCTTCCGGGATTCCGGAATTCCGGGCTGGTTTAGCACACGGCTAAATCGCTTGCTTTTAAAGCAGACCTGGATCACAGTTCAATTCCCGTACCAGCCTCACCGAACAGGAGCCAGAATGTGGCTAAGAGGGGCTTTTCACAGTAACTTCATTTGAAGCCTACTTGTGACAATAAGCGATTTTCATTTCATTTCATTTCATTTTCATTTCATTTCATTCTAAGACTCTGGAACAGTCCCTGCAGATTGTGGTAGTTCATGTCACTAAAATATTAAAACAGGGAGGTAGTGAGAAAGCAGGAAATTATAGACCAGTAAGCATAAAATCGGTAGTGGGAAAAATTATTGAATCGATTATCAAGGACTTTATAGCGGAACATTTAGAAAGCAGTGGCAGGACCAGATGACAAGGGTTGACCAGTCGAGGCTGTATAAGGCCCTGGTGACACCCCATTTGGTGTATTGTGAGCAGTTTTGGGCCCCGTATCTAACAAAGGATATGCCGGCTTGGAAAGTGTCCAGAGGAGGTTCGCAAGAATGATCCCTGGAATAAAGGACTTCTCATTTGAGCAACGGTGGTTGAGGACTCTGGGTCCGTACTCCTTGGAATTTAGAAGGATGAGGGGGAGCGGGGTCTCATTGAAACTTACAGGATACTGCGAGGCCTGGATAGAGTGGACATGGAGAGGATTGTCCCACTTGTAGGAGAAACTAGAACCAGAGGACGCCATCTCAGACTAAAGATGAGATTATTTAAAACAGAGATGAGGAAGAATTGCAGCCAGAGAGTGATGAATCTGTGGAACACTTTGCCGCAGAAAGCGGTGGAGGCCAAATCACTGAGTGTCTTTAACACAGAGATAAATAGTTTCTTCATCTATGAGGGGATATGGGGTTATGGGAAGAAGGCAGGAGAATGGGGATGAGAAATTATCAGCCATGATTGGATGGCGGAGCAGAATCGACAGGCTGTGGCCTAATTCTGCTTCTAAGTCTTATGGTCCTATGATGTGGTATATTTGGACTTTCAGAATGCGTTTGACAATGTCCCGCATGAGAGACTTTGTGCAAAATTGAAGTGCATGGGATTGGGGAAGTGTATTAAGGTGGATAGAAAACTGGTTGGCAGAGAGGAAACAAAGAGGAGGAATTCATGGGTCCTTTTCAAATTGGCAGTCAGTAACTAGTGGCGTGCCATAGGGATCGGTGCTGGGACCCCATCTATTCACATTATATATTTATGATTTGGATGAGGAAACAAAATGTAACATCTCATTGTTCGCAGATGATACGTAGTTGTGTGGGGTGGGTGAAATGTGACGCGGATGCAGGGATCCTACAGCGTGATCTGGACAGGTTGGGCGAATGAGCAAGTCAATGGCGAATGCAGGATAATTTGGATACGTGTGAGATTATTTACTTTGGAACATTACTACCTGAAAAGTTGTAAATTGAGAGAGGGGAGTGTGCAGCGTCCTGATTGTCCTTGTGCACCATTCGCTGAAGGTAAGCATGCAGCTGCAGCAGGCGGTAAAGAAGGTTAATGGTATGTTGGCATTTATTGCGAGCGGTTTCGAGTACAGAAACAGATATCTGTTGCTGCAATTATACAGGGCCTTGGTGAGGCCACACCGCGAATATTGTGTGCAAGGACAGCGCTAGGCCGCACTACTGCCTCACGGCGCCGAGGTCCCAGGTTCGATCCCGACTCTGGGTCACTGTCTGAGTGGAGTTTGCACATTCCTCCCCGTGTATTCGTGGGTTTCACCCCCCACAACCCAAAAGATGTCCAGCGTAGGTGGATTGGCCACGCTGAATTGCCCCATAATTTGAAAAATGAATTGGGTATTCTTAAAAATTAAAAAAAAAGAAATGAATATTATGTGCAGTTTTGAACTCCTTTGAGGAAGGGTGTTTTTGCTCTAGGGGGAGTGCAGCGAAAGTTTAGCAGACTGATCACAGGAATGGCGGGACAGCCATATGAGAAGATATTTGTTCGAGTTCAGAGGCATGGGGGTCGTGGGGGATTTCATAACGAATTATAAAATTCAGGACTAGACAGGATAGATTCAGGGAAGATGTTACCAATGATGGGTGTGTCCAGAAGCAGGGGACACTGTCTGACGATTCAAGGTAAACCATTTCGGACACATATGAGGAGACATTTCTTCACCCAAAGAATGGTGAGCCTGTGGCATTCATTACCAAAGAAAGCAGTTGATGCAAAAACTATATATTGAATATATTGAAGAGGCGGTTGGATATAGTACTTGGAGAGAAAGCAGGATTAGCATTTTGAGTTAGTTGATCAGACATGGTTGTGATTAATGGCGGAGCAGGCTCGAAGGGCCAAAAGGCCTCTTCCTGCCCATATCTTCTATGCATAATATGCAGTCTGATCTAACTGGGTCGCATTGCGATCGAAATGGGATTGGTCCTGTTGGATGGATAATATTTTAGATCATGGTGGCCAGTCACAGATAGGCTGTCGCACCACCTCTTGGGATTAAAAACTCACTGAGACAATGGTGCTCAATTCCTGTACTCCTGGACCATTCCTCCGCCTGATAGGGAGAGAAGGACGATACGTTGTGACACTTAAAGTGAGAATCCCTCCCAACTTATCGCTGGTCAATACTAACTGAGAAGTGGACGGATTTTAACTGCACATTGACCAGTGATCTCGATTGAAAGTGGATAGTTGAACAATTTTAAGATTCAACAAGTAAAACTAAGTCGAAAAACTGGGGTGCACATTGAGAGGGGCCTCTCCTTAAAGGGGCACTTCCCGAAAAAAAGACAAGGAGCAAATGAAAATTAGAAATATCAAACCAGAAAATGATTAACAGGGACAATCAAGCAACTGGGTGCTGTCTACCAGGCATTGGGGAAAGATGAATGAGCGGGCGTTTAAATAGATGACATGTCCAATGCCACAATACAATTTCAACCACTCACCCGACAAATGCTGCTGTCCGACCTTTGGGTGTTGAGGGTTTCCTGACACAATATGTTGACAGGCCAACAAAAGGCGAGGCCACATTGGATTTGGTTTTGGGTAATGAACCAGGCCAGGTGTTAGATCTGGAGGTAGGTGAGCACTTTGGAAACAGTGACCACAATTCGGTGACCTTTACGTTAGTGATGGAAAGGGATAAGTATACCCCGCAGGGCAAGAGTTATAGCTGGGGGGAGGGGAATTATGATGCCATTAGACATGACTTAGGATGTGTAGGTTGGAGAAGTAGGCTGCAAGGGTTGGGCACACTGGATATGTGGAGCTTGTTCAAGGAACAGCGATTGCGTGTTCTTGATAAGTGCGTACCAGTCAGGCAGGGAGGAAGGGGCGGAGCAAGGGAACCGTGGTTTACCAAAGAAGTGGAATCTCTTGTTAAGAGGAAGGAGGCCTATGTGAAGATGAGGCGTGAAGTTTCAGTTGGGGCGCTTGATAGTTACAAGGAAGCGAGGAAGGATCTAAAGAGAGAACTAAGACGAGCAAAGAGGGTACATGAGAAGTCTTTGGCAAGTAGGATCCAGGAAAACACAAAAGCTTTCTATAGGTATGTCAGGAATACAAGAAAGTCAAGGACAGTGGTGGGAAGCTTTGTGTGGAGGCTGGGGAGATAAGCCAGATACTAAATGAATTCATTTCGTCAGTATAAACTCAGGAAAATATAATGTTGTGGAGGAGAATGCTGAGACCCAGGCTATTAGAATAGATGGCATTGAGGTGCGTGGGGAGAAGTGTTGGCAATTCTGGACAAGGTGAAAATAGATAAGTCTCCGGGGCCTGATGGGATTTATCCTAGGATTCTGTGGGAAGCCAGGAAAGAGTTTGCTGAGCCTTTGGCTTTGATTTTTATGTCATCATTGGCTACAGGAATAGTGCCAGAGGACTGGAGGGTAGCAAATGTGATCCCTTTGTTCAAGAAGGGGAGTAGAGATAACCCCGGTAACTATAGGCCGATGAGCCTCACGTCTGTTGTGGGTAAAGTCTTGGAGAGGATTATAAGAGATACGATTTATAATCATCTAGATAGGAATAATATGATTAGGGATAGTCAGCATGGTTTTGTGAAGGGTAGGTCATGCCTCACAAACCTTATCGAGTTCTTTGAGAAGGTGACTGAACAGGTAGACGAGGGTAGAGCAGTTGATGTGGTGTATATGGATTTCAGGAAAGCGTTTGATCAGGTTCCCCACGTTTGGCTATTGCAGAAAATACGGAGGCTGGGGATTGAGGGTTATTTAGAGATGTGGATCAGAAATTGGCTAGTTGAAAGAAGACAGAGGGTGGCGGTTGATGGCAAATGTTCAGAATGGAGTTCAGTTACGAGTGGCGTACTACAAGGATCTGTTCTGGGGCCGTTGCTGTTTGTCATTTTTATAAATTACCTAGAGGAGGGCACAGAAGGTTGGATGAGTAAATTTGCAGACGACACTAAAGTCGGTGGAGTTGTAGACAGTGTGCAAGGATGTTGCAGGTTACAGAGGGACATAGATAAGCTGCAGAGCTGGGCTGAGAGATGGCAAATGGAGTTTAATGTAGAGAAGTGTGAGGTGATTCACTTTGGAAAGAATAATTGGAATGCGGAATATTTGGCTAATGGTAAAATTCTTGGCAGTTTGGATGAGCAGAGGGATCTCGGTGTCCATGTACATAGATCCCTGAAAGTTGCCACCCAGGTTGGTAGGGTTGTGAAGAAGGCCTATGGTGTGTTGGCCTTTATTGGTAGAGGGATTGAGTTCCGGAGCCATAAGGTCATGTTGCAGCTGTACAAAACTCTAGTACGGCCGCATTTGGAGTATTGCGTACAGTTCTGGTCGCCTCATTATAGAAAGGACGTGGAAGCTTTGGAACGGGTGCAGAGGAGATTTACCAGGATGTTGCCTGGTATGGAGGGAAAATCTTATGAGGAAAGGCTGATGGACTTGAGGTTGTTTTCGTTAGAGAGAAGAATGTTAAGAGGTTACTTAATAGAGGCATACAAAATGTTCAGAGGGTTAGATAGGGTGGACAGTGAGAGACTTCACCCGCGGATGGAGGTGGCTAGCACGAGGGGACATAGCCATAAATTGAGGGGTAATAGATATAGGACAGAGGTCAGAGGTATGTTTTTTACACAAAGAGTGGTGAGGCCGTGGAATGCCCTACCTGCAACAGTAGTGAACTCGCCAACATTGAGGGCATTTAAAAGTTTATTGGATAAGCATATGGATGATAATGGCATAGTGTAGGTTAGATGGCCTTTAGTTTTTGACTTCCCATGTCGGTGCAACATCGTGGTCCGAAGGGCCTGTACTGCGCTGTATCGTTCTCTGTTCTATGAGGGTGTGTGAGGTGGGTGTGAGTAGTGGGTGGGGAGGATGGGGCGTTGGTTTAGGCGGTAAAACGTCTTGTTGGATTGTCCGTTCTCTTTTATGTGAATAACGTAAATTATAGAAGTTGAGAAACAAAATGGTGTCCTAATTTCTGAGCTGTAAAGTAAACATTTATACGTTATCGACGATAAACACTGTTTTAATTCGATTTCCTGATGGCAACGTACACTAGGACCAAAGCCAAGACTATCCGTGCAGCCTGACGATGACGCCTTTCTCAGAGGAGAGTCTCTAACCTTGAAGTGTACTCTACAACAGCACAATACAAGCAAACGCCTCGAATTTTTAAGGAACAGCGTTCATCTTTCACAAGAGGAATTGAACCCCGAAGGTGTCTCTGCTAAATTGAGTCTCAACAATATTGACGATGACGATCAGGGGGATTACACGTGTCGCTATTTCTACAAAGTGGGACAGGAGTGGGTGCAGTCAACACCGAGTGACTCAGTGCAAGTGACTATCACAGGTGAGGTCATCGGTTCCACAACGTGAGATTCCCAATTTAATTGAATATCGTAATATTGCTACAATTGAATGGATAACTATTCGGCACACGTTAAGTACAGAACGATGCTCAGGGGATGATTGTCATAACTGGAAGTATCCATAGAATCCCTACAGTGCAAAAAGATTATGGGGAGCACGGTAGCATGGTGGTTAGCATAAATGCTTCACAGCTCCAGGGTCCCAGGTTCGATTCCCGGCTGGGTCACTGTCTGTGCGGAGTCTGCACGTCCTCCCCGTGTGTGCGTGGGTTTCCTCCGGGTGCTCCGGTTTCCTCCCACAGTCCAAAGATGTGCGGGTTAGGTGGATTGGCCATGCTAAATTGCCCGTAGTGTCCTAAAAAGTAAGGTTAAGGGGGGGTTGTTTGGGTTATGAGTATAGGGTGGATACGTGGGTTTGAGTAGGGTGATCATTGCTCGGCACAACATTGAGGGCCGAAGGGCCTGTTCTGTGCTGTACTGTTCTAAAATACCGTTCGACCCATCGGCTCTGAACCGACCCTCCTTGGTGAACCCTACCAAGGCCCAATCCTTCTGTCCTTTCACCCTAATCCCACCTGACCTGCAAATCTATCGTCGCTGACGGTCAACTGAAGCATGGGTAATCAATCTATCTTGCATATCTTTGGAATAAACGGCAAGTTTAACAGGGCTAGTCCACCACAACTGCATATCTCTGGACACAAAAGGGCAATTTAGTACAGCAAATTCATCTCCCCTGAACAGCTCTGGATACTTAAGGATAATTTATCATAGATTCTCCGCCTAATATGCTAATCTTTTGGCATGGGAAATCAAATTAATATGCACATCTTTGGACTGAGGGAGGAAACCGGAGCACGCGGAAAAAACACACGGAGGCAATGGGTAGAATGTTCAAATTCCACATAAAAACCGCCCAAGGTGGGAATTTAACACGGATCCGTGGCACTGTCAGGCACTAGTGCTAAATATTCTGGATGTTCCAATGCTACTGAATCCTGATGAAAATATAATCAACTCCAACTGACTCCCATTCATAAGATTTAGGAATATTAGATCCTAAGACCAATGATCCGAAATAGGCCATTCGGCACTGCGAGCCTGCTCCGTCATTCAATCCGTTATTAAAATGTTTAATAACGCCATTTTCCAGCCTTCTCCCCATAACTCCTGATACCCTTATTAATCACGAACCTATCTATCTCTGTCATAAAGACACAGTGATTTGGCCTCCACAGCCTTTTCAGCAAAGAGTTCCACAGATTCACCACACTTTGGCTGAAAAAATTCCTCTTCATCTCTGCCTTAAAGGATTGTCCCTTCAGTCGGAGGCTGTAGCCTCGGCATCTTGTTTCTTCCTACTCGTTGGAATATCCTCCCCACGTCCACTCTATACAGGCCTCTCAGTATCCTTTAAGTTTCAAAAAGATCCTTCCTCATCTTCTAAAATGAAATGAGTGAAGGACAGAGTGCTCCACCGCCTCTCATACTACAAGCTCTTCATTCCAGGGATCATTCTTCTTAACCTTTTCTGGAACCTTTACAAGGACAGCACATCCTTCCTTAGATATGGGGCCCAAAACTGCTCACAATACTACAGATGGAGCTAGATCAGAGCCTTATTCAGCCTCAAAAGTACATCCCTGGTCTTGTATTCTTGGCTGCCCGACCTGAATGCTAACATTGCATTTGCCTTCCCAACTGCCGATTGTACCTGAATTCTGACCTAGGACTCCGAAGTCCTTTGTGCTTCTGATTTCCGAAGCATTTTCGCTTTGAGAAAATAGTCTGTGCCTCCATTCGACCTACCAAAGTAAATAACCTCATTCTTTTCCGCATTGTATTCCATCTGTAACTTCTTTGCCCACTCTGCTGACCTGTTTGCGTCATTCTGGAGCTCCGCCCCTCTCCTTCCACATCCTCAAAAACACCTGTCTCGCTGCAGATCTTTGTATCATCGGCAAATTGAGCAGCAGATCCCTCGGTTGATTCTTCCACATCATTAATCTGTATTGTGTACCGTCGTTCTCCCAATCCGACCCCTGAGGCATGCCACGAGTCACCGGCTGTCATCCTGAAAAAGAGCCATTTATCCCCACTCTCTTCTTTCTGCCAGTTAGCCAATCATCTATCCATGCCTGGGTCGTATTTTTAACACAGTGGCTATGAACGTATTTACCGGCGTCCTACATGGCCCCTTGACACCGGGCTTCTGGGAATCTAAATAGGTCAGGTCCACCGACTCTCCTTTATCCAGATTCCTTGTTACATCGCCAAAGAACTCCAACAGATTTGCCAGACATGACCTCCCCTTGACGAAGCCGTGCTGCTTCAGTCCTATTTTATCATGCACTTCCAGGTACTCCGCGATCTCATCTTTAATAATGGACTCTAAAATCTTACCACTGACCGAAGTCAGGCTAACCGGACTATAATTCCCTGTCTTCTGTCTCCCTCCTTTCTTAAACAGATGTGTTACATTAGTCACTTTCCAGTCCTCTGACACCCCCTCCCCCGCTACCTCCAGTGATTCCTGGGAAATCACCAGCAATCCATCCACAATCTCATCAGCTTATCTCCAGGTCATTTGTCCACCGTGAGACGTTTCAGTTTCCTCAGTGTCTTCCATTAGTGATCGTCATTACACTTAACCCTGTCTCTTTTTCTCGTGAAGGTCTGATATCCCACTTGTGTCTTCCAGCGTGAAGGCTGGTGCAAAGTAACTGATCAGTTTCTCTGCCATTTTTTTTCCTATTACTACATCTCATTTTTAGTGACACATGTGTTATCTTGGCTCTCTCTTAACTCTTATGTCTATAAATAAAGTTTGCTGTCTTTGTTTTCATTCTCGCTAATATACAGTTATACTTCACCTTCTGTCCTTATTATTGCTTTGTAATTGTCCATTGCTCGCTTTTAAAGGTTTCCCAATCCTCTTGTTTCCCATTGCTCCCCGTATGCAGTCCTTGATTTCCCTCGTCAACCATGGATGCCTTGTCCTCCCCTTAGCATGCGTCCTCTTCCTTGGGATGAATTATTGTTGTTTCTCCCGAGTAACCCCCAAATCTGCTGTCGTCATGATCAACGTGACAAATGTATCATAACGCCAATTCTGGGGCGCACATTCCGTTACTCCCGCATTTCCCTATCCGCCAATCCTGCACTCTCTCTCATCTCCATACTTAATTGCTGGTTTGCTCGTTTGTATCCAAATCGCACCCAACACATCCATGTTTGAAAAGAAAACGATTGCCAACTAGATTCATCATTACCAGAGGGAAGTCGAAGCAGGAGGGCCAGACAGGTAATTGCTGTTTACGAAGGCCAGACAGGTAATTACTGTTTACCAAGGCCAGACAGGTAATTGCTGTTTAAACGTACTCCATCCAGACAACCTGATGCCATTGGTTCGGAGGAATCTGTCGATTTCAGCCATGACCCAAAGAGTATAACTGTGGGTCGCTGCCTGTGTGTGCGTGTGTGTTTGAGTGTGTGACCATGTATGTATATGTCCATATGTCTATGGTTGAGTGTGTGTCTGTGTTTGTCAGTGTACATGTATACCTCTGTGGGAGTGTTCGTCTGTGCGTGTCTGCACCTGTGTGTGTGCGCGTTTGTGGGTGTGTGTCGGTGTGTATGAATGTTTCTTTTTTTGGGTGTATGTGGCTGTGTGAGTGTGTATGTGTATGTGCCTCTTTGAGTTTGTGTCATTGTGTGTGCCTTTGTCTGTGTGGTCCTATGTGGGTGGGTGTCTCTCTGTATCTGTATGATTGCCTTTTTAAGTGTTGACATCTGAGTGTGGGTATATCTGTGGATTGCGTGTCAGCGGATTGTGTGTGTTCATACAGATCTGGTCATTTTTCTGAAATTAATGAGACAACCTATTTTACCGTAAGGCCATAAGACACAGGAGCAGAATTAGGCCACTCGGGCCATCGAGTCCGCTCCGCCATTGAATCATTTTTTTTCAATTAAGACAACAGTTATTTTTTTCTCAATTAAGGGGCAATTTAGCATGGCCAATCCACCTAACCTGCATGCCTTTGGTTTGTGTGGGTGAAACCCACGCAGACACTGGGAGAATGTGCAAACACCACATGCACAGTGACCCAGGGCTGGAATTTGAACCCAGGTCCTCAGCGCCGTCGTCCCCGTGCTATCCACTGTGCCTTGTGCCGCCCTACCATTCAATCATGGCTGATATCTGTTTCACCGAGATTCGACTGCCTTCTCCACAGAACACCTGTTCCACATATTAACACAATCTATCGGTCTGTGTCTTAAAGACACTCAGTGATTTGGCCTCCACAGCGTTCTGCGGCAAAGAGTTCCACAGATTCACCACCCTCTGGCTGGAAAATTCCTCCTCATCTCTCTTTTAAAGGATAGTCCCTTTAGTGTTAGATTGTGTCCTCTGGTTCTAGTTTTTCCTACAAGTGGAAAAATCCTCTCTACGTCCAGTCAATCCAGGCCTCTCAGGATCCTGCATGTTTCAATAAGATCCCCCCTCATCCTTCTAAACTCCAACGAGTACAGACCAAGAGTCCTCAACCGTTCCTCATACGACAAGTTCTTCATTCCAGGGATCGTTCTTGTGAATATTCTCTGGTCCCTTTCCAAGGCTAGCAGATATTTCCTTAGATATGAGGCCCAGAATTGTACACAATACTCCAAATGGGGTCTTACTAGAGCTTTATACAACTTCAGAAGCACATCCCTGCTCTTGTATTCTAGCCCTCTCGGCACGAATGCTAACATTGCATTTGCCTCCTTAACTGCCGACTGAACCTGTACGTTAACCTTAATGGAATCTTGAACAAGGACTCCCAAGTCCCATAGAGCTTCTGATTAACTAAGCATCTTCCCATTAGAAAATAATCTATGCTTCCATTCCTCTTTCTAGTGTGCAGAATCTCACACTTTTCCTCATTGTATTCCATCTGCCACTTCTTTGCCACTCTCCTAGCCTGTCCATATCCTTCTGCAGCCCCCTTGCTGCCTCAATACTGCCTGTCCCTCTGCATATCTTTGTATTATCTTCAAACGTAGCAAGAGAGTATTTAGTTCCTTCTTCCAGATCGTTAATGAATATTGTGAAAAGATGTGCTCCCAGTACTGACCCCTGAGGTACGAGTCTCCTGCTGCCATATTGAAAAAAAAAACCTTTAACCCGCACTTTCTTTCTTCTGCCAGTCAGCCAATCCTCTATCCATGCAAGGAACACCACGGGCTCTGAACATATTTTTCAGTCTCCTTTGCGGCACCTTGTCAGTCTCTGGAAATGTATATAAATCACGTCCATTGATCATGCTTTGTCTAACTTTCTTGTTACGTCTTCAAAAAACTCGAACAGATTTGTCAGACATGGCAAAGCCGTGCTGAGTCAGTCCTATTTAATCACGCACTTTTAAGTACTCCGCGATCTCATAATGAATAATGAAATATAAAATCTGACAAATGACAAAAGTCAAGATAATCGTCCTACAATTTCCGCCTGCTGCCTCCCTTCCTTCTCCGACAGCGGTATTACATGTTCTCATGCATTTAATGGAGAGTGATATTCGCACAACGAAAAAAAACAAAACGCAATTAATTTAGTTGGAACAACTCAAATAATTGCAGCCAAATTATTTCCAAAGTAGCAAAGCAGCATCGATCGGACAAGAGATTTGGCAAGCTTTCCCCGACTATATTACACTGAGATGAAAAAATGAAATTAAAATCGCTTATTCTCACAAGTAGGCTTCAAATGAAGTTCCTGTGAAAAGCGTCTAGTCGCCACATTACAGCGCTTGTTCGGGGAGGCTGGTACGTGAATTGAACCGTGCTGCTGGTCTGCCTTGGTCTGCTTTAAGAGCTAGCTATTTAGCCCAGCCCCTGACAGTCATAATTATACTCGCCATAAAACCGCGTGCATTGCTGGAAAAAACGTTCTGTACTCGCATGACATATTGATGTATTCCACTCATTAGCTTTCTAATTCTAATGTGTTATACTGTTTTCATCATAGATACGTTAATTAATCGGAGAAGTGGTTCCCCAGGTAATGTATGGTTACAAACGCCTCAAGGTCATCCTGTTTCATTGCACATTTATGTCAGTAAGGCAGTAGCGCTGCTGGAGAATTTCATAGGTCTAATTCATGGGATATTACATTTCATATCCAAATTGGGAAATAGGTTACAGTTTCGGAATCAGTGCTGAATTTAGCACAGGTACTTTCCTCGCAGAAGTCCCAAAGATTAAGAGAGTGATGAAACGAGGCGCATATGTCAATCTAGCTGTCCTTCTGCCTGCCTGCGCCTCAGTTATGGAATCATATATTTTACAGTGCAGAAGGAGTCCATTCTGCCCATCGAGTCTGCACCGGCACTTACAAACAGCACCCTACTGAAGCCCACGTATCTGCCCTATACCCGTAACCCAGTAACCCCCACTTAACATTTTTGGACATTATTGGCAAATTAGCATGGCCAATCCATCTAACCCGCACATCTCTGGACTGTGGGAGGAAACCGGAGCACCCGGTGGAAACCCACGCAGTCACGGGGAGGATGTGCAGACTCCGCACACTCAGTGACCCAGCAGCAAATCGAACCTGGTACCCTGGAGCTGTGAAGGACCTGTGCTTCGCTGCTTACCAGTCATTCCGTCATTCAGTCATTCTGTCATTCCATTATTCCAACTTTCAATCCATCCATCTGTCGTCATATATATACCGTACGTCCGTCCTATTGAGTCATAGAAGCAGAGAAAGCCTACAATGCCGAAGGAAGAAGTTCGGCCCTCTGAATGAGCCCAACCTCCCGCCCTGTCCCCATAGCTACAGAAACGTGCACATATTTGGACATTGGAAGGCATTTTAGCATGGCCAATGCACCTCGTCTGTACACATTTAGACACCAAGGGTTATTGATCATGTCCAATCCTTGCACATCTTAAGACTGCCCACCGTGTTAAATTGTTGGTCCCCACTAATGTTTTCTTATTTTCAAACCAGGAAAGACATTTGCGTGACATATAATGACCGAAATGTTTTTGAATATTTCAAACTATTTTCGTCAATCCCTTATTACATTAGAGGAATCTAGACTGTTTGGTGAGGTTTTACTAATTACAAAATTATTGCCTGGATGAATGCAGCCCCCAAAGTGCACAAGAATGAAAGAATCCTTCCAGAACAGAAGAAGGCCATTCTTCCCATCCAATCTGCATCCATCCTCCGAAAGAACACACTACCGCGGCTCACTCTGCCGTCCTATTCCCTGAAACCGTACTCGCATTTACCTTGAACATCATCAATACGTTCTACACCATGCAGCACAATGCATCCTAATTGCTTGCTGAATACTACCATAAACATTCACCCTGCAGCATACGGGCAATATTTGATGATTCGCTGAGGCGATATTCGGTGAGCATTGCATAGCACGATCCAAAAACGTTTCCTAACTCCGTCAGAGATTTCCTCTGTAGAATTGGAACATAAAACATAGGAGCAGGAGGACGCGATTCTGGCACTCCATAATTTCAAGCATTTCAATGTCAGATTAAGAGGTGGGCTATTCGACTGTGCTGAGTGGTACTGGACATCCCCGTCATCGCAAAGATCCTTCGTGAGAAAAATATATGGGCTTCTATAAGATCTCCCATAATTATTCTGAACTCCAGCGAATACAATCCTGATCTGCTATCTCAGTGCCATCATTCAGCATTATCCTCAGAACCCTTGATGATACGGTATCTGAGATTCTACTGATCTGCGTCTTGAGCCTCGTCAATGGATACACTTTCTCAGTCATTTGAACTCCTGATTCCAAACAGAAGAATATTCTCCAAATATCGATCCCATGTAGCCCACCTCTTAATTTGACATTGATAACTGCCCGGTTCTAGACCTGCCAATAGGGGAAAACATCCACCCTGCGTTACAATGTCGAGATCCATAAGAATGTGTACACCACGATATGCTCACTATCCATTATAATAAACTCTTGGGATTGGTGGCGGGACAAAGAACACAGAACAGTACAGCACAGTTCAGGCCCTTCATCCCACGATGTTGTGCCGACCATCTATTCTAATCTAATATCAATCTATCCTACAGCTCTTCAATTTACTGCTGTCCATATTCCGGTCTAAGAGTTTTTAAATGTCCCGAATGACGCTGACTCCACCACATCTGCTGACAGTGCATTCCACGCAGCAACCAATCTTTGTGTAAATAACCTACCTCTGATATCTCCCCTCAACCTTCCTCCAATCACCTTAAAACTATGTCCTCTCGTGACAACCATTTCCACCCGGGGGGAAAGTCTCTGGCAATCCAGTATCCATACCTCTCATCACCTTGTACATCTCTATCAAGTCACCTCTCTGCCTTCATCGCTCCAGTGAGAAAAGCCCTAGCTCCCTCAATCTTTCTTCATAAGACATGCCCTCCAGTCCAGGCAGCATGCTGGTATATCTCCCGTGTCCCATCTTCGAAGATCCACATCGTTCCTATAATGAGGCGGCCAGAACTGGACAATATTCCAAGGGTGGTCTCACTAGAGTTTTGTAAAGCTGCAGCAAAACCTCGCGGCTCTTGAACTCAATTCCCCTGTTAATGAAAGCCAACACACCATACGCATTTTTAACAACCCCATAAACCTGGATGATGACCTTGAGGGATCAATGTACGTGCACACCAAGACCCCTCTGTTCCTCGACACTTCCAAGAATCCTGTCTTTAACGCTGTATTCAGCATTCAAATTCGACATTTCCAAAATTAATCACTTCACATTTATCAAGGTTGAACTCCATCTGCCACTTCTCAGCCCAGCTCTGCATACTGACAATGTCCTGTTGTAACCTACAACAACCGTCAACACTATCTACACCTCCCGCAACCTTCGTGCTATCGGCAAATTTACTAACGTTCTCAATTTTTCTTCAAAGCTCCACGTTTTGCGTCCTGCGATAAGTTTGGTGAAACTTTGTTGCAACAGCACTATGGCCACTATATGTTTTGAGACGCGAGGTTGCAAAGCAGCACACAGTGACTCCCGATGCTTCCTCACCCCGCGGGTTCAACACAGCTTCAGCAAAGCGTCCTTACCCCTGTACGCAGACCCGCTGGAAATAATGGCGAATGCGCCATTTTCCTCTCTAATGGCTGCTGAATCTGCACAACTTTCAGCGACGGAGAGACGGACAATAGAAACAGGAGGAGGCCATTCGGCTCTCAGAGCCCACTCCGTCATTCATTATGATCATGGCTGATCATCCAACGCCATTGGCTGGTCCCACAGTCCCCCTATTGTATTTGGTGCGCTTCCACCCGAGTGCTATTAGCTCACTGCGTGAGACAAGGTTTTGGCCTCGGCTGCTTTCTGTGGTAACGAATACCAGGGGCCGCACACTCCCTTAGTGGAGACATTTCTCTTCATCTATTTCTGAAATGTTTTATCCTGTATCCCGAGACTGTGCTGAGTGATTCTGGACATCCCCGCCATCGCGAAGGTCCTTCGTGAATCTACCCTGACGTGTACTGCGTGGAATGTATGGGATTCTGTAAGATCCCCCATAATTATTCTGATCTTCAGCGAATACAATCCTTATTTTTGTCTTTATTAAATACATTTACACTACCCAATGCTCTCTTTCCAACTTAGTGACAATTATGCGCGGCCAATCCACCTACAGACACATCTTTGGGTTGTGAGGGTTAGTAGGTCGCAGACACATGAAGAATGTGCAATCTCCACATGGACCAGTAACCCAGAGACCCGGATGGATTCCGGGTCCTCAGCCCCGTGAGTAAGCATGGCTAACCACTGCGACACTGTGCCATCCACACCGAATATAATCCGAACCGATTTAATCTCTCCTGACACACCAGATTTACCATCCCAATAATTAGTCCGATAAACATTAACTGCATTCCCTCTGGAGGAAGCACAATCTTCCTCAGAAGCAGACTAAAGCTGCACACAACATTCCAGGTGCAGCATCGCAAGGGTCTGGAAAATTCGAGCAAGCTACCCCTGACCAAGTCCTAGAAACCTTTCGCTGGGAAGGTCATTTAGCTTCTTTCCTGCCTGCTGCACCTGTATGCTTACCTTATTTCCTGCCTTCTGCATCTGCATGCTTACCTTCTGCGACTGGGGAAGAGGACACAAATGTCTGGTTGCATATTCCCGTTTCCTAATTAATGGCAATTCGCAAAATAATCTGCCTCGCCGTTTTTGCTAATAAAGTGGCTGACCTCATTTATTCAAATTATACTGCATGTTCAATTTATTTGCCCGTTTAGCCAACTTGTACGAAGCGCATTGAAGCGTCTCGTCATCCTCGTCACACCTCACCCTACAACCCAGCTTCGTGTCCTCTGCACATTTTTAGTTCCCTCGTCCAGGTAATTTATATATATTGCGAATAACTGGGATTCCCGAATCCTGCAGCACCAAATTAATAAATGGCTGCCATTGGCGAAAAATAACATCTATTGTTCTCCTTATTTCATGTCTGCCAACCAGTTTTCATTCCATATCAATCCGCTACTCTTAATTCTGCGCGCTTTAATTTGCACCTTAATTCTCATCTGTGGAACTTTGAGGAAATCCTTCTGAAAGACCAGATAAACCACGTCCACTGGCTTCCCTTCATCAATTCTACTTGTTCAGCTATAATGTATGTATTGTACTTAATAAGCGTACTTTAACCAATTTAAAACTCTTTGTCGGTCTATGGAAAATAGATGTAACCTCTGCCTTTACTTCGTAGCGTCCTCGAAGAGGAAAGGTATTATCGGCTTTTGTGTGACAGGATTAATATTCGCCGTGATCGCAGTTTTTGTTGCAAATCATTATCGGAAATCTGGATATGTTTGGAATCGAAAAGGTACGAAAATAGAAAATACATTTTCACTTTTTTAAAATAAATTTTGAGTATCCATTTCTACCAATTAATGGGCAATTTAGCATGGCCAATGCACCTACCCTGCACATCAGTGTTGTGGAGGCGAAACCAACGCAAACACGGGGAGAATGTGAAAACTTCACACGGACAGTGACACAGAAACGTGATCGAACTTTGGACCTCGGCGTCGTGAGGCAGCAATGCTAACCACTGCGCCACCGAGCTGCCCTAAATTTTCACTTTCAACCGCAGTTTTACGCAATGGAATGAATCAAATTTTGGACCTACGACCTAGATATGATTGGGGAATGTAGTGGTAGAGTAATATTTTCACTGAACTCGTAATTCAGAGACCCACTGTAATGCGCTAGGGACACAGGTTCCAATCTCACCGTGGCACATGGAGATGTTTTAATTAAATTAGGAAAAAACCTGGAATTGAACCTGTATGGCACCGTGCCACAGTGGATAGCACTCCTGCCTCACAGCCAAGGAACCCGATTTCAATTCCAGCCTTGTGTAACTGTCTATATGGAGTGTGCACTTTTGGCCCATGTCTGCATGGGTTTCATCGCGGTGCACCGGTTCTCTCCCACTGTCGAGGATGTGCAAGGTGGATTGGCTATGCTAAATTGCCCTTAGTGTTCAGAAGGATGTGCAGCTGAGTTTAAGGGGTTATTAGGACAGTGCGTAGAAATGAGCCTGGATGGAATACTCTTTCAGAGTGTCGGTGCATGCTCGATGGGCCGAATTGCCTCATTCTGCTCTGTAGGGATTTGATGATTCTATTAAATGTCTAATGACCACCATTGCTGAATGTTGCAAAAACCCATTTGGTTCACGAATGAAGGACATCTGCTGTCTTATCCAGTATGGCCTACATGCGACTCCAGATTTACAGCAACGCGTTTAACTCTTAAATACCCCTTCAAGGGTGATGATGGACTAGGAACAATCGTTGGTCCAGCCAGTGATGACCACGTTCGATGAACCAAAAACGTACTGTTTAATTATTAACGCCAGTTTCACTCGTGTGCATGGAAGTTGCCATGTCCGTCATGGGTCAATTATTTGACAACTTCGACATTGGCGACATCGATCTGGTTGGAAGTGAGGTGAATGTTGCACATCAGAAGGTGCCAGATCGGGCGCCATATTGAAATCGAACGACTGTATTTCTTCCAGTTTTGGGAATCCATCCGCTATCCATGTGCTGCACGTGGAGATGCCATTTCTGCGGCAATATGTGGTTGGTTACCCTCGTCATTGAATCATATAATTCGTACAGTGCAGAAGGAGGCAATTCGGCCCATAAATACAGCACTGCACCCAAGGTCACTACCCCGCCCTACCTGAGTAACACCATTAAATAAGCTGCAGATTTTGAATTTTGGAAGGAGCCCAGACACCCTGGAGAAAACCCATGCAGACACGGGGAGAAGGTATAATCTCCACATTGACACTCACCGAAGGTCGGAATAGAGCCTGGGTCCTTGTCGCTGCGAGGCAGCAGTGCGAACCACTGTGCCATCATGCACCCTAACTCAAACGCTTTCCACTTATGTGTACTCAAGAGGGAGCTCTCGAGATAACACGACCCATGACCATTCCCTCTTGCTTTCACAAAGTGTTTATAGCTAGTGCAATTATCGCTGGTCATATTCACGAAAACGTATGGCCATATGTGACCATAGCGAAAACTATCGCTCTTTCATTTTTAAATTGTAACATCGAGTGTTCTGTAAACTAACTGTGATAAATTCCTATTTCACAGGAAGTCGCATTCAAAACCTGCAGCCACTAATTACCAACCAAGAGGAGCCAGATCGCAGTGACACGGATACCTCCATCTAAAAGTTCAACGGAATTATTAACATCACTACATTGATAAAGTCCTCGGCAACCCCCAAATCTCCACTGAACAGAATAGGCCCTTCAGTTCTCAGAGAGATGAGGTTACGTTAGGCTTAAAACAGCTGTTTTAGCTCCTGTGAAATAGAATAATTTCCTCCCTTTTCCTGGCGAACAGGTCCTTCTTGCATTATCGAATGTTGACTAAAATATCTGTGCATTTCCTGTGCAGTAAACTTTGGAACAAAGAACATGAACAAAGGCATTTGCAGCAAAGGAACAGGCCCTTTGCCCCTCCAAGCCTGCACCGACAATGCTGCCCGTCTGAACTGAAACCCCCTACCTTTCTGGCGATCATATACCTTTATTCTCATTCTATTCATGTCTTTGTCAAGAGTCTTCATGAGAAAGTCACCATCGTATCTGCTTCCACTAGCATCCCACGCAGCGAGTTCCAGACTCCCACGATTCTCTGTGTGAAAAACGTACTTAGCCGACTGCAATTGTTCGGACACCCTGGGCTCGAGCTCGGCAAATTCCAGACTCACTTGTCCGGTGGCAGCTTAAGTGAATTGATTAAAAATGCTTATAAAAATACCCAAAGCCTTTGGCTCTTGTCTGCCCAATAATTACAATTATCAGATTTGTAAGCTTAAAAACCATTTATGTTTATTCGTAACACGAACTATAATGATCTCTGCAAAATATAAATCTGGTTAACTATGAACTATTTCGTAACTTTCCAAGTTCACTTACCTCCCTCCCCACCCCTCTACACACATGCAGTGGACAAAGACAGAGGAGTGGAAAGTGGTCAACATATTAAGCAAAAGGAAGCAAGTCTTTGTTTCAGATTACGGTCTATTGCACACGTCCCTTCACAGCAATATTTATCCTAAGCCACTAATGATCTTCCCTGTAGAGTCATTCATCCAGGTGCTCTGCAATTCAGAAGTACAGAATTCACAGCCTTTCCCGAGGCAGAGGAGTGCGTTCTGGTCTTTGTTTGCAGCTTGACTGATTTTATTGTAGACAGATTATTTCAGATACGCTGCAGGTGCAGAAACGCAGCATCCACAGGCTTTGAGGAGAGTGATACTGAGGGAAAGGAGTTGGAAATTATCTGAAAGCTGCCAAGAGTCAAACCTGGGGCACCGAAAAGCATTCGACTGGGATAAGGTCCAATCACCACCCGTTACCGTGCAGGGAACTGCCTGTTCATTGGACACCAGTCAATCAATCACACCGAGCTCCCACTCCACCTGTCCAACACCGTCTCTCTCTTTAGTGCCAACGAGTCTGAAGCCGCCGTTCAAATCAGCAGGAACTATCAAGCTCTCCCATTACGTGTGCTCACTGATGCTTGACATGAAGATACATTTCCACTAATCTTATTTTACTTAAAGACTATTTACATTTATCAGGCTTGGGCCAAAATTCATAATGGAAAACAAAGTTTTAAATTGGGAAATTAAGGGAATAAACGGGAAGGATAATGATTTAACAACCTGAAGTTCATCTGAACATGCGAGGAATCGGACAAAATGAGGATTACGCAGCAGTAAAATGACCAATATCACGTAATATTATTATCATTATGACATGATGCCTATATATGTACATAGAAAGCCACAGGACGTGACATAAGCTTCACACACCATTGGCATCTATTAAGTCAATATGCTCCATGTTCTGTAGTCCAGAGGCAATATGATGCGGCTCTATTCGTAGGCAAATAAAGTTTCACAGCACAGAAAAAACTCTTCGATCTATTATGGCAATTGCTGCCATGAAGCATCTATCTATTCTACTCTCATTTTCCAACGCTTAGTCCGCAACCTTGTATGCTATGGCGTCACCCCCGCTCAAGGAGTGTTTCCTGTACGTTGTCCATAAACTACATATAGTCGAAAAGATAACCACGTCCTCGGCGACCTGTAGACTCAAATCAGACAAACTTCTCATTGTACTTTATTTTTTGGTAAAATTGAATAATTCCTAGCTGCACGTCGCGTCATCGCTGGTGGGAAATTATCTTCCGATATTAATGCGGATATTGAATGTTGTAAACAATTGAAATATCGGTGCAGGATATGAAGGTGGAATGTCGCCAACTGAGTGGGAAGGCACAACAGCGCCTGGCCGCCATCCCGACGCGGCAGATTCAGAATCTCAGCTGCGATCCAATGCAGTTTCTTGTCCCAGACTAATTCGACAAGCGTTCTCTGGATGTTTCTGACAAAGTCAGGGGGAGGGGTCAAAGTGACCAGCACAACTGTCAACCTGCTCCGCAGGAGGAATAGGGAAGGCTCCACGTAAATATAATATAGTTGGCAAGACGAGGGGCAACGACTCTAATAAACGAAGGGGCTCCATGAGGGACCCCTTCACCTTAACACAACACTCTGTGGTCTGGAAGTCGTGTCCAGGCGACGAAATGCTTCCAGAACCCGAATGCTGGCAGAGTCCCGAATAAATATTCGTGATGCACCGTATCGAACGCCTTATCATTGTTCAAGGGACAGGAAAGCGCTCGACAAACCAGCCCTCTGGACACGACTAACCAGGTCCCGGACCAGATGGATATTGTGTATCGTGCGGCCCTGGACCATTTAGGACTGGTCAGAGTGGATCATGTGGTACAGCACGGTGCCAAGGCTCAAACACGTCGCCTTGGCTAAGATTTTCTAATCCGTCCTGAGGAGGGAGACCGGAACCCAGTCTTTCGGATGGCGGAGATCCCCCTATTTGGTCAGCAAGTTAATGGTGGCTCTGCGCCATGAAAGGTGCACCTCCCCTGTGGCGATACGTTTTCCCCAGAACCCCCACTTAGTCGTTCCCCAGGACGTCCCAGGCGCCCTGAAGAACTCAACTGTCAACCCGTCCAGCGCTGGCGTTTTGCCTCTGAACAGGATGGTCGATGCCGTCGGTCAGCTCTCCCAGGCTTCAGGTGGTATCAAGGCTCCCGGCCCTTCCGAACAGACCTGAAGAAAGTCCTCCCACAAAACTATGCAGGCATCATCGCCGGACGGATCCGGCGAGATGAGGGCGCTGTCAAAGCTGTGCATCTGGACCCTGATCTCCTCCCGATCCGAGACGAGGGACACCCTAGTTGACCAGCAGCGTCACGAGCTGCTGATGGACCCGCGAGTTTGTTAAAATGCGAGTACGCGGACCGCGACTGTGTACGAGGCAAGGCGAGCCCCGCCCACAGCAGATGGTGGTCAGAGCCCGACACCTGTGTCAAAGAGGCCGCCGGGATACGCGGCAGGTACGCCCTTGAAATATAGAGGCGGTCGATTCTGGACGCTCCAACCCAGGCCTCACAAAAGCGAAGACGCTGGAGTCAGGATGGAGAGTCCGCCAGACGTCCGCCAAGTCAAAGAACCCGACCAGGTTCCTTAACTTCACCACGGCACGAGAGCTGAACTCGGTACCAACGCGGTCATTTGTTCCGAGGGTACAATTAACCCCCCACCCCAGGACGATGTACTCGTCCGCAGTGATGGTGCCAAAATGAGTGGACACTTGCTCTAAGAACGTCGTCTGCTGCTCGCCAGCCTTCGGAGTGTAGACATTCACAAAGTGAAATACATCGCGACCGTCAGTGCAGCAACCGCCTGGCACTGACTTCTTGACCTCCCCCCCCCCCCTCCTCCCAAGATCTCCGGCTGAAATGTGGGCAAACAAGATAGCCAACACGCCTAAACGCGAGGTTAGGTGACTCATATAAACCACCCCCACCCTCGCAACTCCAGGTTGGCTTCGTCTCCCGGAGCGGTGTGATTTCCTTGCAGGAAGTACACCGCATATTTTCCATCCCTGAGGACCGAGAAGTTCGAGAACCTGCGGAGTGCGGACCTGCTCCACTTCACGTTGAGACTGGCTATGGTCACCTCCATGTCAGCAGTAAAGTGCCACCTGACCGTCCACCTTTTTGTTGTTCGGAGAGAACAGGGTAGCACGGGTACTCTGTTCACTGTGAAGTCCGGCGAGGAAAAATTCCAGCCAGCGATGGTCAGTCTCTCGCGCCTCTTAAAATTGAGCAGCGGATTGTCAGACCACGGGTCAGGGCTCGCTTTCGGCGATTGCAGTTGGCATAGATATCTAAAAGCAAGTCACTGCACTGCCGGAATCTGAACCCAGGGAGAAAATGCTGGTAAATCTATGCAGATCTGGCAGCATCTGGAGAGAGAGAAAATAGCTCACGTTGCGTGTCTAGATGACCCGTTGTGCGTGTGTGGTTATATATGTGTATCTTCGTGTGTGTATGTGTGTGTCTGTGTGTGTGTGTGTATGTGTGGTGCATATGTGCCTGGTGTATATTTGTACCTTTGTGCGTTTTTGTGTCTATGTATGTGTATGTGCGTGCGTGTTTGTGTGTGTATGTGTGTGTGTGTGAGTTTGAATGGTTGTGTTTGTGTGGCTGTGTGTATGTCTGTGTGTGTGTGAGAGTCTTTGCGAGTTTGCTTAGCTGTGGATGTATCTGTATGTGTGTGTATGTGTGTTTGTATGTTTGTGCGTTTATGTGTGTGTGTGTGAGTGAGTTTGCGTGGGTGTGTATGTTTGTGCATGTGTGTGTGTTTGTATGTGTGTGTGAAAGTCTGTATGTGTGTTTATGTGTGTGTACGTATGTGGGTGCGTGTGTGTATGTAATGTGTGCCTACTTGTGTTTGTATGTGTGTGTGTCTGTGTCTGTCTGGCTTTGTGCAAATGTGTGTCTGTGTGTGTATGTGAGTGTGTCAGTCTGTGCGAGTTTTCGTGTGTGTGAGTTTGCATGTGTGTGTATGTGTGTACACGTGTAGGTGTGTGAGTATGTGTGCGTGTATATGGGTGTATGAGTGCGTATATGTGTTGGTCTCTGTGTGTGTATGTCTTTGTAGCGTGCGTGCGTATTTGAGTATGTTAGTGCCTCTGTATGTGTGTGTTCATGTGTGTCGTAGTATGTGTGTGTGAGTCTGTGTTGTGAGTGTACAAGTGTGTGTCTGTGCGTGTGTGTATGTTGATTGATCGATTCATTCTTTGATTCATAATTATTGCCACATGTACCGACGTACAGTAGAAAGTATTTTTCTGGGGCCGAGGGAACGGGCACAGTACGAACAAAGTGGACAAAATAAATAATCAACAGAGAACATTGACAGTAGTACATTGACAAACAGTGATTGGTTACAGTGCGGAACAAGGGGACCAAAAAAGCAAACAAAGCAAATACATAAGAAAGAGAAGCATAGAAATTCGTGAATAATGTTCCAACAGGGGGAAAAAATCAGTCGGAAGGAGTATCGATAATTCTTCCAGTATCTGTGGGGAAGCAGCTATTCCTCTGTCTCGATATGTGGATCTTCAGACTTCTGTATCTCCTGCCGGATTGAAGGGTCTGGAACAAGGCGAAGCCTGGGTGCGAGGGGTCTCTGACAATGCTGCCTGCCTCCATGAGGCAGCGGGAGGTGCAGACAGAATCAATGCGAGAGTGGCAAGCTTGTTTGATGCGTTGTGCTGAGTTCACCGCACTCTGCATTTTCTTGTGAACGTGGGACGAGCAGTTGACATACCAAACTGAGATTAAGCCGGATAGTATTTCTCAACGCGAGTGGACCAGGCCAGAATGTTGGTGATGCTGACCCCCAAGGACCCGCATTAACTTAAAGCTATCTGTAATCTCCACTTCGGAGCCACTGATGCAGACGCTGTTTGTGTTGTGCTGGGCTTCCTGAAGGCGATGATCAGTTCCTTGGTCTTGGTGCTTGCTATGAAGAAAGGTTGAATAGATTAGGATTGTTTTCATTGGAAAGACGGAGGTTGAGGGGAGACCCGATTAAGGTCCACAAAATTCTGAGAGGTATGGACAGGGTGGATAGCAACAAACTTTTTCCAAGAGTGGGGGTGTCAATTACAAGGGGTCACGATTTCAATGTGAGAGGGGAAAAGTTTAAGGGAGATGTGCGTGGAAAGTTTTTACGCAGAGGGTGGTGGGTGGCTGGAATGCTTTACCAGCTGAGTTGGTAGAGGCGGGCACGGTAGCATAATTTAAGATGCATCTGGACAGATATATGAACTGGTGCGGAACAGAGAGAAGTAGACCTTGGAAAATAGGCAACAGGTTTAGATAAAGGATCTGGATCGGCGCAGGCTGGGAGGGCCGAAGGGCCTGTTCCTGTGCTGTAATTTTCTTTGTTCTTTGTTCTTTGTCCAGGATAGACCAAGGACCAATGTGTGCACAATGTGTGTGTCTGTGTGTGTGTATCTGTGCATGTGTGTGTGTTCGTGTATGTGTGTGTATGTGCGTGCGTGTATGTATGTGTATGTGTGTTTGTGTTTGTTTGTACGTGTGTGTTTGTGTATGTGTGTGTGTATGTGACTTTGTGTTTGTGTGCATCTGTTTGTCTGTGTTTGTGTGATTCTGTGTGCCTATGAGTCTGTACATCGATATATAGATACATAGAAGATCGGAGCAGGAGGAGGCCTTTTGGCCCTTCGAGCCTGCTCTACCATTCATCACGATCATGGCTGATCATCCAACTCAATAGCCTAATCCTGCTTTCTCCCAAATAACCATTGACCACATTCTGCTCCAGTGCTACATACAGCCACCTTTTTAATATATTCAACGTTTAAGCATCAACTACTTCCTGTGGAAATGAATTCCAGAGGCTCACCACTCTTTGAGTGATGACATTTCTCCTTATATCTGACCGAAATGGTTTGACCTGAATCCTCAGACTGTGACCCCTGCTTCCGGACACATCCATAATTGGTGACATCTTCCCTGAATCTACCCTGTCTAGTCCTGTAAGAATGTTATAGGTCTCTATGAGAGCCCCCTCATTCTTCTGAACTCCAGCGAGAACAATCCCAACCTAATCAATCTCGCCTCACATGACAGTCCCGCCATCCCTGGAATCCGTCTGTTAAACCTTAGAGCATAGAACAGTACAGCACAGAACAGGCCCTTCGGCCCTCAATGTTGTGCCGCGCCATGATCACCCTACTCAAACCCACGTATCCACCCTATACCCGTAACCCAACAACCCCCCCCCCTTAACCTTACTTTTATTAGGACACTACGGGCAATTTAGCATGGCCAATCCACCTAACCCGCACATCTTTGGACTGTGGGAGGAAACCGGAGCACCCGGAGGAAACCCACGCACACAGGGGGAGGACGTGCAGACTCCACACAGACAGTGACCCAGCCAGGAATTGAACCTGGGACCCTGGAGCTGTGAAGCATTTATGCTAACCACCATGCTACCCTGCTGCACTCCTTCGATAGCACGAACATCCTTCCTCAGAGAAGGCGACCAAACTGCACACAATACTCCAAGTGTGGCCTCATCAAGGCCGTGTACAATTGCAGCAACACATCCCTGTTTCTCCACTCGAATCGCCTCGCAATGAAGGCCAAAATACCGTTAACCTTCGTTTCCGCCTGCTGCACCTGCATTCTTATCTTCAGCGACTGGTGCACAAGGGCATCCAGGTCCCGCTGCACACTCCCCTCTCCCAATTTACAACCATTCAGGTACTAATCGTCCTTCCTGTTTTTGTTTCCAAAGTGAATAACCTCACACTTATCCAAATTACACTGCATCTGCCATTGATTTTCCCACTCGCCCAACCTGTCCAAAACATTCTGTAGGATCCCTGCATCCTCGTGACAATTCACCTCCCACCTAACGTGGCACCGTCTGCAAACTTTGAGATGTAAAATTGTGTTCCCTCGTCCAAATCATTAGATATACTGTGAATAGCTGCGGTCTCGGCAACGATCCACGTGGGACTCGACTAGTTACTGCCTGCCAAATTGAAAAGAACCCATTAATACCCACTCTTTGTTTCCTCTCTGCCAACCGGTTTTCTATCCATTCCAATAAATTTCCCCTAATCTAATCCGCTTTAATTTTGCACAATAATATCTTATGCGGGACTTTGTCAAATGCCATCTGAAAGTCAAAATATACCATATCGCCTGGCTCCCCCTTGTCAACTGAACTGGTGACAATTTCAAAGAATTCCAACATATTTGTCAAGCATGATTTCGCCTTCATAAATCCGTGCTCACTCTGACTCATCCTGCAAAAACGTCCCTGATAATGGGCAGCACGGTAGCACAAGTGGATAGCACTGTGGCTTCTTAGCGCCAGAATGGCAGGTTAGATTCCCTGCTGGGTCGCTATCTGTGCGGAGTCTGCACGTTGTCCCCATGTCTGCGTGAGTTTCCTAAGGGTGCTCCGATTTCCTCTCACAGTCCAAAGACGTCAGGGTAGATGGATTGGCCATGATAAATTGCCCTTAGTCACCAAAAAGATTAGGCGGTGTTATTGGGTTACGGGGAAAGGGTGGAAGTGAGGTCTCAAGCTGGTCGGTGAAGAGTCGATGTGCCGAATGGCCTCCTTCTGCACTCCATGTTCTATGTGCTGTGTAATGGATTCAAGCATTTCCCCCACTACGCATGTTAGGCTTACAGGTCTATAATTCACTGCTTTCCCCTTACCTCCATTTTTGAATGTCGGAGTGGCGTAAGCTACCCTCCAATCAGCAGGGACAGTTCTAGTTTCTATAGAATCCCGGAATATGACGACGAGTGCGTCCACTATTTTCAGAGCCACCTCTTTAATCGATCTAGGATGCAAATTCTCAGGCCCTGGGGATTGACCCACGTTCAATTCCAGCAGCATTTCTACCAATATCGATCTCCCTCTGTTCATTCCTCTCGCTATTCCTTTTATTTTCCAGCATTCATTCAAAGTTCCCTTTATTAAGAATCAGCACCCTAGTCTCTGAATCAGCTCCTTCACTTTCCATCTTGATCAAAATTATATCATGTTGTGGTCGCTCATTCCCAAGGGGTCTCGTACAGCTCGATTGACAATGATTCCCTTTTCATTTCAAATACATGTCTTTTATGCCTGTCCTTCCTAAAAACTCAAAATCCTGGGATATTCAGTTCCAATGCAGCCATGCATCCATGTGTTCGTAATCCCAATTATATCATACCCATTTCTATCTACCTGTGCGACTTGATCGCCAGCTTTATTGCAAATGCCCCGTGCACTAAGGCACAGTGTTTTGAAGTTTGTCTTTTTCACAATGGTTGTCTTGCTCCCAATATTTTTCTCTGTTGCCCTGTTTGAATGTTGACCTTCGTTTCTAAACCTATCACTTTTCTTATTCAATTTTGTTCCTTTTGCTTTTGTCTTAGCTCCCTCTATCTCTGACTCATTGAATAGCCCCCCCCCCCCCCCGCCCCCCCAGACATATTAGTTTAGACGCTCTCCAACTGCTCCAGCAAATACACACAAATGACATCAGTACAAGTACTGGCTAAGTGTTACCCGTCCAGTTGTACAGGTCCCTACTCCCCCCGAACCGCCCCCAATGCACCAGGAATCTGAAAGACTGCGCATGTGTATGCGTGTGTCTATTTGTGTGTGTATGAATGTATGTCTGTGTGAGTGCTCGAATGTGTGTATGTGTGTGTGTGCGTCTGTGTTTGCGTGAGTGTATGTGTTTGATTGTGTGTCAAAGTGTGTATGTATGTGTGTGTATGTGTTTGTGTGAGTATGTGTGTATGTGTGTGTGAGTCTGTGTACGTGTATGGATGTTTGAGTGTGTGTGTGAGTGCGTATGTGTGTGTGAGTGAGTTTGCGTGTGTGTTTGAATGTGTGCATGTGTGTGTATATGTGCGTATTTGTGTGTATCTCAATGCGCGTGTGTTTGTGTGTGTGAGTGTGTGCAGGCGTGTGTATGTGTACATATGATTATTATATGTGTGCTTGTGCTTGTGTACAAGTTTATGTGTGTATGTGTGTGAGTATGCTCATTTATGCGTGTGTGTAAAGAGTAGAGCGAGTTTAAAAAATGATGGACGGGGTTGAAACATTGGTGGCCTGTTCCGTTTTCTTTCTGGTAAAATAAAGATATGGATCATAATAAAAGGTTACTCGTGGTTTAAAATTACAAACCTGGGGTCTGCAGTTTATTGGACTCGACCACAGACCTCGGGAATTTAAATAAAACGAATCCCATCGGTGTTGCGACCGCGGGTAAAGTGGAACTGGCATATCCATATGTGTGGTAACACTTTGCACTTCCCCACACTGCATTCACGCTGGAAATTTGATCTCGGCGATTCCGTTCTTGTTCCGAACGCATGTCCACTGACTATTTTCAGCAACTTGTACTTTTGGTTTGACCCCAGACTGCGCATCGCATCAGCACAATCTTAAATATAAACCCTGATAGGGCAGCACGGTGGCACAGTGGTTAGCATTGCTGCCTACGACGCTGAGGACCTGGGTTCGAATCCCAGCCCTGGGTCACTGTCCGTGTGGAGTTTGCACATTCTCCCCGTGTCTGCGTGGGTTTCACCCCCACAACCCAAAGATGTGCAGAGTAGGTGGATTGGCCATGCTAAATTGCCCTTAATTGGAAAAAATAATTGGGTACTCTAAATTAAAAAAAAATAAAAAAATATATAAACCCTGACACGGTGCTTAAGGCTTGGTGAACTCTTCTTCACACCGAGCTGCCTGATGCAAAAAGAAGAGCCTGTTATGCATACACATACATATTATATATAGATAGATATCGACAGAGATGCAGGAAGGTCGAGAGACAGACAGTTTTTACAAAATTTTAAACGAGCTGCTGACTTGAGTTTCATGTATACGTTTACACAGCACTGTCTTGGAACATTGCAAAACCAAATATTCCGAGGTGCAGGTCAATTGAAATTTTGTATCCTCTGTTGCAGTAGTATCAATTCCAATTGACGCAAGGGGCTGCTCATTTCCTGCTCGCACAGACGCCTGTGAAGAGTTGTAGTGTGAGTATTTGCAGTTGAAATACTACACCCAATTCTCAGAGAGAGAGCATCATCCAGCGTCACACATCCCAAACTGTGTGAACTTTCGATCAGTAAAGAAAGGTCAGATTTGTCAAGTTCCAAAATAAGTGAAGTGCCTGAGGGAAATTTCATGTTATCTCAGTAACTATTTCCGTGGCAACGTGCTGGTATTTATTCGTGTTGTCAGATAATGCAAACATGTGTTGATATTGATGTTTTACTGGGAAATCCAAAAACATTTTACTTTGAATCCTGGCGCGGGATCTGACTATTGTTGGTTCGGACAGCATTCATTGGAACGGAATTATCCCCTTTCTTTGAATCTAGGAATGTGGCGCCTGCTTTGAGCGAGGTAGCCTCGGTTTGTAGGTAGAGCCACGGTGCGGTTAGGAACTACGTTCTAGCATCCACATGAATCAAAATGGGCAGCATGGTTGCACAGTAAGCCCTGATGCCTCACAGCGTCATGGACACTGGCTCAATTGCAGACTTGGGCCACTGCCTGCGTGGAGTTTGTCCGTTCTCCCTCTGTCTGCGTGGGTTTCCTTCGGTTGCTTCGGTTTCATCCCACAGTTCTAATATGTGCCGGTTGTCTGGATTGTTCATGTTATATTGCCTTTCGAGCCAAAATGGGTAGGTGGAGTTATGGGGTTAGGGTGGAGACGTGGGCCTGGGTTGGGTGCTGCAATAGAGTCCCATGCTGTATGGTTTGGAATAGAATTTTCAGGAGCTGGTGTTGTTCCTCATATCTACTGCTCTTCTTCTTCTGGTGACAGACGTTCAAGGACCGAGAGTGATTTTGAAAGGCTTCTTTCGTTTGAACAGTGCACTTTAAGGATGGTTAGCACTAGTGCAACTTTGAGGCTACTGAATGTTTAAATTTATCAATGGGACCCAAACAAGCGGATTGCTTTCTTATACACTGCTGAGATCATGAATGTTGTTGGCGCTGCATGTATTCAGGAAGTTTTCAAAACTCTCGGTTTTTTAACGAGATGTTGCCTTCGCTGTCTCTTTCAGTATTTATACGCTCGAGTAGGTAGTGGTGAGTTGACTTCTTGAACCGTTACAGTCCATCTGGTATAGTAACAGGGCTTACTCCACGAGGGCTTAGAACAGTACAGCACATAATAGAGCATTCGGCCCTTGAAGTTGTGCCGAGCATTGTCCGAAACCAAGATCCAGCTATCCCACTCCCTGTCATTCTGGTGTGCTCAATGCGCCTATCCAATAACCGCTTCAAAGTTCCTAGTGTCCGACTCCACTATCACGTCGGGCAGTCCATTCCATACCCGAACAACTCTCTGAATGAAGGACCTACCTCGGACACCCCTCCTATATGTCCCACCCTGAACCTTATAGTTATGCCCCCTTGTAAATCTACATCCACACGAGAAAATAGTCTCTGAACGTCTGCTCTATCTATCCCCCTCATCATCTTATAAACCTCTATTAAGTCGTCTCTCATCCTCCTCCGCTCCAAAGAGAAAAGCCCTAGCTTCCTCAACCTTTCCTCATAACACCTATCCAGCAAACCAGCAACATCCTGGGAAATCTCCTTTGCACCCTTTCCAATGCTTCCACATCCTTCCTATTGTGAGGTGACCAGAACTCCACACAATACTCTAAATGTGGTCTCACCAGGGTCATGTACATTTACAGCATAACCCCACGGCTCGTAAACTCTAGCCCCCTGTTAATAAACGCGAACACATTATAGGCCTTCTTCACGGCTCTATCCACTTGAATGGCAACCTTCAGAGATCTGTGGACATGAACTCCAGGATCTCTCTATTCCTCCAAATTCCTCAGAACCCTGCCGTTGACCTTATAATCCGCATTCAATTTTTTCTACCAAAATGAATCACCTTATCAGGGTTAAATTCCATCTGCCATTTTGCGGCCAAGTTCTGCATCCTGTCAATGTGTCTTTGCAGCCTACAACAGACCTCCACGTCATCCACTACTCCACCAATCTTGGTGTCATCAGCAAATTTACTGACCCACCCTTCAGCCCCCTCCTCCATGTCATTGATAAACATCATAAATAGCAGACGACCCAGCACTGATCCCTGTGGAACACCGCTGGTAAGTGGTCTCCAGTCTGAAAAGTTTCCATTCACCACCACCCTCTGTCTTCTATGTGATAGCTAGTTACTTGTCCAATTGGCCAAATTTCCCTCTATCCCACACGTCCTTACTTTCTTCAGAAGCTGACCACGGGGAACCTTATCAAGCGCCTTACTAAAATCCATGTGTACCACATCAACTGCTCTACCTTCGTCTACACACGTAATTATCTCCTCAATGGATTCAATCAATTTTGTGAGGCAAACGTACCCTTCACGAATCCGTAATGGGTAGCCCTAATTAAACTGTATCTTTCCAAATTGTCATCAATCCATTCAGGACCTTTTCCATTAACTTACCGACCACCGAAGTAAGACTAAAAGGCCTATAATTACCAGGGTCATTCCTATTCCCTTTCTTGAACAGACGAACAACATTCACCACTCTACAGTCCTCCGGCACAATCCCCCCTGGACAGACCGGACCCAAAGATCAAAGCCAAAGGCTCTGCAATCTCATCCCTTGCCTCCCAAAGAATCCTTGGCTATATCCCATCTTGCCCAGGGAACTTGTCGACCCAAAGGTTTTTCAAAATTGCTAATACATCCTTTCCCATAACATCTACCTCCTCCAGCCTACCCGCCTGTATCACACTCTCATCCTCAAAAAGATGGCCCCTCTCCTTGGTGAACACTGAAGGAAATTAATCATTCAAGGACTCTCCTATTTCTTCTGACTCTTGACCTTGACCGGCCCCAACCTCACCCTGGTCATTCTTTTATCTCTCATATCAAGCCTTGGGGTGTTCCTTGATCCGACCCGCCATGGACTTCCCATGCTCCTTCCTAGCTCTCATAAACCATTTATTTCAGCGCATTCCTCGCTACCTTGTAACCCTCAAGCGACCCAACTCAACCTTGTTTTCTCTTCACAAGACACAGTAGCATGGATAGAGCATGGATAGGAGCATAGTAGGATGGATCGAGGTTTGGATAATTAATAGAAAGCGAAGAGTGGGGACTAATGGGTGTATCTCTGGTTGGCAATCAGTAGCTAGTGGTGTCCCTCAGGGATCCGGGTTGGGCCCACAATTGTTCACAATTTACATAGATGATTTGGAGTTGGGGACCAAGGGCAATGTGCCCAGGTTTTGCAGCTGACACTAAGGTGAGTGGTAAAGCGAAAAGTGCAGAGCACACTGGATGTCTGCAGAGGGATTTGGATAGGTTAAGTGAATGGGCTAAGGTCTGGCAGATGGAATACAATGTTGACAAATGTATGTTATCCATTTTGGTAGGAATAACAGCAAACGGGATTATTATTTAAACGATAACATATTAAAACATGCTGCTGTGCAGAGAGACTTTGGTGTGCTAGTGCATGAGCCACACAAATTTGGTTTACAGGTCCAACAGGTGATTAAGAAGGCAAATGGAATTTTGCCCTTCGTTGCTAGAGGGATGGAGTTTAATACTAGGGCGGTTATGCTGCAATTGTGTAATGTCTTGGTGAGGTCACACCTGGAGTATTGTGTTCAGTTTTGGTCTACTGACGTGCGAAAAAATGTACTGGCAATGGAGGGTGTGCAGAGGAGATTCACAAGGTTAATCCCAGAGGTGAAGGGGTTGGATTACGAGGAGAGGTTGAGTAGACTGGGACTGTACTCATTGGAATTTAGAAGGATGAGGGGGGGATCTTATAGAAACATATAAAATTATGAAGGAAATAGATAGGATAGATGCGTGCAGGTTGTTTCCACTGGCGGGTGAAAGCAGAACTAGGGGGCATAGCCTCAAAATAATGGGAAGTAGATTTAGGACTGAGGTTAGGAGGAAATTCTTCACCCAAAGGGTTGTGAATCTATGGAATTCCTTGCCCAGTGAAGCAGCTGAGGCTCCTTCATTAACTGTTGTTAAGGTAAAGATAGACGGTTTTTTGGAGAATAAAGGGATTAAGGGTTATGGTGTTCGGGTCGGAAAGTGGAGCTGAGTCCACAAAAGATCAGCCATGATCTCGTTGAATGGTGGAGCAGGCTCGATGGGCCAGATGGCCTACTCCTGCTCCTAGTTGTAATGTTCTTATATATCTTGAAGTTCATGGTTATTGTTTTTTGGGGGGGAGGTGTCATGTCAGTATGCCTTTCAGAAATGGATGTTTAAGCAATATACCTTTAAGAAATGCAATGATGTCAGAGTGTGGGTGGAGATGGGCTTTAGTTCAGCCATTTTGAAGGTTTTATTTTCAGTTTGAGATAGCAGCTGGGTGTATCTATATTTTTGCTGAGAGCTGCAGGAAGAATAAGAGCTTGTCTGGTGTTTTCTGCAAATCCAAAGACTACAAATATATGGAATGTAACCTGTTGTGCTCCTATTTTTGAAGGATTGAAGTCTTTTGGATGTGTAATAGAACAGTTTGCAGGAGTGGGTATTATTGTATTATTTTCGGGGTTATCTTTGAAGTAAGGTGTGTTAACCGATCCATTTTTTATTTTAAAAGGTTAAGTTGAGTTCATGGAATAAACATTGTTTTGTTGTAACAAAACACGTGTCCATAATTGGAATACCACACCTAGGGAAAAGGCTGTGTGCTTCAAAAGCAACAGACCATTAAAGGGGTTGGGGGTTTCTTGGACTCCATGATACATTTTGGGGCTCTGTAAACACCACTTCCATAACTCTCCCCAAGCCCTTTTTTAAGCTCATTCCTTGCTACCTTGTAACCCTTAAGCGACGTAACTGAACCTTGTTTTATCATCCATTTTCCTCTTGACAAGACATTCAACCTCTTTTGTCAACCATGGTTCCCTCACACGGCAATTTCCTCCATGCCTGACAGGGACATACCTGTCAAGGACATGGAGTATTTGGTCCATGAAATAGCTCCATTTTACATTTGTGCCTTCCCTGAAAGTTTCTGTTCCCACTTATGCTCCCTAATTCTTTCCTAATCGGATCATAAGTATCCCTCCCCAATTATGAATCTTGCCCTGCCGTATGGCCCTATCCCTCTCCATTGCAATAGTGAAATACACCGAATTGTGGTCACTATATCCAAACTGCTCTCCCAGAAACAAATTTAACACGTGGCCCGGTTCATTACTAGGTACCAAATCCAATGTGCCCCCCTCCTCCTCTTGTCGGCACATCCACATATCGTGTCAGGAAACCCTCCTGCACACACGGTAGAAAAACTGCCCCATCCTAACTGTTCGACCTATAGAGGTTCCAATCAATATTTGGGAAAATTAAGTCACCCATAAAAACTACCCTGAGACCTCCACACCTATCCATAATCTGTTTTGCAATTTATTCCGGCACATCTCTATTCCTATTTGGGTGCCGATAGAAAAGTCCTAACAACGTGACCGCTCCTTTCCTCTTTCTAACTTCGACCCATAGTACCTCAGTCGGCAGATGCCCTTCGAGCAGACTTTCTGCAGCCGTTAAACTATCTTTGATTAACAATGCTACTCCTCAACCTCTTTCACCACGTTCCCTACTCTTGCTGAAACATCTATAAACCGGAACCTCCAAAAACCATTCCTGTCCCTGTTCTAACCATGTCGCCGTAATGGCCACAACATCGTAGTCCCAAGTACCAATCCACGCTCCAAGTTCACCTACCTTATTCCGGATGCTCCTTGCATTGAAGTAGACACACTTCAACCCACCTTTCTGTCTACCGGCGAACACCTGCGACCTTGATACCCTCCTCCGTACCTCACTAACAGGTCCCGCCTTCCCCAGAATGTTTTGAAATTATCCACGTAACTGAAACCCTCCCTCCTACACCATCCCTGCAGCCATGTGTTGATCTGCACTCTCTCCCTGTTGCTCACCTCGCTAGCACATGGCACCGGCAACAAACCAGAGATGACAACATGGTTTGTCGTGGCTCTCAGCTTCCACCCTAGCCGCCTAAATTCCTGTTTTAAATCCCCCGTCCCATCTCTTACCTATACCGTTGGTACCGATGTGCACCGCGACTTGTGACTGTTCCCCCTCCCTCTTAAGGATTCTGAAAACACGGTCCGAGACGTCACTGACCCTAGCACCCGGGAGGCAACATACCATCCGTGATTCTCTTTCGTTGACACAGATCCGACTATCTGTCCCTCGAACTATCGAGTACCCAATAACTATTGCTCTCCTGCTCTCCCTCCTTCCCTTCTGAGGCACAGGGACGGACTCAGTGCTGGAGATCCGTTCATCGTGGCTTATCCCAGGTAGGTAGTCCCCTCAATAATATCCAAAACGATATACATGTTTCTGAGGGAAACAACCACAGAGGATCCCTGCTCTGATTGGTTCCTCCCAGCCCCTCCCACCGTCACCCATCTATCTTGATTCTTCGGAGTAACGGCGCAGGCTGGGAGGGCCGAAGGGCCTGTTCCTGTGCTGTAATTTTCTTTGTTCTTTGTCCTAACTATATCCCAGAAGCTACTATCTATGACCATCTCTGCATCATGAATCATCCGAGTTCATCCAGCTCTAGCTCCAGTTTCCTAACTTGGTTTCAGAGGAGGTGGAGATGGATTCATTTCCCACAGATGAAATCAGCCGGGACACTGACGGCGTCCCTCACCTCAAACATTCTGCTCGAGGAACTTTGCACAGCCTTCCCTGCCATCCCCGCTCGATATAAGCAAGGAAAAGAAAGAAAGAGCTTCCCTGTCATTTACTCTACCCCTGCGGTTAGAGGAGGTGGAAGGGTGGGGGACACTGCCGATCAACTTCAGTACAGGTAAAAAAATAAATCAATTAACCAGCAACCACGACGCCCCGCAGGAGAACAGCAATCAGCAGTTATGGGCCAGGGCAAACAATTTAAATTTTACTACTTACCCAGCATGCACTCTGTGCTCACTCCGACCAGATTCAGTTGGAAACTACCAACAGTAAGTTTTTTTAAAAATTTCACCCCCATCTTAGAAAGCACTCACTCAGCAACCACTGCGCCCCGCAAGAGAACAGAAATCACCTGATATGGGCCCGTGCAAACAATTTAAATCTTTACTACTTACCGAGCAGTCAACCTGTCCTCACTCAGACCGGATTCAGCTGGAAACTCCGAACAGTAAGTTTTTTTTTTAAATACTCCCCTTCTCTGCAAACACTCACTCAGCAACCACTGCTCCGCGCACGACAACACCACAGGGAAAAGAAAAACTACTTGCCAGTCACCAGCCAAACACTTACCTGCAGGCTGTGCCATCACGGTTCAATTTCTTTCTGTTTCTACCTGCCCTCGAGTCTTTCTTTTGATGTTTACTCGGCTGGGAGCCTTACAATGATTGTTTTTTTCTTGGGTAGAGGAGGAATTCGGTAGGGAAAAACTGAAGAATTGTTCGGGCTGTAAGTGTCACTGGACAACAGCTCCCCATAAATCACCTTCTAGATACAGTGACCACAATACACTGATGCAAATATTCTCCGCAACAGCCAATCAGCAGCTCCGGTCTGCTGCCCTCTGCTGGATCTGCTCTGATGTCTATGACATATTTTGGATGTGCTCAGATGGAAAGGTGGAAATATGATATCAGAGCTACTTTTTACACATGGGATAAAGAGAGCCAGGAATGACAGCTCACCATTCTCGATTACACATTATTCGAACGAGATCGAGAGCAAAATAAAAAAGGGAAAGAATTCCAACGTCGGTTAGAGAAAAAAATACAGCTGTGAGGAGAAATATTTTGTGTGAAGGATCATCAGATGAAGCCATGTGGGTTGATCTCAGTGACAGGTGGGAGTTGCCATTTCACTGGAGGTGTACCATCGTCCCACCATCTGTCGTAGGGGAGGTGCGACGGCAGATCTGTATGCAGAAGTTTGTGGAGCATTAATGATCGGGGGAGTAATAGTGAGTGTTTTTCGCAACCACAATTTAAATGAGAGATTTAACAGATAAACAAAATAAGTAAATATAATTTGAAGTGCATTGTTCGGTCAATATGTAGGAAGTCCATCAAGTGATCGCCCGGTTCTGAACTCGGAGTCAGGAAATTCAGCTGAATAGTTGCAGAGGCTGGATATGAGAGAGCATCATGGAGGTAATGATTATTGTTCCGTTAAGTTTTGATATAACTATGAAAAAAGACAAATATAAAACGCAGATAATGGGAAAAGGTCCATTTTACACATCCGAGTATTTATTTGGCAAGACAATTAGATTGCAAAGTTACTTGAAGGTGAAAAAGTGCCAGACAAATGGGAGGTCGTCTCATAACACCAGAAAACCAAAATACATAGAATAAGAATTAGGTCACTTGGCCCATCGAGTCTGCTCCGTCATTCAACCATGGCTGATATTTTCTCATCTCCATTCTCTTGCCTTCGCCCCAAAAACTCTAATCCCCGTATTAATCAAGAACCTAACTATCTCTGTATTAACGATACACAGTTAATTGGTCTCCACAACCTTCTGAGGCAAAGAGTTCCACAGATTCACCACCCTCTGGCTGAATAAATTTATCCTCATCTGTGTTTCAAAGTATCGTCCCTTTATTCTGAGATCGTGTCCTGTGGTTGTAGATTTTCCTCCAAGTGGAAACATCCTCCCCATGTCCACCGCCCCAGGCTTCGCAGTATCTTGTAAGTTTCAATAAGATCCCCTCTCATTCTTCTAAACTCCAACGAGTACAGACCCGGAGCCCTCAAACGTTCCTCATGCGTCAAGTTCTTCATTCCAGTGATCATTTCTGTGAACCTACTCTGAACCCTTTCCAAGGCCAGCACATCCTCCCATAGATATGGGGAACCAAATAGCTCACAATAATCCAAATTGGGTCTGAGCAGAGCCTTATACAACCTCGGAAGTAAGTCCCTGGTCTTGTATTCGAGCCCTCTTGACATGAATGCGAACATTGCATTGGCCTTCTTCACTGCCGACTGAACCTGCACATTGGCTTTAAGAGAATCGTGAACACGGACTCCCAAGTCCCTTTGTACTTCTGCTTTCCTAAGCATTTACCCATTTAAAAACTCGCCTAAATTCCTCCTTCGAAAGTGCATAACATCAGCCTTTTCCACATTCTATTTCATTTGCCACTTCATTGCCAACTCACGTAGCTTCTCCAAGTCCCTCAGCCTCCCCATTGCTTCCTCATTACTATCTCTCCAAAGATCTTTGTATGATGTGCAAACTTAGCAATTGCCTTCAGTACCTTCTTCCAAATCATTAATACATATTGTAAAATGTAGTGGTACCAGCACAAACCCTTGATGCACACCAATAGTAACCGGCTACCATACTGAAAAAGACGCCTTTATCCCCATTTTCTGCCATCTGCCATTCAGCCAATCCTGTATCCATGCCAGGATATTACCCTGAACGCCACGAGGTCTTAACTTATTAAACAGTCTCCCGCGGCACATTGTCAAATGCCTTCTGAAATTCTAAATAAACCACGTCAACTGGTTCTCTTTTGCTTAACTTGCGAGCACTTTTCCAGGAGACACATCCGGAGTGAGACTCATACAGAGTGAGAGATTTAAACTTGGTAATTTGGTGCAGTGAGGTAATTCGGTGCAGAGTGTGAGGAGGTGCTTTTTAACCCTGGTAAGTGACTGGTAAGTAGTCTCTCTTTTTCTTTTCATTGTCTAATTTATTTACTTTTAATTTGAAATTCTAGTTGTTTAAGTTTACCAAGGGTTTAAGACATGGCAGGAGATCCCAGACCCGTGTCATGCTCCTCGTGTGCGATGTTGGAGCTCAGGGACACGTCCACTGTCCCTGGCTCCTTCACGTGCAAGAAGTGTGTTCAGTTGCTGCTCTTGTTAGACCGCTTGACGGCTCTGGAGCTGCGGATGGACTCACTTTGGAGCGTCCGCGATGCTGAGGAGGTCGTGGATAGCACGTTTAGCGAGTTGGTCACACCGCAGGTGAAGGTTACTGAGGGAGATAGAAAATGGGTGATCAAAAGAAAGAGCAAGAGTAGGAAGGCAGTGCAGGTGTCCCCTGCGGTCATCTCCCTGCAAAACAGATATACCGCTTTGGATACTGTTGAGGGAGACGGCTCACCAGGGGAAGGCAGCAGCAGCCAGGTTCATGGCACCGTGGCTGGCTCTGCTGCACAGCAGGGCAGGAAGAAAAATGGCAGGGCTATAGTGATAGGGGACTCAATCGTAAGGGGAATAGACAGGCGGTTCTGTGGACGCAATCGAGACTCCAGGATGGTATGTTGCCTCCCTGGTGCAAGGGTCAAGGATGTCTCGGAGCGGCTGCAGGACATTCTGGGGGGGAGGGTGAACAGCCAGCTGTCGTGGTGCACATAGGCACCAACGATATAGGTAAAAAACGGGATGAGGTCCTACAAACGGAATTCAGGGAGTTAGGAGTTAAACTAAAAACTAGGACCTCAAAGGTAGTAATCTCAGGATTGCTACCAGTGCCACGAGCTAGTCAGAGTAGGAATGTCAGGATAGATAGGATGAATGCGTGGCTCGAAAGATGGTGCAAGAGGGAGGGATTCAAATTCCTGGGGCATTGGGATCGGTTCTGGGGGAGGTGGGACCAGTACAAACCGGACGGTCTGCACTTGGGCAGGACTGGAACCGATGTCCTAGGGGGGGGGGGTGTTTTCTAGAGCTGTTGGGGAGGGTTTAAACTAATGTGGCAGGGGGATGGGAACCAATGCTGGAAGTTGGAAGGTAGTAAACCAGGGACAGAAACAAAAGGAAGTAAGGGGAAAAGTGCAAGGCAGAGAAGACATAGTCAGAAATCCATAAGGGCGACAGTACAAGGTACAGTGACTGAGGGGAGCACAGTGAATAGGCCCAGTAATAACAAAAGGATTAAAACTGGAGATGTTAAGATTCAAAACAGAGATAAAAAAACCAACATAAGTGTACTTTACCTGAATGCTCGTAGTATTCGGAATAAAGTAAATGAGTTGGTGGCACAAATCATCGTAAATGACTATGATTTAGTGGCCATTACTGAAACATGGTTAAAGGATGGTCACGACTGGGCGTTAAATATCCGAGGGTATCAAACTATTCGGAAGGACAGAGTGGATGGTAAGGGAGGTGGTGTTGCTCTGTTATTTAAGGATGACATCCGGGCAATAGTAAGGGATGACATCGGTGCTATGGAGGATAAGGTTGAATCCATTTGGGTGGAAATCAGGAATAGTAAGGCAAAAAAGTCACTGATAGGAGTAGTCTATCGGCCACCAAATAGTAACGATATGGTGGGGCAGGCAATAAACAAAGAAATAACTGATGCATGTAGAAATGGTACAGCAGTTATCATGGGGGATTTTAATCTATATGTCTATTGGCTTAACCAGGTCGGTCAAGGCAACCGTGAGGAGGAGTTTATAGAATGTATCCGCGATAGTTTCCTAGAACAGTATGTAATGGAACCTACGACGTAACAAGCGGTCCTAGATCTTGTCCTGTGTAATGAGACAGGATTGATTCATGATCTCATAGTTAGGGATCCTCTCGGAAGGAGCGATCACAATATGGTGGAATTTAAAATACAGATGGAGGGTGAGAAAGTAAAATCAAATACTAGTGTTTTGGGTTTAAACAAAGGAGAGTACAAGGGGATGAGAGAAGAACTAGCTAAGGTAGTCTGGGAGCTAAGACTTTATGGTGGAACAGTTGAGGAACAGTGGAGAACCTTCCAAGCGATTTTACACAGTGCTCAGCAACGGTTTATACCAACAAAAAGGAAGGACGGTAGAAAGAGGGAAAATCGACCGTGGATATCTAAGGAAATAAGTAAGACTATCAAATTGAAGGAAAAAGCATATAAAGTGGCAAAGATTGCTGGGAGATTAGAGGAATGGGAAATATTTAGGGGGCAACAGAAAGCTACTAAAAAACTATAAAGAAGAGTAAGGTAGAGTATGAGAGTAAATTTGCTCAGAATATAAAAACAGACAGTAAAAGTTTTTACAAATATATAAAACAAAAAAGAGTGGCTAAGGTAAATATCGGTCCTTTTGAGGATGAGAATGGAGTTTTAATAATGGGAAATGAAGAAACGGCTGAGAAACTGAACAGGTTTTTTGGGTCGGTCTTCACAGTGGAAGAGACAAATAACATGCCAGCGACTGATAGAAATGAGGCTATGACAGGTGAGGACCTTGAAAGGATTGTTATCACTAAGGAGGTAGAGATGGGCAAGCTAATGGGGCTAAAGGTAGACAAGTCTCCTGGCCCTGATGGAATGCATCCCAGAGTGCTAAAATAGATGGCTAGGGAAATTGCAGATGCACTAGTGATAATTTACCGAAATTCACTAGACTCTGGGGTGGTCCAGGTGGATTGGAAATTAGCAAACGTGACGCCACTGTTTAAAAAAGGAGATACGCATAAAGCAGGAAATTATAGGCCAGCGAGCTTAACTTCGGTAGTAGGGAAGATGCTGGAATCTATCATCAAGGAAGAAATTGCGAGGCATCTGGATAGAAATTGTCCCATTGGGCAGACGCAGCATGGGTTCGTAAAGGGCAGGTCATGCCTAACTAATTTAGTGGGATTTTTTGATGACATTACCAGTGCAGTAGATAACGGGGAGCCGATGGATGTGGTATATCTGGATTTCCAGAAAGCCTTTGACAAGGTGCCACACAAAAGGTTGCTGCATGAGATAAAGATGCATGGCATTAAGGGTAAAGCAGTAGCATGAATAGAGGATTGGTTCATTAATAGAAAGCAAAGAGTTGGGATAAATGGGTGTTTCTCTGGTTGGCAATCAGTAGCTAGTGGTGTCCCTCAGGGATCCGTGTTGGGCCCACAATTGTTCACAATTTACATAGATGATTTGGAGTTGGGGACCAAGGGCAATGTGTCCAAGTTTGCAGATGACACTGAGATGAGTGGTAAAGCGAAAATTCCAGAGGATACTGGAAGTCTGCAGAGGGATTTGGATAGTTTAAGTGAATGTGCTAGGGTCTGGCAGATGGAATACAATGTTGACAAAGGTGAGGTTATCCATTTTGGTAGGAATAAAAGCAAACGGGATTATTATTTAAACGATAAAATATTAAAGCATGCCGCTATTCAGAGAGACATGGGTGTGCTAGTGCATGAGTCACAGAAGGTTGGTTTCCAAGTGCAACAGATGATTAAGAAGGCAAATGGAATTTTGTCCTTCATTGCTAGAGGGATGGAGTTTAAGACTAGGGAGGTTATGTTGCAATTGTATAAGGTGTTAGTGCGGCCACACCTGGAGTATTGTGTTCAGTTTTGGTCTCCTTACTTGAGCAAGGACGTACTGGCACTGGAGGGTGTGCAGAGGAGATTCACTAGGTTAATCCCAGAGCTGAAGGGGTTGGATTATGAGGAGAGGTTGAGTAGACTGGGACTGTACTCGTTGGAATTTAGAAGGATGAGGGGGGATCTTATAGAAACATTTAAAATTATGAAGGGAATAGATAGGATAGATGCGGGCAGGTTGTTTCCACTGGCGGGTGACAGCAGAACTAGGGGGCATAGCCTCAAAATAAGGGGAATTAGATTTAGGACTGAGTTTAGGAGGAACTTCTTCACCCAAAGGGTTGTGAATCTATGGAATTCCTTGCCCAGTGAAGCAGTTGAGGCTCCTTCATTACATGTTTTGAAGGTAAAGATAGATAGTTTTTTGAAGAATAAAGGGATTAAGGGTTATGGTGTTCGGTCCGGAAAGTGGAGCTGAGTCCACAAAAGCTCAGCCATGATCTAATTGAATGGCGGAGCAGGCTCGAGGGGCCAGATGGCCTACTCCTGCTCCTAGTTCTTATGTTCTTATGTTCTTATGTTTCCTCCTCAAAGAACTATATCACATTTGACAGACACTACCTCCTTTTGACAAAGCTTTGCTGACTCAGTCGAATTTTGCCATCCATTTCCAAGTGCTTCACGATCTCATCTTTATTAACAGACTCTAAAATCTTACCAATGACCGAAGTCAGACTTACCGGCCTATATTTTCCCTCATATGCCTCCCTCTCTTCTTCAACAGTGGTGTTACATTCGCCATCTTCAAGTCCTCTGGGACGCTTCTTGCCTCCAGGGATTCCTCAAAGACCTTCATTATTGCCTCCACAAGTTCCTCAGCTTATGACACTGGGCTGTAGTCCATCCGGTCCAGGTGAAGTACCCCCTTCTGACGGTTCAGTTTCCCCAGAGCCTTCCCCTTAGTAATGGTCACTGAACTAACCTCTGTTCCCTGGTTCTCCTGGTTCTCTGGCATCCCACTGGTGTCTTTCACCGTGAAGACTGATACAAAGTAACTATTCATTTCGTCTGCCATTTCTTTGTTTCCTATTATTAAACCTGCAGCCTCATTTTCTAGTGGTCCAATTACTATTTTTGCCACTCTCCTTCCTTTTGTATGTTTAAAAAAATCTCTTCCTATCTTATTTACAGTAATGCACGGTAGAATTGTGGTAGCACAATCGCTTCACAGCTCCAGCGTCCCAGGTTCGATTCCGACTTGGGTCACTGTCTGTGCGGAGTCTGCACATCCTATCCGTGTGTGCGTGGGTTTTCTCCGGGTGCTCCGGTTTCCTCCAACCATCCAAAGATGTGCAGGTTAGGTGGATTAGCCATGATAAATTGACCTTAGTGTCCAGAATTGCCCTTAGTGTTCGGTGGGGTTACTGGGTTATGGATATAGGGTGCAGTTGTTGACCTTGGTGCTCTTTCCAAGAGCCGGTGCAGACTCGATGGGCTGAATGGCCTCCTTCTGCACTGTAAATTCTATGATTCTTTGATGATTTATATCACCAGCTAGCTTGCACTCATACTTCATCCTGTTGCATTTTTAGTTCTCCTCTGCTTGCTTTTGCAGGCTTCCCAATGCTCTGGTTTCCCACTAATCCTCGCCACTTTGTCTGCTTTTTCTTTATCTTTTATGCTGTATTTGACTTCCCTCGTCAGCCATGGATGGCTTTTCCACAAATGAGAATGTTTCCTCCTCCTTCGGATGAATTTATGTTGTGCCGCCTTTATAACCTGCCAAAACTGCTACCATTTCTATTTCACTGTGTTCTCTGGTTGGCTCCTTTTGCAATCAATGACCAGCCCCTCCCTCGTGTCTTTGCAGTTACCCTTATTTAATTGTACTACTGTTACATCTGATAAAATAGTAAAACATGCTGCTGTGCAGAGAGACATGGGTGTGCTCGTGCATGGGTCGCAAAAAGTTTGTTTACAGTTGTAACAGGTTATTTAAGAAGGCGAATGGAATTCTTTACTTCATTGATCGGGGGATGAAGTTTCAGACTAGGAGTTTATGCTTCAATTGTATAAAGTGTTAGTGAGGCCGCACCTGGAGTATTCTGTTCAGTTTCGTGTATCCTTACCTGCCAAAGGACGTACTATCGCTGGAGGGTTTTACAGAGGAGATTCACTAGGTTAATCCCAGAGTTGAAGGGGTTTGATTACGAGGAGACGTTGAGTGGACAGTGACTCTACTCTATGGAATTTAGAATAATGAGGGAAATCATTTAGAAGCATATACAATTATGATGGGAATAGATAGGATAGATGCGGGCAGGTTGTTTCCACTGGCGGGGAAAAGCAACAGGAGGGGCATAGCTTCAAAATAAGGGGAAGTAGATTTAGGACTGAGTTTAGGAGTAACTTCTTCAGCCAAAAGGTTTTGAATCTATGGAAATCCTTGCCCAGTGAAGCAGTTGAGGCTCCATCATTAAATGTTTTTAAGATAAAGGTAGATAGTTTTTTGAAGAATAGAGGGATTGAGGGTTATGATGTTCGGGCCGGGAAGTGGAGCTGAGTCCAAAATAGGATCAACGACGATGTCATTGAATGGGGGAGCAGTCTCGAGGCGCCAATTGGCCTAGCCCTGTTCATAAGAACATAAGAACTAGGATCAGGGGTAGGTCATCCGGAGCACCCGGAGAAAACCCACGCACACACGGGTAGGATGTGCAGACTCCGCACAGACAGTGACCCAAGTCGGAATCGAACCTGGGACGCTGGAGCTGTGAAGCGATTGTGCTATCCTCAATTCTACCGTGCATTACCGTAAATGAGATAGGAAGAGATTGTTTTCAACATATAAGAGGCAGGAGAGTGGCAAAAATAGTAATTGGACCACTAGAAAATGAGGCTGCAGGTTTAATAATAGGAAACAAAGAAATGGCAGATGAAATGAATAGTTACTTTGTATCATTCTTCACGGTGAAAGACACCAGTGGGATGCCAGAGAACCAGGAGAACCAGGGAACAGAGGTTAGTGCAGTGACCATTACTAAGGGGAAGGCTCTGGGGACACTGAACCGTCTGAAGGAGGGTACTTCACCTGGACCGGATGGACTACAGCCCAGGGTCATAAGTGTGTTAGCCGAGGAACTTGTGGAGGCAATAATGAAGATCTTTGAGGAATCCCTGGAGGCAAGAAGCGTCCCAGAAGTCTTGAAGATGGCGAATGTAACACCATTGTTGAAGAAGGGAGGGAGGCAGATGAGGGAAAATATAGGCCGGTAAGTCTGACTTCGGTCATTTGTAAGATTTTAGAGTCTGTTAATAAAGATGAGATCGTGAAGCACTTGGAAATGGATGGCAAAATTCGACTGAGCCAGCACAGCTTTGTCAAAGGGAGGTAGTGTCTGACAAATGTGATATAGTTCTTTGAGGAGGAAACAAAATAACATAAGAACTAGGAGCATGAGTAGGCCATCTGGCCCCTCGAGCCTGCTCCGCCATTCAATGAGATCATGGCTGATCATTTGAGGACTCAGCTCCACTTTCCAGCCCGAACACCATTACCCTTAATCCTTTTTTTCCTCAAAAACTATCTATCTTTACCTTAAATACATTTAATGAAGCAGCCTCAACTGCTTCACAGGGCAAGGAATTGCATAGCTTCACACCCCTTTGGGTGAAGAAGTTCCTCCTAAACTCAATCCTAAATCTACTTACCCTTATTTTGCGGCTATGCCCCCTAGTTCTGCTTTCACAGGCCAGTGGAAACAAGCTGCCCGCATCTATCCTATCTATTCCCATCATAATTTTAAATGTCTCGATAAGATCCCCCCCTCATCCTTCTAAATTCTAACGAGTACAGTTCCAGTCTATTCAACCTCTCCTCGTAATCCAATCCCTTCAGCTCTGTGATTAACCTCGTGAATCTCCACTGCACACCCGCCAGTGCCACGACATCCTTTCTCAAGTCAGGAGACCAAAACTGAACACAATACTCCAATTGTGGCCTCACTACCACATTATACAATTGCAGCATAACCTCCCTAGTCTTAAACTCCATGCCTCTAGCAATGAAGGACAAAATTCCATTTGCCTTCTTAATTCCCTGTTGCACCTGCAAACCAACTTTCTGTGACTCATGCACTAGAACACCCAAGTCTCTCTGAACAGCGGCATGCTTTAATATTTTATTGTTTAAATAATAATCCCGTTTGCCGTTATTCCTACCAACATGGATAACCTCACATTTGTCAACATTGTATTCCATTTGCCAGACACTAGCCCATTCACTTAACCTATCCAAATCCCTCTGCAAACTTCCAGTATCCTCTGCACTTTTCGCTTTACCACTCATTTTAGTGTCATCTGCAAACTTGGACACATTGCCCTTCTCCAAATCATCTATGTAGATTGTGAACAATTGTGGGTCCAACACGGATCCCTGAGGGATACCACTATCTACTGATCGCCAACCAGAGAAACTCCCATTAATCCCCACACTTTGCTTTCGAATAATTTACCAATCCTCTTTCCATGCTACTACTTTACCCTTAATGCCATGCATCTTTATCTTATGCAGCAGCATTTTGTGTGGCACCTTGTCAAAAGCTTTCTTGAAATCCAGATATACTACATCAATTGGCTCCGCGTTATCCACTGCACTGGTAATGTCCTCAAAAAATTCCACTAAATTATTTAGGCGCGACCTGCCCTTTATGAACCCATGCTGCGTCTGCCCAATGGGACAATTTCTATCCAGGTGCCTCGCTATTTCTTCCTTGATGATAGATTCCAGCATCTTCCCTACTACCGACGTTAAGCTCACTAGCCTATAAATTCCTGCTCTCTGCCTACCTCCTTTTTTAAACAGTGGTGTCACGTTTGCTAACTTCCAATCCACCTGGACCACCCCAGCGTCTAATGAATTTAGGTAAATCATCACTATTGCATCTGCAATTTCCCTTGCCATCTCTTTTAGCACTCTGGGATATATTCCATCAGGGCCAGGAGACTTGTCTACCTCTAGCCCCATTAGCTTGCCCATCACTACCTCCTTAGTGATAACAATCCTCTCAAAGTCATCACCTGTCATAACCTCATTTCTATCAGACACTGGCATGTTATTTGTGTCTTCCACTGTGAAGACCGACCCAAAAACCCTGTTCAATTCCTCAGCCATTTCCTCATCTCCCATTATTAAAACATCCTTCTCAACCTCTAAAGGACCAATATTTACCTTAACCGCTCTTTTTTGCTTTATATATTTGTAAAAAAATTTACTGTCTGCTTTTATGTTCTGAGCAAGTTTACTCTCATACTCTATCTTACTGTTGTTTATAGATTTTTTTGTAGCTTTCTGTTGCCCTTTAAATATTTCCCAGTCCTCTAGTCTCCCACCAATCTTTGCCACTTTGTTTGCTCTTTCTTTCAATTTGATACTCTCCCTTATTTCCTTAGATATCCACGGTCGATTTTCCCTCTTTCTACCGTCTTTCCTTTTTGTGGGGATAAACCTTTGCTGAGCACTGTGAAAGATCGCTTGGAAGGTTCTCCACTGTCCCTCAACTGTTCCACCATAAAGTCTTTGCTCCCAGTCTACTTTAGCTAGTTCTTCTCTCATCCCATTGTAATCTCCTTTGTTTAAACACAAAACACTGGTATTTGATTTTACCTTCTCACCCTCCATCTGTATTTTAAATTTCACCATATTGTGATCGCTCCTTCCGAGAGGATCCCAAACTATGAGATCATGAATCAATCCTGTCTCATTACACAGGACTAGATCTAGGACCGCTAGTTCTTATGTTCTTATACGCCTCAATAAAGTGTCTCTCATGCTCATTCGCTCCAATGAGAAAAGCCCGAGCTCCCTCAACCTTTCCTCATAAGACCTACCCTCCAATCCAGGCAGCATCCTGTTAAATCTCCTTTGCATCTTTTTCAATGCTTCTACATCCTTCCGAGAATGCGGTGACTAGAACTGCGCACAATACTCCAAATGTGGTCTAACCAAGGTCCTGTCCAGTTCTAGCATAAACTCACGGCATTTAAACTCAATCCCCCTGTTAATGAATGCTAACACGCTATCGGCATTCTACAGTGCTCGAACCACTTGTGTGTCAACTTTCAGAGATCAATGGACATGAATTCCGTGCTCTCTGCGCTCCGGCACATTCTTCAGAAACCTGCGGTTAACCCTGTAATCCGCATTCCAATGTGTCCCAACAAGATGAATCACCTCACACATTTCAGGTTTAAACTCCATCTGCAAATTTTCAGCCCAGCTCTGCATCCTATCAATGTCTCTTTGCAGCCAAAAAAAGCCCTACACATTATCCACCACTCCAACAGTCTTGGTGTCATCAGAAAATTTACCAGCCCAACCTCCAACTCCATCATCCAAGTCATTGATAAAAATCACAAATAGCAGAGGACCCAGCACTGATCCATGTGGTTCACCGCTGGTGACGGGACTCCAGGATGGAAATTTATCCTCTACCACCACCTTCTGCCTTCTATGTGATAGCCAGTTACTGATCCAATCGGCGAAATTTCACTCTATGCCGTGCCTCCTTACTTTCTGCATGAGCCGACCATAGGGCACATTATCAAACGCCTTCTTAAAGTCCATGTATGCGACATCTCCTGCTCTCCCTATGTGCTTAGTTAACTACTCAAAGAATATAATCAAACTTGTGAGACAAGACTCACCCCTCACAAATCAGTGCTGATTATCCAGGATAAAGCTGTACCTTTCCAAATGAACATAACTCCTGTCCCTCAGAACCCTTTCTAATAAATTACCTATGGCCGAAGTGAGACTAACCGGCGTATAATTCCCCGGGTTATACATATTCCCTTTCTTGAACAAGGGGACAACTTTCGCCTCTCTCCAGTCTTCTGGCACTATTCCTGCAGACAGTAAGGACATAAAGATCAAAGATAAAGGCTCTGCAATCCCACCCCAAGGCTCCAAATGAATCTTAGGATCAATTCTATCAGGCCCAGGTGACTTATCTATCCTCAGGCTTCTTAGAATGTCTGACACATCTTCCTTTCGAATATCTGTCTCCTCCAGCCTACCAGCCTGTGTCGCACTATGCTCCTCAACAACATGGCCCCTCTCCTTTGTGAACACTGAAGAAAGGTATTAATTTACAACCTCTCCTATACCTTCAGCCTCCATGCACACGTTCCCACTACCGTCGTTGACCAGCCCTAACTTCACCTTGGTTATTCTTTTATTCCTCACATAAGTGTAAAAAGCCTTCGGGTTTTCCTTGATCCTATCCGCCAAGTACTTCTCATGACCCCTCCCAGCTCTCCTCTGGCCTTTCTTGAGCTTCTTCGTATCTATCTTGTATCCCTCAAGTGCCCTAACTAACCTTGTTTTCTCATCCTTACCAAGCCCCCATTTTCCTCTTGACAAGGCATCTCTTTTGTAAAGCATGGTTCCCTCACTCGACCATTTCCTCCCTGCCTGACCGGGAAATGCTTATCAAGGACACGCAGTATTTGCTCGTTGAACAAGCTCCACATCTCAATTGTGCCTATCCCTTACAGTTCCTGTTTCCATCTTATGCACCCCGACACTTGCCTTATCGCATCGTAATTATCTTTCCCCCAGTTTTAACATTGCCCTGTCGTATGTTCATATCCCTCTCCATTGCTATTGTGAATGTCACCGAATTGCTGTCACTATCTGCAAAGTGCTCTCCCACAACCACATCTGACACTTGGCCCGGTTCATTACCCAGAACAAAATCCAATATGGCCCCTCCTCTTGGCGGTCTATCCACATATTTTGTGAGGAACCCTCCTGCACACATTGGATAAAAACAGCCCCATCCAAACTATTCGAATTATAGTGGTTCCAATCAATATTTGGAAATTTAAAGTCACCCATGACAACCACCATGCGACTACCGCACCTATCCAAAATCTGCCTTGCAATCGTTTCGTCCACAACTCTGTTACTGTTTGTGGACCTATAGAAAACTCCTAACAAAGTGACCGCTCCTTACCTATTTCTCACTTCAGCCCACATAACCTCAATAGACAGATCAACCTCAAACTGCCTTTCTGAAGCCATTATACTATAATTGGTTAACAATTCTACTCCTCCACCTCTTTTATCACCTTCCCTAATTGTACTGAAATATCTAAGGGTCCTTCAACTTAAGTTCCCTAATCAAGTCGGCCTTACTGCACATCACCAAAGTCAGAATTGTCTGTTCCCTGGTAGGCTCTGTCACAAGCTCCTCTAAAAAAACATCTCTTGGACATTTTCATGGGATATTAGAGTGGTTCTGAGTAAAGTTGCCTCGAATGGCGTTTTGAACAGGTACAGAGTAAACATGAGTCAACAAAGGGAAAGAGCGGTCCATGAAAATCTGCAGTGCCCCCACATCCCGTGATGTCATGGAGTTCAAGGCAAAACAGGGCAGTAAAATAAATCTTCGTGCCGAGATTTCAATGGTGATGAAAACCACCATAGAAACTTGGAATATTTCCAGTGCAGAGCAGGGCATTCTGCCCACGCGTCTGCACAGACGCTGTGCAACAGCACCCGAACTAGACCAGCCCCGACCCCATTCCCGTACCAAGATCTAACCTTTGGATATTAAAGGAAAAACTCGATTACAGCCAATCTACTTAACCTTCACATTTTTGGACTGTGGGGGAAAGCCCTAGCAGCCGGTGGAAACCCAAGCAGACATGGGAATAAAGTTAAATCTCCACTCAGAGAGTCACCCGAGGTTGGAATAGAACGTGGGCCCCCGGCGCTTTGTGATTGCAGTGCCAAACACTGTGTTACCAAAAGTGTGTGCGTGAAACAAAAAATGAAATTAGGGAAGTAATTAGATGGGAATAAAGGGAAATTAGAGAAATGAAAGATGTTTTAACAATACATTATGTTAAGCACCGGGATTATGTCAAATTCTTGGTTGTTCTAAATTCCTGAATGGAAACCTGAATTTTCTGAACCTAGCTCCCCCCGCCCCCCCTCCCCACCCTCAGTTTAGCACCAAGTGAGAAAAGACGCGAACACCGGTGAGGACTTTTCCAATCTTGTTAGAATTATTAAACAAAATAAAAATAGATAAACAGTAATACCCACAATAATTGCTTTCACTATGCTTACTCCTGTGCTCACCCATTCTGGTGACCTCTTCTTCCCACGGGAGAGCGAATACGGTAATAATGAAACAACTGGAATACTAGTTGTCAAAATTGCAAAGTCCACTGTTTTGCAAAGTCATGTTACTTCCACTTTCACAGTTCGCCCAAGGACTGCAATCATCGCGGTGCCAGACCGGTCCGCAGAGTTTGTTAAAGATCAACAAGCCAACATCACCTGTGGAGTAAAGTTGAATTATTAATGTAGTTGGATGCACTTGTACAGAAATGGAGAAGAGTTGTATAACCAATCCGTTAGCAGAGAAGGTCAAATCATTGCGACCTTCCAGATTGCACCCGTATATTCTGAATCATACAGCTGCATTTGTGCAATGCTGGTGTTGGAGAGCTGGAAGAAATCAGGGCATCGGGACACAATCAACATTTCAATAATCGGTAAGTGGCAGTATTATAGAATGTAGAACATAGAATATACAGTGCAGAAGGCCATTCGGCCCACCAAGTCTACACAGATCAACTTAAGCCCACTTCCACCCTATCCCAGCCACTTAAGAACCACTCCTAAACGTTTTGATCACAAAGGGCAATTTATTATTGCCAAACTACCGAACCTGCACGTCTTTGGACTGTGGGAGGAAATCGGAGCACCGGAGGAAACCCACGCAGATACGGGGAGAACGTTCAGACTCCGCAAAGACAGTGACCCAGCGGGTAATCGAACCTGGGACCCTGGCGCTGTGATGCCTCAATACTATCCACTTGTGCTACCGTCTTGCCCATATATATATATTCGTCTTCCATACATATTCACATTGACTTTGCTTCCTTCCAGCAGAATTTGGATTGCATCAATCGAACGGCACACTTGCATCTCCCAATGTATTCAGTTCTCTGCACTTCCCGCTTCCTCACTAGGCAGGTCAAGAAGGTGATGATATCGAAACTAAGTCCAAAGATCGACATATGTGAGATGCATGCGTCGACATGATCTGTGCAATCGCATCTCCGTCTTTTGCTTCCAGTTCCTGCAATAATAAATTCACCGTTCCGTAATTCGTGAACAACAGTCATTTAAAAACCTCGGCATGTCATTAAAAGATGCGTATTACAATATTTTGCATCGACTAAATTCTCGCGGGTACCTGTCCCCATCTTCTCTCCACCCAGCTCGTCCTAAAATTCTGTCAATGAGTATAAATAGTCCATTTTCAATCATCCACAGTGGAGAACGTGTCACTATCACATGGGAAGTCGGTTCTCAACACCCCTGCACTTGGCTGCAATGGTATTGAAATGACGAAGAAGTTGGCAACAGATCTGTTCAATGTGACGATCGACATCACAGCGCCAGGTATACAATTCCAACCACTACCTTGGAATCTTCCACTTGCGTCTGTGTATTATCAGCATCATGAAGGAGGTTAAAATCAGCACCAAGTGAGACCATCAATGTTACCATAATAGGTGAGCGGATGTGCAGTTGCTTCATCAACATTTCTATGATCTCAGGTTTATGCAGCTTTCAAGTGTGATTAATTTCACTCAAAAGCATTATTTCATCTCAAATGCGTGTCGAAGTCATGTATTCTGCTGTTCAACTCCAGGTCCCCTCCGTTCCGTCCACACACTGATTCATGAGAGGTCGATGGGTGAATTCTGTTTTCTTAATTGTTGCTACATCTAAATCTAATTTCTAAAATGATACACAACTAATGCAGAGTCGAGATATTGAGATTCGTATGGAGGAATGGCTGCTTACATGGCTGCGTTTGAGATTGTTCCAAAGATGCCCACCTGCTGCACAGACGTGGGTCAGTTCAAATATTCAGAGTAACCGCGGTGCACAGTGTGCAATTGTTAATTGAACAAATTACCACATCAGAATACAACAAAATAACCAGTGTACTTAGAAAAGATGTTTTTACAATTAGATAATCAAAAGTATCACTTTTGGACGTGCACATACGACCACACGGCAGTCAATGCTATGGGACCAAGTGCAGGTAAATGGGATCAGATTGTTTTGGTGGTTGTTTTTCCCTGTGCAGACGCGAATAGACAGGCTGAGTGAGTGACATACGCATGTCAGATGGAGGATAATGTGGATAATCTTGACGTTATCCACTTTGGTATCAAAAATAGGGACGCAAGTTATTAATTGAAAGGGTGTAAAATGAGACATCTGGATACTCAGCAAAGCTTTGGTGTCTTCGTGCATCACACGCTTAAAATAATCACGCAGGTCCAGCAGGCAGTACATAAGACAAATGGTCTGTTGGCCTACATAGCGAGAGCATTGAGTACAGGGATAGTGATATTTTATTGAAAATGTATCGTGAGCCAGCAACCGCAGTACTGTGTGGAGTTTCGGTGTCCGTATCTGGGGAATGATGTTCTTCTTATTGGTGGAGAACATCAGACTGACTCCTGGAAGGGCGGGATTGTCATATGAGGAGAAAATTAATTAGTTAAGATGATACACATTAAATTTTAGAAAGGTGAGAGAGGATGTCATCGAAACATGTAAAATTCGAACATGATTAGACAGGATAGATTCAGAAAGAATATTCCCGATTCTGGGAAGTCCAGAACTGGGGGTCATAGTTCAACGATAGGGACTGAGGTGAGGAGGAACTTCATCGCCAGGAGAGTGGTGAATCTGTGGAATTCACTAACACAGAAAGTAGTTGAGACAAAAAGGTGGAGTGATTTCAGAAAGGAATTAAATATGGTTCTTGGGGGAACGTGATCAATAGATATCGGGGGAAGCCGGAATCAGAATTGAACTTGATGATCAGCCATGATGAAAATGAATGACAGAGCGGCTTAAAGGGCGGAATGGCCTCCTCATGCTTCTATTTTCTACGATTCTATGTATGTTGGCAATCTCAATTCAATATTGTTTCAGCTTACCCCTCCAGATCATCCGAAAAAGCCCGAGATCAGGCTAAATCCTGCTGTAAATGTATTTCTGAGAGTGGAGAATATCAGTGTCACCTGTGCGTTGGCGTCCAGCACTCTGCAAACAGTGTAGTTTTGCACAGACGTCGCAATTACCAATGTGTTACTCAGAGGGACAGTGTCACTGGATGCAATACGGTCAGGTTCCAACTTTTTGCCAATGTGTCTGGAGGTCATTGGTGCACCTATCAGAGTAACATATCAGGGCGCCTTGCACATTCCAAAAACAGCACTGTTGTGTCATTTCGCGGAATAGGTAATGCAAACAAGTTTATTTCTTGTTATTTCCCCATTAAAACAATACTTAATATACCGAAGAAGAGATATTGGTGCACCATTAATTTAATCGCTTAAAAAACTTAAATAACAGGCTCACTGGGCTAAATCGCTGGTTTTTAAAGCAGACCAAGTCAGGCCATCAGCACGGTTCCTACCCCGTACCAGCCTCCCCGAACAGGCTCCGGAATGTGCCGCAAAGGGGCTTTTCACATTAACTTCATTGAATCCTACTCGTGACAATAAGCGATATTCATTTCATTTTCATTTTCAAATTTGACAAGGAAGAGAACGAAGGAGGGGAGGGATTGTTTGTATTTAGACAAATGAAGTAAAAGCGAGAGAGAATGTGAGAGAGAGAGGGGGCAGCGACAATGAAAGAAAAGGACAAAAACAGTGAACGTGAGAAAGTGTGAGATAGAGACAAAAGAGAGATTTAGAAGCAAAGAAAGAAAGTAGATGGAAAGAAAGGGATGGAAAAAGCAGAGAGAAGGCCTTCCAGACTGAGAGAGAGAGAGAATGATAGAGGGGTCGATAAAGACGTGGATGAATGAATGAATGAATGAAATGAAATGAAAATCGCTTATTTTCACAAGTCGACTTCAAATGAAGTTACTGTGAAAAGCTCCTTGTCGCCACATTCCGGCGTCTGTTCGGGGAGGCTGGTACGAGAATCGAACCGTGCTTCTGGCCTGCCTTGCTCTGATTTACAAGCCAGCTATTTAGCCCTGTGTTAAACTGTGCTAGACGGACGGATAGATAGATAGACAGAGATAGATAGATAGACAGACAGAGAGACAGCTATATCGATAGGTAGATAGATAGATAGATAGATAGATAGATAGATAGATAGATAGATAGATAGATAGATAGATAGATAGATAGATAGATAGATAGATAGATAGATAGATAGATAGATAGATAGATAGATAGATAGATAGATAGATAGATAGATAGATAGATAGATAGATAGATAGATAGATAGATAGATAGATAGATAGATAGATAGATAGATAGATAGATAGATAGATAGATAGATAGATAGATAGATAGATAGATAGATAGACAGATAGATATATATAGAGAAAGAGATAGAGAGACAGACAGATAGATATATATAGAGAAAGAGATAGAGAGATAGATAATTGAAGTAAACTGGATGAACATAAGTATAATTGTGCAGCTCACGGAATTGTTCTGATTAGGTATATGTCCACATCATGTTGGCTCAACATGTTGGCTGTTCCGTGATTGATAGAATTACACATGCAGACAGCTGAGTGGTTAAATATATGATTGATGTAATGTATTTATGCTCGGAGTCTCTTTTCTCGAAAAGAAATGGACGATTCGATGGTTTGCATACACTGAGGCAGGAGATTTGGGGTAGGATTCTTCGGCCCTAGCCGCGTGTTTCTCGGCGGCCCGCCGTTGGCTGGTGGATGGGTTCTATTGCCCCTCCTGTTTTCGATGGGATTTCTACATTGTGACCACAACACGCCGCCGGGAACCCAGCGGTCGTGGGAGCGCTTCCCACCTCCCCCCCCCCCCCCCTCCCCCCCCCCGCCCGGCGGCAAATTAAATCGCAACCACTGATATTCCGAAAAGGGATATGTATATACCGCAGGGCAAGTGTTATAGCTGGAGGAAAGGCAATTATGATGCCATTAGGCAAGAAGTAGGATACATAGGATGGGTAAGGAAACTGCAGAGGATGGGCAAAATTGAAATGTGGAGATTGTTCCATGGACAGCTGCTGCGTGTCCTTGATAACTATGTACCTGTCAGGCAGGGTGGAAGTGGTCGAGCGAGGCAAACATGGTTTTCCGAAGTAGTTGAATCACTTTTCAAGAGGAAGAAGGAGGATACTGTAAAAATGAGACGTGAAGGTTGAGTTAGGGCGCTTGAGAATTTAAAGTTAGACAGGAAGGCCCTAAAGAGAGAGCTATGAAGAGCCAGGAGGGGCCATGAGAAGTCATTGGCAGGTAGGACCAAGGAAAACCCTAATACTTTGTATAGGTATGTCAAGAATAAAGTAATAACTAGGGTAAGTGTAGGGCCAGTCAAGGACAGCAGTGGTAAGTTGTGCGTCGTGAACGTTTAGATAGGAGAGGAGTTAAATGAATATTTTTCGTCACTATTCACACAGGAAAAAGACAATGTTGTCGAGGAGAATACTGAGATACAGGTTGCTAGGCGAGACGGGATTGAGATTCATAAGGAGGAGGTTTTAGCAATTCTGGAATGTGTGAAAATAGATAAGTCCCCTGGGCCGGGTGGGATTCATCCTAGGATTATCTGGGAAGCTGGGGAGGTGAGTGCAGAGCCTTTGGCTTTGATCTTTATGTCGTCCTTGTCTACAGGAATAGTTCCAGAAGACTGGAGGATAGCAAATGTTGTCCACTTGTTCAAGAAGGAGAGTACAAACAACCCACGTAACTATAGACCAGGGAGCCTTGTTTCTGTTGTGGGAAAAGTCTTGGAAAGTATTATAAAAGATAGGATTTATAATCATCTAGAAAGGAATAATTTGGTTTGGGATAGTCAACACTGTTTTGTGAAGGGTAGGTCGTGCCTCACAAGCCTCATTCTTTGAGAAGGTGACCAAACAGGTGGACGAGGGTAAAGTAGTTGATGTGGTGTAGATGGATATCAGTAAAGCGATTGCTGAGGTTCCCCGCGGTAGACTATTGCAGAAAATACGGTGGCATGGGATTGAGGGTGATTTAGCGGGTTGGATCAGAAACTGGCTAGCTGTAAGAAGACAAAATGTTCAGCCTGGAGTTTAGTTACTAGTGGTGTGCCACAAAGATCTGTTTTGGGGCCACTCCTCTTTGTTATTTTTAAAAATGCCCTGGAGGATGGCGTAGAAGGATGGGTGAGTACATTTGCGGATGAGACTAAAGTCCGTGGAGTCGTGGACAGTGCGGAAGGATTTTTCAGTTTCCAGAGGGACATAGAAAAGCTGCAGAGCTGGGCTGAGAAGTGGCAAATGGAGTTTAATGCAGAATAGTGTGAGGTCATTCAAATTGTAAGGAGTAACAGGATTACAGAATACTGGGCTAATGGTAATATTCTTGGTTGCTTGGATCAGCAAAGATCTCGGTGTCCATGTACATAGATCCCTGAAAGTTGCAACCCAGGTTGATAGGGGTGTTGAGAAGGCGCACGGTGTGTTAGCTTTTATTGGAAGAGGGGTTGAATTTCAGAGACATGAGGTCATGTTGCAACTGTACAAAACTCTGGTGCTGCCGCATTTGGAGTATTGCGTGCTGTTCTGGTCGCCGGATTATAGGCAGGTCAACATGGAGCAGAATTTGCAAGGAGTAGCCACGAGGGTTTTCTAGACCAGTGTGTAAATAGTCCAACTCGGCAAGGGGCCATACTGGACCTGGTGTTGGGGAATGAGCCCGGCCAGTTGGTTGATGTTTCAGTCGGGGATTACTTTGGGAATAGTCCTCACAATTCCGTAAGTTTTAGAATACTCATGGACAAAGGCGAGAGTGTTCCTAAAGGAACAGTGCTAAATTGGGGGAAGGCCAATTATACAACATTCGGCAGGAGCTGGGGAATGTGGATTGGGAGCAGCTGTTTGAAGGTAAATCCATATTTGATATATGGGAGGCTTTGAAAGGAAGGTTGATGAGAGTGCAGGACAGACATGTCCCTGTGAAAATGAGGGAAAGAACTGTCAAGATGAGGAAATCATGAATGTCAGGTGAAATTGCGAGATCAGCTATGAGGAAAAAGGAAGCATACGTAACGTCTAGGCGACTGAAGACAGACGAAGCCTTGGACGAATATCTGGAAAGGGCTAAAAGGGGTCATGAAATATCCTTGGCAAACAGAGTTGAGGAAAATCCCAAAGCCTTTTATTCATATATAAGCAGCAAGATGGTAACTACACAAAGGGTTGGCCCACTGAAGGACAAAGGAGGAACGTTACGCGTGGAGTCAGAGAAAATGTGTCAGATACTTAACGAGTACTTTGCATCGGTATTCACCGAGGATAGGGAGATGACGGATGTTCAGGTTCGGGATAAAAGTTCGAATTCTCTCGGTCAAGTCGGCATAAGGAGGGAGGATGTGTTGGGTATTCTAAAGGCATTAAGGTGGACAAGTCCCCTTGTCCGGATGGGATCTATCCCAGTTTACTGAGGGAAGGTAGAGAGGAAATATCTAGGGCCTTAACAGATATGTTTGCCGCATCCTTGAACACGGGTGAGGTACCATTGACAGGAGAATTGCAAATGCTGTCCCTTGCTTAAGAAGGGCAGCAGGGATAATTGAGATAATTATAGTCTGGTGAGACTGACATCAGCGGTAGGGAAGGTGCTGCAGAAGATACTGGGATACTAGGATCTGTTCCCATTTGGAAAAAAATAGACAATATTTTTAAAAAATAGGTGATATGCAACATGGTTTTGTGCAGGGAATGTCATGTCTGACCAACTTAATAGAATTCTTTGATGAAGTGACAAAGTTGCTTGATGAGGGAAGGGCTGTAGATGTCATATACATGGACTTCAATAAGGCATTTGATACCGCTCCCCATTGTAGGCTGATGGAGAAAGTGAAGTTTCATGCGGTCCAAGGTGTACGAGCTAGATGGATAAAGTACTGGCTGGGCTACAGGATACAGAAAGTAGTAGTAGAAGGTAGTTTCTCAAAATGGAGAACTGTGACCAGTGGTGTTCCACAGGGATCCGTGCTGGCACCACTGTTGTTTGTGATATACATAAATGATCTGGAGGAAGGTATAGGTGGTCTGATTAGCAAGTTGGCAGATGACACTAAGATTGGTGGAGTAGCAGATAGTGAAGTGGACTCTCAGAGAATACAGCAGAATATGGATAGATTGGAAAGTTGGGCGGAGACATTACAGAAGGAGTTCAACACGGGCAAATGCGAGGTGATGCATTTAGGAAGATCCAATTCAAGAGCGAATTATACGGTAAATTAAAGAGCCCTGGGGAGAATTGATGTACAGAGATATCTGGGTGTTCATGTCCATTGTGCCCTGAAGGTGGCTGCGCAGGTCGATAGAGTGGTCAAGAAGGCATACGGCATGCTTTCCGTCATCGGAAGGCGTATTGAGTACAACGGTTGCCAAGTCACGTTACAGTTGTGTAAGACTTTGGTTCGACCACATTTGGAATACTGCATACAGTTCTGGTCGCCACATTTCCAAAAGGATGTGGATTATTTCGAGAAGGTGCAGACGAGGTTCACCAGGATGTTGCCTGGTATACAGTGCGCTCGCTGTGAAGAGAGGTTGAGTAGATTAGTATTATTTTCATCAGAAAGCCGGAGGTTGAGGGGGGACCTCATTGAGGTCGACAAAATCATGAAAGGCATAGACAGGGTGGATAGCAAGATGCTTTTTCCCAGAGTGTGGGAATCAATTACTAGGGCTCACGACTTCAAGGTGAGAAGGGAAAAGTTTCAGGGAGATATGTGCGGAAAGTTGTTTACGCAGAGGGTGGTGGGAGCCTGGAGTGCATTGCCGGCGGAGGTGGTAGAGGCCGGCACGATAGCGTCATTTAAGATGTATCTAGATAGATACATGAATGGGCAGGTATTAGAGGGATACAGATCCATGGAAAATAGGCGACAGTTTTAGACAGAGGATCTGGATCGGCGCAGGCTTAGAGGAACGAAGGTTCTGTTCCTGTCCTGTAATTTTTATTTGTTATTTTTTCTTCGATGTGGAAGCAATGGAAAGGGTGCAGAGGATATTTACCAGTATGTTGCCCGGTATGGAGTAATGATCTTATGTGGAAAGGCTGAGGGACTTAAGGCTATTTTCGTTAGAGAGAAGAAGGGTAAGAGTTGACTTAATAGAGGCATACAAGATGATCAGACGACTAGATAGGGTGGACAGTGAGAATACCTTCCTCGGATGGTAATGGTTAGCACGAGGGGACATTGCTTTAAATTGAGGGGAGATAGAAAAAGGACACATGTTCTTTACTCAGAGAGTCGTAAGGGCGTGGAATGCCCTGCCTGCAACAGTAGTGAGCTCGCCAATATTAAGGGCATTTCAATGGTCATTGGATAAACGTATGGATGACAATGGAATAGTGTAGATGGGGTTTAGATTGGTTTCACCGGTCGGCTCAACATCGATGGCCGAAGGGCCTGTAATTTTCTATTGTTCTATTAATGCCCTCCAGCAATCGAAAATCAGTGTCTTCTTTCAGATCGTCCAGAGAAACTAGATATTTTCTTGAATACAATATTTACAACATTTGTGAAGGGCGAAATTGTCTTCCTGACATGCTCAGTCCCTCTTCAGGATTGGAACAATACGATATATTTGTACAAAATTAGTCGCTTACTCACGATGACAATACTAACACTCGCCAAAGGAAAGTCCTCAGTCACGTTTAACCTGACTGAGATAATGGGCCCTGAGCCACAATATTAGCGATACACGTACAGCTCCGAACTCTCAAGCCGACAGTTTAATTCTGAACAAAGTGAACCTGTGAAGTTCACAGTTATAGGTGGGTGAATGTCGCAGATTAATATCCTTAAAGGCAGAAATAATATCCTTATCTGTTCAGGGCAGCAGAGTAGCATTGTGGATAGCACAATTGCTTCACACCTCCAGGGTCCCAGGTTCGATTCCGGCTTGGGTCACTGTCTGTGCGGAGTCTGCCCATCCTCCACGTGTGTGCGGGAGTTTCCTCCGTGTGCTCCGGTTTCCTCCCACCTTCCAAAGATGTGCAGGTTAGGTGGATTAGCCGTGATAAATGGCCCTTAGTGTCCATAATTTCCCTTAGTGTTGGTTGTGGTTACTAGGTTATGGGGATAGGGTGGAGGTGTTTACCTTGGGTAGGTTGCTCTTTCCAAGAGCCGGTGCAGACACGATGGGCCGAATGGCCTCCTTCTGCACTGTAAATTCTATGATTAAACAGCACACAAACAAATGTGTGTTGTTTGTCTTCGACCATCGCATTCGGGGAGAATAATGTGTTATTTCCTGACAATGTGTGAAATTATTTGAATTGATTCAAATCGAGGGGTTCGTGGTGGTTGATATAGCGAATAACATTTCAATTTGATAAGTTTCCCCATGGTAGGCTTATGCAGAAAGTAAGGAAGCATGGGATAGTTGAAAATTTGGCCAGTTGGATAACGAACTGGCTAACCGATAGAAGTCAGAGAGTAGTGGTGGATTTGAAATATTCAGCCTGGAGCCAAGTCACCAGTGGCGTACCGCAGAGATCAGTTCTATGTTGAGGGAGTTGAAGGGTGGCTCAGTACATTTGCAGACAATGCGAAGATTGGTGGAGTTGTGGATAGTGAGGCGGGTTGTTTGCGGCTGCAAACAGACATAGAAAAGATGCAGAACTGGGCTGAGAAGTGGCAGATAGAGTTTAACCCTGAAAAGTGTGAGGTTGTCCTTTTGGGAAGGACAAATATGAATGCGGAATACATGTTTAACGGTAGGGTTCTTGGCAATGTGGAGGAGCGGAGAGATCTTGCGGTTTATGTTCATAGATCTTTGAAAGTTGCCAATCAAGTGGGTAGAGCTGTGCAGAAGGCCTGTGGTGTGCAAGCTTTCATGAGTAGAGGCATTGAATTTAAGAGCCTTGAGGTGATGATGCAGCAGTACAAAACCTTGGTAAGGCCACATTTGGGGTGTTGTGTGCAGTTCTGGTCGCCTCGTTTTACGAAGGATGTTGAAGCTTTGGAAAAGGTACAAAGGAGTTTTACAGGATGTTGCCTGGAATGGAGAGTAGGTCATAAGAGGGAAGGTTCAGGGTGCTCGGCCTTTTCACATTAGAACAGAGAAGGACGAGGGGGGCGACTTGATAGACGTTTATAAAATGATCAGGGTAATAGATAGAGTAGACAGTCAGAGACTATTTCCCCGAGTGCAACAAACCATTACAGGTTACATAAATTTAAGGTGAATGGCGGAAGATATAGGGGAGAGGCATAGGTAGGTCCTTTACTCAGAGTGTAGTGTGGGCATGGAATACACTGCCTGTGGATGTAGTTGAGTCGCAAACATTAGGGACCTTCAAGCGGCTATTGGATAGGTACATATAATTCGGTAGAAAGATGGAGTGTAGATTAATTTGTTCTTAATCTAGGACAAACGTTCGGCACAACACCGTGGGCCGAAGGGCTGTTGTGTGCTGTATTTTCTATGTTGTCTGTTCTATGTACTAACATATACCCGGCAGCGAGTTCCAGACTGGAATCTAATCCAGGGGTTCGGGAGGTTTATATGTTGAAAAACAGTAACACAGAAATGAGTTACACACTGGAATCTAATCAATGGGTTTGGGGTGAATTATATATAGAATAACATATACCCGCGAGTCATTTACAGACTGGAATCTATTTGAGGTTTTCGCGATGGTTTCTGTTGTTATGGTCCATGGTTGAGAGCACCTCAAAGTGTATCATGGAGTTCACCTAACCAACAACTTGAAATAGATTTTGGTTCTGTGGAACACAAGATCCCACTTTACAAGTATGACGCAACAGAGAAATCGGAATATTTTTAAACAGATACAATGTTTATTCTATGAACCAAGAGAACATACAATGAACATCTTCGCAACCAGCAATGCAAATACACCCCGCGAAGAATACAGGAGAACAAAGAAGAAAGAAAATTACAGCACAGGAATAGGCCCTTCGGCCCTCCCAGCCTGCGCCGATCCAGAACTTTTATCTAAACCTGACCCCTATTTTCCGAAGTCTGTTTCCTTCTGTTCCCCGCCCGTTCATATATCTGTCAAGATGCATCTTAAATGATGCTATTGTGCCCGCCTCTACCAGCTCCGCTGGCAAAGCGTTCCAGGCACCCACCACCCTCAGAGTATAAAGCTTTCCACGCACATCTCCCTTAAACGTTCCACCTCTCACCTTGAAATCGTGACCCCTTGTAATTGACACCCTCAATCTTGGAAAAAGCTTGTTGCTATCCACCATGTCCATACCTCACATAATTTTGTAGACCTCAATCATTTCCGCCCTCAACCTCCGTCTTTCCAATGAAAACAATCCTATTCTACTCAACCTTTCTTCATAGCTAGCACCCTCCAGACCAGGCAATATTCTGGTGAACCTCCTCTGCAACCTCTTTAATGCATGCACATCCTTCTGGTCATGTGGCGACCAGAACTGCACGCAGCATTCCAAATGTGGCCTAACCAAAGTCCTATACAACTGTAACATGGCCTACCGACTATTGTACTCAATACCCTGTCCGATGAAGGCAAGGATGCTGTATGCATTCTTGACCACTCTATCAACCTGGGATACCACCTTCAGGGTACAATGGACCTGAACTCCCAGATCTCTCTGTACATCAATTTTCCCCAGGACTCTTCCATTGACCATATAGTCCGCTCTTGAATTAGATCTTCCAAAATGCACCACCTCGCATTTGCCTGGATTGAACTCCGTTTGCAATTTCTCCGCCCAACTCTCCAATCTATCTATGTTTTGCTGTATTATCTGGCAGTCCTCCTCGCTAACTGCAACTCCACAAATCTTAGTATCATCTGCAATCTTGCTCATCAGCCCACCTATACCTTCGTCCAGATCATTTTTGTGTATCTCAAACGAAATTTGTCCGAGCACGGATCCCTGTGGAACACCACTAGTCACCTTTCTCCATTTTGAGACACTCCTTTCCACCACAACTCTCTGTCTCATGTTGCCCAGCCAGTTCTTTATCCATCTAGGTATTACACCCTGAACCCCATATGACTCCACTTTTTCCATCAAACTGCCATGGGAAACTTTATCAAACTCCTTACGTCCATGTATATGACATCTACAGCGCTTCCCTCATCAATTAGCTTTGACACTTCCTCAAATAATTATATTAGGTTTGTAAGACATGACCTTCCCTGCACAGAACCGTGCTGTGGATCACTGATACGTCTATTTTCTTCCAGATGTGAATAGATCCTAGCCCTCAGTATGCTGCAAAGATATCCGTTACGGCCCCAGCTATTTCGACCCTCGCTTCCCTCAGTAACCTGGGATAGATCCCATTCCTTCCTGGGGACTTGTCCACCTAAATGTCTTTTAGAATACCCAAAACGTCCCCCTTCCGTATGACAACTTGACCTAGAGTATTTAAACATCCATCCCTAGCCTCAACATCCGTCCTGTCCCTCTCCTTGGTGAATACCGAGGCAAAATACTCAATAAGAATCACACCCATTACCTTGACTCCACGCATAAATTCCCTAATTTGTCTTTGAGTGGGCCAATCCTTTCTCTAGTTACCCTCTTCCCCTTATATACGAATAAAAGGCTTTGGGATTTCCCTTAACCCTGTTAGCCAAAGATATTGCGTAACCCTTTTTAGCCGTCTTTATTGTGCGTTTGAGATTCGTCTTACTTTCCCGATATTCCTCCAAAGCTTCATCAGTTTTGAGTTGCCTCGATCTTTTAAAAACAAATGAATTTAGAATACCCAATTATTTTGTTCCAATTAAGGGACAATTTAGCTTGACGAATTCACCTAACCTGCACATCTTTGGGTTGTGGGGGCGAAACCCACGCAAACACGGGGAGAATGTGCAAACTCCACACGAACAGTGACCCAGAGCCGGGGTCGAACCTGGGACCTCGGCGCCGTGAAGCAGTAGTACTAACCCACTGTGCCACCGTGCTGCCTTGTTGTCTCGATCTTATATATGCTTCCTTTTTCGTCTTAGCTCGTCTTACAGTTCCACCCGTCATTCATGGTTCCTTAATCTTGACATTTCTATCCCTCATTTTCACAGGGACATGTCTGTCCTGCACTCTAATCAACATTTCCTTAAAATACTCCCACATTTCAAATGTGGATTTACCCTTATTAGCTGCTCCCAATCCACATTCCCTAGTTCCTGCCGAATTTTGTTATACTCGGCCTTTCCCCAAATTAGCACTCTTCATTTAGGACCACTCTCGTCTTTGTCCATGAGTATTCTAAAACTTACAGAAATGTGATCACTATTCCCAAAGTAATCACCGATTGAAACTTCAACTATCTGGGCGGGATCATTCCCCAATACCATGTCCAGTATGCCCCCTTCCCAAGTTGGACTATTTACATACTGCTCTAAAAAAAAGCTCTCCTGGATACTCCTTACAAACTCTGCTCCATCTACGCCTCCAATACTATACGAGTCCCATTAGATGTTGGGGAAGTTAAAATCTCCCATCACAACCACCCTATTGCTCCTTCATTTTTCTGTAATCTGTCTGCATATGTGTACCTCTACTTGATGCTCGCTTTTGGGTGTCCTGTAGGAAAGTACCAACAATGTTACTGCACCCTTCCTATTTCTGAGCTCGACCCATATTGCGTCAGTACTCGAATCCTCCATAGTGCCCTCCTTTATCACAGCTGTCATATCATCTCTGACGAGTAATGCAACTCCTCCACCCCTTCTACCTCCCTATCTATCCCTCTTGAAGCATCTATACCTTGGTATGTTTAGTTACCAGTCCTGCCCTTCCCTCAACCAAGTCTCAGTAATACTAATACTCTATAAGTAACTCTTAAATATTTCCTTTTAAAATCCATAAGACGAAATACCTTGTTACAGAATGACAGCAGGTTTAAATTCTCTACAGAGAGCAATTACCACTTTGAAACTCAAGTTTCGTTAGTTTGCAGAAACTCATACACAGCTTGCTGTGATTGCAGCTTCTACAGATGTAAAATAATTCTAAATTGGGCCGCAAAGCAGATTTTCAGCTCAAAATGAAAGCAAACGACAGAAAAACATCCCAGCTCCATGCACACGCTGACATCACTGCTGCCGTTTGAGAAATATCATTTTCTTACATGACACCTCCCCCCATGAAAAAAAACCCATCAACTTCAAGATGGCTTCAATTTTGACCTTTTCACTTTCCGTTCAAAAAAATTGACATAACGATCGATTGTGTTTAACAGAACAAAGACGGACACATGTATCACAACATAGTCCATTTTAGTCAATGTTCCTGTAACTCGTCATCACATTCGTGACAAAGCATCGGCTGTCACATTTTCTCATCCTGTATTATTTTTAAATGAAATGACTGAAATAATCAACTCCCTCGAAACAGTCTTGCATTGTTATTACGGAATCGGTCCAAAAACGTCAATGGATTATTATCAGTATATATCATTGTGTCAGACTGATTGCTGGTCACATTAATTTGAAAATGTTGCAAAGCAAGCACCAAGCTAAAAGTCTCCTTCTCAATCGTTGAATACTTCCTCTGGTGAGAATTTAATTTCTTGAAAAATAACCTATAGGCCCAATAGGCAGCTCGAGTGCTTTGTCGTCGTCTTGTAGAGGCACCGCACCTACGCCTACATCACTCGCATCGACAGCCACCTTGAATGGTTTTGTGTAACTTGGGATGGCTAACATAGGAGCAGTGGTTAAGACAGCCTTAAGGCAGTCAAGTGCCTTTTGACACTCTGCTGCCCACGTACATTTTCTGCGCTTCTTGAGCAACCCCGTCAGTGGAGCAACCACACTGCGCTAGTTCGGCACAAATTCCGGCACAATCCACTCATACCAAGAAATCGTATCATTTCCCTTCGTGTCAAGCATATTGGAAACTCCATAATAACTTGTATTCATATCCCGCGGATCGATTCGACCCTGTCCGATTCTATGGCAAAGGTAAGTTTCTTGGGCATTTGTAAATTCACTTTTGGCTAGGTTGACCACCAAACCGGCATCCTGAAGACGAACAAATAACTCCATTAGATGCTTCAGATGTTCTTTCTATGTCATGCTAAGAATTACCAGATCATTGATGTATACCGCACAACTGGGTAATCCGGAAACAACTTTGTTAGTTGACCGTTAAAATGTGGCTGGGGCGTTTTTCATGCCATATGGCATACCTTTGAATTGGTAGATACCATCTGCAGTCAGAAAAACTGAAATCTCCTTCGCCTATTCGGATAAAGGTACCTGCCTGTAACCTTTAAGTAAATCCAGTTTGGAAATAAAAGCGGATTGTCCCACCTCCTCAGTTGAATCCTCCAAGCTTGGATAGGAAAAGAGCCCGTTCTTGTAACTGCATTATCTTTTCTATAGTCCTCACACAACCGTTGGGTACCGTATGGTTTAGGCACCATCACTATGGGTGAGCTCCATTGGCTGCAACCCACTTCAATTATGCCATTGTAAAACATATTTTCAGTTTCTTTGTAGACCAGTACCAATTGTAATGGATTGAGTCTGTATCGATGTTGTTTAATTGGAACAGAATTTTCCACATCTACATCATGTTTAGCGATTTTAGTACTTACCAATTTATCTCCACGAACTTGCCCATGCGACATCAATAACGCTTTGAGGTCAGCTCGTTTTTACTCTGGAAGATAACTCAACAATGTAACCCAGTTTTTTAAGAACATCCTCGTTTTCCTATTTAATTTGAGGTATGTCAACTTCAAAGTTATCTGGACTTGGTTCGTCACTTTGAGTTAGAATCAATAAAACCTCCTCAATAAAACATGTTGAGCATCTTCATCTGACACACGCGGTGAGTTTTCCTTCAGTCCGGCGTTCGCACTACATAGTTCACCTCACTTCATTGTCTTTCAACCTGATAACGTCCACAAAATCTTGCTTGCAATGTTCACCAAACACTGGTAATAATTCTAAAACGTTATCTCCACGGGCATAACTACGAACTTTGGCTTTCATGTCCGCTACCGTTTCATCACATGGTGTGCACATTTTAAATGCTGTCAAGCCTATTCACCTGCTCTATTTACTCGTTTCCAAAACTTTGATACGTTATCCAAAAATGTAAGTTCCGATTTCTCACTCACCACTTTTTCCTTAATCAATTTAAGGGCTGCTCTTACCTCATAACCAAAAGTTAGTTCAAAATGACTGAATTTGGTTGACTCATGAGGTGCATACCAAATTGCAAACATGACAAATGGAATTCCTTTATCGCAATCCTCTGGATAATCTTGACATTAAGCCGTTAACATTGTCTTTGATGTCTGATGCCAGTTTCTGACGCTTCCTGCGAATCTGAATGGTACACAATTGATTTAAAGTATTTGATTACGAAGCTATCCATGACTGCTCTGAATAAATTTAAGGTAAAATTTGATCCTTGATCCGATTGTATTTCCTTATTAAAAAAAATAAATTTAGAGTACCCAATTATTTTTTTTCAATTAAGGCGCAATTAAGAGTGGCCAGTCTACCTATCTTGCACATCTTTGGGTTGTGAGGGTGAAACCCACGCAGACACGAGGAGAATGTGCAAACTCCACGTGGACAGTGACCCAGGGCCGGAATTCGAACCCGGGTCCACAGCGCCGTAGGCAGCAATGTGCCACCGTGCTGCCCCCGATTGTATTTCTGTGGGTAGTCCATATCTAGTAAAGAATTCAAGTAACTCCTCCACAATAGGTTTAGCTGTTAAGTTGCGTTCTGGAATGGCATCTGGAAACCTAGTAGCCACATCAATTATAGTCAAAATATTTGATCCCACTTTCGTTTTTAGAAGTGCAACAATACAATCAATTAGAACCCTTGTGAAAAGTTCCTCAAATGCTGGAATGGGTATTAAGGAGCTGCTTTTATCACTGCTTTAGGTTTCCCTATCACTTGACATGTGTAACATGATTGTCAAAATTTAACTGCACCTTTATGTAGTCCAGACAATAACAATGTTATTGATATTTGCTTGAGTTTTCCTAACTCCCAAATGACCTCGCACTGGCACCTCATGTGCTACTCGCAACACCTCCTTTCTGCAGCTTACCGGAAATACCACCGGATGAACTTCTGCCCACTATTCATTGGCCTGCATATGTAAAGGTCTCCATTTTCTCATCAAGGCATCACTTTTACTGTAATAACACTCTGGTATACACTCAGATTCTTCTTCAGTATATGCTTACTGATACATCTGCTTTATTTCTACATTTTTTTTGTTAATCCACCAATTTTCCTGAACTACAAATGTCTTCCAACGTTTCTTATTATTTTTCTACTATCTGATCAAATATCGTTTCTGATAATTGCACTTCAACTTTATCTTCAATCTCTGATTTCACCTATTGGCTTAACCTGTGACGTTGCGACATTGTTACTGCACAATTCGGAAAAATCCCAGGATATTCGTCCTTCAACACTTTAGTTATCTGATTTTCCACTGACGTATCAACCACAATAGGCATCACTCCCACCTCTGATCCAGCTATATCATTATCCAAGATAAAAGGTATTCCTGGACAAGATCGTTTCTCTACTACTCCTATTACCACTTCACAACTCTTCACTGTACTTTCCAACCTTCTCTTATATATCTTATAAAAACAGCAGAGTGGAGCTGCTTATTATCTGTTGCGGCGAAAATTTGCACAGTGCAATGCTGTCGCTGTATCTAGAATGTGGACCTGAGCAAGACACCCTTCGTGTTCAAGTGAAGGCAAGCATCCAGCAGTGGGTAGAAGAGCGCAAATGCTGATTGGTTCTTGCGGGGAAAATTTGCATCAGTGCATTGCGGTCACTGTATCCAGAACGTTTACCTGAGGAAGACACACTGAGTGTTCAACTGAAGGCAAGCATCCAGCAGAGGGCAGCAGAGAGGAGCTGCTGATCGGCTGTTGCAGAAAAATGTGCACCAGTACATTGCGGTCACTGTATCCGGAACGTGTACCTGAGCAAGACGACCTTCGTGTTCAAGTGAAGGGAAGCATGCAGCAGGGGACAGCAGAGCACAGCTGCTAATTGGCTGCTGCTGGAAAAAATTTACATCAGCGCATTGCGGTCTCTGTATCTGGAAGGTGGTTTGTGGAGGAACTGTTGTCAAGTTACAGGTAAGTAGTAAAGATTGAAATTGTTTGCGCGGGCCTATAACCGTTGATTGCTGTGCTCGTGAGGGGCGCAGTGGGGTTGCTGGTTAAGTGTTTTATTTTTACCTGTATTTAAGTTGGGCGGTCCCTTAACCCTAGGCACTACACTTGTAGTGTCCCCCGCCCTTCCACCTCCTCTAACCTAAGGGGTAGAGTGAATAACAGGTAAGCTCTTTCTTTCTCTTTCTTGTTTTATCTAGAGGGGATGGCAGGGGAGGCATTGTTCCTCCTGCAGAATGTTTGAGGCGAGGGACGCCGTCAGTGTCCCTGCTGATTTCACCTGTGGGAGGTGCATCCATCTCCAGCTCCTGAGATACTGCGTTAGGGAACTGGAGCTGGAGCTGGATGAACTTCTGATCATTCGGGAGGCAGATGTGCTCATAGACAGTAGCTTCAGGGATGTAGATACTCCGAAGAATCAAGATAGATGAGTAACGGTGAGAGGGGATGGGAGGAAGCAGTCAGTGCAGAGATTCTCTGTGGTCATTCCCCCCAGTAACAAGTATACCATTTTGGACACTGTTGAGGGGGACGACTTCCAAGGGGTAAGCCACGGTGAACGGATCTCCAGCACTGAGTCCATCCCTGTGCCTCTGAAGGGAAGGAGGGAGAGTAGGAGAGCAATAGTTATTGGGGACTCGATAGTTACAGGGACAGATATATGGTTCTGTGGCAACAAAAGAGTCTCACGGATTGTATGTTGCCTCCCGGGTGCCAGGGTCAGTGACGTCTCGGATCGTGTTTTCAGAATCCCTGAGGGGGAACAGTCACAAGTCGTGTTACACATCGGTACCAACGACATAGATAAGAGAAAGGACGGGGATTTAAAACAGGAATTTAGGGAGCTAGAGTGGGAGCTGAGAACCAGGACAAACCATGCTGTCATCTCTGGGTTGTTTCCCTTGCCACGTGCTAGCCAGGTGAGGAACAGGGAGAGAGTGCAGATAATAATGTGGCTGCAGGGATGGTGTAGGAGGGAGGGTTTCAGTTACGTCGATAATTGGAGCACATTCTGGGGAATGAGGGCCCTGTACAGACGGAACGGTTTGCAGTTGAACCAGAGGTTCACCAACATCCTGGGAGGGAAATTCGCTGCGGCTCTTCGGGGTGAGGGAGGCCGGGTTCAACTAATTTTTCAGGGGGATGAGAAAACGAGCTGTAGTCCAGAAGCCAGTGTTGAGAGTAGTGAGGTTCTGAGGAGGGTACCAAAGTCGGAGTAGTGTACCGGCAGACTGAAAGGTGGGATGAAGTGGGCCTACTTCAATGCAAGGAGCTTCCGGAATAAGGTAGGTGAACTTGGAGCGTGGGACTACGGTGTTGTGGCCCGCCGGAGACATGATTAGAACAGTGACAGGAATGGTTGTTGGAAGTTGCGGGGTATATATGTTTCAGTAAGAGTAGGGAAATTGATAATAGAGGTAGAGGAGAGAATTGTTAATCAAGGATAGTTTAACGGCTGCAGAAAGGCAGTTCGAAGGGAACCTGCCTACTGAGGTAATAGGGGCCGAGGTTAGAAATAGGAGAGGAGCTGTCACGTTGTTCGGAGTCTTCTATAGGCCCCCAAATAGTAATAGGGATGTGGAGGAAGAAAATGCAAAATAGATTATGGATAGGTGTGGAGGTTTTATGGTAGCTGTCATGGGTGACTTTAGCTTTCCAAATATTGATTAGAACCTATATAGGTCGAACAGTTCGGATGCGGCGGTTTTGATACAGTGTGTCAGGAGGGTTTCCAGACACAATATGTGGATAGGCCGACAAGGGTGGCGGGGGGGGGGGGGGGGGGCGGGGGGGAGTGAAGGGGGTGCACATTGGATTTGGTACTGTATAATGAACAGGTACAAGTGTTAGATTTGATTGTGGGAGATCTCTTTATAGATAGTGATCACAATTCGCTGTCTTTCACTGTAGCAATGGAGAGGGATAAACTATACGGCAGGGCAAGGTGTATAATTGGGGCAGAGGTAATTATGATGCGATTAGGCAAGAATGAGGGAGCATAAGATGGGAACAGAAACTGTCTGGGAAAGGCACAGATGAAAAGTGGAGCTTGTTCAAGGAACAAACACTGCGTGCCCTTGATAGGTATGTCCCTCACAGGCAGATAGGAAAAGGCCTAGTTCACAAAGAGGTTGAATGTCTTGTCAAGAGGAAAAATAATGCATATGTAAGGATGAGAAAACAAGGTTTAGTTGGGTCGCTTGAGGGTTACAAGGTCGCCAGGAATGAGGTTTAAAAAGGGCTTAGGAGAGCTTGGAGGAGGCATAAGAAGTCGTTGTCGGGTCGGATCAAGGAAAACCCCAAGACTTGTCACTCTTACATAAGAACATAAGAACATAAGAACTATGAGCAGGAGTAGGCCATCTGGCCCCTCGAGTCTGCTCCTCCATTCAATTAGATCATGGCTGATCTTTTGTGGACTCAGCTCCACTTTCCGGCCCGAACACCATAACCCTTAATCCCTTTATTCTTCAAAAAACTATCTATCTTTACCTTAAAAACATGTAATGAAGGAGCCTCAACTGCTTCACTGGGCAAGGAATTCCATAGATTCACAACCCTTTGGGTGAAGAAGTTCCTCCTAAACTCAGTCCTAAATCTACTTCCCCTTATTTTGAGGCTATGCCCCCTAGTTCTGCTGTCACCCGCCAGTGGAAACAACCTGCCCGCATCTATCCTATCTATTCCCTTCATAATTTTAAATGTTTCTATAAGATCCCCCCTCATCCTTCTAAATTCCAACGAGTACAGTCCCAGTCTACTCAACCTCTCCTCATAATCCAACCCCCTCAGCTCTGGGATTAACCTAGTGAATCTCCTCTGCACACCCTCCAGCGCCAGTACGTCCTTTCTCAAGTAAGGAGACCAAAACTGAACACAATACTCCAGGTGTGGCCGCACTAACACCTTATACAATTGCAACATAACCTCCCTAGTCTTAAACTCCATCCCTCTAGCAATGAAGGACAAAATTCCATTTGCCTTCTTAATCACCTGTTTCACTTGTAAACTAACCTTCTGTGACTCATGCACTAGCACACCCAAGTCTCTCTGAACAGCGGCATGCTTTAATATTTTATCGTTTAAATAATAATCCCGTTTGCTGTTATTCCTACCAAAATGGATAACCTCACATTTGTCAACATTGTATTCCTTCTGCCAGACCCGAGCCCATTCACATAACCTATCCAAATCCCTCTGCAGACTTCCAGTATCCTCTGCACTTTTCGCTTTACCACTCATCTTAGTGTCATCTGCAAACTTGGACACATTGCCCTTGGTCCCCAACTCCAAATCATCAATGTAAATTGTGAACAATTGTGGGCCCAACACGGATCCCTGAGGGACACCACTAGCTACTGATTGCCAACCAGAGAAACACCCATTTATCCCAACTCTTTGCTTTCTATTAATTAACCAATCCTCTATCCATGCTACTACTTTACCCTTAATGCCATGCATCTTTATCTTATGCAGCAACCTTTTGTGTGGCACCTTGTCAAAGGCTTTCTGGAAATCCAGATATACCACACCCATCGGCTCCCCGTTATCTACTGCACTGGTAATGTCCTCAACAAATTCCACTAAATTAGTTAGGCATGACCTGCCTTTTACGAACCCATGCTGCGTCTGCCCAATGGGACCATTTCTATCCAGATGCCTCGCAATTTCTTCCTTGATGATAGATTCCAGCATCTTCCCTATTACCGAAGTTAAACTCACTGGCCTATAATTTCCTGCTTTCTGCCTACCTCCTTTTTCAAACAGTGGCGTCAGGTTTGCTAATTTCCAATCCACCGGGACCACCCTAGAGTCTAGTGAATTTCGGTAAATTATCACTAGTGCATCTGCAATTTCCCTAGCCATCTCTTTTAGCACTCTGGGATGCATTCCATCAGGGCCAGGAGACCTGTCTACCTTTAGCCCCATTAGCTAGCCCATCACTCCCTCCTTAGTGATAACAATCCTCTCAAGGCCCTCACCTGTCATAGCCTCATTTCTATCAGTCGCTGGCATGTTATTTGTGTCTTCCACTGTGAAGACCGACCCAAAAAACCTGTTCAGTTCCTCAGCCATTTCCTCATTTCCCATTATTAAAACTCCCTTCTCATCCTCTAAAGGACCAATATTTACCTTAGCCACTCTTTTCTGTCTTATATATTTGTAAAAACTTTTACTGTCTGTTTTTATATTCTGAGCAAGTTTACTCTCATACTCTATCTTACTCTTCTTTATAGCTTTTTTAGTAGCTTTCTGTTGCCCCCTAAAGATTTCCCAGTCCTCTAATCTTCCAGCAATCTTTGCCACTTTATATGCTTTTTCCTTCAATTTGATACTCTCCCTTATTTCCTTAGATATCCACGGTCGATTTTCCCTCTTTCTTCCGTCCTTCCTTTTTGTTGGTATAAACCTTTGCTGAGCACTGTGAAAAATCGCTTGGAAGGTTCTCCACTGTTCCTAAACTGTTCCACCATAAAGTCTTAGCTCCCAGTCTACCTTAGCTAGTTCTTCTCTCATCCCCTTGTAATATCCTTTGTTTAAACACAAAACACAAGTATTTGATTTTACTTTCTCACCCTCCATCTGTATTTTAAATTCCACCATATTGTGATCGCTCCTTCCGAGGGGATCCCTTACTATGAGATCATGAATCAATCCTGTCTCATTACACAGGACAAGATCTAGGACCGCTTGTTCCCTCGTAGGTTCCATTACATACTGTTCTAGGAAACTATCGCGGATACATTCTATAAACTCCTCCTCACGGTTGCCTTGACCGACCTGGTTAAACCAATCGACATGTAGATTAAAATCCCCCATGATAACTGCTGTACCATTTCTACATGCATCAGTTATTTCTTTGTTTATTGCCTGCCCCACCATCTCATTACTATTTGGTGGCCGATAGACTACTCCTATCAGTTACTTTATCGCCTTACTATTCGTGATTTCCACCCAAATGGATTCAACCTTATCCTCCATAGCACCGATGTCATCCCTTACTATTGCCCGGATGTCATCCTTAAATAACAGAGCAACACCACCTCCCTTACCATCCACTCTGTCCTTCCGAATAGTTTGATACCCTCGGATATTTAACTCCCAGTCGTGACCATCCTTTAACCATGTTTCAGTAATGGCCACTAAATCATAGTCATTTACGATGATTTGTGCCACCAACTCATTTACTTTATTCCGAATACTACGAGCATTCAGGTAAAGTACACTTATGTTGGTTTTTTTACCTCTGTTTTGAATCATAACATCTCCAGTTTTATTCCTTTTGTTATTACTGGGCCTATTCACTGTGCTCCCCTCAGTCACTGTACCTTGTACTGTCGCCCTTATGGATTTCTGACTATGTCTTCTCTGCCTTGCACTTTTCCCCTTACTTCCTTTTGTTTCTGTCCCTGTTTTACTACCTTCCAACTTCCAGCATTGGTTCCCATCCCCCTGCCACATTAGTTTAAACCCTCCCCAACAGCTCTAGAAAACACCCCCCCCTAGGACATCGGTTCCAGTCCTGCCCAAGTGCAGACCGTCCGGTTTGTACTGGTCCCACCTCCCCCAGAACCGGTCCCAATGCCCCAGGAATTTGAATCCCTCCCTCTTGCACCATCTCTCAAGCCACGCATTCATCCTATCTATCCTGACATTCCTACTCTGACTAGCTCGTGGCACTGGTAGCAAACCTGAGATTACTACCTTTGAGGTCCTACTTTTTAGTTTAATTCCTAACTCCCTGAATTCCGCTTGTAAGACCTCATCCCGTTTTTTACCTATATCGTTGGTGCCTATGTGCACCACGACAGCTGGCTGTTCACCCTCCCCAGAATGTCCTGCAGCCGCTCCGAGACATCCTTGACCCTTGCACCAGGGAGGCAACATACCATCCTGGAGTCTCGATTGCGTCCACAGAACCGCCTGTCTATTCCCCTTACGATCGAGTCCCCTATCACTATAGCCCTGCCATTTTTCTTCCTGCCCTGCTGTGCAGCAGAGCCAGCCACGGTGCCATGAACCTGGCTGCTGCTGCCTTCCCCTGGTGAGCCATCTTCCTCAACAGTATCCAAAGCGGTATATCTGTTTTGCAGGGAGATGACCGCAGGGGACACCTGCACTGCCTTCCTACTCTTGCTCTTTCTTTTGGTCACCCATTTTCTATCTCCCTCAGTAACCTTCACCTGCGGTGTGACCAACTCGCTAAACGTGCTATCCACGACCTCCTCAGCATCGCGGATGCTCCAAAGTGAGTCCATCCGCAGCTCCAGAGCCGTCAAGCGGTCTAACAAGAGCTGCAACTGAGCACACTTCTTGCACGTGAAGGAGCCAGGGACAGTGGACGTGTCCCTGAGCTCCCACGTCGCACACGAGGAGCATGACACGGGTCTGGGATCTCCTGCCATGTCTTAAACCCTTGGTAAACTTAAACAACTGGAATCTCAAAATAAAAATAAATAAATTAGACAATGAAAAGAAAAAGAGAGACTACTTACCAGTCACTTACCAGGGTTAAAAAGCACCTCCTCACACTCTGCACCGAATTACCTCACTGCACCAAATTACCAAGTTTCAATCCCCACTCTGTATGAGTCTCACTCCGGATGAGTCTCCTGGAAAAGTGCTCGCTTACTGCGTGCGCTCTCTGTCTGTCTTTTATACAGACCTCAGCTAACCGATGACTCAAAAAAAACCTTAACTTCAAAGAGAATAATACAATGTGCCCCTAAACAGGCCGCAACAGGCCTCAGGTGATTGACAGATAACTGCCTCTCAGCAATTAGGGTGGGGGCAGCTTCAACCAATCAGACACTAAGCTCCACACTGCACTTTTAACTGAAAAACAGCAGAATTAGATTTTCCACTTACCTTTGCTGATTTACCTCATTGCACCAAATTACCAAGTTTCAATCCCCACTCTGTATGAGTCTCACTCCGGATGAGTCTCCTGGAAAAGTGCTCTTGTGTGAGAAATAAAAGAATAACCAGGGTGAGGTTAGGGCCGGTCCAGGTCAGTAGCGGGAACTGATGCATGGAGTCAGATGAAATAGGAGAGGCGTTGATTGATTACCAAAGTTGAATGTTTACCAAGAAGAGTGGCCATGTTTTTGAGGATGAGACTGTGATACGGGGGGGGGGGGTAGGCTGGAGGAGGAAGATGTTCTGAGGAAGGATGCATTAGGAATTTTGAAAAACCATAGGATCGGCAAGACAAATATGATATATCCAAGGATAATTTGGGAGGCAAGGCATGAGTTTGCAGAGCCTTTGGCTTTAATCTTTGGTTCCTCACTCTCCACAGGGATAGTGCCAGAGGATTGAAGAGTGGCGAATGTTGTTCCTCTGTTCAAGAAAGGGAATAGGAATCACCCTGGTCATTATAGGCCGGTTAGTCTTACATCGGTGGTCGGTAAGTTAATAGAACATAGAACATTACAGCGCAGTACGGGCCCTTCGGCCCTCGATGTTGCGCCGATCTGTGAAACCATCTGAAGCCGATCTTTCATCCATATGTCTAACCAGTGACCACTTAAATGCCCTTAAAGTTGGCGAGTCTACTACTGTTGCAGGCAGGGCGTTCCACACCCCTACTACTCTCTGAGTAAAGAAACTGCCTCTGACATCTGTCCTATATCTACTACCCCTCAATTTAAAGCTATGTCCCCTCGTGTTGGTCATCACCATCCGAGGAAAGTGACTCTCACTGTCCACCCTATCTAACCCTCTGACTATCTTATATGTCTCTATTAGGTTACCTCTCAGCCTTCTCCTCTAACGAAAACAACCTTAAGTCCCTGAGCCTTTCCTCGTAAGACCTTCCCTCCATACCAGGCAACATCCTTGTATGCTTGCCTTCATCGGACAGGGTATTGAGTACAAGAGTTGGCAGGCCGTGCTACAGTTGTATAGGACTTTGGGTCGGCCACATTTGGAATACTGCGTGCAGTTCTGGTCGCAACATTACCTCAAGGATGTGCATGCTTTGGAGAGGGTGCAGCGGAGGTTCACCAGGATGTTGCCTGGTATGGAGGGTGCTATCTATGAAGAAACGTTGAGTAGATTAGGATTGTTTTCGTTGGGAAGACGGAGGTTGAGGGGGGACCTGATTGAGGTCTACAAAATTATGAGAGGTATGGACAGGGTGGATAGCAACAAGCTTTTCCCAAGAGTGGGAGTGTCAGTAACAAGGGGTCACGATTTCATGGTGAGAGTGGGGAAGTTTAAGGGAGATGTGCGTGGGAAGTTTTTTACGCAGAGGGTGGTGGGTGCCTGGAACACTTTACCAGCGGAGGTGGTAGAGGCGCGCACGATAGCATCATTTAAGAGGTATCTAGACAGGTATATGAACGGGCGGGAACAGAGGGAAGTAGATCTTGGAAAATAGATGACAGGTTTAGATAAAGGATCTGGATCGGCGCAGGCTGGGAGGGCCGAAGTGCCTGTTCCTATGCTGTAATTTTCTCTGTTCTTTGTTTCTTTGTTCCTTGTTCTGCGACATCACATCAACCCGATGAAAACCTTAACCGAATTAAAGTGTAATTTAATATGACCAATTTTAGCCAATTTGTACAGAATTGAACTGTCCGCAAACATCTCATCAGAGGTCTTTAACTGGACTGTTTCTGCGACATTACCTTAACCCGTTAAAGACCTTAACCGAATTAAAATGTAATTTATTAGAACCAATTTTTAATTTTCTACTCACATGCAACTGACTGACCAGGCAACATTCCATCAGTCACCAACTGAATTGTTACCTCATTCCAACCCTCAGCCGTACCTGCATTGACTGAAATCAATTCTTCTAAACCACCAGACTGACATTTGTTTTCGTCGAGACGATCTTACCTGATCAAATGCGAGTGATTAGACTGTTAGCAGAATACAAGACAGAGGAAAATCGATATGGCGAGTTTTATCTACTCATATCGTGGGCCCATTTCCTTTTTCCCCTTCCGAGAGCAGTCCAAATCTGATTTCGCAGATGAAAGTCAAGCATCTAGAGAAATCCCCGATTTCGGCACCAAATGTTAATTCCTGATTATTTGTGGCCAGTGTGGACTCACTCAATTCTGCGATGGATTATCAGGTATCAATTATTGTTTTATTTCCACCAGCTTGCAAGGCTGACTCACTCGTGGGACATTAGAACACACATAGCTGTCTTCTAAAATTCCCAAAAGTTAGTGAGTGCTCAAACAAAGACATCACAGCACATATTGATTGAATCACATCAAGATTCGCATACAAGCGTCCCATTGGCCAATGTATACACCTTCTGACCTGGCCATATATCGTGATTGGCTCACTTCGCATTTTCCCAATCCTGGCCTCTTGATACCCAGCATCCTTTTCATTATTCTCTCCACGAGGCGAAGCTCCCCTCCCCCTTCCTAGCCATGCTGTGCTCATCCCTTTGTTCCCTATCTGTGAACTCATTACCCTCAGTGTTCTACTGTCCATCATATTTGTTTGTTCACTTCCTCACCGAAACCTCAAGAACTGCAGCGGCTCAAGAAAGCAACTCACTATACCTTCTGAAGGGCAATAAGGGATGGGCAATAAATGTTGGCCTAACGAGCGACACCCAGATCCGCTACGAAAAAGCTACACAATATATATATTTTTTAAAAGAAAATTGTTAACCGTTAACCCATTGAAATGATTGTTTCTTTTTCCTCCCAGCTCGACTCCGCGTACGCTATTTTCGCGTTGATGGATGTCAACGCAGATTCAAATCAACGTTTGACAAGATGCCAATCGTCGATTTATGACACCATAAAATAATTTTGGTGTCTCGATCAGTTGCAAGAGAGTTAGCGGTAACTTTCCTGTTCATTTAATTGCTTGGATACTCTGGTTTCCAATCATCTGTTTTTGACATTTCCGCGAGCTATATCAATATATTTAATTTTCCTGTCTCAAACCGATATGACCACAACATTCTTCTCAAATGTTGCAACGTAAGCTTCGCAGACCATTGAATGACACCTGATATATGTTCCTGAGTAAGATCAGGATGTGGTTTGATTGCAATGAGAGTGCAAACATGCAAAGTTCTCAATTGTAAAAACCGCTTTAGTGCATAATGTTTCATCTACTTGTATTCAAAACACACAAACACAAAGCTCTCACCTGGCAACTGTTACGTCAAAGCTGATTTAGATTTTCAGCATGTCAGTTTTAACTATGCACATGACACGAATGTGATCAGGCAGACAAGGACAAAATGTTCATTGCGTTTTTGTGATTTTATGTCTGTGTATCTCTCTCTCTCTCTCTATCTCTACCTATCTATCTATCTATCTATCTATCTATCTATCTATCTATCTGTCTGTCCATCAATCTATCTATCTATCTATCTACCTATCGATATATCTATCTATATATCGAGCCTCTGATCCAACGAAAAAACCTATCCCCGTCCTCCCATATTGACCACCTGCAGCTGAACCGACTACAACCTCCAGTTCAGAGCGGACACCCTTGTAGGACTAACTCAGCTCCCTCCGATCCTATTGCCCCATGCACCCCCCCCCCCCCCCCCCCACGCCTCCCCCCTTCACCCCCGGTCCGATATATTCCCAGTCAGAAGCCCGCTTCGGTCCGAACACCCACTCTCCGTCCGACACAAGCCCACCTCTTCTGAATCATTCAGACCATAATCCCACCCCTTCACGTTAACATCCCCCCTCCCGCTCGGCACCGACGCACCGACGTCATCGACCTTCCTTCCAAACTGACGCCACGGCAGGTCTGAGTCCTCCCTGGCTCTCCCACCTGACACTCCGCTTCTGAACCTCCTCCTGGATTTACCACCATCTCCGTCCTGACACACCGTTTCTGACCCTCCCCCCCCCCCCCCCGCCCCCAGGATTGTCCATCCTCTCCGATCCAACGCCCGGCGTTTTCGTCTGACCCCACTTTCCCCATCTTATGCCAACTGGTCTGAACCGCCCTCTGGCCGGAATACCACCCCTCAACAACTTCACTGCTGGAATAATGTAGTCGCCGGTCTGCGCCAAACTCCTTTACTAAATCCGCCCGCCTCCACCTCCAAATCCTCTTTGGAATGGGCCCACTCCCAGTCGAAGCGTATCACACTCAACCTAACTCCATTCAAGTCATAAACGTTACGGACCTTCAAGCGGCTATTGGATAGGTACATGGGTTAGGGTAGAATAATGGAGTGTAGGTTAACTTCTTAAGGGCAGAACGGTAGCATTGTGAATAGCACAATTGCTTCACAGCGCCAGCGTCCCAAGTTCGATTTCGACTTGGGTCACTGTCTGTGTGGAGTCTGCACATCCTCCCCGTGACTGCGTGGGTTTCCTCCGGGTACTCCGGTTTCCTCCCACAGTCCAAAGATGTGCAGGTTGGGTGGATTGGCCATGAAAAATTGTCAAAATTAACCCAGGAGAAAAGTTCGGCGCAACATCGTGGGCCGAAGGGCCTGTTCTGTGCTGTATTTCTCTATCTATCAAGCCATCCAAACCCTTGTGCCCGACACAAATCTGGTGCGACACCAGCCTTCCACTGTGTTGACATGGACACATAGGAATTCAGAGCAGGATCAGCACGTTTAGCTCTTCGAGCATCCTCCACCATAAATGATGTCTCATCTTCCAACTCAACACCTCATCCATCTCTGATTCCCCTTTTGCCAAAATGTTATGTCTAACTGCTCCTTGACAACATTCAATATTTTTCAATTCAGCTACCAATCTGATCACCGATTCACCAGGCTCACCAATGTCTGGGTGAAGACATTTCTTCTCGTCTCAGTCCTCACTGGTCGACCAAGTGTCGTCAGTCTGTGACCCCTGGTTCTGGGCACCCCCAAAATCGGGAACAGCCGTTTACATCCACCGTGTCTACTTCTGTTCGAATTTTATGGGTTTCTATGAGATCCCTCCTCCTTTTCCTGAAATACAGCTGATACAATCCTCATCGTCTGAATATCTCCTCATACGTCCATCCTGCCATCCCAGGAATCAGGACCTTTGCTCCATTCAGAGCAAGAACACTCTACCTCTGATAACGAGACCAAAACTGCACACAATATTCTACGTGAAGCCTCATCAAGGCCCAGTATTATTGAAGTAGGACATTGCTTCTCCTTTACTGGAGTCCTCTCGCTATGAAAGGCAATATAACATCTCCCTTATTTACCGTCAGCTGCACCTATATGCTTACCTTCAGCGAGTGTTGTACGAGGACACTCAGCTCGCGTTTCACATTCTGCTCTCCAAATGTATGGCCATTCAAACAACAGTCTGCATTCCAGTTCAGCTACCAAAGGAGATATCCTCACATGTACCCAAATTATACTGCATTTTCCATCCATTTGCCCATTCACTCATTTAGCACAATTCACACCAGAGGAAGGCTGCATCCTCCTTACAGCACATTCTCACACCCAACGTTATGTCTCACCTAGTTCGACCAAACCCACCACACTCAAGTCCGGGCAAACACCCAACCCCCCCCCCCCCACCCTCACACTCGCATCAGAGGCTGCTCAATCTCCTCTGGTCCGAAAAATCTCGGTCCGATCACCTCCCCCCCACCCCATTCTTACACACGGGACCTACCCACACCCTTCTCGATCAACGACCACTTGCAGTTCCAACTTCCCAGTTGGACCATGTGTGATGCCTAACCCCACAGGACTGCACCCCACCTCGCGCAAGTCCCAACCCCCATCTGAAATCCGCGCATCCTGATTTTAACTGAACCTCCACTCGAATTTTAAGTGACAGCATAGCGCAGTTGTTACTACTGCTACCTCACAGCTCCAGGGACCCGCGATCAATTCTGGCTTAATATGCATGGCTGTGTGGAGTCTGCACTTTCTCCTCGTGTCTCCGTGCGTTTCTTCCGGGTGCTTCTGTGTGGACGCGAGTGCTAAGTGGTAAAGTTGGCCTGCTTTGCGCCGTGAGGCATGATGGACTAGGAGGACAGTGGCGAACATCCTGCCCTGAGACAGGATGGGAAAGAGGACAACATAACTGTCTGCGTGAGAAGCTGCAGCTGTCTTAACTACGGCTTACAATTGGACATTTAGCTGGTTATACTTTGTTTTGGATTAGCAAGTACAAGGCTCTTTAAGGATGAATATGGTTCATGGTCTGCAGGATTGTTTTTCTGAATCAACGATGAACTATGAGCCAAACTCGACGGCGATAACCATGCGATCTCCATTCTCAAGACAAGACACTGAGTATGTGAGCTCAGAGCACACACACTCCAAAGCGAGCCTGGCCAAGTTCACTCTGTCGGGTAGTAATTTATGGCACACGTTGTGAGAGAAAAACGTATGTAACTGTTCATATAAGTACACATCGTCGTCTTTGGTGAGTTTAAAAAAGGATATGTTAATTCAACTCTTGATGTGAGGAATGATTAGCGTGTATCTTCGTTTGCTGCTAACAGAGGAGAGCATCACGGGCTCACGCGACAGTATGTTGGCAGTTAGTTTTAGTCACAGATAATAGAGCCTTTGGGGGCTGGATTAGCACAGTGGGCTAAATATCTGTCTATGGTGCCGCGGTGGCACATGTGGATAGCACTGTGGCTTCACAGCGCCAGGGTCCCAGGTTCGATTCCCCGCTGGGTAACTGTCTGGGAGGAGTCTGTACATTTTCCCTGTGTCTGCGTGGGTTTCCTCCGGGTGCTCCGGTTTCCTCCCACAGTTCAAATACGTGCAGATTAGGTGAATTCGCTATGATAAATTGTCCTTAGTGCCCAAAACGTTTAGGAGGGGTTAGTGTGTTACGGGGAGAGGGTGGAAGTGCGTCGGTACAGACTGGGTGGGACAAATAACCTCCTTCTGCACTGTATGTTCTATGTTCAAAATCAAAATAATGATTTGTGATGTAGGTCATTCATTGTCTAAGTAAATTATGATGCAGGGTGAAAAAGTTCAATGTATGAATAATGCTGTTTTCGTTCTCTCTGTAAACCTGACAACCACATTGTTTGGGAGATGAGTAACCTGCTGAACAATAATTTGGGATTAGTAACCTGCTGAATAATAACTGACGGGGCACTCAATGTCTCTTATGCAGAAGCTGTCAGAAATGATTTACGGACGATAATACAAATTCATCTTGGCATAATATTCACAAACTTAGATGTTAATTCATCACTTTCCACGATACGTAATAAATTATCAAATAACTTTTCATCATGTCCATTACCATATCGTGAGCCATCGAGGAAATTCCTAATTCGTTGTTCTTTATAAATGCAACCCTAAACTTGCAGGAAAATTGACTTCATCAAAATGAATCTGACGTTGTGAATATTAAAACGTGTGCTCCTGTTTTGCCAATTACTTCATGTTTAAAGGAATGCATGTACAATATTCCCTTCATCCTGACTCCATTGCTATTTGACTGTCATTTACAAACCATTTGCATCTTACATATAACTTCTAATACAAGATACACGAACACAGAAGCATTATGCTTGCATATTTTCTGGTTACCTGGACAATGCAGTCGATGATGTCCTCAGCTTCGTCCGTGAGCTTTTACGGAGGAGGTGAACTTGTCTCATGTGGCAGCCAGGGATGTGAAATTAATTCAAGTGCTGCTTCACACGTTATCCATGCAGCCAATTTGCTGAAACGACTGAAGGGCCGAGGTCATGTAAGGATGCATCGGTTGTTGTTTCGGAAAGTTAACTATTGCCTTGTCCCTCATTAAGTACCTGAATAGGTGAATGCGTTCAGAAAACACCTGCAGAATTATAATTGGACGTGGTCGAAAGCGAATAATAACACATGGAGACCTGAGGTGCAGGACATTCGACACTCCAGATCATAAAGTGCTTCCACCCACCCCCTCCGGAAGATAGCCCAATGCTCACCTATTTTCTCTGTTGTTTCCCTGGTGTTGTTATGTCGCTCCCGTTGCGGGAAATGAAAAATAGAGCCTTACGACAAAGAAAAAGACAAATGGTTGATTTCCAGTCGGCTTGCCTGCCTGCTCTTGAAGTAGTTGACCAAGTAATTACCAAAAAACATGCTTTAGCCAAAATATATTAATCTTCTTCCTGTGCATAAGTAATAGCTGACTGGAATTGTCATGAAATAAAACACAACTGACCTTGCAGCTAGAGTCTTGTGGATGAAAGAAACATTAGGCCGATCAAATAAGTTCCCCACCGTTCCGCATTCCAGCACTCTATATGTTGCAGAATTCACTGAAGGATTGTGACAGATTCTGATGGCATGTTTAATGATTACGCGTTTAAATAGTTGTGAATTGACTGAAATTACTTTTATGCAAATTGCAATGATTCTTTTTAACTCCAAAGCTAACTCCACGTGGAAAATTAAAAAACGTCAAGACAGACAGTCATGAAGACACTCTAGCGAGCATAAAACGTATTCATATACGTACACTTATTTGGTGGAAGCATTACCTCGAATAAGAAGACACATGTTTGTAGACCATTGACAAACATTAACGAGAGTGGAAAGACAAGGTTAAGTAAATAAACGAGAGGGATATTTGCCCGGAATTCAATTCCTGAACTTGAGAGGTGGAAGGTTCAGCATTACGTTCGAAAGGTAAATCGGATAAACGGGTGAAGTTCGAAATATTTCAGTGTTATCGTGAAAGGGGTGGGACTGATCACAGCGCTCTTTTTAAATACAGGCTGGAATTGCTACCCGGCAAATCGTTGAACTGATGATGATTCTCTCATGCAGGCCCAATTTCAGATCCTGAGCAGTCACAGTTCCAGGATAGTAGTGGAAAGTTGTGTGCGGAATCAGAGGCGATAGTGGAAGCGTTATATGGATATTTTTCGTCAGTGTTTACACTGGAGAAAGACAATGCTGTCGAGGAGAATACTCAGGTACAGTCGACCAGGCTAGATGGGATTGAGGATCACAAGGAGGAGGTGTTAGCAATTTTGGAAAGAGTAAAAATAGATAAGTCCCCTGTGCCAGATGGGATTTATCCTAGGATTCTCTGCGACGCCAGGGAGGAGATTGCAGAGCCTTTGTCCTTGATCGGTATGTCGTCTTTGTCGACATGAATAGTGCCGAATGAGTGGAGGATAGCAAATGTTGTCCCCTAGTTCAAGAAGGGGAGTAGAGACAACCCTGGTAATTATAGACCTGTGAGCCTTACTTCGGTTGTGGGTAAAATGTTGGGCAAAGTTATAAGAGATAGGGTTTATAATCATCTTGAAAAGAACAAGTTGATGAGCGATACTCAACACGGTTTTGTGAAGGGTAGGTCATGCCTCACAAACCTTATTGAGTTTTTTGAGAAGGTGACCAAACATGTGGATGAGGGTAAAGCGGTTGATGTGGTGTATGTGGATTTCAGCAAGGCGTTTGATAAGGTTTCCCACGGCATGCTATTGCAGAAAATACGGAAGCATGGGATTGAAGGTGATTTAGCGGTTTGGTTCAGTAAATGGCTAGCTGAAAAAAGACAGAGGGTGTTGGTTGACGGCAAATGTTCATCCTGGAGTTCAGTTACTAGTGGTGTACCGCAAGGATCTGTTTTGGTGCCACTGCTGTTTGCCATTTTAATAAATGACCTGGATAAGGGTATAGAAGGATGGGTTAGTACATTTGCAGATGACACAAAGGTCGGTGGAGTTGTGGATAGCGCTGAAGGATGTTATAGGTTAAAGTGACATAGATAAGCTGCAGAGCTGGGCTGTCTGGTGGCAGATGGAGTTTAATGCGGAAAAGTGTGAAGTGGTTCACCTTGGAAGGAGTAACAGGAATGCAGAGTACTGGGCGAATGGCAACATTCTTGGTAGTGGAACATAGAACATTACAGCGCAGTACGGGCCCTTCGGCCCTCGATGTTGCGCTGACCCGTGAAACCATCTCAAGCCTATCTGAACTGCGCTATTCCATTTTCATCCATAGGTCTATCCAGTGACCACTTAAATGCCCTTAAATTTGGCGAGCCTACTACTGTGGCAGGGGGATGGGAACCGATGAAGGAAGTTGGAAGGTAGTAAAACAGGGACAGAAGCAAAAGGAAGTAAGGGGAAAAGTGCAAGGCAGAGACGACATAGTCAGAAATCTAAAAGGGCGACAGTACAAGGTACAGTGACTGAGGGGAGCACAGTGAATAGGCCCAGTAATAACAAAAGGAATAAAACTGGAGATGTTAAGATTCAAAACAGAGGTAAAAAAACCCAACATAAGTGTACTTTACCTGAATGCTCGTAGTATTCGGAATAAAGTAAATGAGTTGATGGCAAAAATCATCGTAAATGACTATGATTTAGTGGACATTACTGAAACATGGTTAAAGGATGGTCACGACTGGGAGTTAAATATCCAAGGGTATCAAACTATTCGGAAGGACAGAGTGGCTGGTAAGGGAGGTGGTGTTGCTCTGTTATTTAAGGATGACATCCGGGCAATAGTAAGGGATGACATCGGTGCGATGGAGGATAAGGTTGAATCCATTTGGGTGGAAATCAGGAATAGTAAGGCGCAAAAGTCACTGATAGGAGTAGTCTATCGGCCACCAAATAGTAACGATATGGTGGGGCAGGCAATAAACAAAGAAATAACTGATGCATGTAGAAATGGTACAGCAGTTATCATGGGGGATTCTAATCTACATGTCGATTGGTTTAACCATGTCCACCAAGGCAACCTTGAGGAGGAGTTTATAGAATGTATCCGCGATAGTTTCCTAGAACAGTATGTAATGGGACCTACGAGGGAACAAGCGGTCCTAGATCTTGTCCTGTGTAATGAGACAGGATTGATTCATGATCTCATAGTGAGGGATCCTTTCGGAAGGAGCGATCACAATATGGTGGAATTTAAAATACAGATGGAGGGTGAGAAAGTAAAATCAAATACTAGTGTTTTGTGTTTAAACAAAGGAGATTACAAGGGGATGAGAGAAGAACTAGCTAAGGTAGACTGGGAGCTAAGACTTTATGGTGGAACAGTTGAGGAACAGTGGAGAACCTTCCAAGCGATTTTTCACAGTGCTCAGCAAAGGTTTATACCAACAAAAAGGAAGGACGGAAGAAAGAGGGAAAATCGACCGTGGATATCTAAGGAAATAAGGGAGACTATCAAACTGAAGGAAAAAGCATATAAAGTGGCAACGATTTCTGGGAGATTAGAGGACTGGGAAATCTTTAGACGGCAACAGAAAGCTACTAAAAAAGCTATAAAGAAGAGTAAGATAGAGTATGAGAGTAAACTTGCTCAGAATATAAAAACAGACAGTAAAAGTTTTTACAAATATATAAGACAAAAAAGAGTGGCTAAGGTAAATATTGGTCCTTTAGAGGTGAGAAGGGAGTTTTAATAATGGGAGATGAGGAAATGGCTGAGGAACTGAACAGGTTTTTTGGGTCGATCTTCACAGTGGAAGACACAAATAACATGCCAGCGACTGATATAAATGAGGCTTTGACAGGTGAGGACCTTGAGAGGATTGTTATCACTAAGGAGGGAATGATGGAAAAGCAAATGGGGCTAAAGGTAGACAAGTCTCCTGGCCCTGATGGAATGCATCCCAGAGTGCTGAAAGAGATGGCTACGGAAATTGCAGATGCACTAATGATAATTTACCGAAATTCACTAGACTCTGGGGTGGTCCCGGTGGATTGGAAATTAGCAAACGTGACGCCACTGTTTAAAAAAGGAGGTAGGCAGAAAGCAGGAAATTATAGGCCAGTGAGCTTAACTTCGGTAGTAGGGAAAATGCTGGAATCTATCATCAAGGAAGAAATTGCGAGGCATCTGGATAGAAATTGTCCCATTGGGCAGAAGCAGCATGGGTTAGTAAAAGGCAGGTCATGCCTAACTAATTTAGTGGAATTTTCTGAGGACATTACCAGTGCAGTAGATAACGGGGGCCGATGGATGTGGTATATCTGGATTTCCAGAAAGCCTTTGACAAGGTGCCACACAAAAGGTTGCTGCATAAGATAAAGATGCATGGCATTAAAGGTAAAGTAGTAGCATGGATAGAGGATTGGTTAATTAATAGAAAGCAAAGAGTTGGGATAAATGGGTGTTTCTCTGGTTGGCAATCAGTAGCTAGTGGTGTCCCTCAGGGATCCGTGTTGGGCCCACAATTGTTCACAATTTACATTGATGATTTGGAGTTGGGGACCAAGGGCAATGTGTCCAAGTTTGCAGATGACACTAAGATGAGTGGTAAAGCGAAAAGTGCAGAGGATACTGGAAGTCTGCAGAGGGATTTGGATAGGTTAAATGAATGGGCTCGGGTCTGGCAGATGGAATACAATGTTGACAAATGTGATGTTATCCATTTTGGTAGGAATAACTGCAAACGGGATTATTATTTAAACGATAAAATATTAAAGCATGCCGCTGTTCAGAGAGACTTGTGTGAGCTAGTGCATGAGTCACAGAAGGTTGGTTATGTTGCAATTGTATAAGGTGTTAGTGAGGCCACACCTGGAGTATTGTGTTCAGTTTTGGTCTCCTTACTTGAGAAAGGACGTGCTGGCGCTGGAGGGTGTGCAGAGGAGATTCACTAGGTTAATCCCAGAGTTGAAGGGGTTGGATTATGAGGAGAGGTTGAGTAGACTGGGACTGTACTCGTTGGAATTTAGAAGGATGAGGGGGGATCTTATAGAAACATTTAAAATTATGAAGGGAATAGATAGGATAGATGCGGGCAGGTTGTTTCCACTGGCGGGTGACAGCAGAACTAGGGGACATAGCCTCAAAATAAGGGGATGTAGATTTAGGACTGAGTTTAGGAGGAACTTCTTCACCCAAAGGGTTGTGAATCTATGGCATTCCTTGCCCTGTGAAGCAGTTGAGGCTCCTTCATTACATGTTTTTAAGGTAAAGATAGATAGTTTTTTGAAGAATAAAGGGATTAAGGGTTATGGTGTTCGGGCCGGAAAGTGGAGCTGAGTCCACAAAAGATCAGCCATGATCTAATTGAATGGAGGAGCAGGCTCGAGGGGCCAGATGGCCTACTCCTGCTCCTAGTTCTTATGTTCTTATGTTCTTATGTTGCAGGCAGGCCGTTCCACTTTCCTACTACTCTGTTGAAAGAAACTGCCTCTGACATCTATCCTATATCTACCACCAGTCAATTTAAAGTTATGTCCCCTCGTGTTGGTCATCACCATCCGAGGAAAAAGACTCTCACTGTCGTCCCTATCTAACCCTCTGACGATCTTATATGTCTCTATTAAGTCACCTCTCAGCCTTCTCCTCTCTAACGAAGACAACCCCAAGTCCCTGAGCCTTTCCTCGTAAGACCTTCCCTCCATACCAGGTAACATCTCAGTAAGTCTGCTCTGAACCCTTTCCAAAGCTTCCACATCCTTCCTATAATGTGGTGACCAGAACTGCACGCAGTACTCCAGGTGCGGCCGCAGCAGGGTTTTGAACAGCTGCAGCATGACCTCGTGGCTCCGAAACTCAATCTCCATACTGATAAAGGTTAGCACACCATATGTCTTCTTAACAGCCATATTAACCTGGTTGGCAACTTTCAGTGATTTATGTACCTGGATGCCGAAATCTCTCTGTTCATCTACACTGCCAAGAATGTTGCCATTAGCCCAGTACTCTGCATTCCTGTTACTCCTTCCAAAGTGAACCACCTCACACTTTTCCGCATTAAACTCCATCTGCCACCTCACAGCCCAGCTCTGCAGCTTATCTATGTCCCTCTGTGACCTAAAACATGCTTCAGCACTATGAACAACACACACCTTCGTGTCATCTGCAAATCTACTAACCCATCCGTCTACACCATCTTCCAGGTCATTTATAAAAATAATAAACAGCAGTGGCCCCATAACTGATCCTTGCAGTACACCGCTAGTAACTGAACTCCAGGATGAACAGTTGCCATCAACCCCCATCTGTCTTCTTTCAGTTAGCCAATTCCTGATTCAAACCGCTAAATCACCTTCAATCACATACTCCCGTATTTTCTGCGATAGCCTACCGTGGGGAACCTTATCAAACGCCTTACTGAAATCCATATACACCACATCAACCGCTTTACCCTCGTCCACATGTTTGGTCACCTTCTCAAAAAACTCAATAATGTTTGTCAGGCATGACCTACCCTTCACAAAACCGCGTTGAGTATCGCTAATCAACTTGTTCTTTTCAAGATTATTATAAACCCAATCTCTTATAACCTTTTCCAGCATTTTACCCACAACCGAAGAAAGGCTCACAGGTCTATAATTAACAGGGTTGTCTCTACTCCCCTTCTTGAACAAGGGGACAACATTCGCTATCCTCCAGCCTTCCGGCACTATTCCTGTCGACAAAGGCGACATAAAGATCACGGACAAAGGCTCAATCTCCTCCCTGGCTTCCCAGAGAATCCTAGGATAAATCCCATCTCGCCCAGGGGACTTATCTATTTTTACACTTCCCAAAATTACTAACACCTCCTCCTTGGGTAGATGAAAAGAGAGATCTCGGCATCCAGGTGCAAAAATCCCTGAAATTTGCCACCCAGGTTAATTGGCATGTTAAGAAGGCATATGATTTACCAGCCTTTATCAGTAGGGAGATTGAGTTTCGGAGCCACGAGGTCATGCTGCAGCTGTACAAAACTCTGGTGCGGCCGCACCTGGAGTACTGCGTGCAGTTCTGATCACCACATTATAGAAAGGATGTGAAAGCTTTGGAAAGGTTTTAGAGGAAATTTACTAGGATGTTGCCTGGTCTGGAGGGAAGGTCTTACGAGGAAAGGCTCAGGGACTTGAGGTTGTTTTCGTTAGAGAGGAAAAGGCTGAAAGGTGACTTAATAGATACATTTAAGATAGTCAGAGGGTTAGATAGGGTGGACAGTGAGATTCTTTTTCCTCTGATGGTGATAACCAACACGAGGGGACATAGCTTTAAATTGAGGGGTGGTAGATAGAGGACAGATGTTAGAGGCAGTTTCTCTACTCAGAGAGTAGTTGCGGTGTGGAACGCCCTGCCTGCAAAAGTAGTAGACTCGCCAAATTTTAGGGCATTTAAGTGGTCACTGTATAGACCTATGGATGAAAATGGAATAGTGTAGGTCAGATAGGCTTCATTTGGCTTCACGGGACGGCGCAACATCGAGGGCCGAAGGGCTGGTACTGTGCTGGAATGTTCTATGTTCTGTGTAATGCAGAGGTGAGACAGAGTTAATGATTGTGGCAGTGCTACTGTTACCGGACCATAATCCAGAGACACAGGTCAATGCTCTGTGGACTCGGGTTAAAATCCCACCAGTGCAGATGGCGAAATTTAGTTTGCATTCAATAAAAAGCTGAAATTAAAAGTCTAATGATGACCAAGAATCCATTGTCGATTGTCGTGAAAACAGATTTGGTTCTCTAATGTCATTTCGGGAAAGAAACTTTACATACCAAATTTTTACTTGCCATGTCTGGCATACATATGATTCCAGATCCAAAGTACTGTGGTTAAATGCCCTCAGGGACGGGTAATAAATGTTGTCTCATCCAGCTAGCCCCATATCCAATGAACAAAAGAAATGGACGTTACATTTGGCATAAGATGGGATTTGAAATTACACAGGAACATTGCGCTCTACCATGTCAATACATACGCTGAATGTTGCAATGAAAAGTGCATTCGTGACATTGGCATTGCCACATAATTGTAACTCCCTGACAATTAGAGAGTGTTAAGGGGTTTCCTACTTCTTGACAAAAAAACCGTTAAGTGAGTGAATGGGGGAAGCGTTAAAACGGACCTCGGGCTGCAGAGTGATACTTTATTTAATAACATTTGTAATTCAGCTCAACGTATTGCTAAAGGGCGCTAGCAAAGCATCATAGCGCATTTCTAGGGGAGAGTGTTTAATCTGTAAAATAAATATAATTGAAATATAACCAAAGAAACCAATTCGGCACAGAAGGAAGTCATTTCATCATTTGGCCGGGGCATTGAGTATAAAAATTGGCAAGCAATATTGCAGCTGTATAGAACCTTACTTGGGCAACACTTGGAGTACAGTGTTCAATTCTGGCCGCCAAAGTACAAGAAGGATTTGGATGCTTCAGAGAGGTTGCAGAAAAGATTCAGGAGGATGTTTCCTGATATGAAGGTCATTAGCTGTGAGGAGAGTTTGAATAAACTTGGTTTGTTCTCACTGCAACAACGGAGGTTGAGGGGCGACCTGATAGAGGTCTACATAATTATGAGGGACATTGGCAGAGTAGATAATCATAGACTTTTCCCGGGTTGAGGGGTGAATTACTCGGGGGCATCGGCTTAATGTGGGATGGAAAGGTTTAGAGGAGATGTACGAAGCAAGAATTTTACACAGAGGGTAGTGGGTGCCTGGAACTCGCTGCCGGAGGAGGTGGTGGAAGCAGGGACCACAGTGACGTTTAAGTGGCATCTTTACAAATACATGAATAGGATGGGAATCGAGGGATACGGTGCCCGGAAGTGTAGAATATTGTAATTTAGACGGGCAGCATGGTCGGCACAGGCTTGGAGGGCCGAAGGGCGTGTTCCTGTGCTCTACGTTTCGTTGTTCTTTCGTTCTTTGTTCTTTGAGTATGTGTCATAATGCACACTGACAGAGTCAAGAATTCTTTACTGTGCAGAGGGAGACAATTCAATCGATCGGGCTTGCACCACTCTCTGAAAGATGATTCACTGTAATCCCCGTCCACTGTTTTATTCCAACAAACGTGCCCATTCTTTCTCTTTCGTGAATAATATCCTGAACGTACATACAATCTTTTTCATATGGACTATCTGTCACCTGCCCGTCTGGATTTTCTATTCTACACAGGCCGCACAAAGCTTAATGAACGAGGAGACATGATTTACAACTCTGCTACTAGATTTGGTATTCAATTTACAAAGAGAAAGGCAGAACAGTGAATTGCTATTTCGACAGGGTAGACATGAGATGAGATATTCCCAAGTGTCAGGGAGTACACACCCGAGGCCAATAAATGGAAGGTGATCACGAATCCAGACACAAGAGGGACATAGAAATTGGAAGCTTTGCTGAGAGTGGGAAATTAAATAAATTTGCAGGTTGCGGCTCTGGAGAATGAGGCCGGCATAGATCTGGATGGCAAACGCACTTATTCTGTGCTGTAAAGTCGAGACAATTCTGTATGATTCTGATGGCCGGTGAATATTGTTGTGATACTTATGGCATCATCACACGTTGAAAGGTACATTGGACAATTCTGGAGAGCAACAGGACATGGAAGTGTCATTGATCCGAGGGAATTGAGAGTGATGATAATTAGCAATCGCTGCTTCCAACATTGCTGAACGTATGCCTATCTATACATCAACACGTATCCATGTAGAAGATGTGTTATGCTTCAGCTAGCAATACCGAAATTGTTGGCACATGACCCTGACGTGTCATATAAGACATCGGAGCCGACTTATTCATATGGATTTCAGTAAAGCGTTTGATAAGGTTCCCCACGGTCGGCTATTGCAGAAAATACGGAGGCTGGGGATTGAGGGTGATTTAGAGATGTGGATCAGAAATTGGATCGTTGAAAGAAGGCAGAGAGTGGTGGTTGATGGGATATGTTCAGAATGGAGCTCAGTTACGAGTGGTGTACCACAAGGATCTGTTCAAGGGCCGTTGCTGTTTGTAATTTTTATAAATGACCGAGAGGAGGGCGCAGAAGGATGTGTAAGTAAATTTGCAGACGACACTAAAGTCGGTGAAGTTGTAGACAGTGCGGCAGGATGTTGCAGGTTACAGAGGATCATAGAAAAGCTGAAGACCTGGGCTGAGAGGTGGCAAATGGAGTTTAATGTGGAGAAGTGTGAGGTGATTCACTTTGGAAAGAATAACAGGAATAAGGAATATTTGGCTAATGGTAAAATTCTTGGTAGTGTGGATGAGCAGACGGATCTCGGTGTCCATGTATATAGATCCCTGAAAGTTGCCACCCAGGTTGATAGGGTTGTGAAGAAGGCCTATGGTGTGATGGCCTTTATTGGTAGAGGGATTGAGTTCCGGAGCCATGAGGTCATGTTGCAGTTGTACAAAACTCTGGTACGGCCGCATTTGGAGTATTGCGTACAGTTCTGGTCGCCTCATTATAGGAAGGACGTGGAAGCTTTGGAACGGGTGCAGAGGAGATTTACCAGGATGTTGCCTGGTATGGAGGGAAAATCTTATGAGGAAAGGCTGATGGACTTGAGGTTGTTTTCTTTAGAGAGAAGAAGGTTAAGAGGTGACCTAATAGAGGCATACAAAATGATCAGAGGGTTAGATAGGGTGGACAGCGAGAGCCGTCTCCCGCGGATGGAGTTGGCTAGCACGAGGGGACATAGCCTTAAATTGAGGGGTAATAGATATAGGACAGAGGTCAGAGGTGGGTTTTTTACGCAAAGAGTGGTGAGGCCGTGGAATGCCCTACCTGCAACAGTAGTGAACTCGCCAACATTGAGGGCATTTAAAAGTTTATTGGATAAGCATATGGATGATAAGGGCATAGTGTAGGTTAGATGGCCTTTAGTGTTTTCCATGTCGGTGCAACATTGAGGGCCGAAGGGCCTGTACTGCACTGTATCGTTCTATGTTCTATGTTCTATTCCGCCCAGCGTGTCTTCTCCGCCATTCAATCAAGGATGATCTGTTTCATATCAGTGTTTTTGCGGCCAATACCGGCCAGTAAACAGCCAGGAAAATATATATAGACCATATAACATAGAACAGTACAGCACAGTACAGGCCATCAGCCACGATGTTGTGCTGACCATGTATCCTAATGTAAAATCAACCTAACCTCCACCCCTTCATTTTACCGCCGACAATGTGCCTGTGTAAGAGTCGCTTAAATTTCCGTAATGACTCTGACTCCACCACCTCTGCGGTCAGTGCATTCCACGCACGCAGCACTGTAACCTACCTCTGACATCTCCACTATACCTTCCTCCAATCAACAAAAAATTATGTCCCCTTGTGACAGCCATTTACACCCTGGGGAAAAAGCTCTGGCTATCCACCCTATTATAGAACATCTATGTTCTATAGTGTAGGTCAGATAGGCTTCAGATGGTTTCACAGTTCGGCGCAACATCGAGGGCCGAAGGGCCCGTACTGCGCTGTAATGTTCTATGTTCTATGTTCTATATTGCCTCTAATCACCTTGTACACCTCTATAAATTCACCACTCTGCCTTCTTAGCTCCAGTGAGAAAAGTTCTAGCTCCCTCCACCTTTTTTCATAACTCATGTCGTCCATTCCAGGCAGCATCCTGGTAAATCTCCTCTCTACCCTCTCCAAAGCATCCACATCCTTCCTATAATGAGGCGACCAGAAGTTTACATAACATTCCAAGTGTGGTCTGACTAGAGTTTGATAAAGCTGCAGCAAAACCTCGCGGCTCTGAAACTCAATCCCCTTGTTAATGGAAGGCAACACACCATACGGCTTCTAAACAACCCTGTCAACTTGGGTGGCACCTTTGAAGGATCTCTAGGTGGACCCCAAGATCCCTTTGTTCCTCCACACTTCCAGGAATCCTGCCTTTAACCCTGTATTCAGTATTGAAATTCGACCTTCCAAAATGAATCACTTCACATTCATCAAGGATGAACTCAATATGCCACTTCTCAGCCCTGCTCTACATCCGTTCAATGTCCTGTTGCAACCTCCAACCACCCTTAGCTATGTACAACTCCACCACGTTTGTGTTATCGGCAACATTACTAACCCACTCTTCCTCTTCCTCATCCAAGTCATTTATGAAAACCACAAAGAGCAGAGGTCCCAGAAAAGATCCTTGCGGGCCACCACTGGTTACCGACCTCCAGGCGGAATACTTTCCATCCACTACCACTCGCTGTCTTCTTTCGACCAGCCAATTATGTATCCAGACAGGCAAATGCCCCTGTATCCCATGCCCCCTAACTTTCTGAATGCGCCTACCATGGGTAACCTTATCAAATGCCTGATTGAAATCAATACACACCGCATCCACTGCCCGACCTTCAACAATGTGTCTCATCACATCCTCAAAGAATTCAATGAGGCTTGTGAGGCATGACCTGCACCTCAGAAATCCATGCTGCCTATCTTTAATCAAACTATGTTTTTCAAAATAATCATGAATCCTATCTCTAAGAATCCATTCTAATATTTTGCTCACCACAGACGTAAGACTGATGGGTCTTTAATTCCCAAGGATTTCCCTATTCCCATTCTTGAATAGGGGAACAAAATTCGCCTGCCTCCAATCATCCGGTACTCCAGTGAAGAATGAGGACGCAAAGATCATCGCCAACGACGCAGCGATCTCCTCCCTCGCTTCCCGTAGTAATCTTGGGTATATACCATCAGGTACAAGGGACTTATCTATCCTGATGCTTTTCAAAGTCTCCAGCTCATCCTGAAGCAATGTATTCATTTAGGGCCTACCCCATCTGTTCAGAGTCTCGGCACAAGTTCCCTCCACTATCCCAGATCGGCCCTACTCTCACTCTGATCATCCTCTTATTTTTCACATGTGTCGAACGCCTTGGGGTTTTTCCTAATCCTTCCCGCCAGCGCTTTTTCATGACGCCTTCTAGCTCTCCTCAGTCTTTTTTGAGTTCCTTCCTGGATACCTTGTAACCCTCGAAAGCCGAGTCAGATCCTTACTTCCTCAACCTTATGTAAGCTTCCTTCTTCCTCTAGACTAGAAGCTCCACTTCTCTTGTGATCCAAGGCTCCTTCATCTTACCATTCCTTTCTCGTCTCAGTGGGGCAAAACAATTCAGCACTCGCAGCATGTGCTCCTGAAACAATCCCCACATTACTCTTGTGCATTTCTGCAAGAACAGTTGTTCCGACTTAATGCTCCTCAGTTCATGCCTAATAGCAGTGTAATTTCCACTCCCCCAATTAAATACCTTCCAATACTGTCTGTTCCTATCCTTCTCCATGACGATGGTAAAGGTCAAGTAGCTGTGGTCACTGTCACCGAAATGCTCGCCACCGATCCATTTGACACCTTGCCTGGTTCGTTGCCGAGCACCAGGTCCAATATGGCCACCCCCCTAGTCAGCCATTCTCCATATAGAGTCAGGAATCCTTCCTGTGCATACCTGACAAAATCTGTTCCATGCAAACCATTTGCACTAAGGTGGTTCCAGTCAATATTAGGGAAGTTGAAGTCACCTATGACAACAACTCAGTTACTTCTGTACTTTTCCAAGTTCTGAGGCCCAATCTTTTCCTCTTTCTCTCTGCTGCTTTTGGGGGTTATATAGAAAACTCCCAAGAAAGTGACTGCTCCTTTCTTGTTTACGACTTCCACCCAAACTGACTCAGTAGACAGACCCTCCTTTAGTCAGTGAAAATATTGTGGAATTCCAGCCGAAGGCAAATTTCTGCGCCGACCCCGAAACTACGATTATTCAGAAAAACATTGTTTGATTGAAGGTAGTCAGCGTGGCTTTGTGAGGGGCAGGTCATGTCTCACAAGCCTCATTGAATTCTTTGAGGATGTAACGAGACACATTGAAGAAGGCCGGGCAGTAGATTTCAGAAAGGCATTTGATAAAGTCCCCCATGGTAGGCTCATTCAGAACGTTAGGGGGCATGGGATACACGGGAATTTAGCTGTCTGCATACATAATTGGCTGGTCGAAAGAAGACAGCGAGTGGCAGTGGATGGAAAGTATTCCGCCTGGGGGTCGGTGACCAGTGGTGTCCCACAGGGATCTGTTCTAGGACCTTTGCTCTTTGGTGTTTTTATAAATGACTTGGATGAGGAAGTGGAAGGGTGGGTTAGTAAGTTTGCCGATGACACGGCGGTTGGTGGAGTTGTAGATAGTGTTGAGGTCTGTTCCGGGTTACACCAGAATTTTGAAAGAATGCTGAGCTGGGCTGAGAAGGGGCAGACGTAGTTCATCCTAGATAAATGTGGTGATTCATTTGAAAGGTCGAATTTCAATGCTGAGCACAGGGTTAAAGGCAGGATTCGTGGAAGTGTGGAGTGACAGAGGGATATTGTGCTCCACGTACATAGTTCCCTCAAAATTGCATCCCAGGTTGATAGGGTTGTTCAGACGGCGTATGGCGTGCTGACTTTAATTTTCACGGGGATTGAGTTGAAGAGCCGCGAGGTTTTGCTGCAGCGTTATAAAACCCTCGTTAGACCACACTTGGAATATTGTGTCCAGTTCAAGTCGCGTCATTATAGGAATGATGTTGATGCTTCGGGAAGGGTACAGAGGAGATTTACCAGGATACTGCCTGGAATGGAGGGCATGTCTTTTGAAGAAAGATTGAGGGAGCCTTTCTCACTGGAGCGAAGAAGGAAGACTGGTGACTTGATAGAGGTGTACAAGATGATGAGAGGCATGGATAGAGTTGATAGCCAGAGACTTTTCTCCAGAGCGGAAATTGCTGTCACGAGGGGACACTGTTTTATGCCGATTGGAGGAAGGTATAGGGCAGCTGTCAGAGGGTTGTTATTTACACAGAGTGGAAACTCTTTAGATCAAATAGTTTGGATGGGGTAGTGTTTGTGCAGTGTGTCCAGGAAGCTTTTCTAACACAGTATGTAGATTGTCCGACCAGAGGGGAGGCCATATTGGATTTAGTACTTGGTAATGAACCAGGGCAGGTGATAGATTTGTTAGTGGGGGAGCATTTTGGAGGTAGTGACCACAATTCTGTGACTTTCACTTTAGTAATGGAGAGGGATAGGTGCGAGCAACAGGGAAAGGTTTATAATTGGGGGAAGGGTAAATACAATGCTGTCAGACAAGAATTGAAGTGCAGAAGTTGGGAACATAGGCTGTCAGGGAAGGACACAAGTGAAATGTGGAACTTGTTCAAGGAACAGGAACTGCGTGTCTTTGATATGTATGTCCCTGTCAGGCAGGGAAGAGATGGTCGAGTGAGGGAACCATGGTTGACAAGAGAGGTTGAATGTCTTGTTAAGAGGAAGAAGGAGACTTATGTAAGGCTGAAGAAACAAGGTTCAGACAGGGCACTAGAGGGATACAAGATAGCCAGGAGGGAACTGAAGAAAGGGATTAGGAGAGCTAAGAGAGGGCATGAAAAATCTTTGGCGGGTAGGATCAAGGAAAACCCCAAGGCCTTTTACACATATGTGAGAAATATGAGAATGACTAGAGCGAGGGTAGGTCCGATTAAGGACAGTAGCGGGAGATTGTGTATTGAGTCTGAAGAGATAGGAGAGGTCTTGAACAAGTATTTTTCTTCAGTATTTACAAACGAGAGGGGCCATATTGTTGGAGAGGACAGCGTGAAGCAGACTGATAAGCTTGAGGAGATACTTGTCAGGAAGGAAGATGTGTTGCGCGTTTTGAAAAACTTGAGGATAGACAAGTCCCCCGGGCCTGACGGGATATATCCAAGGATTCTATGGGAAGCAAGAAATGAAATTGCAGAGCCGTTGGCAATGATCTTTTCGTCCTCGCTGTCAACAGGGGTGGTACCAGAGGATTGGAGAGTGGCGAATGTCCTGCCCCTGTTCAAAAAAGGGAATAGGGATAACCCTGGGAATTACAGGCCAGTTAGTCTTACTTCGGTGGTAGGCAAAGTAATGGAAAGGGTACTGAGGGATAGGATTTCTGAGCATCTGGAAAGGCATTGCTTGATTAGGGATAGTCAGCACGGATTTGTGAGGGGTAGGTCTTGCCTTACAAGTCTTATTGAATTCTTTGAGGAGGTGACCAAGCACGTGGATGAAGGTAAAGCAGTGGATGTAGTGTACATGGATTTTAGTAAGGCATTTGATAAGGTTCCCCATGGTAGGCTTATGCAGAAAGTAAGGAGGCATGGGATAGTGGGAAATTTGGCCAGTTGGATAACAAACTGGCTAACCGATAGAAGACAGAGAGTTGTGGTGGATGGCAAATATTCAGCCTGGAGCCCAGTTATCAGTGGCGTACCGCAGGGATCAGTTCTGGGTCCTCTGCTGTTTGTGATTTTCATTAACGACTTGGATGAGGGAGTTGAAGGGTTGGTCAGTAAATTTGCAGATGATACGAAGATTGGTGGAGTTGTGGATAGTGAGGAGGGCTGTTGTCGGCTTCAAAGAGACATAGATAGAATGCAGAGCTGGGCTGAGAAGTGGCAGATGGAGTTTAACCCTGACAAGTGTGAGGTTGTCCATTTTGGAAGGACAAATCTGAATGCGGAATACAGGGTTAATGGTAGGGTTCTTGGCAATATGGAGGAGCAGAGAGATCTTGGGGTCTATGTTCATAGTTCTTTGAAAGTTGCCACTCAAGTGGATAGAGCTGTGAAGAAGGCCTATGGTGTGCTAGCGTTCATTAGCAGAGGGATTGAATTTAAGAGCCGTGAGGTGATGATGCAGCTGTACAAAACCTTGGTCAGGCCACATTTGGAGTACTGTGTGCAGTTCTGGTCACCTCATTTTAGGAAGGATGTGGAAGCTTTGGAAAAGGTGCAAAGGAGATTTACCAGGATGTTGCCTGGAATGGAGAGTAGGTCATACGAGGAAAGGTTGAGGGTGCTAGGCCTTTTCTCATTAGAACGGAGAAGGATGAGGGGCGACTTGATAGAGGTTTATAAGATGATCAGGGGAATAGATAGAGTAGACAGTCAGATACTTTTTCCACAGGTGGAACACACCATTACAAGGGGACATAAATTTAAGATAAATGGTGGAAGATATAGAGGGGATGTCAGAGGTAGGTTATTTACCCAGAGAGTAGTGGGGGCATGGAATGCACTGCCTGTGGTAGTAGTTGAGTCGGAAAATTTATGGACCTTCAAGCGGCTATTGGATAGGTACTTGGATTAGGGTAGAATAAGGGAGTGTAGGTTAACTTCTTAAGGGCAGCACGGTAGCATTGTGGATAGCACAATTGCTTCACAGCTCCAGGGTCCCAAGTTCGATTTCGACTTGGGTCACTGTCTGTGTGGAGTCTGCACATCCCCCCCGTGACTGCGTGGGTTTCCTCCGGGTGCTCCGGTTTCCTCCCACAGTCCAAAGATGTGCAGGTTGGGTGGATTGGCCATGATAAATTGTCCAAAATTCTAAGATTAACCTAGGACAAAAGTTCGGCGCAACATCGTGGGCCGAAGGGCCTGTTCTGTGCTGTATTTCGCTATAAAGAGAGTGGTGTGTGTGTGGAATGCACTGTCAGCAGAAGTGGTGGATTCTGAGTCATTAGGGACAATTAAGCGACTCTTGACCATGCGCTTGGACAGCAGTAAATTGAAGGGGTGAAGGTTAGATTGACCCGAGATTAGGATAAATGGTCGGAAAAACATCGACGGCCGAAGGGCCTGTACTATGCTATAGTGTTCTATGTTCCGTGTTCTGTATACTCGGCACAGAAATTAATAAACGGTAAGCTAAACAGAAAGACAGATTCATTGGAACATACAACCAAAGTAGGAAAAAGAGTAGGATCTCGGCACCACAAGTCTGCTGCACCATTCAAGCAGATCATGGCTGATCTAATTGTAACCTTTCGTCCCGCCGTCCTTCCTTATCCCGATAACCCTTCATCTTTTACGGTCAATTTCTCTCACAATTAAATATAGCATTTTGTTACCTTCCTTAACAACTTGCTCTACCTTCAGACTCTCCTTTTGTTAATCATGTACTCGCGCACCTAGATGCCCTTGAATCTACGAGCAGATACTATCCATTATTTTATTCGTTCATGGGATGCTGGAACAGCATTTAGTGCCCATCCATGAGAGAATTTGAGAGTCAACCGCATTGCTGTGTATCTGGAGTCACGTGTGGGCCGGACTCGGTAAGGACGCCAGATTTCCTTCCCGCATTGACATCATTAACCTAATGGATTTTCAGGACAATAAATCGTTTCATGTACACATTTAGCCTTCTTATTCCAGATTTTAATTGAATTCAAATATCAGCAACTGTCATTGCGGGATTCGAAACTGGGTTGCCAGAGCATGATTGGGGGCCCCGGTTCACTAGTCAAATGAAAATTTCGCTCCTTACTTCAGGGTTAAGCCTAAGTGCCTGCACGAACACCTGACACTGCAAACAGGAAAGGGCTGAGTGTTGCGAAATGTCCCGTGATCCCTTCCTGGTTACAATTTGAGAAGCCACAAGAATGCAACTGACAGTGCAACGTTCTCAGAGTTAAATACATCGTTCTCTAACGGAGGTTAGTGGCCGTCAAACATCTTTACAAATGCAACTTATAGGTGTTATTTATTTTCTTTGGGCAGAGGGTAGCCTGCGCTAACAACGGGGAGTAATGTCGACGAAACCTGATTTGCTTTTTGTGTCTTTCACAAGCAACCAGGATGTGCGCCCTGTTTTGGTCATGCACAATATATTGACCTACCCACAGGGATTACGCAAGTTTATCTACACAGGCTGCAGCTAACAGGCAGAAGAGGACGTTTGTGGAGGCAATCGTAGCATTTGCAATCACAGGGTCAGCCGAAATGCAAAGCTGAACAACGAATAATATTGAAAGGGAAATACAAATTAGCATGTTTTACATAATTACATTGCTACACTCTACCTCCTTATGATGGGTATTCATGTAGGTGATTGACTGTTCCAAATGTAATTTGGGCTCCTTCGTCATATGCTTCTTCCTCTTTTTCACGATGCGGCTGAGTCAGTGACATCCTGCTCAGACCACCGGCCTCCCAAATATGGTAGTCAGTGCCGAACGTTTCCATTGTTACGTATGACGTACCGTCGAGTTAACAGACCTTTCATTACTTGGTCTAAGTTCGTGGCCACTGAGCTTATTTTGTCCATGGCTTCCCAGTTCGCATCATCTATGGGTGAAATATTACCAGCAATTTTTCTTCTTTCTCTGGGTGAGTACTTGTGTGAGAATCTCCCTCTGTGGGACAGCACATTGGCAATCGCTCTACAGGATGATTTGAAGTACTTAGCCATGAATTCTGATTACTCGGCCTGCCCATTTAAAGAAAAAATTAGGCCCGCAAGATATTGATAGGATTTTTTAGGAAATCGTCAGTTGGATCATTTTGTGATTAAGTGATGTGCAACCGCCAGTAACATCTGACAATCAAGTTCAATATGTGGGTTGATGTATGTCACAAATCGGGATCTGTTTTGGATACAGCAGCAAAGTTGATTCGAAGTAGACAGACGCAACTATTTTCAAGTGATACCGCATGTTATCAAGTTCACATAACAGGCTGACATCAGGAAAAGTTACAGATGCGCTCAGGCATGAGGAAAGTCCTGTCTCCCCAATGTCTCTCAAATGATTGATTCGTCATGTTCAGTTTGAGGAACTTGTTATGACTGATTATTCTTCTTACAGAAAGTCATACAGTTTCCCATCATCTCAGCACTGTGTATATGTATATATGTTTCGTTTCATGTTGTGAATTTCCATGACTTTTCATTCTTCATCGATACATAGATAAACGGATAGACACAAATATCAGAAGTGAAGAGTAAGGGGCATATTCAATGAAGAATGAAAAGTCATGGAAAGTCACAACATGAGACGAAACTTTTCCGCCCACTGCGAGCCACTGAAAAAATATCCATTCACATCCCATTTTCCAGCACTTGGCCCAACCCCTGGTAAGCTCTGATGTTTCAAGTGCTTATCGAAACGAATCTTAAATGTTGTGAGGGTTCCCGCCACTACGAATCTTTCAGGCAGCTAGTTAGATTCCCTCCACCCGCTGGGTGTAAAGGTTTTTCCTCACACCTCCTCTAAATCTTCCGCTCCTTACCTTAAATCTATGCTCCCTGATTAGTGTCCGTTCTGGTGAGCAGAACAGGTTCTTCCTACCTACCCTATTAATGCTCCTTAGCGTTTTGTACATCTCGATCATACACTGGAAGAATGTTTGAAGGGGACAAGGTCAAACAACAATTGGCAGCTGCGCAGAAGAAACAGAACTTAAATGCTGGGCTGATAATTTATGTTTGTGCTCTAGAATAAATATGCGATTCACCAGCGGCTTCATTGGAGAATCTGGTCCACGTGATCATTTAGTTCTCTGCACAAATAGTTCACATGGTTCCAACCATCATTTTCTGAGCATTTTCAGCTCCGACAGGCAAGAAATAATTGTCACACATGCCAGCAGGATCGACTTTTTCTTTAAAGAGTTGACACCTTATTAGCCAATTCAAAATTATTAGGCTAGAATAGTCATTATTAATCGGTATGGAGAGTAGTTCGGATATCTCCAATACCTATTTTACAGATCAGCATGCTAATGACTGTAACAGCTGCAGTGTAGGTCTTTACTCCATCTCGAAGAACTTCAGCACATTGAAAGGATTACTCAAGGATACAACATAAAACTCATGAACCCTGAAGATATAGAGTATTTCAGAAAGAAACCTTTATATAGATGAAAGCTGAAAAGTGTGTGTGTGTTTGAGTCTGTTGGGTATAGTGACGAGTGGTGTGAAGAAGGGACGTGGTGTGTGTGTGTGTATGTGTGTTTGTGTGTGTGATAATTGTGAGTGTTAGAGGTGATAAGGAGGAGTGGGAACAAATGCTGTGCATTTGTGCCTGTGTATGCTTCGGGTGGTGAAAAAGGAGTGGTGACTTGGGTTTGTGCGGAGGGGCGGTGGCGTGAGTGTGGGATGGAGTGCTTGAGCGCGCTGAGGAGTGTTTTTTTTTGTGTGACGAAGGGGCAGTGATGTTAGTTTGTGAGAGAGTGTGTTTTGGTCCGTGAGGAGTCTGCAGTGGAGTGTGTGTATGTTGCCATGTGTTTCTACTGGTGAGGACGGGGCTGTGCTGATTGTTTGTGTGTGTTGAAAAATGAAAATCGCTTATTGTCACAAGTAGGCTTCACATTAAGTTACTGTCAAAAGCCCCTAATCGCCACATTCCGGTGCCCGTGCGGGGAGGCTTGTATGGGAATTGAACCGTGCTGCTGGCCTGCCTTGGTCTGCTTCAAAAGCCATCTCTTTAGCTCTGCAATAATCGCTAATGGTCACAAGTAGGCTTCAATGAAATTACTGTGAAAAGACCATAGTCGCCACATCCCGGCGCCTGCTGGGGGAGGCCGGGAATTGGCCCCGCGTTGCTGTCATTGATCTATATTACAAGCAAGCTGTTTAGCCCACTGTGCTAAACCAGCACATCTTGGAGTGTGTTTGAGGCAGTGTATGTCTGAGTTTGTTGGAAGTGTTGAGGACGGGCGTGATAACCTGGGGGCAGTGCTGTCTTTGTGTCTCTGTGTATTTATGCATGGCTGTTTGTGCAGATGCTTATGTTTCAAGGAGTGCGCTGGTGATTCTGGGCGCTGTGCGTCGTTAATACCGATTGATATCACTAAACTCAGCTCTGATATGTATTGTTTAAATAATTTGAGACATTATGCATTGTCCCTTCAGGATTCTTAGCAGGAATGTAAGGCATCTGAATTCTGAACAGTGAGTTTGCTCTGATGCTCCTCTGCTGAAACAAAATGTTTGTCCAAAATCTTTTCACAGTCGGACCATTATTCTCCGGCAGCTCTGGTTCTAAATTCTTACTCCATATATCACCTTGAAGGCGACATTCTTCTTCCATTGTTGCATTAGCACTGGTGAACCATGTGTTTTTACATCCAGCTCCTGAGTCTTAACCAAACATCCTATCACAGGCACTTGATGTTCCTAACAGTGACAGTTTCTATAGTTTTGGCTGTTGCAGTTTATGAAACTGGATATTTAAATGTACATTTTGAATTATGAGTTTACATTTGTTTTTCCGCTGGTGTTTTTCAGGGTTATTGCTGAACTTTGGGAGAGCTCAAGGTGAGTTTGTGAAAAGGTAACAGTGCATCATACTTATAAGGTCAATGAGAGTTAAAACTTTTCCTGAAGAGGATAGCACAGTGGTTAGCACTGCTGCATCACAACGCCGAGGACCGGGTTCAAATCAGACCTTGGGGGACTGTCTGTGTGGAGTTTGCAGTTTTTCTGCAACCTGCATGGGTTTCCTCCGGGTGCTCCACTTTCCTCTCATAGTCCAAAAATGTGCAGATTAAGTGGATTATCCATGCTAAAATTGTTCATTAGTTCCTAAGATGTTCATGTTAGGTTGATTTATGGATTGGCCATGCTAAATTTCCCTTTTCCATACAAAGATTTGCAGATTCGTTGGATTGGTAATTATGAAATTGTCCTTTATAGAATTATTATAGAACAGTACAGCACAGAACAGGCCCTTCGGCCCTCGATGTTGTGCCGAGCAATGATCACCCTACTCAAACCCACGTGTCCACCCTAACCCAACCCCCCCTGAACCTTACTTTTTAGGACACTACAGGCAATTTAGCATGGCCAATCCACCTAACCCGCATATCTTTGGACTGGGGGAGGAAACCGGAGCACCCGGAGGAAACCCACGCACACACGGGGAGGACGTGCAGACTCCGCACAGACAGTGACCCAGCCGGGAATCGAACCTGGGACCCTGGAGCTGTGAAGCATTAATGCTAACCACCATGCTACCATGCTGCCCCCATGTCCTTTATGTCCAAACAGGTATAAGATTTGAGGTAAAAGGGCGAGGTGTGGGTCTGGAATGCTGCTCTTTCAGATGGTCGATGCAGACTCCATGGGGAGAATAGCCACCTTCTGCACTCTCGGCTGGACTCCAGGCTTCGAAGATGAGGAAATATTTCTTCGCAGCATCACAGTTAATCTTTACTGGGAATCTCTCAAATATCTCAGGGTTAATGGACCTTGTTGTGTGCAACCAGCAGCAATTTTCCTGCGCGGTGCAATAGGGACTCTTCATAGTAATCTCTGTTTTTGTATGAGTAAAAAAACATTTTAAATCATGCCCTTCACGTTTGTGGATGATAGTCAGAAATGGAGGCCAATTTTGAAGGCATGATTAGCAGACACGGCAGTCACGGAGTAAGACATGTGGGACAGTCGTTACCAGTTTCACAAACTGTTATTATCTGGTTGGGTAAATTGCAGTACTATACCGAGAGAAACAATTCCCTTAATCCTCATTATTAATCAGATGGTTGTTGCTGATATGTATATACCTGATATTATATGCTGAGAGAATGACATTCATAACATTTGAAAAGCCGCAGATGTTACTTATTCGTGCTTGTTTAACGCAAAACAAATTATTCCTAAATTAGTCACAGCCATACGTAAGTTTCTCGTAGGTATTGTCCTTAACCAAGCATCCAATAATGCCTCAGTTAAGCTGTTGCCAAGTGATAATTGGTTCCTAAGAACATAAGAACATAAGAACTAGGAGCAGGAGTAGGCCATCAGGCCCCTCGAGCCTGCTCCGCCATTCAATTAGATCATGGCTGATCTTTTGTGGACTCAGCTCCACTTTCCGGCCCGAACACCAGAACCCTTAATCCCTTTATTCTTCAAAAAACTATCTATCTTTACCTTAAAAACATGTAATGAAGGAGCCACAACTGCTTCACTGGGCAAGGAATTCCATAGATTCACAACCCTTTGGGTGAAGAAGTTCCTCCTAAACTCAGTCCTAAATCTACTTCCCCTTATTTTGAGGCTATGTCCCCTAGTTCTGCTGTCACCCGCCAGTGGAAACAAGCTGCCCGCATCTATCCTATCTATTCCCTTCATAATTTTAAATGTTTCAATAAGATCCCCCCTCATCCTTCTAAATTCCAACGAGTACAGTCCCAGTCTACTCAACCTCTCCTCATAATCCAAACCCTTCAGCTCTGGGATTAACCTAGTGAATCTTCTCTGCACACCCTCCAGCGCCAGTACGTCCTTTCACAAGTAAGGAGACCAAAACTGAACACAATACTCCAGGTGTGGCCGCACTAACACCTTATACAATTGCAACATAACCTCCCTAGTCTTAAACTCCATCCCTCTAGCAATGAAGGACAAAATTCCATTTGCCTTCTTAATCACCTGTTGCACTTGTCAACAAACCTTCTGTGACTCATGCACTAGCACACCCAAGTCTCTCTGAACAGCGGCATGCTTTAATATTTTATCGTTTAAATAATAATCCCTTTTGCTGTTATTCCTACCAAAATGGATAACCTCACATTTCTCAACATTGTATTCCATCTGCCAGACCCGAGCCCATTCACTTATCATATCCAAATCCCTCTGCAGACTTCCAGTATCCTCTGCACTTTTCGCTTTACCACTCATCTTAGTGTCATCTGCAAACATGGACACATTGCCCTTGGTCCCCAACTCCAAATCATCTATGTAAATTGTGAACAATTGTGGGCCCAACACGGATCCCTGAGGGACACCACTTGCTACTGATTGCCAACCAGAGAAACACCCATTTATCCCAACTCTTTTCTTTCTATTAATTAACCAATCCTCTATCCATGCTACTACTTTACCCTTAATTCCATGCATCTTTATCTTATGCAGCAACCTTTTGTGTGGCACCTTGCCAAAGGCTTTCTGGAAATCCAGATATACCACATCCATCGGCTCCCCGTTATCTACTGCACTGGTAATGTCCTCAAAAAATTCCACTAAATTAGTTAGGCGTGACCTGCCTTTTACGAACCCATGATGCGTCTGCCCAATGGGACAATTTCTATCCAGATGCCTCGCAATTTCTTCCTTGATGATAGATTCCAGCATCTCCCCTATTACCGAAGTTAAGCTCGCTGGCCTATAATTTCCTGCTTTCTGCCTACCTCCTTTTTTAAACAGTGGCGTCACGTTTGCTAATTTCCAATCCACCGGGACCACCCCAGAGTCTAGTGAATTTCGGTAAATTATCACTAGTGCATCTACAATTTCCCTAGCCATCTCTTTTAGCACTCGGGGATGCATTCCATCAGGGCCAGGAGACTTGTCTACCTTTAGCCCCGTTAGCTTGCCCATCACTCCCTCCTTGGTGATAACAATCCTCTCAAGGTCCTCACCTGTCATAGCCTCATTTCTATCAGTCGCTGGCACGTTATTTGTGTCTTCCACTGTGAAGACCGACCCAAAAAATCTGTTCAGTTCCTCAGCCATTTCCTCATTTCCCATTATTAAAACTCCCTTCTCATCCTCTAAAGGACCAATATTTACCTTAGCCACTCTTTTTTGTCTTATATATTTGTAAAAACTTTTACTGTCTGTTTTTATATTCTGAGCAAGTTTACTCTCATACGCTATCTTACTCTTCTTTATAGCTTTTTAGTAGCTTTCTGTTGCCCCCTAAAAATTTCCCAGTCCTCTAATCTCCCAGAAATCGTTGCCACTTTATATGCTTTTTCCTTCAATTTGATACTCTCCCTTATTTCCTTAGATATCCACGGTCGATTTTCCCTCTTTCTTCCGTCCGTCCTTTTTGTTGGTATAAACCTTTGCTGAGCAATGTGAAATATCGCTTGGAAGGTTCTCCACTGTTCCTCAACTGTTCCACCATAAAGTCTTAGCTCCCTTCTACCTTAGCTAGTTCTTCTCTCATCCCCTTGTAATCTCCTTTGTTTAAACACAAGTATTTGATTTTACTTTCTCACCCTCCATCTGTATTTTAAATTCCACCATATTCTGATCGCTCCTTCCGAGAGGATCCCTAACTATGAGATCATGCATCAATCCTGTCTCATTACACAGGACAAGATCGAGGACCGCTTGTTCCCTCGTAGGTTCCATTACATACTGTTCTAGGAAACTATCGCGGATACATTCTATAAACTCCTCCTCACGGTTGCCTTGACCGACCTGGTTAAACCAATCGACATGTAGATTAAAATCCCCCATGATAACTGCTGTACCATTTCTACATGCATCAGTTATTTCTTTGTTTATTGCCTGCCCCACCATCTCGTTACTATTTGGTGGCCGATAGACAACTCCTATCAGTGACCTTTTCGCCTTACTATTCCTGATTTCCACCCAAATGGATTCAACCTTATCCTCCATAGCACCGATGTCATCCCTTACTATTGCCCGGATGTCATCCTTAAATAACAGAGCAACACCACCTCCCTTACCATCCATTCTGTCCTTCCGAATAGTTTGATACCCTCGGATAGTTAACTCCCAGTCGTGACCATCCTCTAACCATGTTTCAGTAATGGCCACTAAATCATAGTCATTTACGATGATTTGTGCCACCAACTCATTTACTTTATTCCGAATACTACGAGCATTCAGGTAAAGTACACATGTTGGGTTTTTTTTACCTCTGTTTTGAATCATAACATCTCCAGTTTTATTCCTTTTGTTATTACTGGGCCTTTTCACTGTGCTCCCCTCAGTCACTGCACCTTATACTGTCGCCCTTATGGATTTCTGACTATGTCTTCTCTGCCTTGCACTTTTCCCCTTACTTCCTTTTGTTTCTGTCCCTGTTTTACTACCTTCCAACTTCCTGCATCGGTTCCCATCCCCATGCCACATTAGTTTAAACCCTCCCCAACAGCTCTAGAAAACACCCCCCTAGGACAGCGGTTCCAGTCCTGCCCAAGTGCAGACCGTCCGGTTTGTACTGGTCCCACCTCCCGCAGAACCGGTCCCAATGCCCCAGGAATTTGAATCCCTCCCTCTTGCACCATCTCTCGAGCCACGCATTCATCCTATCTATCCTGACATTACTACTCTGACTAGCTCGTGGCACTGGTAGCAATCCTGAGATTACTACCTTTGAGGTCCTACTTTTTAGTTTAACTCCTAACTCCCTGAATTCCACTTGTAGGACCTGATCCCGTTTTTTACCTATATCGTTGGTGCCCATGTGCACCACGACAGCTGGCTGTTCACCCTCCCCCCCAAGAATGTCCTGCAGCCGCTCCGAGACATCCTTGACCCTTGCACCAGGGAGGCAACATACCATCCTGGAGTCTCGATTGCGTCCACAGAACCGCCTGTCTATTCCCCTTACGATCGAGTCCCCTATCACTATAGCCCTACCATTTGTCTTCCTGCCCTGCTGTGCAGCACAGCCAGCCACGGTGCCATGAACATGGCTGCTGCTGCCTTCCCTTGGTGAGCCATCTCCCTCAACAGTATCCAAAGCGGTATATCTGTTTTGCAGGGAGATGACCGCAGGGGAACCTGCACTGCCTTCCTACTCTTGCTCTTTCTTTTGGTCACCCATTTTCTATCTCCCTCAGTAACCTACACCTGCGGTGTGACCAACTCGCTAAACGTGCTATCCACGACCTCCTCAGCATCGCGGATGCTCCAAAGTGAGTCCATCCGCAGCTCCAGAGCCGTCAAGCGGTCTAACAAGAGCTGCAACTGAACACACTTCTTGCACGTGAAGGAGCCAGGGACAGTGGACGTGTCCCTGAGCTCCCACATCGCACACGAGGAGCATGACACGGGTCTGGGATCTCCTGCCATGTCTTAAACCCTTAGTAAACTTAAACAACTGGAATTTCAAATTAAAAATAAATAAATTAGACAATGAAAAGAAAAAGAGAGAGAGACTACTTATCAGTCACTTTCCAGTGTTAAAAAGCACCTCCTCACACTCTGCACCGAATTACCTCATTCAGAGACATATGTGGAAATGTTCTGGGAGATGGTGGGAATCTGGCTGAAAGAGTTACTTTATTATGCGGGGATTTCAAAGAATGTTGACTGGAAAAGAGACCTAAGACTTAGTGGAGGAGATGCCGCAATGTGTGCCCTTGGTAACGGTAAACCAGCCCATCAGCGCTGGTTACATGGGAAGCTGGGTGAGGTTGCAAAGTTTTGTTAGCTTGTGGCCTACTTTAAATAATTTTCAGAAATTCTGAAAGATAAATATTATGGGATTTATAAACCTAATTACCATATAATTTACAGTTCGGAAGGAGGCTATTCAACCCTTCGAGTCTGCACCGGCACTTGTAAAGAGCACGCTACACAAAACCTACCTCCACCCTATCCCCGTAACCCAGTAGCATCACCCAACCATTCTGGACACGAAGGACAATAGAGCATGGCCAATCCAGCTAACCCGCAGATCTTTGGACTGTGGGAGGAGACCGAAGCAACCGGAGGAAACCCACGCTGACACGGGCATAACGTGCAGTCTCCACACAGACAGTGGTCCAAGACGGAAATCGAACATGGTACCCTGGAGCTGTGAGGCAACTGTGCTAACTACGGTGCTTCCGTGCCGCCCAATCATATGCCCGGAAGTGAGCGCCGCCAGCTTGACTGTCCCGAAGAACGTGCTGGTGAGACATCTTCTTCAGCTGACGGACGCCCATAGTGATGTTGGGCGTAGAGTTCCTGGGTCTTGATGCAGTAACAGTGAAGAGTGCGTGACAAAGTCCCAGGTCACCATGGTCTGCAGGGCTGGAGGGATCACCTACATGACATGGTGCATCCTGGTGTTTCCTGCTTCTGAACGTGTAAATTACAGCGGCTTCGGCGGTGAAGATTACTGTCGGAAGAGCCTTGGTAAGACGCTTCAGTGCATCGTGTACATGGTACATGGTACACACCTTTTCCAGTGTTGTGCCAGGGTGGAGTGAGGGATGGTGATGGTAATCGATTTTGGTGCCAAACACACCGGACTTATTTGTCGTGGGTAGTGTTGCACATCTGTTCAACTGCACTTATCCAGTTAAGTGGAGAGTATTAGTCAATCTCCTGACGTGACCCTTGGAGGAATTAGTCATGTTTGTGTAAGGGAAACGTGGATATGACGAACAGAGCTGTATCCTGTGATCAGGACTATTGCAGATGTGCTGAATAGTCAGCAACAAGACAATATGTGCACAATCAGTTTGCATCTTCAAAAGTCTTCAGTTTGATACGAGACTCATAAGTAATGGTGTCGTTACATTCTGAAACTGAGTAACACGTATATTTGTTGGACCATGGAATTTCTAAAGAGTGCAGGACTTCGGTTCCGAATGCATATTTGCAATGCAACAAATATGTTGAATAATGTTCATGCTCCTCTTGCACAAAAATACAGGTGGCTATGTAATGTAATTATGATAACAGAGTACAGGCTCATATAGAACGCAACTGTGGGTGCTGAGTCGATGAACAGCTTACTGGGGTACAGCACAGCTTACTAAAGTTCTACACCTATGCTAAACCTACACAGAACACGACTTCTGTTGGAATTGGAAACTTCAGAAAGGCCTTGAAGAGGGGATAGGATGTATTCAAGAGAATGGTTCCCGTGAGAAATGAGCATCGTTCTTGAAAATGCATAGTGAATAATTTCAAAATTTTTGTTCAATTATCAAGAGGAGTTGATTTTTTAAAGACAGAACATAATCAGCACACATTGCCCCGCGAGATCTACATACTTATCACAATAGTTCCAAGAGTAACGAATTATTGAATTATGTGCAATTTCAGATCGCCTTCCAAAGCCCACCATAAGCTTCGAACCCGTTACGGGCATCGCACTTGAAGGAGGTATCATCATCATCAAGTGTGCAGTTAACATCAATGATCCCAAATTGATTTACATATTCAGAGGTCAGGAAATGGTTTTCAATAGTACACAAGACTCAAATGAAACTGCAGTCTTTACCATTGGCAATGTAACTTCCACAAACAGAGGGATTTACCGTTGTATCTACGATTTGCTGGTGCCAATTCAAAGACGATCAGGCCTGAGCAATGTTATACGATTAACAGTACACAGTGAGTATAAATGATCCATCAGACAATGTGTTCGATTACTTTTGTTCAAGTCCAAGCTATGCAGTACAATGGAAATTGACCGGTACTTTTCCACTTCCAGTTAAATAATAATGAAATCATAAATTCTAGGCAAGATAAATAGTTTGTCATAAAAATATGGCACGTGTTGCCTGAAAGGGTGATGGAGGGAGATACTCCATAGAACCATAACATGCCTAAAATGCGGAAGGAGGCCATCGTGCCTGTACCTATCATCTGATAGATCACCGTACCTAATACTCGTCCCCACCCTGTCCCCGTAACCTCATTACCCCACCTAATCTCCCCATCTTTGGTCAAGAAGGGGCAAATGACCTCACCTGCACATCTTTGGACACTAAGGGTCACTTTAGCATCGCCAATCCATAACGGTGCATGTATGAGTCTGTAGGAGGTATCCTGCGCATCCTGAAGAAATCCATGCAGACCTAGGGAAGAAAGTGCAAAATCAGCAGATACAGTCACCCGAGGACTTAATTGAACCCTGGTCCCTGGCGCTGTGAGACATCAGTGCAAACTGCTGTGCCACCATATACTGCAATTATAAAGGAGCTGAGGAGCATGAAGTGGGAACAATTGTTATTGGGGTAATGCACAAGAGTACTGTGGAGGTTGTTTAAAGAGCACTTGCTGCGAGTGCTGGATAGTTTGTCCCACTGAGACGAGGAAGGAATGATAAGGTGAAGTAGGATTGGATGGCAAGATAAGTGGAGCTTCTAGTCAAGAGGAAGAATTATGCTTACGTGAGGTTGTGGAAGCAAGGATCTGGCACGGCTCTAGAGGGTTACAAGGTAGCCAGCAAGGAACACAAAAATGGACTGAGACGAACTAGAAGGGGCCATGAAAAAGCGCTGGCGGGAAGCATTAGGGAAAACCCCGATGCGTTCTTCACTAATGTGAGAAATAAGAGGATGATCAGAGTGAGAGGAGGGCAGAATCGAGATAGTGGAAGGAACTTGTGCCTAGTCTGAGGAGATGGGGAGGGCTTAACTGAATATTTTGCTTCAGTATTCACGATAGTCAGTATTATGTTGTTCATAATAAGAGTGCGAACCAGGTTAATAGACTCGAACAGGTTGATATTAAGAATGAAGATGAGCTGGAAATTTTGAAAAGCATCAGAATAGATAAATCCCCAGGGCCAGGCCAGATATACCCAAGGTTACTGCGAGAAACGGGGGATGAGAAAGTGCGCCGTTGGCGAGTATGTTTGCGACCTCTCTCCACTGGAGTAGTACCGGATGATTGGAGGGAAGCGAATGTTGTTCCCCTGTTCAAGAAAGGGAATAGAGAAATCCCTGTGAATTACAAACCCATCAGTCTTACGTCTGTGGTGAGCAAAATATCTGAAAGCATTCTGAGAAATAGGATTCCTGATTATTTAGAAAAACATAGTTTGATTAAAGATAGACAGTATGGCTTTGTGAGTGGCAGCCTCATTGAATTATTTGAGGATGTGACGAAACACATTGATGATGGTCGGGCAGTGGATGCGGTGTATAAGGATTTCAGTAAGGCAGTTGATAAGGTTCCACGTTGCAGGCTCATTCAGAAAGTTAGGAGGCATGGAAATTGGCTGTCTGGATACATAATTGGCTGGCCGAAAGACGACAGCAAGTGGTAGTGGATGGCACGTACTCCACCTTGATGTCGTTGATCAGCGATGTCCCACAAGGATCTGTTCTGGGACCTCTGCTCTTTGTGGTTGTTATAAATGACTTGGATGAGGAAGTAAGTGGAAGGGTGGGTTAATAAGCTTCCGATGACACGAAGGTTAGGGTGTTGCAGATAGTGTTAAGGGTTGTTGCAGGTTACAATGGGACATTGACAGGATGCAGCGCTGGGCTGAGAAGGGGCAGATGGACTTCATCCTTGGTAAATGTGGAATTATTCATTTCGGAGGGTCGAATTTGAATCCTGAATACAGGGTTAAAGGCAGGATTCTTGGAAGCGTGGAGGAACAGACGGATCTTGGGTTCTACGTACACAGTTACCACACAGGTTGATGATGTTGTTCAGAAGGCGTATGGTGTGTTGGCTTTCATTAACAGGGGATTGAGTTTGAGCCGCGAGGTTTTAGAACATAGAACATAGAACATAGAACAGTACAGCACAGAACAGGCCCTTCGGCCTTCGATGTTGTGCCGAGCAATGATCACCCTACTTAAACCCACATACCCGTAACCCAACAATCCCCCCCATTAACCTTACACTACGGGCAATTTAGCATGGCCAATCCACCTAACCCGCACATCTTTGGACATTTTGCGGCAGCTTTTTAAAACCCGAGCAGAGCACACATGGACTGTTGTGTCCAGTTCTAGTTCTGTCATTTTCAGAACGATGTGGATGCTTTGGAGAGGGTACAGATGAAATCTACCAGGATGCTGCCTGAACTGGAAGGCATGTCTTGTGTAGAAACTTTGAGGGAGTTCGGGCTTTTCTCACTGGAGCGAAGAAGGAAGAGAGGTGACTTGATGGAGGTGTACAAGATGATGAGAGGTGCGTATAGTGTGGATAGCCAGAGACATTTCCCCAGTGTGGAAATAGCTGCCACGAGGGGACATCATTTTAAGGTGATTGGACGAAGATGTAGGGGAGGTGTCAGAGGTAGGTTTTTTTACACAGTGTGGTGAATTTGTGGAATGCACTGCCAGCAGAGGTGGTGGAGTCAGAGTCATTAGGGACATTTAAGCGACTCTTTGATAGTCTCATGGACATAAGTAGATTGAAGGTGTGTGGGATAGGTTGATCTTAGATTAGGTTAAATGGTCGGCACAACATCGTGGGCTGAATGGTCAACACTGTGCTGTTCTATTCTATGTTCTATTTTCTGAACGTGATTTCCGCTGTGCCACCACTTTTGAAATATTTACGAAGCATCTGGACAAGCTTTATATCAGAAACAATAGCAGGTTATGGACTGAGGTCTGGTAACTGGGAGTAGTATAGACTGGTATTTGATCGTACGAATGGGCACGGAGAACCGAAGGGTCTGTTGCTGTGCATTGTACTGTGTGACTCATTTAGCTTATTATACTTGTTCAGTATAGAAGCTATCTATGAGTTCTCTTTCCCTTGCACATTGCCGGGAGGCTGCAGACTGTTATCATTGCGAATTCAAACAAAGTTTTCACAATTTCGATTCCCTAGTGCTGCCACAGCGCACCCATATGGTCGCAATGTACAGGCACTTATAACTAAACTAAGGCAAAATTAAATCTGGAAAGAACTAACTAAACGTAGATGACCGTATATATGCCAGAACGGTTCGTTTGACATCACTAAATTGTCAAAATGAAACATGGAAATTTAATAAACGTGGACGATTTTACTCTGTTTGATACATTGTTTTAACAGGAACGAAAGCACCTTTAAGCATCCTTCACCCAGCCGACGTCGAGGTAAATGCAGGTGTGACACTCAACATGTCCTGCAGCACTGCCAGAAATGGGCGCTGCTTTTACTACCAGGATTCGAAGTTCCAACTTGCTGAAGGAAGGAACAACGTTACTGTATCCATAAAAAACATAAGCTTCTGCGATGAGGGCAACTACACGTGCTACTGCCTGGTGGAAGTGAATAATTCAACGGTGTTCTCAGCCCGCAGTAACATAATGCAAGTTGCAGTGTCTGGGAAGTTAACTGGTAGGTGATAGATCAAACTCTGTCATTCATCCCACCTTGAATTGTCACATGTTGCCAATCAATACTGCACGCAAGGCAGCACGGTGGCTAGCGCTGAGGTCCCAGGTTCGATTCCGGCTCTGGGTTACTGTCCGTGTGGACTTTGCACATTCTCCCCGTCTTTGCGTGGGTTTCGCCCCCACAACCCAAAGATGTGCAGGGTAGGTGAATTGGCCACTCTAAATTGCCCCTAAATTGGAAAAAATTAATTGAGTGCACTAAATTTTAAAAAAATAATAAAATAAATAAATAAATACTGCACGCAGGGATCTATTTTTATAGAATAGAATAGAACAGTACAGCACAGAACAGGCCCTTCGGCCCTCGATGTTGTGCCGAGCAATGATCACCCTACTTAAACCCACGTAAACCGTATACCCGTAACCCAACAATCCCCCCATTAACCTTACACTACGGGCAATTTAGCATGGCCAATCCACCTAACCCGCACATCTTTGGACTGTGGGAGGAAACCGGAGCACCCGGAGGAAACCCACGCACACACGGGGAGGACGTGCAGACTCCACACAGACAGTGACCCAGCCGGGAATCGAACCTGGGACCCTGGAGCTGTGAAGCATTGATGCTAACCACCATGCTGCCGTGAGGCCTTTGTTTCTTCCCGTGTCTATTTTGTTTCTTCCTGTTTTGCCCTTCCTAAAATTGTGTATTGGCATGCAAAGATATTCAGATTAGCTGCATTGGCAACGTTAATATTCTCCCTTAATGTACAAAGATATGCGTATTAAGTGGGTTAGACATGCAAAAATTGTCTCTTACTGTCTATCTGCAGGATAGATGAATTGGTCATTCTAAAATTACCCCTCAGTTTTCTAATATGAGTATGTTCGGTGGATTGACCATGCTAAATTTACTCATTAGTGTCGAAAGGTTTGTCTGTTCAGTGGCTTAGTCATGTTGAGTTGCCCCGCAGTGTCCAAAAGTGTGCCGGTTTGGAGGCTTAGTCATGCTTAATTGCTCCTTTCTGTCCAAAGAGCTGCCGGTTAGCTGGATTGCCATGCTAAAATCGCCACTTCGCTTTGTGACCAAAGCTGTGCAGTTTAGGTGGGATTACTAGGGTTTCGGAAGCAGGTTATTTCAGAGGGCTTGTTGGCCTCCGGGGATACTATATGAATCCCATCGATCTGTGCACTGCGCAAACAAGTGCACAAGTCCCATCTATCTGATACATCAGACATATGCGTGTCTTCCTGCCGTGTCTATTTATTTTCTTTGAACAGGAGAACTTCACAAAAGGCCCTTAGAATGTCGATTTGGGCAGTGCCTCAGAATGGGTGGGATTGTGCACGCGACAGCTTACCCACTAACCGTGATAGTAACTTCCAGCACTATCTCCCGTTTTGCTTCAATGACGCATTATGGCCTCGGGTAAAGTGTGTGTGATTCAGACATGCTGGCCTGGAGCGTCTATTCATAAATTCATGAGCCATTTCACTTTCTTGTTTCAGATCGGCCAGAAGCGAAAAATAAGGTTACCACAGAGGCGTCTGGTAAGTGGAATAAAAACGTGGTTTTTAAAACATATTGCTAAGTAAATAGATTGATAGCAGCAACTGAATTTGCATTGTGGAGAGTAGGACAACGCTGCAAAGAACGAAGAACAAAGCGAAGAAAGAAAAGTACAGCAGAGGAACAGGCCCTTCGGCCCTCCAAGCCTGCGCCGACCATGCTGTCCTTCTCAACAAAAATATTCTACCTTTCCTGGGTCCGTATCCCTCTATTCCCATCGTATTCATGTATTCGTCAACATGCCCCTTAAACGTCACTATCATTCCTGCTTCCACCACCTCCTCCGCCAGCGAGTTCGAGGCATCCACCATCCTCTGTGTAAAAAACTTACCTCGTACATCTCATCTAAACCTTTCCCCTCGCACATTAAACATGTGACCCCTAGTAATTGGCCCCTCTACTTTGGGAAAATGTCTCTGAGTATCAACTTCGACTATGCCCGTCATAATTTAGTAGGCCTCTATTAGGTCGCCCCTCAAACTCCGTCGTTCCAGTGAGAAAAACTGTTTCGTCAATGTCTCCTCATAGCTAATGCCCTCCATACTAGGCAACATCCTGCTAAATCTCTTCTGCACTCTCTATAAAGCCTCCATATCCTTCTGGTAGTGTGGCGACCAGAATTGAACACTATACTCCAAGTGTGGCCCAACTAAGGTTCTATACAGCTGCAACATGACTTTCCAAGTTTTATATTCATTGCCCCGGCCAATGAACGAAAGCATGCCTTATGCCTTCTTGACTACCTTCTCCACCGGTGTTGCCCCTTTCAGTGACCTGTCGACCTGCGCATCAAAATTTCTCTGACTGTCAACTCATAAGTCTTCTACCATTCATTGTATATTCCCTACCTGTAATAGACCTTGCAAAATGCATTAAATTACATTTGTCCGGATTAAACTCCATTTGCCATCTCGTCGTCCCAGTCTCCAAACGATCCAAATCCAGTTGTATCCTCTGACAGTCCTCATCGCTTACCGCAATTCCACCAACCTTTGTGTCATCCGCTGCACTGATACTGAAGATTTTATGCACTTGATCGAAACCTGTGTCTGCGGGACAGGAACATTCAGCACCCTTTCTCTGCACTCTCTGCGTGTATCATCTTATATTGTCCTGCAGGAGAATGTTTGAATTACGCACCCGGCTTCACCAATCTACGCTCATTCACAGAATGCCACAAGTACAAACACACACCTTTACATTAGTCCCTTTGTGGAGAATGTCAGAATCACACACAAACAAACAACTTTACAATCTTCCCTTTCCGAGGAATGTCAAAATAACACACGCACCGTTAACAATCTACTCCCTAGGCCAGAATTTCAGAATCACAAGCGTAGACCTCGACCGATCTACCCCTAGTGGGACATGTCAGAATCACACACACGCACCTTTACCAATCGACCGCCTTTGTGAAGAATGTTAGAATCACACACAGACAGTTAGCAACATATCACTCGTAAACAATGTCAGAATCAAACACACGGGGCAGCACGGTAGCATAGTGGTTAGCACAGTTGATTCACAGCTCCAGGGTCCCAGGTTCGATTCCTCGCAGGGTCACTGTCACTGCGGAGTTTGCACGTTCTCCCCATGTCTACGTGTGTTTCCGCTGGGTTCTCTGGTCTCCTAACAGAGTCCAAAGATGTGCGTGTTAAGTGGATTGGCCATGCTGAATTGACCTTCGTGTCCGAAAAATGTTAAGTGGGGGTTAGTGAGTTACGGGTATAGAATAGATTAATGGGCTTCAGTCGGTGCTCTTTTATGAAATGAAAAAATGGAAATCGCTTATTGTCACGAGTAGACTTCAATGAAGTTACTGTGAAAAGCCCCTAGTCACCACATTCCGGCGCCGGTTCGGGGAAGCTGTTACGGGAATCGAACCGTGCTGCTGGCCTGCTTGGTCTGCTTTCAAGGCCAGAGATTTAGCCCAATGTACTAAACATGAGCCAGTAAAGACTTGACGGACCGAATGGCCTCCTTCTGCACTGTAAATTCTATGATTCTATGATGCACCTTCACCAATCTACCCTCTCGGTCAAAATGTCAAGACTGTAACCAATGTCCAAATGGGGGTGTTTGCCATTGCTGCTGGAGAGGATTTAATCTAATCTGGCAGGGGGATGGGAACCGATGCAGGAAGCCGGAGGGAAGTAAATTGGAGCCAAAACTAAAAGGAAGCAAGGGAAATAAACGAAAAATTGAGAAACGAATCAAAGTAAAGAATCAAAACGGCTCACAGTGCAATGACTGTGGAGAGCTCAGTAAATCGGTTCAGTCAGACAAACAGAAAAAGACAGTGAGAGTGTACAAAACAGGACCGCAGAGATGGACCGAGAATGCGCTGCAGAGTGCAAGGAAAGTCTAGATCAAAATGCGTTTATTTCAATGCACGAGGCCTGACGGGCAAGGAAGATTAACCCAGGGCATGGGTGGGTAAATGGGACTGGGATGTTAGAGCTATTACAGGGGCATGGCTAAGAGAGAGGACGGACTGGCAGTTTAATGCTCCAGGTTACATATGGTATAGGAAAGATAGTACATGGCGTAGAGAGGAGGGAGTTGCGTTTCTGAACAGGGAGAATATCATGGCAGTCATGAGACCGAATATAGCCGAGGGGTCATCCACTGAGTCTGTATAGGTAGTATTGAAAAATACGAAGGGTGAGATCACGTTGATAGGGTTGCACTCCGTACCACTGGATGACGCGCGATATTGAGGCTCTAGTCAAGAAGAAGAAGGAGATGACATGCATAGACAGCGTGGATCGAGAGTAGAGAAATTGTCTGAGTAGAGTTAAGAGGGAAATCAGGAGGGCAAAATGGGTACCTGAGGTTGATTTAACAGATAATGGAATGGAGAATAAAAAGCGCTTCTACAAATAGATAAAGGGGAAAACAGTAACTATCGAGAGAGTAGGGCCTCTTAACGATCGATAAGGTCATCTATGCGTGGAACCACAAGAGATTGGTGACATCCTAAATGAATATTTCTCATCCGTAATTATCCGAAGATATCAGGGAATTTGTGGAAATAAAAGGTGATGGCTTGAGGAGTGTATATTTTACAGACCTGGAAGTCTGAAAGCGTATCAATGTAGATCAATCACCTGGACCAGATGAAATTTATCCCAGGACGTCGTGGGAGGGAAGGGGGAAAATTGTGGGTTCCTTGGCAGAGAAATTTGTTTCTCCTACAACCACAGATGCGGTGCCTGAAATTTGGAGGAGAGGAAATGTTGTGCCTTTGTTTAAGAAGGGTCATAGTGAAAAAGCCTGGGATCTACAGACCGGTGAGCCGAACGTCTGTGGTGGGTAAGTAGTAAGAGGATATTCTTACAGAATCTACAGGATCTACAGGCACTTAGAGAGGCAAGGGCTGATTAGGGAAAATCAGCTTGGCTTTGCGAGTGGAAAATCATGTCTCACGAATTTGATTGAGGTTTTTGAAGAACTAACCAAAAAAGTAGATGAGGGAAGTGCAGTAGACTTATTCTACATGGACATTACCATAGCCTTTGACATTTGGTAGGTTGTTCAAAAAGGTTTAATCTCCCGGGGTCCAGGGTGAGGTACCCTTTTGGATACAAATGTGGCTTGACGACAGTAGACAAATGGTGGTTGTAGGCCTGTGACCAGCGATGTGCCTCATGGATCAGTGCTGGGTCCACTGTTATTTTATACAGTGGATGGTTCAACCCTCAAGAATATTGAAAGTCAGTCAGATCTTTTTTTTTTTAATTTAGATTACCCAATTATTTTTTCCAATTAAGGGGCAATTTAGCGTGGCCAATCCACCTACTCTGCACATTTTTAGGTTGTGGGGGCGAAACCCACGCAGAAACGGGGAGAATGTGTAAACTCCACACGGACAGTGACCCAGAGCCGGGATCGAACCTGGGACCTCAGCGCCGTGAGGCGGTTGTGCTAACCACTAGGCCACCGTGCTGCCCTAAAGTCAGTCAGATCTAGGTGTAGAGGTCCACAGGCCACGGAAAGGGGTATCACGGGTGCAGAAGGTAGTCAAGAAGGCATAAGGCATGCTTGCCTTCATTTGCCGGGGCATTGAGTATAAAAAATGGCAAGTCATGTTGCAGCAGCGTAGAAACTTAGTTTGGTCACACTTAGAGTATCGTGTTCAGTTCTGGTCGCCACACTACCAGAAGGATGTGTAGGTCTTAGAGAGGGTGCAGAAGAGATTTAGCAGGATGTTGCCTGGTATGGAGGGCAATAGCTATGAGGAGAGGGTAAACAAACTCGGTTTGTTCTCAGTGGAACGGCGGAGGTTGAAGGGCGACCTGATAGAGGTCTACACAAGTATGACTGGCATAGACAGAGTGGATAGTCAGAGACTTTTCTCAAGAGTTGAGGGGTCAATTAGTAGGGGCATATATTTCAGGTGCGAGGGGCAAGGTTTAGTCGAGACGTATGACGCATGTTGTAGACACAGACGGTACTAAGTGCCTGGAACTCGCTGCCCGAGGAGGTGGTGGAAGCAGTAACGATAGTGACATTTAAGAGGCGCCTTGACTAATCCAAGAATATGATGGAATTAGAAGGATACGGACACCGAAGTGTGTACGATTTTATTAAAGACGGGCAGCATGGTCGGCACAGGCTTGGAGGGCCAAAGGCCCTGTTCCTGTGCTGTATTTTTCTTTTTTTCTTTGTTCTATATTAATTATTTGGATGGTAATTTAGTAAGCAGGAGAAACGGACTTCAGATTTTCGGAGGGAACAGTGGCCAGTGGTCTGTCGGGAAGGTAAGTTTCCCTCTTTAAAAACATACCTTGCAGGAGAAGCGTCCGCGATGTCTGGGATCGTATTTTATCGTATCCTTCAGGGGGAGGGGAGCCACCCCACGTCGTGTTCCACATAGGCACCAACGACATAGGTAGGAAAAGGGATAGGGAGAGTGTGGAAACTTAGATCGAGAACAAACAAAAACTTAGATCGAGAACAAACAGAGTTATTATATCTGGGTTGTTAGCGAGACGATGTATAGCGAGAGAGAGCAGCTGAACACGTGGCTACAGGGATGTTGCAGGAGGAAGTGTTTCAGATACCTGGATATTTAGGGCTCATTCTGGGGTTGGTGGGAGCTCTACAAACGGAATGGTCTACACCTGCACCAGAGGGGTACCAATATCCTCGGAGGGGGGGGGGGGGGGGGGTTTGCTAATGCTCTTCGGGCGGGTTTATACTAATTCAGCAGGGGGTTGAGAACCTGAATTGCAGCTCCAGTATACAGGAAGTTGAGAGTAGTTAGGTCAGGAGTAAGGTTTCAAAGTTGCAGGAGTGTACAGGCAGGCAGGAAGATGGTTTAAAGTGTGTCTACCTCAATGCCAGGAGCATCCGGAATAAGGTGGGTGAACTTGCGGCATGGGTTTGTACATGGGACTTCGATGTTGTGGCCATTTCGGAGACAGGGATAGAGCAGGTACACTAATGGTTGTTGCAGGTGCCGGGGTTTAGATATTTCAAAAAGCTCAGGGAAGGTTGTAAAAGTGGGGGAGGGGTGGCATTGTTCGTCAAGGACAGTATTACGATCGCAGAAAGGACGTTTGATGAGGACTCGTCTGCTGAGGTAGTATGGGCTGAGTTTCGAAATAGGAAAGGTCCTGTTGGAAGTTTTCCTTAGGCCTCCGAAAGGTTCCAGAGATGTCGAGGAAACGATTGCAAAGATGGTTCTGGATAGGAGCGAAAGTAACAGGGTAGTTGTTATGGGGCCTTTAACTTTCCAAATATTGACTGGAAACGCTATAGAACATAGAACATTACAGCGCAGTACGGGCCCTTCGGCCCTCGATGTTGCGCCGACCCGTGAAACCATCTGAAGCCTATCTGACCTACACAATTCCATTTTCATCCATATGTCTATCCAGTGACCACTTAAATGCCCTTACATTTGGCGAGTCTACTACTGTTGCAGGCAGGGCGTTCCACGCCCCTACTACTCTCTGAGTAAAGAAACTGCCTCTGATATCTGTCCTATATCTACTACCCCTCAATTTAAAGCTATGTCCCCTCGTGTTGGTCATCACCATCCGAGGAAAAAGACTCTCACTGTTCACCATATCTAACCCTCTGACTATCTTATATGTATCTATTACGTCACCTCTCAGCCTTCTCCTCTCTAACGAAAACAACCTCAAGTCCCTGAGCCTTTCCTCCTAAGACCTACCCTCCATACCAGGCAACATCCTAGTAAATCACCTCTGAAACCTTTCCAAAGCTTCCACATCCTTCCTATAATGTGTTGACCAGAACTGCATGCAGTACTCCAGGTGCGGCGGCATCAGAGTTTTGTACAGCTGCAGCATGACCTCGTGGCTCCGAAACTCAATCCCCCTACTGATAAAGGCTAGCACACCATATGCCTAACAGCCCTTTTAACCTGGGTGGCAACTTTCAGGGATTTATGTACATGGTTGCTGTGATCTCTCTGTTCATCTCCACTCCCAAGAATTTTGCCATTTGCCCAGTACTCTGCATTCCTGTTACTCCTTCCAAAGGGAACCACCTCACACTTTTCCGCATTAAACTCCATCTGTCACCTCTCAGCCCAGCTCTGCAGCTTATCTATGTCCCTCTGTAACCTATAAAATCCTTCAGCACTATCCACAACTCCACCGACCTTCGTGTTTAGATGGGTCCGTTTTTGTCCAATTTGTGCAGCAGGGTTTCCTGACACAGTATGTGGATTGGCCAAACGAGAGTAGAGGCCATATTGGATTTGGCACTGGGTAATAAACCAGGACAGGTGTTAGATTTGGAGGTAGGTGAGCACTTTGGTGCTAGTGACCACAGTTAGATTCCGTTCACTTAAGTGATGGAAATGGATAGGTATAAACCGCAGCGCAAGAGTTAAAGTTGGAGGAAAGGCTGTTATGATGCGATGAGGCAAGACTCAGCATGCAAAGAACGGGGAGGGAAACTGCTGGGGATGATCACAATTGAAATGTGGAGCTTGTTCAAGGAACAACTACTGCGTGTCCTTGATAAGTATGTGCCTGTCAGGCAGTGGGGAAGTGGTCGAGCGAGGGAACCATAGTTTACTAAAGTAAATGAATCACTTGTCAAGAGGAAGAAGGAGGTTAATGTAAAGATGAGTCGTGAAGGTTCAGTTCGGGCCCGTGATCGTTAAACGTTAGCTAGGAATTACCTAAAGAGAGAGCTAAGAAGAGCCAGGAGGGGCCATGAGAAGTCTTTGTCAGTTAGGATCAACGATAACCCTAAAGCTGTTTCTAGGTACGTCAGGAATAAAAGAATGACTAGGGTAAGAAAAGGGCCAGTCAAGGACAGTAGTGGGAAGTTGTGCGTGGAGTCCGAAGGCAGAGAAGAGGTGCTAAATGAATATTGTTCGTCAGTATTCAAACAGGAAAAAGACAATGTTGTCGAGGAGAATACTGAGATACAGGCTCTCGGAACAGCCTCCCCGAACAGGCGCCGGAATGTGGCGACTCGGGGATTTTCACAGTAACTTCATTTGAAGCCTAATTGTGACAATAATCGATTTTCATTTAATTTCATTTAGTAGACTAGGAGGCTTGAGGTTCATTTGGACGATGTGTCAACAAGTCTGGAAAGTGTGAAAATAGATAAGTCCCCTGGGCCGGATGGGATTTATCCTAGACTTCTCTGGGAATCTGTGGAGGAGATTGCTGAGCCTTTGGCTTTGATCTTTATGTCATCAATGCCTATAGGAACAGTGCCAGAAGACTGGAGGATAGCAAATGTTGTCCCCTTGTTCAAGAAGGGGAGTAGAGACAACCCCGGTCACTATAGACCAGTGAGCCTTATTTTTCTGTTGTGGGCCAAGTCTTGGAAAGGTTTATGAGAGATAGAATGTATAATCATCTGGAAAGGAAAAATGTGATTAGAGATAGTCAACACGGTTTTGTGAAGGGTAGGTCGTGCCTCACAAATCTTATTGAGTTATTTGAGAATGTGACCAAACAGGTGGACGAGGGCAAAGCAGTTGATGTGGTGTATATGGATTTAAGTAACGCGCTTGAATAGGTTCCTCACGGTAGGCTATTCCAGAAAATACGGAGGCATGGGATTCAGGGTGATTTAGCAGTTTGGATCAGAAATTGGCCAGCTGGATGAACACAAAGGATGAGAAATGTTCAGGCTGGAGTTCAGTACCTCGTGGTGTACAATAAGGATCTGTTTTGGGGCCACTGCCGTTTGTCATTTTTATTAAAGACCTGGAGGAGGGTGCAGAAGGATGGGTCAGTAATTTTGCAGATGACACCAAAGTCGGTGGAGTTTTGGACAGTACAAAGGGATCTTACAAGTTACAGAGGGACATAGGTAAGCTGCACTGCTGGGCTGAGAAGTGGCAAATGGAGTTTAATGCCGAAAAATGTGAGATGATTCATGTTGGAAGGAATAGTAGGATGACAGAGTACTGGGCGAATGGGAAGATCCTTGGTAGTGTGGATGAGCTGAGAGATCTCGGTGTCCATGTAAATAGATCCCTGAAAGTTGCCACCCAGGTTGATAGGGTTGTTAAGAAGGCGTAGCTTTTATTGGTAGAGGGATTTCGTTTCGGAAACATGAGGCCAATTTTAAGTTGTAGAAAACTCTGGTGCGGCAGGAGTACTGCGTGCAATTCTGCTCACCGCATTATCGGAGGGATGTGGAAGCATTGAAAGGGTGCCGAGGAGATTTACCAGGATGTTGAGTGGTATGGAGGGAAGATCTTCTGAGGGAAGGCTGAGGAACTTGAGGCTGTTTTCGTTAGAGAGAATACGGTTAAGAGGTGACTTAATTGAGGCATACAAGGTGATCAGAGGATTACCTAGGTGGACAATGAGAGCCTTTTTCCTCCGATGGTGATGTTTAGCACGAGAGGACATAGCTTCAAATTGAGGGGAGATAGATAAAAGGACAGATGTCAGAGGTAGGTTCTTTACTCAGAGAGTAGTAAAGGCGTCAAATGCCCCGCCTGAAACAGGAGTGGACTCGCCAACATTAAGGGCATTTAAATGGAAATTGGATAAACATATGGATGATAACGGAATAGAGTAGGTAGGCTTTAGAATGGTTTCACAGTTCGGCACAACATCGAGGGCCGAAGGGCCTGTACTGCGCTGTAATGTTCTATGTTCTAAGCATTGTTAGAAAGTTTGCAGATGTCACCAAGATTGTTGGCATAGTGCATAGTGAAGAATGTTATATAAGATTGCAACAGGATGTTGACCACTTAGTCCAGTGGGTCGATGAATGGCAGATGCAGTGCAATTCAGAGAAATGTGAGGTGATGCATTTTGGTAGATAGAATCGGGGCAGTAGCTATTGGGGTAATATAAAGAACAAAGAACAAAGAAGATTACAGCACAGGAACAAGCCCTACGGCCCTCCCAGCCTGCGCCGATCCAGATCCTTTGTCTAAACCTGTCTCCTATTTTCCAAGGTCTACTTCACTCTGTTCCCGCCCGTTCATATACCTGTCTAGATGCCTCTTAAATGATGCTATCGTGCCCGCCTCTACCACCTCCGCTGGTAAAGCGTTCCAGGCACCCACCACCCTCTGCATAAAAACCTTTCCACGCACATCTCCCTTAAACTTTCCGCCTCTCACATTGAAATCGTGACCCTTGTAACTGACACCCGCACTCTTGGGACAAGCTTGTTGCTATCCACCCTGCCCATACCTCTCATAAGTTTGTAGACCTCAATCAGGTCGCTCCTCAACCTCCGTCTTTCCAACGAAAACAATCCTAATCTACTCAACCTTTCTTCACAGCTAGCACCCTCCATACCAGGCAACATCCTGGTGAACCTCCTCTGCACCCTCTCCAAAGCATCCACATCCTTCTGGTAATGTGGCGACCAGTACTGCACACAGTATTCCAAATGCGGCAGAACCAAAGTCCTATACAACTGTAACATGACCTGCCAACTCTTGAACTCAATACCCCGTCCGATGAAGGCAAGCATGCTGTATGCCTTCTTGACCACTCTATCACCCTGCGTTCCCACCGTCAGGGTACAATGGACCTGAACTCCCAGATCTTTCTGTACATCAATTTTCCCCAGGTCCCTTCCATTGACCATATAGTCCGCTCTTGAATTTGATCTTCCAAAATGCATCACTTCGCATTTGCCTGGATTGAACTCCATCTGCCATTTCTCTGCCTACCTCTCCAATCTATCTATATGTTGTTGTACTCTCTGCCAGTCCTCCTCGCTATCTGCAATTTCACCAATCTTAGTATCATCTGCAAACTTGCTAATCAGACTACCTATACCTTCCTCCATGTCATTTATGTACATTACAAACAGCAGTAGTCCGAGCACGGATCCCTGTGAAACACCACTAGTCACCCGTCTCCATTTTGAGACACTCCCTTCCACCACTACTCTCTGTCTCCTGTTGCCCAGCCAGTTCTTTATCCATCTAGCTAGTGCAGCCTGAACCCCATACGACTTCACTTTTTCCATCACACTGCCATGGGAAACCTTATCAAACGCCTTACTGAAGTCCATGTATATGACATCTACAGCCCTTCCCTCATCAGTTAACTTTGTCACTTCCTCAATGAATTCTATTAGGTTTGTAAGACATGATCTTCCCTGCACAAAACCATACTGCCTATCACTGATAAGTCTATTTTCTTCCAGATGTGAATAGATCATATCCCTCAGTATCTTCTCCAACAATTTGCCGACCACTGATGTCAAGCTCGCAGGTCTATAATTCCCTGGATTATCCCTGCTACCCTTCTTAAACAAAGGGACAACATTAGCAATTCTTCAGTCCTCCGGGACCTCACCCGTGCTCAAGGATGCTGCAAAGATGTATGTTAAGGCCCCAGCTATTTCAACACTCGCTTCCCTCAGTAACCTGGAATAGATCCCATCCGGTCCTGGGGACTTGTCCACCTTAATGTCTTTTAGAATACCCAAAACTTTGCCCTTCTAACCCCCTAATGGTAGGGCGTTGCAGAGAATTACAGAACAAAGAGATCTAAGGGCACAGGTTCATGACTTCTTGAAAGTGGAGACGCAGGTGGAGAGCATGGTGAAGAAGGCATTCTGAATGTTTGGTTCCTTTGGCCAGAATATTGAATACAGGAGTCGGGACGTCTTTCTGAAGTTGTACCACGATGTGCAGATGCCGGCGATGGACTCTTCATTCACCTGAGGAAGGGGCAGTGCTCCGAAAGCAAGTGTTTGAATAAAATCTGTTAGACTTTAACCTGGTGTTCTAAGACTTGTAACTGAAGTTGTACCAGACATTGGTAAGACCACACATTGGAATACTGTGTTCAGTTCAGGTCATCCTCTGGGATTTTATTGATCAAAAAAGAGTGCAGAAATGATTTATCAGGATTCTACCAGGACTTTATTGTTTTGAGGTATAATGAGAGGCTGGATGGATTAGAACTTATTTGCCTGGAGTGTAGGAAGCTTCGGGAAGATCATAATAGAGGTCTATAAAATAAAGAATGTCATAAATAAGGTAGAATATAGAACATAGAACGATACAGCGCAGTACAGGCCCTTCGGCCCACGATGTTGCACCGACATGGGAAGTCAAAAACTAAAGGCCATCTAACCTACACTATGCCATTAGTATCCATATGCTTATCCAATAAACTTTTATATGCCCTCAATGTTGGCGAGTTCACTACTGTTGTAGGTAGGGCATTCCACGGCCTCACCACTCTATGCGTAAAAACCTACCTCTGAACTCTGTCCTATATCTATTACCCCTCAATTTAAGGCTATGTCCCCTCGTGCTAGCCACCTCCATCCGCGGGAGAAGGCTCTCACTGTCCACCCTATCTAACCCTCTGATCATTTTGTATGCCTCTATTAAGTCACCTCTTAACCTCTTCTCTCGAACGAAAACTACCTCAAGTCCATCAGCCTTTCCTCATAAGATTTTCCCTCCATACGAGGCAACATCCTGGTAAATCTCCTCTGCACCCGTTCCAAGGCTTCCACGTCCTTCCTATAATGAGGCAACCAGAACTGTATGCAATACTCCAAATGCGGCCGTACCAGAGTTTTGTACAGCTGCAACATGACCTCATGGCTCCAAAACTCAATCCCTCTACAAATAAAGGCCAACACACCATTGGCCTTCTTCACAACCCTATCAACCTGGGTGGCAACTTTCAGGGATCTGTGTACATGGACACCGAGATCCCTCTGCTCATCCACACTACCAAGAATTTTACCATTAGCCAAATATTCCGCATTCCTGTTATTCTTTCCAAAGTGAATCAACTCACACTTCTCTACATTAAACTCCATTTGCCACCTCACAGCTCAGCTCTGCAGCTTATCTATGTCCCTCTGTAACCTGCAACATCCTTCCACACTGTCTACAACTCCACCGACTTCAGTGTCGTCTGCAAATTTACTCACCCACCCTTCTGTGCCCTCCTCTCGGTCATTTATAAAAATGACAAACAGAAACGGCCCCAGAACAGGTCTTTGTCGTACGCCACTCGTAACTGAACTCCATTCTGAACATTTGCCATCAACCACCACCCCCTGTCTTCTTTCAACTAGCCAATTTCTGATGCACATTTCAAAATCACCCTCAATCCCCAGCCTCCGTATTTTCGGCAATAGCCGACCGTGGGGAACCTTATCAAACGCTTTACTGAAATCCATATACACCACATCAACTGCTGTACCCTCGTCTACCTGTTCATTCACCTTCTCAAAGAACTCGATAAGGTTTGTGAGGCATGACCTACCCTTCACAAAACCATGCTGACTATCCCTAATCATATTATTCCTATCCAGATGATTATAAATCGTCTCTCTTATAATCCTCTCCAAGACTTTCCCACAACAGACGTGAGGCTCACCGGCCTATAGTTACCCGGGTTATCTCTACTCCCCTTCTTGAACAAAGGGACCACATTTGCTATCCTACAGTCCTCTGGCACTATTCCTGTAGCCAATGATGACATAAAAATCAAAGCCAAAGGCTCAGCAATCTCTTCCCTGGCTTCCCAGAGAATCCTAGGATAAATCCCACCCGGCCCCGGGGACTTATCTATTTTCACCTTGTCCAGAATTGCCAACACTTTGTCCCTACGCACCTCAATGCCATCTATTCTAATAGCCTGGGTCTCAGCATTCTCCTCCACAACATTCTTTTTCCTGAATGAATACTGACGAAAAGTATTCATTTAGTATCTCGCTTATCTCCTCAGCCTCCACACACAACTTCCCACCACTTTCCTTGACTGGTCCTACCCGTACCCTAGTCATTCTTTTATTCCTGACATACCTATAGAAAGCTTTTGGGTTTTCCTTGATCCAACCTGCCAAAGACTTCTCATGTCCCCTCCTTGCTCGTCTTAGCTTTCTCTTTAGAGCTTTCCTCGCTTCCTTGTAACTATCAAACGCCCCAACTGAAACTTCACGCCTCATCTTCACATAGACCTCCTTCTTCCTCTCAACAAGAGATTTCACTTCTTTGGTCAACCACGGTTCCCTCGCTCGACCCCTTCCTCCCTGCCTGACTTGTACGTACTTGTCAAGAACACGCAATAGCTGTTCCTTGAACAAGCTCCACATATCCAGCGTGCAAAACCCTTGCAGCCTACTTCTCCAACCTACACATCCTAAGTCATGTCTAATGGCATCATAATTGCCCTTCCATCAGCAATAACTCTTTCCGTGCGGGGTATACTTACCCCTTTCCATCACTAACGTAAAGGTCACCGAATTGTGGTCACTGTCTCCAAAGTGCTCACCTACCTCCAGATCTAACACCTGGCCTGGTTCATTACCCAAAACCAAATCCAATGTGGCCTCGCCTCTTGTTGGCCTGTCAATATATTGTGTCAGGATACCCTCCTGCACACTATGTACGAAGAACGACCCATCTAATGTACTCGAACTATATATTTTCCAGTCAAAATTTGGAAAGTTAAAGTCTCCCATAACAACTACCCTGTTTCTTTCGCTCTTTTCCAGAATCATCTTCGCCATCCTTTCCTCTACATCCCGAGAACTATTAGGTGGCCTATAGAAAACTCCCAAAAGGGTGACCTCTCCTTTCCTGTTTCTAACCTCAGCCCATACTACCTCGGAAGAAGAGGCCCCATCTAGCATCCTTTCCGCCACCGTAATGCCGCCCTTGACTAGCAGCGCCACACCTCCCCCCTTTTGCCCCCGTCTCTGAGTTTACTAAAACACCTAAACCCCGGAACCTGCAACAACCATTCCTGTCCCTGCTCTATCCATGTCTCTGAAATGGACACAACATCGAAGTCCCAGGTACCAACCCATGCTGCCAGTTCCCCTACCTTATTTCGTATACACCTGGCATTGAAGTAGACACACTTCAAACCACCTACCTGAACACTGGGACCCTCCTGCGAAGTCAAATCTGTGCTCCTGACCTCTATACTCTCAATCTCCCGTACCCCAAAACTACAATCCAGGTTCCCATGCCCCTGCTGAATTAGTTTAACCCCCCCCCCCCAAAGAGCACTAACAAATCCCCCCCCCCAGGATATTGGTGCCCCTCAGGTTCAGATGTAGACCATCCTGTCTATAAAGGTCCCACCTTCCCCAGAAAGAGCCCCAGTTATCCTGAAATCTGAATCCCTCCCGCCTGCTCCCACAAAATATCGTATCTGTGCCCCTGACTATTGAGTCTCCAATTACTAATGTTCTACTCCTTCTCCCCCCTTCCCTTCTGGGCAACAGGGACAGACTCCGTGCCAGAGGCCCGTACCCCATGGCTTACCCCTGGTAAGTCCCCCCCCCCACAAGTATCCAAAACGGTATACTTGTTGCTAAGGGGAAAGACCACAGGGGATTCCTGTACTGACTGCTTACCCCCAGCCCCTCTCACCGTCACCCATCTATCTTTATTCTTTGGCGTAACTACCTCCCTGAAGCTGCTATATGACCCCCTCTGCCTCCCGAATGATCCGAAGTTCATCCAGCTCAAGCTCCAGGTCCCTAACACGGTTTTTGAGGAGTTGGAGTTGGGTGCACTTCCCACAGGTGAAATCAGCAGGGACACTGACACTGTCCCTCACCTCAAACATTCTGCAGGAGGAGCATTGTACTGCCTTCCCTGACATCACCTCTAGATTTACAAAAAAAACAAGGAGAAGAAAGGAAGACCTTACCTGATATTCCCTCATACCCTGCTCCCGCTGAAAGGTAAGCAAATTTAAAGGCACTCACTCACCTTCACGACAGGCCTCTGCTCCCGCTTCCCAACGACCGTGGGTTTTTTTTTGGTTAGAAGAGGAGGTAGGGTGGGAAACACTGACGAAGGTTTTTTCGGGTTTAACTGTCACTTGACAACAGCCCCTCCACAAACCACCTTCAAATTAGGCTGACCGCACTGCACGTATGCAAATTTCCCCAGAACAGATGATCAGTAACTCTGCTCTGCTGTCCTCTGCTGGATGCTTGTCTTCACTCAAACTCCTCGGGTCTCCTTCGCATGTACACCTTCAAATTAGGCTGAACGCACTGCACGTATGCAAATTTCCCCAAAGCAGCTGATCAGTAGCTCTGCTCTGCTGCCCTCTGCTGGATGCTTGCCTTCACTCAAACTCCTCGGGTCTCCTTCGCAGGTACACCTTCAAATTAGGCTGACCGCACTGCACGTATGCAAAGGTAGGTAGGCAACTTTATTTTCCGAACGTACGGGGGTCTAAAACTAGAGCTAGTGGGTTTAGGTGAGTGGTGAGATACAAAAGGGTCCATAGGGCCAATTTTTCCACACAGATTGTGGTGGGTGACTGGAACAAGCTGCCAGAGGCAGGTGTAGAGGCGGGTGCAATCTTGTCCTTTTAAAGGCATTTAGAGAGTTATATGGGAAAGATGGGTATGGCGACATGCGGGAAATTAGGACTGGTTTAGTCGTTCAAACTGGGCGACATGGATACGTTGGGCCGAAGGGACTGGTTTCATGCTGTAAACTCTATGACTCGTTCTCTGTCTCAATGTCTGTCTGTCTGTCCCTCTCTCTCTCTCTCACTGTCTCTCCCTCACGCTCTCTCTTTCTCACACACGTAGACACGCACACACACCTTTACATATGTACCCCGCATTGGAGAGTGCCAGCATCACACACTCACCTTTACCAATCAACCCACAGTGGAGAATGTGATAATCTCTCTCTCTCACACACGCACACACATACACACGCGCACACACACACACACACACGCGCGCACACTCACACCTTTACCAATCCATCCCCTCATAGAGATTCTCAGAGTCCATACACACAGACGTTAAATAATCTACCCCCTAGAGGAGAATGTCAGAATCACAATCACACATTCATCACCATTCGGCTGCACTCTCTGCTGGGATTACGTTGCATTTTCTTTCAGGAGAAGTAGTTACCGCTGGCAACACTAGTACTTGCTGTCAATCACCTGGTCTGGCAAACCACCAGCCGAGAACGATGGGTTTCCAGGTTCGAATTGCACCACGGTAAATGAGTAAATCGGGTTTTTAATATCAACCTGGTCCTGAATCCTGTTTGACAAAAGATCTAGCCTTGAGCTATGTTGTAGTTTATAAAGAACCTTTGCAGCATTTCAAAAACAACCAGACCAACACTTGAAAAAATGGATGATAAATGTATAGGCCACGTGCTGGCACGTGGGCGAGAAGAGGGATGCCTGCAACAACATGATTGGCTGAAGGCCCTCTTCATGCGCGAGACGATGCTGTGACTGTTTAGCAGCTGAGAATCAGACACATTGCTGTTTTTTGACGGAGTCAGGTATTTCATTCTCATTATAAAATTTCATTCCAGGTTTATATTGAATCATAATGCCATGGTGGGATTCGAAGCATGTCTTGGCCCCACAGAAAACAAAGAAATCTCTTTATCATTGCTGTGGTAACAGTACTCCGGTCATTGCTACATAGTCTCCTTTTTCTTATTTTTCCCCCAGATTTTAATCTTACTTCGGCAATGATTTTGATTGTTACTGCGTTCATAGCTCTAATTCTAACCTCTGCCTTACTGGGCGTCATCCTACCAAAAAAGAGTAAGTAAGCATCAATTGTCATAACTACTTAAGTTCAGAACGTGTGTTTTGCTAGTATCTATGCAACCTTTCCTTAGAAGATGAAAAGCAAATGAAACACTTAATTAGGGGATTGATATGCGGCGATCTATCAAGCAACAGAAAAAATGTTCCTATGCATAACTATTGTCATATCGTGTAGATGCTGGCATTGCATTGGGTTGAGCACAGTAAGAAGTCTTACAACACCAGGTTAAAGTCCAACAGGTTTGTTTCAAACACTAGCTTTCGGAGCACAGCTCCTTCCTCAGGTACTTACTATTGCTCCTGACTAATGCATGTCAGCTGATTGGGTGGCTCAGCCAACAGAGTTGGGGCAGGCAAGAGGAGAGGTGGGGTTGGCTCAGAGGAGAGGCTAATAACATCGCAGCACCAAAACATTCATGTGGTGTAGCTGGGTAGGTGCATCCAATCGGGTTGGTGGTGGAATGTCTATTTACTGATAAAAATATCCTAATTATCATCAGGACAGAAATCACAGGTAAAGCTCCACTTTCTATGTGTCAGTGTAAATGCTGCAGTCTCTAACAAAAAGAAGGGAAGTTAGCCTTCTATAAAGTGTTCAGATATTTGTTTATAGCAGGCAATACGTATGATGAAGCAGCTTACTGATGTCATTAGTAAAGCGCCAGTACAGGAATGAGATGACAGCGTCAATCTAATCGGAATACGTTGGCTGAAAATGACGCCGAGGTATATTCGCAATTAAGATCGGAAACATATGTTGCTGCTTCCTTGTGTTGAAAATCGACTGACTATGTAGTGTTCCTGAGCATGGATAACTTCAATTTGGACAAACCGTGAATGGGGCTTCGTATTCTCATTATATATCACCATTTGAAGGGGAAATTTAATTTCTAAAGGTATGTTTTAGTCAGTGCGGAGAAATTGCCCAAAAGTATAAATGTGCTCTATGTTGTTCCAGAAATTGCCATGTCGCGGACACATATCCCAGACGAAACAGTGAGTATGCAGCATTGTCATTTGAAGTATTTTGTTTTGGACTTAATATTTGCTGAGCAGTCTGATTCTATGTAAATTCAACTTCGGCCTTTAAAATCCTTAATGAGATGAAATTTAATAACATTATGTTGTTCATAGTACTCAGTTCCCCGACAGTGTAGAGGCATGCACCGACCTCCAAAAAAGCACTCTCTCTTGCTTCAAAACCCTGCACGGTTCCGTTAATCTACGTAACCACACATAATCTAAACACCCCTGGACACTAAGGTGCTTTTTAGCACTGCCATCCTATCTAATTAGCACATGTATGGACGATGTGAGGAAACCGGAGTACCCGGAGGAAACCCACGCAGAAACGGGGAGAAAGTTCAAACCACACATTCACCCAAGGTCGGATTTGAACCCGGGCCCGGGTAGTGTCAGGAATTAGTGCTAACCAATGTGCTACCGTGCCGTCGCCAGTTGCTACTTCTTTTGTGCGGATGTACTTGTAATCGGAGGTTCGAAGCATATCTCACAGACTGTCTGGGTATCCTTTCTATGCAACAAGTTGTTGATTTTTCAAAGTTTTCATTCAGAAAGCAGATAAAATATTTTGAAACATGTCATCAATCGGCGTCTTGGCTTCACTGACGACACAAAATGCATAGGATGTCCTAACACAATGATCGTGAACGCGAAAAATTTTGGACCTCCATAAATCAGAGTCAAATCCTAAACGTCACATCAATGAACAGAGCAAACTGTTCCCTTTTTTAATTCTAACGTTCTGCGAAACTGATTTCATGTATTCCTGATTAGGAATTACGAAAATTATACAAATGGTGAACGTGTGAATGTTGAACATGATGTGTGTGAGAAGACAGAGAACATAGAACATAGAACGATACAGCGCAGTACAGGCCCTTCGGCCCACGATGTTGCACCGACATGGGAAGTCAAAATCTAAAGGCCATCTATCCTACACTATGCCATTATCATCCATATGCTTATCCAATAAACTTTTAAATGCCCTCAATGTTGGCTAGTTCACTACTGTTGCAGGTAGGGCATTCCACGGCCTCACCACTTTTGCGTAAAAAAACCTACCGCTGACCTCTGTCCTATATCTATTACCCCTCAATTTAAGGCTATGTCCTCTCGTGCTAGCCACCTCCATCCGCGGGAGAAGGCTCTCACTGTCCACTCTATCTAACACTCTGATCATTTTGCATGCCTCTATTAAGTCACCTCCTAACCTTCTTCTCTCTAACGAAAACAACCTCAAGTCCATCAGCCTTTCCTCATAAGATTTTCCCTCCATACCAGGCAACATCCTGGTAAATCTCCTCTGCACCCGTTCCAAAGCTTCCACGTCCTTCCTATAATGAGGCGACCAGAACTGTATGCAATACTCCAAATGCGGCCGTACCATAGTTTGGTACAGCTTCAACATGACCTCATGGCTCCGGAACTCAATCCCTCTACCAATAAAGGCCAACACACCATAGGCCTTCTTCACAACCCTATCAACCTGGGTGGCAACTTTCAGGGATCTATGTACATGGATACCGAGATCCCTCTGCTCATCCACATTACAAAGAATTTTACCATTAGCCAAATATTCCGCATTCCTGTTATTCTTTCAAAAGTGAATCACCTCACATTTCTCTACATTAAACTCCATTTGCCACCTCTCAGCCCAGCTCTGCAGCTTATCTATGTCCCTCTGTAACCTGCAACATCCTTACACACTGTCTACAACTCCACAGACTTTAGTGTTGTCTGCAAATTTACTCACCCGCCCTTCTGTGCCCTCCTCTAGGTCATTTATAAAAATGACAAACAGTAACGGCCCCAGAACAGATCCTTGTGGTACGCCACTCGTAACTGAACTCCATTCTGAACATTTGCCGTCAACCACCCCCCTCTGTCTTCGTTCAACTAGCCAATGTCTGATCCACATCTCTAAATCACCCTCAATCCCCAGCTTCCGTATTTTCTGCAATAGCCGACCGTGGGGAACCTTATCAAACGCTTTACTGAAATCCATATACACCACATCAACTGCTCTACCCTCGTCTACCTCTTCATTCACCTTCTCAAAGAACTCGATAAAGTTTGTGAGGCATGACCTACCCTTCATAAAACCATGCTGACTATCCCTCATCATATTATTCCTATCTTGATGATTATAAATCGTAACTCTTATAATCCTCTCCAAGACTTTGCCCACAACAGACGTGAGGTTCACCGGCCTATAGTTACCGGGGTTATCTCTACTCCCCTTCTTGAACAAAGGGACCACATTTGCTATCCTCCAGTCCTCTGGCACTATTCCTGTAGCCAACGATGACCTAAAAATCAAAGCCAAAGGCTCAGCAATCTCTTCCCTGGCTTCCCAGAGAATCCTAGGATAAATCCCATCAGGCCGCGGGGACTTATCTATTTTCACCTTGTCCAGAATTGCCAACACTTCTTCCCTACGCACCTCAATGCCATCTATTCTAATAGCCTGGGTCTAGGCATTCTCCTCCACAACATTATCTTTTTCCTGATTGAATACTGACGAAAAGTATTCATTTAGTATCTCGCTTATCTCCTCAGCCTCCACACACAACTTCCCACCACTGTCCTTGACTGGCCCTACTCTTACCCTAGCCATTCTATTATTCCTGACATACCTATAGAAAGCTTTTGCGTTTTCCTTGATCCTACCTGCCAAAGACTTCTCATGTCCCCTCCTTGCTCATCTTAGCTCTCTCTTTAGATCCTTCCTCGCTTCCTTGTAACTATCAAGCGCCCCAACTGAAACTTCACGCCTCATGATGGGGAAACATATACATCAGGCAGGCTTCGCACGACACAATGGATCAAATTATTTCATCAGATTTGCATTTGAAAAAAAGCCCTTGAAAATGGCCATGAACACGCTTATTTTTCTATTATTAATCAAACTCAATATGTTCTCATGATACTTGATCTGTCAATGTCCGTCTATTTGATTCTCGTGCAGCGAACATGCGCTTTTTCAACTTCATTTCAGTTGGACACCATGGGCTATTGTACTTCAGCAGATTCAAAAACCTTCACGGAATAAACCATAAAGTAAAGACAGACGTATACATGTGGCTGATTGTTACCTGATCAGACCATGAATTGCAATGCAACTAATAATAAAGGAAGTCTTACAACACCAGGTTAAAGTCCAAAAGGCTTGTTTCAAACACGAGTTTTCGGAGCACTGCTCCTTCCTCAGGTGAAGGATTCCTCAGGTTCCTTCTTCACCTGAGGAAGGAGCAGTGCTCCGAAAGCTCGTGTTTGAAACAAGCCTTTTGGACTTTAACCTGGTGTTGTAAGACTTCATACTGTGCTCACCCCAGTCCAACGCCGGCATCTCCACATAATAATAAAAGACACATACTGTGGATGCTGTGAATCTGGAATAAACACAGAAAATGTTCGGTACATTCAGCCGGTCAGGCAGCGTCAGTAGAGAGAAAAAAGGGGCATTATTTCGAGTCCGTGTGACTCTACCCCAGAGCTGAAGTGAGTTAAAATGGATTGTGTCATATAGTTTGAGACGTCGATAGAGGAGGTGGACAGTTTATAAGGTCAGTGGAAGATCGGAGAACTAAGGAGAGATTGAGAAGTAAACCATGGGTGCAAAACAAACGTCGTGTTTATGGTACATTGTGGAATGAAGAAGTCCTTTTTAATAATAATAATAAGAATAAGAATAATTGCAGTAACATAACGGTGAGATAGCATAACGTGTTAACAGGAGAACAACAGTCAGTGAATGCTGAGGTAAACGCGGCTGGCCTGGCAGCATCCATATGGTTATCTGTGCAGGCACTCCCCACAGATGCTGCCATACCAGCTGGGATTTCCCAGAATTCGCTGACCTCGTTTCTGATTGCAGCCTCCACAGAATTGGCTATGCACCAAGCTCAGTGCTCCGTGAATGTAAAACTTGAGAGCAAGTGATATATGGCCCTTTGTTTTCATTCTGGACTGAATAACTTCAGATTGTGAAACCTGCCCTCCACATTTACCTCCTTATCTTTCTTGGGATTCTTCCTTGGCAAACCCTCCCGCCCCTCCATCACAGCATCACCTATCACATGTTTATCAGTTTCTTCTTTCACTGAGCACTGACATTTGTTACCCTATTGACGCAATGTACTAACTGGCATTAATGCTGCTGTCAGCATTTCCTCAGTCCTTAATGCACTGATTAACACTCCCGTTGTCTTTTAATTGTGAAAACGTTGTCAATCGCTCCTGAAATCCTTCCTCCTCCAGGTCTCCTATTGGCCGAAACTTCCTCCACCTCCCACTACTATATAATCCATTACATATCAACCTCTCTTCTGCTCTGAAGCAGAGCGCCACAGATTTGAAACGTTTTACTCGATTTCATTCTCCCCAGCTGTTGGCAGACCTGCTGTGTTAATTCAATATTATTTATTTCATGAAAATTTAAAAGGCTTTGCTACCCTGGTGCACCATAAATTATTGACAACATTGCCTTAATCACATTTCGAGCAAAAATGCACGTTAAATTTATTGGCGGTAATTGTCTAAATGTTAATTCACCGTCTAATGATGCAATTTGGTGGGATACATGCACAACGTTTTGCATCACACGTTAATGTTCTGAGGTATGAACTTCGCAATTTTATTCCTGCTTAGGAATTACAAGATATTTCCGACTGAAAGGAACATGGGAAGTTTTCACCAAAGCATTTTACGTTCAGAAGAACAATGGAACGTCTTTGGATGATGGGCCTCTTGTATCTGAAACGTGTATGCAAGATACAAATTTCTGTAAAATATCATCAGCGCTACTGCCTATGCTATTACGAGACAATAAGCGGTGGGAATGTCAATGCAGAAAACATAAAGACGATACTTCTCTCAACACACCATGAAGACAATTCGAAAATGGTTCAGTTGGTGCAGTTGGCAAATTATAACAATACCTGTAGATTATGGACGAATACTAAAATAATGAAAAGTTTAGATTTCCTACAAGCAGCATATCCGTAACATCTCCACGAACTTAATTAGATGCAATTAGTGAGGCACACTTTGCATAAATTTGGTTTCGACCATCTCTCCGTCTACATATTAGTCAAATGCTGAATAATGATCCGCACGTGGGACGATGTATTTCAGTCTGACCGTGTCCTGTATTCTATGAGCCGAATCTTCTTTGCTTCTTGATCCGGTCACAACAATATTGAGTAGAGGATTATTCCTTGTGTAAACATTGTTCCCTCGAAGAGGGATTAAAAAAAACATCTTAGCGTGTTTTCTTAGTCTTTCACCTGGATTTGTTCGAAATGTCTTGAATTACAAATTTCTGAAACGTAACTGCAACCATTGATTTACTTATTAGACCTAACTTAAGGCATACTCACATCCTGGTGCCAATTTATATTACCTTGAAATGAATTACTCACTTTTTCGGGTATTAAGGGAAAATGATCACTATAGACTCACGGGAAAGCACCGTAGTGTCTCAACTTGGAGAATTAAGTGACCGACGAATTTAGGAGATTTTCAGGCAACATTTCACGGTTGTTGGTGATGGTAAACGTTCGGAAATGTAAACCTATTGACCGTTGTCGATATAGGGACAAATGATCGAATTGATATATAAAGACTGTTGGGTAGAGGTGAGAATTAATTTGCTTGCATTTGACTGAAATTTGCAATGGGGATAGAAATATTGTGGCAACACTATACTTCAGGCCTACACACATTGACTTGGGAGGCAGAGAGACACAAGATAGACAAAGTCCTATGTGGATACTTGTTGCAAGTAAGGAGACGAATGTAAGGTAAACGCTGCAATGTTAATTGTGAAAGTGGCAATGCTTGTTAAACATCGATTACTAAAGCGTATGGCATCTTTGTTTTTTTTTGTACAGACGCAAAATATACGTAACACTAGTTCAAAGGATGCTCGGTTGTTATGCCATATTTTGCAAACTACTTAAAAAAGAACATGGAGGCTTTGAAGAGGAGGTCTAATAATCCTAGCCGAATTGCACTGCAGAATGTGTGAGCCCCCGTGATCCATAGCTCCCTCCAGTACTGAAGGGGGTCATTCAGCTCAACGAGTTTACGCAGACGCTCGGTTATAACACCCTTCCAAGGTCAATTCCCCCTACATACATAGATATCCGTTTATCTTCTACTACTGCCTCCAACCTGTCTCGTCCACTTTTATTTATTGTTTTCCTCAATGGTGTTGTTTTAATTCTGTTAGGTTTTCAGTGCTTCTAACATCTGTTTTGTAGTTTAGCCTCAGAAATTCAGTTATGTTTTATCGCCACGGGGCTTATCTCGAAAGTGCAGCAAATAAATGTCTGGGTCAATGTAAGAAACGGTTGGTTACCCGATAACCACAAATTGACAGCTTCCTTTCCCATGCTAACGAATCTGAATCAACTGTTGACAGCTGTTTGTTCCGAGCCGAGAGACGTTGGGAAGCACAGTGCGCTCCCGTCCAATTGGAGTTAAATTAATCTGTGTCCAGGCTGGAATTTTCTGCTTAAAATTTATATTTCATCTCGAATGGGGACCGTTGATCGCTGAAAGAGTGATGCAAAGCAGGGAATATCTATCGGAATTAGACATGAATCGTACAAAAACAGTCGCCATCCAATACTTCAGTGAGATTGAGCACACAATTTAGCCTTGCATTTTTGCCCGAAAAGCCACATTTTAGATTATGTCTGAAGTGGTGATTCCATTTGTCATCTCAGCCGATGTAAATTAGGACCGCAAGAATATGGGGCCAGTTTCTTCGACTGGACCTGAGGTTATTCCTCAAACCAAACAACACATCAATGTTGTCTTTGATCTTCATTCCTTCTCTGTTAGTGGGGTATTGGAATGCATCAAACGGCTGAAGCATTTACGAGATTACGACATTGCCGTCACTTCAAACAAGGTATTAAATTTCAGTCTATTGCACGTTTTGGACGATTCTGATATGCACATCGCTATTTGGCATCAATACCTATTTCATTATTGGAATCATAATAAGTGAAGCACTTGGGCTCTTATTATTCATTGTGCTATTTTAATTATCAGTAATATAATTGTTACTTTTGCCAATGACAGAAACCTGAGGATTTTCAACACAGTAACTGAAATAGGACTAATTTTGGATAGTCAATTCTGTACGTCAGCCAATGATGTTGCCGGGAACCCACTGTTCGAAGCCCAACTCGCAGCCGGGAGGTTTTCCTTTATCGGCATATACTTCCTCATAATTGCGCTCTCCACACTAACGAGTATGAACCAACGTGGTAGCCCAAATTTGACGAGATGGCCAGACCGTTCAAGAGAGATGTTTGGAAGAATTTCTTCACTCAGACGTGTCTCCCCCACATGCAGTACTTGTGGCGAAAACAGTTGTTCATTTAAGGTCTGAGATAGATCGGATTTTGTGAAGCAAGATGCTAAGGGATATGGGCCAAACGCCGGTGTATTGATTGAAATGACATGATTGGTACTGGGAAATGAACATGGCCAAGTGTTAGATTTGGTTGTGGATGAGCACTCTGGAGATAGTGACCACAATTCGGTGACTTTCATTATAGCAATGGAGAGGGATAGGAACATACGGCAGGGCAAGGTTTAAAACTGGGGGAAGGGTAACGACGATGCGATTAGGCAAGAATTGGGGAGCATAAGATGGAAACAGGAACTGTCAGGGAAAGGCACAATAGAGTTGTGGAGTTTGTTCAAGGAGCAAATCATGCGTGTCCTTGATATGTATGTCCCTGTGAGGAAGGGAGTAAATTGGTCGAATGAGGGAGCCATTGTTTACAAAAGAGGTTGAATGTCTTGTCAAGAGGAAGAAGGGGGCTTATGTGAGGATGAGAAAACAAGCTTCAGTTATGGCACTTGAGGGATACAAGGTAGCTGGGAAGGAGCTCAAGGAAGGGCTTAGTAGAGCTATGAGGGGGCATGAGAAGTTCTTGGCGGGTGGGATCAAGAAAACCCAATGCTGTTTACACATATGTGAGAAATAAAAGAATGACCACGGTGAATTTCGGGACGGTCAAGAACAGTAGTGGGAACGTGTGCATGGATTCTGAAGAAATTGGAGAGACCCTCAATTAATAAATTTCTTCAGTATTCACAAATGAGTGGGGCCATGTGGTTGAGAACGATAGTGCGATACCGGCTGGTAGGCTGGAGGAGGTAGATCTTCGGTAGGAAGATGTGTTCGACATTCTGAGAAGCCTGAGGCTAGATCAATCCCCTGGCCTGATGGGATATATCCTCGGATTCTTTGGGATTCGGGGGATGAGATTGCAGAGAATTTGGCTTTGATCTTTATGTCCTCGTTTTCGACAGGAATAGTGGCAGAAGATTGGAGAGAGGCGAATATTATCCCATTGTTCAAGAAAGGGTATAGGCATAACTCTGGGAATTATTGGCCGGTTAGTCTCACTTCGGCCATAGATAAATTATTGGAAGGGGTCCTGAGGGATAGGATTTGTGATCACTTGAAAATATACAGTTTAGTCCAGTATAGTCAGCACGCATTTATGAGGGTTAAGTCTTGCCTCAGAAGTGTGATTGTATTATTTGTGGAGGTAACTAAGTACATAGACGTAGGTGGAGCAGCTGATGTCGTATACATGGATTTTAGTAAGGCGTTTGACATGGTAGGCTCATGCAGAAAGTAAGGAGGCATAGCATAGAGGAACATTTGGTCGATTGGATCAGTAACTGGCGATCACATAGGAAACAGAGAGTGGTGGTTGATGATATATTTTCATCCTGGAGCCCAGTCACCAGCCGTGTACAACAGAGATGAGTACTGTATTGTGTCCTCTGCAATTCGTGTTTTTTAGCAATGACTTGGACGATGGAGTTGAAGGTTGGGTTAGTAAATTTGCTGATGACACCAAGATTGGTGGAGTAGTGGATAATGTGGAGGGCTGTTGTAGGCTGCAAAGATGCATTGAGAGGATACAGAGCTGGGCTGAAATTAGCAGATTAAGTTTAACCCTGAAAAGTGGGAGGTGATACATTTTTGTCTGAAAAACCTGAATGCGGATTACAGGGTTACCGGCAGGGTTCTGAATAATGTGGATGAGCAGAGAGATCTCGGAGTTCATGTCCATAGTTCTCTGAAAGTTGCCACCCAAGTGGATAGAGCCGCGAAGAAAGCCCACAGTGTATTAGCATTTATTAACATGGGGATTGCGTTTAAGAGCCGTGAGGTCATGTGCAAGACCTTGCTTACACCACATTTAGAGTATTGTGTGCAGTTCTGGTCACCGCATTATATGAAGGATGTAGAAGCATTGCAAAAGGGTGCAAAGGAGTTTCGCCAGAATGCTGCGTGGATTTGAGGGTAGGTCTTATGAGGAAAGGTTGAGAGAGCGAGGGCTTTTCTCTTTGGAGCGAAGGAGGATGAGAGGTGATTTAATTGAGCTGTATAATATGATGAGAGGGATAGATAGAGTGGACGTTCAGCGACTTTTCCTCTGGTGGATATAGCTGTTACAAGGGGGCATAACTATAAGGTTCGTTGTGGAAGATATAGGAGGGATGTCAGAGCTAGATTCTTTACTCAGAGAGTGGTTGGGGCGCGGACCGCACTCCCAGCTATGGTAGTGGAGTCCATTGGATATGCATATTAAGTGCACTAGAATGATTGGGAGTAGGTTTATTTGATCTTAGTTTCAGACTAGTTCGGCACAACATCGTGGGCCGAATGACCTGGACTGTGCTGTACAGTTCTATGTTCAATGACAGACCAGCCATGATATTACTAAATGGCGGGGCAGACAAGAGGGAGTGAATGGCCTATTCCTGCTGCTTTGTTTCTAAATCCCCTTAAGTGATGACACATTGAAGCAGTGAGCGGCGCGCATGCACGTCTCAGAGTGTCCAAGGTCCTCCTCAAAGCGCCGTCACAAGCGGATGATTCATGTATCGATATGATAGCTTTGACCGTCTGAGCTGATCGGCAATGCAGCTGGAATTCTGCACTTTATTTTCAAATTGAGCAAGATAATATAGCAGCTACGTTCTTTCACTGTCACCATAAATTATATGCCCGATATACGTGGTGTTTGAAAATAGGGTCACTTACCATAGTCTTTCGAACCGCTCTGGATGACTCGCTGGTCGGAACATGCTTTGAACAGGAAGCGGTTTCATATCTGTTTTCACAAGCCCACTCCCACATTCAGCCATGCATTTGTGAGTGGGTGAATGCAAGGCCGGTGGGGGAGGAGGGATTTACACAGGCAGTGCAAAGATGTTCAGGTTTGATGTACCGGCTATGCTAAAATTACTTTTGGTGTCCAAGGATATGCCGGTCAGGTGGATTGGTCATACGAATATTGTCCCTTCGTGTCCAAAGACCTTCAGATTAAGTGGATCGACCACGTTGAATATTTCCCTTCACGCTCCAAGGTGAGCTGAGGGTTACGTGTGGATAGTGCTGTGGAGTGGGCCAAGGTAGGGTCTTCTCTAAGAGGACCAGTGATATTAGATGGGCCCAATGACCTCGTTTCGGCTATAGTGATTCTATCATTGGTCAAGAGACATAATTTAAATACAGAAAATTCTGGCACAAGGAAATAATAAAAACCGAAAAAACACTTGGCCCCTGCTGCAAAACAGAGCAGTGATCCAGTGGGGTGGAAAATTGCAATGCTGTTTGCAAGGGCCATACAGGTGTGGGAGTTTGCTTCCAGTGACCCCCAACGCAGGGATCCAGTCAATATGTGATGCACATGGCTTTGAGTAGAGACGTTTCAGTGTTCCATAACCTCTTGGGGAAAAGCTAACAACACTGAGAGGGGTAAAATAGCAGAGACTGATAATGGGCGGGATTCTACGGTGGTCGACGCCCACCGCAATTGGGCGGAGGAATGGTTCCGACGCCGAATACGCTGCAGGCACTGATTTGCTGCCAAATAGCAATTCTCCATCACTTCGACAGCGGCGTCAATGCGTTCCTGAACACAGAGATAGTAAACATCATTCGCGTAACTATAGTGCTTTAACAAATCAGGACTCCGCCGTCGTAGCTGATGAGGGAGAAAGCAATAGGAGTGTCTGCGGGCGGCCGGGCCTTCCATTGGCTGCTGAGGGAGAGAGAGAAGCAGGACAGGGAGAGAAGCCAGGAAACAGAGAGGAGGCCGGACACAGAGAGGAGGTATGACACGGAGAGGAGAGACTGCTGGAGGCCGGCATGGACACTGGCTGCCGAGGGACAGAGAGAGAGTAGGTACGATATAGAGAGGAGGCAGGACACAGGGAGTAGGCAACACAGAGAGGAGGTAGGACAAGTAGAGTAGGTAGGACACAGACAGGAGGCAGGACACAAAGTGGAGGTAGTACACGGAGCGGAGAGACTGCTGGAGGCCGGCATGGACATTGGGTGCCGAGGGAGAGAGAGAGAGTAGGTACGACATAGAGAGGAGGCTGGGCACAGAGAGGAGGTAAAACAGAGAGGAGGTAGGACACAGAGAGGAAGCAGGGCACAAATAGGAGCTAGTACATGGAGAGGAGATAGGACACAGAGTGGAGGTAGGACACGGAGAGGAGATAGGACACAGAGTGGAGGCAGGGCACGGAGAGGAGGCAGGACACAGAGGGGAGGTAGGACACAGAGACGATGAACTGCTAATGGCCGGTCCGGACACTAGCTGGCGAGTGGTAGACAGAGGAGGTAGGACGCGGAGAGGAGGCACGACATAGGGAGGACGCAACACAGAGAGGAGATAGGACACGGAGAGGCGTTAGGACACACAGAGGAGGAAGGGCACAGAGAGGATGCAGGACACAGAGAGGAGGCAGGACACAGAGGGGGTAGACACAGGGAGGAGAGACTGCTAAAGGCCGGCCCTGACACTGGCTGGCGAGGGGGAGAGAGAAGAGGTGGGACACAGTGCAGAGGCAGGACGCAGGGAGGACGCAACACAGAGAGGAGATAGGACACGGGGAGGAGGTAGGACACAGAGAGGAGAAAGGACACACAAAGGAGGAAGGTCACGGAGAGAAGGTAGAACACAAAGAGGAGGTAGGACATAGAGAGGAGGTAGACACAGAGGAAGTAGGACAAGGAGAGGAGGTAGGATACAGCGATGAGGTAGGACAGAGAGAAGAGCGACTGGCGGCGGCTGGGCCCGGACACTGGCTGGATTTGGGTGGGGGCGGGCGAAGGCCCTGTCAGGGCCGGGGAAGGGGAGCACCGGGGGAAAAGACCGAGATAACGGGGTGCCTCCCCGAGCATATTCAGGCACGGACAGCCATTACAGCGGCCATTTTGCTGTGCACCTACTGACCACCCACCTTGGCGTCTTGGTCTGCAGAATGACCCGGATGTATGGGTACTCCCATACACGCACCCTCACCAACCCCACGCTACTGCCCACTACCTAACCGCCACCCACCAGTGGTTCACCCAGGGCAACACCCACAGCAGCACCTGGAGATGGCAGTGCCAGATAACTGTACCCCTGGCATCAGCGACGTGCGTCAGGGTGAGAGTCCCCAATGGATGCCTCTCGGTGGATCTGTGTGATTCTCCACCCCCATGACTAACCACCCTTATCTGTCTGCTCCCCCCATAGCTGATCAGCTGGTTCTGTTTGTCCTCCCCCCAAGATTAGCCATTCAGCTCGGTCTGTGTGATTCCGCAGCTAAAGTCTGTAGGGAGCTGGGTCTGAGTGCCACACCGAAGGCCGATCAGCTTGGTCAGTGTGTTCCCGCATGGTCGATCAGCTGCGTCTCCCTGCACGCCGATCATCTGTATCTGAGTAATCGCCCAGTGGCCCTTGCAGTTGGGTTTATGTGATTCCCCCCGTGGCCGATCACCCTGGGTCTGTGTGACTCCATCCACGTCAATCAGCTGTACCTGTGTGATCGCCCCGAAGGCACATCTCCAAGGTCTGTGGATCCTCCCCATTGCTCTTGGAATTGGAACTTGGTAATTTAGTGCACTGAGGTCATCAGGAAAGGTAAGTGGTAAATATAATTTTGCTGTTTTTCAGTTAAAACTGAAGTCTGTAGCTTTGTGTCTGATTGGCTGTAGCTGCCCCTTCTCTAAATGTTGAGAGCCAGTTATCTGTCAGTCACCTGAAGCCTGTTTTGTGGCACATTGTATTCTTCAGTTTGTAGCTAAAGTAATAATAATAATAATAATCGATTATGGTCACAAGTAGACCTCAATCAAGTTACAGTAAAAATCCCCTAGTCGCCACATTCCGGTGCCTGTTCGGCGAGGCCGGTGCGGGAACTGAACCCGCGCTGCTGGCCTTGTTCTGCATTACAAGCCAGCTGTTTAACACGCTGCGTGTGAGTCACCCTAGTTAGCTGAGCTCAGAATAAAAGACAGACATCAATAGCACTCATTAAGCTTTGCGCAGTTGAAGGAGACACAACCTGAGTGAGTGATACACATCCAAAGTGGGAATTGAAACTTGGTAATTTGGTGCAGTGAGGTAATTCGGTGCAGAGTGGGAGGACGTGCTTTTCCCCTACCGTTTTGTTTTCTTTCTTCAGGCTTGTAACTGTTAATCTGCAGGGAGAGAAACAGAGAGCATCCTAGGAAGATAAATGATTTTTATTACCTTTTTAAATTGTATGTGTGTGTGGGGGGGGGGGGGGGGATAAGTGACGTCACAGAAAAGCTGTGACCTGATTGGTTGATTGGGAATATGTGAAATTTGAAAAAAAACATTGCGAAAAATCTAATCGGTTAACTCGATTGTGGAGTAACTAAACCTGAGGGTAGAGATCGGTATGTAGCATTCAATGTTACAATAAAAATCATCGAGTGTCTGGGACATATATTTAATTGTAACTCAATCTAACAATAATTCATGTGTTGATTTTAAATGAATTAATTAGTGCTTAAATGTCACACAGAGGGGTGCAGTGCTCCAACTGTGAGATGTGGCAGACCTGTGATGCTTCCAACGTTCCGGTCGACTACAACTGCAGCATGTGTAACCAATGACTTCTCATTGCAGACCGTGTGGTTCGGTTGGAGCAACAATTGGATGCAATAGGTGAATACAGGTGACGAAAACAGTCAGAGATAGGAGTTATAGAGATGTGGTCACACCCAAGTTTCAGGCAGAGAGATGGGTGACCACCAGAAGGGGCAGGCAGTCAGTGAAGGAAACACCTGTGGCTGTCCCCTTCTCGAACAGGTATTCCGCTTTGGACACTGTTGTGTGGAGTAGCCTATCAGGGGAAAACAGCAGCAGCCAGAGCAGTGGCAGCACGGCTGGCTCTGATCTTCAGCAGGGAGGGTCAAAGCGCAGAAGAGCATTAGTCATAATGGACGGTCATAATCTACAGTCAGGCGCACAGATAGGCGCTTCTGTTGATGTGATAGACTCCAGGATGGTACGTTGGCTCCCTGATGCTGGGTTCCAGGATGTCTCAGAACGGGTAGCGGGCATCCTGAAGGAGGGGAGAAAACAGGTAGAGGTCTTTCTACATATTGGTACTAATGACATACGCAGGGAGGGGCATGAGATCCTGCGGCACGATTTCACGGAGCTAGGCAGAAATTTAAAAGACAGGACCTCTACGGTTGTAATCTCGGGATTACACCCTGTGCCACGTGTCTTTGAGGAAATGCATAGGAAGATAGAACAGCTAAACTCACGGCTAAACAGCTGGTGTAGGAAGGAGGGTTTCCGATATCTGGACAACTGGGAGCTCATCCGGGGCAGCTGTGACCTGTATACGAAGGACGGGTTGCATCTGAACTGGAGAGGCAAAAATATCCTGGAAGGGTTTAAACTAGAATGGCAGAGGGCTGGGTACAGGAGCAATAGGTCAGTAGGTCAAAACCTTGAGTGTGAACTCGGGAATAGGGCCAGTATGGCTTTGAGGAAGAGAAGGCAGGGAGATGTTGCTGAAAACAGCGAGACTGGTGGGCTGAAGTGGATATGTTTTAATCCAAGAAGCATAACAGGTAATGCAGATGAAAGTAGAGCTTGGATTAGTATTTGGAACTATGATGCTGTTGCCATTACAGAGACCTGGTTGAGGAAAGGACATAATTGCGAGCGGAACGTTCCAGGATTTAGATGATTGAGGCGGCATAGAGGGTGATGTAAAATGGGTGGAGGAGTCGCGCTACTGGCTCAGGAGAATATCACAGCTGTTCTACGGGAGGTCACCTCACAGGGCAGCGAGGCTATATGCGTACTGATCAGAAATAAGAAGGGTGCAATCACAATATTGTGGTTTTACTTCAGGCCGCCCAACAGCCAGCGGGAGATAGAGGAGAAGATAAGTATCCATTTGGAAAGGAGTTAAAGCAACAGGGTTGTTGTCATGGAGACGTGAACTTCCCCTCAATTGACAGAGACTGACTTAGTGCCAGGGGCTTGGACGGGGCAGAGTTTGCAAGAAGAATCAGGGAGGGGTTCTTAAAACAATATGTAGATCGTCGAAGTAGGGAAGGGGCTCTACTGCACCAGGTATTGGTGATGAGCCCGCCAGGTGATAGAAGTTTCAGTAGGGGAGCATTTCGGGAACAATGACCAGAATTCAGAAGATTTTAAAGTGCTGGTGGATAAGGATAAAAGTGGTCCTAGGGTGAATGAGCTAATTTGGGGGAAGGTTAATTAGAACAATATTAGGCAGGAACTGAAGAATCCAGATTGGAGTCGGCTGGTTGTGGGTAAATGAACATCTGACATGTGGGAGGTTTTCCAGTGTCAGCTGAGAGGAATTCAGGACCGACATGTTCCTCTGCAGAAGAAGGATAAATACAGCAAATCCAAACCTTGGACACCGAAAGGTATTGTAGACCCGTCAAAAAGAAAAAATGAGGTATTTGGCCGGGAACAGATGGAGCCTGTGTGGAATGCGAGGAACGTAGGAAGGAACTTAAGCAAGGAGTCAGGAGCGCTGAAAGGGGTCATGAAAAGGCATTTGCAAATCGGGTTAAGAAAAATTCCAAGTCTTTTTACACGTTCATAAAAAGCAATAGGGCAGCTAGGGAAAGGGTCGGCCCACTGAAGGACAGGTAAGTGAATCTATGTGTGGAGCCAGAGGAAATGGGCGAGGTACTAAATGAATACTTTGCATCGGTATTCACCAAAGTGAAGGAATTGGTGGATGTTGAGTCTCGAGAAGGGTGTGTAGATAGCCTGGGTCACATTGAGATCCAAAAAGACGAGGTGTTGGGCGTCTTCAAAAATATACACGTTAATAAGTGACCAGGACCTGATGGGATATAGTCCAGATTGCTGAAAGAGGCCAGAGAGGAAATGTATCTGGCCATGACAGAAACCTTATGATCATCACTGTCTCCAGGTTATGTACCGGAGGAAAGGAGAATAGCCAATGTTGTTCCTTTGTTTAAGAAGTGTAGCAAGGATAATCCAGGGAACTGCACGCTGGTGAGCATTACGTCAGGAGTAGGGAAATTACTGGAGAGAATTCTTCGAGACAGGATCTAAACCATTTGGAAGCAAATATGAACGAGAGACAGCACGGTTTAATGAAGGGGAGGACGAGTCTCACTAACTTGATGGGGTTTTTCGAGGTGGTCACGAAGATGAGTGATGCACGTCGGGCTGTGCATGTTGTCGATATGGACTTCAGACAGGCCTTTGACATGGACCCTCATGGCAGACTGGTACAAAAGATGAAGTCACACGAGGTCAGAAGTGAGCTGGCAAGATGGATACAGACCTGGACAGGTCATAAAAGGCAGAGAGTAGCGATATAAGGGTGCGTTGCTGATAGGGTGACTTGTGGTGACAGCAGCGATAAGTGCTGGGACCTTTGCTGTTCGTAGTATATATAAACGATTTGGAGGAAAATGTAACTGGTCTGCTTGGTAAGTTTGCAGATGACACAAAAGTTGGTGGAATTGCGGATTGCGATGAGGACTGTCAGAGGATACAGCAGGATTTTGATCGTTTGGAGGCTTGGGCGGTAAAGATGGCAGAAGGCGTTCAATCGGGATAATGTGAGGTAATGCATTTTCAAAGGTCTAATGCAGGTGGGGAATATCTAGTCAATGGTAGAACCCTCAGGGGTATTGACAGTCAGAGAGATCTAGGTCAACAGGTTACTGGAAAGAGCAACACAGGTGGAGACGGTAGTCTAAAAGGCATGCGGCATGCTCGCCTTCATAGGCCGTGGCATTGAGTATAAAAATTGGCAAGTCATGTTACAGCTGTATAGAACGTTACTTAGGCCACAATTGGAGAATAGTGTTCTATTCTGGTTTCCACACTACCAGAAGGATTTGGAGGCTTTGGAGAAGAAGCAGACGAGATTTAGCAGGAGATTGCCTGGTATGAAGGGGATTAGCTTTAAGAAGAGGTTGAATAAACTCGTTTTGTTCTCACTGGAACGACGGAGGTTGCGGGGCGACCTGATAGAGGGCCTCAAAATTATGAGGGTTATAGACAGAGTGGATAGGCAGAGCCTTTTCCCCAGGGTATAGGGACCAATTACTAGGGGGCATAGGTTTATGTGGCGAGGGGCAAGGTTAACAGAAGTTGGACGAGGCAATTTTTGTTACACAGAGGGTAGTAGGTGCCTGGAATTCGCTGCCCGTGGAGGTGGTGGAAGCAGTGACGATAGTGACGTTTAAGGGGCATTTTGACAGATTCATGAATATGATCGGAATAGACGGATGCGGGTCCCGGAAGTGCATAAGATTTTAGTTTCGCCTGGTAGCATGGTCGGCAAAGGATTGGAGGGTCGACGCGCCTGTTACTGAGTTGTAATTTTTTGATCTTTGTTTATTTCCGTTTGTGTGATAACCCCATGTCCGAGCAGATTGAGTTGCGTGAAACCACCAAGTCTAAGCACCTAGGTCTGTGTTGCCAATGGTCAATTAGCAGTGTATGTGTGTCCCCCCATGGCCGATCAGCTGATTTTGTGTAATTCCTCCATCGATCAACTGCGTTTGCATGATCCCCTCAATTGCTGATTAATTATTCTGTGTGTTTCCCCCATGGACGACTGGCTGTGTGTCTGTGCGGTCCACCCATTGCCAATTGGTGTGATTGCCCAGAATAAATCAGCTGTGTCTGTATCATTTCCCGAGTGGCATATCAGCTGTGCCTGTACAATTGCCCCCATGGCCAATTAGTGTTGTTTCTTCGGGTAAATCCGCTGTGTCTGTATCATTTCCCGAGTGGCAGATCAGCTGGTTCTTTGTAATTCCATCGATGGACGATCACCTGGGACTGTGTGATGCCCCCATGGTCGATTAGCTGAGCCTGTGAGATTCCAACATAACGGCTTCGCTCCATTAGTGTGAATCCACCGTAGTCGTTCAGCTGGACCTGCGTGTTCTCCCCATTGTTGATCAGCTGAATCTGTGCTTCTCCCCATTCCCAATCAGCTTCGCCTGTCTGACTCCCCCATTAACCGAAAAACTATGTCTGTGTGATCGCCCCCATATCCAAGTGGCATAGTATGCGTCATTCTCCCGATAGAGGACCAGCTGCTTCACTGCGATTCCACCAATTGTCGATCAACTGGGTCTGTGCGATATTCCCCATTGCCAATGAGCTGGACTCGTGGCACTCCACCAAAAGACCATCAGCTGTGTCTGTGTGATCGCCCCTGGCCAATTAGCTGAGTCTGTGCGATCCACCAACAGCCGATCAGCTGGGACTGCATGATTCTCCCTCTGGCCGATTAACTGGGTCTGTAGGAAGGATACGGAAGCTTTGGAACGGTGCAGAGGAGATTTACCAGGATGTTGCCTTGTATGTAGGGAAAATCTTATGAGGAAAGGCTGATGGACTTGAGGTTGTTTTCGTTAGAGAGAAGAAGGTTAAGAGGTGACTTAATAGAGGCATACAAAATGATTAGAGGGTTAGATAGGGTGTACAGTGAGAGCCTTCTCCCGCGGTTGGAGGTCGCTAGCGCGAGGGGACATAGCCTTAAATTGAGGGGTAATAGATACAGGACACAGGTCAGCGGTAGGTTTTTTTACGCAAAGAGTGGTGAGGCCGTGGAATGCCCTACCTGCAACAGTAGTGAACTCGCCAACATTGAGGGGATTTAAAAGTTTATTAGTAAGCATATGGATGATAATGGCATAGTGTAGGTTAGATGGCCTTTAGTTTTTGACTTCCCATGTCGGTGCAACATCGTAGGCCGAAGGGCCTGTACTGCGCTGTATCGTTCTATGTTCTATGTATGATTCCCCCTCTGGCCGATCAGCTGGGACTGTGTGACTCACACACAAACACACAATGTCCAGCACAATCTCCCAAAGACAGAGACCCAGAATCAGACAGACACAATCACACCCACATCCCACACTCAATGCTGTTGTTACCGTTCCTGTCTGCCAGACGCAGCTCTCAACTCCCGAATCACCGCCGCCGGTTCTGCTGCTCCTACCAGTCTCAGCCCTTGTCCGCTCCGCGGCTCAGGCCACTGCTCGAAGGCCGAACATATGCGACATCTGAGAGGTTGCCACCTCTCAGTGACGTGAGCTGCCAAGGAGCACCCAATTTAATTTTTAAAAATCCAATCTCACAAAAAAGAACAGAGATGAGACCATTTTGAATCGAGAGGGATCCGTACGTCTGAGGGGATAATAATCGTATCAAGAATTAGAGTTTCAAATATAGTTGTCTGTGCAAACGTGCAGAGAGTCTCGCGCCTGGAAGGCAGCGCGTGGGCCATTGCTTCACTGAGGTCGCCTGCATGGCCACAGACGATCATCTCCTCTGGCAAAGAAAGAGTGCCATCGATCATCTCCACTGGCAACCCAAGATGGCCACCGATCATCTCCACTGGCAAACCAAGATGGCCACCGATCATCTCTGCTGGCAACCCAAGGTGGGCACCGATCATTCCCACGAGCAACCCAAGATGGCCAACGATCGTCTCCACTGGCAGCCCAAGATGGCCGCCGATCGACTCCACTAGAAATGCAAAAATGCAAGTTGGTTCCTCAGCAGTGGGGAGTGATAGCGTCGCAGACACAGTGCAGGTTGTCTGGTGCTCCGTGTCCTCATTGTCCCCATTGGATCTAATTGGGATGGTTTGGGATATGGAGCAACAATTCCAGTTTGAATGGAAACTGTGATGCTGCCCCCACTCCCCGCTCTGCTCTTCCCTTCGCTCCAATGTCACCATTGCAGGATTTTTCAACAAGAGAGCAGAGTGACTCCCAACCGCCCCCCCCCCCCCCCATACTCACATGGCCAAATGTATTTTCGGCAAACTAGACAACCCCAGTCTATGCCCATAACGTCTGACCAGATCAGCACATCTCTGGACGCCAAGGGGCAATTTACCTTGCCTAAACCACCTAACCCGCACATTTCTGGGGGAAGCCAGGGGGATTCTATGCATACACGGGCAGAAAGTGCTAACTGCACACTGAGAGTGACGCAGTACTGGAATTGAACCCTGGTGTATGGTGCTAACCACTTTGCCACCTGTGTCGACTTCAATTTCCCAGTCCCAGCAACAGTTTTATAAATCCGAATCAGTATTCAATCCATTTAAACTCGACACTTAACATTGTTCCATCGCCAGTTGTGAACAAGCACAAATAAACAAAAGAAGGTAAAATGTAAGCATTTTTATTCATAAAGCAATGTAATATATATTGGCATGCTCAGGTAAATCGCAATAATGGCCATTGACCAGGTGTACATTTAAATCACGATGTAGTCCAATGTGAATAGTCCATGCGACAAAGTAGAAGTTTTCCTGACATTGGACATTATCCATGAATCACAACATAACAGAGATTCTAAACTCATATCTCGCCTGATGTACAAAGGGGCACCTGGCCAAACTGACGAGTTTGGTTTAACCGATCACCAACTTGTGTTTGATTCTGATGGTGCACACACTCCGCCCCTGTGTTTAATAATCCTGAGGCATAGAGACATTAGGTTAAGATTGTACAACACATTGGACCTTTTAATCTGATCTCTCTGTCCCTATGATACCGCCAGAACAAACAAATCACAGGGAGTAGTCGGCCATTCTGCCTGCTTCTCCAGCGAATAACATCATGGGTGCTCTAATTCTCCGCTTACCTTGCCAAACAATTTAAATTTCAAATGCATGATGGAATCTGCTTCCACCTCACACTCAGCCAGCACATTCCAGATAATATCCACCTTTTACTGTATAACATTTACACATGATGCAACCGTCGGGACCAACTTTAAATCGGCATTGTGTAATTTTCGTCCCTTCCCTCCCTCGGGGGGTGGGGGGGGGGTTGTTGGGTTACGGGTATAGGGTGGATACGTGGGTTTGAGTAGGGTGATCATGGCTCGGCACAACATTGAGGGCCGAAGGGCCTGTTCTGTGCTGTACTGTTCTATGTTCTATGTTCTGCTGACGTGTCGATTATCACTGAACCAATCATGTCAGTCCTGGGACATGATTACAGGAGTGCCTCGTAGTAGTGCCCGAGGTCCAACCAGCTTCAGTTGCATCAATGATCAATGGCACCGTCCCTGCCCAAGGGGCACCTTGGGGGAATGGGGTGCCTTACTGACCGAGTTAGTCACATTTTGGTTTCACATTTTAAGTCCAATCCATGACTCGTTCATCGTTTAAGGCAGCTTCCCATTGAGGGACTATCCTACTAATTTGTAACTTAAGGGCAGCACGGCAGCACAGTTGTTAGCACAAGGGCAGCACGGCAGCACAGTGGTCAGCACAGTTTGTTCACAGCTGTCTTCGTGGAGACTGCACGTTCTCCCCGTGTGTGCGTGGGTTTCCTCCGGATGCTCAGGTTTCCTCCCACAGTCCAAAGATGTGCAGGTCATGTGGATTGGCAACGATCAATTTCCCTCAGTGTCAAAAAGAAAAGGTTTGGCGGGCTGTACTGCATTACGGGGATAGGCTGGAGGCGTGGGCTAAGGTGCTCTGTCCAAGAGCTGGTGCAGACTCGATGGGCCGAATGGCCTCCTTATGCACTGTAAGTTCTATGATTCTATGATTCATTTGAGTCAGTTTGTGTGTTTACTTATATCAAACTAAATCGGTCGAAGCTCACAATGAAAATGTTAACAGCCTTGAAAACAAGCATAGAGACATCGTCACGCAGCAAAGTATTGACGTTTTTATGACATAGCCCCGTTGTTGTAGGTAGGATTTACCACAGTGAACGCCTGCGTTGATTCATCCATGTCAAGAGCTCCTTGAATAAACAGTAGAAAAATAAAACGTGTTTACTGTGAGATAGGTCAGATGTGATGCCATGTATACCAGTGGGCATATTTAAGTGTTCCACCGCCCCTCCTGCGATAAATGTAGCCCGAACATCAACATTGCTGAATCACAGAAATATCGTAAAATCATTCCATTTAGGATTCATCAGAATCAATGAAAGAATGTCAAATTTCAAAAGGGTGGCACTGCAGAACGGGGAGGGGGCTGTTGGCTGTTCACATCGGACTGTTGAAATAACCAGAAGCAAGCGGGATCACCGAACAATGGTATATGCTTCATGGCAACACCTCCATTTAACACCCCATCTCCCTACAGTATAAATTGCTCTCCCCTGTGAAATTTGGGTTTTCTGGTTTAAGTTCTGATGAGTCGAAGGCGCAAAACTTTGGCGGCACATCTACTTTCGCAGGCATTTTGCCACAGGTGAGATTTTGTGAATGGCTGCTGTGAAATGTTTGACTTCTTGAAGCTTAAAATTATTCAATAACGTAAAATATGTCGTCTTACCTTTTTTCTTTTTTATTTTGATCGCGACGACAATCGCCACAATAAATATTAATAACAACACGCCTGCCACAGGGACATAGGGGACCAATATATTGACCGAAGGCATAGCTGTGAAAAGGAAAACAGATGTATCAGAGAGATCAGTGTGTGTGTGTGGTGTGTGGGTGTGGTGTGTGTGAGAGAGAGAGAGTTTCTATTTCAGTTTGGTGTGTTGCTTTGCACATTAATTGGGTGGCGGGAGGGGCAGTGGCCTCCTCGTATTGTCATCAGTAATCCAGGAACCCAACACCATAGTCTTGTGGAACAGCGATCGAATCCCAGCCTTTTCAAGTGGTGAAATCTGAATTTAGTTTAAAAAGTAATCAACACTTCTTCACAAAAATAGATAGAATTTACCGTGCAGAAGGAAGCCATTCGGCCCATCGAGTCTGCACCGGCTCCGGGAAAGAGCACCCTACCCAAGGTTAACACCTCTACCCTATAACCCAGTAACCCCACCCAACACTAAGGGCAATTTTGGACACTAAGTGCAATTTTATCATGGCCAATCCACCTAATGTGCATATCTTTGGACTGTGGGAGGAAATCGGAACACCCGGAGGAAACCCACGCACACACTGGGAGGATGTGCAGACTCCGCACAGACAGTGACCCAAGCCGGAATCGAACCTGGGACCCTGGAGCTGTGAAGCGATTGTGCTATCCACAGTGCTACCGTGCTGCCCGTATTCAATCCTGTCTCCTAAAAAAGGGTGTAGGTTATTCCCAATGTGTTTCAGAACTTGTAGAATATTAAAACACATCATCGATGGTGTCACTCACGTTTCCTGGTTATTCTGACCAATCGACTCGGAGAAGACACTATCCATCGACCGGAAACTTGAGTCTGGTAGATGCATGTGTAATTTCCCTCTCCGCTGGAGTTTGTGCTTCCAATAGTGTAATTCAGGGTTTGTTGGCTTCTGGTGCTGCCGATGACAGGCACCGCGTCTTTGAGTAACTGAACTCTTCCAGTTGAGTCACCAGCGGGCGCACTGCAGTGAATTACGACTGCTTCCCCGGCGATATATACCGGGGATTCAGAACTTTTAGAGATGGTGGGCTGAGCTGGAGGATCTGAAACAATGACCAGAATAAGCATTACACTCATCATCCGTTTGAACGTCAGAAAAAGCAATCTTATGAAAATCCATGTTTCAGAGCGGGAACAATTGCTCCCTCTCTACTCTTGTCCAGCCAAACGCTCCTCAATACGGCCTCATTATTTTGAATATTTCTATCAAATCTCGTCAGACCTTTCGTCTCTCGAAGGAGAACAGTTTCTGTCTCTCCAACCGGTCGCCGTCACTGAAAATGTAATGCTATATTTTAATACAGTTCCATTAAATCTTTCGAGCAGACATGAATTAGCATTATTTACAACCCTAATTTGCCTCAACTGTGTGGCAGGTCAGAGACACCACGTGGTGTGGTTCTAACGTCATGTGTGGGCTGTCTTCTCTGGTACAGTAATTAAAGCGATCTCAGTTAACAACTGGGTCACCATCGCTGAGATAATTTTTCATTCCATATTGTCCTTCTCTAATTCCTTTACGGGATGTAGGTGTCCCTGGCGAGGCCCAGCATTTATATGGCATTCGCTTCAGAGTTGGTGATGAGCTGCCATCTTGGACCGCTACAGTCCATGTGTGCAGACCGGTATTTCAGGGATTTGCAGCCAGCGATAGTGAAGAATCGCCGATTTACTTCCAAGTCATGATGTTGAGTGAATCGGATGGGAACCTAAAGGTGGTGGAGCTCCCAGGCACCTGCTGGTCTTGTCCTTCTGGATGGGATAGGTAGTGGGTTTGGAAGGTGCTGCGAAAGGAGACTTGATGAGTTCCTGCAGTTCATCTTGCAGATGGTACACACGGCTGCCACTGTTCGTCGGTCTGGAGGGATTGAATATTTGTGTAAGGGAGAGCAATCACGCAGGGCTGTTCCTTCCTAGCTTATGTCGAGGTTACTGTGCAATTTAAAAAAAATAAAGTACTCAATTATATTTTATTCAATTAAGGGGAAATTTGGCGTTGCCAGTTCACCTATCCTGCACATCTTTTTGTTGTGGGGATGAGTCTCACGCAGACACGGGGAGACCCAAAACAGGGATCGAACCCAGGTCCTCAGCACTGTCCGGCAACAGTGCTAACCACTGCGACAACATGCCGGCTGACGTCTTGATGGAGCTGTGCTCATCCAGCAAGTTGGGCAATGGATATATTTTCTCACACTCCTGACTTGTAACTTGTAAAGCAAGGGGTGAAACAGCTGGCTTGTAAATCAAGCAGCGCGGCTTCAATTCCCGGACTAGCCTCCCCGAACAGGCGCCGCTATGTGGCGAGTAGGTGCTTTTCACAGTAACTTCATTGAAGCTTACTTGTGACAATAAGCGATTATTATTATTAGATTATGGCCAGTCCTTGGAGCCTCAGAAAGTGTCTTATTTGCCGCAGGACGTCTAGTCTTTGACCTGCTGTTTTCTCCATTTTATTTATATCGCTGATACCAGTTCAGTTCCTGGTCAAGGTTAACCTGCAGGATGTAAATAGTGTGGTGGGGTGGAGGTGGGAGGATATTAGCATTGGATATAAAGGAGCGATAATTAGACCCTCTCTTGTTGGAAATGGTAATTTCATGGCACTTGCATGGCACGAATATTACTCACCATTGGTCAGCCCAGGCTTGGGTGTTTCACAAATCTCGTGCATTTGTAAATGAACTGCATCAGTATCGGAGAAGTCGCGAAAAGTGCTGAACATTGTTCAGGAAACAGAGAACATCCCCACCCCTGAGATTATGGTGGATAGAAGGTGAAGCCGCTGAATATCATTGGACCTTTGCTGAATGAAAATAGGTATCACCGCTTGCCCTGCTACAAGGTCGCATCCTGCTCCCCAGAAAATTAGATTACGTCACTAACTGTCTGCGGCACTGATCATATCAATTGGCTGCCATATCCCATCAATTTGTTCATGATAAACAGTATTATCTCGAGCTTCAAACAAATTTGCCCCTTTCAGACGCTGAACAAGGTAATATTTGTTATTAGGTTTATCATCTCTGCGGATTAATTCACTTCACTTTCACTGCCTGACAGAGAATGTGACATACGGCAACGTTCCTTCAGAAGGCTGGAGAACATGTAAGTGTAGAAGATGGTTTTTTTAGAAGCAAAAGGATCAACATATCTGAGTAAAGATTATACGTTCCACCAAAAGTGCTTTGAAACCGTAAACGTAACAGGATAGAAGTCTCACTTACTTGTGATATTTATGCGAATGGGATTACTAGCAAAGGATGGTAACCATCGACCAGCTACGCGTGCCTGGTAGGAACACTTGTAGGCCCCTTCATTGCTTCTGGTGATGTTTCTAATCGGGTATACGAGAGATTTCTGGCTTCCCCTGTTCTCCAGGACGGGGTTCGAGTCCTTTAGTAGATGGAATCGCCCAACTGAGACAGCATGTGGAACTTCACATGTAATAGTGACTGTTTCACCTGACACATAGACCGTGTGTTCAGGACTCATCTCGATTGCGGGTTGAGGCAGAGGATCTGAAATCATAATATGCGAAAAATAATTCTGTCTAACCGTTCGGTTTTAAAATGGATACCCATTTGAGGAGGAGATGCGTTCTTCAGTACAATGCAACACTTTTGCTGTATATTTGTTGACAGCCACAAAAGGATAGACTTTCAGAGGTCCACCACTGTCAGTTCATGAAAACAACTGTGTAGGGTTTATGAAACGTTCTATTTCCATACTGGCAGCGTACCCCCAACCTTTTGCTCCCCAGGCGTGTGGGGTGGATTCATTGGGAAGTCTCATTCACAAGTGGCAGGAAAAGAAACTACCGATGCCAGTGAACACACGGCTGGGAAGAGCGAAAAATCCCTGTTGGCGAGCTCTACATTAGGATGCAAAATGCTCCTCTGACGTTACTGCGTAACATGTTAGTGAATAATTTACTCCCTTTACTCCTTTGGTTCCAAAGACCTTTCTTTGTAACACTGAAACAACAGATTAAATCTATATCTGTCACATGACTGCATAGTGGTGTTGGTACAGAGAGACATCAGGGAGATACCTCTTTTAGGTCGTCTGTCTCGTTCGCGTAATACGTGACGATTAGGAATTTGTCCCTTTGAGATTGCGGACGTCTCTTCCCGTTCACTTGGTGGTACATCTTGAGAAACTAGCTCATTGTCTCTCTCTGTTAGTACTAATCTAGCAGTGCCAATCACAGTGCCATAGTGCCGCCCGCTATCCTATTCTGATATCTGGTTAAACATTAAAAATTTAATAGAAGCGGATTTTCATGTATAAATATTACCGAGCTCACCCAAGTGTGACTCACCGGCGAGACGTATTTCAATTGGTTGACTCGGAGAGGACATTATCCATCGGCCAGAAAGCTGTGCCTCATAGGAACACCTGTAGCGACCTTCACCACTACAGCTGATATTGTGAATGGTATAGGTGAGGGATCGGCGGCTGGTGTTACTGCTCAGGATGGAAACTGAGTTCTGTAGCCACTGGAGGCGACCAGTCGAAAAAACAAATGGGATTGTGCAGGTCATGGTCACGGACTCTCCGCTCACATACACTGGGTACGCTGGACTGGTGGAGACAGATGGCTGTGTCGGACGATCTGACGGAATAATTGGATCAGTAAAAACAAACATAACCGTGTCCCACAGCAAGCATTGGCCTATTTTCATTTCAACTGTGTGATGTACGTAATCCCGGTGCACCTTTAGGGAGGGAATTCCAGCGACAAGTGACGGGACGGAAGTAATATTTCTAGGAAGGGGTGATGAATTTCTCGGAAAAGAACCCCCAGGTGCTGGTGTTCCCAGGTATCTGCTGCTTTCGGCCCATTTTTTTAAATGGGGAAAATGTGCAGAAAGCTGCAACATAAAGGGGCTGAGGGTACTCTTGTATGAAACACAGGAATCTAGCGCAAAGGGGAAATTTGTAATCAAGAATGCGATTGGAATATTGGCTTCTTATCTTATTCCATTGGAGGCGTTTCAGAGAGGGTACAGTCGGATGATACCCGCTATGGAGAGATTGCCTTATGAACAAAGGTGAAACAGATTGCGACTCTACTCGTTGTAATTTAGAATAGTGAAAAGTGATCTCATTGCAACATATTGGATTGTGAAGCGAATTGAAAGAGGAAACAGTGAGACGATGTTTCCCATCATGGGAGAATCGTAGGCAACGGGGCATAGTCTCAGCATAAAGCCTCATCTACTGAGATGAGGAAGAATTCATTTTCTCAGAGGATTGTGCGTTCTTGGATCTCCTTGCCACGGAGCGCTGTGTGGGACCAGTGTGTATGTGGATATTTAGGGCTGAGAAAAACAGATATTTAATCCGCAAGGCAACTGGTTGCGAGGAAAGATTCAAATGAGGACGTGACCAATATGGCAACAACCATTATCCAATTCAATGGCGAATTAGGCTTGACGGGCTAAACTACCTGCTCCTGTTCCCGTATATTTTGGAACATTATATTCGCATTTCTCCTGCTCGTACAATTTCCGAATATTCATTGAAATGGCTTAATCGTTGATTTTGCTAAATTTTAAAAAGTATACATTGCAACTGCAAAGTTGTAGCACGATTGATTGAATTCGTCTGAAGATAGATGGTCAACAAGACTAACACAAGATTTTTCGCAATTCAGGAAGTGCAAGTATGACCAACTATGGCAGATCTGACTGACTTGTGCGAATGATTTCAAGGGGTCGACTCAATGGATGAAATAAACTGGCAAAACAGTAACACCACTTCCCCGACATATCCCAGTAACTCCACCTAACCTACAGTTGTGGGGCAAATTATCTTGGCCAATCCACCTAACCTTCACTATTTGGATTGTGGGTGGAAACCAGAGAACGTGGAGGAAATGCAGCCGGACACGAGGAGAATGTGCCAAGCACACAGATGGCCGCCAACAGTCGGAATCGAACCTCATTCTCTGGCGATGTGGCCAGCAGTGCTATGCGCCGTGCCACTGTGCCTCTTTAATTTCTTAGCTTATTTCCTAAATGTCTCTTAAGTTTCCCTTTTCACCATTCTATGCGTTGATTTTTTCACCTAATCTTCATCTGATTCTTCTTCTGCACGGAATTTCCTATTTAAACCCTTCTACTGTTCCGGGTAGCACATTATTGATACCTTTGTTCCGATTTTTTGATCAATTTCAAAAAATCTGCAACAGGGCAAGGTTTACAATTGGGGGAATGGTAAATACGATGCTGTCAGACAAGAACTGAAGTGCATAAATTGGGAACATAGGCTGTCAGGGAAGGATACAATTGAAATGTGAAACTTGTTCAAGGAACAGATACGACGTGAACCTCTAATGTATGTTATTGGTAGGAATAAAAGCAAACGGGATTATTATTTAAACGATAAAATATTAAAGCATGCCGCTGTGAAGAGAGACCTGGGTGGAGAGACCTGGGTGTGCTAATGCATGAGTCACAGAAAGTTGATTTACAGGTGCAACAGGTGATTAAGAAGGCAAATGGAATTCTGCCCTTCATTGCTAGAGGGATGGAGTTAAGACTAGGGAGGATATGTTGCAATTGTATAAGGTGTTAGTGAGGCCACAACTGGAGCATTTTGTTCAATTTTGGTCTCCTTACTTGTGAAAGGACTACTGGCACAGGAAAGTGTGCAGAGGAGATTCAATAGGTTAATCCCAGAGCTGAAAGGGTTGGATTATGAGGAGAGGTTGAGTAGACTGGGACTGGACTCATTGGAATTTAGAAGGATGAGGGGGGATCTTATAGAAACATTTTAAATTATGATGGGAATAGATAGGATAGATGCAAGGAGGTTGTTCCCACTGGCGGGTGAAAGCAGAAGTGGGGGACATAGCCTCAATATAAGTGGAAGTAGATTTAGGACTGAGTTTAGGAGGAACTTCTTCACCCAAAGGATTGTGAATCTGTTGAATTCCTTGCCCAGTGAAGCAGTTCAGACTCCTTCATTAAATGTTTTTAAGGTTAAAATAGATAGATTTTTGAAGAATAAAGGGATTAAGGGTTATGGTGTTCAGGCCGGAAAGTGGAGCTGAGTCCACAAAAGACTGTGAATGGCGGAGCAGGCTCGAGGGGCCAGATGGCCTACTCCTGCTCCTAGTTCTTTTGTCCCTGTCAGGCAGGGAAGAGATGGCAGAGTGATGGAACCATGGTTGACAAGAGAGGTTGAATGTCTTGTTAAGAGAAAGAAGGATACTTACGTAAGGCTGAGGAAACAAGTTTAATACAAGATAGCCAGGAGGGAACTGAAGAAAGGGATTAGGAGAGCTAAGAGAGGGCATGAATATCTTTGTCGGGTGGGATCAAGGAAAACCACAAGGCCTTTGGCATATATGTGAGAAATGTGAGAATGACTGGAGAGAGCGTAGGGCCGAGCAAAGACAGTAGAGGGAGATTGTGTACTGAGTCTTAAGTGATACGAGAAGTCTTGAACGGGTACGTTTCTTCAGTACTTACGAATGAGAACGGCAATATTGTTGGATAGGACAGTGTAAAACAGACTGGAAAGCTCGAGGAGATACTTGTTAGGGAGGAAGATGTGTTGGGCTTTTTGAAAAACCTGAGGATAGACAAGACCCCCGGGCCTGCTGGGATATCTCCAAGGATACAATGGGAAGCAAGAGATGGGACTGCAGAGCCGGTGGCAATGATATTTTAGTCCTCACTGTCAACAGGGGTGGTGCCAGGGGATGGGAAAGTCAAATGGAATATTGCCCCTTTTATGAACGAGGATTGGAGTATCAGAGCTGGGAAGTGTTTCGACCATAGTACAAGGGACTGGTAAGTTCACATCTTGATCACCATGAGCAGTCCTGGTCCGCGTCTTGAAGGAAATATATAATTTAATTGGAAACAGTTGAAAGCTAATTCATTGTGATTCCAGGTATGGAGAGAATGTCTTATGAAAAATCAGGAAACGAGTTGGGAATCTACTCATCGGAATTGAGAAGAATAAGGTTTGCTTGAAACATAAACGATTCTGACGGCGCTTGACAGGGTAAATGCTGAGAGGAAGAGGTTAGGACCAAAGGGCATGTCACAGAATTATTTGGTGCGAATTTAAGACTGATATGAGGAGGAATTTATTCCCTCAGAGGGTTGTCAATCTTTGAAACTCCTTAACATAGAGAGTTGTGGGGACCCAGTCCTCATATATTAAAGGCTGAAAAAGCTAGATCCTTGCTCAGTTAGGGAATCATGGGTTACCGGGAAAGGACAGTAAAGTGGATATGAGGAACATCGGATCAGCCATGAGCACTGAATGGCAAAGTAAACTTGAGCGCCTTAACTACCAACCCTGTTCCGATTTCTTGTGGTGATATTTCTCCGGCTCAGGCGATCTGTGCACACTAATTGTTTGGACGGGGCTTGGACGGGGCAGAGTGTTTTAAGGAGAATCCAGGAGCGCTTCTTAAAACAATCTGTATATAGTCCAACTAAGGAAGGGGCTTTACTGGACCTGGTATTTGGACCTGGTCAGGTGGTAGAAGTTTCAGTAGGGGAGCATTTCGGGAACAGTGACTATAATTCAGTAAGATTTAAAGTGCTGGAGGACAAGGACAAGAGTTGTCATCGGTGAATGTGCAAAATTGAGGAAGGCTAATTGGAGCAATATTAGGCGGGAACTGAGGAACATAGCTGGGGTCTTTGAGGGTAAATCAATAGCTGGCATGTGGGAGGCTTTCAAATGTCAGTTGAAAGGAATTCAAGACCTTCTTGTTCTTTGCGGAAGAAGGGTAAATACGGTAAATTTCGGGAACTTTGGATAACGAGAGATAATATAGGCCTCGTCAAAAAGAAAAAAAGGAGGCATTTTTCAGGGATAAAAGGCTGGAAACAGACGAAGCCTGTGTGGAATATAAGAAAAGTATGAAGGAAAACAAACACGGAGTGAGGAGGGCTCAGATGGATCACGAAAATTCATTGGCAAATAGGTTTAATGAAAATCCCAACGCTTTTTACACGCGTATAAAAAGCCAGAGGGTAGCCACGGAAAGGGTTGGCCCATTGAAGGACAGGGGAGGGAATAATGTGTGGAGGCAGAGGAAGTGGGTCAGGTACTAAATGAATACTTTGCATCAGTATTCACGAAAGAGATGGAATGGGTGGATGTTAAGTCTGGAGAAGTATGTAGATAGCCCGGGTCATCATTGAGATCCAAAAATACGAGGTGTTGGGCGTCTTGAAAAGTATTAAGGTGGATAAGGGCCGGATGGGACGTACCCCATAATACTGATAGAGGCAAGAGAGGATAGTGCTGAGGCATTGACAGCGAACTTTGGATCCTCACTGTCTTCAGTTGATGTCCCGGAGGACTGGAGAATAGCCGATGTTGTTCCTTTGTTTAAGAAGGGGAGCAAGGATAATCTAGATAAATACAGGCCGATGAGCATTACCTCAGTGGTAGATAAATTACTGGAGATAATTCTTCGAGACAGGATAAGCACCGATTTGGAAGCAAATGGACATATTAGCGAGAGGCAGCACGGTTTAGTGAACGGGAGGTCGTGTCTCACGAACTTCATGGAGTTTTTCGAGCAGCTCACGAACATCATTGATGCACGTAGGGCAGTGGATTTTGTCGATATGAATCTTAGAATTTACAGTGCAGAAGGAGGCCATTCAGCCCCTTGAGACTGCACCAGCTCTTTCAAAGAGCACCCTACCCAAGCCCACACCCTATCCCTATAACCCAGTAAAGCCACCCATCACTAAGGGCAATGTTAGACACTAAGGGCAATTTTGGACACGAAGGACAATTTTGCATGGCCAATTGACCTCACCTGCACATCTTTGGACTGCGGCAGGAAACCGGAGCACCCGGAGGAAACCCACGCACACACGGGGAGAACGTACAGACACCGCACAGACAGTGACCCAATACGGGAATCGAACCTGGGACCTGGAGCTGTGAAGCAATTGTGCTAACCACTATGCTACCGTGCTACCCTTGGACTTCAGAAAGCCCTCTGACAAGGTCCCTCATGGCAGACTGGTACAAAAGGTGGTCACTGGCGGTCAGAGGTGATCTGGCAAGATGGAGACAGAACTGGCTAGGTCAATAGAAGACAGAGAGTAGCAATGGAAGGGTGTTTTATGATTGGAGAGCTGTAACTAGTGGTGTTCCGCAGGTATCAGTTCTGGGACCTTTGCTGTTCGGAATAGATTGAAATGATTTGGAGGAAACTGCAGCTGTCCTAATTAGTAAGTTTGAGGACGACACAAACATTGGCGGAATTATTGCGAGGGATGAGGACTGTGAAAAGATACAGCAGGACTTAGATCGTTTGTAGAATTTGGCGGCGAAATGGCAGATGGAGTTTTATCCGGACAAATTTGAGGTCATGCATTTTGAAAGGTCTAATTAAGGTAGAAAATATCCAATAAATGGTAGGACCCCAGGGACTATTGACAGTAAGAGTGATCATGGTGTACAGGTCCGCAGGTCACTGAAAGGGGCACCATCGGTGCAGAAGGTAGTCAAGAAGGCAGACAGCATGCTTGGCCGAGGCATTGAGTATAAAAATTGGAAAGTCATGTTGAAAATGTATTGAACCTTAGGCCACACTTTAAGTATCGTGTTCAATTCTTGTGGCCACACTACCAGAAGGATGTGGAGTGTGAGGGGCACACAGTGGATAGACAGAGCATTTTTCCTCGGGGATAGGGGTAGAGGGCAAGTTTTTCCACACAAAGGGTAGTGGTGCCTGGAACTCGCTGCCGGATGAGGTGATGGAAACAAGGACGATATGACGGTCAAGGGGCATCTTGACAAATACATGAATAGTATCGGAATAGAGGGATACGGACCCCGAAAGTGCACAAGTGTTCAGTTTTGACGGGCAGCATGGTCGGCACATGCTTGATGGGCCGAAGTGTCAGTTCCTTTGCTGTACTTTTATTTGTTCTTTTTTCTTTGTTCTCATTGAAATGTCTTTATTAGTTCTTATCCAATAGTTTAAGAATTATAGAGTGCAACTGCAAAGGTGGAACGTCAATCATTCCATTGACATGCAAGTAGGTGGCCATCCGCAATTCAGTAAATGAAAGGATTATTCAGTTGGTGTACATCCGACTTACTTGTGACAGTCATTTTAAGGGGTCGACTCAATGCAGAATTTATCCATCGCCCAGACACCTGCGTCCGATAGGAACATGTGTACATTCCTTCGTTGCTGATAGTAATATTCCGAATACTGTAGGTGATGAACTGTTTGTTGCTGGTGCTGTTGATGACAGTCTCCGAATCTATAAGTAGCTGCAAGCGACCAATCGATTGCCCATTGGGGAGTTTGCACATAATTGCGACTGTTTCTCCTGCCACATACACAGGGAGGGCAGGGCTGGCAGATATCGTTGGCCGAATTGGCGGATCTGTAACAATAGCGGCCGCAAGATGCATTACATCACCTGTAGCATTGGAATTATGTAAAATGGGAACTAAGTGTGAGCCAAGTGTTAGGGGGTGGTTTAGCACAGTGGACTAAACAGCTGGCTTGTAAAGCAGCACAAGGCACCAGCACCGGTTCAGTTCCCGTACCAGGCTCCCCGAACAGGCGCCGGAATGTGGCGACGAGGGGCTTTTCACAGTAACTTCGTTTGAAGCCTCATTGTGACAATAAGCGATTTTCATTTCATTTCGTATAGTTGCTATCTCAAAGTAATTGATCTGTATTCGGGCCAACATGTCTCGATGCCCCGAGACAACGATATTGAATGCCTCCCCAGTGTAGAATGCCTTCATTCCATCACATAACTGTCACTATTTAAGTGGTAAGTATGTGTGATTTCTGTTGCAGATGTCAACATTCATACAGAATATAGAATATAGAAAATACAGCACTGAACCGGCCCTTTGGCCCACGATGTTGTGCCGAACACTTCTCCCAGGATAAGAACAAATTAATCTACGCCTCATTATTCTACCGTTATCCACGTACCTATCCAATAACCTATTGAAGGTCCCTAATGTTTCCGAATGAACTCCTTCCATAGCAGTGCATTCCATGCATTATTCTAAAGTAAAGTAAAGAACTTACCTCTGACATCCCCCCCCCCCCCACCCCTATATACTCCACCATTCACCTTCAACGTATGTCCCCGTGTAATGGTTTGTTCTACCCGGGGGAAACGTTTCTAACTGTCCACTCTATTTATTCCCATATCATCTTTTAACCACTAACAAGTCTACCCTCATTCTCTTCGTTCTAATCAGAAAATGCCTTGCACACTCAAGCTTTCCTCGTAAGACCTACTCTCCATTCCAGGCAACATCCTGGTAAACCTCTTGTGCACCTTTTTCAAACATTCCACATAATTACTAAAAGCAGGCGACCAGAACTTCCCACCGTACTCTAAATATGGCCTTACCAAGGTTTTGTACAGCTGCAGCATCACCTCACTGCTCTTAAATTCAATCTCTCTGCTCATGAACGCTAGCACACCATCGGCGTTCTTCACAGCTCTATCCACTTAAGTGGCAGCTTTCAACGATCTATGAACATCGACCCAGAGATAGCTATGCTCCTTCACATTGCCGACAATCCTAGCGTTAACCTTGCATTCCGCATTCATATTTCTCCTTCCAAAATTGACAACCTCACACTTTTCAGGGTTAAAACCCATCTGCCACACCTCAGCCCAGCTCTGCATCCGATCTATTTCTCTTTGCAGCCGAAAACAACCCTCCTCACTATCCACCACTCCGCCAATATTCGTATATTCTGCAAATTTACTGATCAACCCTTCAACTCCTTCATCCAAGTCATTAATGAAAATCACAAACAGCAGGGGTCACATAACTGATCTATGTGGTACGGCACTGGCAACTGGGCTCCAGGCTGAATATTTGCCATCCAACACCACCTTTCTTGTCAACCGTGGTTCCCTCACTCGACCATCTCTTCACTGCCTGACAGCGACACACATATCAAGGACACTTAGTATATTTTCCTTGAACAAGTTCCACATAAGACCATAAGACCATAAGACATAGGAGTGGAAGTAAGGCCATTCGGCCCATCGAGTCCACTCCGCCATTCAATCATGGCTGATGGACATTTCAACTCCACCTCCCAGCATTCTCCCCATAGCCCTTAATTCCTCGCGACATCAAGAATTTATCTATCTCTGCCTTGAAGCCATTTAGCGTCCCGGCCTCCACTGCACTCTGCGGCAATGAATTCCACAGGCCCACCACTCTCTGGCTGAAGAAATGTCTCCGCATTTCTGTTTTGAATTTACCCCCTCTAATTCTAAGGCTGTGCCCACGGGTCCTCGACTCCTCGCCTAACGGAAACAGTTTCTTTGCGTCCATCCTTTCTAAGCCATGTATTATCTTGTAAGTTTCTATTAGATCTCCCCTTAACCTTCTGAACTCCAATGAATACAATACCAGGAACGCCAGCCGTTCCTCATATGCTAGACCCGCCATTCCAGGGATCATCCGTGTGAATCTCCGCTGGACACGCTCCAGTGCCAGTATGTCCTTCCTGAGATGTGGGGCCCAAAACTGGACACAGTACTCCAAATGGGGCCTAACCAGAGCCTTATAAAGGCTCAGTAGCACATCGCTGCTTTTATATTCCAACCCTCTTGAGATAAATGACAACATAGCATTTCCTTTCTTAATCACGGATTCAACCTGCATGTTTACCTTTAGGGAATCCTCGACTAGCACTCCCAGATCCCTTTGTACTTTGGCATTATGAATTTTCTCACCGTTTAGAAAGTAGTCTATGCTTGGATTCTTTTTTCCAAAGTGCAAGACCTCACATTTTCTCACGTTGAAATGCATCAGCCATTTCCTGCACCACTCTCCCAAACTGTCTAGATCCTTCTGCAGCCTCCCCACTTCCTCAGCACTACCTGCCTGACCACCTAACTTCGTATCATCAGCAAACTTCGCTAGAATGCCCCCAGTCCCTTCATCCAGATCATTAATATATATGGTGAACAGCTGCGGCCCCAACACTGAACCCTGTGGGACACCGCTGGTCACCGGCTGCCATTCCGAAAAAGAACCTTTTATCCCAACTCTCTGCCTTCTGTCAGACAGCCAATCCTCAACCCATGCCAGTAGCTCACCTCGAACACCATGGGCCCTCACCTTACTCAGCAGCCTCCTGTGTGGCACCTTATCAAAGGCCTTTTGGAAATCCAGATAGACCACATCCACTGGGTTTCCCTGGTCTAACCTACTTGTCACCTCCTCAAAGAATTCTAACAGGTTCGTCAGGCACGACCTCCCCTTACTAAATCCCTGTTGACTTGTTCTAATCCGACCCTGCTCTTCCAAGAAATTAGAAATCTCATCCTTAACGATCGATTCTAGAATTTTACCAACAACCGAGGTTAGGCTAATTGGCCTATAATTTTCCATCTTTTGTCTTGATCCTTTCTTGAACAAGGGGGTTACAACAGCGATCTTCCAATCGTCCGGGACTTTCCCTGACTCCAGTGATTTTTGAAAGATCTCAACCAACGCTTCCGCTATTTCTTCAGCCACCTCCCTCAGAACTCTAGGATGTAGCCCATCGGGGCCAGGAGATTTGTCAATTTTAAGACCTTTTAGCTTTTTTAGCACCATCTCTTTTGTAATGGCAACCATACTCAACTCAGCCCCCTGACCCTTTATAATTTTTGGGATATTACTAACGTCTTCCACTGTGAAGACAGACGCAAAGTACTTATTAAGTTCTCCAGCCATTTCCTCATCTCCCATCACTAGCCTTCCAGAATCAGTTTGAATTGGCCCAATGTCTACTTTGGCCTGACGTTTGTTTCTTATGTATTGAAAGAAACTTTTACTATCATTTCTTATATTACTGGCTAGCCTGCCTTCATATTTGATCCTCTCCTTCCTTATTTGTCTCTTTGTTAACCTCTGTTTGTTTTTGTAGCCTTCCCAATCTTCTGATTTCCCGGTGCTTTTGGCCACTTTATAGGATCTCTCTTTTTCTTTGATACATTTCCTGACCTCCTTTGTCAGCCATGGCTGTCTAATCCCTCCCTGGATAATCTTTCTTTTCTTGGGGATGAACCTCTGTACAGTGTCCTCAATTATGCATACAAACTCCTGCCATTTTTGCTCTACTGTCTTCCCTGCTAGGGTCTGCTTCCAGTTGATTTTCACCAGTTCCTCTCTCATGCCCTCGTAATTACCTTTATTTAACTGTAACACCATTACATCCGATTTTGCCTTCTCTCTTTCAAACTGCAGACTGAACTCAACCATATTATGATCGCTGCTTCCTAAGTGTTCCCTTACTTTAAGATCTTTAATAAAGTCTGGTTCATTACATAGCACTAGGTCCAGAATAGCCTGCTCCCTTGTGGGCTCCATGACAAGCTGTTCCAAAAAGCCATCTTGTAAGCATTCAAGTGAATTCCTTTTCTTTGGATCCACTGGCTACATTATTTACCCAATCCACCTGCATATTGAAGTCCCCCATGATCACTGTGACCTTCCCTTTCTGACATGCCTTTTCTATTTCCCGGTACATGTTGCGCCCCTGGTCCTGACCACTGTTAGGCGGTCTGTACATAACTCCCATTATGGTTTTTTTGCCTTTGTGGTTCCTCAATTCTACCCACACAGACTCCACATCATCCGACCCTATGTCGTTTAGTGCCATAGATTTAATTTTGTTCTTAACTAACAAGGCAACCCCACCCCCTCGGCCCACCTCCCTGTCTTTTCGATAGGTTGTATATCCTTGGATGTTTAACTGCCAGTCCTGAACCCCCTGCAGCCATGTCTCTGTGATGCCTACCACATCATAATCATTCACGATGATCTGTGCCATTAGTTCATCTACTTTGTTACAAATGCTACGAGCATTCAGGTAAAGTGCCTTAATGTTAACTTTCTTATCAGTACAGATATTGGAAGTCCTAAGATGTCCAAAGTTATCCTTCCTTTTTGTTGCATTCCTAGTCTGCCTCAAGCTTAAATCCACCTGCCTACATGTTATCCTCCTGCGTATCTTGCCATTTAACTCCCTGCTCCCTGTCGCTTTCACTTTCCCTTCCCCCCAACTGTCAATTGTGTCCTTCCCTGACAGCCTATGTTCCCAACTTGTGCACTACAATTGTTGGCTATCTGACAGCATCGTATGTACTCTTCCCTAATTGTAAACCTTGACCTGCTGCACGCACCAATCCCTCTATTTTACTAAAGTGAAAGTCACAGACCTATGGTCACTATCTCCAAAATGCTGCCCTGGTTCATTGACAAGTACCGAAACCAATATCGCCTCCCCTCTGGTCTGACAATCTAAGTACATCCTGCGTTAGAAAAGCTTCCTGGTCACATTGCACAAACACCACCCCATTCAAACTATTTGATCTACAGAGTTCCCACTCAATATTTGGTAACAGTAAGACGTCTTAAAACACCAGGTTAAAGTCCAACAGGATTGTTTCAAACACGAGCTGAGGAAGGAGCTGCGCTCCGAAAGCTCGTGTTTGAAACAAACCTGTTGGACTTAAACCTGGTGTTGTAAGACTTCTTACTGTGCTCACTCAGTCAAACGCCGGCATATCCACATCATAATATTTGGGAGGTTGAAGTCACATATGACTACTAATCTGTGACTTCAGCACCTTTCCAAACCCTGTTTCCAAATCTGTTCCTCCACTTCTCTGCTGCAATTTCACAGAACTTAGAACATAGAACATAGAACACTACAGCACAGTACGGGCCCTTCGGCCCTCGATGTTGCGCCGACCTGTGAAACCATCTGAAGCCTATCTGACCTACACTATTCCATTTTCAACCATATGTCTATCCAGTGACCACTTAAATGGCCTTAAAGTTGGCGAGTCTACTACTGTTGCAGGCAGGGAGTTCCACACCCCTACTACTCTCTGAGTAAAGAAACTGCCTCTGACATCTGTCCTACATCTATCACCCCTCAATTTAAAGCTATGTCCCCTCGTGTTGGTCATCACCATCCGAGGAAAAAGACTCTCACTGTCCACCCTATCTAACCCTCTGACTATCTTATATGTCTCTATTAAGTCACCTCTCAGCCTTCTCCTCTCTAACGAAAACAACCTCAAGTCCCTGAGCCTTTCCTCGTAAGACCTTCCCTCCATACCAGGCAACATCCTATTAAATCTCCTCTGAACCCTTTCCAAAGATTCCACATCCTTCCTATAATGTGGTGACCAGAACTGCACGCAGTACTCCAGGTGCGGCCGCACCAGAGTTATGTACAGCTGCAGCATGACCTTGTGGCTCTGAAACTCAATCCCCCTGCTGATAAAGGCTAGCACACCATATGCCTTCTTAACAGCCCTATTAACCTGGGTGGCAACTTTCAGGGATTTATGTACCTGGATACCGAGATCTCTCTGTTCATCTACACTACCAAGAATATTGCCATTAGTCCAGTACTCTGCATTCCTGTTACTCCTTCCAAAGTGAACCACCTCACACTTTTCCGCATTAAACTCCATCTGCCACCTTTCAGCCCAGCTCTGCAGCTTATCTATGTCCCTCTGTGTCCTATAACATCCTTCAGCACTATCCACAACTCCACCGACCTTACAGTCATCTGCAAATGTACTAACCCATTATTCTACACCCTCTTCCAGGTCATTTATAAAAATGACATCAGCAGTGGCCCCAAAACAGATCCTGGCGGTACACCACTAGTAACTGAACTCCAGGATGAACATTTGCCACCAACCACCACCCTCTGTCTTCTTTCAGCTAGCCAATTACTGATCCAAACCGCTAAATCACATTCAGTCCCATTCTTCCTTATTTTCTGCAATAGCCTACCGTGGGGAACCTTATCAAACGCCTTACTGAAATCCATATACACCACATCAACCGCTTTACCCTGATCCACCTGTTTGGTCACCTTCTCAAAAAACTCAATAATGTTTGTGAGGAATGACCTACCCTTCACAAAACCGTGTTGACTATCGTTAATCAACTTGTTCTTTTCAAGATGATTATCAACCCTATCTCTTATAACCTTTTCCAACATGTTACCCACAACCGAGGTAAGGCTCACAGGTCTATAATTACCAGGGTTGTCTCTACTCCCCTTCTTGATCAAGGGGACATCATTTGCTTTCCTTCAGTCTTCCGGAACTATTCCTGTCGACAAAGACGACATAAGGATCAAGGACAAAGGCTCTGAAATGTCCTCCCTGGCTTCCCAGAGAATCCTAGGCTAAACCCCATCTGGCCCAGGGGACTTATCTATTTTGACATTTTCAAAAATTGCTAACACCTCCTCCTTTTGAAACTCAATTCCATCTAGTCTGGTCGACTGAACCTGAGTGTTCTCCTCGACAACATTTTCTTTCTCCAGTGTAAACACTGACGAAAAATATCCATTTAACGCTGCCCCTATCTCCTCTGATTCCACACACAACTTTCCACTAATATCCTTGATTGGCCCTAATCTTACTCTAGTCATTCTTTTGTTCCTGATATACCTATAGAAAGCCTTAGGGTTTTCCTTGATCCTATCCGCCAACGACTTTTCGTGTCCTCTCCTCGCTCTTCTAAACTCTCCCTTTAGGTCCTTCCTGGCTAACTTGTAACTCTCAAGTGCCCTAACTGAGCCTTCATGTCTCATCCAAACATAAGCCTTCTTCTTCCTCTTGACAAGTTCTTCAACTTCCTTAGTAAACCACGGTTCCCTTGCTCGACAACTTCCTCCCTGCCTGACAGGTACATACTTATCAAGGACACGCAGTAGCTGTTCCTTGAAAGAGCTCCACATTTCGATTGTACCCATCCCTGCAGTTTCCTTCCCCATCCTATACATCCTAAATCTTGCCGAATAGCATCATAATTGCCTTTCCCCCGCTATAATGTTTGGCTTGCGGTATATACCTATCCCTGCCCATTGCTAAAGTAAACATAACCGAGTTGTGATCACTATCACCAAAGTGCTCACCTACATCTAAATCTAACACCTGGTCGGGTTCATTACCCAGTACCAAATCCAATGTGGCCTCGCCCCTTGTTGGCCTGTCTACATACTGTGTCAGAAAACCCTCCTGCACACACTGTACAAAAACGGACCCATCTATAGTACTCGAACTATAGTATTTCCAGTCAATATTTGGAAAGTTAAAGTCCCCCATGACAACTACCCTGTTACTCTCGCTCCTGTCGAGAATCATCTTTGCAATCCTTTCCTCTACATCTCTAGAACTATTCGGAGGTCTATAGACAAATCCCAACAGGGCGACCTCTCCTCTCCTGTTCCTAATCTCGGCCCATACTACCTCAGTAGACGAGTCCTCAAACGTCCTTTCTACCGCCGTAATACTTACAGTGCAGAAGGAGGCCATTCGGCCCATCGAGTCTGCACCTGCTCTTGGGAAGAGCACCCTACCCAAGGTCAACACTGCCACCCTATCCCCATAACCCAGTAACCCCACTCAACACAAAGGGCAATTTTGGACACTAAGGACAATTTATCAGGGCCAATCCACCTAACCTGCACATCTTTGGACACATATATAACCAGGAACCCCCAACAACCATTCCTGCCCCTCTTCTATCCAAGATTCCGTGATGGCCACCACATTGTAGTCCGAAGTACCAATCCGTGCCTTAAGTTCACCCACTTATTCCTGATGCTTCTTGCGGGGGGCTGTAGAAAAGTCCCAAAATGGTGACTGTTCCTTTCCTATTTCCCATAATACCTCAGTCGGCTGATCCTCCTCGAACTGCCTTTCTGCAGTTATATAATCTCTAATTATCAATGCAACCCCCTCCCCACCTCTTTAACACATATATAACCAGGAACCCCCAACAACCATTCCTGCCCCTCTTCTATCCAAGATTCCGTGATGGCCACCACATCGTAGTCCGAAGTACCAATCCGTGCCTAAAGTTCACCCACTTATTCCTGATGCTTCTTGCGTTGAAATACACAAACTCCAACCCATTTCCGTGCCTGCAAGTACTCTCCTTTGTCAGTGTTACCTTCCCCACTGCCTCACTACACGCGTTGACGTCCAGAACATCGGCTATCTTAGTTTGCTGGACTACAGATCCGGTTCCCGTTTACCTGCCACATTAGTTTAAACCAACCAGAAGAGGACTAGAAAACCTCCCTCCCAGGGTATTGGTGGCCCTCATGTTCACATGCAACCGTCGTGCTTGTACAGGTCCCACCTTCTCAAGAATGCGCTCCAATTATCCATATACCTGAAGCCATCTATCCCACACCTTTGCTGCTGCCACGTGCTCAACTGCAGTCTCTCCCTATTTCTAGCCTCGCTATCACGTCGCACTGGCAATAAACCGGAGATCACAACTAATTCCTACTGTGTCTGCAGGCAATTCGGCCCATCGAATTAACACCGTAAGGGAACTCTAACGCTTACTCTAACCCTGGCCACTCTCCCACCCTGTCTCCGTAATCCGAACTAACGTCTGGACACTAAGAATCAATATCAGCAAGACCTGTCATCTAACATGCACATCCTGTGTCACTCATGAGAGATATCAGCATGGCCAAACCATTTATCCTCATATTTTTGTCTGCACGAGGAAATGGTAGCACCTGGAGGAAACCCACGCAGACCCGGGAAGAAAGGGTAATCTCACACAAACAGTCAAGGAAGGGCCGAATTGAAATGCCTCCCCGATGCTGCGAGGCAGCACTGTTAGCCAGAATGACATCCGAGTCCCCATCACATCAGCAACTTCAAAATCTGAACGCTTCCCTTTATTTTCGCTCTGCTGTGTTATGCCAAGTGTTTGTCTGTATCGTATTAAGAGCTATTACGTTGCTTTGACGCATGAATAATGTTTACCCAGCTCGTCTCTTCCTCTCAGTAATGGAACATGGAACGAAAATTCATCGTCATTTAGTATAATTGCTTCCGAATAATATAGTTTGCCATGCAACATGGGCATCGGGGCTGGGTGAACATTCATTGCCCATCTCTAATTGCACCTTGAGGGCTGCATTTTAACAGTCAATCAGTATCACTGTATGGATCGAGAGTGACAGGTAGGACAGACAAGGTGAGGATGGCCTTCCATTAAGGCCATGAGTGAAATAGATTTGTTTTTTTCATAAATCGATGATCGTCTCACAATCAACGTTCGACCTTAAATCCCAGATCTTTATTCAATTCAAACTGCAACATCAGCTGCTGTGGGATTCGAACCTGTGTTCCCAGAGTATTAACACGGGTAGGCGCAATCCCACTCGACAACTGCCTTCCCTTCAGGGAAGGACATCTTCCGCCCTCGCCAGGTCATGGCCAACATTTGACTCCAAACACACTGCAATGGGCATCGCCGTTAACTGAGCTGGACAATAACCGAATATAACCATTGCGTCCAAGGGCAGCTGGGAATGGACCGCACATTGCTGGCTTTCCCATTGCCTTCCACGTCTCACTTTAGCAACGAGAAATGATTTTCACCAAAATCCATCCACTTCCCCGACACAACATTGATTTATATATGGATCGGGACTCCCCGTTTCGCCAGTCTTCAAGATCCAACAACTTTATCACCACAGCCCAAATAAATATTACAGTATCACTTACTTATCACACGGATTTCCATAGCCTCGCTGGCAATGAAAGAAATCCACTTCCCGGACACATTCGTTTCATAGACGCAGTTGTAACTTCCGCTGCTATTCACGCTTAGATTTCCAAGCAAAACATTGACAGCAATCTCATTGGGACTGAGCATTTGCACATTAATGGCGTTTGAATTTTTCATCAATTTGAACCGACCCTCCACATAACCATACGGAGTTGTGCAGGTGATTCTGATAGAACCTCCTGGCACGTACACAGCAAAATCTGGATCCGTAGAGATGGTGGGTCGCTCCGATGCATCTGAAATGAACAGGAACTATTAATGTTACTCCAATTAGCATCTCCAGAATCGATCCTCTACATTAATCTGAATTTGCGATGCTCAATTGTTATAGTTGCTCAATCAGTTCGATCTTATGAAAACGTTCACACTTCAAACGATTATTGAAGCGAGGGAATCAACCTTTAAGTTTAGATAAGAGGGTACATGTGCTGTTCAACACGGTGGTTCGGCAGGGGAGACTTAAAGGGGGAACCTACAGGCCAGGTAGCACAGAATATGCGTTCACAAAAAATATCCCGCGAAAAAAGATCTTGTTATGTGAGCAGCGGCTGAGTGTGGCATGGTGGCACAGTGGTTAGCACTGCTGACTCAATAGGCCGGTATCCGAGAGCAGCACGGTAACATTGTGGATAGCACAATCGCTTCACAGCTCCAGGGTCCCAGGTTCGATTCCGGCTTGTGTCACTGTCTGTGCAGAGTCTGCACATCCTCCCCGTGTGTGCGTGGATTTCCTGCGGGTGCTCCGGTTTCCCCCCACCGTCCAATGATGTGCAGGTGAGGTGGATTGGCCATGATAAATTGCCCTCAGTGTCCTTAGTGTTGGGTGGGGCAACTGAGTTATGGGGATAGGGTGGAGGTGTTGACCTTGGTAGGGGTAGGGTGCTCTTTCCAAGAGCCGGTGCAGACTTGATGGGCCGAATGGCATCCTTCTGCACTGTAAATTCTATGTAAAATGTATGTAACTCAGACCATGGTGACTGTCTGCACAGAGCTTGCACTTTCTAACCGTGCCTGCCTGGATTTCCTCCGGGTGTGCCGGTTTCCTCCCTGTTTCCAAACATGTGCACCTTCGGTGCATTAGCCTTCATAAATTGTGCACTGATGTCCAAAATGTAGCTGGGGTTAGTGGGTACAGATGTGCAACTCCGCATGGTGCTCTTTCCTTGGGTCGGAAGACACACGATGGGCCGAGTGGCCGCCTTCTGCACTCTAAGTATTCTGTGAATCTGAGTTTGTTCTTGATGGAGTTAAAAGGATCGTGGGCTGAGAGGCTTACATTTAAACTTCTGCAACGCTGAGAGACTTTGAAAGGCTAAACATGGTGCCGGTTTTTCATAATAGGAGGAGAGACTGAAACCAGAGGGCGCAGCCTCAGACTGAATGGACGATACTTTCTGACTAAGATGAGGAGGCATTTATTGAGCCAATACTACCCGCAGAACGCTGTGGGGACCATGTCACTGAGTGTCTCTGAGAAATAATTAGATAGGTTTTTGAATAATAAGATGAAACAACGGCTATCGACATGCAGCAGAATAGGAATCAGAAACATACCAGCCATGATTGAATGGCCGGGGAGACTCCATGGGCCAATTGTCTCACGACCATATGTGGGAGGAAAAATATTTGATCTATAATTATATATGTTAAAGTACGACTCTTGTATAAGCTCAAAGTAATCTAACTGACTTAACATGCGTTTGTGCCATTGGAAATCCAGTGAACTTTCTTATCGGGGCGACTTGAGGAACTAATATATGCTGTGGAGGAAGGAGCACCGAAGGATGTACTGTACTTAGGTTTCTAAAATACATTTGCTGAAGTGCGGCATGGAAATATATTGCGAAGAATAACTTCTCATGTTATCGAGGCTAACATTTGGGGATGACGAGAAGATTGAATCGAAGAATGGATATAAATGGGAATTTTTCAAAGAGACTTTGGTAGGATTCAGAGCTGTGCCGAAAAATGGCAGATGGAGTTTAACCCTGCTGAGTGCGAGGTGATTCGTTTTGGTCGAAAAAAATTGAATGCGGATTGCAGGGTGAAAGGCAGGGTTCTGAGTTATATGGAGGAACAGAGAGATCTTGGGGTTCATGTCCACAGACCTCTGAAGGTTGCCACTCAAGTCGATAGAGCCGTGACGAAGGCTGATGTAGTGTGTTCGCGTTTATTAACAGGGGGCTTGAATTTAAGATCCGCAGTTATGCTGCAACTATACATGACCCTGGTGACACCACATTTGGAGTATTGTGTGCAGTTCTGGTCACCTCATTATAGGAAGAATGTGGAAGCATTGGAAAGGGTGCAAAGGAGATTTACCAGGATGCTGCCTGGTTTTCAGGATAGGTCTTATGAGGAAAAGTTGATGGAACTCGGGCTCTTTGGAGCGGAGGAGAATGAGAGGCGACTTAATAGAGGTGTATATGATGATGAGGGGGGTAGATAGAGTGGAAGTTGGGAGAAGATTTTCTCGGGTGGATGTAGCAGTTACATGGGGGTATAACTATAAGATTCAGGGTGGGAGATATAAGACGGATGTCCGAGGTAGGTTCTTTACTCAAAGCGTGGTTTGGGTGTGGAATGGACTGCCTGCTGTGATACTGGAGTAGGACACTTTATGAACTTTCAAGCGGTTATTGGGTAGCGACATGAAGCACACCAGAATGACAGGTAGTGGGATAGCTTGATCTTGGTTTCGAACAATGCATTTGCACAACACTAAGGGCCGAAGGGCATGTTCTCTGCTATACTGTTCTATGTTCTATTATGTGAAAATGTAATGAGACAGAGAACAGTGGGATCAGTCCTGTGACTGAAACTGAGAACAATTTAAATCAATGACCTGGATGAAGGGATGGAAGCAATATCCCGATGGCACAATGATTTATGGGAAAGTATGTTCTGAAGAGGACGCAAGGAGGCTGGAAAAAGATGCAGATTCCTTCATTGATCGGACCAAGATCTAGCATGCCCATTATAAGCTGGCAAAATACGACACTGTCCGTTGTGGCTGGAAGAGGAGAAATTGAAGCATATTATCTAAATGTTGATAGATAAGTGATTTCTGAAGTGCATAAATTGTGCAGGTGATCGTGTCACAAATGTTTGTTCTGCATTGACACAAATTAATTAAGAAATCTAAAGCAAAGATATAATTTATGGCGAGGGGAATCGGGTAGTTGGGCGCTTGGTTATTTATCGATTCTATATGGCATTGGTGAGGACACTTTGGGGGTGGTGTGTACAATCTTTAAAACAATCTTTACGGTCTCAATCTTTCAGGAAAAATGCAAATACATTCCAAAATTCCTGCTCCTTATCTTAATCTATCCCACTGCGTATTTAACCACAAGTTCACATGGGAAAGGTTATTTCCCACCTACGGTCCTAGAACGTTTGTACACCACGATCAAGTCCCCTTCTCAGCCTCTTCTGCTCTCAGCAAAACAAGCCTAGCTTCGTTTCATTCCCTTACAGCACCTCGATAAAAAGAGTGGTCACAACACCCTCGTCCTCAATGAGCAACAGTAAACCCCGATCTCAAGATTTCCCAATGGAGTGAACATCCTCTCGACATCAATGTTTTCTCTACCGCCAATATCTATCCATTCAGTCAACTCTTGCGCATCTAAACCTTCCAGCAGGCATACGCCGACGATGTCTAACGTTTACTGATAAGGCAACATATGAAAAGAAATGAAATGAAAATAGCTTATTGTCAGGAGTAGGCTTCAATTAAGTTACTGTGAAAAGCCCCTAGTCGCCACATACCGGCGCCAGTTCAGGGAGGCTGTTACGGGAATAGAACGGTGCTGCTGGCCTGCTTGGTCTGCTTTCAAAGCCAGCGATTTAGCAATGGTAAATCTCCTCTGCACCCATTGCAATGTTGCAACATCCATGCGATAACGCGGCGACCAGAACTGCACGTAATACTCCAAATGCGGCCATACCAGGGTTTTGTACAGCTGCAACATGACCTCATGGCTCCGAAAATCAATCCCTCTACCAATAAAAGCTAACACACCGTACGCCTTCTAAACAACTCTCTCAACCTGGATGGCAACTTTCAGGGATTTATGTAAATGGACATCGAGATCACTCTGTTCTTCCACACTCTCAAGAATCTTACCATTAGCCCAGTATTCTGACTTCCTGTTATTCCTTCCAAAATGAATCACTTCACACTTTTCTGCATTAAACTCCATTTGCCACCTCTCAGCCGAGCTCTGCAGCATATCTATCTCCCTCTGTAACTTGTAACATCCTTCCGCACTGTCCACAACTCCACCGACTATAGTGTCACCTGAACATTTACTCACCCATCCTTCTACGCCCTCCTCCAGGTCATTCATAAAAATGAGAAACAGCAGTGGCCCAAAAACAGATCCTTGTGGTACACCACTGGTACCTGGACTCCACTATGAATATTTCCCATCAACCACGACCCTTTGTCGTCTTCCAGCTAGCTAATTTCTGATCCAAACTGCTAAATCACCCTGAATCCCATGCCTCCGTATTTTCTGCAATAGCCTACCGTGGGGTACCTTATCAAACGCTTTACTGAAATCCATATACAACACATCAACTGCTTTACCCTCATCCACCTGTTAGGTCACCTTCTCAAAGAGGGGTATCTTGACAAATGCATGAATAGGATGGGAATAGATAGATAGATGGAGAAATACAGCACAGAACAGGCCCTTCGGCCCACGATGTTGCGCCGAACTTTTGTCCTAGGTTAATCATAGAATTTTGGACAATTTTGCATGGCCAATCCACTCAAGCTGCACTGTGGGAGGACACCGGAGTACACGGAGGAAACCCACGCAGTCACAGGGAGGATGTGCAGACTCCACACAGACAGTGACCCAAGTCGAAATCGAACTTGGGACCTGGAGTTGTGAAGCAATTGTGCTATCCACAATGTTACCGTGCTGCCATTAAGAAGTTAACCTACACTCCATTATCCTACCCTAATCCATGTACCTATCCAATAGCCGCTTGAAGGCCCCTAACGTTTCCGACTCAACTACTTCCACAGGCAGTGCATTCCATGCCCCCACTACTCTCTGGGTAAAGAACCAAACTCTGACATCCCCTCTATATCTTCCACCATTCATCTTAAATTTATGTCCCCTTGTAATGGTGTGTTCCACCCGGGGAAAAAGTCTCTGATGTCTACTCTATCTCTTCCCCTAATCATCTTATAAACCTCTATCACGTCGCCCCTCATTCTTCTCCGTTCTAATGAGAAAAGGCCTAGCACCCTCAACCTTTCCTCGTATGACCTACTCTCCATTCCAGGCAACATCCTGGTAAATCTCCTTTGCACCTTTTCCAAAGCTTCCACATCCTTCCTAAAATAAGACGGCCAGAACTGCACACAGTACTCCAAATATGGCCTGACCAAGGTTTTGTACAGCTGCATCATCACCTCAAGGCTCTTAAATTCAATCCCTCTGCTAATGAACGCTAGCACACCATAGGCCTTCTTCACAGCTCTATCCACTTGAGTGGCAACTTTCAAAGAACTATGAACATAGACCCCAAGATCTCTCTGCTCCTCCACATTGCCAGGAACCCTACCGTTAACCCTGTATTCCGCATTCAGATTTGTCCTTCCAAAATGGACAACCTCACACTTGTCAGGGTTAAACTCCATCTGCCACTTCTCAGCCCAGCTCTGCATTTATTATATGTCTCTTTGAAGCCGAAAACAGCCCTCCTCACTATCCACAACTCCACCAATCTTCGTATCATCTGCAAATTTACTGACCCACCCTTCAACTCCCTCATCCAAGTCGTTAATGAAAATCACAAACAGCAGAGAACCCAGAACTAATCCCTGCGGTACACCACTGATAACTGGGCTCCAGGCTGAATATTTGCCATCCACCACCACTCTCTGTCTTCTATCGGTTAGCCAGTTTGTTATCCAACTGGCCAAAGTTCCCACTATCCCATGCCTCCTTACTTTCTGCACAATCCTACAATGAGGAAACTTATCAAATGCCTTACTAAAATCCATGTACACTACATCCATTGCTTTACCTTCATCCACATGCTTGGTCACGTCCTCAAAGAAGTCAATAAGACTTGTTAGGCAAGACCTACCCCTCACAAATCCGTGCTGACTATCCCTAATCAATCAGTGCCTTTCCTGATGCTCAGAAATCATATCCCTCAGTACCCTTTCCATTACTTTGCCTACCACCGAAGTAAGACTAAATGGCCTGTAATTCCCAGGGTTATCCCGATTCCCTTTTTTGAACAGGGGCACGACATTCGCCACTCTCCAATCCTCTGGTAGCACCCCTGTTGACAGCGAGGACAAAAATATCATTGCCAACTGCTCTGCAATTTCATTTCTTGCTTCCCATAGAATCCTTGGATATATCCCGTCAGGCCCGGGGGACTTGTCTATCCTCAAGTTTTTCAAAACGCGCAACACATCTTCCTTCCTGACAAGTATCTCCTCGAGCTTATCAGTCTGCTTCACGCTTTCCTCTCCAACAATATGGCCCACCTCGTTTGTAAATACTGAAGAAAAATACTTGTTCAAGACCTCTCCTATCTCTTCAGACTCAATACACAATCTCCCGGTACTGTCCATGATCGGACCTACCCTAGCTCTAGTCATTCTCATATTTTTCACAGATGTGTTCCTTGTTTTCCTTGATCCTACCTGTCAAAGATTTTTCATGCCCTCCCTTAGCTCTCCTTATCCCTTTCTTCAGTTCCCTCCTGGCTATCTTGTATCCCTCCAGCGCCCTTTCTGAACCTTGTTTCTTCAGCCTTAGATAAGTCTGCTTCTTCCTCTTAACAAGACATTCAACCTCTCTTGTCAACCATGGTTCCCTCACTCGACCATCTCTTCCCTGCATAACAGGGACATACATATCAAAGACACGCAGTACCTGTTCCTTGAACAAGTTCCACATTTCACTTGTGTCCTTCCCTGACAGCCTATGTTCCCAACCCACTAACAAATCTATCACCTGCCCTGGTTCATTACCAAGTACTAAATCCAATATGGCCTCCCCTATGGTCGTACAATCTACATACTGTGTTAGAAAAGCTTCCTGGACACACTGCACAAACACTACCCCATCCAAACTATTTGATCTAAAGAGTTTCCACTCAATGTTTGGAAAGTTGAAGTCACGCATGACTACTACCCTGTGACTTCTGCACCTTTCTAAAATATGTTTCCCAATATGTTCCTCCACACCTCTGCTGCTATTGGGGGGCCTATAGAAAACTCCCAACAAGGTGACTGCTCTTTTCCTATTTCTGACTTCAACCCATATTACCTCAGCAGGCAGATCCCCCTCGAACTGCCTTTCTGCAGCTGTTATACTATCTCTAATTAACAATGCCAACCCCCCCCCCCACCTCTTTTACCATCCTCCCTAATCTTGTTGAAACATCTATAACCAGGGACCTCCAACAACCATTTCTGCCCCTCTTCTATCCAAGTTTCCGTGATGGCCACCACATTGTAGTCCCAATTACCGATCCATGCCTTAAGTTCACCCACCTTATTCCTGATGCTTCTTGCATTAAAGTATACACACACCAACCCATCTCCTTGCCTGCAAGTACTCTCCTTTGTCAGTGTTACCTTTTCCACTGCATCACTACGTGCTTTGGCGCCCTGACTATCGGCTTCCTTAGTTGCTGGACGACAGATCCCGTTCCCATTCCCCTGCCAAATTAGTTTAAACCTTCCGGAAGAGTATTAGAAAACATCCCCCCCCCCCAGGATATTGGTGCCCCTCTGGTTCAGATGCAACCCGTCCTGCTTGTACAGGTCCCACCTTCCCCAGAATGCGCTCCAATTATCCAAATACCTGAAGATCTCCCTCCTACAACATTCCTGCAGCCATTTGCTCAACTGCACTCTCTCCCTATTCCTAGCCTCGCTATCACGTGGCACCGGCAACAAACCAGAGATGACAACTCTGTCTGTCCTAGCCTTTAAATTCCAGCCTAACTCCCTAAAACTGTTTATTATCTCCACACCCTGTTTCCTACCTACGTCGTTGGTACCAATGTGCACCACGACCTCTGGCTGCTCACCCTCCCCCTTCAGGATCCTGAAGACACGATCCGAGACAACCCTGGCCCTGGCACCCGGGAGGCAATATACCTTTCGGGAGTCTCGCTCGTGACCACAGAATAAGAACAAAGAACAAAGAAAATTACAGCACAGGAACAGGCCCTTCGGCCATCCAAGCCTTCGCCGATCCAGATCCTTTATCTAAACCTGTCTGCTATTTTCCAAGGTCTATTTCCCTCGGTTCCCGCCCATTCATATACCTGACTAGATGCTTCTTAAATGATGCTATCGTGCCCGCCCCTACCACCTCCGCTGGTAAAACATTCCAGGCACCCACCACCCTCTGCGTAAAAATCTTTCCACGCACATCTCCCTTAAACTTTCCCCCTCTCACCTTGAAATCGTGACCCCTTGTAACTGACACCCCCACTCTTGGGAAAAGCTTGTTGCTGTCCACCCTGTCCATACCTCTCATAATTTTGTAGACCTCAATCAAGTCCCCCCTCAACCTCCGTCTTTCCAACGAAAACAATCCTAATCTACTCAACCTTTCTTCATAGCTAGCACCCTCCATACCAGGCAACATCCTTGTGAACCTCCTCTGCACCCTCTCCAAGGCATCCACATCCTTCTGATAATGTGGCGACCACAACTACACGCAGTATTCCAAATGTGGCCGAACAAAAGTCCTATACAACTGTAACATGACCTGCCAACTCTTGTACTCAATATCTCCTATCTATTCCCCTAACCATTGAATCTCCTATTTCTATTGCTTTTCTATGCTGCCCCCTTCCCTTCTGAGCCCCAGAGCCAGACTCAGTGCCAGAGACCAGGCCGCTGGGGCCTTCCCCCGGTAGTCACCCCCCCCCCCCCCCGAACAGCATCCAAAACGGTATACTTGTTTTGAAGGGGAACGGCCACGAGGGACCCCTGCACTGTCTGCCTGTTAGTTTTCTTTCCCCTGACTGTAACCCAGTTACTCTTGGCCAGTACCTTTGGTGTGGCTACATCCCTGTAACTCTTCTCGATAACCCCCTCTGCCTCCCGGATGATCCGAAGTTCATCCAGCTCCAGCTCCAGTACCTTAACACGGTCTCTGAGGAGCTGGAGTTGGGTGCACTTCCCGCAGGTATAGTCAGCGGGGACATCAGTGGTTTCCCTCACCACCCACATCCTACAGGAGGAGCATGCAACTGCGTTAGCCTCCATCCCCTCTTACTTTACAGAATTAGATGCCCTGTGGACCAACTGGACCTCCGCCCTCCGACTCTGCTTCCAGTCAGCTGTACTCTAAACTCCTGGCTCCCTTTACGCTCTTTGATAAATATAGGAAATGAAATGTAAGGAGCACCTTACTCCCTCCTCACCTAACTCCCTCAGTCACCAAACTCTCACTGTAGCACTCAAATGCCACAAGTTCAGCACTCCCTCAGTCACCAAACTCTCACTGTAGCACACAAATGCCACAAGCTCAGCAATCCCTTAGTCACCAAACTCTCACTGTAGCACTCAAATGCCACAAGCTCAGCACTCCCGCAGTCACCAAACTCTCACTGTAGCACTCAAATGCCACAAGCTCAGCACTCCAGTGCAAACAAAGTCTGCACTGTAACTAGCTCCTATTTATGCTGTGACTCTAGCCTCTGAAAACTGGCCTAATGCAATTAACCAACTAACAAGCTCCAGATGCAAGTAAGTACAAGTAGAACCTTGATTAAAGCTGATTCAAAATTCAACTTCTTATCGACCAAACAGCAACTTTTAAGTTAATTAACTAAATAAAAGAAATACTAGACTTTAAATAAAAATGAACCCTTATACTCCCTCAGTCACCAAACTCTCACTGTCGCACTCAAATGCCACAAGCTCAGCACTCCAGTGCAATAGAGGGATACAGACCCAGGAAGTGGAGAATATTTTAGTTTAGACGGGCAGCATGGTTAGCACGGGCTTGGGGGGCCGAATGGCCTTTTCCTGTGCTGCACTGTTCTTTGTTTTTTGTTCTACTAACGGGGACAGCAACAGTATTCGGAGCGTGGATGGAGAGCTGTTTGTTGAGTCGATTCAGGAGGCATTTCTCATGAAGGATGTGAATGGCCCGACTTGAAATGGGACAAAACTTGACCTCGGTTGAGAAATCAGAAACTTCATGTGACATAATTATTAATATCAAAGAACAAAGAACAATACGGCACTGTAACGGGGCTGTCGGCCTTCCAAGTCTGCGCCGATCCCGTGTCCAATCTCGAGCACACGCCTGTATCCTTTTATCCCCCGTCTGTTCATTTGTCTATCAAAATAATTCTTAAAGGTCGCAAAAGTATCAGCCTGAACCATCTTACTTGGCAGTGCATTCCAGGCCATCACCATCCACTGTGTAAAAAATGTCTCTCGCAGATTTCCACTGAACCTACCAAGAACTTGTGCCCACTTGTAATTTCCATTTCTACCTCAGATAAAGCCTCGAACTATTGACCCTATTTGTACCCCTCATAATTTTACAAACTTATATCAGGTCACCCGAGCCTCCATTTTCTCGGGATAACAATCTCACTTTACTTTGGGACCAGTGACCAAACTCCAGTAGTTTTAAGATAACAACGCAGAATGTTAGGTTTGGCCCAAAAGTAAAAATTCTAAATTGGGGCATGGCCAATGTTGATGTATTAGACAGGAACTTTCAAAGGTTTATCGGGGAGCCTGTTTGGAATTAAAGGCACAGCTGGTGTGTGGGACGGTTTGAAAACTGTTGGCCAGGACTGAGGGGAAGCACATTCGTTTGAGCGTGAAGGGCATGTCAAGACGTAGAGAACTTCGGCTGACTCGGAATATTGAGGTCCTGGTCAAAAACAAGAACGAGGCATATGACATGCATAGGCTGCTGGGATCAAATGGATCCCTTGAAGAGTGTGTGGAATGTGTGGAGTAGAGTTAAGAGAGAAGTCAGGAGGGGAAAAAAGGGACATGTTATTGCTTTGGCAGGAAAGGCAATGGAGAATCCAATGAGATTCTACAAATAGATACATGGCAAAATAGTGACTAGGTAGAGAGCAGGGCCTCTTTCGGATCTACAAGGTCATCTATGAGCAGTTCCACAATAGATTGGTGAGATCCTAAATTAATACTTGTAATCGGTATTGACTGTTGAGAAATAAATGTATGTTGCAGAACTTGGGGAAATACACACTGATGCGGTGAGGAATGTTCATATTATAGAGAAGCAGATGGTGGAAGTCGTAAAGTACGTTAAGTCCCAGGGACTTGATGACATGAAACCCAGGAAGTTGTGGGAAGCGAGGAGGGAAATTGTGGGTCCCCTTGCAGAGATATTTGAATATTCGATAGCTGCAGGCGAGGTTCCTGAAGATTGAAGGGGAACAAATGTTTTGCCTTTGTTGAAGAAGGGCCGCAAGGAAAAGCCTGGGAACTACTGACCGGTGAGCCTAACGTCTGTGGTGAGTATGTTGTTTTAAGGTATTCTGAAGATAGGATCTCCAGGCATTTAGAGAGACAAGTATTGATTGTGGACAGTCAGAATAGCTTTGTGAGTGGAAAATCATGCCTGCCGAACTTGATTAAGTTATTTTGTTGGGTAATCAAGTGTGTAGATGAGGGTAGTGCAGTCGACGTTGTCTATATTGACTTTAGCAAGGGCTTTGACAACGTACCGCACGGAATATGGTTGCATCAATTCAAATCTCACGGGTTCCAGGCTGAGGTAGCCAATTGGATACAAAATTGGCTTGACAACAGAAGGCAAAGAGTGTTTGTTGAGGTTGGATTTTCAAACTGGAGGCCTGTGGCCAGTGGTGTGTCTCAGGGATCAGTGCTTTGTCCACTATTATTTGTGATATATATATTAATGATTTGGATGAGAATTTAGGAAGCATGGTTGGTAAGTTTGCAGATGTCACCAATATTGATGGCGTAGTTGACAGTGAAGAAGGGTATCTTGGATTAGAACTGGATCTTGATCATTTGGCCAGTGAGCCGACGGATGGCAGATGAAGTTAGATTTTGATCAATGTGAGGTGATGCATTCTGGTCGATCGAATCGGGGAAGGACCTACTCAGTTAAGGGTAGGGATTAGGGGAGAGTTATAGAACAAAGCTATCGTGCAGTTCAGGTTCATAGTTCCTTCATGTGGGTTCACAGATGAACAGGATGGTCAGCAAGACATTCGGCATGCTTGGTTTCATTGGTCAGAATACAGGAGTTGAGAAATTGTGCTGAAATTGCACAAGACATTATATGGCCACAATTGGAATACTGTGTAATGTTCTGGTCCCCCGCGTTTATAAGTGATATTATAAAACTCGAAATAGTGCTGAAAATATTTATAAGGAGAGGCTGAATGACTGGAGCTTTTTTCGCTGGAGCGTAGGAGGCTTGAGGTGATCTTCTATAGGTCTATAAATACTGAGGGGCATAGATAAGGCAGAAATACAGCATGTTTCACTGAAGGTGGGGGATTCATAAACTATAGGAGATAGGTTTAAGGTGAGATGGGAGAGATACGAATGCGTCCTGAGGGTCAATTGTTTCACACAAAGGGTGGTGAATATCTGGAATGAGCTGCGAGAGGCATTAGTAAAGGCGGGTACAATTTTATCTTTTAAACATCATTTAGACAGTTACATGGGTAATATGGATATCGAGAGATATTGGTCAAATGCGTTCAATTAGGACTAGCTTAGTAGGGAAAAACGAGCGGCATGGACAAGTTGGGCCGAAAGGCATTTTTCGTTGCTGTAAACCTCTATGACTCTCTGATTGTGTTGTGCCCCAAAGTGAGTGCATGCGCCATGCAGAATTCTTCCCTTCCCCAATACATGGTATTTGTTTCGCATTTCTCATAATGTATAGATTCCCTTCTCTGCAGAAGGAGGCGTTCCAGGGCTGGGCGTTTGCACCGTACCTCCTAAAGAATTGGCCCACCCCCACGTCCAATCCACATAAGCCAACCTAACCTATGAACACGAAGGGACAGGTTGCCATGGCCTTTCGGCATTGCCTGTACATCTTTGGTCACTGATACGCAATTATAATATGACCCATCCACATAATATGCACATCTTTGGGCAGTAATGGGCAATTTTAGCTTGTACAATCCACCGAAGATGCAGATCTTTGGACTGTGGGAGGAAACCTGACCACCCACGCAGTCAGGTGAAGCAACATCAAACTGGAAACAGTCACCCAATGTTGGAATTGTACCAGCGTGCCTCGCGCTGTGAGACAGCAGTGTTAGCTCCAGGGGCGCCCGAGTGGCGTCCCGTTCAGAAGCTTCAGAACTCAAACTCATCACTACATTTTAATTCTGCTTGGTTTTGCAAGACGCCTTTCTATATCCTCATTACTCATTTTTTGTTCCTTAGGGGCAGAGAATTTCTTTATTCTGCGACTAACACTTGCTCTAATTGATGGTGACATGTATCTGAAATCAACTGTCATTAATTGCATACCAATCTTTTTTTAACGCCTTCCATGTGACATGGGAATCGACGGCTAGACAAACATTCATTGCCCATCCCTAATTGCCCCTTGAAAGGGGGCAGGTTATCAGTCCCAACATGTTGCTGTATGGGTCCAGATACACATGTCCGAGAGACCATGCAACGATGGCAAATGTCCTTCTCTTAAGGAAATTGGTGAAGCAAGTAGATTATGGACTTCAATCGATGATCGTCTCGCTGTCATAGTTAGACCTTTAATCACAGAGGTATAGTCAATTCAAATTGCAGCAGCCATGGTGAGATTCGAACCTGTGTTCCCAGTGCATTAACCTGGGTGGGACCAATCCCACGGCCCGGCCTCAAATTCAGGGAAGGAAATCTACGGTTTTTACCTGGCCTTGTCGTCCATGTGCCCCCGAACACACTACAGCAGGCTTCGCCATTAACTGTGATCGACAATGACTGAGTCAAGCCATTCCGTCCAAGATTAACTGAGCATGGGCAGCACTATTCTGGCTTGTCATTGCTCTGAAGAAATGAGGAATTATGTGCACCGAAATACATCCACATCTTGTGCCCTGCATTGATTTCGCTCATCTTTAACACCCACGAACTTCATCGCACCTTCCCAAAGTCTCAGCAAATACAAACTACAGATCACTTACTTATCACACGGATTTGCACAGCATCGCCAGCTGTGAAAGAAATCCACATGCCGGACACATCCCTTTCATAGAGGCAGCTGTAATTCCCTCCGCTATTGGCGCTTACATTGACGAGACTAAAAGTTACAGCAATCTCGTTGGGATTGAGCACCTTTACTTCAGTGGTATATGAATCTTTCATCAATTTGAATCGACCCTCCACGTAACCATTCGGAGCTGTGCAGGTGATCCTGATAGAACCTCCTTCCACGTGAACTGGAATATCAGGATCCTGGGAGATGGTGGACCGCTCCGATCCATCTGAAATTAACACGACAGAGTATTGTTACTCCAATTAGCATCTGCACGACTGTTCCTCTATGTAAATCTCCATTCACGATGCTCAATTGCAATATTTACACAATCAGGTGGATCTGATGAAAACTGTCATTCGCCAAATGATTATTTAGGGGCGAAAATCGATCGTTAAATTTCGTTCAGCTACCACAAGTACCCTTTAGTACTGAGGCAGACTGAAAGCGGCCAACTGCAGGCCAGATGGCACACATATGTGTTCACACGGTTCACATGGCGAATGAATAATTTGTCATATGAGCAGAAGCTGAGGGCATCACGGTGGCACAGTGTTTACATCACATGGCCAGGGACCATGCTTAATTCATGCCTCCGGTGACTGTGTGGAGTTTGCATGTTCTCCCCTTTCTGCGTTGGCTTCCCACAGTCCAAACGTGGGTACGGTCTGTGGATTGGCCCCTTAGCTTTATGCCATTTAAGATGACGAACAATAACTTTCAATAAGAGGCAGGAACTGGAATAAAACAGTAGCAGCTGGGGAACCAGACAAATAAATAGTGCTTCGGATTTTTTTTTATTTTAAAGATATGGGGTGATTATTTGACGATCAACTTTTTGCGCTCAAAGCATTCTTGAACTGTGTGCAAACAAGGTCCTTTTTACAAGATTGCAGTCCAGGTCAGTATTGCTATTTGGCTTCACATCCACATCTCCTGATCTAATGTGGATAGAGTTGGCAATCTGTCTGATTACTCAATTAACATGCTTGGCCGGTACCTCTCTTCCTCACGTTAGGGGTGTAACATGTGTCATTCATCAGGAGCAATGCATGACCATATATCCGCGAAGCCGACAGGACAGGTCGAAGAGCTGATGCAGAAACAAATTGGATACTCGTCTTTAATAGCCAAACAGTAAAACATAAGAGCAGGGTGCTTGTGATCGGAGTTTTACACAACGTTGGTTCCGCCACAGCTAGCATAATGTGTGGTTTTCTGGTCGCAAAACTATTGGAAGGATATTATTGCAGAGGCGACAGGACAGGGCAGATTCACCGGAACGTTGCCAGGGCTGGAGCGCTTTAGTCCATGAAGAGAGGCTTTTTGGAGTGTTGTTGTTTTCCTCAGAACAGAAGAAGAGGAGTGGGAGATATGGTTGAGGTGTCCAAAATTAGCAGGGGATATACAGGGTAGATAGTAAGTCACATAGAACAAAGAATAAATAACAATCATAGAATTATCATCGAATTTACAGTGCAGAAGGAGGCCATTCCGCCCATCGAGTCTGCACCGGCTCCTGGAAAGAGCACCCTACCCAAGGTTAACACCTCCACCCTATCCCCATAACCCAGTAACCCCACCCAACACTTAAGGCAATTTTGGACACTAAGGGCAATTTATCATGGCCAAACCACCTAACCTGCACATCATTGGACTGTGGGAGGAAACCGGAGCACCCGGAGGAAACCCACGCACACACGGGGAGCATGTGCAGACTTCGCACAGACAGTGACCCAAGCCGGAATCGAACCTGGGACCCTGGAGCTGAGAAGCGATTGTGCTATCCACAATGCTACCGTGCTGCCATAATGCAGCATAGGAAAGAACCGTTCGGCTGTCCACGCCTGTGCTGACCTAAACTAAAACCATATGCGTTTGCTGAGTCCGTATTCTTTCATTTAGACCCTATTCATATATTTGTCTAGATGTCCCTTAAATGCCGCTTTCGTACCTGCTCCCACAATCTCCCCAGGCAGTGCGTTCCATATATTTGCCACCCTCTGTATAAACAACTTGCCTCGCACATCTATTCGAAATATTCCCCCGCGCTCTTTAAACCTATGTCCCCCGGTACTTGACTCTCTTTCCCTGGAAAAGAGCACATGACTATCCATTCTGTCCATGCCACTCAGAATCTTGCAGACCTGTATCTGGTCGCCTCTTAACCTCCGTCTTTCCAGTGAGAACAGACCGTGTTTATCTAACCTCTCCTCCTTGCTAACTCTCTCTATACCAGGCAGCATCCTTGTGAACAGGTTCTGCACTCTCTCTAAAACACCTACAATCTTCTGGTGGTGTGGCGACAAGAATTATACACAATATTCCAAATGAGGCCTAACAAACGTCCTCTTCAGCTGCAAAATGACTTGTCATATTTATATTCAATGCCCGACCGATGAAGGCCAGCATGCCGTATGCCTTCTTGGCCACCTTATCCATATGCCTTGCTACTTTCAGTGATCGGTGAACATGCCCAGAAAGCTCTGCCTGTCGATTCTCGAAAGAGTTCTACCAAAGAGTTCTAACAAAGAACAAAGAACAAAGAAAAGTACAGCACAGGAACAGGCCGTTCAGTCCTCCACGGCCGTGCCGACCATGATGCCAGACTGAACTACAATGTTCGACATTTCCTGGGTCCGTATCCCTCTATTCCAATCCTATTTATTTATTTGTCAAGATGTCACTTAAACGTCACTACGGTTCTGCTTCCACCACCTCTTCCGGCAGCGAGTTCCAGACACCCACTACCCTCTGTGTAAAACACTTGCTCGTCCATCTATTCTAAATATTTTCCCTTGCGCTTTTAACCTATGCTCCCAAGTGATTGACCCCTCTACCCCGGTGAACAGCCTCTGACGATCCACTCTGTCTATGACCCTCATAATTTTGTAGACCTCTGCCGGGCCGACCCTCAACCTCCGTCGTTCCAGTGTGAACAAACCGAGTTTATTCAACCGCTCCTCATAGCTAATGCCCTCCATACCAGACAACATCCTGGTAAATCTGTTCTGCACCCTCTCTAAAGTTTCCACATCCTTCTGGTAGTGTGGCGACCAGAATTGATCACTATACTCCAAGTGTGGCCCAACAAAGGTTCTGTACAGAAACTAAGGTTCTATACAGAACCTTATTCTGTAATTCCTACATGCATTGGACCTCCCAAAGTGCATTACCTCACATTTGGCCGGATTAAACTCCATCTGCCATTTATCGGCCCAAGGCTCCAACCAGTAAGTATCCTGGTCTATTCTCTGACTATCCTCTTCACTATCCACAACTCCACCAATTTTTCGGTCGCCTGCGAACTTACTAATCAGACCAGCTACATTTTCTTCGAAATCATGTACATACACTACAAGCAACAATGGCCCAGATCTGATCCCTGTGGAAATCCGTTGGTCACAGCGTTCCATTCAGAAAAACACCCTCCTACTTCTGCCCTGTTTTCTGTGCCCAAGCCAGTTCTATATCCAACTTTCCAGTTTCCTCTGATCCCATGTGACCACCATTTGTACCAGTCTACAATGAGGTACCTTCTCAAAGTCGGTACTGAAGTCCATGCATGCAACATCTATTGCCTTTCCTTCATCTATCATCTTTGTTACTTCCTCGAAAACCTCGATTCAGTTATTGAGGCACGACTTGCCCTTCACAAAACCAAGCTGTCCATCACGATTAAATCCATATGCTTCCAAATGTGAGTAAATCCTATCTGTAAGAATCTTTTCGAATAATTTCGCTACCATTGACGTCAGGCTCACCGGCCTATAATTTCCTGGGTAATTCTTGCTGTCCTTCTTAAACAGTGGAACAACATTGACTACTCTCTAGTCCTCTGGAACTTCTCCTGCAGCCAATGAGAATACAAAGATTACTGTCAAGGCCTCTACAATTTCCTCCCTTGCCTCCCACAGTACCCTGAGGTGTATCCCATCATGCCCTGGGGACTTATCTACTTTAATGCTTATAAAGATGCCCAACACCTCCTAGTTACTATTATCAATATGACTCAGATTATCTACACACTACCCAGTATTCCTCATCCACTAAGTCCCTCAGTTTGCTGAATACTGAGGCGATGTAATTCATTTTGTATCTCACCCATTCCCTTTGCTTCCATACATACATTTCCATCAATGTCCTTTAATGGACCAACACTTTCGCTGGATACCCTCTTGATCTTTAAATATATATAAAGCGCCTTACTATTTTCCTTAATCCTGTTTGCCAATGACATTTCATGACCCCATTTAGCTTTCCTAACTCCGACCTTAAGGTCCTTCAATTCTTGCTTTATATTCTTCAAGGGCTGCACCTGTTCTAAGCCGTTTAAAACTTACGATTCTTCCTTTATCTTTTTGACAAGATTCATAATAATCCTTGTCATCTAGGATTCCCTATAGTTGCCACCCTTATCTTTCGTCCATACAGTTGTGTGCCGGTCCTGGATTCTGATCAACTGACATTGAAAGCCTCCCACATGCCTGATGTTGATTTTCCCGCAATCGGCCTCTCCCAGTCAACAATCTCCAGATCCTGCCTATTGTGTTCTAATAAGCCTACTCCCTGTCTCACATTTTCACCTGAGGACCACTCTTGTCCTTTTCCATAAGCAGCTTAAAACCTACAGAATTATGATGACTGTCCCCGAAATGATCTCCTACTGAAACTTCTATTACCTCGCCGGGCTTATTTCCCAGCACCAGGTCTAATATATCCCCTTCCTCAGTTGTGCTAATTATATATTGTTTCAAAAAACCTTTCTGGAATCTGCTTACAAGTTCTGCTCCATCCATGGCCCGAGCAGTAATTGTGTCCCAGTCAATATTTGAAAAGTCAAAATCACCCACCACAACAACCATATTTTTTATGAATCATCCCAAGATCTGTCTGCATATCTGCTCATCTATCTCCCGCTGGCTGCTAGGTTTGTAGTAAACAACCACAATTGTGACAGCACCCTTCCTATTGCTGAGCTCTTCCCATATTGCCTCGCTGCCTGAACCATCCAAGGCCTCCTCCCTTAGCACAGCTGTGATATTCCTCTTAACTTATAGTGCAGTTCCCCTCCCATTTTGCAACTCCCTCATTCCTGCCTGAAGCATCTAAATCCTGGAATATTTAGTTGCCAATGATGTCCATTCAATCAAATATCTGTAATAGCAACAACATCTTAATTCCACATACCAAACCAAGCTCTACGTTCATCTCAATAACCTGAAATACTCCTCGCATTGAAACTAATTCACTTCATCCCACCAAACCGTCTGTGTTGAACAACCACTTCCTGTCTGCTCTTCCCCTTAATCTTACTGGCATTAGTCTGTAGCTCTCCCTCAGTTATTTCGCCCGTTGACCTAACGCTCTGATTCTCACCCACTTACCACACTAGGCAGTTCAACCTGTTTCTCTGCCTTCCACTTTTCTCCTCACTTGCTTTTGTTTCTATCCGCTCTTTGCTACCCTCTGACATACTGCATCGGTTCCCATTTCCCTGCCACATTCGTTGAAACCCTCCCCAACAGCACTAGTAAGCAGCACCCACGATATTGGTTCCAGTCCTCCGCAGGTGTAGAGTTTCCTCTACTGTGGAAGGCTGAAAATCCATGGGGGACATCAATTTATAATTTATTATAAGAACATAAGAACTAGGAGCAGGAGTAGGACATCTGGCCCCTCGAGCCTGCTCCGCCATTCAATTAGATCATGGCTGATCTTTTGTGGACTCAGCTCCACTTTCCGGTCCGAACACCATAACCCTTAATCCCTTTGTTCTTCAAAAAACTATCTATCTTTACCTTAAAAACATGTAATGAAGGAGCCTCAACTGCTTCACTGGGCAAGGAATTACATAGATTCACAGCCCTTTGGGTGAAGAAGTTCCTCCTAAACTCAGTCCTAAATCTACTTCCCCTTATTTTGAGCCTATGTCCCCTAGTTCTGCTTTCACCCACCAGTGGAAACAATCTGCCCGCACCTATCCTATCTATTACCTTCATAATTTTAAATGTTTCTATCAGATCCCCCCTCATCCTTCGAAATTCCAACGAGTACAGTCCCAGTCTACTCAACCTCTCCTCATAATCCAACGCTTTCAGCTCTGGGATTAACCTAGATTCATTCCTCTGCACACCCTCCAGTGCCAGTATGTCCTTTCTCAAATAAGGTGACCAAAACTGAACACAATACTCCAGGTGTGCCCTCACTAACACCTTATACAATTGCAACACAACCTCCCTAGTCTTAAACTCCATCCCTCTAGCAACGAAGGACAAAATTCCATTTGCCTTCTTAATCACCTGTTGCACCTGTAAACCAATTTTCTGTGACTCATGCACTAGCATACCCAGGTCTCTCTGCACAGCGGCATGCTTTAATATTTTATCGTTTAAATAATAATCCCGTTTGCTGTTATTCCTACCAAAATGGATAACCTCACATTTATCAACATTGTATTCCATCTGCCAGACCCGAGCCCATTCACTTAACCTATCCAAATCCCTCTGCAGACTTCCAGTATCCTCTGCATTTTTCGCTTGACCACTCATCTTAGTGTCATCTGCAAACTTGGACACATTGCCCTTGGACCTCAATTCCAAATCACCTATGTAAATTGTGAACAATTGTTGGCCCAACACGGATCACTGAGGGACACCACTAGCTACAGATTGCCAACCAGAGAAACACCCATTAATCCCCACTCTTTGCTTTCAATTAATTAACCAATCCTCTATCCATGCTACTACTTTACCTTAATGCCATGCATCTATATCTTATGCAGCAACTTTTTGTCTGGCAACTTGTCAAAGGCTTTCTGGAAATCCAGATATACCACATCCATTGGCTCACCGTTATCTACTGCACTGGTAATGTCCTCAAAAAATTCCACTAAATTAGTTAGGCACGACCTGCCCTTTATGAACCCATGCTGCGTCTGCCCAATGGGACAAATTCTATCCAGATGCCTCGCTATTTCTTCCTTGATGATAGATTCCAGCATCTTCCCTACTACCGAAGTTAAGCTCACTGGCCTATAATTTCCTGCTCTCTGCCGACCTCCTTTTTTAAACAGTGATGTCACGTTTGCTAATTTCCAATACACCGGGACCACCCCAGAGTCTAGTGAATTTTGGTAAATCATCATTAGTGCATCTGCAATTTTCCTAGCCATTTCTTTTAACACTCTGGGATGCATTCCATCAGGGCTAGGAGACTTGTCTATCTTTAACCCCATTAGCTTGCCCATCACTACCGCCTTAGTGACAACAATCCTCTCAAGGTCCTCACCTGCCATAGCCTCGTTTCTATCCGTCGCTGGCATTTTATTTGTGTCTTCCACTGTGAAGACCGACCCAAAAAACCTGTTCAGTTCCTCAGCCATTTCCTCATCTCCCATTATTAAACTCCCTGCTCATCCTCTAAAGGACCAACAGTTACCTTAGCCACTCTTTTTTGTTTTATATATTTGTAAAAACTTATGCTGTCTGTTTTTATATTCTGAGCAAGTTTCCTCTCATACTCTACCTTACTCTTCTTTATAGCTTTTTTAGTAGCTTTCTGTTGCCCCCTAAAGATTTCCCAGTCCTCTGGTCTCCAATCTTTGCCACTTTATATGCTTTTTCCTTCAATTTGATACTCTCCCTTATTTCCTTAGATATCCACGGTCGATTTTCCCTCTTTCCACCGTCCTTCCTTTATAATGTTAATTCTCACAAGTAGGCTTACATTAACACGGCAATAAAGTTATCGTGAAAAAAGCCCTAGTCGCCACATTCCGACGGCTGTTCGGATTCAAAGAGATGGAATTCAGAATGTCCAATTCACCTTAAAGCACGTCCTTTGGGTATTGTGGGAGGAAAGCGGTGCACCCGGAGGAAACACACGTAGACGTGGGGAGACATGGAGCCAGCTCTACCAAAAGCCGCAGGAAACTACAAACGGTCGTGAATGTAGCCCAGTCCATCAGGCAAACCAGCCTCCCATCCATTGACTTTATCTATAATTCCCGCTGCCTCAGAAAGTCAGCCAGCATAATTAATGACCCCACGCACACCGGAGATACTCTCTTCCACCTCCTTCCGTCAGGAAAAGATACCAAAGTTTGAGGTCACGTACCAACGGACTCAAGAACAGCTTCTTCCCTACTTCCATCAGACTTTTGAATGGACCTACCTCGTATTAAGTTGATCTTTTCTCTTCACCTTGCTATAATTGTAATATTATATTCTGCAGTCTCTCCTTCCTTCCTAACGTCCGGTATATTTTGTTTGTACAGCATGCTAGAAACAATACGTTTCACTGTATACTAATCCATGTGACAATAATCAATCAAATCAAATCAAATCAAAGAACATGCAGACTCCGCACAGAGAGTGACACAGGTCGGGCATCGAACCCGAGACCCTGGCACTGTGAAGCAACAGTGTTAACCAGTGTGCTGCCGTGCCGCCCCTTCACACAGTCGATTGTCTCCCAATGTGACGTCCACCTTTTGATTGGGCGGTCGTCCTCTTACCTGGATTGCAGATCACGCCCGAATCTTCGTGGTGGCCGCAGTTCTCCCTTCCCCATCCTGAGAATGAGCAAGACCAGAGGGTGCGCTCTGACCCCACGCAGGCCACGTCGTCCTTCCAGACCTTCCCGGTGCCTTGCCCGAAGGCGCGGCTGCTGGGTGTGGACAATGCAGCGCCGCAGCCCAGCTGCCTGCAGACCACTCTGGCGTCCCGGTTGTCCCAGCTGTCGTCGCAGACCGTCCCCCATTCTCCGTTGTAGTAAACCTCCACTCTGCCGGAGCAGCGATGGGTGGCATTCACCAGCCTCACCCGCGGCCCTGCAATAACAAGAAGAACATCTTACTCCCGATTCCTGCCTCATATGTACCTTGAGAAGAGTTATTCTGATTAATTCCCGTCCTTGTTACTGCTCATAATTCAGAAGTTTTGTTTCTGAACGTAAGGTGGCAATTTTATTCAGCATTCAATGCAGTGCAGCACGGTAGCATAGTGGTTAGCACAATTGCTTCACAGCTCCAGGTTCTCGGTTCGATACCCGGCTTGGTTCACTGTCTGTGTGGAACATAGAACATATAACATTACAGCGCAGTACAGGCCCTTCGGCCCTCGATGTTGCGCCGACCTGTGAAACCATTCTAAAGCCCAACTGCATTATTCGCTTATCCTCCATATCACTATCCAATGACCATTTGAATGCGTTTAGTGTTGGCGAGTCCACTACTGCTGCAGGAAGGGCATCCCACGCCCTTACTACTCTCTGAGTAAAGAACATACATCTGGCAGCTGTCCTGTATCTATCTCCCCTCAATTCAAATCTATATCCCCTCGTGCAAGACAGCACCATCCGAGGAAAAAGGCTCTCACTGTCCACCCTATCTCATCCTCTTATTATCTTGTATGCCTCAATTAATTCAGCTCTTAACATTCTTCTCTCTAACGAAAACAGCCTCAAGTCCCTCAGCCTTCCCTTATAAGATATTCCCTCCACACCAGGCAACATTCTGGTAAATCTCCTCTGCACCTTTTCCAATGCTTTCACAGCATTTCTATAATGCGGCGATCAGAATTGCACGCAATACTTCGCACCAGAGTTTTGTACAGCTGCAACATGACCTCATGGCCTCGAAACTCAATCCCTCTACCAATAAAAGCTAACACACAGTACGCCTTCGTAACAACCCTCTCAACCTGGGTGGCAACTTTCAGGGATCTATGTACATGGACACCGAAATCTCTCTGTTCATCCACTCTACCAAGAATCCTACCATTAGCCCAGTACTCTGTCTTCCTATTATTCCATCCAAAATAAATCACCTCACACTTTTATGCATTAAACACCATTTGCCACCTCTCAGCCCAGCTCTGCAGCTTATCTATGGAACGTGTATAGATAAGCCTCTGGAACGTGTAACATCCTTCCGCACTGTCCGCAACTCTACCGACTTTAGTGTCATTTGCAAATTTATTCACCCATCCTGGTACGTCCTCCTCCAGGTCATTAAAAAAAATGATAAACAGCAGTGGCCCCAAAACAGATCCTTTTGGTACACCACTAGTTACTGAACGCAAGTCTGAACATTTCCTATCAACCACCACCATTTGTCTTCTTCCAGCTCGCCAATTTCTGTTCCAAACTGCTAAATCACCCTGAATCCCATGCCTCCGTATTTTCTGCTGTAGCCTGCCGGGGGGAACCTTATCAAACGCTTTACTGAAATCCATGTGCAACACATCAACTGCTATACCCTCATGCACCTGTTTGGTAACCTTATCAAAGAACTCAATATGGTTTGTGATGCACGACCTACCCTTCACAAAACGTTCGCCCCGTGTGTGCGTGTGTTTACTCCGGGTCCTGCGTTTCCTACCACAGTCCAAAGATGTGCAGGTTCGGTGGATTGGCCATTCTAAATTGCCCTTACTGTCCAAAATTGCCCACAGTGTTGGGTGGGGTTTCTGGGCTTTGGGGACAGTGTGGAGGTGTGGTCTTGAGTATTGTGGTCTTTCAAAGAGCAGGTGCGCACTCGATGGGCCGAATAGCCTCCTTCTGCACTGTAAAATCTATGATTCAATTATTGATTACTTTGTGCAATACAATTTGATGAACCTATTTGGAGATTGGTCTCAATGCTCCTTTTTCCCAAACTAATTTACAGGACGTGGTTGTGGCTGACTAGACCACTTATTTCCCATCCATAGTTACCCCTTCGGAAGAGGAGGTTAGCTGCATTTTGCATTCTTGATCAGATGCAGACCCACTGTGCTGCTTTGCAGGAAGATCCAGGAATTGGCCCTGCTATTTTGACGGACCGGTTGTATCATTGGATTTGAGGCGCAGAAGGTAGCCGTTCGGCCCATAGAAACTGCACCGGCCCATGGAAAGAGCACCCTACGTAGGTCCACGACTCCACACTATCCCCGCAATCCAAATACTAACATTTTCGATATTAAGGGACAAATTAGCATTGACAATCCACCTACATTGCACTGCATTGGACTATGCGAGAAACCAGAGCAGCAGGAGGAAACCCACGCATACATGGGCAGAAAGTGCAAACTCCGAACAGACAGTTACCCGAGGCTGTAATTGAACCTGTGAGGCAGCAGTGCTAACTACAGTTCCACCGTGCAACCCACGGTGATAGTTCTGCAGTCCGCATGGTGAGTGACTCGGAGGGAACATTCAGGTGCTGGAGGTCGCCTGTATCTGCTCCAGTCGTCCTTCTGCATGATAGTGGTCTTGTGTTTGGAAGGTGCTTCCAAGAAGCACGGCGCTGAAGTGCATCTTGTTGAATGTACAGACAGCTTCTCCTGTGGCTCTCTCTGTTTGAGTGGTCAAATGGTTCTGAAATTGGTAGCAATCAAACGGGGCTGCTTTGTCCTGGATGGTGTCAGGCTTCTTCAGTATTGTTGGATCGGCACTCATCCAGGCAACTGGAGAGTGCTCCAGACTAAAGATTTTATGCTGGTGAGCAGGCGTAAGGGAATGGGGATTGGAGATCATTGTTGCAGCTTCCCTTGTCTCTGATCGGCAGACATTTACAACACAGATATTTATGTTCTCTCCTTCACGGGACTGTGACTGTCAGTGGCTGCGCCTGCATTTATTTCCAATTCCAAATTGGCCTTGAACTGATTGACCCGGAAGTGGCATCACATAAGGGCCCAGACCACCTGCGGAAGGCATATATATATCTCCCGAAAGAATATCGTTACAGAACATAGAACAGAGAACATACAGTGCCGAAGGAGGCTATTTGGCCATCGAGTCTGCACCGACCCACTTAAACCTTACTTCCACCCTATCCCCGTAACCCCTCCTCACCTTTTTTGGTCACTAAGGGCAATTTATCATGGATAATCCACCAATCCTGCAATTCTTTGGACTGTGGGAAGAAACCAGAGCACGCGGAGGAAACCAACGCAGACACGGGGAGAACGTGCAGACTCCGCTCAGACAGTGACCCAGCAGGGAATCGAACCTAGGACCTTGGCACTGTGAAGCCACAATGATAATCGCTTGTGCTGCGTGCTGCCCAAAACTGCACACTTTTGGTCACTAAGGGGAAATTAACATGATCAATCCATCTAACCTGTACATCTTTGGACAAAAAGGCCCAATTTTATCAAGACAAATAAACCGACTGTCCACATTTGTGTACACTCATGGAGAATTAATGAAGATAAATCCACCAAACCTGAGCACCGCTCAGCAAAAAGCGGATATATATCATGGCGAAAACACAGATACTGCACAATGTCGGACACCATGGTTGAATTTTAGCATTGCAATCTACCTAACTTGCACATGTTTGAACGAGAATTGACACTTTAACGTGGCCAGTACACGTAATGTGCTCATATCTGGACACTGGGGATAACTTTTCCATGCAAAGTTGCACTTTAATGTCAACCGATAGGGGGATCCGGGAATTGTCTGCGTGAGGGGGCCGAGATAGTCTGCCCTGTATCGGAGGTCGGTGGAGACTCGATGGGCTGCACTGTACTGTTTGTACTGTAAGTTATATTGCAACTCTGCCACTGCTGCCCAATTTCTGCTATAGCTGTAATTGATTTGATTTCATTGAATAAAGTAAATTCCGGAAGGAAAACACCTTCATATTACGGTGTGCAATTTCAAAAATGTACCTGTATAAAACTGGAAAACATCCAGGGAATAATTCAGGAACTGTAACTATTACTAAACTAAGGCAAATCTGACTCACGTGTGAGAGTTATTTCCAGAAGTCGACTCAATGGAAAACTCAGCCATCGCGAAGACACCTGCTTCCGGTAGGAACACATGTACCTCCCTTCGTCGATGTCGGTAATATTCTGAATGGTGTAGGTGAGGGACTGCTGGTTGCTGGTGCTGTTCATCACAGATGTCGGACCTTTAAGTAGCTGCAAGCTGCCAGTCGTTTCCCCATTTGGAATTTTGCACATAATGGCGACTGTTTCTCCTGCAACATAAGCCGGGGAAGCAGGGCTGGCAGCGATCGTTGGAGGATCTGAAACAATAACCACAGCAATATTCATTCCAGCAAATGTAGCAGCTGGATTAAGTAAAATGGGAAGACAGTAAAATCAGTTTACATTTCACATCAATTTTCCCCTGTTTTGGGCATCATCTTGCGTCCCTTCCAACGCATATTTCGTATGTCTTTCACATTTCTCAAAATGCATGGGTTCTCTACAGTTAAGACGGAGACTTTTCAGTGCTTCGCATTTGCATTGTCACTCCGAAAGAGCAACTAACATCTTCCCACTTCCCTGTCATAACCATAAAGCCAACTAACCATTGGATACTAAGGTGCAAGTATTTTTGCCGAATTGATCTGGTCTCCATATTTTGGACTCCACATTTACTTTAGCTGAACTAATCCACCTCATTTGCACAACATCGGAGATTATGCCCAATCTAACTGAACTGAAGGCCTTTGGACGGTAGGAGGAAACCGGAGAACCGGTTAAGGACAGCAGGGTAGCATGGTGGTTAGCATAATTGCTTCACGACTCCAGGGTCCCAGGTTCGATTCCCGGCTTGGTTCATTTTCCTCCCACAGTCCAAAGATGTGCAGGTTAGGTGGATTAGTCATGCTAAATTGCCCTTGGTGTCCAAAATTGCCCTCAGTGTTGGGTTGGGTTATGAGGATAGGGTGGAGGTGTGGGCTTGGGTAGGGTGCTCTTTCAAAAAGCCGGTGCAGACTCGTTGGGCGGAATGGCCTCCTTCTACACTGTAAATTCTATGAAACCCACGCAGACAAGGGAAGCAAGTGCAAACTGCAAACAGAGAGTAACACAATGTAGGAATTGGCCCCGTGTCCCTGGCACCGTAAGAGAGCAGTGGTCGCCAATCGGGCGCCGTCGTGACGTATACTTCAGCAACTTCAGAACGTGCACTCTCTTCCGCCCATTTCATTCATTATTTGCTTTTGCCAGAAGCTTGTCCATTTAGTAAATATAGTTGCTTTGTGGCTTTGAGGCAGAAATGCCCTTTATTCAGCTATTACTCTCATTAATGTTGATATGGAACTCAAATCGACTGTTATTAAGTCCCATGCTAATCATGTTTAACGTCTTCCATGTGACATGGACATCGCTTGCTGGACATACATCCATTGCCCATCCATCATTGTTCCTTGAGGAGAAATGTTTAAGAGTCATATCATAATGCTGTATGGTTCTGGAGCCGCAGTGTGGCCAGCACAGGTAAAAATGGCAGATTTCCTTCCTTTAAGGATATTAGTGATTCAGATAGATTTTGTACGTCTATCGATGATCGCCTCACTGTCATCGTTTAAACTTTCATTCCAGACGTTTATACAGTTCAAATTGCACCAACAGCCAAGGTGGGATTCGAACCTGAGTTCCCAGGGCATTAACAACTCCGCCCCTGCCTGCACTTCATATGATAGAATTTACAGTGCAGAAGGAGGCACACACACCCTGTCCCCATAACCCAGTGACCTCAGCCAAAACTGAGGGCATTTTTGGACACTAAGGGCAATTTGCCATGGCCAATCCACCTAACCTGCACATATTTGGACTGTGGGAGGAAGCCGGAGCACCCGAAGGAAACCCACGCAGACACGGGGAGAACGTGCAGACTTCGCACAGACAGTGTCCCAAGCCGGGAATCGAACCTGGGACCCTGGAGCTGTAAAGCAATTGTGCTAACCACTATGTTATCGTGCTTCCCAGGAAAGATTCGGCCTTCTCTCGGCCCTGGCCTAGATGTAACTCCAAATACACTCCAATGGACATGGCTGTTAACTGAGCTTGACAATCACCGAGTAAAACCATTCCGTCCCAGGGTAACTGGGAATGGACAATACACTGCTGGCTTTGCGATTACTGCTCACATCCCCCTGAAGAAATCGGAAATGAAGTCCCCCAAAATCCAGCCATTTCCCCTACACTACATAGAGTTATGTATGGATCAGATCTCCGTAATATCACCAATCGTTAAGATGCAACATCTTCATCACACCCTCGCAAACACTCAGTAAATAGAAATGCAGTGTCACTTACTGAGTACACGGATTATCAGAGCCTCGCTGGCTGTGAAAGAAATCCACATCCCAGACACATCCGTTTCATACAGGCAGCTGTAGCGCCCTCTGCTATTGGAGGTTAGATTGTCGAGAGTAAAATTTACAGCGATCTTGTTGGGACTGAGCACATGTTCTTCAATGGCATTTGACTCTTTCATTAATTTGAATCGACCCTCCACATAACCACTCGGAGCTGTACATGTGATTCTGATAGAACCTCCTGCCACGTGCACTAAAATGTCCGGATCCTGAGAGATGGTGGGCCGCTCCGATACATCTGAAATGAACACGACATGTAATGTTACTACAATTGTAGTCCACAGACATGTCCCTGGGTGTTCATCGCAATTCACAATCTTCAGCTTCATTCTTGCACAATCAATTCGATCATATGAAAGCGTTCAATTTGCAAATGGTTTTTGAGGCGAGCAAATCATCGTTCAGTTTAGACAAACTGCCACCTGTTCTTTTAAGCATGTGGGGGAGAGACTGAAAGCAGGAAATATGAGAAGGGATGTGGTCAATGCAGGAAAGAGGGTTTTGAACCTAAATGCGCACAGTATATCGAATAACATAAATGAGTTCGGGGCACGGGGGGTGGGGGAGGGGCGGGGGGGGTGTGGGGGGTGAGGGGGGGGGTGGGTACGTGTGTTTGAGTAGGGTGATCATTGATCGGCACAACATCGAGGGCCGAAGGGCCTGCTCTGTACTGTTCTATGTTCTATGTTCTAAAGGAAGATGGTTGTGGTGGTTGAAGGCCTATTATCATATCTCCAGAACGTTACTGGAGTTCCTCGTCGTAGTTCCGATGCCCAACCACATCTAGCTGTTTCATCAATAGGGCCTTCCATTGTAAGGGATTTTAACGGATGACTGTACAATTTTCAACACCATTCGTGGCTCCTCAGAAAATGAAGCAGTCCATATCTAAATGTTGAAAAATCTGGAATTTATCCAGGCCTGGGCTGACGAGTGGCAAGTTTCATTTGCGGCACACAAGTGCAAGACACCGACCATTTCCGAACAGAGCGGATCTAAACATCGCCCCTTGACGTTCAATGGCATTAACATGCCTGAACGTCCCACAATCAAAATCTGTGGGGTTTCCGTTGATCAGAAACAGTACTGGACTAGTCACATTAATCCTGTGGCTACTAGGGCAGAACAAAGGCCAGGAGTCCTACGCCGGGTAACTCATCTCCTGACGCCCAAAGCCTGTACACCTGTACAAGTTACAAGTTAGGAGTGTAATGGAATACTCTCCACTTGCCTGGATCAGTGCAGCTCCGACAACACTCAAGAAGCTTGTCACCATCCAGAACAAGGAAGTCCGCTTCATTTCTCCTCCTTCCATAAACATTCAAACCCTCGACCACCGAATGACAGTGGCACGATTCACACGATAGCACTTTCACAAACCACGACCACTACCATTTCGACGGAGAAGAGCAGCAGATCTCTGGGAGCCCCACCACCTGGAAATTCACCTATAAATCACTCACCACCTTCACTTTGAAATACATCGCCGTTCCTTCATTGTTGCTGAGAGAAAGTCCTGGATTACCCTCCCTCGCAGCACAGTTGGGTCCCTACAACTGCAGACTGCAGCGGTTCAAGAAGGCAACACACCATTACCTCCTGACGGGCAATTAGCGATGGTCAGTAAATGCTCGCTTTACCAGTGCCACCCAAAATCCGTGTACAAATGAAAAAAAGGTGAAGTCATCCTTCGGGGAAAGTGACCTCAATATTATAGAATTTCCTCTGCAGTTGGAGAGGGAGAAATTGGAATCAGATGGAACGGTATTACACGGATATAAAGGTAACGGCAAAGAGACGAAGGAACAGCTTGTCAGAGTTGATTTCAAGTAGAGACTAGCAGGGGAGATAGTGGAACAGCGATGGCAGGGGTTTTAGTGGTTATTTGGGAGGCACAGAATCAATTCATCAGAAGGAGGAGGAAACATGCTGAGCTGAGGTCAAGAAAGTCATTGCTCACGAGAGAAGTTAAGGACAGCACAAAAGAAAAAGAAAAACATACAAGGTGGCGAAGATAATTAGTCAGCCAGAGTTTTCTGATGTCTTCAAAAGCGAGCAGAGGAGAACAAAAAAAGCAATAAGGCTAGAGAAGCAGAAATTAGAGCGTAAGGTAACTAGTAAGATAAAATAAGATCGGGACAGTTTTCGTTCAAAACACAAAATGAAAGAGAGAGTCTAGAATAGACATTGGGACACTGGAAAATGAGGCTGGTAGCGTAATTAAAGGAAACAAAGACATGACAGAGGAACTTGAATAGTGACTTTTCATCGGTATTCATAGTGGAAGACACCAGTGGGATGCCAGAGCTCCAGGAGACTCAGGGGGAAGAGGTGAGTGCGCTGGCCATCACTAAGGAGAAGGTGCTGGTGAAACCGAAAGGTCTGAAGGTGGATACGTCATCTGGACTGGAGGGACTACACCCCAGGGTCCTAAAAGAGTTAGCCCAGGAGATTCTGGGGGCATTCTTGGTGATCTCTCATGAATCACTGGATGCAGGAAGGATCCCAGAGGTTTGGAACATGTAGAATGTAACACCGCTGTTTATGGAGAGAGGGATGCAGAAGACGGGAAATTACAGGCGGTTTGTCTGGCTTCGATAATTCGTAAGGTTTTAGTGTCCATTATTAAAAATGAGATCTCGAAGCACTTGGAAATGAATGACAAAATAGGACTGAGTCAGCACGGCTTCGTCAAGGGGAGGTCATGTCCGACCATTCTGTTAGAGTTCATGGAGGGGATTAGAAGGAAGTTAGACAAAGGAGAACCAGTGGACGTGATTGATCTAGATTTCCAAAAGGTATTTTACAAGGTGCCACATCGGAGGTTGTGAAATCAATTAGGAGCCCATTATGGTCAGTGTAAAATACTGGCATGCATAGAGAATTGGCTGGCTCGCAGAAGGCAGAGAGTTGGGGGGGGGCGGTTATTTTTCAGTATTGCAGGCGGTGACTAGTAGTTTCTCTCAGGTGTCGGTGTTGGGAACATTTGTCCTCAGTGGAGGGGTCAGTAACCAGGCGCTATGTCTTCCAGGTAACGGACGGCATTTCATCCTCAAGGGAGATTTGAGGAATAACATTTCCATCCAGAGGTGGTAGGAACCTGGACTTGGCTAACATTAGGAATGGTCGAGCCGTGAATCATCAGAACATGGTAGATTCATTCGGATCAGCACTTGAAACTCCATATCTAACAAGGCTACGGGACGAAAAGGTGGAACAATGGATTTGAATGCATTGATTCTTGATGGAACCGACATGATTAGTTGAAGGGCAACATTGTGTGCTGTGGAACGCGAGACTCAGTAACAGTAATGCTGTCTTCCATTCCCTCAATGAAACGTGCCGTCCGCAACTATTGAAGTTGTTTCAATTCTAAAACACTCTGTAATCGTGTGTGTAAGTGTCTCCAATGACAGGTAGATGGTGCAAATACTTACTCGCTGCTGGTAACTACCAAGATATTGTGCCAATGGCACAATTCCTATTCGGCACTTTTGCTTCACCAGATTCATATCCACCATCGTTACTTGCTTCCTTGGGGTAAAAACTAGTACTGAGCAATGATCTCATACAGACGCTATACGAGTCCTACACTTATGGACCATCAAGTCTATTTTATCAATTTCTCTTTAGGTACTGAAGATATTACAACTCCGATAGTTATTATAATATTTGGTATGTATCTGGCCACATGTTTCCCTGACTGGTTCTCGCTATCTGAGGTCATGTGTAAAAATCAGAGAACAAACAGAGTTTTCAGCGCACGTAACTTTGACCTGGTCCTAAACCCTTGTTTACTTCGTTGGTCCTTCGTTAACCAAAACGGATGCCTACAAATGTGAAGCCATGATGTGGAGATGCCGGCGTTTTACAGGGGTGAGCACAGTAAGAAGTCTTAGAATACCAGGAACACCGGTCCTTCCTCAGGTGAATTAACCTGAGGAAGGAGCAGTAGTGCGAAAGCTAGTGATTTTTAAAAAACCTGTTGGAAGTAAACCTTGTGTTGTAAGACAGTACAAATGTAAAGTTTGCGTTTTTTTTGGATTGGGCGGATGTCCCCTTACCTGGATTGCAGATCACGCCCGCATCTTCCTGGTGGCCACAGTTCTCTCTGCCCCACCCTGAGAACGAGCAAGACCAGAGGAAACGCTCTGTGCCCCCGCAGGCCACGTCGTCCATCCAGGTCTTCCCAGTTCCTTTCCCGAAGTGGGCGCTCCCGGGGGCCGACAGGGCGGCACCGCAGCCCAGCTGACTGCAGACCACTCTAGCGTCCAGAGGGTCCCAGCTGTCGTCGCAGACGGTCCCCCATTCTCCATTGTAGTAAACCTCCACTCTGCCGGAGCAGCGATGGGTGGCATTCACCAGTCTCAGCCGAGGCCCTGAAATAACAAGAAGAACATCTTATCATGCTGAAGTCTATGTGATTAATTCCCCTACCTCTTTCTGCTTTCTCATCATATTAAATGTCCTTTTTTTCGCATCCATGTGATGCGTTTATTGTAAGATTTTCCGAGTTGCTCTGTTTTTCCAAATTCATTTCCGGGATGAGGTTGAGGGTGTCTGGACCAGCAATTATTCCCCATCACTAGTTATCGCTTTGGAAGAGGAGGTAAGCCGCATTCTTAAATAGCTACAGTCTATGCGGTGTAGGTATGCCCATTGTGCTGTTTGGCAGGGAGTTCTAGGAGTTGATCCCCGCCATTTTGAAGGAACGGCGATATAACATAATTTACCCTGCAGAAGGAGGTCATCCTGGCTAGCGAGTCTGCACCGGCCCTTGGAAAGAGCACCCTACTTAACTCCACGCCTATGTCGTTTCTCCTTAATCCGGTGACCCTACAGAACGCTTTGAGCACTAAGCAGAAATTGATTATGGTCAATCATACTCACCATCACATCTTGGACTGTGGGTGCAAATCAGAGCACTCGGGAGGAACCCACGCCGACAGGGGGAGAAAGTGCAAACTCCACGCGAACATTCTCCCGAGGCTGTAATTGGAAGCGGTAATCGCCAACTGTGCGGCAGACCTGCTAACTACTGTGCCACCGTGCCAGCCAAGAATATATTTCCACAGTCAGTATGGTGAGAGATTCAGAGGAAACATCCAGGTGACGGAGGTCTCCTGGATCTGCTCCCCTTGTCTTTCTGATGGTCGCCGTATTGGGTTTGGAAGCTGCTGCAAGGAGTCTCTGAACTGTATCTTCTCAAAATTACACACGGCTGCTACTGTGTGTCTCCGGTGGAGGGATTGAATGGTTGCGGAAGAAAGAGCAGTCCAACGGGGCTGCTTTCTCCTGGGTGGTGTCAAGTTGTTAAATATTGTTGGATCGCCACTCATGCACTGACAAGTGCATTGTTACTGATGAACAGGCGTTCGGGAATCGGGATTTGAGCTAATTTCCGCAATATTATGGTCTTTGATAAGCAGAAATTTACAAGGCAGATGTTAGTTTTCGCTCTTTCATGGGGATGTGGGTGTCACTGGCTGCGCCAAGTTTCATTGCCCAAACCTAATTTCTATTGAACTGAGTCACCTGCGAGTGGCTTCAAAGGAGGGCCCAGACCACCTGAGGAAGGCATATTTTCTTCACCAAAGAACATCGTTAATCTGCACACTTGTGGACACGAAGGGGCAAATTAACAGAATTAATCCATCTAACCTATACATCTGTGGACAAGAAGGCGCAATTTTATCCTGGAAAGTCCACCGACTGTCCAGATTTCTGTACGCCAAAGGGCAATTAATCAAGGTAAATCCATTTTACCTCAATGTTCCTCAGCAGAATGAGAATAGTAATCACGTCGAAGACACAGATCCTGCACAACTCCGTGTCAATTTTAGAATGGCCAATCCACCTAACCTGCAAATCATTGGAAACGAAAGGGCAATTTTATCATGACAAATCTACCTAACCTTCACATATTTGAAAACGAATTGACACTTTAACGTGGCCAGTACACGTACAAAGCTCACATTTGGACACTGAGGAAAAAGTTCCCATGCAAATTTGCAACTGTATGCCCAAGGACATGGGTTTCCGGAAATTGAGTGCGTGAGTTGGCCTAGATACGGTGCCCTATATCGGAGGTCGGTGCAGACTCGATGGGCTGCACTCTAATGTTTATATTTTAAATTCCATTACAACTCTGCCATTGCGGTACACTTTCTGCTCTTGCTCCAATGTATTCGATTTCATGGAAAAACCTAAATTCCGGAGTACAAATTGATTCATATTACGGGGTGGAGTTTGACACATCTACCTGTATAAAATAGTAAAACATCCAGGCAAACTTCAGGAACTTTAAGTATTACTGAACAACGGTAGATCTGACTCACGTGTGATAGTTATTTCAAGTGGTCGACTCAGTGGAGAACTCTGCCATCGACCAGACACCTGCTTCCGATAGGAACACGTGTATCTCCCCTCGCTGCTGATGGTAATGTTCCGAATAGTGTAGCTGAGGGACTGCTGGTTGCTGGTGCTGTTGGTGACAGACGTTGGGCCTGTAAAGAGCTCTAAGCGGCCAGCCATTTCCCCACTTGGAAGTGTGCACACAATAGTGACTGTTTCTCCTGCAACATAGGCTGGGGAAGCAGGGCTGGCAGAAATCGTTGGAGGATCTGAAACAATAACCACAGCAAGATTAATTTCAGTAAGTTTAGCTGCTGGATTAAGTAAACTGGGAGAACAGTAAGATCAGTTTATATTTCAATCAACTCTCCTCTATTTTGGTCATCATTTTGCTTCCCTTCCCCCACGAATATGGTATTTCTTTCACTTTTTTCAAAATGGATGAGATCCTTACAGCTTTTCAGGGCTTCGCATTTCCATTGTCCATCCGAAAGTGCAGCTAAAATCTGCCCGCTCCCCTGTCATATACATAAAGGCAATCTCACCATTGGGTACTAAGGTGCAGGTTTCCTTGGCCAATTAATCTGATGTGCACATTTATGGACAATAAGAATGTATGTTCGCACGGCTAACCCACCCAATCTGCACAACATGGGGGACTAATGGGCAATTTAATTGTGTTCTATCCACCTAAACTGAAGGCCTTTTTACTGTGGGTGGAAACTGGAGACCCACGCAAGACATGGTAAGCAAGTGCAAACTGCAAACACACAGTGTAGACGGAGAGGTAGTATTGAGGATGCAGGCGGGCTTAAGAATGACTTGGACAGACTTGGACAGTTGGCAAAGAAGTGGCAGATGGAATACAATGTGGAAAAGTGTGAGATTATGCACTTTGAAAAGTGGAATGGAAGCAGAGGCTATTTTCCACATGGGATATGCTTAAGAAATCAGAATAACGAAGGGACTTGGGAGTTATTGTTCACGATTCTCTTAAGGTTAACGTGCAGGTTCAGTCGGCAATTAGGAAGGCAAATTAAATATTAGCATTCATGTCGAGAGGGCTAGAATACCAGACCAGGGATGCACTTCTGAGGCGATATAAGGCTCTGGTCAAACCCCATTTCGAGTATTGACAGCAGTGCTGGGCCTCGTATCTAAGGAAGGATGTGCTGGCCTTGGAAAGGGTTTAGAGGAAATACACAAAAATGTTCCCTAGAATGAAGACCTTGTTCGTATTAGGAACGCGTGAGAACTCTGGGTCTGTACTCGTTGGAGTTTAGAAGATTGGGGGGGGAGTCTTTTTGAAACTTACAGGACACAGCGGGGCCTGGATAGAGTGGACCTGGAGAAGATATTTCAATTTGTAGGAAAACTAGCACCAGAGGACACCATGTCAGAGTAAAGGAACGATCCTTTAAAACAGAGAAAAGGAAGAATTTATTTAGCCAGATGCTGGTGAATCTGAGGAAATTTATGCCACAGAACGCCGTGAAGGCCAATCACTGAGTGAGTTTCAGACAAGGTAGATATTTTTTTGAATAATATGTGCATAAGGGGTTATGTGGAGAATGCAGGAGAACGGGGATGAGAAAATATCAGCCATGATTTAATGGCGGATCAGACTCGAAGGTCCGAGTGAACTAATTCTGCTCGTATGTCTTTTAGACTCTGAGTTCCCCAATGTGGGAACTCTCCGCGTGTCCCTGGCGCAGTGAGATAGAAGTAGTCACGACGAGGGAGCCCTCGTGGCATGCACTTAAGCAACTTTAGAACTTGAACTGTACCGCCCATTTAATTCTTTATTTTTTGCCAGACGCCTGTCTATTTCCTAATTATAGTTGTTTTGTTGCTTGGAGGCAGAAATGTCCTCAATGCTGCTGTTAAGACTTAGTCTCATTAATGGTGACATGGATCTCAAATCGACAGTCATAAGTCAATTACTAATCGTTGTTTAACGTATTTCATGTGACATGGGAGTCGCTTGTTGAACATGCATTCATTGCCCATCCATCATTGCCCCTTGAAGCGAACACTTTAAGAGTTATATCGTAATGCTGTATGGATCTGGAGACGCAGATAGGACAGGCCAGTTTTGAAAGGCAGATTTTATTCCTTTAAGTGAATCAGAGAGATTGCGTCAGTCAATCGATGGTCGCCCCACTGTCATAATTCGATCTTTGAATCCAGAAGTTTATTCAATTCGCATTCCACCATTAGACACGGCGGAATTCGAACCTGGTTCCCAGTGCCTTAATCAGGGTGATGCCAAGTCCATTACTCCAGTGCCTTACCTTCAGTGAAGGGCGTATTCGGCCTGTACCCGGCTCTGGCCTCCATGCAACTCCAAACACACTCCAATGGGCATCACCAGAACTGAGCTCGACACTGACATAGAAAAACCATTCCGTCCAAGACTAACTTGATGATGGACAACACATTGGTGGCTTTGCCGTTGCTGCTGACATTCCCCTAAAGAAATTAGGAATAATGTCCACCGAAATCGATGTATACCTTCTTCCCTGTATTGAGTTACATGGTGTCCGAGACTCCCGGATTTTGTCAGACTCAAATATAAAGCACCTTCATCCAACATCATCAATGACAAAAGCAAAATAAAGTACAGGGTCACTTACTTAATACGCGGATTATCAGAGCCTCGCTGGCAGTGAAGGAAATCCACAAGCCAGACACATCCCTTTCATAGAGGCAGCTGTAATTTCCTCTAATATCGGCACTTATATTACGGAGTGTAAAAAAAACAGCGAACTTGTTGGGGATGAGATGCTGTACTTTAATGGCATTTGAATCTTTCATCAGTTTGAATCTGCCCTGTACGTAACTATTCGGAGCTGTGCATGTGATTCTGATAGAACCACCTGTCATGTGTACTGGAATGTCCGGATCCTGAAAGATGGTGGGCCGCTCCGAAGCATCTGAAATGAACACGACATAGTAACGTTATTAAAACTGGCATCTACAGAAATGGCCGTCGGTGTTAATCTCCGTTAATGCAAAAATTGTCATATTTGCACAATCACTTCGATGGTATGAAAACGTTTAACATTAGAAGCATTTTTGAGGCTTAAGCTGACATAAGCTATCACAAGCTCTTTTAAATACGGAGGGCAGACTGAAAGCGGGAAATATGAGAACGGAGGTGATCAGTTCAGGACTGAGGGTGTGAACCTAAATGCGCGCAGTATATGGAACAGAGTTAATTAGTTGGTTGTGCGCATTGAAATTGACTAGTACGATGTTATGGGCATCACAGACACGTGGCTGCAAGGGGACCAGGTGTTGGATCTAAATATACATCAACATGTGTCCTATCCAAAGGACAGGCAGTAGGGCAAATGGTACGGGTTGCACTGTTAGTAAGGAATTAAGTTGTATCGATAGATGCTCAGAAGGTATAGCATCTCTGTGGGTCGAGTTCAGGAATGGCAAAGACAAAAAGATGGGAGTTATGTACAAAACCCCAAGCAGTCGTCAGGAAGTGGGGCAAGAAATAAATCAGGAGATAGAAAAGGCATGTAAAAAGGCGATATTACAATAATAGTGGGGGACTTCAATATGGAGGAAAACTGGGAAAATCAGGTTGATAGTGGATCCCAAGAAAATAAATTTGTGTACTGCCCAACATGTTTTTTGAAGCAGGTTGTGACAATGCCGTCGATTAGAATAAGAATTTAAACAGTATAGCACAGAACAGGCCCTCGATGTTGTGCCGAGCAATGATCACCCTACTCAAGCCCACGTATCCACCCTATACCAGTAACCCAACAACCCCCATTAACCTTATTTTTTTTAGGACACTATGGGCAATTTAGCCTGGCCAATCCACCTAACCCGCACATCTTTGGACTGTGGGAGGAAACCGGAGCACCCGGAGGAAACCCACGCACACACGGGGAGGACGTGCAAACTCCGCACAGACAGTGACCCAGCCGGGAATCGAACCTGGGACCCTGGAGCTGTGAAGCATTGATGCTAACCACCATGCTAACGTGCTGCCCCCGATTAAACAGGAAATTCTGGATTCGGCAATTTGTAATGAGGTTAACATGATTTGGAAACTAAAGGTACTGGGATCTGCTGGCGTAGTGTTCTTGTGACTGGACTAGTAACCCAGAGACACAGAATAATGATCTGGTGATCAGTGTTCTAAATCCACCACGGCAGGTTGTGCAATTACAACTCTATATAATATCTGGAATTAAAAGTCTAATGATGAATATGAACTATTGTCGGTTGTCGGAAAAACCCACCTGATTAAATGACCTTAAGGTAATGACATCTGCCTTCCTTACCTACCTAGTCTGGCCGACATGTGACTCTAGACTCACAGCAACACTTGTGTCCACTGAAATATACTCTCAGTTGTATTCAAACAAATTACTCGGATGCTGGAATCTGAAACGTAAGAGAAAATGCTAGAAAATCCCAGCAGGTCTGGCAGCATCTGTAGGGAGACAAAAGAGCTAACCTTTCGTGTCCAATGACTTTGAAAAAGAGTCATCGGACTCGAAACGTTAGCTTTTTTCTCTCCCTACAAATGGTGGCAGACCTGCTGAGATTTTCCAGCATTTTCATTTTCGACTCAGTTGTATTCAACCGCTATCAAACGGAAGGTACTTGGAAATAACCTGCTCACGGCCACGCAGTTTGAGATCTGCCAGGGCCACTTACCCCCAACCTCAGCACAGGCTTGGTTGGAAAATGGTCAAAAGAGATGAATCTCAGAGGTGACATCAAGGCAGTATTTGACCGAATATGGCATCATGGAGACCTACCACGCTGGAGTAAATGAAAATCAGTGAGAATCAGAGGAAACTGGTTGGAGTCATACCTGGCACAAAGGAGGATAGTTGTGATGGTTGGATATCGATTGTCATATCTCCCGTACGTTACTGCAAGAGTTCCTCATGGTGGTTTCCACGGTCCAACCATTTCCAGTTGCTTCATCAATGACCATCCTTCCATTCTAAGAGATGTCTTAAGATGACTGCGCAATGTTCAGCACCATTCCTGACCGCTCAAATAATGAAGCAGTCAATGTCCAAATGCAGCAAGAACTGCACAATGTCCAGATTTAGGCTGACAAGTGAAAATTACTTTGCGCCGCACAGGTGGCAAACAATGACAATCTCTGGCAAGAGCATGTCTAAACATCAGCCCTAGACGTTCAATGGCATGAATATTACTGAATATCCGACAATCAACATCCTGGGGGTCACCGTTACCAGAAAGAGAACTGGCCGGGTCACATTAATACGGTGGCTGCCAGGGCAGATCAATAGCTGGGAAAGCAAAGGCGAGTAACCAGGCTCCTTGAACCCGAAAACCTGCACACCATCTACAAGGCACAAGTCAGGAGTGGAATGGAATACCCTCCACTTGTCTTGATTTGTGCATCTCCAACAACAATGACGAAGCTTGACACCATCCAGGCGAAAGCAGCCCGCCTGATTGCTCAACCTTCCTCAGACATTCAAATCCGACACCACCAATGTACTGTAGAAACCGTGTGTACTATCTGCAGGATGGGCTGCAGTAACTCACCAAGCATCACAAGATAAAACATTTTAAACTACGACCACTACCATCTAGGAGGACAAGAGCAGCAGATTCACTGGAACCACACCACCTGGAGGTTCCCCTCATTGTCACTAACCTCCATGACTTGGAAACATATCGCCGTTCCTTCGCTGTCGCTGAGAGGAAATACAGGAACGTTCTCCCGAAGAGCACACAGCGTGTACCTGTCCCTGAACGACTGCAGCGGTTGAAGAAGGAATCTCACCACCACCTTTGGCGGGAAACTAGGAATGGTCAGTAAATGCTGGCCGAACCAGTGACTCCCACAATCCGTCAACGAATGAAAAAAAAAGGTGAAGGAACTCTCAGGGGAAAGTGACCACAATATGATATAATTTAGTTGGCAGTTTGAGAGGGAGAAGTTGGAGTCAGATGGAACGGTATTACAATTAAATAAATGTAATCAGAAATACATGAAAGATATGCAGGCCATAATTACTTGGATGTGGAGACGAGGAGGTAAACCAGTTCAACAGCAATGACTGGAGTTTTGGGAGTTATTCGGGCGGCACAACAGAAGTTCAGCCCAAGGAGGAGGAAACATGCGAAGTGGAGGAGAAGGCGTACATGCTGACGAGGAAATCAAGGACAGCATAAAAGATAAAGCAAAAGCATATAAGATAGTGCCAATTAGTGGGCAGACAGTTAATTGGAAAGCATCTAAAAGCAAGCCGAGTACAATGAGGGTGGAGAATCTGAAATATAAGAGTATGGTGAAATCAAATTAAAATGAAAATCGCTTATTGTCACGAGTAAGCTTCAGTGAAGTTACTATGAAAAGCACCTAGTCGCCACATTCCGGCGCCTGTTTTGGGAGTCTGGTACGAGAATTGAACCGTGCTGCTGGCCTGCCTTGGTCTGCTTGAAAAGGCTGCGATTTAGCCCAGTGTGCTAAACCAGCCCCAGGTAGCTGGTAATATTAAATAACTAATATAGGAAGTTTGTTTTTCAAAATATAAAATGTAAGAGCGAGACAAGAATGGACATTGGGCCACTGGAAAATGTGACTGTAGAAGTAATAATAGGAAACAAAGACATGTCAGAGGAACTGAATAGTTACTTTGCATCAGTCTACACAGTGGAAGAGACCAGTGGGGTACAGAAACTCCAGGAGACTCAGGGGACAAAGAGGTCATCACTCAGGAGAAGGTGCAGGGGAACGTAAAGGACTGCAGTGGATTAATCGCCTGGACGGATGGACAACACCCCGGGGTTCTTAAGGAATAGTTGAGGAGATTGTGAAGGCATTGATGGTGATCTTTCAGGAATGACTGGAGTCAGGGAAGGTCCCACCGGATTGGGAAATGTCGAATGTAACACCACAACTTAAGCAAGGAGGATGGCAGAAGACGGGAAATTATAAGCCGGTTAGCCTGACTTCGGTCATTGGTAAGAGTTAAGAGTCCATTGTTAAAGATGACATCGCGGACTATTTGAAATTGCAGGATCAAATAGGACTGAGTCAGCACGGCTTTGCCAATGGGAGGCCATGCCGGATAAATCTGTTAGAGTTCATTGTAGACGTTAGAAGGGAGATAGACAAAGGAGAGCCAGTGGACGTGATACATTTAGATTTCCAGAAGGCCATAGTCAAGGTGCTGCCTAGGAGACTGTTAAATAAGTCAAGAGCCCATTGTGTTCAGGGTAAGATATCGGCATAGCGAGAGAATTGTGTGGCTGGCAAATGGCAGCGAGTGGGGATAAAGGGGTCTTTTTCAGGACACAGCTGGTGACTAGTGGTGCGCCTCAGGAGCCGAACTGGGAAACGTTCTCCTCAGCAGATGAGTCAATAATCAGGGGGACATAGATTACAGATAAGGGATGGAAAATTCGAGGGAGATTTAAGAAAGTTTCCCCAAGGGGACGGTGGGCATCCAATTGTTTGCCTTTCGGAATGGTCGAGACATGATTCGGCGGAATATTTAAGAATTGTTTGGATGAACACTTGAAACTCCCTGCCGAACACGCCTACGGGACGAAGAGTTGGAAAATCGGATTATAATACATCGGTTCTTGATCAAGAACATAGGTTCTTGATAGTCTGCACGAACATGATGGATCGATGGACCACATTTTGTGCTGTGAAACGCTACGACTGAGTGACAACAATGCTGGCTACCAATCCCTCAGTGAAACATGTCGTCTGCAACTACTGAAGTTATTTTAATTTTCTGTAGATGTGTTGGACGTGTCTCCTAAGACAGGTACACGGTACAAAATTTCCCCGCTGGTGATAATTATCCAGAAATAGTCCAAATGGCACGAACGCTTCTCGACATTTTTGTTTCTCCTGAATCATTTCCATCATCGCTACTCGCTTCCTTGGGCTAGAAAACTGCTAATGAGCAATGATTTAATGCTCACACTCTACGAGTGCAACAATATATGCCGCACTCTCTATGTTATATATTTCTCTAGAGGTTCTGCAGATAATGCAATGTCGGTAGTTATTATAATTATTTGGTATGTAGGTGTCCAAACCTTCCAGAGACACTTTCTCGCTATTTGAGTTCATGTGCAAAAATCTGACAACAATGAGTGTTTTCAGCGCCATTCAACTTTGAACAGGTGGACGCTGGTCCTTCGTAGAGCAAAGCGAAACAGTTGTCTACAAATGTGAACTTTTCGTGTTTTTGGATGGGCGGTTGTCCCCTTACCTGGATTGCAGATCACACCCGCATCTTCCTGGTGGCCACAGTTCTCCTTGCCCCACCCTGAGAACGAGCAAGACCAGAGGAAACGCTCTGCCCCCCCGCAGGCCACGTCGTCCATCCAGGTCCTCCCGGTGCCTTGCCCGAAGGCGGCGCTGCCGGGGGCCGACAGGACGGCGCCGCAGCCCAGCTGTCTGCAGACCACTCTGGCGTCCTGAATGCCCCAGCTGTCGTCGCAGACCGTCCCCCAATCTCCATTGTAGTAAACCTCCACTCTGCCGGAGCAGCGATGGGTGGCATTCACCAGCCTCACCCGCGGCCCTGAAATAACAAGAAGAATATCTTACTGCTGATTCCTGCCTCAAGTGTACCCTGAGAAGAGTTAGTCTGATTAATAACCGTCCTTGTTACTGCTTATCATTGCAGCAATGTTGCTTCTGAATGCAGGGGGACAAATGTATTAAACGCCCCTTTCTCCAATCCCATTTCATGAACCTATTGGGAGATTGATCAAGTTGATGTTTATTTGTATAAATCCATTTATAGTATGTGGTCGTGGATGATTGGTGATGCAGATTCTTGGACTGCTCCGGTGCACGTGTTTCAGGTGCACCCAATGTGCTGTTTGGAATACAGTTCCAGGATGTAATCTCTGTGACACTGAAGGAACGGCAGAAAACAATCCAAGTCAGGATGATGAGTTGCTCACGGGGAACCTTCAGGTGCTGGTGGTCCCACATATGTGCTGCCCGTATACTTCCAGATAGTCTTGATAATGGGTTTGGAAGATGCTGTATAAGAAGCCGTACTGAGTTGCTGACGTGCATCTTTTAGACAATCCACACGGCTGCTGCTGTGGGTCGGAGGTAAAGGGATTGAATGATTATGGAATTGGTACAAAATAAAATGGGGCTGCTTGGACCTGGGTGGTTTTAAGCTTATTGATGGTTGTTGGATGCAGTCAAGTGGATATTATTCATGACTTTTAGGTGGTATGCAGGTTTGGGGAGTGAGGATGTGAGCTACTCGCCGCAGGATTCCTAGCCTCTGCTGCACAGTAATTTACAAGACAAATATTTATTTTTACTCTTTCACGAGGATGTTGGTGTCACTGTCTGCGGCAGGATTTGTTGCCCATCTCTAATGCCAATGAACCGAGTTACCCACCAGGCCACTGCATAGAGCAGCTGGGAATCAGCCACATTGTGGTGGGACCACAGTGAAATGTGGACCATACAAGGTAAGGAAGGCAGATTTTGTTCGCAAAAGAATATCGTTAACATGCACATTTTATGACACGATGGCTCAATTTCAACATGTCCAACCGACATATCCTGCAATTCTCTCAACACTGTCATGTGATTGCCCTTTAAGAAATATTTAGTCTCTCATCACGAGATCTGTAGCACATTGGGCAGCGGTTGTGAAGTCAGAGGGGTTTCAGTTCAGTTTGACAGCGTTCGACTGCAGAAGATGAAATACGTGCTTTTTTTCTGGTTATCCTATGTTTGCATTTCAAAGTTTGCTCCAGAAAAAAAACACATTTGGTCTGGCTAACGTCCTTAGTAACTATACAGATGGTTGCTTTCCGGAGGTATTTTGAATCTGCTGGTTGGACCTGCATCTGAATATCAAAAAAATAACTAGTACCATTCAAGTGAGAAAACCGTGTGCTAGTTGACGCCCTTAAAAAGGGGCTTTGGTTTAATTGGATCTTTTTATTGAATTGCAACAGCTAAGGGGGAATTCAGTTAGTGTTATGCATTGGTTACTGTGACCTCGTGTTGTCTTTATGTTTGTAATTAGTAAACATTATTTTTTTCTACAAATTTGGAGTATCCAATTATTTTTTTTCTAATTAAGGAGCAAATTAGCATTGTCAATCCATCTCACCTGTACATCGTTGGAAACTAAGAACAATTTTAGCACGGCCAATCCACTTAGCCTGCAGATTATTGCGCAGTAAGGGTCAATTTTAACATGGTCAAGCTCCCTAACCTGGACAGATTTGGACAATATAGAGCAACTTATCATGTCCAATCCGCCTAACCTGCTCATATTTGGACACTAAGGTGCAATTTCACTTGCAAAATTGACCCTTCGAGACAACGATGGGAATCACATAATCATAGAATCAAAGAATTTACAGTGCAGGAGGAGGCCATTCGGCCCATCGAGTCGGCACCGGCTCTTACAAAGAACATACTACTCAAGCCTACGTATCTATCCTGTTTTCGAAACCCAGTAACCCCCACTTAAACATTTGAACAGTAAAGGCAATTTAGCATGGCCAATCGACGTAAGCCACACATCTTTGGACTGTGGGAGGAAACCGGAGCACCCGGGTGAAACCCACGCGGACATGGAGAGAAGGTGCAGACACCACACATTGACCCAGCTGGGAACCGAACTTGGAAACCTGGAGCTGTGAAGCAACTGTGCTGACCAGTATTCCGCTGTGCTGCCTATGGAAGGGAACCTACGCAAGGAGTGAGAGAACGATGGAGCAAGGAAAAAAGCAAAAGGTGGAAAAGTGAATCAGAAAAGTTATAGGTGGAGAAACCAAGGACAAAATTCAAACAGGGCAGTAGAGAAAAATATTAGGAGCAAGACAAGCATTGTGAAAAAGACAAACTTAAAGGCGCTGTGCCTTTATGCAAGGAGCATTTGCAATAAAGCGAATGAACTAATCGCGCAGGGAGATATAAATGTGTATGCTATGATTGGTATTACGGAGACATGGCTGCAGGGGGGAACAGGGATGGGAACTGAATGTCCCAGGGTTCTTAGTATTTAGGAAGGACAGGCATAAAAGAAAAGGTGGTGGCGGGACACTGCTGGTTAAAGAGGAAATTAACACAATAGTGACAAAGAATATTAGCTCTGACTATGTGGAATCTGGTGTTAAACGAATTGATGCTGTGGTATGAAGAGACAAAAATCCAGCTCCTTTTCACAAACACCTTTCTTGCACTTTAACAGACTCTGCACTAAACTAAATCATCACATCATAAGATCCAGAGTCCACCTAAAGCCCCTTTACATATCAGTGTCAATCATTGAACACTTAACATAAATGAGACAATCATTGAACACTTAACATAAATGAGACAATCATTGAACATTTAACATAAACGAGACAACTAATTGCAATGTCTCTTAACCCATTACTTAACAGACTCCCCTTCCTTAGAGAAAAAAAACAATTAGGTGAAAACAACATTTCGAGAAACTAAAATTTCAGTAAACTAAAACACACACCTGATTCCTCCTTTTTTAAGTCGAAGAAAAAAAAACATTCACAGAAACTGGCGCCCTTCATTCACAATCATTGTTTCTGTGAACTTGCCCCTCTTTTCGTGAAACAGTCTGACAGTTGATAGCTACTGTCAACCCATTCAATTTTTGTTATTTTCCCTCTGTCCAACAACTGCTTTAAACTTGCGATGTCTATCCGTAACCTCTTTTCATTGACACTTTTTGTAGAGTGCACATTTTCCCACTGGGATTTATTGTCAATGTGACAGTCAATAGGTATATTACGCAAATACCCTAATCCCAAAATTTCTGTCATAATCTGACTTATATAAAAGGCCATATCCACCGCTTCCACTGAGCTTATCGTCTCAGCAGCCAAAGTGGTTTTGACCACTCTACTTATTTTCTTTGTTTCCCACACAAGAAGGCAACATTTACCATTGTTCCCCAAAAGCAAAATTATAAAACCTCCTGCGCTTGAAAGTCCATCACTTAAATTTGCATAGGAGGCATCGCTATAAACTATGAGTTTCAAATGCCTAGGATCACCATAACAGGTAACTTCAAAACACACCCCTGCATTTTTAGTTTGGCCAACACTTTATTTGCTCTCATTATGTCTTCCACTTTGGGATCATTCATCTTTGTACTCAACTCTAAAACATCAAAACTCACGTCTGGTCTAATCTGTCTTCCTAACTTGTTCAGATGCCCAATTAAACTTCCCAGTTGCTCTTTTTCTGTCTCCGAAAACATTGCGTCTTTTTGTGAAACCCGGCCACGACTAATTGCTATTGGGCTGGTGCTTTCCAAGTAAGATTGCTGACGTAAAGTTGCCCCTAATTGAGTCTGTCCGATTTCCAAACCAATATATTTAAATGCACCTGAAGCATGACTTCCAACTCTGAATTCTTTCCTCAAACCAGAGATTACAATGGCTTCAAAATCACTAGTCCCACCCCACAAAAAATCATCAACATGCATCGTGAAGATGACAGCAAGATGTCCTTTATAATGCCAGTAAAACATTGCAGGATCTGCTTTCAACTGGCAACAGCCTAACTTTAACAAGACTGACCTGACCGAAAAGTACCACACGCAAGGTGCATCATTTAATCCATATGCACATTTGTTCAACTTCCACAGTACCCCTTCTGTGTTAGCTGCTTCTTTAGGATGACGGAGAAAAATGTCTCTCTGGAGCTGATGCCCCTGAAAATAGGCAGCTTTTATATCTATAGATTTGCTTTGCCATGCCTTTGTGGCTAATAGAGCCAAGGAGATCTTTAAAATAACCTTTCCTGCTGTAGGTGAATCTACCCTTAAGTCCTGATCGTGTAAGCTTTCTTCAAATCCCCTTGCCACAGGCCTGCCCTTTGCTTTATAAGTTCCATCTGGAAGAACCTTTTCTGTACAAATTCATCTGTGGGATAGAGTTTTTGTCCCCTATCCGGTACTTCCGTGTATACCCCAAATTCACTCCAACTATGCAATTCGTGCTGTTTAGAATCTTTGATAACTTTTTCATCTAATTAATTTGAAGCCACCAAAATCTCACGTGCATGTGTGCTTCTACTTCTATTAGTATTTGTAGTTTTACTCCTGTTCCGAGATCTTGATAAAATACGTCCCCTTTCCTGCCTGGTAACTCGTTCTGTACTGCTACTGCTTGATCTTTCTCTTCTGTAGTGGGATGTCCTTTCGACCTTTTCCTGCGAACCTGTTCACTATCCGATGTACTATCTGAACTGGCACGAAGTTTCTGCGCCCTCCATTTCTGAACTTCATTTTCCCAATCCATTTCCTTAACTTCCTCCACTGAATGCTGTACATGCAACCAATGTTTATACTTTCCAGTGGCCTTCCCTGCTCTACTAATATCAGTTGCATCCTTCCATTGACTTGACCCTTCAGGCAAGTATGTCACCTTTGCACCAAACTTTGGCAGTTGCCCTTTCGGAAAAACGGCCAGATCTAATTTATCAGAGGTGTCGTGTTCCTCCACAGAAACCCTGTCTATATCAGTTAACTGGTCCTCATAGTTCTGTAACACATGCGTACCAGATGACGCTGGTTCCTCGTCATGTCTGTCTGCTCTGTCTCAATTTGAAAATTTGTAATCGGTACCCATTATTCTTGATGAATGTACCCTAACAGTTTGATTACTATTTTGCAAAATAGATGTTTTGCCATCTATGCCTATTATCTCCCCTGGGCCTTTCCATTCATTAGAATTGTCTCTCTTATAGTATAGAACATAGAACATAGAACATAGAACGATACAGCGCAGTACAGGCCCTTCGGCCCTCGATGTTGCACCGACATGGAAAAAAAATCTAAAGGCCATCTAACCTACACTATGCCCTTATCATCCATATGCTTATCCAATAAATTTTTAAATGCCCTCAATGTTGGCGAGTTCACTACTGTTGCAGGTAGGGCATTCCACGGCCTCACCACTCTTTGCGTAAAAAGCCCACCTCTGACCTCTGTCCTATATCTATTACCCCTCAATTTAAGGCTATGTCCCCTCGTGCTAGCCACCTCCATCCGCGGGAGAAGGCTCTCGCTGTCCACCCTATCTAACCCTCTGATCATTTTGTATGCCTCTATTAAGTCACCTCTTAACCTTCTTCTCTCTAACGAAAACAACCTCAAGTCCATCAGCCTTTCCTCATAAGATTTTCCCTCCATACCAGGCAACATCCTGGTAAATCTCCTCTGCACCCGTTCCAAAGCTTCCACGTCCTTCCTATAATGAGGCGACCAGAACTGTACGCAATACTCCAAATGCGGCCGTACTAGAGTTTTGTACAACTGCAACATGACCTCATGGCTCCGGAACTCAATCCCTCTACCAATAAAGGCCAACACACCATAGGCCTTCTTCACAACCCTATCAACCTGGGTGGCAACTTTCAGGGATCTATGTACATGGACACCGAGATCCCTCTGCTCATCCACACTGCCAAGAAGTTTACCACTAGCCAAATATTCCACATTTCTGTTATTCTTCCCAAAGTGAATCACCTCACACTTCTCCACATTAAACTCCATTTGCCACCTCTCAGCCCAGCTCTGCAGCTTATCTATGTCCCTCTGTAACCTGCAACATCCTTCCGCACTGTCTACAACTCCACCGACTTTAGTGTCGTCTGCAAATTTACTCACCCATCCTTCTGCGCCCTCCTCTAGGTCATTTATAAAAATGACAAACAGCAACGGCCCCAGAACAGATCCTTGTGGTACGCCACTCGTAACTGAACTCCATTCTGAACATTTCCCATCAACTACCACTCTCTGTCTTCTTTCAACTAGCCAATTTCTGATCCACATCTCTAAATCACCCTCAATCCCCAGCCTTCGTATTTTCTGCAATAGCCGACCGTGGGGAACCTTATCAAACGCTTTACTGAAATCCATATACACCACATCAACTGCTCTACCCTCGTCTACCTGTTCAGTCACCTTCTCAAAGAACTCGATAAGGTTCGTGAGGCATGACCTACCCTTCACAAAACCATGCTGACTGTCCCTAATCATATTATTCCTATCTAGATGATTATAAATCGTATCTTTTATAATCCTCTCCAAGACTTTACCCACCACAGACGTTAGGCTCACCGGCCTATAGTTACGGGGGTTATCTCTACTCCCCTTCTTGAACAAAGGGACCACATTTGCTATCCTCCAGTCCTCTGGCACTATTCCTGTAGCCAATGATGACCTAAAAATCAAAGCCAAAGGCTCAGCAATCTCTTCCCTGGCTTCCCAGAGAATCCTAGGATAAATTCCATCCGGCCCCGGGGACTTATCTATTTTCACCTTGTCCAGAATTGCCAACACTTCTTCCCTACGCACCTCAATGCCATCTATTCTAATAGCCTGGGTCTCAGCATTCTCCTCCACAATATTATCTTTTTCTTGAGTGAATACTGACGAAAAGTATTCATTTAGTATCTCGCTTATCTCCTCAGCCTCCACACACAACTTCCCACCACTGTCTTTGACTGGCCCTACTCTTACCCTAGTCATTCTTTTATTCCTGACATAACTATAGAAAGCTTTTGGGTTTTCCTTGATCCTACCTGCCAAAGACTTCTCATGTCCCCTCCTTGCTCGTCTCAGCTCTCTCTTTAGATCCTTCCTCGCTTCCTTGTAACTATCAAGCGCCCCAACTGAAACTTCATGCCTCATCTTCACACCGGCCTCCTTCTTCCTCTTAACAAGAGATTCCACTTCTTTGGTAAACCACGGTTCCCTCGCTCGACCCCTTCCTCCCTGCCTGACTGGTACGTACTTATCAAGAACATGCAATAGCTGTTCCTTGAACAAGCTCCACATATCCAGTGTGCCCAACCCTTGCAGCCTACTTCTCCAACCAACACATCCTAAGTCATGTCTAATGGCATCATAATTGCCCTTCCCCCAGCTATAACTCTTGCCCTGCGGGGTATACTTATCCCTTTCCATCACTAACGTAAAGGTCACCGAATTGTGGTCACTGTTTCCAAAGTGCTCACCTACCTCCAGATCTAACACCTGGCCTGGTTCATTACCCAAAACCAAATCCAATGTGGCCTCGCCTCTTGTTGGCCTGTCAACATATTGTGTCAGGAAACCCTCCTGCACACATTGTACAAAGAATGACCCATCTAATGTACTCGAACTATATCTTTTCCAGTCAATATTTGGAAAGTTAAAGTCTCCCATAACAACTACCCTGTTACTTTCGCTCTTTTCCAGAATCATCTTCGCCATCCTTTCCTCTACATCCTCCATGTCTCCTTGCTGAAAAACGACATCTGATGGCCGTACATTATGTCTTCAAGCTCTGCGAATCCTTTCAGAGGCTTCTGCTTCCAAAAAAGCATTTCTACTGCTATGTAACGTGTTTAAATATTCAGCAAAACCTGAGCTAATTAGAACATAGAACATTAGAACATTACAGCGCAGTACGGACCCTACGGCCCTCGATGTTGCGCCGACCCGTGAAACCATCTGAAGCCTATCTGGCCTACACTATTCCATTTTCATCCATATTTCTATCCAGTGACCACTTAAATACCCTTAAATTTGGAGAGTCTACTACTGTTGCAGGCAGGGTGTTCAACACCCCTCCTACACTCTGAGTAAAGAAACTGCCTCTGACATCTGTCCTATATCTACCACCCCTCAATTTAAAGCTATGTCCCCTCGTGTTGGTCATCACCATCCGAGGAAAAAGACTCTCACTGTCCACCCTATCTAATCCTCTGACTATCTTATATGTCTCTATTACGTCACCTCTCAGCCTTCTCCTCTCTAACGGAAACAACCTCAAGTCCCTGAGCCTTTCCTCGTAAGACCTTCCCTCCATAACCAGGCAACAACCTACTAAATCTCCTCTGAACCCTTTCCAAAGCTTTACATCCTTCCTATAATGTGGTGACCAGAACTGCACGCACTACTCCAGGTGCGGCCGGACCAGAGTTTTGTACAGCTGCAGCCTCGTGGCTCCGAAACGCAATCCCCCTACTGATAAAAGCTAGCACACCATATGCCTTCTTAACAGCCCTATTAACCTGGGTAGCAACTTTCAGGGATTTATGTACCTGGATACCGAGATCGCTCTGTTCATCTACACTACCAACAATCTTGCCATTAGCCGAGTACTCTGCATTCCTGTTACTCCTTCCAAAGTGAACCACCTCACACTTTTCCGCATTAAACTCCATCTGCCACCTCTCAGCCCAGCTCTGCAGCTTATCTATGTCGCTCTGCAACCTATATCATCCTTCAGCACTATCCACATCTCCACCGACCTTCGTGTCATCTGCAAATTTACTAACCCATCCTTCTACAAACTCTTCCAGGTCATTCATAAAAATGACAAACAGCAGTGGCCCCAAAACAGATCCTTGCGGCACACCACTAGTAACTGAACTCCAGGATGAACATTTGCCATCAACCACCACCCTCTATCTTTTTTCAGCGAGCCAATTACTGATACAAACCGCTAAATCATCTCCAATCCCATACTTCCGTATTTTCTGCAATATCCTACCGTGGGGAACCTTATCAAACGCCTTACTGAAATCCATATTCACCACATCAACCGCATTACCCTCATCCACCTGTTTGGTCACCTTCTCAAAAAACTCAATAAGGTATGTGAGGCATGACCTACCCTTCACAAAACCGTGTTGAGTATTGCTAATCAACTTGTTCTTTTCAAGATGATTATAAACTCTTATACCCTTTTCCAACATTTTACCTACCACCGAAGTAAGGCTCGCAGGTCTATAATTGCCAGTGTTGTCTCTACTCCCCTTCTTGAACAAGGGCTCAACATTTGCTATCCTTTGGGTAGTCCCTTCCCAAGCTGGAGGCTGGTCATCCAAAATGGAGGGAACTTTAGGATTTCTACCAAACACTAATTGATAAGGACTATAGCCTCCAGCCATCTGCAATGAATTATTTGCATGTACCGCCCATGGTAAAGCTGAATTTAGCGTGCAGTTTGGTCGATCTCCCAAAACTTTCCAAAGCATTTAATCGCTAACAGCATGATTTCTTTCGCAGACACCATTACTAAACGGGCTTTCTGCAGCCGTTTTCATAACTCTGATATTCATGTTCGCACACATATCCCTGAACTCATCATTTGGAAATTCTCCCCCATTGTCCGTAAAGAATTTTGTTGCTGGACCCATTCCTGTCCCGATCCATTTTTCCACACATTTATCCAAAATTACTCTCTTTTCTTTACTCCGTTCAATCGTTGATTGACTAAATCTGGTTGCTAAATCTACAAAATGCAAAATGATTATATTATTTGCTTTATCCCAGATCTTAAGGTCCATGGTCATTAAAATCCCTGGCCAAAGGTAGGTTTACTATCGGTCGTGCTGGTGTCCTTCTGTACTTCCTGCAAACTTCACAGCGATAACTAACCTGTTCTATCAGCTAAGAATAGTCGTCATCCCTTACCCCTGCATCCTTTAATAAAATATTCAGCCTCCGAGGAGACGGATGTGCAAATTGCCTATGCAGTTTTACTACACTATGCTTTTTACCAGCTAAAGGCGCATTATCAACTGCCATTAACACATCCTTAATCACTCTACTTGAAAAAATATTTTTCAATAATGGAATACAATAATGTCCCGACTGTGTAAATTGTAAGTCCACCGTCTTTCCAAAAACTGTTGCCTTATCCTGTTCCATATCCAGCTTCATGTGTATTTTCTTCATCGACGGTCTTCTCAGAAGCAAAGGTATCTCACTTGATACAACATCCGTGCTAATAAAATGATTCACTCCAGCAATATTGTAAGGGATCACCACTCTTTTCAGCGACTTCAGAGTATTATCATCCCCAAACCTGAAACTTGTGGAACTTTTAAATACCTTAACCTTGTTACGATTTTCAGCATCCAATGAGTCCAGATAATATTTTAACCAGTCAATCCCACACACAGTAGATGTGCAGCCACTGTCCAATACAGCACAGTTAAAAGATTCTGCAACCAACACCCTCATTACCGGCGTAAAACAGCTTGTTCATAGGACAATGTTTTATTTCTATTCACTATCTTTTTCCTCTTCTGACTCTTTCGTGTCATGTGTCGCTTCAAATACTCTATCATAATGAGTTGGACAGTTGAAAGCATAATGGTATTGAGAGTCACATCGAAAACATCGATTTATCATGCCCCGTGCATTTCTGGGGTTCATCCTCCTATTGAAGGTTTTAACTGGGTTTCTGTCTTCATAATGTCCTTGTCTCGGTCTCCTTTTATAGCCTTGAGGCCTGTAGCCATACGATTTCGCCATCCTGTTAGTATTGTATCTTCCATATTCTGCCTTATTGCAGGCTGACCAATTAGGTCATCAGACCAATTGGAATTGAGTGTTTCCCCCCAAAAAATTGAACTCCTGTCAAAACCAAGAGCCGATCCATGTAGCTCACTCGAGCACAGTCAAGTAATTTAAAGGCCAACACAGACTGTGGAAATTACAGCCTGTGTTTCTGCAGCCTTTTATAAAGTCTACCAAATTCCATTATAAAATCGTCTATAGATAAATCCTCCATTTTCCGGATCTTATCAAAGTCCGACCATGCGTCATACGCACTTAACAAGTAATCTTTCTTATAAATCTTGTCCATATAAAGTAATAAAGTCGCCAGACCTTCTTCTGAGTCTAACTCTTCCAACTCCAGCTCAGAAAGCACTTCGTTTCATATTTCACTGCCATACGGTAAAGAAAGAGCCAATGCCATACCTTGCTTTCTCTTTCCTAAAGCAGTCACCTTAGTCCACATAACTACCGCATTCTCCATTGGTCGTATGATTCCCTTTCAGAAAATAAGGGAGGATAACCATATCCGGCCATCTTCGTCCTAGGTTCAGCCATATATCCCCTTTTTTCACTCCTTGTTTTGATCTGGAAAAATTGTATCTTTCAACCCTTCACATTTACACAGCAACCGTCCTCTGCTACCAATTGTTAATCGCATGGATGCTGTGGCATGAAGAGACAAAAGTCCAGCTCCTTTTCACAAACACCTTTATTTCACTTTAACAGACTCTGCACTAAACTCAATCGTCACATCACAAGATCCAGAGTCCACCTGAAGCTCCTTTACATTTCAGTGTCAATCATTGAACATTTAACATAAATGAGACAACTAATTGCAATGTCTTTTAACCCATTACTTAACATCTGTATGGGTAGAGTGGAGAAATAGCAAGGGACAAAAACATTAGTGGGTATCATATATAGACCCTCAAATTGCACTGGTGAGGTTGTGAATAGCATTAAACGAGAAAGTAGTGATGTATGTAATCAGCGAATATCGGTGATGACGGGTCATTTGAATCTGCACACAGATTGGGCAAATCAAATTAGCCACAATGCCGTAGAGGAGGAATTCTTGCAGTGTATTCGGGATGCTTTTCTTGACCAATATGTGGAGGAAGCAATGAGAGAACAGGCCATCGTAGACTCGGTACTGTGTAATGAGAAGGGATTTATTGCCCAACTAGCTGTACGCGACCCCTTGGAAATAAGCGACCATAACAGGATAGAATTGGTTATCAAGATGGAGAGTGATGTCTTTGATTCGGAGATGAGGGTGCTGAATCTTAACAAAGGGTTCAATGAGGATATGAGGCGTGAGTTGGCCTTGATAGATTGGGGAGAGTTACTTAAAGGGATGGCAGTGGATAGATAATGACAAACATTCAGGGAACGCATGGAGAAACTACAGCAACTGTCAATTCCTCTCTGGCACAAAACCGAAGAGGGTAAGAAGGCCAAATCCATGGCTTTCAAAGGAAATTAGAAATAGTATCCGATACAAGGATGAAGCATACAGATTGGCCACGAAAATTAATAGGTCTGAGGATTGGGAGCAGTTTAGAATTCAACAAAATGGGGATTGAGTAAGAATGGGAAAGTACAGTACGAAAGGAAAGTTGCAGGGGACATAAAGACTGACACTGAGAGTTTCTACACACATGTGAAGAGAAATAAATTGGGAAAGAGAAATGTAGGCCCACTACAGATAGAGTATCGGGAAATGCATAATGAGGGACAAAGACATGACTGAGCATTTAAATATATACTTTGGTTCTGTCTTCACAAATTACGACACAAATCTGATCCCAGGTATTTTGGAGAATGAAAGGTTAGTGAAAAGGGAGAACTGAGGGAGATCAACAATAGTGCTAGGAGAACTGATGGGATTGAAGATGGATAAACCTCAGGGCCTGAGAGTCTACATCTCAGAGTGCTGAAGGAGGTGATTTTGGAAATAGTGGATGCATTGGAGGTCATTTTCTGGGATTCCATGGACTCTGGCACTGTCCCTGCAGATTGGAGGGTAGCTCACATCACTCCGATATTCAAAATGGGAGGTAGAGAGAAAGCAGAGAATTATACACCAGTAAGCCTAACGTAGGTAGTGGAGAAAATGCTTAAACCCATTATCAAGGACTTAATAGCGGAACATTTGGGAAGCAGTGGCAGGATCAGTCAGAGTCAGCATGAATTTAGGAAGGGAAAATCGTGCTTGACAAATCTGTTGGGATTCTTTGAAGAGGTAACCAGTACAGCCGACACGGGGGAGCTAGTCGATGTGGTATATTTGGATAATCGGGAGACGTTTGACAAAGTCTCGCACAAGAGATTATTGAGCAAAATTAAACCGCGTGGTATTGGAGGAAATATATATATATTTTTTAATTTAGATTACCCAATTATTTTTTTCCAATTAAGGGGCAATTTAGCGTGGCCAATCCACCTACTCTGCACATTTTTGGATTGTGGGGGCGAAACCCACGCAGCACGGGGAGAATGTGCAAACTCCACACGGATAGTGACCCAGAGCCGGGATTGAACCTGGGACTTCAGCGCCGTGAGGCGGTTGTGCTAACCACTGGATTGAAAACTGTTCGGCAGAGAGGAAACAAAGAATAAGGATTAATGGGTTGTTTTGAAATTGGCAGGCAGTAACCAGTGGGGGGCCACAGGGATCGGTGCTGGGACCCCAGCTATTCACAATATATATAAATGATTTGGATGAGGGAACAAACTGTAATATCTCAGATGATACCAAATTAGGTGGGAGGGTGAATTGTGACGAGGATGAAGGGACCCAACAGCAAGATTTGGACAGGTTGGGCGAATGGGCTAACCAATGGCGGATGTAGTATAATTTGGATAAGCGTGAGGTTATTGGGAGAGGGGAGTGTGCAGCGGGACGTGGGTGTCCTTGTGCACTACTCGCTAAACGTAAGCATGCAGGTGCAGCAGGCGGTTAAGAAGACTGGTGGTATGTTGGCCTTCATTGCAGGAGGTTTCGAGTATAGAAGCAGCGATGTGTTGCTGGAATTGTACAGTGTCTTGGTTAGGACACACTTGGAGTATTGGGTCCAGTTTTGGTCTCCTTCTCTGATGAAGGTTGTTCTTGCTCTCGAGGGAGTGTAGCGAATGTTCATCAGAGTGATTCCATAGTTGGCGGGACTTTCATCTAAGGAGCGAGTGTGTAGTTTGGGATTGTTCTCGCTGGAATTCAGAAGAATGACGGGGAAGGGATCTCATAGTGACTTATACAATTCTAACAGGACGAGAGAGGGTAGCTGTAGTGAAGATGTTACCAATGATAGGTGTGTCGAGAACCAGGGGTTACAACCTGAGGGTTCAGCGTAAATCATTTCGGACAGAGCTAATGAGACAATTCTTCACACAAAGTCTGGTGAGCCTGTGGAGTTCATCACCACAGGAAGTAGTTGATGCTAAAATTTTGATTATATTCAAGAGGCGTCTGGATTTAGCACTTGGGGAGAGTGGGAGCAAAGGATACGGGGATAAATCACGATTAGGCTGTTGAGTTGGATGATCAGCCATGATCATGATGAATGGCGGAATAGGCTCGGAGGGCCAAAAGGCCTCTTCCGGCTCCTATCTTAGAACATAGAACATAGAACACTACAGCGCAGTACGGGCCCTTCGGCCCTCGATGTTGCGCCGACCTGTGAAACCATCTGAAGCCTATCTGACCTACACTATTCCATTTTCATCCATATGTCTATCCAGTGACCACTTAAATACCCTTAAAGTTGGCGAATCTACTACTATTGCAGGCAGGGCGTTCCACACCCCTACTACTCTCTGAGTAAAGAAACTGCCTCTGACATCTGTCCTATATCTCTCACCCCTCAATTAAAAGCTATGTCCCCTCGTGTTGGTCATCACCATCCGAGGAAAAAGACTCTCACTGTCCACCCTATCTAAACCTCTGACTATCTTATATGTCTCTATTAAGTCACCTCTCAGCCTTCTCCTCTCTAACAAAAACATCCTCAATTCCCTGAGCCTTTCCTCGTAAGACCTTCCCTCCATACCAGGCAACATCCTAGTAAATCTCCTCTGAACCCTTTCCAAAGCTTCCACATCCTTCCTATAATGTGGTGACCAGAACTGCACGCAGTACTCCAGGTGTGGCCGCACCAGAGTTATGTACAGCTGCAGCATGACCTTGTGGTTCCGAAACTCAATCCCCCTGCTTATAAAGGCTAGCACACCATATGCCTTCTTAACAGCCCTATTAACCTGGGTGGCAACTTTCAGGGATTTATGTACCTGGATGCCAAGATCTCTCTGTTCATCTACACTACCAAGAATCTTGCCATTAGCCCAGTACTATGCATTCCTGTTACTCCTTCCAAAGTGAACCACCTCACACTTTTCCGCATTAAACTCCATCTGCCACCTCTCAGCCCAGCTCTGCAGCTTATCTATGTCCCTCTGTATCCTATAACATCCTTCAGCACTATCCACAACTCCACCGACCTTCGTGTCATCTGCAAATTTACTAACCCATCCTTCTACACCCTCTTCCAGGTCATTTATAAAAATTACAAACAGCAGTGGCCCCAAAACAGATCCTTGCGGTACACCACTAGTAACTGAACTCCAGGATGAACATTTGCCATCAACCACCACCCTCTGTCTTCTTTCAGCTAGCCAATTACTGATCCAAACCGCTAAATCACCTTCAATTCCATACTTCCTTATTTCTGCAATAGCCTACCGTGGGGAACCTTATCAAACGCCTTACTGAAATCCATATACACCACATCAACAGCTTTACCCTGATCCACCTGTTTGGTCACCTTCTCAAAAAACTCAATAAGGTTTGTGAGACATGACCTACCCTTCACAAAACCGTGTTGCGTATCGCTAATCAACTTGTTCTTTTCAAGATGATTATAAACCCTATCTCTTATAACCTTTTCCAACATTTTACCCACAACCGAAGTAAGGCTCACAGGTCTATAATTACCAGGGTTGTCTCTACTCCCCTTCTTGAACAAGGGGACAACATTTGCTATCCTCCAGTCTTCCGGCACTATTCCTGTCGCCAAAGACGACATAAAGATCAAGGACAAAGGCTCAGCAATCTCCTCCCTGGCTTCCCAGAGAATCCTAGGATAAATCCCATCTGGCCCAGGGGACTTGTCTATTTTGATATTTTCTAAAATTGCTAACACCTCCTCCTTTTGAACCTCAATTCCATCTGGCCTGGTCGACTCAACCTGACTGTTCTCCTCGACAACATTGTCTTTCTCCAGTGTAAACACTGACGAAAAATATACATTTAATGATTTCCCTATCTCCTCTGATTCCACACACAACTTTCCACTACTATTCTTGATTGGCTCTAATCTTACTCGAGTCATTCTTTTGTTCCTGATATACCTATAGAAAGCCTGAGGGTTTTCCTTGATCCTATCCGCCAACGACTTTTCGTGTCCTCTCCTCGCTCTTCTTAACTCTCCCTTGAGGTCCTTCCTGGCTAACTTGTAACTCTCAAGTGCCCTAACTGAGCCTTCATGTCTCATCCTAACATAAGCCTTCTTCTTCCTCTTGACAAGTGCTTCAACTTCCTTAGTAAACCCCGGCTCCCTTGCTCGACAACTTCCTCCCTGCCTGACAGGTACATACTTATCAAGGACACGCAGTTGCTGTTCCTTGAAAAAGCTCCACATTTCGATTGTACCCATCCCCTGCAGTTTCCTTCCCCATCCTATACCTCCTAAATCTTGCCGAATAGCATCATAATTGCCTTTCCCCCAGCTATAATTCTTGCCTTGCGGTATATATTTTGCACTGAGTGCTGAGCTTGTGGCATTTGAGTGCTACAGTAAGAGTTTGGTGACTGAGGGAGTATAAGGGTTATTTAAAGTCTAGTATTTCTTTTATTTAGTTAATTAACTTAAAAGTTGCTGTTTGGTCTATAAGAAGGTGAATTTTGAATCAGCTTTAAACAAGGTTCTACTTGGACTTACTTGCAGCTGGAGCTTGTTAATTAGTTAATTGCATTAGGCCAGTTTTTAGAAGCTAGAGTCACAGTATAAATAGGGGCTAGATACAGTGCAGACTTTGTTTGCACTGAGTGCTGAGCTTGTGGCATTTGAGTGCTACAGTGAGAGTTTGGTGACTGAGGGAGTTAGGTGAGGAGGGAGTAAGGTACTCCTTTCATTTAATTTCCTATATTTATCAAAGAGCGTGAAGGGAACCAGGAGTTTAGAGTACAGCTGACTGGGAGCAGAGTCGGAGGGCGGAGGTCCAGTTGGTCCACAGGGCAGCTAATTCTGTAAAGTAAGAGGGGATGGAGGCTAGGGCAGTTGCATGCTCCTCCTGTAGGATGTGGGTGGTGAGGGATACCACTGGTGTCCCCGCTGACTATACCTGCGGGAAGTGCACCCAACTCCAGCTCCTCAGAGACCGTGTTAAGGTACTGGAGCTGGAGCTGGATGAACTTCGGATCATCCGGGAGGCAGAGGGGGTCATAGAGAAGAGTTACAGGGAGGTAGCCACACCAAAGGTACTGGACAAGAGTAGCTGGGTTACAGTCAGGGGAAAGAAAACTAACAGGCAGACAGTGCAGGGATCCCTCGTGGCCATTCCCCTTCAAAACAAGTATACCGTTTTGGATGCTGTTGGGGGGGATGACCTACCGGGGGAAGGCCCCAGCGGCCAGGTCTCTGGCACTGAGTCTGGCTCTGGGGCTCAGAAGGGAAGGGGGGAGCATAGAAAAGCAATAGTAATAGGAGATTCAATGGTTAGGGGAATAGATAGGAGATTCTGTGGTCGCGAGCGAGACTCCCGAAAGGTATGTTGCCTCCCGGGTGCCAGGGCCAGGGATGTCTCTGATCGTGTCTTCAGGATCCTGAAGGGGGAGGGTGAGCAGCCAGAAGTCGTGGTGCACATTGGTACCAACGATGTAGGTAGGAAAAAGGGTGTGGAGGTAATAAACAAGTTTAGGGAGTTAGGCTGGAAGTTAAGGGCCAGGACAGACAGAGTTGTCATCTCTGGTTTGTTGCCGGTGCCACGTGATAGCGAGGCTAGGAATAGGGAGAGAGTGCAGTTGAACACGTGGCTGCAGGAATGGTGTAGGAGGGAGGGCTTCAGGTATTTGGATAATTGGAGCGCATTCTGGGGAAGGTGGGACCTGTACAAGCAGGACGGGTTGCATCTGAACCAGAGGGGCACCAATATCCTGGGGGGGAGGTTTTCTAGTACTCTTCGGGAGGGTTTAAACTAATTTGGCAGGGGAATGGGAACCGGATCTGTAGTCCAGCAACTAAGGTAGACGATAGTCAGGACGCCAAAGCACGTAGTGATGCAGTGGGGAAGGTAACAATGACAAAGGAGAGTACTTGCAGGCAAGGAGATGGGTTGAAGTGTGTATACTTTAATGCAAGAAGCATCAGGAATAAGGTGGGTGAACTTAATGGATGGATCGGTACTTGGGACTACGATGTGGTGGCCATCACGGAAACTTGGATAGAAGAGGGGCAGAAATGGTTGTTGGAGGTCCCTGGTTATAGATGTTTCAACAAGATTAGGGAGGATGGTAAAAGAGGTGGGGGGGTGGCATTGTTAATTAGAGATAGTATAACAGCTGCAGAAAGGCAGTTCGAGGGGGATCTGCCTACTGAGGTAATATGGGTTGAAGTTAGAAATAGGAAAGGAGCAGTCACCTTGTTGGGAGTGTTCTATAGGCCCCCCAATAGCAGCAGAGATGTGGAGGAACAGATTGGGAAACAGATTCTGGAAAGGTGCAGAAGTCACAGGGTAGTAGTCATGGGCGACTTCAACTTCGCAAACATTGAGTGGAAACTCTTTAGATCAAATAGTTTGGATGGGGTAGTGTTTGTGCAGTGTGTCCAGGAAGCTTTTCTAACACAGTATGTAGATTGTCCGACCAGAGGGGAGGCCATATTGGATTTAGTACTTGGTAATGAACCAGGGCAGGTGATAGATTTGTTAGTGGGGGAGCATTTTGGAGGTAGTGACCACAATTCTCTGACTTTCACTTTAGTAATGGAGAGGGATAGGTGCGAGCAACAGGGCAAGGTTTATAATTGGGGGAAGGGTAATTACAATGCTGTCAGACAAGAATTGAAGTGCAGAAGTTGGGAACATAGGCTGTCAGGGAAGGACACAAGTGAAATGTGGAACTTGTTCAAGGATCAGGTACTGCGTGTCTTTGATATGTATGTCCCTGTCAGGCAGGGAAGAGATGGTCGAGTGAGGGAACCATGGTTGACAAGAGAGGTTGAATGTCTTGTTAAGAGGAAGAAGGAGACTTATGTAAGGCTGAAGAAACAAGGTTCAGACAGTGCGCTGGAGGGATACAAGATAGCCAGGAGGGAACTGAAGAAAGGGATTAGGAGAGCTAAGAGAGGGCATGAAAAATCTTTGGCGGGTAGGATCAAGGAAAACCCCAAGGCCTTTTACACATACGTGAGAAATATGAGAATGACTAGAGTGAGAGTAGGTCCGATTAAGGACAGTAGCGGGAGATTGTGTATTGAGTCTGAAGAGATAGGAGAGGTCTTGAACAAGTATTTTTCTTCAGTATTTACAAATGAGAGGGGCCATATTGTTGGAGAGGACAGCGTGAAGCAGACTGATAAGCTTGAGGAGATACTTGTCAGGAAGGAAGATGTGTTGCGCGTTTTGAAAAACTTGAGGATAGACAAGTCCCCCGGGCCTGACGGGATATATCCAAGGATTCTCTGGGAAGCAAGAAATGAAATTTCAGAGCCGTTGGCAATGATCTTTTCGTCCTCGCTGTCAACAGGGGTGGTACCAGAGGATTGGAGAGTGGCAAATGTCGTGCCCCTGTTCAAAAAAGGGAATAGGGATAACCCTGGGAATTACAGGCCAGTTAGTCTTACTTCGGTGGTAGGCAAAGTAATGGAAAGGGTACTGAGGGATAGGATTTCTGAGCATCTGGAAAGGCATTGCTTGATTAGGGATAGTCAGCACGGATTTGTGAGGGGTAGGTCTTGTCTTACAAGTCTTATTGAATTCTTTGAGGAGGTGACCAAGCATGTGGATGAAGGTAAAGCAGTGGATGTAGTGTACATGGATTTTAGTAAGGCATTTGATAAGGTTCCCCATGGTAGGCTTATGCAGAAAGTAAGGAGGCATGGGATAGTGGGAAATTTGGCCAGTTGGATAACAAACTGGCTAACCGATAGAAGACAGAGAGTTGTGGTGGATGGCAAATATTCAGCCTGGAGCCCAGTTATCAGTGGCGTACCGCAGGGATCAGTTCTGGGTCCTCTGCTGTTTGTGATTTTCATTAACGACTTGGATGAGGGAGTTGAAGGGTGGGTCAGTAAATTTGCAGATGATACGAAGATTGGTGGAGTTGTGGATAGTGAGGAGGGCTGTTGTCGGCTTCAAAGAGACATAGATAGAATGCAGAGCTGGGCTGAGAAGTGGCAGATGGAGTTTAACCCTGACAAGTGTGAGGTTGTCCATTTTGGAAGGACAAATCTGAATGCGGAATACAGGGTTAATGGTAGGGTTCTTGGCAATGTGGAGGAGCAGAGAGATCTTGGGGTCTATGTTCATTGTTCTTTGAAAGTTGCCACTCAAGTGGATAGAGCTGTGAAGAAGGCCTATGGTGTGCTAGCGTTCATTAGCAGAGGGATTGAATTTAAGAGCCGTGAGGTGATGATGCAGCTGTACAAAACCTTGGTCAGGCCACATTTGGAGTACTGTGTGCAGTTCTGGTCACCTCATTTTAGGAAGGATGTGGAAGCTTTGGAAAAGGTGCAAAGGAGATTTACCAGGATGTTGCCTGGAATGGAGAGTAGGTCATACGAGGAAAGATTGAGGGTGTTAGGCCTTTTCTCATTAGAACGGAGAAGGATGAGGGGCGACTTGATAGAGGTTTATAAGATGATCAGGGGAATAGATAGAGTAGACAGTCAGAGACTTTTTCCCCGGGTGGAACACACCATTACAAGGGGACATAAATTTAAGATAAATGGTGGAAGATATAGAGGGGATGTCAGAGGTAGGTTCTTTACCCAGAGAGTAGTGGGGGCATGGAATGCACTGCCTGTGGTAGTAGTTGAGTCGGAAAATTTATGGACCTTCAAGCGGCTATTGGATAGGTACTTGGATTAGGGTAGAATAAGGGAGTGTAGGTTAACTTCTTAAGGGCAGCACGGTAGCATTGTGGATAGCACAATTGCTTCACAGCTCCAGGGTCCCAAGTTCGATTTCGACTTGGGTCACTGTCTGTGTGGAGTCTGCACATCCTCCCCGTGACTGCGTGGGTTTCCTCCGGGTACTCCGGTTTCCTCCCACAGTCCAAAGATGTGCAGGTTGGGTGGATTGGCCATGACAAATTGTCCAAAATTCTATGATTAACCTAGGACAAAAGTTCGGCGCAACATCGTGGGCCGAAGGGCCTGTTCTGTGCTGTATTTCTCTATAAATACCTATCCCTGCTCATTGCTAAAGTAAACATAACCGAGTTGTGATCACTATCACCAAAGTGCTCACCTACATCTAAATCTAACACCTGGCCGGGTTCATTACCCAGTACCAAATCCAATGTGGCCTCGCCCCTTGTTTGCCTGTCTACATACTGTGTCAGAAAACCCTCCTGCACACACTGCACAAAAACTGACCCATCTATAGTACTCGAACTATAGTATTTCCAGTCAATATTTGGAAAGTTAAAGTCCCCCATAACAACAACCCTGTTACTCTCGCTCCTGTCAAGAATCATCTTTACAATCCTTTCCTCTACATCTCTGGGACTATTCGGAGGTCTATAGACAACTCCCAACAGGGTGACCTCTCCTCTACTGTTCCTAACCTCGGCCCATACTGCCTCAGTAGACGAGTCCTCAAGCGTCCTTTCTACCGCCGTAATACTTTCCTTGATTAACAATGCCACCCCCCCCCCTCTTTTACCATCTTCTCTGTTCTTACAGAAACATCTAAATCCTGGAACCTGCAACAACCATTCCTGTCCCTGCTCTACCCATGTCTCCGAAATCGCCGCTACATCGAGATCCCAGGTACCAACCCATGCTGCAAGCTCACCCACCTTATTCCGGATGCTCCTGGCGTTGAAGTAGACACACTTCAAACCAGCGTCCTGCTTGCCGGTGCCCTCTATCGAACTTTTAACCCTATCCCTGACCTCACTACTCTCAACATCCTGTACACTGGGTCTACAATTTAGGTTCCCATCCCCCTGCTGAATTAGTTTAAACCCCCCCGAAGAGCACTAGCAAATCTCCCTCACAGGATATTGGTACCCCTCTGGTTCAGGTGAAGACCATCCTGTTTGTAGAGGTCCCACCTACCCCAGAATGAGCCCCAATTATCCAGGAAACCAAAACCCTCCCTCCTGCACCATCCCTGTAGCCACGTGTTCAACTCCTCTCTCTCCTTATTTCTTACTTCGCTAGCACGTGGCACGGGTAACAACCCAGAGATAACAACTCTGTTTGTTCTAGCTCTCAGCTTCCACCCTAGCTCCCTGAATTTCTGTCTCAAATCCCCATCTCTCTTCCTACCTATGTCGTTGGTACCTATGTGGACCACGACTTGGGGCTACTCCCCCTCCCCCTTAAGGATCCCAAAAACACGATCAGAGACATCACGAACCCTGGCACCTGGGAGGCAACACACCAACCGTGAGTCTCTTTCGTTCCCACAGAACCTCCTGTCTGTTCCTCTAACTATGGAGTCCCCAATGACAAGTGCTCTGTTCCTCTTCTCCCTTCCCTTCTGAGCAACAGGGACAGACTCTGTGCCAGAGACCTGCGCCCTATTGCTTACCCCTGGTAAGTCGGCCCCCGCAACAGTATCCAAAATGGTATACTTGTTAGAGGGGAACGACCACAGGGGATCCCTGCACTGCCTGCCGGTTCCCTCTGCCTCCCCTGACGGTAACCCATCTACTTTCTTCTTTTACCTGAGGTGTGACTACCTCCCTATAACTCCTCTCAATAACCTTCTCCGCCTCCCGAATGATCCGAAGTTCATCCAGCTCCAGGTCCCTAATGCGGCTCTCGAGGAGCTGGAGTTGGGTGCAATTCCCGCAGATGTAGTCAGAAAGAACACGAGAGGTGACCCTTTCCTCCCACATTCTGCAGGAGGAACATTCAACTGCCCTAGCCTCCATTCCCACTGAACTAACTTCCCAACTACTGAAAAATAAAAAAATAAAAAAACTTGTTAGTTCAGCAATCCAACGGACAGAGCTTTTTTTTTTGGTTAGAGTAGGAGGATGGGTGGGAGACACTACGTAAGTAGTGTTTCGGGTAAAGCTGTCACTCGAGAACAGCCACTTCACAAACCACCTTCAACTTACGCTGACCGCACTGCACGTATGCAAATCTCCCCGGAACAGCCAATCAGAAGCTCTGCTCTGCTGCCCTCTGCTGGATGCTCACCTTCCATCGAACTCCTCGGGTCACTGATGCAGGTGCACCTTCAACTTACGCTGACCGCACTGCACGTATGCAAATCTCGCCGGAACAGCCAATCAGAAGCTCTGCTCTGCTGCCCTCTGCTGGATGCTCACCTTCCGTCGAACTCCTCGGGTCACTGATGCAGGTGCACCTTCAACTTACGCTGACCGCACTGCACGTATGCAAATCTCCCCGGAACAGCCAATCAGAAGCTCTGCTCTGCTGCCCTCTGCTGGATGCTCACCTTCCGTCGAACTCCTCGGGTCACTGATGCAGGTGCACCTTCAACTTACGCTGAACGCACTGCACGTATGCAAATCTCCCCGGAACAGCCAATCAGAAGCTCTGTTCTGCTGCCCTCTGCTGGATGCTCACCTTCCGTCGAACTCCTCGGGTCACTGATGCAGGTGCACCTTCAACTTACGCTGACCGCACTGCACGTATGCAAATCTCCCCGGAACAGCCAATCAGAAGCTCTGCTCTGCTGCCCTCTGCTGGATGCTCACCTTCCGTCGAACTCCTCGGGTCACTGATGCAGGTGCACCTTCAACTTACGCTGACCGCACTGCACGTATGCAAATCTCCCCGGAACAGCCAATCAGAAGCTCTGCTCTGCTGCCCTCTGCTGGATGCTCACCTTCCGTCGAACTCCTCGGGTCACTGATGCAGGTGCACCTTCAACTTACGCTAACCGCACTGCACGTATGCAAATCTCCCCGGAACAGCCAATCAGAAGCTCTGCTCTGCTGCCCTCTGCTGGATGCTCACCTTCCGTCGAACTCCTCGGGTCACTGATGCAGGTGCACCTTTAACTTACGCTGACCGCACTGCACGTATGCAAATCTCCCCGGAACAGCCAATCAGAAGCTCTGCTCTGTTGCCCTCTGCTGGATGCTCACCTTCCGTCGGACTCCTCGGGTCACTGATGCAGGTGCACCTTCAACTTACGCTGACCGCACTGCACGTATGCAAATCTCAACGGAACAGCCAATCAGAAGCTCTGCTCTGCTGCCCTCTGCTGGATGTATCTATGTAACGATGCAGGGTTCCTGAGATAGTGTGGGGGATCGGGCCGTGCTTGAGTACTCCTATTGGGAGGAGCGCCGGTGCAGACCCGGTGGATCAAATGGCCTCCCCTTCCACTCTATGGATTCTATTTTAAGTTCCATTACAACACTGCCACTCGGGTCCTCTTTTTGTTCTTGCTCCAAAATTTATTACACTCCATGGGCTAAATGAAATGTCTAAGTGAGAATTATTACGGGATGCAATTTCAAAAATCTACATGAATAAAATTGCAAAACAGCCAGGCAATTATTAAGAAAGTGTTATAGATCTAGTGTAGGTTTGACTCACGGGTGATAATTATTTCAAGAGGTCGACTAAATGGATAACTCAGCCATCGACCAGACACCTGTGTCCGAAAGAAACACGTGTACTTCCCCTCGCTGCTGATGGTAATATTCCAAATGGTGTAGGTGATTGACTGCTGGTTGCTGGTGCTGTTCTTGACAGGCGTCTGGCCTCTGAGTAACTGTAAACGGCCAGTTGATTGCCCATTTGGAAGTCTGCACATTATGGTGACTTTTTCTCCTGCCACATAAACTGGTGAAGAAGGGTTGGCAGAGATCGTCGGCTGAGTTGGAGGATCTGAAACAATCATCGCAGCAAGATTCATAACAGCAAGAGTAGCATGGGACTGATTGAATTAGGAAAACAGTAAAGGCAGTTTATATTTCATATCAATTAACCTTTAAGCCAGTTTATATTTCAGATCAATTTACCTTTATTCAGGCCTATATCATTTGATGACAGAATGCACCAACGTGTATGCATTCCTCATGCCACATGCTTCACTTCGCCCATACATATTGTACATCTCAACATGCATAGATAGACTGTGCAGAAGGCTGTCATTCAGCCGTCAGTGTCTGCATCTATCCATCAAAAGAACATCCGTATTCGGGCCCCGTCCCGCGTCCTATCCACAAATGCCAAGCTATCCTTTGGAAACAAAACGGCAAAGTTCCATGGCCAATCTGTATAGTCTGTATCTATGGACACTAAGAATCTGTTTTAGTACGAACCATCTACCTCTTCAACAGATCGTTGAGCAGTAACGGGCGATTTAGCACCGTACATACATCTTTCAACTGTGGGAGGAAACAGAAGCGTCCTCCGGAAACCAACGTGGAGACGAGAAGAAAATGCAAATACCACAAGGGCAGTCACCGAAGTTTGGAATTGAAGCTGATGCCCTGGGGCTGTGAGGCAGCCGTGCCTGCCCCTAGTGCCGTTCACTTCAGGAACTTCAGAACATGAACTCACCTCTCCATTTTGATTCTTCTTTTTTGCTAGGTGCCTGTCTGTATCGTACATATCGCGATTTTGTTGATTTGAGGCAGGAATAATCTTTATTCGGCTTTTAACACTTACTCCAAGTCTTTGTAAAATGAATTGTCATTAAGTTGCATAATAATCTTTTTTCTCAGTCTTTTATGCGACATGGGCATCCCTGGCTGCGTCAAAATGCATTGCCCTCCCGTAACTGCCCCTTGATGGCAGCATTTTCAGAATCATATCACAATGCCATGTGGATCTGGAGTCAGTGGTATGGCAGACTATGTAAGGGTGGCCGATTCTAGCCTTTCAGGACATTAATGTATCAGATGGATTTTGGACGTCAACCAATGAATGTCTCGTTAGACCTTTCTTCCCAAATGTTTGGTGCATTCAAATTACACCATCACCCACGGTGGGTTTCTGCAGTTTGATAAGGTTCCGCACGGTCGGCTATTGCAGAAAATACGGAGGCTGGGGATTGAGGGAGATTTAGAGATGTGGATCAGAAATTAGCTATTCGAAAGAAGACAGAGAGTGGTGGTTGATGGGAAATGTTCAGACTGGAGTTCAGTTACGAGTGGCGTACCACAAGGATCTGTTCTGGGGCCGTTGCTGGTTGTCATTTTTATAAATGACCTAGAGGAGGGCGCAGAAGGATGGGTGAGTAAATTTGAAGACCACACTAAAGTCGGTGGAGTTGTAGACAGTGCGGAAGGATGTTGCAGGTTACAGAGGGACATAGATAAGCTGCAGAGCTGGGCTGAGAGGTGGCAAATGGAGTTTAATGTGGAGAAGTGTGAGGTGATTCACTTTGGAAAGAATAACAGGAATGAGGAATATTTGGCTAATGGTACAATTCTTGGTAGTTTGGATGAGCAGAGGGATCTCGGTGTCCATGTACATAGATCCCTGAAAGTTGCCACCCAGGTTGATAGGGTTGTGAAGAAGGCCTATGGTGTGATGGCCTTTATTGGTAGAGTATTGAGTTCCGGAGCCATGAGGTCATTTTGCAGTTGTACAAAACTCTAGTATGGCCGCATTTGGAGTATTGCGTACAGTTCTGGTCGCCTCATTATAGGAAGGACGTGGAAGCTTTGGAACGGGTGCAGAGGAGATTTACCAGGATGTTGCCTGGTATGGAGGGAAAATCTTCTGAGGAAAGGCTGATGGACTTGAGGTTGTTTTCGTTAGAGAGAAGAAGGTTAAGAGGTGACCTAATAGAGGCATACAAAATGATCAGAGGGTTAGATAGGGTGGACAGCGAGAGCCTTCTCCCGCGGAAGGAGGTGGCTAGCACGAGGGGACATAGCCTTAAATTGAGGGGTAATAGATATAGGACAGAGGTCAGAGGTGGGTTTTTTACGCAAAGAGTGGTGAGGCCGTGGAATGCCCTACCTGCAACGGTAGTGAACTCGCCAACATTGGGGGCATTTAAAAGTTTATTGGATAAGCATATGGATGATAAAGGCATAGTGTAGGTTAGATGGCCTTTAGTTTTTATCCATGTCGGTGCAGCATCGAGGGCCGAAGGGCCTGTACTGCTCTGTATCGTTCTATGTTCTATGAAACTGGGTTGCGAGAGCTTTAACCTGCGACGTCCCATTACACTAAGTTACTGCCTCAACTTCAGGGAAGGAAATCACCGGCCATGCCCGTCCCTGGCCTACACGTGACTCCAAACCCACAGCAAATGTTTCGTCGTTAATCGAACTCGAGAATGACCGATTACAACCGTTCTCTTCAAGGGTAGCTGAGGGTAGTCAACATATTTCCGGAGTTTGCATTACCACCTTCATCCCGGGAAGCAATTTCCTGCCAACCGAAATCCACCCATTCCGCCTTCCCTGCATTGAGTTACGTTGTGCATGCGATTGGGCATGCGATTCCCAATTCTGGCTAGACTCCAGAATCTAACAAACTCATTACACAATCCAAAAGACCTAACCAAATAGGCTACAGCCTCACTTACTTATCACACTGATTGGCACAACCTCGCTGGCTGTGAAGGAAATCGACACTCCAGACACATCCCTTTCATACAGGCAGCTGTAATTTCCTCCACTATTGACGCTTACATTACGGAGTGTGAAAGTAACGGCCAGCTTGTTGGCACTGAGTTCATGCTTTTTAGTGGAATTTGAATCTTTCATCAATTTGAATCGACCCTGCACATAACCATTCGGAGCCGTGCATGTGATTCTGATAGAATCTCCTGCCATGTGTACTGGAATGTCCGGATCGTGAGAGATGGTGGGCCGCTCCAATACACCTGAAATGAACACGACATGGTATATAGTTACTCCAATTAGCCTCTGCAGAAATGTTCCTCTATGTCAATCTCCATTCAAGTTGCCTATTGCCACATGTGCGCAATTAGTTCTATCGTATGAAAGCGTCGAATCTTAAAACGATTATTGAGGCGAGCAAATCAATCATTATGCTTAGTTTCGATACCATATGTGCTCTAAAACACGCGGGGTAGACTGAAAGCGGGAAACTACAGGCGAGGAATTACAAAACATATGTTCAAAAGAATGATCCCGCGGTTGAACAGCTTATCATACGAGGAGTGGTTGACAGTCTATGTGGAGTTTTTACTTTCTCCCTGCGTCTGCTCAGTTTCCCCGAGAATGCTCTCGTTTCCCCACCCAATTTTAAGATCTGCAGGTTTGGTGGATTGACCATGCTAATTTGTCTCTAAGTGCCCAAAGGTTAGGTGGGGTTATTGAGTTAAGTGGTGCGGGTGGAGGTGTGGGCCTACGTCAGTGCAGAGCCGAATGGCCTATTTCAACGCTGTAGGGTGTCTATCTCATTATGAATCTGTATCTGTATTCGTTGGAGATTAGAAGTATGAGGGGGATCTCATTGATGCACACAGAATATCGACTAGTGGGAGAGTCCAGAATCCGTGAGCAGAGTCTAGAATGAGAGCATGATCCTTTAAAACTAAGATGAGGATGAAGTTCATCTGCCAGAGAGTGGTGCCACTGTGGAAATCCTTGGCACACAATGTTTTAGAGATCAAGTCGCAACACGTCTTTAAGACAGGCGCTTCATTAATAAGGGGAAGGGTGCTATGGGGATGAGAAACATATCCGCCATGATCGAAAATCGGAGCAGACTCGTTGAAGCGAATGGTCTAATTCCGCTCCTGTATATTGTGCTCTCATGTGGTAGGAATGTTGAAAGCTCTTCTTAAATATGTCAACGAAGCACCTTGTGTAACCTCAAATATTTGGCACATTAAATATTGATTTCTGCGCCAATGGAAAGCATCACATGATACACGATGAGGCTGTCGACGAACGATGCCTTTCAATGAGAGCCAGGAAAGGGTATACAAAAACAGCAGTTGGGAAACCAGCGATTCTAATACTGCTTTTATATTTTTCATTTAAAGATATAATAATAACAATAATCGCTTATTGTCACATGCAGGCTTCACTGAAATGACTGTGAAAAAACCCTCGTCGGCACATTCCGGCGCTTGTTCGGGGAGGCTGGTGCGTGAATTGACACCGCGCTGCTGGCATTATTCGACATCGTTCTGCATTACAAGCCAGCTGTTTAGCTCACTCTGCTAAACCAGCCTCTTTGGATATGAGTTATATAAACCAGATATGGGTTGGATTCTCCGCTGTCGGGGTCTCCGCTGCGCTGGCAGCGCACCCACGCTCGGTGGTTTCAAACGGCGTGGGGTTGCCCAAAATGCGACGGCTGGCGGGTGCGAGAATCCCGATGACGGCGGGCGCGTGCGGCATCATAACACGGGTCAGGCTGGATGGATAATCCCGCCCAAGGGGTGAGAACTTAATGCTCACTTTTTTTCAGCCGAGAACACTCTCGAACTGAATTCAAAAAAGCTCATCTGAAAAAGATTCTAATCCCTGTCATGTTTACTAATCACCAAAATATCCCCGTGATCTACAATAGATCCAGCAATCCCTCTAATTACGACATGGACATGTCTGGACAGCACCGATGTTCCACTACTTCGTGCAGTAGCATGTTCCATTTGCATTGTTCTGGGTCAATGCAGACACATAGATCCTAATGCCGAAAGGACAGGTTGTTGAGGGAGTTAAGAAGGCGTGGTAGATACTTTATTGCCCAACTGATAGAATATAAGAGCAGAGATTCTCTGATTGGAACTCTATGAAAAGCTGGATCACTCGGCATTTCTGGACGCCACTCGACAGGAAGGTTACTGTTGCAGTGGATAGTGTGTAGAGGAGATTCACCAGAATGTTTCCCGAGCTGAAGCGTTTCAGTTAATAAAGAGAGGCTGGTTAGGCTGGGTTGTTTCCATATAGCACAGGAGGAGGGGTGGAGTTGCCGAGATAATCAAAATGACTTGGAGATGGATAGGGTTTATAGCATGGAAACTCGGCGGACGGGCCAATAAGCAGGCTGTGTACATTTAAGGTAAGGGATGCAGATTTAGAGGAACATTTGAGGACAAACATTTCCACCAAGAGGTTGATGGCAATCTGAAACTCGCTGCCTCAAAGGAGGTCGAAGCATACACTGGCGAAATGTTTAAAAATGATTTGCACGAGCACTTGAAACTCCATGCCAAAAAAGACAACAGGACCAAGGAAAATAGGATTAGAATGCATAGTTTCTTGGTGTTTGGCAGTGATATGATGGGTCGAAGGGCCTCATTTTGTGTTTTAAAATGCTAGCACTCAGTGACAATAATGCTGGCTTCCAATCCATAAGACCATAAGATCCTAAGACATAGGAGCAGAATTAGGCCACTCGGCCTATTGATTCTGCTCCGCCATTCAATCATGGCTTACATTTTTTCTTCCCCATTCTCCTGCTTTCTCCACATAACACCTAATCCCCTTATTAATCAGGAACCTATCCATTCCGTCTTAATGACACTCAGTGATTTGGCCTCCACAGCCTTCTGCGGTAAAGAGTTCTACAGATTCACCACCCTCTGGCTGAAGAAATTCCTCCTCATCTCAGTTTTAAAGGATCGACCCTTTAGGCTGAGATGGTGGCCTCTGGTTCTAGTATTTCCTGCAAGTGGAAACATCCTCTCCACTTCCACTCTATCCAGGCATCGCAGTATCAACAGGCCGGTGAGTCTTATGTCAGTGGTAGGGAAATTATTGGAGAAAATTCTTCGAGACAGGTTCTACTCCCATTTGGAAGCAAATGGACGTATTCGTGAGACGCAGCATGGTTTTGTGAAGGGGAGGTCGTGTCTCGCTAACTTGATAGAGTTTTTCGAACAGGTCACAAAGACGAGTAATGCAGATAGGGAAGTGGATATTGTCTATATGGACTTCAATAAGGTCTTTGACAAGGTTCTTCATGGTAGACTGGTACAAAAGGTGAAATCACACGTGATCAGGGGTGAGCTGGCAAGGTGAATACAGTGCTAGTTAGGTCATAGAAGACAGAGAGTAGCACTTGAAGGGTGCTTTTCTAATTGGAGGATTGTGACTAGTGGTGTTCCGCAGGAATCAGTGCTGGGACCTTTGCTGTTCGTAGTATGTATAAATGATTTGAAGGAAAATGTAACCAGTCTGATTAGTTAGTTTGCAGATGACACAAAGGTTGGTGGAATTGCGAATAGCGATGAGGAATGTCAGAGAATAGATCAGGATTTAGTTCGTTTGGAGACTTGGGCGGAGAGATGGCAGATCCGGACAAACGTGACGTAATGCATTTTGGAATGTCTAATGCAGGTGGGGAATTTACAGTGAATGGTAGAACCCTCAAGAGTATTAAAAGTCGGAGAGTTCCATGTGTACAGATCCACAGGCCACTGAAACGGGCAGCACTGGTGGATAAGGTACTCAAGAAGGCATACGGCATGCTTGCCTTCATTGGCCGGGGCATTGCGTATACGAATTGATAAGTCATGTTGCAGCTGTAAGGAGCCTTAATTGGGCCACACTTGGAGAAGAGTGTTCACTTCTGGTCGCCACACTACCAGTATGATTTGGAGGATTTAGAGAGGGTGCAAACAAGATTTACCAGGATTCCGCCTGGTATGGAGGGCATTAGCTATGAGGAGCGGTTGAATAAACTATTATTTTTCTCACTGGAACGACGGAGGTTTAGGGGCGACCTGACAGGGGTCTACAAAATTATGAGGGGCATAGACAGAGCGGATAGACAAAGGCTTTTCCCCAGGGTAGAGTGCTCAACAACTCGGGGTCATAGGTTTAATGTGCGTGGAGCAAGGTTCAGAGTAGATGTACGAGGCAAGTTTTTTACACAGAGGGCAGTGGATGCCTGGAACTCGCTGCCGGAGGAGGTGGTGGAAGAAGGGGCAGTAGTGATATTTAAGGGGCATCTTGACGAATGCATGCATAGGATGGGAATAGAGGGATAATGACCCAGGAAGTGTAGAGGATTGTAGTTTAATCTGGCAGCATGGTCGGCACGGGCTTGGATGGCCGAGGGGCCTGTTCCTGTGCTGTACCTCTATTTGTTCTTTATTCCATACTGAAAGATTCAATACTGCTGAATTTGGTTGTATTTGAGTGCTATAGTGAGAGTTTGGAGATGAGGTAGTTAGGTGAGGGGAGAGCAAAGTGCGCCTTTCATTTCGTTTTTTACACTTCCTCAAAGAGCGTGAAGGGAGCAGGGGTTTACAGCGAGTGCAGTTCTCAGGGAGCAGAGTCGATGGGCGGAGTTCCAGTTGGTTCACAGGCTGGTACATTCTGTAAGATCAGAGGGCATGGACGCCAAGGCAGTTGCAAGCTGCTCTTGTAGTATATGGCTGGTATAGGATACCACAGATGTCCACGCTGACTACACCTGCATTAATTGCACCTAACTCCAGCTCCTCAGAGACCGCGTTAGAGAACTGGAGCTGGAGCTGGATGGACTTTGGATTATCTGGGATACAGACGGGATGATAGAGAAGAGTTACAGGGAGGTAGCCACACCCAAGGTACAGGACAAGAGTAGCTGGGTTACAGTCAGCCGAAGGAAACGAAAGGGCAGACAGTGCAAGGATACCTCGTGGCCGTTCCCCTTCAAAACTGGATACCGTTATGAATGCTGTTGGGGTTGCGGGATAAAGTACCGTGGAAGGCCTTGGTGGCCAGATCTCTGGCACTGAGCCTGGATCTGTGTCTCAGAAGGGAAGGTGGAGAATAGAATATCAATAGTGATAGGAGACTTAATGGTTAGGGGAATTGATAGGGATATCTGTGTTCGCGAAGGAGACTCCCGGCAGGTGTGTTGCCTCCCGGGTGCCAGGGCCAGCGACGTCTCGGATCGAGTCTACAGGATTCTGAAGGGGGAGGATGAGCAATCAGAATTCGTGGTGCACATAGGCACAAACGACACTGCTAAGAAAAGGGATGAGGATCTAAAAAGTGATTTTAGGGAGTGAGGTCGGAATTTAAAGAGTAGGAATAGCAGAATAGTGATCGCAGGATTGCTACCAGTGCCACGTGCTTTCCTCGCTTCCTTGTAACTATCAAACGCCCCAACTGAAACTTCACGCCTCATCTTCACATAGACCTCCTTCTTCCTCTCAACAAGAGATTTCACTTCTTTGGTCAACCACGGTTCCCTCGCTCGACCCCTTCCTCCCTGCCTGTCTTGTACGTACTTGTCAAGAACACGCAATAGCTGTTCCTTGAACAAGCTCCACATATCCAGCGTGCAAAACCCTTGCAGCCTACTTCTCCAACCTACACATCCTAAGTCATGTCTAATGGCATCATAATTGCCCTTCCATCAGCAATAACTCTTTCCGTGCGGGGTATACTTATCCCTTTCCATCACTAACGTAAAGGTCACCGAATTGTGGTCACTGTCTCCAAAGTGCTCACCTACCTCCAGATCTAACACCTGGCCTGGTTCATTACCCAAAACCAAATCCAATGTGGCCTCGCCTCTTGTTGGCCTGTCAACATATTGTGTCAGGAAACCCACCTGCACACATTGTACAAAGAACGACCCATCTAATGTACTCGAACTAGTCAAGATTTGGAAAGTTAATGTCTCCTATAACAACTACCCTGTTACTTTCGCTCTTTTCCAGAATCATCTTCGCCATCCTTTCCTCTACATCCCTAGAACTATTAGGTGGCCTATAGATAACTCCCAACAGGGTGACCTCTCCTTTCCTGTTTCTAACCTCAGCCGATACTACCTCGGAAGAATAGTCCCCATCTAGCATCCTTTCCGCCAGCGTAATACTGTCCATGACTAGCAGCGCCACACCTCCCCCTCTTTTGCCCCCTTCTCTGAGCTTTATAAAACACCTAAACCCCGGAACCTGCAACAACCATTCATGTCCCTGCTCTATCCATGTCTCTGAAATGGTCACAACATCGAAGTCCCACGTACCAACCCATGCTGCCAGTTCCCCTACCTTATTTCGTATGCGCCTGGCATTGAAGTAGACACACTTGAAACCACCTACCTCAACACTGGCACCCTCCTGCGAAGTGAAATCTGTGCTCCTGACCTCTATACACTCAATCTCCCGTACCCCAAAACTACAATCCAGGTTCCCATGCCCCTGCCTTCTTATACAGCGTTGTTACATTAGCCACTTTACAGCCCTCTCGGACCCTTCGTGCATCCAGGGATTCCTGAATGATCATCGCCAATGAGTCCACAATTTCTTCAGCTATCTCTTTTAGGACCTTCAGTAAAACATGCCTTCGTCAACTATTGAAATTGTTTCAATTCCAGAAAACTCCGTGTATGTATTTTAAAGTGTTTCCAAGATATGGGCAAAATTGCACAAGCATTACTTTGCATTTTTCCTTCTCCAGTATCAGATACACTATCGATACGTGCTTCCATGACTCGACAACTGCTAATGAAAAATCTTATCCTGCAGACGCTACACGAGTCCTGCACCGATTCGCCACAATCTATATTTATCCATATGTCTGCAGCTAATGAAGATATTATAATGTCAGTAAGTATTATAATGACTTGGTATGTACTTGTCGGAACGTTCCTGTGACTCGTTCTCGGTGTTTGTCTTAATGTATAAAAAATGAATAACGAATAAATTCTTCACTGTCGCTTAGCTTTGACCAGGTGGATACCATTTTGAAACCTTCGCCTTTAACGCTGCACCTTTGTCAACCACAAACAACTGTCTCCCAATGTGAGGACAGCGCACCGATCGATTGGCCGGATGTCCCCTTACCTGGGTTGCAGATCACACCCGCATCTTCCTGGTGGCCGCAGATTTCGTTTCCCCACCCTGCGAAGGAACAAGACCAGACGGCGGACTCTGTCCCCACGCACGCCACATCGTCCATCCAGGTCTTCCCGGTGCCTTGCCCGAATGTAGACCTGGCTGGCGCCGACACAGCCGCACCGCAGCCCAGCTGTCTGCAGACCACTCTAGCGTCCGCCATATCCCAGTTGTCGTCGCAGACCGTTCCCCATTCTTCCTTGTAGTAAACCTCCACTCTGCCGGAGCAGCGATGGTTTGCATTCACAATCCTCACGTGCGACTCTGAAAAAGGGTGACGAACACCTGACTCTTAATCCATCATTTAATTATACCTTGAGAAGAATCATTATATTTAATCCCCCTCACTGCTGCTGCTTATTAGTGCAAGATTGTTGTTTCTGGAAGTGGTATGACAATTCTATTAATCGTCTCTGCCTCGAATTCCATTTGACATACCTTTTGTCAGATTGGCCTAATTGTCCTTTCTTTCAAAAATACAGTTACGGGATGTTGCTGGCTGGGACAGAATTTATTACCCATTACAGCTTGTCCCCTCAGAGTTGGTGGAGAGCACTTTCCTGAGTCCGGTGCTGGGGAATAACCAACGGGGGCTGGTTTAGCTCACTGGGGGCTGGTTTAGCTCACTCAGCTAAATCGCTGGCTTTCAAAGCAGACCAAGCAGGCCAGCAGCATGGTTCGGCATGGTACCTGCCTCCCCGGACAGGCGCCGGAATGTGGCGACTAGGGACTTTTCACAGTAACTTCATTGAAGTCTACTCGTGACAATAAGCGATTTTAATTTCATTTTTCATTTCATTTCATATGGTGTAGGTACCCATTGTGCTGTTAGGGACGGTGCTCAGGATTTCGACACACTGGACATCATGTTTCCAAGTCAGAATGGTAATTGCCTCAGACGGGAACCTCCAGGTGTTAGCGGTCCCCATATGTCTGTTGCACTTGCTTTTCCGAGATGGCAGTGTTCGTGGGAATAATAATAACAGTAATTATTTTCACAAGTAGGCTTCCAGTAACACTGCAGTAAAGTTGCTGTGAAAAGCCCCAATCGCCACATTATGGCTGTTCGGTACAGAGAGGGATAATTCAGAATGTCCAATTCACCTGATAGCACATCTTTTGTGGCTTGTGGGAGGAAACCGGAGCAGCCAGAAGATATCCACGCAGTCACGGGGAGAACGTGCAGACTCCACAGACAGTGACCCAAGCGGGAATCGAAACTAGGACCCTGACGCTGTGAAGTAACAATACAAAGCACTGTGCTACCATGCACCCTAAAGGGCAGCCGAAAGGATTATAGTTGTTTCTGCAGCGTTTCTTGTAGACCGTGCAGAAGGCTGCTGCTGTGAGTCAGTGGTGGAGGGAGTGAATGTTTGGGGAAAGGGAAGAAATCAAGCGATGTTGCTTTTCCCTGGATGGTGCCCAGCATCTTGAGAATTGTAGGATCCGTACCATTCTGGGATTGGCATCCATGAAATTGGAATGCATTAATTGCCTTGGCCTCATGAGTGGTAGACATGCTTTGGGAATGGCAGGTGAGTTACCCTCTTCAGGCTGGCCAGCCGCTAGCTTGCTGTTGTCGACTCTGTATTCATATGGCTGGGACCAGTTCAGTTTCTGGTCAATGGTAAAGCCCAGGGTGCTGGTAGTGGGAACGCGCCGAGTGCTACTGCACTCAATGTAAAGTGGTAAGTTGACAAAACACAATGGTTTTGTAAGAGAAGAAAACTGAAATTTACAAGAAGGTTATTTAATATTTCTCTTTTCTGGGATGTGGCTTTCACAGGCTCGCCAGTATTTATTGTCCAGCACTGATTTCCCTTGAATGCAGTGACTGTCTTGGCCGTTTCAGAGTGTGTTTAGGAGGCAACTCCAGTGCTGTCGGCCTGGGATTTCTTGCAGACCATACCGGGTAAGGACAATCGATTTCGTTTCCTAAAGAGTCATTAGTTAAGCAGACAGGAGTTTATGAAGTGTGACAGTGGCTCCAGGAACAATCTTCGAATGCTGCCAACTGCTGCACTGGGATTTGAACAAGAGTCCAGATTGCATTGGCGGTGATATGTGGATTTACTCTCGCACCTCAACAAAGAGTGCAGAGATGGCAGTGATGGACCTTCTAGGATAGGTCAACTGAACATTCTAAATTGCCTACTGGTGTCCAAAGATGTGGTTGTTCGGTGGATTAGACATTTCAAAATGCCAGTTGGTGTCTAAAGTTGCGAAGGTTAGGTGAACTGGCCATGGTAAAATGGCCCCAACATGCCCAAAGATGTTCAGCACAGGCGATGTTCCGGGTCAGGGCACGGGTGTTTCAGACAGCCGGTGCAGAATCAATGGCCTAAATTGCCTCCTTATGCACTATATGGACTCAATGTTAAGTTCCTTTACAAGTCTACCACAGTGACTCACTTTCTTTTATTGCTCCCAACTTATTCTATCCCATGGACGAAATGAAAGTAGTGCATGAAAGGTCTTATTGCGGAGTGTATTTTCAACATTCTGCCGGAATAGAACTGCAAAACGTCAAGGCAATAATTCAGGACGGTGAAGTAATATTGAAATAGAGTAGGTCTTATTCATGTGTGAGATATATCTAAAGGGGTCGCCTCAACGAAGAACTTAGCCATCGACCAGGCAACTGTGCCCGATAGGGACATTCACAAACAAAAACACAAAACACAAAAACAAACAGACACACGCAAAAATCAGCACATCCGCAGAAACACACACCATACAAACAGAAAAACATTGACGAACTCAGCCACACACACAGATACAAACACATGGCACACAGACACACACACTCCAGCACACCCGCATGCAAATAGATAGACTCATCACCCCCTTCCCTCTCCCCACACATACAGACAAACTCACCCACACATGGCAACACACATAATTATCATTACCCACATATTCTCCCATGCCAAGACACACGCACACAGATACCCGATTCCACATCCTCATACACATGTGCAAACACACTCACAAATATACATACGCACAGTCCTGTACCCTGGCATACGTAGACAAACGCATACGTGCACATGCACTTATTCAGACATGAGCTCCCCAGGACCTAACGAATTGCACGCGAATGTGGGGAACCACTTTATAGTCCTTGGCAACGTTGCCCACGTTTGTATTAAAGGTCGGAGGAATGTATTTGATGACGAAAATGGTCAGGGGTTGTCCACCATCCCGTGAAGTTCATGCACAGATGCCGCTGAGATGATTTGTTCGACTTCACAAAGCAGGGTTCACATGCAATGATCAAGAGAATATCACTGTTTCAACTGCTGTTCAATTAATAGTATATCCCTCTGGAGGTGAGCGGTGAACAACGGTGCGATCTCTGGCTCAGTCGCAAACGATAATTCAACTCACTCTTAACGTTGTAGAATCTCATAGAACTATTACGGTCCTAACAGGACAAGACAGGGTAGACGCAGGAAGGATGCCCCTGACGATGCGGAGTATAAAGAACCAAGGGTTGAAGCCTGAGAAGACGTGATGGACTGAGATTAGAACAGTTGTATTCACTCATAGACGGATCGAGCTATGGAATTCGTTACCGCAGGTAGCGGTTGAGTCAAAGGCATTGCATGTCTTCAAGAAGCATTCGGATACAGCAATTGGGGGAAGGTGATCAACGCATTTCGTCGGCGGGGGTTAGCGGGTGTGCAAAGGCGGGATGAAGCTATTGAGCTGGATGGTCAGCCATTATCACGAGGAATGGCGGAGCAATCTCGAAGTGCCGAATGGACAATTCCTTCTGATTTTTTAATGTCCTTTTGTGATGAGTAAAATGAACAGTGGGGACCCAATGCAAAGTAAGCAGGGAATTGGCTCAGTGCATGTAAGCAGCAACAGTGACCATCAGATCCTGGCAATTATTGAGAAAACCCACTGGGTTGGCCCTTGTCCAGTAGGGTAGGGAAGCTGCTGTTCTTCTCTGCATTACGTTTCTAATTCACATGCCATGCTGAATTGGAAATATTTTGCAGTACCTTACTTGGCGATTGACCTAATGCTTGAGTCTAACCCACGGCACATTCGGCACAATGTTTGCAGCACTTGCCAAAAACGGCTCCCCAGCACATTTTCAAATTGTAATCAGGGATCAACAATAAAGGCTGTGGCGCTGGATTCAAGCCCGCTGAATAAGCATAATTAATTAAGATGGAAAATTTCATTAGTGTTAAGACCTAGGACCAGATCCTAAAATTTGTTAGGGCACCAGACAACAAGCACATTTCTTAATTTGAAAAATGATAAGGAAAGAATATTTCGTTCCACGAATGACTCCACTTTAAAGGTGGTGTATTTTAGATTAAAACATACTTAGTCTTACCACAGTACCAAACTACATTAATATCACCGAAAATAGCTTACAATTAACAGTTAAGCAATTCTTAACAATAAAATGAAAATCATTTACTTCTAACTGAATATTTTCTATCTCCAATCAGGCGAAACCTACCACCGATCAACAAACAGTTACAAATGAAGCTAGCAATCACAGGGATGCCTATTCTCCTCTGGGTAGAGTTTTATTGGGAATAACTCCTTTCAGACACCAGCGGCAAGTCGTGTTGACTTTCAGAGATTACGGCTTAACATGAGTGCCGTTGACAAAAGCTCCTGCCAGATTTGCAAAGTCCCAGCAAAAACTAAACGGTAAACTGCCTGCTGTACAACTAGTCTCCCGTTTAATATATCAGATATATCCCTCCAACTGGTTTATGACTATCTTACTAGTGATAACCACAACCCCCAATATCGAATCCTCAGGGAGCATTCTTTCTTTTTGGGCAGAGAAATGTCAGATGGAGTTGAATCCAGGCAAATGTGAGGTGATGCATTTTGGAAAATCAAATTCAAGAGCGGACTATATGGTCAATGGAAGGGTCCTGGGGAAAACTGATGTACAGAATGATTTGGGAGTTCAGGTCCATTGTAACCTGACGATGGCAACGCAGGTTGATAGAGTGGTCAAGAAGGCATACAGCATGCTTGCCTTCATCGGACGGGGTATTGAGTTCAAGAGTTGGCAGGTCATGATACAGTTGTATAGGACTTTGCTTCGGCCACATTTGGAATACTGTGTGCAGTTCTGGTCGCGACATTACCAGAAGGATGTGGATGCTTTGGAGAGGGGGCAGAGGAGGTTCACCAGGATGGTACCTGGTATGGAGGGTGCTAGCTATGAAGAAAGGTTGAGTAGATTATGATTGTTTCCGTTGGAAAGACGGAGGTTGAGGAGGGACCGGATTGAAGTCTAGAAAATTATGAGTGGTATGGACAGGGTGCATAGCAACAAGCTTTTCCCAAGAGTGGGAGTGTCAGTTACAAGGGGTCACGATTTCAAGGTGAGAGGGAGGAATTTTAAGGGAGATGAGCGTGGAAAGGTTTTTACGCAGAGGGTGGTGGGTGCCTGGAACGCTTTACGAACGGAGGTGGTAGAGGCGGGCACGGTAGCATCATTTAAGAGGCATCTAGACAGGTATATGAGCGGGCGGGAACAGAGGGAAGTGGACCTTGGAAAATAGGAGACAGGTTTAGATAAAGGAGCTGGATTGGCGCAGGCTGCGCGTGCCGAAGGGCCTGTTCCTGTGCTGTAATTTTCTTTGTTCTTTGTTCTTTGTTCTATACGCAACAATCTAATGGAATCAAAATATCCATGCTTTGACTGAATGATGACCTAAAACTTCCGACACCTCAGTTCCCTTTGTAGCTACAGTGTCTGGATACCGTAACTTAACATATTTATTAATATTGCTGCAATATAGATATACATACACATATCTGAATCACTCTGCATGAAACACCCGACGTTGGTCACATTATTTACTCAATGGCAATAGAATAAAAGTGATAATATCTGACATCCTACATTTGGATAATTGTAGTCTTACCATTGTAACAGGTTACACCGGCATCTTCGCCGTGATGGCAGTTATGAACTCCGAAGCCTCCGAAGGAGCAGGAGGAGAGCGAGAGCTCGGTTCCCGTGCACGCTACGTTATCCATCCAAATCTTGCCGCTTCCTGCTCCAAATCTAGCTGAGGAGTGGACACTCTTTGCATTCCCACAGCGCAGCTGACGGCAGACAACTTCGGCATCGACCATTCCCCAATCATCATCGCAAACAGTCCCCCATTGACTGTTGTGATCAATCTCCAGCCTCCCTGAGCAACGATTGGGCCCATTCACCAGTCTCACACTACTCACTGCAATGACACCAAATTCACGTTACCAGCAACCCTTTACAATGCCATTGAGATAACGAGACAGTTTCGATTCATCCGTTTTTCCTACTAATTATAGATAACTAACGAACGTGGGCGAGATACAGCTTCATAGGGGTGTGGTTGTCCAGGAATAATATTCCGCAATGTCATTCATGTTACGGTGGAAGAGGAGCAGTTTCAATTGGCAATGCAGGTAATCTATGTTTTCATTAGATCATAATAAATAGGAACAGGTGTTAGCAGTTCTGTCTATCGAGTCTACTCTGCCATTCAATCGGATACTGGCTGGTTAGCTATTCCTCACGTCCACTTTGATGACCTTTTCCTGCAACACTCGATGTATTTACTGATTAAGGATCTATCCATCTATCTATCTATCTATCTATCTATCTATCTATCTATCTATCTATCTATCTATCTATCTATCTATCTATCTATCTATCTATCTATCTATCTATCTATCTATCTATCTATCTATCTATCTATCTATCTATCTATCTATCTATCTATCTATCTATCTATCTATCTATCTATCTATCTATCTATCTATCTATCTATCTATCTATCTATCTATCTATCTATCTATCTATCTATCTATCTATCTATCTATCTATCTATCTATCTATCTATCTATCTATCTATCTATCTATCTATCTATCTATCTATCTATCTATCGATCTATCGATCTATCTATCTATCTATCTATCTATCTATCTATCTATCTATCTATCTATCTATCTATCTATCTATCTATCTATCTATCTATCTATCTATCTATCTATGTATCAAGCTATCAATCTATCTATCTCTCTATCTCTCTATCTATCTATCCATCTAGTGATCAAGGAAAACCCCAAGGCTTTTTACTCTCATGTGAGAAATAAAAGAATGACCAGGGTGAGGGTAGGGCCCGTCAAGGCCAGTAGTTGGAACTTGTGCTTGGAGTCAGAACAAATAGGAGAGGCGTTGAATGAATACTTTTCTTCAGTGTTCACCAAGGAGAGGGGCCATGTTTTTGAGGATCAGAGTGTGATACAGGCGGGTAGGCTGGAGAAGATAAATGTTCTGAGGAAGGATGTATCTGCAATTTTGAAAAACATGAGGGTCGACAAGTCCCATGGGCCATATAGGATATATCCAAGGATTCATTGGGAGGCTTTGATCTCTGTATCCTCACGATCCATGCGGATACTTCCAGAGGACTGGAGAACGGAGAAAGTTGTTCCTCTGTTCAAAAAGGGAATAGGAATGACATTGATATTGATAGGCCAGTTAGTCTTTATTCGGGGGTCGGTACGTTAATGGAAAAGGTCCTGAAGAATAGGATGTTTGGCCAATTGGAAAGATGCAGCTAAATCCGGGATAGTCAACACGGATTCGTGAAGGGTAAGTCTTGCCTCACAAATTTTATTGAATTATTTGAGGAGGTAACTAAGTGTGTAGATGATGGTAGAGCAGTTGATGTCGAATAAATAGATTTTTGTAAGGCCTTTGATAAGGTTCACCATTGTCGGCTCATGAAGAAAGTAAGGAGGTGGTGATAGAGGGAAATTTAGCCAATTGGATAAGTTACGGGCTATAAGATAGAAGAAAGAGGGTGGTGGTGGATGGAAAATGTTCTGACTGGAGACCAGTTACCAGCGGTGTACCACTGGGAACAGAGCTGGGCCCTCTGCTTTTTGTGATTTTTATCAATGATTTGGAGGAAGGGACTGAACGGTGGGTCAGTAAATTTGCTGATGACACCAAGATTGGTGGAGTAGTGGATGAGGTGGAGGGCTGCTGTCGCCTGCAAAGTGACATTGATTGGATTCAGAGCTGGGCCAAAAAATGGCAGATGGAGTTTAACTCTGATAAGTGCGAGGTGATTAATTTTGGTAGAAAAAAATTGAATACGGTTGCAGAGTCAACGGCAGGGTTCTGAGGAATGTGGGGGAACAGTGAGATCTTGGTGTTCATGCCCACAGATCTCTGAAGACTGCCTCTTTCATTGATAGAGCCGTGAAGAAAGCTTATAGTGTGTTAGCGTTTATTAACATGGGGTTGAATTTAAGAGCAGCGGGGTCATGCTGCAACTATACATGACCCTGGTGAGTCCACATTTGGAGTATTGTGTGCAGCTCTGGTCACCACATTGCAGGATGGACGTGGAAGCATTGGAAAGGGTGCAAAGAAGATTTATCAGGATGCGTCCTGGATGCAGGATTGGTTATTTGAGGAACGGTTTAGGGAGCTACGGCTTTTCTCTTTGGAGCGGAGGAGGATGAGAGGCGACTTAATAGAGGTTTATAAGACGATGGCGGGGATAGACAGAATGGACGTTCAGAGACTATTTCCTCGGCTGGATGTAGCTGTTACAAGGGGGCATAACTATAAGATTCAGGTGGGAGATATAGGAGGGCTATCCTAGGTAGGTTCTTGACTCAGAGAGTGGTTAGGGTGTGCAATGGACTGCCTGCTGTGATAGTGAAGTCGGACTCTTTAGGAACTTTCAAGCGGTTATTGGATAGGCAGATGGAGCACACCAGAATGACAGGGAGTGGGATCGCTTGATCTTGGTTTCGGACAATGCTCGGCACAACATCGAGGGCCTAAGGGCCTGTTCTGTGCTGTACAATTCTTTGTCCCACCGATCTATTTATCTATCTATCTTTCTATCTATCTACCGATCTGTCTATACATCCACCTATCCATCTTTCTACTATCTCAGGCTTAACTGTACACAAGAAGTCTTCTCCCACAGCTCTCTGAGAAAAGAAACCCAAGACGTGGTACCCGCTGAGAAAACACCTAATCTCAGACTTGAATTGGAACGCATTTATTCTGAGTCTGTGCCCTCTGGCCCGATATTCTCCCAAGAGGTGAATCATCTTCTCAGGATTTTCCCTGTCAATCTCAGAATAATCTCATATTTTTTAATGATATCAACTCCAATTCTTCAAGATTCCAAAGACTAGAGTCACAAACTCTTGAAATGATGCTCATTGGAAAATCCCTTCAAACCGGCATCATCCGACTGAATCTTTTCTGAAACCCTTCCAATGACATAATATCTTTTCTCAAATAATGGGATCAAACACTATGACTTTACCCCAGATGTGGTCTCATAAGTACACTGTACAGTTGCAGCAAGATTTCCCGACCAACCTGCTTCAAATCCCCTTTCCAACGCTGCCAATATTCCATTAGCCTCCTTTGGTCCTTGCTGCGCCTCGGTGCTACGTTTCTGTGTTTTTTGCAACAGTACCGCCAGGTCCCTTTGTGTTGCAGGTTTTTGAATGTTTATCTATTTAAATAATACCTTGTTCGTTTAATCTGCCTTCCACAATTAAAACGTTCACTTTGCCAACCGCATACCTAAGCTCCCGTTTGCTGGTGTGGCCAGTTAAGTGTACTCCACACCAACAGTCATTCAAAAAATGAACTCTATCCATTCCTGGCTTGTGTTGATGTTTCTCTGAGTTGGCGTTTAATGTGACACATGTACGGAGAGGAGTTGAAATGGGCTGGAAGCTTAATGGGCTGAGAACGTGCATTGATGCCGCTCATTATGTTGCAATTGTATAAGGTGTTAGTGCGGCCACACCTGGAGTATTGTGTTCAGTTTTGGTCTCCTGACTTGAGAAAGGACGTACTGGCCTTGGAGGGTGTGCAGAGGAGATTCGCTAGGTTAATCCCAGAGCTGAAGGGGTTGGATTATGAGGAGAGGTTGAGTAGACTGGGACTGTACTCGTTGGAATTTAGAAGGATGAGGGGGGGATCTTATAGATACATTTAAAATTATGAAGGGAATAGATAGGATAGGTGCGGGCAGGTTGTTTCCACTGGCGGGTGACCGCAGAACTAGGGGACATAGCCTCAAAATAAGGGGAATTAGATTTAGGACTGAGTTTAGGAGGAACTTCTTCACCCAAATGGTGATGAATCTATGGAATTCCTTGCCCAGTGAAGCAGTTGAGGCTCCTTCATTACATGTTTTTAAGGTAAAGATAGATACTTTTTTGAAGAATAAAGGGATTAAGGGTTATGGTGTTCGGGCCGGAAAGTGGAGCTGAGTCCACAAAAGATCACCCATGATCTAATTGAATGGCGGGGCAGGCTCGAGGGGGCAGATGGCCTACTCCTGCTCCTAGTTCTTATGTTCTTATGTTCATGACCCACAAGCAAATGTATATGAACAACGTGGACGAGGGAAGTGCATGCTCTATGGCCAAGTGTGCTGATGATACCATGAGGGATGTCGAAAGATTCGGTAGAGATTAATGAACGTGGTAGGCAGCATGGCCAGTCAGTGGTTAGCATTGCTGCCTCACGACGTCGAGGTCCCAGGTTCGATCCGGCTCTCGATCACTGTCTATTTGGAGTTTGCACATTCTCCCCATCTTTGCGAGGATTTCGCAGGGAAGGTGGACGGACCACGCTAAATTGTCTCTTAATTTCAAAAATTGAATTGGGTACTCCAAGTGAAAAAATAAAGTATTGTTCATTTAGATGCCTAAAGGTTGCAGTAATGACGCAGAATAGTGACACGATATTTGGATTGAATAAACTCTTTGGGCTTTCCTCAGTGTTGCACTGGTATGGCCAGAAAAAAATGTATTGATCCCTACTTTCTTCATTTTGTTGGTTTCGTCGTCATGGGCGGCAAATATGATTTGAAAATCATGATTTATTGCTAAAGTTAAGTATGTACAAGTATCAACCCCACTCCTAGTCGGCACAACTCTACAGCTCGGCTTCAACCTGGGCCGTCTTTAGTAGTGCTGAGGAAACTGGCCCACCAATGGACCACACCTCCCACCCACTGCAGGGGCACTACCATTCCACAGTATTCACGGGGAGATTCCCGGGTTGTCCCCATCGGATACGTGAGTGTTATAACACATAGATAAACTGAACATATTATTCGAATGGAAAAAGATTGCAGAACAAAGCGCGGGTTTTTGGTGCATATATCAAATAGATTAAGTGTGCGGATAAAACAAGTGATTGGGGAGACTAACTGGCAGCTTGCGTTAACTTCAAGTGAAATGGAATATAAAATAATACATTGTCCAGCAATTGTACAAGACTTTGGTGAGAGATCTTCTGTATTTTTAGAAGTTGTGTTCTCCCTATTTAATGCCAATTAAATTATTGCCATGGAGCATTTCAGTGCATTCACCGGATTTATTCTTGGAATTAATATTCAGTCTAAGGATGGAACGGCTCAACAGACTACGTCTTCACTCATTAGAATTCAGAAGAAAGGGAGGTGACTATTTGAAACATTGAATTTGATGATCATAATGTATGGCGGAGGGGATCCGAAGGGCCGAATGGCCTCTTACTGCTCGCAATTTTCCGTGCATGTTTCTATGAATAAGATCCTAGCTTAAAATGGCGGATATCCTGAATATGTTCCTCCTTCCAGGAGACTGACATTCGGGGTCATAGTTTAAACATCATAGCAAAATAATTGTGCCCAAAAAGTGTGGTTTGAGAGAATTCATCTGAGAATGTCTCCAACAGTCTTTGCCTTTATTCAACTCAGGTTAGGACCGTTTTTAGTTTCCTGGTGAGGCAAGGGAGTCAGGCATCTGACAAAGACCACTAACAGGTCATCCATCATCTTACTACGTGAGTGGAGCATCCATAAAGTTTCCAATGGACAATCCTCCTTCCTTTTTCCTACAACAAGAAGTAGATTGAGAATGAGGCATGAAAACAGAAAGATAAGCTATAATAATAATAATGTTTATTAGTGCGAAAATTAGGCTTACGTTAACAATGCAATCACGTTTCTGTGAAAAGCCTCTTGTCGGCACACTCCGGCGCCTGTTCGGATACACAGAGGGAGAATTCTGAATGTCCTATTCACCTAACAGCACGTCTTTCGGGACTTGTGAAACGAAACCGGAGCACCGGGAGGATACCCACGCAGACACGGGGCGAACGTGCTGACTCGACAGAGACAGTGACCCGAGCCGGGAACTGGACCTGGGACCTGGCGCAGTGAAGAAACAGTGCTAATCACTGTGGTTCCGTGCCGGCCATCACTGGTAAACAAACAGAAATGGAGGAGGAGCGTTCCGAAGTGGGCCACAGATTGTGCGGGCCCTATAGACTGGATGGTGGACGAAAGGTTAGGCTAAGGACAAAAACATCGGGAGCTGCCAGAATGTTTGAAATGACAACAGAGCGCAGGTTGTCCACGGGAACTGAATTAGATATAAGAGCCAACATGGATTAATGAACACCAATTGGGAATTGTAAGAGAAGGAATAACGGAAATTCTGAAACTATCCTTGAACAGATATCCATAACAACTTTTCATGATATGATTACAGTCTCGAAACAATAACAAGAGGCAAAACACGTCCCTGCCACATTTGCAAAAAGTAAGAGGGGATCAATTGCCCAGAAAACGTTGATCTACACGTTTCTCAAATGAGAAGTCAGCTTTAACTTGAACTGCAGACTGGGACGCCGTTAGATGTAGGAAAGCAGAGTTGTCATTGCAAGAACCTATTTGAGAAGATTCTGAGGGTTGGATCTATTCACATTTGGAAGAAAATTGAGTGTTCAGTGATAGGCAGCATGGTTTTCTGCAGAGAAGGTCATGTCTTACAAACTGAATAGAATAATTTGAGGAAGTGACATTAACTTGATCAGGGAAGGGCTGTAGATGTCATATACATGGACTTCAGTAAGGCGTTTGATAACGTCTCCCACAGCAGGTTGATGGAAAAAGTTGAGTCGTATCGGGTTCAGGGTGTACCAGCTAGATGGATAAAGTACTAGCTGGGCAACAGGAGACAGAGTAGTGGTGGAAGGAAGTGTCTAAAAATGGAGAAAGGTGACTAGTGGTGTTCCACAGGTATCCGTGCTCGGACCACTGTTGATTGTAATATACATAAATGATCTGGACTAAGGTGGAGGTGGTCTGATTAGCAAGATTGTAGATGATACCAGATTGGTGGGGTGGCACTTAGCGAGGAGGAGTGTCAGAGAATACCGCAAAATATAGATAGCCTGGAAAGTGGGCAGAGAAATGACAGATGGAGTTCAATCCAGGCAAATGCGTTGTGATGCATTTTGGAAGATCAAAGCCAAGAGCGCACTATATCGTCAATGGAAGAGTCCTGGGAAAATTTGATGTACAGAAAGATCTGGGAGTTCAGGTCCATTGTACCCTGAAGGTGGCAAAGCAGGTCGATAGAGTGGTCAAGGTGGCATACAGCATGCTTGCCTTCATGGGACGGGGCATTGAGTACAAGATTCGGCAGGTCATGTTACAGTTGTATAGGGGTTCGGTTAGGCCACATTTGGAATACTGCGTGCAGTTCTGGTCGCCACATTACCAGAAGGATTTGGATGCTTTAGAGAGGGTGCAGGGGAGGTTCACCAGGGGATGTTGGCTGGTATGGAGGGTGCTAGCTATGATAAAAGGTTGAGTAGAATATGATTGTGTTCGTTGGAAAGACGGAGGTTGAGGAGGAACCTGATTGAGGTCCACAAAATTATGAGAGGTGTAGACAGGATGGATATCTTTTTCCAAGAGTGGGTGTGTCAATTACAAGGGGTCACGGTTTAAATGTGAGAGGAGGAAAGTTTAGGGGAGATGAGCGTGTTAAGTGTTTTACGCAGTGGGTAGTGGTTGCCTGGAACGCTTTGCCAGCGAAAGTGGTAGAGGCGGGCATGATAGCATCATTTAAGGTGCTTGTAGACAGATATATGAACGGGCGGGGAACAGAGGGAAATAGATCCTTGGAAAATAGTACACAGATTTAAATAAAGGCTCGGAGGTCCTGTTCCTGGGCTGTAATTTCCTTTGTTCTTTGTTCTTTGTAAGAAATAAAAAGTCTTAGGAAAATCTAGAGGGAGTGCAGGTCCTTAAGCATCTGCTGGAACTTCAGTCTTTACTGCCATTAATACCGTTGAACTTTGAAAGCAGTCTTCATCATCAGAGTTTTTCTTTCATCCTTTGTGTATTGCCTGGTTGCAACTACGGTTGACGACAAGGTTATCGTTTGATTCACCACTTGGAAAATACTTTTTGTGTACCTGTTGTATTTAATTTTCGCACGGATGCACAAACTAGATGCAGAGATAATGATTTCCCTGCTCAGTCAGTCAGGAGATCAGGAGACATAGTCTCAGGAAATGTAGTTGCCCATTTAGGACTGATATGGATTGGATTGGATTTGTTTATTGTCACGTGCACCGAGGTACAGTGAAATGTAAATAAAAAGAAAAGACATAATAGGGCAACACAAACTACAAAATGCAAACACATAGATACCTATATAATATTTCCTACTAAAGGATAGTGGTGTTGTGTAATTTTCAGCGGAGAAGTCAGTGGAGTCCCAACAAATGAATGTATTCAGAAAGTGAAAGATCATCGTTTAGATTTTAATGGCATCGAGGGTATTTGGAGTAAGCAGGGATACGGCATTGAGATGGACGATCAGTAAATTTAGGATTCAATTGCGGGGAAGGTTCGAAGTGTCCAATAACCTTCTGCTATTCCTAGATTATATGTTTTTCTGTTTCTATGCCCATGTATTATCGACATTTAATCCGTATCTCACTTATTTGCATGAATAAGATGTGTGTGGTTGTGAGAGTGTGTGAGTGTGAGTGTGATAGTGTACGAGTAAGAGTATGAGTGAACGTGTGAGATTCTGACTGTGAAAGTCATAGTGTGAGAGTCAGAGTCAGAGTAAGATTCAAATGTGAGAGTGTAAGTGTCGGTGAAAGTGTGAGAGCGAGAAAAAAAAATTGCGAGATTGTGAGAGTGAAAGTATTAGATTTGAGAGTGAGAGTGAGAGTGTAGGGTGAAAGCGTGAGAGTGGGAGAATCTGTCTTCGAAAGGAGAGGGAGAGTTGATCGTGAAATTTTGAGAATTTGTGCGAGTTGAGAGTTTAAGTGTGAGTTTGAAAGTGTGAGTGTGAGGATTTGACTATGGGAGTGAGAGTGTCTGCGTCAGACTCTGAGAATGTGAGACTGACAATGTGAGTGTGAGGTTGTGCGTGAAGGCGCGAGAGTGAGGTTATGTGCAAAAGTGTGAAAGGTTGTAAATGTTTCAGAGGCAAGGTCTGAAAGTCAGAGACAGTGAGCGACAGTGTGAGAGTCAGACTGTGAAAATGAGGGTGTGTGTAGGAATATAAGTTTGAGAAAGCGAGAGTGTGAGACTGTGATTGCGAGAACCAGACTGTGATAGTGTGTGAGGGTGAGAGTGTCAGGATAAGAGTATGAGAGTGAATGAGTGAGAATGAATGAGTGAGAGTGAATGGGTGAGGATGTAAGAGTCGTAATGTGAGATTTTGAGAGCCAGACTGAGAATTAGACTGTGAGTACGTGAACGTAAGAACGAGTGTGAGAGCGAGTGTGAGGGTGAGAGTGCGAATGAGTGAGTATGGGAGTGAACATTTGAGATTGTGTGAGTCAAATTGTGAAAGTGAAATTGCGAGGCTCCGGTTGATGTCAAACTGCGAACTTATGTGATTGAGTGTATGAGAGTCCATAAAGGTGTGAGAGTGTAAACGCGACACTGTGAGAGTGTGTGTGAAAGTGTCATAGTGTGCGAGTGATACTGTGAGGGTGGTAGTATGACAGTGAGAGCGAGCACCTGAAAGGGAGAATTGAGAGTGTGTATGTAAGAGTGTCAGAGTAAGAGTGTGAGAATCAACGGGTCAGTGTGAGAGAGCGAGAGACTGATAATGTGAGAGCGAGGATATGAGTGTTAGAGTAATATAGTGTAACAATTTGTGCGGGTGAGCGTGTTGGGATGAACATTTGAGAAAATATTTGTCCAGTGTGTGAGAGTATAGTGTGAATGTGAGTGTGAGAGACAGTGTGCGGGTGAGAGTTCGGGAATGAGTGTGTGAGAGTGAGAGTGTAAGTGAGAGAGTGTGAAAGTAAGAATGGGAGAGTGAGAGGCAGAGTGGCAGTCAGAATGTGAGAGTGTGAGTGAATGTGCGAAAGTGGAAGTTTGACAGCGTGAGTGTGAGAGATTGAAAGTGTGTGTCTGAAGGTGTGAGAGTTAAGGTGTGAACTGTGAGAGTCATCAGTGAAAGTACAAGTGTGAATGAGAGTGAAAATGATAGTTTGTGAGAGTCACACTCAGAGTGAGACTGTGAAAGTGTGAGACAGAGAGTAACAGTGAGAGTTTAGAGCGAATGTGTTAGAGTGTGACAGTGAATGTGTGAGTGTATGAAATTGTGTGAGATACCGAGAGATTGAGTGCCAGAGTGGGAGTTTGAGAATTAGAGTCTGAGATTGAGAGCATGGAAATGAGTGTGAGAGTGGGGGAAAGTACGATGTGAAAGTGAGAGTGAGTGTGAGAATAACAGTGCAGGTCTGAGAGCGTGAGAGTGCAATAATCGGACTGTGAAAGTGTGAGAGTGAATGTGAGCGTTTGAGTGTGACAGTGTGAATTTGAAAGTGAATGCGTTAAAGTGTGAGAGAACATGTGAGTCTGTGAGGGTGCATGATAATCAGAGTATGAGAGTGTGATAGTGAGTGTGCGATTGAGAGAGTGAGAATGTGAGAGTGAAAGTATGGATTGCGAGCGTGAGTGTGTGATAATCAGCCTTTGAGAGTGTGAGAATGTGACCATATGAGTGTGACTGAGACTTTAAGAGTAAATGCGCGAGTGTGAGAGTTGTCGAGTGGAATTGTAGGTCTGTGCGATCGCACAGTTAAGAGAGTGAGAGTGTGAGTGTTATAGTTTGCGAGAGTCAGACAGAGAGTCAGACCGTGACAGTGTAAGAGTGAAATCGTGAGAAATAGTGTGTGAGAGTGAGAATTTGTGAGGGAAAGCCTGCACGTCTAATAATCACAGTGATAGAGGGACTGTTCGCGTGAGAATGTGATAGTTTGTGAGAGTGAGACAGAGCCAGCCTGAAATTGTGAGAGTAAGAATGTGAGAGTTTGAGAGTGAATGTGTGAGTCGGAGAGTCAGAATGCGGGTTAGACAATAGAATATGAGTGAATGTGTGATAGGGAGAGGTTAGCGTGAAAATTTGACAGCGTGCGAGAGTGAGACAGTGAACTTACGTCAGTGAGAATGTGGTGTGAAAGTGCGATTTGAGCGCACAAGTGAAATTGTGATAGTGTGTGAGAGTGTCAGAGTCAGTCTGCGAGAGAGAGATTGTGAGTGTTTGAGTGTGAGAGTGAGGTCCTGACAGTTTGCATGTGAGAGTTTGAAAGTCAATATGTGAGAGTGAATGTGTGAGAGTGTGTCTGAGTGCTAGAGAGTGTGAGAGTGAGCATGAATGTGATAGTGAGACTGTTAGAGTGAAAGTGAGGGTGTGAGAGTGAGATGGTGGGATGAGAGCGTGAGAAAAAGACTGAAATTGTGAGAATGAGAGTTTAAGTGTAAATGTGTGAGTGTGCGGGGGGGACATCTAGGAGAATAAAGGCTTCAATTGTCGCCTAATCTCGCTTCTAGGGTCATTGATCGAGCATCAATTTGTTATACTAGATTTTAAAGAATAGCGTTTCTGCACCTCAAGCCGGAGTGTCTGCAATTGAATCCCCACGCGGCAAATGCAGCAGCAACCTTCGAACACTGGCTGGCGACCTCCAACGGGTACCTCAGGGTGGCCACAGCTATACCCACGGAAGACCAGCAGATGCAAGTTCTTCATTCGAGGGTGAGCCCAGAAATCTACATACTCATCGAGGATGCGGAAAACTTGGAGGCCCCGATGGCCTGTTGAAAGGCTATTATATTCGACCAGTGAATCAGGTCTGAGCCCAACATCTGCAATCGACGGGGCGGCAAATACCCGGGGAATCACTGGAGCACTTCTACCGTGCGCTCCTGGTGTTAGTTACGAACTGTGACTGCCCACAAGTTTCAGCCAGCGACCACACAGAAGTTTTAATCCTGGACACATTCGTTGCAGGTATGCTCTCCTCCCAAATCCGCCAGCGGCTGCTCGAAAAAGAGACACTATTTTTAAAACCCTTTATGCCTGCTTCTTCCCTGTCTAGGTTTGTTGAATCATTAAAAGAACACTGTTCCACAACAGTCATTAAATGTGTGCGTGTGTTCTTTTAAGTCCAGAACAAGCTGCAATGTTGTCATTTTCAAAGCATTTAGAACTGGAGATATGCAATCCACATTAACAACAGGTTCTGAGCACACAGATGAAGCTTCACATTTCATCCCTTGTTTATAATGAAAATTTCCAAGTTATGGATGTAGTCTCCCGAAACGCCCGCGCGTACGGCCCCGACTACGCGCTAGCCCCTCGGGTAGCGTGCAACACCCCCTCCCGTCCCGCAGCCGACTCTGGTATATCCCCTATTCCCCCGCATGCTTGTGCGCATGACTACCAGGCAACCCCGGGTGACCCTGCTGCTATTTTTGCGGGCAAGCCAAGCACCCTGACGGCACTGCACGGCCTGCACCCTCTCCTGCAAAGGGTGCGGCAAAATGGGCAATTTTGTGGTGGTATGCCAGGCCCGAGCAGTCGCCGCGGTCTCCGGGGGCGAAACAAATCCACCGCCCCACCCTATTTCACGATCCATATGTGGCCAGCGGGCGCCGTCATCTTCCTTTCCGAGAGCCAAGTGTGGACCCCGGGGACCACATGCGACGGATGGGCGCCGCCATTTTGCACATCCCCAGCCATGTGCGACCAGTGGGCGCCGCCATCTTGGCTGGAGTCTCAGGACGCCGATTAGGATGACCACTCATCGCCCGAAGAACATTTCCAGGTTTTGCCACGACTTGCCTCGGTGACCCTGGACCAGTCTCGGCCCCCGAACGCTCCCGACAGCAACGATGACCGTGTTGTTCCATGCACATAAACCATCCTGCCTGATCGACTCCGGAAGCACAGAGAGGTTCCTACACCCCAAAACGGTAAGACGCTGTTCTCTTCCCATGCACCCAGATAATCAAAATATCTCCCTGGCCTCCGGGTATCACTCTGGAGACATCAAAGGGTTCTGTGTAGCGAACCTAACGGTCCAAGGAAGGGAATTTTAAAATTTCTGCCTCTACATCCTCCCTCACCTCTGCACGGCCACGCTCTAGTGTTAGACTTCCAATGTAACCTGCAAAGTTTAACTTTTCAATTCGGTGGCCCTATTACCACCCCCCCCCCCACTCTCTGCAGCGTTGCGACCCTGAAGGTCGAACCGCTTTCCCTTTTTGCGAACCTCACCCTGGATTGCAAACCCATCGCCACCAGGAGTAGATGGTACAGTCCCCAGAACATGACATTCAATAGGTCGATGGCCAGCAGTTATTGAAGAAAGGCATTATCGAGGCTAGCAACAGCCCCTGGAGAGCTTAAGTACTGGTTGTAAAGACCGGGGAGAAGCATAAGATGGCCACCGATTGTAGTCAGACCACGAACAAAGTATACATGGCTTGACACGTACCCTCACCCCGCATATCTGATTTAGTCAACCAGATTGCACTATACAAGGTCTTTTGCACGGTGGATCTCTGGTCCGCCAACCACCAGCTCCCCATTCGCCCTAGTAACCGTAAATACACTACACTCGAAGCAGATGGGCGGCTCCACCACTTCTTAAGGGTTCGTTTCAGTGTCACAATAGGAGTCTCGGTCTTCCAACGGATGATGGACCGAATGCTTGACCGGTACGGTTTGCGGGCAACGTTTCTGTACCGCGATAACGTCACCATCTGCGGCCGTGACCTGAAGGACCATGACACAAACCTGTGTAAATTCCTCCATTCCGCAAAAATCCTTAACCTAACTTACAAGGACAAACGCGTGTTCAGCACCGACCATCTAGCCATCCTCGGCTACATAGTGCATGATGGAGTAACAGGCCGAGATCCCGAACGCATGCACCCCCTCATGGAGTTCGCCCACCCACACTGCTCCCAGGCCCTCAAACGCTACCTGGGATTTTTTTTTCATATTATGCCCAGTAGGTCCCCACATATGCGGACAAGGCTCGCACACTAATCAATTCCACGATTTTTCCCCTGCCGGCAGAGGCCCGCCAGGCCTTCAGCCGCATCAAAACGGACATTGCAAAGGCCACAATGCACGCAATCGATGATTCCATTCCCTTCCAGGTCGAGAGTGACGCGTCCAATGTAGCTTTGGCAGAGACACCCTCAACCAAGCGGGCAGCCCTGTGGCCTTCTTCTCACGCACACTCTACGCTTCAGAAATCCACCATTCCTCAGTTGAAAAGGAGGCCAAAGCCATAGTAGAAGCTGTGCGGCATCGGAGGCATTACCTGGTCGGCAGGAGATTCACTATCCTCACTGACCCACGGACAATCGCTTTCATGTTTGATAATGCACAGCGGGGCGAGAGAAAGAACAATAAAATCTTACAATGGAGAATCAAGCTCACCACCGACAGCTATGAGATCTTGTATCGTCCCGGGAAGCTAAACGAGCCTCCTGATGCTCTATCCACCGGCACATGTGGCAACGCACAGCTGGATCGTCTCCGGGCCCTCCACGATGAACTCTGCCACCCGGGGGTCACTCGATACATCCATTTCATGAAGATGTGCAACCTGCCCTATTCCATCGAGGAGGTCAGACCGCCTCAGAAACTCCTAAAACTGCACGGAGTGGAAGCCACACATCTACAGGCCAGAGAAAGCGCATCTGATAAAGGCTGCCCGTCCCTTTGAACGCCTCAGTGTGGACTTCAAAGGGCCCTCCCCTCCACCGACCGCAATACGTACTTCCAGAAGGCGATTGACGAGTACTCCTGGTTCTCATTCGCCTTCCTCTGCCCCGACATGACATCAGCCACCGTCATAAAATCACTCCACAGTATCTTTACACTGTTCGGTTTCCCCGCCTACATGCACAGTGATAGTGGGTCCTCCTTTATGAGCGATGAACAGCGTCAATTCCTGCTCAGCAAAGGCATTGCCTCGAGCAGGGCGACCAGATACAACCCCCGTGGAACGGACAGGTAGAGAGGGAGAACAAAGCGGTCTGGAAGACCGTCCTACTGGCCCTACGGACCAGGAATCTCCCAGTCTCCCCCTGGCAGGAGGTCCTTCCTGATGCTATTCACTCCATCCGATCACTGCTCTGTGCCACGACCAACCATACACCTCAAGAACCTCTCCTTGTCTTACCTAGGAATTCCTCCTCCGGGACCTCACGCTCCCGACCTGGCTGGCAGCTCCTCGACCTATCCTGCTCCGCAAACACGTGCGGGCGCACAAGTCGGACCCATTGGTCGAGAGGGTCCATCTCCTTCACGCTAACCCTCAATACGTGTGAGCGTACCACGACGACCGACAGGTCTTTGGGACCTGGCGCCCGCTAGATCCACACCCACACCCACACCCCCACCACCACCACCCCCTCCCTCCCACCGGCGCACCCACACCTAGGTGGATCGGTCCTCCCACCGGTTCCATCCAGGGGTGAAGAAGCTGCCAAAGGAGCAGAAGTCATTCCCCTGGAGCCACGGATGCCCGAACAGCCGACTGCATCACCGCCGAAACTATGACAATCGCAGAGGACGAGCAGGGCCCCCGATCGACTAATTGCTTCATTCTGATTTTAAATAAATACTGTAAATATTTGTGACATGTAACGCGGCAAAACACTGTGCTAATGGATACCGGGTACCACCACAACCTCAACCTCTACCACTGTATAACGCGAGACCACCACACCGCTGGACTATTTTTTAACGGGGGTGAATGTGGTAGTCAGTATTAGGGGTATTACGGTAGCCTGGATAATGTTGTAAGACCTGGCTAATGGTGTGGGAGTTACCTGGATAATGTTGTAAGACCTGGATAATGGTGGGGGAGTTACCTGAGACTGCTGTATCATTAGTGAAGCCTGCCTGCTGGTTCCGCCCTGTAAGCGGAGTATAAGGGCCCGTGTCTCCCCAGCAGCTGTATTCTGTATCTGCGAGGCTGGGGGAAATATCTAGTACAATAATGCCTTCAGTTGTCGTCTAATCTCGCTTCTGGAGTCAATGATCGAGCATCAGAGTGTTCGAATGTGACTGTGAGTGTATGAGTGAGTGTGTGAGCGAGAGTGTGAGAATAAGACTGTGATATTATGAGAGATTAAGAGTTAATGTGTGACATTCCGAGAGTGAATGTGAAAGAACGGCAGCGTGCGAGAGAGTCAAGGCGTGAGTGAGTGTGAGAGCGTGAGAGTGTGAGAGTGAATGTGAGAGTGAGAGTGAGAGTGTGAGAGTAGGCTGTTTGTGTGAGAATGAATGTGCGAGTGAGATTGTGAGTGAGAGAATCAGACTGTGATTTCATGACTGAGATAATCAGAATGACATACAGACGGACTGTAAGCGTATGAGGGTGAAACTATGAGAATGAGCATGAAAGTGTGACAGTTTGTGCGAATGTGAGAGTGACCGTACGAGCGTGTGAGAGTGGAAGTGGAAGACTGAGACTGGGATTCAGACTGTGAGAATATGAGATTCATATTATGAGAGTGAGTGCAAGTGTAAGAGTCTGTGCGAATGTGACAGTGAGAAAGTGAGAGTCAGAAGGTAAGTGTAACTACGGGTGTGAGGGTGAGAGTTAGAGCGAGAGTGAGTTGTGACTGTGTGAGTATCCGAGGGGGTATTAAAGCTTGTGAGCGTGAGAGTCTGATAGTCAAATTGTGAGAGTGATATTATACGACTGAGAGTGTGTGTATCAGGCTGTGAGAATGTGAGAGTGAGAATACAGGAGTGAGAGTGTGAGAGGTTGAGAGTGAATGTGTGAGTCTATGAGATTGAATGGGTCAGTGTCGGAATGCCAGGGAGTCAAAGTGAGAGAGTGACCGTGAAAATGTGAGTTTTTGAGATTAAAACTGTGAGAGGCAGACTGTCATAGCAACTAAGAGTCTGTAAGTGTGAGAGTGTCAGAGGGAGTGTGTAAGATTGACAGCGTAAGAATAATATTGTGAGAGTGAAACTTTGAGACCGAGAGCGGGAGTGGGAGGGTAATGGAGTGTCAGAGTTTGTGGGAGTGAGAGTTTGAGAGTTAAAGTGTGAGAGTGAGAATGTGTTGCGGGTTTGAGTGAGATTGTGGCAATTGTCAGATTGTGAGTCAGACTGAGACTGTGAGAGAGCAATTTATGCGTATGAGAGTGAGAGTTTGTGAGTAAATTCAGGAGAGTGTATGTCTCAGTATATGACAGTCTGTGTGTGAGTGCGAGATTGTGTGAGTGTCATGGAGTGTGAATATGAGAATGAGAGTCTGAGAATGTGAGAGTGGGAGTGTGGGTGGCAGTTTGTGTGAGTGCCAGAGAGACAGAGTGACAGAGTAAGTGTGAGAGCGTGTGCATGTGAGAGTGTGCATGAAAGTGAGTGTGAGTAATATTGTGTGAGTCAGAGAGTGAGAGTGAGGTTGTGTGAGCGTGAACCTTGGAAGTGAGATTGTAAGAGTGTGAGAATCAAACTATGATTGCGTGAGGGTGAGACTCGGACTTGCAGTCAAACTGTAAGCGTGTGAGAGTGAGAGTATGAAAGTGGGAGTATGAGAGTCAGACTGTGGGAGTGTGAGACAATGAGAGTGAGAATGTTAGAGAGTCAGAATGAGAGATTGATAATGACTGAGTCAAAGCGCAGGAGTGGGAATGTGAGGGTCAGACAGTGACCGTCTGAGTGTGAGAGTCAGTGTTTGAGTGTGAGTGTGAGAATGTGAGAGTGTGAGATTTTGTGACAGTTTGAGGGTAAACTAAGAGTCAGACTGTGAGGGGCAGCACGGTAGCCCAGTGAGTCAGCACTGCTTTCTCACGGCGCCAAGGTCTCAGGTTCGATCCAATCTCTATGTCACTGTCCATGTGGAATTTGCACATTCACCCCGCCACAACCCAAAGATGTGCAGGGTAGATGTATTGGCCTGGTCAGTTACCCCTTCATTGGAAAAAGAATAATTGGGTACGCTGAATTTATAAAACAAAAAGATTCAGACTGTGAGAGTCTGCGAATCTGAGGGTGAAAATGGGAGTGATTGTGAGAATCGGAGTGTGAGAGTCTGTGAAAGTCACAGTGAGATGTGAGTGAAGGTATGAGAATAAGTGTGAGAGTCAATATTTGATGATATGAGAATGGTATGTGACAGAGCGAGTGAGAATCTGAGAGCTAAATTCAGACTGAGAGTCAGACCATGAGAGTCTACATTAACGTGTGAGTGGAGCCGGAGCGAGGCGACTCTCTGCAGGCTCTCCCCAACAGATCCCCTGTTAACTTTATTTATACTCGTTCTAACCTTTTAAAAATTAATTCTAGAGCTAACATTATTACTAACCTCTCTCTTTTATCTTACCCTCTTATGGACTGACCTCATTAACACTACACCCATGTCGGCTTCATCCGATGCCAATGCTTATGTAGTACATTGTATATATTGTGTTGCCCTATTATGTATTCTCATGTATTTTCTTGAATTCTGTTTAATTCCCTTTTCTTCCCATGTACTGAATGGTCTTTTGAGCTGCTTGCAGAAAAATACTTTTCACTGTACCTCGGTACACGTGACAATAAACAAATCCAATCCAATCCAAGTGCCAAGAGTGAGTGTGAACGTCAGAATGTCACAATCAGACTGAGAGTGTGAGACAGATCTTGAGTCAGGCCGAGAGTCTGTTAGTTTGTGGGAGTGTGGGAGGCAGATTGTGAAAGTGAGTGTGAAAGTGTGAGAGGGAGGCAAGCTGTGGATAAGGTCTGAGAGGGTGAGAGTGAAGGGTTTGACAGTTGAGAGTGAATAAGTGAAGTTAAAAGTGAGAGAGTCAGATTGTGCAAGTGCGAGACGCGCAAACACCGCTCAGACAGTCACCTAAGGCCGGCAGTTGAACCCGGGCCTCTAACATTGAGAAGTAGCAGAGCTAACCACTGTGCCACCGTGCCATGCAGGGAAGAGGCGATGGTAATTGTTATAAAAGCGGTTTGATATTTCTCCCAGAGTTCTGGAGGTGCTTAAAGTTAAACATTCATAATTCACCCCTAAAGCATACGGACACACATATCAAATCGATAGCCATTCACGGGTACTAACTCTTGTCCCGGCTTCTTCAAGACCCTGCAGGATCTTGGTGAGGCTGCACATGCGATAGATTGTGCAATTGCGGTCTCCTTATTCGTCGCAGGATGTTCTTGATGCAGACGGAATGCAGCAAAGATTTCCTGGACAGATTCCTGGGATGGCGGCAATGACGTGTGAGGGGAGATTTAGTCGGTTAGGATTGTATTTTCTGGAGTTCAGAAGAATGACGTGGGGGCGGAATCTGATACAAAAATATAAAATTCGAAGCGCGCTGGCCAGGGTAGATGCAAGAAGAATGGTCGCGATGGTGGGGGTGCCGAGAGACAGGGGCTACAGTCTGAGGACACGGAGTAGATGGTCCAGGAAAACATAAGGTAAAATATCTTCACCCGGAGAGGTGTCGGCCTGTGGAATTCGCTACCACATGAAGCTGGCCAAAATATTGCATGTTTTGAAGAAGGAGTCACATATGGGACTGTGGACGAATAGTGATGAAGGTTATGGGGAGAGTTGAGATTAGCCTATTGTGTTCGATGATGATCACAATAAATAGTGGAGCAGGATTGAACATGGAAATATAGAAAATTGGAGCAAGAGGCGGCCATTCGGCCCTGAAAGCCTGCTCCGCAATCCATTGTGATCACGGCCGACCATCCAATCAAAGAACAGAGCACCTCAACCTTCTTCGTTACAGTGAGAACAAAAAAATTTATTCAACCTCTTCTCATAGTTAATGCCCTCCATCGCAGGCAACATCCTTGTAAATCTCTTTTGCACCCTCTCTTTATGCATCCACATCCTTCTGGTAGTGTGGGGACCAGAATTGAACAGTCCAGGTGTGGCCAAACTAAGGTTCAATACAGCTGCAACATGACTTGCCAATTTTTATACTCAATGCCCCGGCCAATGAAGGCAAGCATGCCGTCTGCCTTCTTGAATACCTTCTCCACCTATGTTACCCCTTTCAGTGACCTGTGGACCTGTGCACCAAGATCTCTCTGACTGTCCATACTCTGTATATTCCCTACCTATATTAGACTTTCCAAAATGCATAACGTCACATTTGTCCGGAAAAAACTCCATCTGCCGCCTCTCGAACCAAGTCTCCAGACGGTCCAAATCCTGCTGTGTCCTCTGACAATTCTCATCGCTATCTGCAATTCCACCTGAAGCCTAATCTCGCTTTCCCGTTATATTGTTTTTCTCCCATCATCCTAAGTACTATATCTAAGTACTTCTTGAAACATACAGGGCGGTTCTCTCAGTTGGCGAGATCCTCGATTTAGCCTGCAGCGCATTCACTTCCGCGGATTTACAGACGGCGTGGAAGTGCCCACAATGGTGAACCCCATTGGCCGGCTGGAGGGACGGCGGATCGCTCCGCCATCCCCCTGGCCCTTCTATTTTCACTGTTCAAATCGAAACATGTGAGTGAAAACAAAGCCGAGATATGAGTTACATAAGTGAGTTTGGCTCTTTCTTATTGACGGTTTTCCTTTAAAAATATAACGTTAGTATCAACTTTCCTTTTAAGCAACGTTATGATTATAATATAATACTGACCTTGGGAGCAAACCTCACGCTGGACACCCAGAGACACTGAAAAAAGAAACAACAACATTAGATCTTCTGCCAGCAGTCTGCCGAAGAAAGGAAATGCGTTTGATTGTACCTCCCAATAACGTGCATTTGCTTTGCGCCTTTAACTAGAAATCGATGGTGTGAAGGTGGTTAGGAGTGGGGGTGGTTTGGATGGAAAGCATCGATCTAAGTTGCGCATAGTCCACGAGTCAACTGCTCGAGCGCTGATCAGAATATAAACAAGGGTGTGGAAGTGCCTGTAATAAATAGTCATGGCGGATCTATAAGTGGACATAGATTCGTGCTGCTCAGATAGAGGCCTTTCGGTACATCGTATGCCTGTGACCGTCCTTAGGCCTTTCACACCAATCTACTGCCGTTTCCTATAACCTGGTCCATACCTTTGTAAGTTGTGGCGTTTCCACTGCTCACGTAAATGATTCTTAAATTTTCTAATAGAGAGGTTGAACAATATTTGCTTCATTCGTGCTTGAACGAGAGGACAGAATGTATGGAAGCTCGTTCTGTCGTTGTGTCGTCGGAAAATGTCCTTGTAACCGGGCATGGTGTCTCGAGAATGGGAAGGTGGGTACGGATTAAGGAGAAAAAAATCGTGCAATGTGCCTCTGGGTATTTTTGATTATAATTGGCTTCACCTGAACCAGAGGGGTACCAATATCCTGGGGGGGAGATTTGCTAGTGCTCTTCGGGGGGGTTTAAACTAATTCAGCAGGGGGATGGGAACCTAAATCGTAGTCCCAGTGTACAGGATGTTGAGAGTAGTGAGGTCAGGGATAGGGTTAAAAGTTCGAAAGAGGGCACCGGCAAGCAGGACGCTGGTTTGAAGTGTGTCTACTTCAACGCCAGGAGCATCCGGAATAAGGTGGGTGAGCTGCCAGCATGGGTTGGAACCTGGGATCTCGATGTTGTGGCGATTTCGGAGACATGGGAAGAGCAGGGACAGGAATGGTTGTTGCAGGTTCCAGGATTTAGATGTTTATGTAAGAACAGAGAAGATGGAAAAAGAGGGGGGGGGGGGTGGCATTGTTAATCAAGGAAAGTATTACGGCGGTAGATAGGACGCTTGAGGACTCGTCTACTGAGGTAGTATGGGCCGAGGTTAGGAACAGTAGAGGATAGGTCACCCTGTTGGGAGTTGTCTATAGACCTCCGAATAGTTCCAGAGATGTAGAGGAAAGGATTGCAAAGATGATTCTTGACAGGCGCGAGAGTAACAGGGTAGTTGTTATGGGGGACTTTAACTTTCCAAATATTAACTGGAAATACTATAGTTCGAGTACTATAGATGGGTCAGTTTTTGTGCAGTGTGTGCAGGAGGGTTTTCTGACACAGTATGTAGACAGGCCAACAAGGGGCGAGGCCACATTGGATTTGGTACTGGGGAATGAACCCGGCCAGGTGTTAGATTTAGATGTAGGTGAGCACTTTGGTGATAGTGATCACAACTCGGTTATGTTTACTTTAGCAATGGGCAGGGATAGGTATATAACGCAAGGCAAGAATTATAGCTGGGGGGGGAAGGCAATTATGATGCTATTCTGCAAGATTTAGGATGTATAGGATGGGGAAGGAAACTGCAGGGGATGGGTACAATCGAAATGTGGAGCTCTTTCATGGAACAGCTACTGCGTGTCCTTGATAAGTATGTACCTGTCAGGTAGGGAGGAAGTTGTCGAGCAAGGGAACAGTAGTTTACTAAGGAAGTTGAAGCACTTGTCAAGACGAAGAAGAAGGCTTATGTTAGGATGAGACATGAAGGCTCAGTTAGGGCACTTGAGAGTTTCAAGTTAGCCAGGAAGGACCTAAAGGGAGAGTGAAGAAGAGCGAGGAGAGGACACGAAAAGTCGTTGGCGGATAGGATCAAGGAAAACACTAAGGCTTTCTATAGGTATATCAGGAACAAAAGAATGACTAGAGTAAGATTAGGGCCAATCAAGGATAGTAGTGGAAAGTTGAGTGTGGAATCAGAGGAGATAGGGGAAGCGTTAAATGGATATTTTTCGTCAGTGTTTACACTGGAGAAAGACAATGTTGTCGAGGAGAACACTCAGGTTCAGTCGACCAGGCTAGATGGAATTGAGGTTCAAAAGGAGGAGGTGTTAGCAATTTTGGAAAATGTCAAAATAGATAAGTCCCCTGGGCCAGATGGGATTTATCCTAGGATTCTCTGGGAAGCCAGGGAGGAGATTGCAGAGCCTTTGTCCTTGATCTTTATGTCGTCTTCGTCGACAGGAATAGTGCCGGAAGACTGGGGGATAGCAAATGTTGTCCCCTTGTTCAAGAAGGGGAGTAGAGACAACCCTGGTAATTATAGACCTGTGAGCCTTACTTCGGTTGTGGGTAAAATGTTGGAAAATGTTACAAGAGATAGGTTTATAATCATCTTGAAAAGAACAAGTTGATTAGCGATAGTCAACACGGTTTTGTGAAGGGTACGTCATGCCTCACAAACCTTATTGAGTTTTTTGAGAAGGTGACCAAACAGGTGGATGAGGGTAAAGCTGTTGCTGTGGTGTATATGGATTTCACTAAGGCGTTTGATAAGGTTCCCCACGGTAGGCTATTGCGGAAAATAAGGAAGTATGGAATTGAAGGCGATTTAGCGGTTTGGATCAGTAATTGGCTATCTGAAAGAAGACAGAGCGTGGTGGTTGATGGCAAATGTTCATCCTGGAGTTCAGTTACTAGTGGTGTACCGCAAGGATCTGCTTTGGGGCCACTGCTGTTTGTCATTTTTATAAATGACCTGGAAGAGGGTGTAGAAGGATGGGTTAGCAAATTTGCAGATGACACGAAGGTCGGTGGAGTTGTGGATAGTGCTGAAGGATGTTATAGGATACAGTGGGACATAGATAAGCTTCAGAGCTGGGCTGAGAGGTGGTAGATGGAGTTTAATGCGGTAAAATGTGAGGTGGTTCACTTTGGAAGGAGTAACAGGAATGCAGAGTACTGGGCTAATGGCAAGATTCTTGGTAGTGTAGATGAACAGAGATCTCGGCATCCAGGTACATAAATCCCTGAAAGTTGCCACCCAGGTTAATAGGGCTGTTAAGAAGGCTTATTGTGTGCTAGCCTTTTTAAGCAGGGGGATTGAGTTTCGGAACCACAAGGTCATGCTGCAGCTGTACATAACTCTGGTACGGCCGCACCTGGAGTACTGCGTGCAGTTCTGGTCACCACATTATAGGAAGGATGTGGAAGCTTTGGAAATGGTTCAGAGGAGATTTACTAGGATGTCGCCTGGTATGGAGGGAAGGTCTTACGAGGAAAGGCTCAGGGAATTGAGTTTGTTTTCGTTAGAGAGGAGAAGGCTGAGGGGTGATTTAATAGAGACATATAAGATAGTCAGAGGGTTAGATAGGGTGGACAGTGAGACTCTTTTTCCTCGGATGGTGATGACCAACACGAGGGGACATAGCTTTAAATTGAGGGGTGATAGATATAGGACAGATGTCAGAGGCAGTTTCTTTACTCAGAGAGTAGGGGTGTGGAACGCCCTGCCTGCAACAGTAGTAGACTCGCCAACTTTAAGGGCATTTAAGTGGTCACTGGATAGACATATGGATGAAAATGGAATAGTGTAGGTCAGATAGGCTTCAGATGGTTTCACAGGTCGGCGCAACATCAAGGGCCGAAGGGCCCGTACTGCGCTGTAGTGTTCTATAATGTGATGGTGTTGCTATCGTGTTTGGAATAGTTTTAATTACATCTGATTCTGGGGTTTCAAACGAAAGCAGTGTTGCACGAGATTATCTGGCCTCTCCACAGTGAGCTTCTCGACAGCGGCACGTGGAACATCGTTTTGCGAACGACGCGATCGTCGTGCCCGCCGCTGTCAATGGGACTTAGCCTTGATTTGAGACCACGCCGCTGGGAAACACCCGAATTCTCTGCCGTCGCAGTGATATGCTTCTCGGCAGGAGGTGGCAATGCGGCGTGCGCCACGGACAGGATATTCTCTTCCCTGCTGCCGCACCTGTCACTGGGATCGCCGACAGAATACGCCCCCATTCCGTCGGGAAACCCGCTAGCGGGTGCCCTGCGATCAAGGGAATAGCAAAGGCTGGAGAATTTTTGGCCCTTATTCCAACTGCCTGTTAAGAAGCCCTAAGGATGCAGTCACCCATTTAGAAAACATTGATGGGATGTGGGCTCTGCTGGACATGCCACAATTTATTGTCCTCCCCGCTGATTATCCCTGAGAAGGTATAGGCGGAGTGCCTCGCTAACGCATGTAAGAGTCAACTACACTGCTGAGAGTGTTGAGCCACACGTAGGCCGGACCAGGTGAGGGCAACAGATTCCCCTTCCTCGATGATATTAGTGAACCAGGCGGAATTTTCTTCCATAATGACTATGTGACCAATGTTCCATCATAATCATAAGACTTTGATTCGGTATTTAAAAAAACAATATTATTATCTTATTTTTTCCTTAATTTAATTTATTTTCTACAACCTTGTCCATTGGGATTCGAACCTATTCCCCACAGGATGACTATAGAGCTACAGAGACCTACAACAGTAAAAGAGCATCCCCTTTGGCCCATTGTATCTGCACCACCTCAATGACAATACTGCATACAGCACTACCTTCCCTATGTTACACAACCTTTTCTGCAAACCCCGACTTCTCTGTCCCAACTCCCTGTAATAGAGGGCTCCCATTGGCTTCCTTTCAGACGTTGGATTTTGAAAATCAGTGGATTTTTCAATTATTAACAAGAATGCATTCACCATCTCTTTTAAAATCCAGGGTGCCACATTGTTCAGCCAAGGGTAATTGTCAGCGAATTTGGTTTCTTCGCATTAATGTATTTCGTAGTTTTCCTCATTCATGATGGATTCCTAATTCTCCTCATTTGTTTTAGCTTTTGTTTATTCCATTCACATTGCTGATACTTGAAATTGTATTTTAATTTCCTCATATTCTGGAAATACAATATCTTGTTCCCTGTGAACGTTATGGTCCTCGTTTGTTGCATCATGAAATCCTCCCAGACGCCACTCTTAAGACTTCTTTTTTACGTTTCGGGAAACGACAATGCCCTGCGTTTGATATTAGAAAAAATAAGGAGTCTTTCATTAAAGACTGAGTAGAGGAGAATTAAATTCTCTCAGAGAATCCGCAGTCTCTGGAACTCTCTTCCTGGAGACAGAGTTTTTGATCTATTTATTTAAAGCGGAGCTGGATAATTTCTGGATTAATGAGCGCGAGTAGGAGGGAGGGGGTTGGGGAGGTGGTTATCGGTTGGCCGGCAGGAACATGAGGTCGAGGTGACAATAAGGTGACATGATCTTATCGAATGGGGAGCAGGCTGGGGAGTCCGGTTATCTCCACTGCTCCGAATGCGCATGTTTGTGAATATGTCTGTGTTTGAAACTATCGTAAACTCCACTTGCTAGCTGCAGTTGGCCATTTTATTTGGCCGGGGGTGTCGTGATTCTTCACATAATGTATATTTGTTTCGAATTGTAACTGTAGACTTCTAATTGTTGCGGACCCCGTTGAAGTTCAATGCAAGGCTATTCCAATACCAAGAAGGGTAATGTGGTTCTGAGTGACGTATGGGTTTAATTTCGTATGTGTGAGTAAAATATGCGAAAGATAGACCAACAGTCCATTGTTCATGTGTTAAGTTAATAAAGATGTTCATTAACTTAGAAGAAACATATAACAAATGTTCCAACAAATAACCTAAATAATTGAATAAAACGGAAAACTAATGAATGAATATTTCGTAACTTGTTTCAGAAAGCTGCTCTCATCAGTTTCCTCGTTTACCCAATTTTTCATTTTACTTCATCCCACTTTTACTTTTCATCTTGATTTTACTCAATTGAAGAATCTTCTTTCTGCCACGGTATGTTGGCACAATGCTAGCCCACGTATGCTGTTGCTTCTGCAATCAAACATAGCTCACAGGCAACACTTACTGTGACAGGATATGCCTGAGAATATCGTCGTTGCCGCTGGCGCGTTCATCCAGTCCAGCTGATGGCGAATTCTCTGTTTCGCTGGCAGCGCACTCGTGCCTGCAGATTTCCCGACGGCGAGGATGCGCCACACCAGAAAACAGGTGCAGCGGGACGGATAATCACGCCTCCTGCATCTCAGGTTTAACCCTAATAGCTGTTTAATCGTCAGTTTCTGATTGTGAGAGAGGGTTCCAAACATCTTGCACAATTTGCGTGAAGAAATTCTTTCCAACTTCCCTCTGAATGGTCTGGCGCTAATGTTTAGATAATCTCTCCAGTTTTAGAATCTCCAAACAGTGGAAACGGTTTATCTTTATTTACCCTGTCATTCCCTTTTATTTCTTGAAGGCATCGACCACAACACCCCTTGACCTTCTAAACTCAAGCCAAAACGGGAAAATGTACATAATCTCTTTCTGTAAAATAACCACCTGTAATCCAGGAAATATTCTTGTAAATCTACGTTACACTACCTCCAAGATCGACATGTCCTTCCTAAGGTGTGGTTCCCAGAACTGCTCACAGTGACTCCAAGTGGGGTCCATCCAGGCGTTGTTTGTATCTGCAGCTATGTCTTTATATTTTATTCTCCAGATACCATTAGTGGTTTAGATTATTTTCTGCAACTGTTCGTGCCACCTAAGGAGCTATTCATCTCAATCCTCAAGTCGCTCTGGACATCCACTGTCTCTAACCTCTTACCATTTACAAAGTTCCTTACTCTATCTTTTTTTGGTCCCAAAAAGGATAGATAACCTCACGCTTATATACATTGAATTCCGGCTGCCAAAATGTGTCCATTCGCCGAGACTGTCGACATCACCTTGCTGTCATCCTGCCTGTGTATAATGGCACATTGTACCATTGAAAATGTACATATGCAATAACATGAGTCCTGCCTTACACAATTAAGTACATTTATAGCAAGCTGCAGCCCACTCAACATCGCGTAAGTGTCGACTTATCAAAGTTTAGGCCTAATTAAATTTAGTAAAATAGTGGGGAAATTCGTAAGTCACTCACCAATCGCTACAAACATGTAACACGGATTCATATTCGCCTGACGTTGGCTCCATCAATTTCTGAAATGCTAAACCTCCCTGAATTTACTGTTTATCATGGTGATCAGCAATGCTGAAAGGGGAACTTCTGGCCGTAAACCACTTCAGAAATGAAGAAGCACATGACATGTGAACGAGTGTTAACTTTCAATATTGTGAAAGACTTTCAGTTTTGTCAGGAATAAATAACTTGGAACCACGAATTATGTATCCGTCATTCTGAGGAATGCAGTTGGCACCTCTCCATCTTTGTATACTCTGTACTTAATTACTACCTGATCACATCATAATCTATATTCATATCTATGCCCGTGCAATATAACATAATCTTTGAAAGCCGAAGGGTATGGGACGGATTTAGGAGGAAGTTAAGGGAAATAGTCTCACCCAGCGCGGGTGTGGGAACCGGGAATACACTGCCTGCAAGGGTGGGAGAGGTGTGACGGTGTTACAGTGGTTGGCACTGCTGCCTGACAGTGCCAGGGACCCGGGTTCACAGTGATCATGGGTGGCTGTCTGTGTGGAGTTTGCACTGAGTCTCCATGTCTGCCTGGGCTTACTCTGGGTGCTGCGGTTTCCTCCCAAATGTCAAAAGATGTGCCTGACAGGTGGATTAGCCATGGCAAATTGCGTCCACGTGTACAATGGTTTGCTGAGGTTGTCGGGATGGGCCTAGCATGTGAACCTAGGTAGAGTGCTCGTTCGCAAATTCGGTGTAGATTCTAGGGGCCGAATGGCCTCCATATGCATTGTACGTATTCTATGAATCCTTTAATTATTGTGTGGGAAAGAGAAATACCACAACAGCGAGCCCTTTTAAAGTTGCATGCACACCCGGACCAGGGCTTCCGATGGAGCCGGGCTGGGACATTATTGTTGTTTCCCCTAGTGGCGCTTTATTTTTTTGTGTCAGAATAAAGCTGTTGCGCTGCCTTCTCAACGTATCCTGAATTATGACAGTAAGTCATGCAAAATTAATGTATGCTCTCAAACTCATTGCATCGAAATCAACATCGATAAATCCAAATGCAAAAGCTGCTCTGCTGGTTAATCTCTGTCAACATTTCCAATCGATTAGAAACAATATAATTCGCTGGAGGAGAACCATTGATCCGTCGAGCTCGTCCACTATTTAACTAGATCATGACTTGATCTGGTCATGGTTTTACCGTATCTCCCTCTCTTTCAACCCCTTTCTCCGTCTTTAATACTTGTTCTGAAAGCTTGTGCAGTGCGCGGTTAATTCTAGCCCCACGTGCCCTGCAATCACAACACAAGTGAATTAGACAATAATTGTGAGAATACCCAATGACTTTGGCCTGTGGCTGCACAATAATTACATTCAACCGATTTTTAAGTTTTAAACACATCTGTTGTTTAATTGGAATAAGAACTGTGATTAAATATGCAGCAAATACAAATATGGCTAATTGTTCACGAATTCCTGACTCCCCACTTTAACCAGCTCCACTTTATCCACAGACAAGATAGACAAACACAGATGGGGTGTAAATGGGTAAAAGTTATCATCCAAAGTGTGAAGAAGTATTTTTGACATACTTCCTTCACATCATGCTTGTACGCGAAAGTCTCTGTTTGCAGCCTGTAAAGGCCTGCTCTGTGGATTCATTCCTTCAGTATCTCTGCAACGTCAAAAGTAGAGCAAGTCACAGCGTTTCACACAGAGAGAAGCAAATTCTGATCTTTGGTTGCAGCCTATACTGATTTTCCTTTCGATAGATTTATTCGGGTACCCTGTTGATTCAAGCACAGAACTCATCGAAATTCTGGCGATAAACGCGAAGTAATGACATTTGGATATTCACTCGAGAGTCCACCGGAAACACATTAAGATACTGGAAACACAGTCCGCTGGGAGAGGATTCAATCACCACCCGTTACCCGGAAGGAACGGTAATTTGGGCAAATTCACTGGCCATCAGCCAATCAGTAAAACCGAGGCGAAGCCCAGATCTCTCTGGTTGGACACGAAAATTGATCTATCGATCAACCATGGATTCAAAATTATAGCGGCAAATTAAAATAAATGTAAATTGAACGAATTAAACAGGAAGGCACCGTGTACACTTGACACCAAGGCCGAAAATAAATCTATGTAACTCAACATTGAATGTTCTTGTTGATCCATGGCCTTATGTGGCAGAGCATGTCGCATTTCAGTGATCGTGGGCGAGTAATCATTTCTTCTCATCTCTGACTCCATTTATTCTTAATCTGTGCCCCTACCCAGTTCTTGCCACAACAAAGCAAAACACCCACATCCACCCGATGTAATCCCCTCAAGGTCCTACATACCTCATGAAGGTCACCCATCCCATTCTTCAAAACTTCAGTGGCTACAGGTGCAAACTGTTCAAGGTTTCATCATGAGACAGGAACCGAATAAATGAAATAAAACAAGGAATGGTGTATTTGGTTAACTTGTACTCAGATTGCTGCAGCACCAGATCTTTTCCTCCAACGATTCTCCAGTCTCCGGCAGAGATTCCCTCGAACTATTTGGCCGCAGAATGTCTACCTCAAAGCCACATTGCAGAAAGAGGACAACGCCTTGTGAGAAATCTGTGAACCGGAGATCGGCTGCTGTGGCCTGAATAGGCTTGGTAAACAGAGGACCGAATCCTGCCGAGGTGAGAGGCGAGCATGGCGAACGTCAGGGATGTGCTTTCGGGAGTGAAGACTTCGCTGGGTGCATAACTGTGTGTTTCTGGCCTAATGAAGACTTTGCATAAATCCTGATGTGGGTCGAACTTTGCCAAGGATGAGACTCCACGTTTGTAATCTGACTATTGATGTTAAATCCGCCCGGACGTATCCGGCCATTTTCTGCTGGCAGCGATCTCTGGCCTCGCCGGGAGTTTCCTCGTGCCCTGGGGTGGCTTCATTGGGACATCCCAACAATGGAGAATCCCGCTACCAGCAACCTACACGGCCGAATTCCAATGATTATCACACCGGACAAGTCATTATCTAATTGAATGGCGGAGTAGAATCCTTGGTCCGAGTGGCATACTTCTGCTCCCATGTCTTATTGTCAAATGACATCAGAGAATCATAGAATTTACAGTGCAGAAGGAGGCTACTCGGCCCATCGAGCCTGCACCGGCTACTGGAAAGAGCACCCCACCCAAGCCCACATCCCCACCCCATCCCCACAACCCAGAACACCCACCCAACACTAAGGTCAATCTTGGACACTAAGTGGTGCAGGCACGGTAGCATTGTGGATAGATCAATTGCATCACAGCTCCAGGGTCCCAGATTCAATTCCAGCTGGGGTCACTGTCTGTGCGGAGTCTGCACATCCTCCCCGTGTGTGCGTGGGTTTCCTCTGGGTGCTCCGGTTTCCTCCCACAGTTCAAAGATGTGCACCTTAGGTGGATTGGCCATGATAAATTGCCCTTAGTGTCCAAAATTGCTCTTAGTGTTGTGTGAGGTTACTGGGTTATTTGGATAGGGTGGAGGTGTTGAGCCTGGGTAGGGTACTCTTTCCAAGAGCCGATGCAGACTCGATGGGCCCTTAGTGTTAGGTGGGATAACTCGATTATGGGGAAGGGTGGAGGTGTTGACCTTAGGTAGGGCGCTCTTTCCAAGAGCCAGTGCAGACTCGATTGGCCGAATGGTCTCCTTCTGCACTGTACATTCTATGATAATCTATAATAATCGTGGTACTACAATCGTGACACTTGGACACTATAATCGTGAAGGCCATTGGTCTAAAAAACGCAGCAAAACGATATGATGTTAACCAGCATCAGCAACTTCAGATGGAAGGTGCATTGATTTCACAAACGGCAGTACATAGAGAAACACAGAGACTGGGAAGAAGAGGATGCCATTCCGACCGTGTAGTTTCCTCTACCATTCATTAGGATCATGGTTGATCATCGAACTCAATGACGTGTTACTGCCTCTCACCTCCCACCATCCCCTATAGCCTTTGATGCCCTACGCCAATGCTATATCAAAGGTCCTCACACTAATACACTGGGGAACACTGCATCCTCATAACGTAAGGGACCCGGTTTTGACTCTGGCCTGGGTGACCATCCATGTCGTTTCCACGTTCTCCCCGTATCTGCGTGAGTTTTCTCTGGACGTTCTGGTCCCCCCCCCCCCCCATAGTCCAAAGTTGTCCAGGGAAGGCAGATTGGCTATGCTACAATGTCCCTTAGTGTCCATGGCTACGGTGTTAGCGGGATAGGGTGGTTTTGCTGGCCGAGGCAGGGAGCTCTTTCAGACGATCGGTGGAGGCGCGATGGGTTGAATGGCCTCCTTCTGCACTATAGGGATTCAATACTAACTCCTTCTCCAAAACATACAATCATGTGAATTCTCCGGCCTTCGGGATGTTCTGTTCCCGCCAACAATGCACCCACGCCACTGTTTTTCCTGGTGGCGTGCAGTGGCTGGCATGGGGGATTCCATTGGCCTGAGGTGGGAATACAGGTCCCTCCTGCCAGTGACAGAGCGCTCCAAGAAACACGCGGCTGGAGTGCTGGAAAATTAATCCCGATATGTTTCTTTAAGAACAGAGAAGATGGTAAAAGAGAGGGGTGGGGGGTGGGGGGGGTGGTGTGGCATTGTTAATCAAGGAAAGTATTTCGGCGGTAGAAATGACTTTTGAGGACTCGTCAACTGAGGTAGTATGGGCCGAGGTTAGGAACAGGAGAGTTGGGAGCTGTCTATAGACCTCCGAATAGTTCCAGAGATGTAGAGGAAAGGATTGCAAAGATGATTCTCGACAGCAGCGACAGTAACAGGGTAGTTGTTGTGGCGGACTTTAACTTTCCAAATATTGACTGGAAATACTATAGTTCGAGTACTATAGATGGATCAGTCTTGGTGCAGTGTGTGCAGGAGGGTTTTCTGACACAGTATGTAGAAAGGCCAACAAGGGGCGGTGCCATATTGGATTTGGAACTTGGTAATGAACAAGTCGATGTGTTAGATTTAGATGTAGGTGGGCACTTTGGTGATAGTGATCACAATTCGGTTATGTTTAATTTAGCAATGGGCAGGGATAGGTATATACCGCAGGGCAAGACTTGTAGCTGGGGGAAAGGCAATTATGATGCTATTCGGCAAGATTTAGGATGTATAGGATAGGGAAGGAAACTGTAGGGGATGGGAACAATCGAATTGTGAAGCTTTTTCAAGGAACAGCCACTGCGTGACCTTGATAAGTATGAACCTGTCAGGCAGGGGGGAAGTTGTTGAGGAAGGGAACCGTGGTTTACTAAGGAAGTTGAAGCACTTGTCAAGAGGAAGAAGAAGGCTTATGTTAGGATGAGACATGAATGCTCAGTTAGGGCACTTGGGAGTTACAAGTTAGCCAGGAAGGACCTAAAGGGAGAGTTAAGAAGAGCGAGGAGAGGACACGAAACGTCGTTGGCAGGATAGGATCAAGAAAAAATCCCTAAGGCTTTCCATAGGTATATCAGGAACAAATGAATGAGTAGAGTAAGATTAGGGCCAATCAAGGATAGTAGTGGAAAGTTGTGTGTGGAATCAGAGGAGATAGGGGAAGCGTTAAATGGATATCTTTCGTCACTGTTTACACTGGAGAACGACAATGTTGTTGAGGATAATACTCAGGTTCAGTCGACCAGGCTAGATGGAATTGAGGTTCACAAGGAGGAGGTGATAGCAATTTTGGAAAGTGTAAAAATAGATAAGTCCCCTGGGCCAGATGGGATTTATCCTAGGATTCTCTGGGAAGCCAGGGAGGAAATTGCAGAGCCTTTGTCCTTGATCTTGATGTCGTCTTTTTCGACATGAATTAGGGTTCGGGTTAGGAAGACTGGAGGGTAGCAAATGTTATCCCCTTGTTCAAGAAGGGGAGTAGAGACAACCCTGGTAATTATAGACCTGTGAGCCTTAATTCGGTTGTGGGTAAAATGTTGGAATAGGTTATAAGAGATATGATTTATAATCATCTTGAAAAGAACAAGTTGATTAGCGATAGTCAACACGGTTTTGTGAAGAGTACGTCATGCCTCACAAACCTTATTGGGTTTATTGAGAAAGTGACCAAACAGGTGGATGAGTGTAAAGCAGTTGATGTGGTTGATATGGATTTCAGTAAGGCGTTTGATAAGGTTCCTATTGCAGAAAACAAGGAAATATGGGATTGAAGGTGATTTAGAGGTTTGGATCAGTAATTGGCTGGCTGAAAGAAGACAGAGGGTGGTGGTTGATGGCAAATGTTCATCCCGGAGTTCAGTTACTAGTGGTGTACCGCAAGGATCTGTTTTGGGGCCACTGCTGTTTGTCGTTTTTATAAATGATCTGGAAGAGGGTGTAGAAGGATGGGTTAGTAAATTTGCAGATGACACGAAGGTCGGTGGAGTTGTGGATAGTGCTGAAGGATGTTATAGGATACAGAGGGACATAGATAAGCTGCAGAGCTGGGCTGAGAGGTGGCAGATGGAGTTTAATGCGGAAAAGTGTGAGGTTGTTCACTTTGGAAGGAGTAACAGGAATGCAGAGTACTGGGCTAATGGCAAGATTCTTGGTAGTGTAGATGAACAGCGAGATCTCGGCATCCAGGTACATAAATCCCTGAATGTTGCCACCCAGGTTAATAAGGCTGTTAAGAAGGCATATGGTGTGCTAGCCTTTATCAGTAGGGGGATTGAGTTTCCGAACCACAAGGTCATGCTGCAGCTGTACATCACTCTGTTGCGGCCGCTCCTGGAGTACTGCGTGTAGTTCTGGTCACCACATTATAGGAAGGATGTGGAAGCTTTGGAAAGGATCAGAGGAGATTTACTAGGATGTTGCCTGGTATGGAGGGAAGGTCTTACGATGAACAGGGGCAGCAGGGTAGCATGGTGGTTAGCATAAATGCTTCACAGCTCCAGGGTCCCAGGTTCCATTCCCGGCCTGGTCACTGTCTGTGTGGAGTCTGAACGTCCTCCCCCTGTGTGCGTGGGTTTCCTCCGGGTGCTCCGGTGTCCTCCCACAGTCCAAAAGATGTGCGGGTTAGGTGGATTGGCTAAATTGCCCGTAGTGTCCTAATGAAAGTAATGTTAAGGGGAGTGTTGTTGGGTTACGGGTATAGGGTGGATACGTGGGTTTGAGTAGGGTGATCATGGCTCGGCACGACATTGAGGGCCGAAGGGCCTGTTCTGTGCTGTACTGTTCTATGTTCTATGTTCTATGAAAGGCCCAGGGACTTGAGGTTGTTTTCGTTAGAGAGGAGAAGGCTGAGGGGTGATTTAATAGAGACATATAAGATAGTCAGAGGATTAAAAAGGGTGGACAGTGAGAGTCTTTTTCCTCGGATGGTGATGACCAACACGAGGGGACATAGCTTTAAATTGAGGGGTGGTAGATATAGGACAGATTTCAGAGGCAATTTCTTTACTCAGAGAGCAGTATGGGTGTGGAACGTCCTGCCTGCAACGGTAGTAGTCTCGCCAACTTTAAGGACATTTAAGTGGTCACTGGATAGACATATGGATGAAAATGGAATAGTGTAGGTCAGATAGGCTTCAGATGGTTTCACACATCGGCGCAACATCGAGGGCCGAAGGGCCTGAACTGCGCTGTAATGTTCTATGTTCTATGTTCTATGTTATTGTGGCATGAGCTGTTTCATTTGGCAGCGAATTACACAGGCCGACCGGTCTCAGAACGACTAAATGGTTCCTCATTTCCATCCTAACTGGTCTACCCTGGACCAGGAGACTACCAGTCAAACTTAAAGAAAACTTGAACTTAACTAACCGCAGGAGGTATTGTGCTGATTGCAAAATAGGAAAAGGGCTGGGCTGGGAAAGTTAGCTGATTAGAAAAAAAAGGAACTAAACCCCGTGCTTAGTCAGTGGATAGGATGTCGACACAGAGGCAACTATCAGTGATTCTGAATGGACAAACAGTAATGTGCCCGCTAGTACTCTTCGTTCAGCATTCAAACCCCGAAGAGAGAAACTGAGAAAACCGGGAAACAATGTACATTTGGTACATATATTCAGCAGCCCTTCGTGCTTCCTGAGTGATGCATCGTTTATAGACAGACGAGTAGATCATTTCTCTTCAATTTTCTTCAACCGGGCAGCACGGTAGCACAACTTGATAGCACTGTGGCTTCACAGTACCAGGGTCCCAGATTTGATTCCCCGCTGGGTCACTGTCTGTGTGGAGTATGCACGGACTCCCCGTGTCTGGGTTTCCTCAGGGTGCTCCGGTTTCCTCCCACAGTCCAAAGACGTGCACGTTAGGTGTATTGGACATGCTAACTTGCCCCTAGTGACCAAAACGGTTTGCAGGGGTTAATGGCTATGGGAATAAGGTGGGTGAGGGCTTAAGTGGGTCGGTGCAGACCTGATGGGCCGAATGGCCTCCTTCAGCATTGTATATTCTATGCTCGAATCCCTTCTGAGCTTGATGGGTGGGCCATCATTTCTGACCCAACCTGAGTTGCTGCAACTGTAGAAGGTGCCGGTGAGGCAACATTTAGAATTCCAAGTTGGTTTCGCCGGGCTCCCAGCCCCGGAACTACCAGCAACATTGGCTTGTGGCGAGATACACTCTTCTCGGCGCTTGTCAATGGTAATTCCCACTGAAGACAAGTCCACGTCGTCGCGAAACTCGCGTGCGTGGTGGCGCTACCAGCTCGAAAAGATAATCGGAAATGTCAATGTATCCCAGCAGATGCATTGCGGTTTACCTCCCCTCATTTAAGGGAACCCATACTATCATTGGAGGAAGTACAGAGGAGGTTTATGCGGACGATACCACATTATGGAGGGTCTGCTGTACGAGGAAAGTTCACAGAAAGGGCCCGAATTTGATGATCGGACTTGCGTTTCTGTCTATGTCCAGTTTTCACATTCACTCCCATGTCTGCATGTGTCTCGCCTGGGGACTCCGGTTTCCTCCCAGTGTCCAAAGACATACCGGACAGTTGATTGGCCATGCTAAATTGCCCCTCTGACAACAAAGGCATGCAGGTTTGTTGGAATGGACATTCTGAAGTTGACCATTCGAGTCCAATGATGTGCAGATTAGGTGGGGGTACAGGAATCATAGAATCATAAAATCATAGAATTTACAGTGCAGATGCAGGCCATTCGGCACATCAAATCTGCACCGGCCCTTGGAAAAGCACCCTACCTAAAGCCATACCTCCACCCTCTCCGGACATCTCCACCTGATTCCCGTAACCCCACCAAACAATTTTTGGACACTGAGGGCAATTTAGTATGGCCAATCGACGTAATCTACACATCGTTACACATCGGGGCAGTGAGCGCATATAGCGTGCTCTTCGGACCCGCTGGGCCGAAAGATTTCATTTCTTCAGTGTAGGGAATTTATGACTCTATAACATCTTTGCAGACCGTGGTTCCAATTTTCACCGCAAACAACGATGACAGTTTGAATTAAATGAATGTTTTTTGATTAATACTCGACAGAATGACCATGAACCAAGTGTTGTCGAACAAAAAAAACATATTTCACTCAAGTCCCTTTCAGGAAGGATATCTGCTTGCCTTACCCCAACCCGGCCTGCATGTGGCTCCTGACTCATACAGCACTGTGGTTAAATCTTAACTTCCCCTCTAAAATGACCAAGCTCGGTCGCGCAGTGGTTAGCCCTGCTGCCTCAGGAGCCGACGAACCATGTTTGATTATTATCTCCGTGCCTATATTCGTCTCATCCCCACAACACAAATATGTGCAAAGTAGGTGGATTAGCCATGCTGAGTCGCCCTGAATTGGAAAATGTAAAGAAAATAATGAAATTGCCAAGCGTGCACTCAGTTCGAGGGCAATTAAGGATGGGCATCGGAGATCCATGAACGAACAAAGAAATTGAATATCCCCTCGTCATTTAAGAAGCATAGAACATAGAACATAGACCATAGAACGCAGCGCAGTACAGGCCCTTCGGCCCTCGATGTTGCACCGACATGGAAAAAATCTAAATGCCATCTAACCTACACTATGCCATTATCATTCATATGCTTATCCAATAAATTTCAACTGCTCTCTCTCTCCCTATTCTTCGACTCGCTAGAACATGGCACGGGTAACAACCCAGTGATAATAACTCTGTTTGTCCTGGAACTAAGTTTACACCCTAGCTCCCTGAATTCCTGCCTTACATCCCTGTCCCATTTCCTACCTATGTCGTTGGTACCTAGGTGGACCACGACTTGAGGCTGCTTCCCCTCCCCCTTAAGGATCCCGAAAACAGGATCCGAGACATCACGCATCCTGGCACCTGGGTGGCAACACACCAACCGCGAGTCTCTCTCGTTCCCACAGAATCTCCTATCTATCCCCCTAACTATGGAGTCTCCAATGACTAATGTTCTTCTCCTCTCCCCCTTCCCTTCTGAGCAACAGGGACATACTCTGTGCCAGAGACCTGTACCCCATGGCTGACTACTGGTAAGTCGTCCCCCCACCAGTATCCAAAGTGGTATACCTGTTACTAAGGGGAACGACCACAGGGGATCACTGTACTGACTGCTTACCCCTTGCCCCTCTCACCGTCACCCATCTATCTTTATTCTTTGGCGTAACTACCTCCCTGAAGCTTCTATCTTTGAACCCCTCTGCCTCCCGAATGATCCGAACTTCATCCAGCTCAAGCTCCAGGTCCCTAACACGGTTTTTGAGGAACAGGAGTTGGGTGCACTTCCCACAGATTAAATCAGCAGGGACACTGACGGCTTCCCTCACCTCAAACATTCTGCAGGAGGAGCATTGTACTGCCTTCCGTGACATCACCTCTAGATTTAAAAAAAAACAATAAAAAGAAAAAGAAAGGAAGAGCTTAGCTGATATTCCCTCAAACCATGCTCCCGTTGAAAGGTAAGCAAATTTAAAGGCACTCACTCACCTTCACGATAGGCCCGTGCTCCCGCTTCCCATCAACCGTGGGGTTTTTTCTGGTTAGAGGAGAAGGTAGGGTGGGAAACACTGACAAAGTGTTTCGGGTTTAACTGTCACTTGACAACAGCCCCTCCACAAACCACCTTCAAATTAGGCTGACCGTACTGCACGCATGCAAATTTCCCCAGAACTTTTTTTTGACAAAAAACATACTTTATTCATAAAATTTATCATAAACTTTACAGAACATTTCAAATTGTCTTGTCTCTACATTTCCATCTGAGTTACATTCATTTGTCTTTCTTCAATTCAATTGGGATAACGTAACACACGTATCCTACTATAAGTTACAGTTCTTTCTTAAATATTTACATTCCTTTGTTTCTTGCATACATTGTGGTATTGAAGACTCGGACCGAAGGGTTTTACACTGTTACCAACCCCTCGGTGTACATTTGCTGTTAAGACCTTACACAGTGGTGTTTCCCCATTGCTCCTTGGCGGCAGCTGCCCCAAGCTTGAGTGCGTCCCTCAGCACGTAGTCCTGGACCTTGGAATGTGCCAGTCTGCAACACTCGGTCGAGGACAATTCTTTGCACTGGACGATTAGCAAGTTTCGGGCAGACCAAAGAACGTCTTTCACCGGGTTAATGACATTCCAGCAGCAGTTGATATTTGTCTCGGTGTGTGTCCCTGGAAACAGTCCGTAGAGCACAGAGTCCTGTGTTACTGAGCTGCTCGGGATGAACCTTGACAGATACCACTGCATCTTTCTCCAGACCTTCCTTGCAAAGGCACTTTCCACAAGGAGGTGTGTGACCGTCTCTTCTCCCCCACAACCACTCCGAGGGCAGCATGCAACGGTGCTGAGCCTTCGGGTGTACTTGAAGAATCTGACAGGGAGGGCCCTTCTCACCACCAGCCAAGGTAGGTCTTGGTGCTTGTTTGAAAGTTCTGGTGATGAGGCGTTCTGCCAGATGACTCTGACAGTCTGCTCAGGGAACCATCCAACGTCCTCCACAGTCTCCTTTTTCCTGAGGGCCTCGAGGACATTACGTGCTGACCACTGCTTCATTGCTTTGTGGTCAAAGGTGTTTTTCTTCAAAAACGTTTCCACGAAGGACAGGTGGTACGGCACGGTCCAACTGCTTGGAGCATTCCGCGGCAATGAGGCCAGGCCCATCCTTCGTAACACAGGGGACAGGTAGAACCTCAGTATGTAGTGACACTTGGTGTTTGCATACCCGGGGTCTACGCACAGCTTGATGCAGCTGCACACTAACGTGGCCATCAGGATGAGGGCGGCGTTGGGTACGTTCCTCCCGCCTTTATCCAGAGGCTTGTACATTATGTCTCTTTGGACCCGGTCCATCTTGGCTCTCCAAATGAATTTGAAGATGGCCCGGGTGACTGCTGCGGCGTAGGCCCGAGTGATGGGCCAGACCTGCGCAACGTACAGTAAGACCGAGAGTACCTCACACCTGATGACCGGGGTTTTGCCCGCAATGGAGAGGGAGCGTTGCTCCCACCAGCCCAGTTTCTGTTTTACTTTAGCAATGCGCTCCTCCCAGTTTTTGGTGCATGCCCCAGCCGCTCAGAACCATATCCTCAGCATTTTCATGTAATCTGACCTGACCGTGAAGGGGACAAAGGACCGGTCGGCCCAGTTCCCAAAGAACATGGCCTCGCTCTTGCCGCGGTTTACCTTGGCTCCTGAGGCCAGTTCAAACTGGTCGCAGGTGTCCAAGAGCCCGCGTACAGATGCGGAATCCGAGCAGAAGACGGCGACGTCGTCCATGTACAGGGAGGCCTTGACTTGCGTGCCTCCGCTGCCTGGGATCGTCACTCCTCTCATACCCGGATCCTTCCTGATGGACTCGGCAAAACGTTCTATGCAGCACACAAACAGGGCCGAGGAGAGAGGGCAGCCCTGCCTGACTCCAGATTTGATCTGGAACTTTTCTGATTTCCACCCATTGATTGAGACTGCCTATAGATGTTTGTGTAGAGCAGTTTGATCCAATTGCAAATTCCCTCCCCAGACCCCATTTTGGAGAGCACATCCATCATGTAGGTGTGCGATATTCTGTCAAAAGCAGTCTCCTGGTCAAGGCTGATGAGGCAGGTGTCCACCTTCCTGTCCTGCATGTAGGCGATCGTATCCCTGAGCAGCGCGAGGCTGTCAGAGATCTTCCTGCCCGGTACAGCACAGGTTTGGTCGGGGTGGATCACCGACTCCAGAGCAGACTTCACCCGATTGGCGATGACTTTGGCTAAGATTTTGTAATCCACATTTAACAGTGAAATGGGTCGCCAATTTCGAATTTCTTCCCTTTCCCCCTTCTGCTTGTAGATGAGGGTGATGATGCCTTTTCTCATGGATTCTGACATGCTGCCATCCAGAAGCATACTCTCGTACACTTCCAGCAGGTCCTGGCCCATCCAGTCCCACAGAGCCAAATACAACTCAGCAGGTAAGACGTCGCTTCCGGGGGTTTTACTCGTCTCAAAGGACTTGACGGACTTTGTCAGCTCGTTCAGAGATAATGATTTGTCCAGGTTTTCCCCCTCATTGTCGTCCAAGACCTCCGTGATAGACGACAGGAAGGTCTGGGTAACAGTACTGTCTGTTGGCTTCAGATCATACAGTCTGGCATAGAAGGATTGACTGATCCTCAGTATGTCAGACTGCGATGTCTTTACAGAGCCATCTTCTTCCTTCAGGCTGCTGATCACAGAGGTCTCTCTGTGTACCTTCTGGAAGAAGAAGCGTGAGCACTTTTCATCCTGCTCCACGGAGCGGACTCTGTACCGGAAGATAACCTTGGAGGCCTCCGAGGTGTAGAGCGAGGCTTGCTGGCCCTCTTGGAGATCCTCCTTGACATCAACCCCCATCGACTGCAGCTGGAGCAAATTTTGCATGCTTTTCTGGAGCCTGGTCGTGACCCCTCGTCTCTCTCTCACCTTTTGAACGCGCTTGCGGATGAAGAACCGTTTGATGTTCCCCTTGATTGCTTCCCACCAGAGATGTGGAGACTCAAGGAGGGGTTTCACGGTTCTCCAACTTTTGTAAACCCTTTTGAGTTCCTGGAGGTTCTGTGGGGTCAACAGTTTTACATTTAGCTTCCATGTCCCCTGCCCACCTCCTGGTTTTCCTGCAGGTGGCAGTCAGCCAGTCGGAGGCAGTGGTCAGAGAAGAACACCGGCTTGACGTCGGTGGCCTGACCGTGAAAGCACGGGACACAAAAAAGAAGTCTATTCAGGAACGGACGGACCCATCTGGCCGTGACCATGTGTATCTACGCTGCGCTCCATCTGCAGGGTTGCTGAAGACGTCGAGCAGCATCGCATCTTTTACCGTTTCCATCAGGAGTCTGGACGTAGCGTCTAGTTTGCTGTCAGCTCTGCCGGATCGTCCAGCCGCATCGATGATGCAGTTGAAGTCCTGATGACCGGATTGGAGGTGGCCAACAGCAGTGGTAGTTGCTGAAGGACAGCCAGCCGCTCAGAGGACACAGAACTGATCCCTGCGGTACGCCACATGTTACTGGGCTCCAGGCACAATATTTTCCATCCACCACCACTCTCTGACTTCTATCGGTTAGCCAGTTTGTTATCAAACTGGCCAAATTTCCCACTATCCCATGCCTCCTTTCTTTCTGCATAAGTCTGCCATGCGGAACCTTATCAAATGCCTTCCTAAATTCCATGTACACTACATCCATTGGCTTACCCTCAGGGGCTGGATACCATCGCCACTGAGGCCATGACGTGCACATCCCTTGAGCTGCATGCGTCGGACGGAATAACACTGCTCACGCGGCCACAGGAAGGCCAGCCATAACCGATGGGAGAGGGAAAAGACAGGAGGGGGATCGCAGGGCATGCGGACCACATCATGGTGGCGCAGAGGGCCCAGGACGTCGTCCGGTGCCCGGAGGAAAGGAAAATTTCCGGAATGGAGCTCGCCACGGGCGAGGAAGTGATATGTCGCTTTGATGTGGTTCCCTATGACACGTGCGTTAAATCTCCCTGACACCATCTTCACCCCCACACCACCCTCACCCCATTCTAAACGCCACACCAGCCACACGCACAAACGACTCGAGCCCCCACACCACATTCACCCCCACACCACCCTCAACACCACGCTTATCCCGAAATTACTTTCACCCCACACCCTACTTTCACCCCATCCCCCCACACGACGCTCCCCCGCACTCAACCGCACCACCCACTCTCCTCGGCCCGCCGTCTAATTATTTGTTTTGACTTGTGTCTTGCAGGAGATGCTGGAGATGGGACGGATCCTTCCAGTGTCCTCCGCCATAACCAATCCGCTGCTGCACCCCCGCTGTGAGTGGAGAACAGATGACGAAAGTTGCTCGGAAGGCAGTCACCCGTCCGAAACGCAAGACATCCCGGAGCTCGAGTCCGGGGATCACACTGAATTCCCGACAGATCTGCCTCCAAAACCCTCCACCATCCCACAGAAACTCACCTCGGCTGGGCACTTCTGCGGAGGCTCCTGGGACACTATCAGTTCACATCACACAGATGATCCGGTCGAAACACCCGATGGGGCGGAGAGAGAGAGAGAGCGAGAGTGAGAGAGATAGAGAGGGTGGGGGGGGGGGGGGGGAGGGAGGGACGTTGGGTGGGAGGGAGGATCGGTGGGAGGGAGGGAGGCAGAGATAGAGTGCGAGGGACAAAGAGAGAGACACAGAGAGACAGATGAGAGAGACAGAGTAATGGGGAGTGAGTGTGATTCAGGATGTATTTGTGAATGAGAGAGTCAGTGATAGTGTGTGGGGAGAGAGAGTCAGTGTGTGTTGGTATGTGTGTAAGGTTTTGTGTGAGTGAGCTTGCCTGTGTGTCGGTGTGTGTGGCATTGTGCATGCAAGAGTCTGTGCATGTGTATTTTTGTGAGTGTATGTTTGTGTGTGTTGGTTTGTGGGTGAGAATGTGTCTGTGTGCCAGTGAGGATGTGTGTGTGTGAGACAGTGAGTGTCAGTGTGTAAGTGAGTGTGTGTGTGAGAGGGAGTATGTGAGAGAGTGTGAGAGTTTGTGTATGAGAGAGAGAATGCATGCGTGATGAGGATTGATAGGGTGAATGAGTGTGTGATTGTAAATTGTGATTATGAGGCTGAAGGCAGAGTAGATTGGCCGAAGTATCTCCTCTGCAAAAGAGGGATTCTGTGATTCGAGGAGTAAAGCTGAAACCAGCTTGTCGTGAATATCGTCAATAAGACGAGGAGTGATACTGATGCCACGAAATGTAATTTGGTATCAGGTTGAGAGGCTGATCGAGGGAGAACCACAACATCCACCATCATTCCAGATTCCTTCATCTTCCCCACAGGCAAGAGAAAATCTCCGCAAATGAAGGCCAGTGATTCACTCCTGTCTAGTGCAGGCCTTGCCTCTTGGACAATTTGACAACCTACCAATGAGGCCTCATAAATTGGTGCAACTCATGAAGTATGAAAGAGAACAAAGAAGAGAACAAAGAAAAATTACAGCACAGGAACAGGGCTTTAGGCACTCCAAGCCTGCGCCGATCCATATCGTCTATCTACAACTGTCGCCTATTTTCTAAGGATCTGTGTCCCTCTGTTCCCCGCCCATTCATGTATCTGTCTAGATACGCCTTGAATGATGCTATCGTGCCCGATTCTACCACCTCCCCCGCCAATGCGTACCAGGCACCCACCACCCTCTGCGTAAAGAACTTTCCACACATATCTCCCTTAATCCTTTCCCCTTTCACCTTGAATTAGTGACCCTTTGTAATTGAGTCCCCCATTCAGGGAAAATGCTTTTTGCTCTCCACCCTGTCTGTAGCTCTCATGATTTTGTAGATACAAATGAGGTCCCCCCTCAACCTCCGTCTTTCTAATGAAAATAATCCTAATCTACTGAACCTATCTTTGTAGCTAGCACCCTCCATACCAGGCAACATCCTGGTGAACCTCCTCTGCACCTTCTCCAAAGCATCCACGTCCTTTTGGTAATGTGGCGACCAGAACTGTACGCTGTATTCCAAATGTGGCCGAACCAAAGTCTTATACAACTGTAAGGTGACGAGCCAGCACTTGTACTCAATACCCCTTCTGATCAAGGAAAGCATGCGTATGCGTTCATGACCACTCTATCGACCTGCGCAGCTGCCTTCAGGTTATATATGGACCTGAACACTCAGATCTCTCTGTTCATCAATTTTCCCCAGGGCTTTAACATTCACCGTTTAGTTCGTTCTTCAATTGGCTCTTCCAAAACGCATCACCTCGCATTTGCCCGGATTGAACTCCATCTGCCATTTCTCCGCCCAACTCTCCAATCTATTTATATTCGGCTGTATTCTCTAACAGTCCCCTTCACTATCTGCTACTCGACCAATCATAATGTCATCTGCAAACTTGCGAATCAGACCACCTATACCTTCCTCCAGAACATGTATGTGTATCACAAACAACAGTGGTCCCAGTACGGATCCCTGTGGAACACCACTGGCCACAATTATCTATTTTGAAAGACTCCCTTCCACTACTACTCTCTGTCTCCTGTTGCCCAGCTATCTCTTTATCCATCTAGCTTGTACACTCTGGACCCCATGAGACTTCACTTTCTCCATCAGCCTTCCATGGGGAACCTTATCAAATGCCTTACTGAAGTCCATGTATATAAGAACATAAGAACTAGGAGCAGGAGTAGGCCATCTGGCCCCTCGAGCCTGCTCCGCCATTCAATTAGATCATGGCTGATCTTTTGTGGACTCAGCTCCACTTTCCGGCCCGAACACCATAACCCTTAATCCCTTTATTCTTCAATAAACTATCTATCTTTACCTTAAAAACATGTAATGAAGGAGCCTCAGCTGCTTCACTGGGCAAGGAATTCCATAGATTCACAACCCTTTGGGTGAAGAAGTTCCTCCTAAACTCAGTTCTAAATCTACTTCCCCTTATTTTGAGGCTATGCCCCCTAGTTCTGCTGTCACCCGCCAGTGGAAACAACCTGCCCGCATCTATCCTATCTATTCCCTTCATAATTTTAAATGTTTCTATAAGATCCCCCCTCATGACATCTACAGCGCTTCCTTCATCAAGCAACTTTGAATTTCCTCAAATAATTCGATAAAGTTGGAAAGACCTTCCTTGCACAAAACCATGTTGCCTATCACTGATAAGCCCATTTTCTTCCAGATGGGAATAGATCCTATCCCTCATTATGTTCTCCAGCAGCTTCCTTACCACTGATGTCAGGCTCACCGGTCCATAATTACCTGGTTTATCCCTGCTACACTTCTTAAACAAGGGGACAACTTTAGGAATTCTCATGTCCTCCGGTACCTCACCCGTGTTCAAGGATGCTGCAAAGATATCTGTTAAGGCCCAGCTGTTTCGTCACTCACTTCCCTCAGTATCCTGGGATAGATCCCATCCGGACCAGAGGACCTGTCAATCGTAATGCCTTTTACAGTACCAAACACATCGTCCCTCCTTATGCCGACTTGACCGAGAGTAATCAAACATCTATCCCTGACCTCAACATCCGTCATGTCCCTCTCTTCGGTGAATACCGATGCAAAATACTCGTTAAGTACCTCACACATTTTCTCCGAGCCAACGCAAATCTTTCCTCCTTTTCCCTTGAGTGGGCCAACCCTTTCTCTCGTTGCCCTCTTGCTCCTTATATATTCTTATGGGGAAGATTTACAGAACCCCAAAGTGTATCATGGAGTTCTACCGACCACCAACTTTAATAGATTGTGGTGTGGAATGCAAAAAAGCTTACATTTCAGGTGTGGTACCGCAGAAAATAGACAAGTATTTTTTAGAAGAAAATAATGTTTATTCTATGAACTCAAGTTAACCCTTTTTAAAACAAATATTGAATATCTTAACACCCATTACTTCAAAGATAACCCAAAAAGACTACAAAATTAAATATTCCTTCAGAATGTTCCTTTCAACATCCAAAATACTTCAAACTTCAAATATAGGAGCACAGTAGGTTACATTGAATATAGGTTATAGTCTTTGGAGTCAAGAAATCTACAGACCAGCTCTATGTTTCTTCCTGCAGCTCACAGAAAAACACAGAGGCACTCCCAGCTGCCTTCTCAAACTGAAACGCAAAAAAGCAGAAGTGAGCTCAGCTCCCTTCACCCTCTGACATCAATACAGTAATATGAGCAGCTACCCGTTTCTTAAAGGTACATTTCTTCAACACACACATTTCTTAAAGGTACTCCCACATGACACCTCCCCCCCAAGAAAAAAAATAAACCATCAACTTAAAGATGGTTTTATTTTTCACCTTTACACAATCAATTAAGATATTTACACAGTAATAATACTTGATCGGTTCAAAAAAACAACACACCCAAACAGGTACAATAATATAGTCCATTATGAATTCCTTCAACTTCCTCCAACCGAAATCCTTCTCGGTTGACAGTCTCTTTGAACAAGAAATTCTCTGCACGATCCATCTGTTCCTCTACGCCTCGGCATTTGTCTTGAAAGTCAGATACCTTAGTTCAATCTGATCCCTGAGACACTTGCAATTCTCCAATACAGGAGCATTGGTGATCACGGCTTGCAGGCAGTCAAATGCCAGTTGAAGCTCGGCTGTCCATTGCATTTTTGGCGTTTCTTTAGGAAGTCCATCAGTGGAGCAATCAAGCCACAAACATTTTGTACACATGTTCGATCAAATCCACTCATGCTAAGAAATTGCTTTATTGCCCTTCGTCTTGAGGATATCGGAAACTCCTCAAGGAAAGTGATTCGGACTTCTCAAAAGTCACTTTTGTCCAGGTTCGTCAGCAAACCCGGTACCTAAAGTCGATTGAATAACACCATCAGATGTTTTAAATGTTCTTTCCATGTCTGCCTGAAAACTACCAGATCGTCAATATATGCAGCACAATTCGGTAATCCTGAAACGCCTGTTTTAGCAAACCGTTCAAAAGCGTATTGCCCCACTTTCTCAATGCAATCCTCCAAACATGGGATAGGATAAGAGTCCGCTCTTGTTACTGCTTTCACCTTTCAATCGTCCACACACAACCGTTGGGTACCGTCAGGTTTAGGTACCATCACTATGGGCGAGCTCCATTGGTTGCAACCCACTTCAATTATGCAATTTGTAGGCCTACTCTCAATCTCTTTGTTAATCTGTGTCAATTTTAACGGATTAAGTCTATATGGGTGATGTTTGATAGGAACAGAATTTCCCACATCGACATCAGGTATAGCCATTTTAGTACTTCCCAATGTATCTCTACAAATTTGCCCATGTGATACCAATAACTCTTTCAGGTCACTTATTTTTTCCTCCGGAAGGGAATTTAACAATTCATCCCAATTTTTAAGAACATCCACATTTTCCAATTTAATTTGAGGTACGTCAAATTCACAGTCATCTGGATTTGGTTCGTCACTTTGAGTTAGAATCATTAAAACCTCCTTTTTCTCTCCTTCCCTCTCGAAGTACCTTTTTAGCATACTCACAGGACACACTCGGTGAGTCTTCCATCAATCTGGTGTCCTCACCACATAATTAACCTCACTTAATTTCCATTCAATCTGATACGGTCCACCCTAGCTGTTAAAGGCTCACCTACCACTGGTAACAAGACTAAAACTTTATCTCCACTGGCAAAATTACGAAGTTTGGATTTCTTGTGGGCTACCCGTTTTTTCACATTTTGCGCAACTTTCAAATGTGGTCTAGCCAATTCACCTGTTCTATTTAATCGTTCCCAAAAATTTGACACGTAATCCGAGAGTGTAAATACCGATTTCTCCACCACCAATTTCCCCACCACCATCAATTTAAGTGGTCCTCTTATCTCATGACCAAAAAATAGTTCAAAAGGACACAATTTGGTGGACTCCTTAGGTGCATCCCTAATTGCAAACAATACGAATGGAATTCCGTTATCCCAATCCTCTGGATAATCAAGACAATAAGCCTTCAACATTGTCCTTAATGCCACGTTTCTAACGCTCCCTGCGATTCTGGATGGCAGGCAGTTGATTAAAATTGTTTTACTTCTAAGCTCTCCAGAACTTCATTGAATGACTTTGAGGTAAAATTTGATCCTTGATCCGACTGAATTTCCGTGGGTAGTCCATATCTAGTCGATAATTTATGTAACTCCTCCACAGTCGTTTTAGCTGTTATATTCCGTACTGGAATGGCCTCTGGAAACATAGTAGGCACATTCATTATAGTCAAAAGATAATTATTTCCACTTTTTGTTTTAGGAAGCGGTCCTACACAATCAATTAGGACCCTTGTAAACGGTTCCTGAAGTGCTGGAATGGGTATTAAGGGCGCTGCTCTTATCACAACTTGAGGTTTCCCTATCACTTGACATGTGTGGAATGATTGAAACAAGTTAGATACATCTTTATGTAGTCCAGGCCAATAAAAATGGTTCTGGATTTTAGCTTGAGCTTTCCTTATTCCCAAATGACTTCCCACTTTTACCTCATGTGCACACGCAACACCTTTCTCTGGACCCTATCGGCAATACTACTTGATGAACGTCTGCCCACTTTATATCCGCCTGCATATGTACAGGTCTCCATTTTCTCATCAAGACATCACTTTTACGGTAATAACACTCTGGTATACTCTCAGATTCCTCTTTCATATATGCTCTCTGATACATGCGTTTTGTTTCTACATCTGTTTGTTGTAACTCCGCCAATTTTTCTGACTGAAAATATGCGCCTCTTCGTCCACCTGTTCTTGTTCTTTTTCAACCATCTGACCAAAAATGGGTTCTGTTAATTGCACTTGAACTTCATCTTCACTCTTTGATTTCTCCTCTTATTGTAACCTGAGACTTTGCGACCTTGTTACTACACAATCCTGGAATATCCCAGGGTATTCGTCCTTCAACACTTCAGTTGTCTGATTTTCCTTAGGCGTATCAACCACAGAAGGCATCACTCCCACCTGCGATCCAGCTATATAATTACACAACATAAACTGTATTCTTGGACAAGATTGTTTCTCTATTACTCCCACTTCCACTTCACCACTCTTCACTGGACTTTCCAACGTTTACTTTATATAATAGAACGCTACTTCTCACCCCGAATTCCACATACCACCCCTTTCCTGACAACATTCTTCACAAACTACATAATTCCTCATCTCTTCTCATTAAAGATTTACTAGCTGCTGTATGATTTAAAATTATGACTTCTTTACCTGCTCCTCCTGATGCACATGAGTAAACCTTACCCACACGGGTACATATTTTAAAGACATCTGACACCTTCTTATCAATTACTTCTTGAACAGGCTGTATAATCGTTTGAACCTCATTCGCTTCCCTTGGGCTTTCCATTACCACTCTGACAAACTCCACTTTCTTATCCTGTTTTACCACATCAGCCTTCCCAGTGCTTTTCTTCAACCACCAACACTGTGACTTTACATGGCCTAGTTTATTACAGTGATAACATTTACAACTTTTTATTTCTTTTCCATCCTCCTGGATATTTTTTAAAATCTGAAGTACACTCTCTTTATTGTCTGCCATCAGATCACCTTTACCTTTACCACTTCAGTATATCTCATGTCCCCAGTTTCTATCCCTCACCGGCTGAAACTGATGTCAGAAACCAATCTATGACTTATGAACTAATTCATAATCAACTGCCATTTCTGCTGCTAATCTCGCAGTTTTAACCCTCTGTTATTCCACATGAGTACTCACTACATCAGGAATTGAATTTTTAAAGTCCTCGAAAAGTATAATTTCCCTGAGAGCTTCATACGTTTGGTCTATTTTCAAAGCCCCTATCCACCTATCAAGATTACTCTGTTTGAGCCTGTGAAACTCCAGGTGTACTTGACCAAATTATTTCTTTAAGTTTCTAAATCATTGTCTTTAAGCTTCAGGCACTAGCTCCTGAGCACTTAAGATGGATTTCTTCACCTCCTCATTTGTTCCAGATACCTCCTCCGGTAGTAATGCAAACACTTCACAAGCTCTACCGACATGCTTTGCTTGAATCAGTGAAACGCACATATTCAGCCGCCATTTCATTTGTTTAGCTACCTTGTCAAATAAAATGGAAAATGCTTCCACTTCCTTCTCCTCAAACCTTGGCAATGCTTGGACATATTTAAATAGATTCCTACTAAGACTTCGACTATGACGCTCTTCCTTACAATCCTCATCACTATCATCTAACTGTACGTTTCTCTTTACGTCTGCCAATTTTAACTGACTGTCATGTTTCATGGCCATTTTCTGAAGTTCAGACTCCCTCTCTGTATGTTTTTATCTGATTTGTATCTCCCTTTCTCTTTGTTTTTCTTCTGCCAGGGATATTCTTTCTTTTCTCCTTTTCTCTCCTTTTCTTTTTCCTCTCTCTCTCTCTCTTTCTCTTTCATCTCTATCCCTTTCGTATTCAAGCCGCTTTAATTCTTTCTCATAGAACATAGAACAGTACAGCACAGAACAGGTCCTTCGGCCTCAATGTTGTGCCGAGCCATGATCACCCTACTCAAACCCACGTATCCACCCTATACCCGTAACCCAACAACCCCCCCTTAATCTTACTTTTATTAGGACACTACGGGCAATTTAGCATGGCCAATCCACCTATCCCTCACATCTTTGGACTGTGGGAGGAAACCGGCGCACCCGGAGGAAACCCACGCACACAGGGGGAGGACATGCAGACTCCACACAGACAGTGACCCAGCCGGGAATCAAACCTGGGACCCTGGAGCTGTGAAGCATTTATGCTAACCACCATGCTACCCTGCTGCCCTAATCATGTTCCTTTTGTTTAATTTGCAACTGAATTTTTGCCATTTCCAAAGAGTCAAACGCCATCTCAGGCAACTTTAAGTACTTAGGAATCGCCATAATTACCTCATCGTTTCGCATTTTGTCAGGTAATGTTAACGGCAATGTTTTTTGCCAAATATAACAGTCTATATTTAGTCTCTGTCCGTAAGGTACTGCGTGTGACTATCTCCACCCCCAAAAACTTCTGAAAGAGCCATTGTCCACAACACACTCCCCAGTTAAACTAAAATACCACACCGGAAAAGCAACAATCCTTCACTGTCTTTAAGTTCACAAAAGGCAATCCAATAGATAGACTCTTTTTCTCGGACGAGCCCCCAATTGTTATGGGAGAAGTGTTTTCAAAACCCCAAAATGTATCATGGAGTTCACCCAAGTCCCACCTTTAATGGATTGTTGCTTTTGAAGCCCACCGCTTGTTCCAAGGTGTAGCGTTACAATTATGGAGACGTGGTTTTTAAAACAAAACAATGTTTATTCCATGAACTCAAATTAACCCTTTAAATAAACATTGGATCTCTTAACACCGCTTACTTCAAAGATAACCGTGAAAACAACACAGCACTACCCAATCATGCAACGTGTTCCTTTAAACATCCAAAAGACTTCAACCCTTCAGAAATAGGAGCACAACAGGTTACATTGAATGTATTTATAATCTTTGGCTTTCCAGAAATCACCAGACCAGCTCTTTTCCTTCCTGCAGCTCGCAGCAAAACACCCAGACACTCCCAGCTGCTCTCTCGAACTGAAACTAAAAACTGAGAACTAATCTCAAAATGGCCAAACTGAGCTTAGTCCACCCACTCTCTGACATCACTATTTTCTTAAAGGTACAGTTCTTAAACATCCAATTCGAAAAGGCACTCTCACATGACAAGGCAGAGAGATACAGCGACAGACAGACAGCCATACCGATAGACAGATAGACAGACAGATAGATAGATAGATAGATAGCACGGTAGCATTATGGATAGCACAATCGCTTCACAGTTCCAGGGTCCCAGGTTCGATTCCGGCTTGGGTCACTGTCTGTGCGGAGTCTGTACATTCTCCCCGTGTGTGCGTGGGTTTCCTCCAGTGCTCCGGTTTCCTCCCACAGTCACAAAGATGTGCAGGTTAGGTGGATTGGCCGTGATAAATTGCACTTAGTGTCCAAAATTGCCCTTAGTGTCCAAAATTGCCCTTAGTGTTGGGTTGGGTTTTAGGGATAGGGTGGAGGTGTTGACCTGGTTTAGGGTGCTCTTTACAAGAGCCGGTGCAGACTCGATGGGCCGAATGGCCTCCTTCTGCACTTTAAATTCTATGAAGAAGATAGATAGATAGATATATAGATAGACAAATAGATAGAAGATATATAGATAGATAGAGGGTGGATGGGTGAATGGGTGGATGGATGGGTGGATGGGTGGACGGGTGGACGGATGGACGGATGAATGGATGTGTGGATGGATGGGTGGATGGATGGATGGGGGAGAGAGAAAGGGATAGGTAGATAGGCACAAAGAGAGGTAGATGGATAGACAGAGGTAGACTGAATAACGGACAGGTAGATAAGTAGATCGCTAGATAGATGCATTGATGGATAGATGGATGGATGGGTGGATGGGTGGATGGGTGGATGGATGGACAGATAGATAGATAGAAAGAAAGATAGATAAAAAGGCAGACAGACAGACAGACAGATAGATAGATGGACATACAGACATACAGACAGACAGATTTGCAGATATACGGACATACAGACAGATATATTTATAGATAGATAGATAGATTGATCAATGGTTAGATAGATAGAGAGATAGATAGATATATAGATAGATGGATAGATGGAGATACAGACAGACAGATTTGCAGATATACGGACATAAGACAGATAGATAGATAGATAGATAGATAGATAGATAGATAGATAGATAGATAGATAGATAAATAGATAGATAGATAGATAGATAGATAGATAGATAGATAGATAGATAGATAGATAGATAGATAGATAGATAGATAGATAGATAGATAGATAGATAGATAGATAGATAGATAGATAGATAGATAGATAGATAGATAGATAGATAGATAGATAGATAGATAGATAGATAGATAGATAGATAGATAGATAGATAGATAGATAGATAGATAGATAGATAGATAGATAGATAGATAGATAGATAGATAGATAGAATGATATAAATATATATATGTTTGTTTCAGTGGAACCAAGATAGCTCTCGTGGGTCGCAGTGTTCTTCTAATTTTGCACCTCTGTGGAATGTACTCTGTGGTATACTTCCTGGTCGTCCAACAACTGATCGAATGGGATATTTCCTCTTGTAAATTACTGACCTGTTCCATTTAAGCCTCATGGTTTTTATCCCTGTGTATTGCAAATAGACTAACGCTGTAAAACACCGTATTTGGAACCTTTTCCAATTCCGCTTTTCATTTCTGAAATATTTTGTAAACGTATCAACATGCACAAAACGCCTCTCGCTCCAGACTGAATTGTTATTTCAATCAAACTATAATGACTCCGTTTATGTAACTCTGACTCCTTTCTTCACTTAATAACTACCCCATACTTTAACTATAATCTATGTCTGCGGTTCTGATACAGACCTCGTGACGAAAGTTCCCCCGGTACCTTCTTTCTTCCCTCCTGAAGGTATATTTTCTTCCCTTTAGTGAAAGCGCGCGTGGAGAGCGGCGGGGACACAGTGAAAGATCGTCAGGAGAGCGGCGGAGAGACAGCGAGAGCGAGGAGAGCGGCGGAGACACAGCTGCATGAGAAGTGGCCGTCAGATTTACGGCGGGAGCAGTGGCCAGGGGTCTGTCGGGAAGGTAAATTTAACTGTTTAAAAACTTACCTCGCAGGAGAAGCGGCCTTCAGATTTTCGGCGGGAGCAGTGGCCACGGGTCAGTCGGGAAGGTAAATTTACATATTTAAAAAGTTTAAAACTTTTAAAAACTTACCTTGCAGAGTGACATCACAACAAAGCTGATTGGCTGGTGAGGAATGTGCTCCAATTGACAGTAGCTGGGAGATATTCAGCTCTTCGTGTATTGGTAATATTGTGATTGGTAAGTAAAATCTTTATTCCTTTCACTTATTCATTATTTGATATTATATTTGTAATCAGTTAAGGTAAAGTGTAAAAATGGCAGGTGAGCCCAGACCCTTGTTATGCCTATCGTGCTCAATGTGGGAATTCAGGGACTTGGCTGATGCCCCTGAACCCTACATGTGCGGGAAGTGTGTCCAGCTGCAGCTGCTGTTAGACCGCATGACGGCTCTGGAGCTGCGGATGCACTCCCTTTAGATCATCCGTGATGCTGAGGAGGTCGTGGATAGTACGTTCAGTGAGTTGGTCACACCGCAGATTAGGATTGGTGAGGGAGACAGGGAATGGGAGACCAAAAGGCAGATAATGGGCAGGAAGGCATTGCAGGTGTACCCTATGGCCATCTCCCTCCAAAACAGGTATACCGTTTTTGATACTATTGGGGGAGATGACTGGCCAGGGGAAGGCAGTAGGAGCCAGGCTCATGGCACCGTGGCTGGCTCTGCTGCACAGAAGGGCTGTAAAAAGACTGGCAGGGCTATAGTCATTCAATCGTAACGGGAGTAGACAGGCGTTTCTGTGGTCGAAAACGAGACTCCCGAATGGTATGTAAAGATATCCGGAGCGATAAAGAAGGTGATCTCCATAAAGTGGACAGATAAGGGAGTCAAAATGAGTAAGAAAATGAAAAGAAACAATCGTAAAACAACGGAATGAGGTAGGAAAGCCTATATGTCCCGCATAGGAATTTGATGAAGCTGACCCCCTCTCAAAAAAAACAGGGGGGTGAAAGTAAATAGAAGATTGAGGTAAAAGCGTAACAGATGATTTCCTGGAGAGAAAGGGAATTGAGATTTCTGTAGCCGTGAGATAAGGCTAATGGTTAATTTTGAGATTTGTGAGCTGTGAAAACCTGTGTTTTGTTTAACCAATTAATTTTAGTCAACGCATGAAGTGGGTTGTATTTTTTATCGTCTGTCTTTGTGAGTCAGAGTCAGAGATCAGAACTTAAGTGATTTTTGTTGAGATTTCTCTGATGAACAGAAACATTGGAAATTACGATCACTTTAAAAGAAAGAAAGTGCCTTTACGAATAAAAGTAATTTAAGATGAATAAGTTTTTAGATCACGTGAAAAGACGTAAATGGCATCATGCCAAGTTCTCCGCCCCTTAGATTCTGCAGTAAACATTAACCATTTCAGCAGACAGTTGATCTTTTCTGATTTGATAAAGAAGGAATAATTGGGGGGGAGGGAGAACTGTGCACACGGGTGTGTGGAGGGTGCTATCTCTCTCCTTTGTTTTTTTTTTTCTTTTCTCTTTTTCTTTGTTTTTGTTTCTTCCTTTTGTTTGAAGTTGCTCTTGAAGCTGGGGGGCATTGTTTATGGGGTGTTACCGCAGTTGTACATTAATAGAGTTAAGATGTTTATATTTTGTATTTTGTAAAAATTTCAATAAAAATTATTTGTTAAAAAAAAGAAAAAGAAGAAATATACGTCTCTCAGAATAGCTAATGCCGAAAACATCAATCATTGGAAATTGACTTAAATGTGTGCTATTCATATCCCTCTCCCAGGGGATGTTTTGCTGCTTCTAAAAATCTCTTATTGTGCATCTTGGCCAGCTTTGAAGCTCTGGGATTTGATCCCACGCGGCATAAACGGGGTCTGGGCTCACAATGATGATCATTTAAATGAAGGCAATGAGTCCCTCGAACACTGGTTAGCAAATAGAGGGAAAGAGGCGATCATGCAAGGGGCCAAGAAGCATAGTGACTTAGGCGAGGTGACACGGTGTTTGCAGAAAAAGGGTGAGAGACTGCCCGAAATTGTGGCCAGATTTAAGAACTGTTGGGAAGAAAATGCCGGTGTTGCATTGGAAGACAATGGACCTTTAGCAGTGCAGACAATATTGAATTGCATGCTAGCAGAGCATATGCAAAGTCACAAATTGATTAATCGCACCGGGCAAACACAGCCATGGACGGCAGTGGTTACCTCCTTGGTAAACATGTACCGGGAAGGACTAAAAAGCCTAGAATCACAGGAGAATTCCACCAGGGAAAGGGTGGGCACGGTCGGCGTCAGCAGGCGAGCAGAGGGCAGAGAGGCAGGGGTAGAGGCAGAGGACAGTGGCAAGGGAGGGATAGATCCCGCGATCAATGTAGAAGATGTGGGGCAAAGGGACATCGGGCTCGAGATTGTAACTTTAACCCCCAGGAAGGAGGCACCCCACTCGGAGACATGCCCCCTCCCCGCCTCCCTTTACGTACACTGATCCGAACCCTAATCAAAACCAATAGGGGTGCCATGGAGAAAAGGTGATACAGCAGGCTATGATCAGATTGTCCAACTCAGTAAGAGACGAACCTATGACAACGGTTAAAATAGGAAATCATTATGTGGACCTTCTGGGCGATACCGGCGCTACTATGTCGTCTGTGCCCCCCTCTGTGGAAATAACCCCGGTGAGTCCTCTGTTGTCACTGTGGGAGTAGCCGGTATTCCCATGACTGAGCCAGTATCACGCCCTACTAACCTGGAAACTGCTGATATCCCCCTGGTCGATACTATGATTATTTCAAAAATTACGCCCTTCTCTCTGCTTGGCAGACAGACCCTCGACAAATTAGGAGCGGTAATACGTTGTATTGATAATGGAATGTTTATAGAACGGACTCAAATACGAGCTCACCAGATTCAAAATTTAATCACTTTTGAGCCTGCGCCGAATCACTGTGTGTCTGTGTTCTATGCTGGCAGCTGAGCGTTAACCCTTACAGCACCACTGTTTTTTAAAAAATTAAACTACAGGAAGTCTTACAAAAGATTACTGACCCTTGGGCACATCTATTAAAACACCTGATAGAGTCCAGATGAGATAATATAGTGACACATTGTACGGTTTGGTATGCTCGTGAGGATGAACACGCATACAATTTACAAACACAAAGTCACTTAGGACAGCAGACATCATTGCATGTCACTCCTTTTTATTTTTCAGTTTTGTGGGATTAGGAATGTTAGTACAGTTGACCCATAGTCAGAGGGACCTTTATAGGATGGGTTTAACTTCAGAACCCCATTTAACATTGGCCGTAAGACATCCCGCTAAGGCAAGGCAAATAGGAGAAGTGATCACAGAGGCCATAGACAAAAAATGTAATACATAGGATTTATATTGAAATGGATGGATGAAAATGCCTGATAGAAATATATGGCAAACAGGAGGGCAGAGTGACCTGGAAAGAGGAGCAATGGCCCGCTACATTTGAAAGACAACTACCTCCCCGAGAGAGCCATCATTTACTCCCTCCAGTCCTGGCCCAGGTACTGCCACATCTATGGGCCCAACATCAAGATCATGTTAGAAAATGACATTCTGCCGCAGCGCATAGGTGCAGTTACATAAGTATGTTGCCCTGCCCTGCCCTGTTTAAAAATATACAGGTTGGCACCAGAAGCAGAAAAAGTGATAGAGGGAGTGATCAATGCACTATTCCAGAAAGGGGAGCTGAAGAGAACACAACGCGCCTGTAACACCCCTATACTCTCCATTCCAAAAGTAGGAAGACCCAACGCGTGGTGGTTTGTGCAAGATCTTAGAACCATCGATAAAACTGTTATCAATATTGCTCCATTGGTGCCGGGCACAAATGTAATTTTGTCTTCTATACGACCAACAACAGATACTTTCTCAGCCATTTTGTCCATTGCATTGAACCCAGAAAGTCAACATCTATTTGCCTTTATATATCGGGATTAACAGTATTAAAAGAGAATTGGACGAGTGCCAGTTGTCTGCAGGCTCAACATTCCCTCAATATGATGACAATTTAGTGATAGCCTCAGAGGGAGGGCTAGTTTGTCAACGGCATACCCTTTTGTTATTATCACATCTGGCAAAAAGAGGGCATAGGATCTCAATGGAGAAGTTGCAATTCTGTCAGGAGACAGTTCAGTATTTGGGATTTCAGCTTCAGCAAGGACAGTGGAGGCTTGAGTCTGAAAGAATACAGGCTGTAGCAAGGGTTCCAACTCTGTGTACAAAAAAGGAAATCCTCACCTTCCTTGGCATGGTGGGCTATTGTAGGCAGTGGATACCGGACTATGGAGAGATAGACGCAGCATTCCAAAAGGCTAACCTACAGGATGCCCCTTCAGTTATTACCAGAGAGTGAGCAAGCATTTCGTAATCTGAAACAAGCCATGATTAGCGCACCTGCCGTGGGACTTTCAGCAAGCCCTTTACTCTTTATGTGAATGAAGCAGGGGGATTTGCAACAGGGGTCCTTGACATACTGGGTACGGAGAATCCCTCTCTAAAACCAACTTTACCTACAAGCGAGCGCCAGCTGCCAACCCTGCTACACTCTTGCCCGTGCCTTTGGAAGCAGAGCATATGTATGATCATGACTGTTTACAATTGGTTGAAGCCACCACAACTCCTCGACCTGATTTATTGAGTCACCCACGAGAAAATCATCATCTTTTTCACCGATGGGTCAGAAAACCGACCAAATAATCTGACCCCCCCCCCCTGGCCGGCTATGCAATAGCAACTCCATTTGAGATATTTGAAGCTTTTGCTCTGCCTTCGGGAACGTCTGCACAAGCGGCCGAATAGTTTGCCCTTACTAAAGCATGTATTCTAGCTAAAAATAAAACAGTCAATATTTATACTGATTCCCGATCCGCTTTTGGCGTAGTACATGATTTTGGCCAATTATGGAAAACAGGGGATTCATAACTTCATCCGGCCAATTTATTAAACATGCTAAATTGGTTTTAAATTTACTAGTTGCTGTTCAGCTGCCCAGCAAGATACCCGTTTTTAAAGTGTGAAGCGCATACTACCGCAGACGATGAAGTCTCATGCGGCATTAGATTTGCTGACAAAATAGCAAAGAAATTGGCTCTCAAACAGCAGCCACAACTGCAAGGGGCTGCAGTTGAACTTCCATCCACCATAACAGAACCAAAGTTATAACCGGCACGGGAGCAAGCCTCCCAACAGGAGCATCGCTCTTGGCTAAAAACAGGTTGCTATCAAGACAATTTTGATAGGTGGATAAGGGCTTTGGAAATAGACCAAACGTATGAGCTCTCAGAGAATTTATACTTTTGGAGGAGTTTAAAAATTCAATCCCTGATGTAGTGAGAACTCATGTGGAAGAACAGAGGGTTAAAACTGCGAGATTAGCAGCAGAAATGGCAGATGATTATGAACTAGTTCATAAATCAAAGCTTGGTTTCCGACATCAGTTTAAGCCTGTGAGGGATAGAAACTGGGCTCATGAGAAATACTCAATTGGTAAAGGTAAAGGTGATCTGATGGGAGATGATAAGGAGAGTGTACCTCAGAGTAAAAAAGAAATCCAGGAGGTTGGAAAATAAATGAAAAGTTTCAACTGTTTTCACTGTAATAAATTAGGCCATGTAAAATCACAATATTGGTGGTTGAAGAAAATCAGTGTGGTGACATAGGATAAGACAGTGGGGTTTGTTAAAGTGGCTAAGGAAAGCCCAAGTGAAGCAAAGGAGGTGCAAAATATTGTACAGCCTGATCAAGAATTGATTGATAAGAAGGTGCCAGATCTTTTTAAAGAATTTACTTGTGTGGGTAAAGTTTACTCATGTTGTGTCAGGAGGAGCAGGTAAAGAAGTCACAATTTTTAGAGATACGGGAGCTAGTCAATATTTGATGGTAAGAGATTAGGAGTTATGTAGTCTGGGAAGAATGTTGCCAGAAAAGGTGGTAATATGTGGAATTCAGGGTGAGAGGAGTAGCGTTCCATTATACAAGGTAAGGTTGGAAAGTCCAGCAAAGCGTGGTGAAGTGGTAGTAGGAGTGATAGAGAAACTATCTTGTCCAGGAATAAAGTTTATCTTGGGTAAGGATATACCTGGATCCCAGGTGGGTGTGATGCCTACTCTGGTTGATAAGCCAGTGGAAAATCAGACAACTGAACTGTTGAAGGACGAATATCCTGGGATTGTGATACCAATGGGTATTAACAGTGACAGGGGAACTCATTTCACTAGCAAATTAACCAAAGCCCTAACAGAAGCCAGGGGATTTGATTGGAAATTGCATATATCTTGTCAACCATAATCCTCAGTAATGGTGGAAAGGGCGGATGGAATAATTAAAACTGCAGTTACAAAAGTGTGTCAACAAAATGGGCTGCTATGGCCAGATGCCATACCCATAGTAATGTATGCCCTGCAAAATCAGAGAAATCGTAATACGGGTTTAACCCCGGATCAGATATTAACGGAACATTTCATGACAACTGGAACTAAACCCCCAATGACTCCAGCGGCAGTAGCCATAATATGGGCAGATGCGGCATCACTAAAACATGCCCAGGCCAGTGTGAAACCGCTGGAAAAAAAAACAAATCAAAACATGAAAAGGTGCAAAAGGCTCAGATGCATCCAGAAGAGGGAAATACATACCCTTTAAACCTGGAGATCAAGTGTACATGAAAGCACTAACCGAAGATTATTTTTCTCCTAGGTGGAATGGACCCTACCAAGTGCTATTAACAACCCAAACAGCCGTTAAAGTGAAAGAAAAGCCAGATGGGATCCGCGCAACTCGTGTAAACTACATCATACGGAACATTGAGAGCACTAGCAAAACGCTGACCTGAAGATGGCGCTACTGTTCTTATGTATTATCATATTAATTCAACATCATGTAGTGGGTAAACTGAACACAAACACCTTGATATGCATGCCCCATTCATACGCAGAGATGGAAAAAAAATTCAGTTGTTGGATTTGTACACAGATTCCCAGATGCTTAGGGAAGGGCTTCCCAGTGCGACCTATCCCATTCACCAGTAAAGAGATAGCAGAATGAGCTTTCAGACAAAATAGTACAGGATGTGGTGAAGATACACAGAATGTGTTCGATTGGAGACTAGCTGGATACGATATGAATAGGTTTGAGGAATGGTGGGAGCCTAGGTTTAATGTAACAAGTCAACAGCCATGGTTGATCCTTACCAATTATACTGGAGTCCCAAAAGGAAGTATATGCTTTAAGAATCATAAAACATATGGGACCCACTCAGTAGGCATGAGTCAGTGTGACCAGACCTTGAATTGGCAACCCCCTATGTTCCACCTTACAGCTAAAGGACTGTAGCTTTGATTGGTCAGGAGTTGAAAATCAAACTAGTGGAGGCTCCTGGGAAGGGGATCGATTAGACTAATGATTACTGATAGTAAAGGAAACCTGACCGCATATAACGGCACGTATTTGATCTGTGGACCTAAGGTGTACCCGGGGGTACAAGAAAATTTATACGGCTCCTGCAATTTTGGACACGTACTCCCTTATGTGCATCACATTCAGCAATTGCAGGACCATCTCCATCACAGGACGACACAAAGTGTTATGACATGGGTAAAAATGCTGGGAATAATGATACCAGTATTATGAATAGCCACTAATGCATACGAACTACGTAAACTACGAGACATCCTGAGCAGGTAGTTAATGACCCTGCAGAATCTGTTAACCAGATAGAAACTGAGATGGTTGGTATAAGAGCGGTTGCCCTGCAGAATAGAATGGCTCTTGATTTCGTTAGCTGAAAAGGGAGGCACTTGTGCCCTGATTGGCAGTGACTGTTGCACATACATCCCTGATAACTCAGAGAAAATTGATAATCTGGTGGATCACACTTGTAGAGAAGTAACAAGATTGCATGAAAATGAGGGATGGGACTTTTGTTTTGATCGTCAGGACAGAGGATTGTGTTCTGGATTATAAAAACCATAGTAATCTTGATTGCCGTATGGTTATTGTTTAATATTGCGCAATACATTTTAATTGTACTTACACGGGAGAACAGCCCTAGCCACCTTGCCTCCTTGCTACCAGGCTCATAATACACAGGGAACTGTCATACATCCGTTCCCCTTACATTATAAACCGCCCTTCCCTACAGAGGACGTGATAATGTACTAAAAGGTGTTGATCAAAAGATCAACAAGGAGGGAATTGTGGAAGGGGAGTCAATGAGTTACCAATTTAGAAGCATGCTGGGAATATTGACTACGTTTTAACACTGCTTTTAGCTAAATTAAGTTGGTCAGGTAATGTAAACTGAGTTGTACTGGCTTTATTATGATAAATTGTTCTTCCGAAGGACAACAAAATGCGTACTCGAATTGTTTTACACCAAGGGAAAAACATTCATATTTCCTCTTGTGTATGTTCCCAAGCTTTATCTCTTCAAAGTTGTTTATTTCACACTATAAATACAATGGTTTTCGAACCATAAGTCAGAGAGCGTTTTGAAGCTGGTGCAGTTCTCTCTCCACAAATGCATTTGTGTCAATACATTTCCTTAAATCGAACCTCGAGGAATTTGTCTTTATTATGATTTCCACGACAGTCTTAATGGTTGCTTTGCATCGGTATTCACCAAGGAGAGGGACATGACGGATATTGAGGCCAGGGATGGATGTCTAAATACTCTAACTCAAGTCGGCATAAGGAAGGGGGAAGTTTTGGGTATTCTAAAGGCATTCGGATGGACACGTCAACAGGTCCGGATGGGATCTATTCCAGTTTACTGAGTGAAGCGAGGGACGAAATAGCTGGGGCCTTAACATATATCATTGCAGCATCCTTGAGCACGGGTGAGTTCCCGGAGGACTGGAGAATTGCTAATGTTGTCCCTTTGTTTAAGAATGGTAACAGGGATAATCCAGGGAATTATAGACCTGTGAGCTTGACGTCAGTGGTAGGTAAACTGATGGAGAAGATACTGAGTGAAAGGATCTGTTCACATTTGGAAGAAGATAGACATATCAGTGATAGGCAGCACGGTTTTCTGCAGGAGAGGTCATATCTTACAAATCTCATGGAATTCTTTGAGGAAGTTGCAAGGTTAATTGATGAGGGAAGGGCTGTAGATGTCATATACATGGACTTTAGTAAGGAGTTTTGATAAAGTTTCCCATGGCAGTGTGATGAAAAAAGTAATGTTGCATGGGGTTTAGGGTGTACTAGCTGGATGGATCAAGAACTGGCTGGGCAACAGGAGACAGAGAGTAGTGGTGGAAGGGAGTGTCTCAAAATAGAGCAAGATGGCTAGTGGTGTTCCACAGGGATCCGTGCTCGGACCAATGTTGTTTGTGATATACATAAATGATCTGGACGAAGCTATAGCTGGTCTAATTAGCAAGTTTTCAGATGATACTAAGATTGGTGGAGTTTCAGAAAGCGAGGAGGACTATCAGAGAATACAGCAAAATTTAGATAGATTGGAGAGTTGGGCAGAGAAATGGCAGATGGAGTTCAATCCAGGCAAATGCGAGGTGATGCATTTTGGAAGGTCTAATTCAAGAGCGGACTATCCGGTCAATGATGTGGAGATACCGGGGTTGGACTGAGGTGAGCACAGTCAGAAGTCTTACAACACTCGGTTAAAGCCCAACAGGTTTGTTTCAAACACTAGCTTTCGGAGCACTGCTCCTCCTGAGGAAGGACTTCTTACTATACGGTCAATGGAAGAGTCCTGGGGAAAATTGATGTACAGAGAGATCTGGGAGCCCAGGTCCATTTTACCCTGAAGGTTGCAACGCAGGGCAATAGAGTGGTCAAGAAGGCATACAGCATGCTTGCCTTCAATGGACGGGGTATTGAGTATAAGAGTCGCGAGGTCATGTTACAGTTGTATAGGACTTTGGTTAGGCAACATTTGGAATAATGCGAGCAGTTCTTGTCGACACATTACCAGAAGGATGTGGATGCTTTAGAGAGGGTGCAGAGAATGTTCACCAGGATGTTTCCTGATATGGAAGGTGCTAGCTATGAAGAAAGTTTGAGTAGATTAGGATTGTTTACGTTGGAAAGACGGAGGTTGAGGGGAACCTGATTAAGGTCTACACAATTATAAGAGGTAAGGGCAGGGTGGCTAGCAACAAGCTTTTTCCAAGAGTGCGGGTGTCAATTACAAGGGGGTCACTATTTCAAGGTGAGTAGGGGAAACGTTTAAGGGAGATGTGCGCAGAAAGATTTACGCAGAGGGTGGTGGGTGCCTGGAACGCTTTACCAGCGGAGGTGGTAGAGGCGGGCACGGTAGCATTATTTACGATGAATGTAGACAGATATATGAACGGGCGAGGAACAGAGGGAAGTAGAGCCTTGGAAAATGGGCGACAGGTTTAGATCAAGGATCTGTATCGGCGCAGGCTGGGAGGGCCGAAATGCCTTTTCCTGTACTGTAATTGTCTTTGTTCTTTGTTCTCTGCAGTCCGGATGATTTTTGTTTTAATGTGCGAATTTAAAAAGAAACGACTTTGCACGTGTACCCTTTTCTCCAGGTCCCTGACCTACCTGCTCGGCTTCAGCTATTTTAGCTCGCCCGCATGATCCTGCCTCCTTTGCTTGTCACCAAGGGGCCTGACTTCCATGCGAGCTTTTAACTAGTTCTTACTTGGCCAACGCGACTTCAGCTAGGGTATTTCACTGACCGTTGGCCGCCTGCGCAACATCCAACTTGTATGACCTTGCGGTCTATCCCTGCATCTCCTGTCATGAGTTTTGCTTTTCAGATTTATATTAACAGTTGGCCAGAGGAACCTTGGTTAGACTTGCTGCACTAACTATCTGTGATCAATAACATATACTCCCTCTTTGCGCAGAGCCATTCAGATGATCCAATACGATAAATTGTCGTGGAGGAATTCCACAAATGAAATATTGTAGACTTGAGTATCGAATTAGATTGAAGAATTATTCCAGGTAGCCGGGAGAGATCAATCTCAGAGAACGCTCCGAAATGGCACTCTGACAGATTGGAGAGGCGGTCACGGGACGAGGATAGGAGAAACCCAATGTAATGCTCTGGGGACCCTGCATCCAATCCGATGCCTGCCGCTGCTGAAATGTGAATTGAATAAATATCTGGAATTAAAAGTCCGATGATTGCCATGAAATCATTGACGGTTGTCCGAAAAGCCCATTTGATTCACCGATGTAATTTCGGAAAGGAAATCTGTGGTCCTTACCTGGTCTGGCCTGCAAGTGACTCCAGTCCCACAACAATCTGTTTGACTCTTATCTTCCCTCTGAAGATAATTTTGGGTCGGCAATAAATACTGGCCCAGAGAGCGATAAACGAATGAAATAAATCATTTTCTGACTATATTTATATCGTCGAAGTAATGAATGCAGCACATTGCTGGAATTCAAAACATTTTCACATGTAGGCTTACATGAAACAGACGTATCAGTCCCAGGTATGATGGGATCGACCAATCCATCACTGTACGTTTTTTCAGATCTCTTGTGGTGCACCCTCTGGCTCCATGTTTTTCCTGTTGATCTGCTGACCTGTCATGACTTAGTGCTGCATAAAAACTGAATAAGACACTGGAGGAATGCAAAATGTATTTGCACAACTCGCTCTATTGACGTGGATTCGGGAGGTGCACAACATTCAAGTGATGTCTTTTTGAATGTCCACATAAGCAATTTACTTTTCTAGACATGCTGGCCATAATGCTGTCCAGTATATATGTTCACTGCACCCTTGAATATATTTATTTATTCTCTTTAATGCCACTAACAGTTAACCAATTCTGGCACCGGTTGAAACAACAACAAGCTTTCTGTAATGCCTTCCCTTCGCATTCAATCATCTCGCCCAGTTCTTTGTAAGTGTATCCGATTACTTACATTTTCATTATTAGAAGATAATAAGACCATAAGACCATAAGATATAGGAGTAGACTTAGGCCACTTGGCCCATCGAATTTGTTCCGCCATTCAATCATGGCTGATATTTTCTCATCCCCATTCTCCTGCTATCTCCCCATAACTCCTGATCTCAATAAACAGACGTATGTTTAATTTTAGCCTACATGTGAAAATGCTGGGGATTCGAGCAATGTGCTGCATGCATTACCTGAAATGGAAAAAAATGAAAATTGCATATTGTCACGAGTCGGCTTCAATGAAGTTACTGTGAAAAGCCACTAGTCGCCACATTCTGGCGCCTGTTCGAGGAGGCTGGTACATGATTTGAACCGTGATGCTGGCCTGCCTTGGTCTTCATTCCCGCACCTATTCTCCGTACCCCATAACACCATGTAACCTATGGACAGAGAGGCAATTTTATCATGGCCAATCCACCTAACCCGCACATCGTTGGACGTTGGGCGGAATCCAACGGGCGACCGTGGACACTCCACACAGACAGTCACCCAAGGCCAGTATCGAACCCGGGTCCCTGGCGCTGAGATGCAGCAGTGCTTACCACTGTGCTACCGTGCCGCCCTGCCCGTATGAGGTGTGTTCACTGAAATACAGAACAGGCAATGGAGGCAAGGGAATTTCGTCAAATAAGATTTATTCCAGAAAGCCTCCGTTCGGACATTGCTTTTTGGTTCCGTGAGATTTGTGAATCGCTAAATTAAGCGTTTGTGTTCATTGTTCTGACTTGTTAAGTACATGTCGTTCAGAAAAGGTACCGTGCCATCGAAAAGTGTTGTTCAATTGATACGAAAGAGCGAATTTTCAGCAAAGCAGCCTGTTTAATCGCAGTGACCACAACACAGCTCCCCATTATGGGTTTGGGTGAGTCTGTTTCCGTTTCCATCAGATAACTCCACTGACTGCAGGATGCAGTGTGGAGATTAGAAAATAGAATGAGGAAGTGGTGACAGGCAGCCACAAGAGAAACTAGTACACATCTTGAAGACGTGATATTTTGTTTATGGACTGTCTGGTTAGATGTTTCTGCATACAGTTCCACGGTTAACACACACTGTAGACAGAAAGTCGACATTGATAAGAATTGGTTCCAGGTTTTAAGGAGACTTCAACACAACCTCGCGTTCATCAACAACTTGGCATACAGTCCTTCGAAATGATTCAGCAGATTGCTCAGCTTTGTTGTTGGATTGGGGAGAGTATTTGTCCAATTAGTTACCGCGGTTGTGTAACAATTGATAAAAAGGAGCATAAACCGTTAAACAATCTAACGGAATGGCGCAATTGCAGTGGTGCTATTTGGCCCGTCGTCTCTACATCGCCTCTTTTAACGAGAATTCTGACTTGGTGCCATTCGCCTACCCTTTTCAGCGTCTCCCTGCATATTATTGATCTACATCTAATCCTAATGCCAACTGAAATGCTCCGATTGAGGTCAGTCTCCACCACAATTTCAGGCAGTATATTCCCGATCCTGACATAAGAACATAAGAACATAAGAACTAGGAGCAGGAGTAGGCCATCTGGCCCCTCGAGCCTGCTCCGCCATTCAATTAGATCATGTCTGATCTTTTGTGGACTCAGCTCCACTTTCCGGCCCGAACACCATAACACTTAATCCCTTTATTCTTCAAAAAACTATCTATCTTTACCTTAAAAACATGTAATGAAGGAGCCTCAACTGCTTCACTGGGCAAGGAATTCCATAGATTCACAACCCTTTGGGTGAAGAAGTTCCTCCTAAACTCAGTCCTAAATCTACTTCCCCTTATTTTGAGGCTATGTCCCCTAGTTCTGTTGTCACCCGCCAGTGGAAACAACCTGCCCGCATCTATCCTATCTATTCCCTTTATAATTTTAAATGTTTCTATAAGATCCCCCCTCATCCTTCTATATTCCAACGAGTACAGTCCCAGTCTACTCAACCTCTCCTCATAATCCAACCCCTTCAGCTCTGGGATTAACCTAGTGAATCTCCTCTGCACACCCTCCAGCGCCAGTACGTCCTTTCTCAAGTGACAATTGGTTGTATGATTTTCCTATTCCTCGCATCACATTTGCTTCTTTTGAAAATATGTTAAAACCTGTGCCCGTCTCGTTCTCGGTCCCTTAAGAAGTTGGAACAGTTTATTTCTATCATCTCTCTCCAGAGCCCTCAAAATTTGCAACATCTCCGTCCAACCTCCTCGCAGACTTCTCCTCCGCATGAGAATAGTCCGACCGACACCAAACTTGAATGTTCTTATTCATGAAAACATGCGTGTAAACTTCTTTTGCACTCGCTCCAATGCGTACACACCCGATAGTCTGGCATCTAGAATATTCCAACAGGGAATTGTTCCCAACTATTGTCTTGTTAAGTTCAGCATAACCATCTTACACTTGTACACTATGCCCCACAATGAATCTCAGAATACCATGCGGTTTGTTCGCTGCTCTCTCCACCTGGCCTGTCACTTCATGATCTCTGCACAGATTCACACATATCCCTCTGTCCCTGCACACCTTTTAGCGTTTTGCCCTTTGTTTTACATTGTTTCTCCGTGTGATTTCCACCAAAATTCATTACCTCTCAACTCGCCACGTTGAAAGGTAAATTGCATCATTCAAGCCGTAGAGTGTAGAACGAGGGCAGCACGGTAGCATTGTGGATAGCAGAAACGCTTCACAGCTCTAGGGTCCCAAGTTCGATTCCGGCTTGTGTCACTGTCTGTGCGGAGTCTGCACTTCCTCCCCGTGTGTGCGTGGGTTTCCTCCGGGAGCTCCGGTTTCCTCCCACAGTCCAAAGATGTGCAGGTTAGGTGGATTGGACATGATAAATTGCCCTTAGTGTTGGGTGGGGTTACTGGGTTATGGGGATAGGGTGGAGGTGTTAACCTTGGGTAGGGTGCTCTTTCCAGGAGACGGTGCATACTCGATGGGCCGAATGGCCTCCTTCCGCACTGTAAATTCTATGATTCTATGATTCGGCCAATGGTTCGGCCCCGACCCTCTGAAAGAGCACCCAAACTATGCACGCTCCCCGCAATCCTCTAACCCACCTAGCGTTTCCATTCGAAGGGGTAATTCAGCACAGTCTATGAAGCTAAACTGTACATATTCGGACTGTGGGGGCAAACCAGAAAAGCTGAAAGAAAACGACGCAGAAACGGGGAGAACGCGCAAACTGCAATTGTCACTCCAGGTCGGAAATGTACCTGGCTCCCTGGCGTTGTGAGGCAGCAGTGCTATCCACCGTGCCACCGTGTTAATGCATTGAACTGCACCTGACACCTATCAGGACGCCCCACCAACGTTTCCACGTCCAAGGAAGTTCTTCACTGTCCACTTCACACCTTATATTAAATTCCACGATTTGTGTCATCCGGAAATTTTGAAAGTGTCAATAGACAAGAAGATCAAGGGGCGGTAACTTACATCAGGGAAATCATGGTTCAAAATAATGGCACACTGGGAACACCCCGACAAACCGTTGTCCGGCCCTGAAGATACACGTTGATCATTCCACTCTGCTTACTATTACTCAGCCAATATTGTGTCAACATTTTCACTGTCCCTTCTTCTTAATGAACTTCAGCTTTTCTCACAAGTCACTTGTGTGGAATTCTCTAAAATTCCTTCTGAAAGTCCAAGCACACCCTTTCAAAAGAATTTCCCACCTCGACTCTTTCTGTTACCCTCTCAAAGAACTCCAGCTAATCAAATTACACCATTGTCCTTTTTAGTAATACATACTGGCTCACCCGAATCAACTTACATTTTTTAGGCTTGAGCACTAACTCTATCCAGAATAATTGTATGAAGCATCTTGACCAACGGTGATGCTAATCTAACTGACCTGTACATACTGGGCTTATCCTTTCAATCTTTTGTGAGCAAGCGTTTATTTCCGTTTCTTCTGAAACCTCACCCGACCCCCCCCCCCCCCCCACCCCCATTTACAGTGTCTGCAGCCCTGACCAAATGCTGCAAGTTTCAATTAGATCCCCCACTCATTCTTCGTCATTCCAGTGAACGCATGCCCAGTCGATCCAATCTGTTCTCATTCGACAATCCTATTTTTAATATCAATTTTGAGTAGCCAATTATGTTTTTCCAATTAAAGGGCAATTCAAGAGTGGCCAATTCACCTACACTGCACATCTTTGGGGCGTCGGGGTGAATCCCACACAGACAAAGGGAGAATTTGCAAACTCCACACGGACAGTGACGCAGGGCCGGGATTCCAAACCGGGCCCTCAGCGCCGTAGCCAGCAATGCTAACCATTGTGCCACGGACCGCCCCATCATACCACAATCCTGCCATCCCGTAAATTAATATTGTGAATTTTCGCTTCTGTGCCTGTATGGTAAGAATATGCTTTCTGCAATAAAGTTATTTGGATTGGTCACGCAACATTGTCCCTTGGTGATGTACAGATTAGGTGGGGCTACGACAGTGGGCGAAGTTGTCAGCCTCGGTGGCATGGTCTTCTTTATGTCGGCGCTGAAACGCCCCCTTTTGCACGGTAGGGATTATATGGATTGTATTGTCCAAATCCTGAAGTCTCTCAACATGCTCATCACTCACAATCCCACCAATTTCTGTGTCAACATCAAACAGGAAAATGCAATATTTGGATGCCCCATTTAAATCTTTGATGGAAGGAACACGGTAGTCAGCCTGTCGAAAGTGGTCCGCCATCCAATTAGATGATGGTGAATAATCTACCTGAAAGGACGTTTCTCAGAAAATCTCCACAATCCTCGATGTGAATCATATACATTAAGTTGCCCAAAACTGTATTGAGCATGCTCAATGATGCAACTTCCACAGCCCCCCCCCCCTTCCCCCGCATGAGGAAATTGCAAAGATTCAGCAAAACTGTTGGCATATATATGTGTAATCCTCTCAGTCTGAAATTACTTTCTCCATATTGTGAGAAGGTCTGTCTCCTGGTTCGAAACTCACCAACAATCTACTCTGTCTTCCTGTATTTTGCTAAACGATACTGACTAACATCGTGCTTTTTTGCAATATATTCAAGGACCTGATCACTTGCTAACAGCTCACTGTTCAAGAAAGACGCTGCCTTCCTGTTTTTATAGAACAGCACTGACTAGTATCATGCTTATTCCAAATATTTGTCATGCCTATTAAATGTGATTGAATTTTTGAGCATGTGATGAGCTGCGAACACGCGAGTTGCGCAGTTGAAGTAGTTTATATGTATTTTAGCAAAACCTTCAACGAGGTCCCACATGGGAGATGTTTAAAGAAGACACATTCAGATTGGATACAGGATACCGTGTTTAAATGGGTCACAATTGGCTCAGCTGCAGGAGACAGAAGATGACGAATTGTGCTGGGTTGCCTATAATTGCCATTTATATAAACGGCAGGAATGACGATGGGGGGAGTGTCGAATCAGTAGGTTTGCGTATGGAACATAGACTGGACGGGTGTTTAAAAGTAAGGTTGAATGTCTAATTATGCAGGAAGATATAGACGGGATGGGCAAATGGGCAGAGAAGCGGCAGATTGAATTAAACCTTGAAAGGTTTGAGGTGATACACTTTGGAAGGATACATTTGACAAGGAAGTATTCAATGGATGGCCTGACACTGGGATGTTACCAGGAGCAAAGGACCTACGTGCATCTGTTTATAGATCTCTGAAGGCAGAACAGCAGCTTAATCGAGTGGTGAAAAAGGCACATGAGGCACTTGTTTTTATCAGTCGAGGCAGTGATTACAAAAGCTTGGAAGTCTTTTTGGAGTTGGATAGAACTTTGGTGAGGCCACAGCTGAAGTATTGGTTACAAAACTGGTCGTCACATTATGGGATGGTTGTGATTGTACTGCAGGGGTTTCAGAGGCGATTCACCAGAATAATGCCTGCGATAGTAGATATAAGTTATGATGAGAGGTTGGATAGTCTTGGGTTGAATTCTTTGGCGACACTAACACAGTGGTTTGCAGTGTTGCTTCACAGAACAAGGGTTGAATTCCCGGCTATGGTCACTGTCTGTGGGGACTCTGCATGTTCTCCCCATGTACCCACGTTCTGCTCTTTGTGCTCCAGTGTCCTCCCACAAGTCCCGAAAGACGTGCATTGGACGTGCAGGTGAATTGGAAATTCTGAATTCTCCCTGAGTGTAGCCGAACATTCGGAAGAGTTTGGCAACTAAGGGGTTTTCACAGTAACTGCGAAATTAATTTCAGTGTTAATGGACGCCTACTTGTGACACTAATGAATATTATTATTATTATTATTATTCGTTGGAGCAGTAGAACAAAGAACAAATAATAGTGCAGCACAGGGACAGGCACTTCGGTCCTCGAAGCCCGTGCCGATAATGTTGCCCGTCTAAACTAAAATCTACTACACTTCCTGGGTCCATATCCCTCTATTTCCATCCTATTGATCTGTTTGTCAATATGCCCCTTAAATGTCACTATCGCCCCTGCTTCCACCACCTCGTCCGGCAGCGAGTTCCAGGCACCCACTACCCTCTGTGTAAAGTACGTGCCTTGTACATCTCATCTGGACCTTGCCCCTCGCATCTTCAAACTATGCCCCCTAGTAATTGACCCCTCTACCCTGGGGAAAAAGCCTCTGACTATCCACTCTCTCCATGCCCCTCATAATTTTGTTATCCTCTATCTGGTCGCCCCTCAACCTCCGTCATTCCATTGAGAACAAACCGAGTTTATTCAACCGCTCCTCATAGCTAATGCCTTCCATACCAGGCAACATCCTGGTAAATCTCTTCTGCACCCTCTCTAATGCCTCCACACCCTTCTGGTAATGTGGCCACCAGAATTAAACGCTATACTCCAAGTGCGGTCTAACTAAGGTTCTATACAGCTGCAACATGTCTTGCCAATCCTTATACTCAATGCCCAGGCCAATGAAGGCAAGCATGCCGTATGCCTTCTTGACTACCTTCTCCACCTGTGTTTCCCCTTTAAGTGACCTTTGGATCTGTACACCTAGATCTCTATGACTTTCAATACTCTTGAGGGTTCTCCCATTCACTGTATATTCCCTACCTTCCGACCTTCCAAAATGCATTACCTCAAATTTGTCCAGATTAAATTCGATCGGACATCTCTCCGCCCAAGTCTCCAAACGATCTAAATCCTGCTGTATCCTCTGACAGTGCTTATTGCTATCCACAATTCCACCAACTTTTGTGTCCTCTGCAAACTTACTAATCAGAACAGTTACATTTTCCTCCAAATTATTTATATATACTACAAACAGCAAAGGTCCCTGCATTGATTCCTGCGGAACACCCCTCGTCACAGCCATCCAATTAGAAAAGGCCCCTTCCATTGCTACTCTATGCCTTATATGACTTAGCCAGTTATATATCCACTTTCACAGCTCACCCCTGATCCCGTGTGACTTCATCCTTTGTATCAGTCTACCATAAGGAACATTGTAAAAGGCCTTACTCAAGTCCATATGGTCAACATCCACTGCCCTACCTGCATCAATCATCTTTGTGACATATTCTAAAAAATTAAGTCATTGAGACACGACCTTCCCTTTGCATAACCATGCTGCCAGTAAGAAATGAGGTACAACCTGATCGTGGTGTTCAAGGTGACGAGGAACACGAAAAGGGTTGGTAGCGAGCAGATGTTCCCCTTAGTTAAAGGGTCATTCACGACGGGGCACAAGTTCAAGGTAGTGGTTGGGCGGGATTACAGGAAATAACGTTTTTTATCCAGAGGCTGGTGGCGATCTGGATGGACTGCCTTGGAGGTAGGAAGAGGTGGGTTGCCTCTTAACCTTTAGAAAGTACCTGAATGGGGCAACACGGTGGCGCAGTGAGTAGCACTGCTGCCTCACGGCGCCGAAGTCCCAGGTTCGATCCCGGCTCTTGATCACTGTCCGTGTGGAGTTTGCACATTCTCCCCGTGTCTGCGTGGGTTTCGCCCCCACAACCTAAAGTTATGCAGGGTTGGTTGATTGGTCACGCTAAACTCCCCTTAATTAGGCAAAAACATGAATTGGATACTCTAATTTTTTAAAAAAATGGAACCACCTGAATAAGTCCTTGGCACATCATAATCGCCAAGGCTAAAAGACAAGTGCTGGAAAATGGGATTATGCAGGCAGATCAGGTCTATTCCAGGCTTCGGTACAGACTCTGTTAATCTCTGAATATATTCAGTCTTTCTTCTGTCCATTGACTGAAACGTTCTGCTGGTCATCAACACTTTTTGAAATACTGAATTTGGATCCAATACCCAACGCGTTGTGTTAAATTGTGTCATCAGCATCAATTAGTGTGTTACTTCAACATGGGCAGCACGCAATCTTATTTAGGACCATTCAGTATTTTTTCCCCGTTAACTAATTTGCAATCCATAACAGTATCTCACTCCCCAATAACGTGCAGACTAAACGGTAAAGCGCTGTAAGTTAGCAGGTTAGTTATTCAGCATTTCTCGATGCACCAGCAGTGGCGTTCATTTGCAAAAAGCGCATCTGCATTTTAAAACACCACAGAAATTTCAATAAAGGTGCTCCTTTTATTTCATTTCCTCAAAGAGCGAGAAGGAAGCCGGGAGGTGACAGAGATGCAGCTGACTGCGAGCAGAGTCGGAGGGCGGAGTTCCAGTTGGTCCACAGGTCAGCTACCTTCTGCAAGATAAGAGTTCTGTGCTTTGGGGTGTTTTTGTTTTTAATTTAAAAAACAAATGTTTTATTTTGGGTTTTTTGGGGGGCAGCAAGCTATAATTCTTTCATTTCGCAGAATCACCAATTTTCGAGGGTGTACTTGGGAGGGTAGGAAGAGTATAAGAGACTAACTGGTGTTTAATATTTATTTTTTCCCCATTAAATCTCTTTGTGAATTCAGATCAGAGGGGATGGAGGCTAGGGCAGTTGCATGCTCCTGCTGTAGGATGTGGGTGGTGAGGGATACCACCGGAGTTCCCCGCTGACTATACCTGCGGGAATTGCACCCTATTCCAGCTCCTCAGAGACCACCTTAGGGAACTGGAGCTGGAGCTGAATGAACTTCGGATCACCCGGGACAGACAGGGAGTGATAGAGAAGAGTTACAGGGAGGTAGCCACACCCAAGGTACAAGACAAGAATAGCTGGGTTACAGTCAGGGGAAGGAAAACGAACGGGCAGACAGTGCAGGGATCCCTCGTGGACGTTCACCTTCCAAGCAACTATACCGATTTTAATGCTGTTGGGGGGATGACGTACCGGGGGAATTCTGCAGCGGCAACGTCTCAGACTCTGAGTCTGGCCCTGTCGCTCAAAAGGGAAGGGTGGAGCATAGAAATGCAATAGTAATAGGAGACTCAATGGTTAGGAGAATGGATAGGAGATTATGTGGTCGCGAGCGAGACTCCCGGAAGTTATGTGTACTCCTGGGTGCCAGCGCCCGGGATGTATCGGATTGAGTCTACAGGATTCTTAAGGGGGAGGCTGAACAACCAGAAGTCGTGGTGCACATAGGCACCAACGACATAGCTAACAAAATGGATGAGGATATTAAAAGTGCTTTTAGAGAGTTAGCGTGGAAGCTAAAGTGTAGGACAAGCAGAGTAATGATCTCAGGATTGCCAACGGTGCCACGTGCAAGAGAGACAAGGAACACAGATCGAGTGCAGCTGAACATGTGGCTACAGGGCTGGTGCGGGAGGAAAGGCTTCAGATATGTGGAAAATTGGGATATCTTCTGGGGAAAATGGGACCTCTACATGAAGGACGGATTGCACCTAAACTGGATGGGCAGCAATATCCTGGGTGGTAAGTTTGCCAGAACTCTTCGGGAGGGTTTGGTCGGGGTATGGGAACCGGAACCATTGATCAGAGGATAGGGTAGCTGTTGAACCGGCAAAAATAGTATGCAGCAAGTATGTGAGGAAGGAGAGACAATTGATAGGGCAGTGGAGTGGGGTAAAGTGTGTCTACGCAATACAAGGTGTGTCAGGAATATAGAAGATTAACTTAGAGCTTGGAACTACGATGTTCCGTACTTGGAACTACGGTGTTCTGGCCATTATGTGTACATGGATTTCACAGGGACAGGAATGGTTGTTAGATGTTCCAGGGTATTGATGTTTTCAGAAGAATAGGGAGGGTGGTAAAAGAGGAAGGGGAGTGGCACTGTTGATGAGGGAGTGCACCACAGCTGCAGAAAAGAAGGTAGTTGAGGAGGGTTTGTCTACTGAGTCAGTATAGGTGGAAGTTAGAAACAAGAAAGGAGAAGTCACATTATTGTGAGTTTCCTATACACTCCCAAATAGCAGCAGAGAGATAGATGAACAGAGTGGGCGGTATATTTTGGAAAAGTGCAGAAGTAACAGAGCAGTTGTCATGGGTGACGTCAACTACCCAAATATTGACTGGAACCTTCTTAGTGCAAATGGTTTGGACGGAGTCGTTGGCGATGATCTTTGCGTCCTCGCTCTTCACTGGAGTAGTACCGGGCGAATGGAGGGAGGTCAATGCTGTTCCCCTGTTCAAGAAATGGAATAGGGAAATCCTTGGGAATTACAGACCCATCAGTCTTATGTCTGTGATGAGCAAAATATTCGAAAGGATTATGAGAGGTAAGATTGATGATTATTTGTAAAAACATAGTTTGATTAAAGAGAGTCAGCATGGCTTTATGCGGGGAAAGTCGTGCCTCAGAAGCTTAATTGAATTATTTGAAGATGCGACGAGACACATTGATAAAGGTCGCGCAGTGGATGTGGTTTGGATGGATTTCAGTAAGGCATTTGATAAGGTTCCCCATGGTAGGCCCATTAAGAATGTTAGGAAGCATGGGATACATGGAAATCTGGCTGTCTGGATAGAGAATTGGCTAGCCGAAAGAAGACAGCGAATGGTAGTGGATGGAAAGTGTTCCGCCCGGACGTCCGTGACAAGTGGTGGCCCGCGAGGATCTGGGACCTCTGCTCTGTGTGGTTTTAATCAATCCTATTCCTTGGATGAGGAAGTGGAAGGGTGGGTTAGTGAGCTTACGGATGACACGAAGGTTGGGGGAGTTGTTGGTAGTGTTGTGGGTTATTTCATGTTACAGCAGGACATTGACACGATGCAGAGCTGGGCCGAGAAGTGGCAGATGGAGTTCAACTTGACCAATGTAATTTTGGAAGGTCGAATTTGAATTGGAAGTGTGGATGAACAGAGAGATCTTGGGGTCCACGTACATCGATCCATCAATGTTGCCACCCAGCTTCATAGGGTTGTTAAAAATGCGCGTGGTGTGTTGGCTTAAAATAACAGGGGGTTTGATTGTAAGAGCCGCGAGGTTTTGCTGCAGCTTTATAAAGCTCTATTTAAATCACACTTGGAATATTGTGTCCAGCTCTGGTCGCCTTATTATAGAAAGGATGTGGATGATTTGGAGAGGGTAGAGAGGAGATTTGCCAGGATGCTGCCTGGACTGGAGGGCATATCTTTGTGAAGAATGGTTGAGGGAGCTCGGGCTTTTCTTACTCAAGCGAAGAAGGCGGAATGGTGACGATATAGAAGTGTACAAGGTGATGAGAGGCATGGATCGAGTAGATCGCCAAAGATTTTTCCCCAGGGTGGAAATGGCTGTCACGAGGGGACATAATTTTAAGCTGATTGGAGGAAGGTATGGGTGATGTCAGAGGTAGGTTCTTGACACAGAGAATGTCGGGTGTGTGGAATGCACTGCCAGCAGAGGTGATAGAGTCATGAGGGACATTTAAGTGATTAGGGATGAAGGGCCTGTACTGTGCGGTACTGTTCTATGTTCTATAATAGATAGATAGATAGACATATCGATAGATAGATAGATAGATAGATAGATAGATAGATAGATAGATAGATAGATAGATAGATAGATAGATAGATAGATAGATAGATAGATAGATAGATAGATAGATAGATAGATAGATAGATAGATAGATAGATAGATAGATAGATAGATAGATAGATAGATAGATAGATAGATAGATAGATAGATAGATAGATAGAGTTGTAGATAGATGGATAGAAAGATAGATTTATAGATAGATAGATAGATAGATAGATAGATAGATAGATAGATAGATAGATAGATAGATAGATAGATAGATAGATAGATAGATAGATAGATAGATAGATAGATAGATAGATAGATAGATAGATAGATAGATAGATAGATAGATAGATAGATAGATAGATAGATAGATAGATAGATAGATAGATAATAGATAGATAGATAGATAGATAGATAGATAGATAGATAGATAGATAGATAGATAGATAGATAGATAGATAGATAGATAGATAGATAGATAGATAGATAGATAGATAGATAGATAGATAGATAGATAGATAGATAGATAGATAGATAGATAGATAGATAGATAGATAGATAGATAGATAGATAGATAGATAGATAGATAGATAGATAGATAGATAGATAGATAGATAGATAGATAGATAGATAGATAGATAGATAGATAGATAGATAGATAGATAGATAGATAGATAGATAGATAGATAGATAGATAGATAGATAGATAGATAGATAGATAGATAGATAGATAGATAGATAGATAGATAGATAGATAGATAGATAGATAGATAGATAGATAGATAGATAGATAGATAGATAGATAGATAGATAGATAGATAGATAGATAGATAGATAGATAGATAGATAGATAGATAGATAGATAGATAGATAGATAGATAGATAGATAGATAGATAGATAGATAGATAGATAGATAGATAGATAGATAGATAGATAGATAGATAGATAGATAGATAGATAGATAGATAGATAGATAGATAGATAGATAGATAGATAGATAGATAGATAGATAGATAGATAGATAGATAGATAGATAGATAGATAGATAGATAGATAGATAGATAGATAGATAGATAGATAGATAGATAGATAGATAGATAGATAGATAGATGATAGATGGATAGATGGATAGATGGATAGATGGATAGATGGATAGATGGATAGATGGATAGATGGATAGATGGATAGATGGATAGATGGATAGATGGATAGATGGATAGATGGATAGATGGATAGATGGATAGATGATAGATAGATAGATAGATAGATAGATAGATAGATAGATAGATAGATAGATAGATAGATAGATAGATAGATAGATAGATAGATAGATAGATAGATAGATAGATAGATAGATAGATAGATAGATAGATAGATAGATAGATAGATAGATAGATAGATAGATAGATAGATAGATAGATAGATAGATAGATAAGTAAGTCGATAAGTAGATGGGTAGATAGGTAGATAGACAGACATATAGATAGGTAGATAGTTTGACTGATAGTTAGATAGATAAATATATAGATAGACAAACAGACAGACAGAAAGACAGGCTGACTGACTGACAGGGAGATACATAGATGGCTAGGTAGATGGATAGATCTATAGTCAGACAGACAGATACACAGATCGATAAACCGAAAGATAGATAGATAGATTGATAGATAGGAGAGAGGTAGATAGATAGACAGATAGATAGATAGCTGGATACAATATTACTGAATTAAAGACTGTAAGCAGAACAATGCAGCATTCTTGACGATACAGCTGTCCAGCATCTTTACATTTCTATTTCTTGTAATCCAGTAACTAAAACACACAAACTCACTTTAACATAGAACATAGAACGATACAGCGCAGTGCAGGCCCTTCGGCCATCGGTGTTGCACCGACATGGAAAAAAAACTAAAGGCCATCTAACCTACACTATGCCCTTATCATCCATATGCTTATCCAATAAACGTTTAAATGCCCCCAATGTTGGCGAGTTCACCACTGTTGCAGGTAGGGCATTCCACAGCCTCACCACTCTTTGCGTTAAAAAACCCACCTCTGACCTCTGTCCTATATCTATAACCCCTCAATTTAAGGCTATGACCCTCGTGCTAGCCACCTGCATCCGCGGGAGAAGGCTCTCGCTGTCCACTCTATCTAACCCTCTGATCATTTTGTATGCCTCTATTAAGTCACCTCTTAACATTCTTCTCACTAACGAAAACAACCTCAAGTCCATCAGCCCTTCCTCATAAGATTTTCCCTCCATACCAGGCAACTTCCTGGTAAATCTCCTCTGCACCCGTTCCAAAGCTTCCACTTCCTTCCTATAATGAGGTGACCAGAACTGTACGCAATACTCCAAATGCGGGCGTACTAGAGTTTTATACAACTGCAACATGACCTCAAGGCTCCGGAACTCAATCCCTCTACCAATAAAGGCCAACACACCATAGGCCTTCTTCACAACCCTATCAACCTGCGTGGCAACTTTCCGGGATCAATGTACATGGACACCGAGATCCCTCTGCTCATCTACACTACCAAGAATTGTACCATTAGCCAAATATTCCGCATTCCTGTTATTCTTTCCAAAGTGAATAACCTCATACTTCTCCACATTAAACTCCATTTGCCACCTCTAAGCCCAGCTCTGCAACTTATCTATGTCCCTCTGTAACCTGCAACATCCTTCCGCACTGTCTACCCCTCCACCGACTTTAGTGCCGTCTGCAAATTTACTCACCCATCCTTCTCCGCCCTCCTCTAGGTCATTTATAAAAATGACAAACAGCAACTGCCCCAGAACAGATCCTTGTGGTACGCCACTCCTAACTGAACTCCATTCTGCACATTTCCGATCAACCACCATTCTCTGTCTTCTTTCAACTCGCCAATTTCTGATCCACATCTCTAAATCACCCTCAAACCCCAGCCTCCGTATTTTCTGCAATAGCCGACCATGGGGAAACTTATCAAACGCTTTACTGAAATCCATAGACACCACATCAACTGCTCTACCCTCGTCTACCTGTTCAGTCACCTTGTCAAAGAACTCGATAAGGTTTGTGAAGCATGACCTACCCTTCACAAAACCATGCTGACTATCCCTAATCATATTATTCCTATCTAGATGATTATAAATCGTATCTTTTATAATCCTCTCCAAGACTTTACCCACCACAGACGTTAGGCTCACCGGCCTATAGTTACCGGGGATATCTCTACTCCCCTTCTTGAACAAAGGGACCACATTTGCTATCCTCCAGTCCTCTGGCACTATTCATGTAGCCAATGATGACCTAAAAATCAAAGCCAAAGGCTCAGCAATCTCTTCCCTGGCTTCCCAGAGAATCCTAGGATAAATCCCATCAGGCCCCGGGGACTTATCTATTTTCACCTTGTCCAGAATTGCCAACACTTCTTCCCTACGCACCTCGATGCCATCTATTCTAATAGCCTGGGTCTCAGCATTCTCCTCCACAATATTATCTTTTTCCTGAGTGAATACTGACGAAAAGTATTCATTTAGTATCTCGCGTATCTCCTCAGCCTCCACACACAACTTCCCACAACTGTCCTTGACTGGCCCTACTCTTACCCTAGTCATTCTTTTATTCCTGACATACCTATAGAAAGCTTTTGGGTTTTCCTTGATCCTACCTGCCAAAGACTTCTCATGTCCCCTCCTTGCTCGTCTTAGCTCTCTCTTTAGATCCTTCCTCGCTTCCTTGTAACTATCAAGCGCCCCAACTGAAACTTCACGCCTCATCTTCACAATGGCCTCCTTTTTCCTCTTAACACGAGATTCCACTTCTTTGGTAAACCACGGTTCCCTCGCTCTACCCTTTCCTCCCTGTCTGACTGGTATGTACTGATCAAGAACACGCAGTAGCTGTTCCTTGAACAAGCTCCACATATCCAGTGTGCCCAACCCTTGCAGCCTACTTCTCCAACCTACACATCCTAAGTCATGTCTAATGGCATCATAATTGCCCTTCCCCCAGCTATAACTCTTGCCCTGCGGGGTATACTTATCCCTTTCCATCACTAATGGAAAGGTCACCGAATTGTGGTCACTGTCTCCAAAGTGTTCAACTACCTCCAGATCTAACACCTGGCCTGGTTCATTATCCAAAACCAAATCCAATGTGGCCTCACCTCTTGTTGGCCTGTCAACATATTGTGTCAGAAAACCCTCCTGCGCACATTGTTCAAAAAACGACTCATCCAATGTACTCGAACTATATCTTTTCCAGTCAATATTAGGAAAGTTAAAGTCTCCCATAACAACTACCCTGTTACTTTCGCTCTTATCCGGAAGCATCTTCTCCATCCTTTCCTCTACATCTCTAGAACTATTAGGTGGCCTATAGAAAACTCCCAGCAGTGTGACCTCTCCTTTCCTGTTTCTAACCTCAGCCCATACTACCTCGGAAGAAGAGTCCCCATCTTGCATCATTTCTGCCACCGTAATACTGTCCTTGACTAGCAGCGCCACACCTCCCCCTCTTTTGCCCCCTTCTCTGACCTTACTAAAACACCTTAACCCCGGAACCTGCAACAACCATTCCTGTCCCTGCTCTATCCATGTCTCTGAAATGTCCACAACATCGAAGTCCCAGGTACCAACCCATGCTGCCTGTTCCCCGACCTTATTTCGTATACTCCTGGCATTGAAATAGACACACTTCAAACCACCGACCTGAACACTGGCGCCCTCCTGCGAAGTCAAATCTGTGCTCCTGACCTCTCTACTCTCAATCTCCCGTAACCCAAAACTACAATCCAGTTTCCCATGCCCCTACTGAATTTGTTTAAACCCCCCGAAAGAGTACTAACAAATCTCCCCCCCCCAGGATATTAGTGCCCCTTAGGTTCAGATGTAGACCATCCTGTCTATAGAGGTCCCACCTTCCCCAGAAAGAGCCTCAGTTACCCAGAAACCTGAATCCCTCCCTCCTGCACCATACCTGTAGCCACGTGTTTAATTGCTCTCTCACCCTATTCCTCATCTCACTATCACGTGGCACGGGCAACAACCCAGAGATAACAACTCTGTTTGTTCTCACTCTCAGCTTCCATCCTAGCTCCCTAAAGGCCTGCCTGACATCCTTGTCCCCTTTCCTACCTATGTCGTTAATGCCAATGTGGACTACGACTTGGGGCTGCTCCCCTTCCCCCTTAAGGACCCGAAAAACACGATCCGAGACATCACACCCTTGCACCTGGGAGGCAACATACCAAACGTGAGTCTCTCTCGCTCCCACAAAATCTCCTATCTGTGCCCCTGACTATTGAGTCCCCAATTACTAATGCTCTGGTCCTCTCCCTCCTTCCCTTCTGAGCAACAGGGACAGACTCCGTGCTAGAGTCCCGTACCTCATGGCGTACCCCTGGTAAGTTCCCCCCCCCCCACAAGTATCCAAAACGGTATACTTGTTACTCAGGGGAACGACCGCAGGGGCTCCCTTCACTGACTGCTTCTTCCCAGTCCCTCTTACAGTTACCCATCTATCTCCAGTCTTTGGTGTAACTACGTCCCTGAAGCTCCTATCTATGACCACCTCTGCCTCCCGAATGATCCGAAGTTCATCCAACTCCAGCTCCAGTACCATAACTCGGTCTTGTAGGATCTGGAGCTGGCTGCACTTCCTGCAGGTAAAATCAGCAGGGACACTAACGGCATCCCTCACCTCAAACATCCTGCAGGAGGAACATTGCACTGCCTTCCCTGCCATCCCACTTAATTTCAACCAAGTTCTGGTAAACAAATATTAAATAAATAAAAAATAATAATATAATATAGCACTTACCTGCTCATACCAATGGGTCTTATTATTAGGTTAGAGGAGGAGGGCGGGTGGGACACACTTTACGTGTAGTGTCTCGGGTATCCTCTCCACCAGAATTTATTGGCTGGGAGAAAATCCTTCCCAGAAGTCCGCGGGTCGTACTTCCGGTTCCCGCCTTATATTATCTTTGCTCCCACTGGCACCCCGCTGCTCTCCCGCTCTCAATGTGTCCCCTCGCGCTCTTTCACTGACTCACCGCCGCTCTCTTATCTTGTGTCCCTCTGAGCTCCCGCTGCTTTATGGGCTCTCTTTCTGTACTCCCGCCGCTTTCTGGTCTCTCTCTCTCTCTCTCTGAACTCCCGCTGCTTTATGGGCTCTCTCTCTGAACTCCCGCTGCTTTATGGGCTCTTTCTCTCTGAACTCCCGCTGCTTCATGGGCTCTCTCTCTCTCTGAACTCCCGCTGATTTATGGGCTCTCTCTCTCTCTCTCTCTGAACTCCCGCCGCTTTATGGTCTCTCTCTCTGAACTCCCACTGCTTTATGGGCTTTCTCTCTCTGAACTCCCTCTAATACCATTCATTCATCGATACATCGGCATCAGACGCCAAGCTCCTGCAGCTGGCTTATTTCCAATTTGTAGATTCTCTGATTGACATCTGTAAATCCACTGCAGAAAAATCAGTAATTCCTTAAACATAATAATCGTCTTTTCCCCGCAAACATATTTCTCATTGAAATGTTTAACTCTAAGCAGCTCTGTTTCCAAGCCATCGTATTTCAGAAATCTGGAACTCGGCATTGCCAAAATGTTCACTGAAAATCTAACCTTGTTGATCGATATGCCCAATATGAAGCGAAAAGCGTTACGTGTGTCAACATTGCTTGTTCATTTTATCTAACACAGTCGACTCACGACGACATTCCAATTTTTAAGGTATCAGCAGCGATGCCCATACGAGACGATGGAATCCAACAGTATATAGAATCAAATCCACATCTCTGGGTGATCGACAGGCCCACTGACAGCCCGAGAGAAACAGAAGAGCAGATAGAAAGGCGCATTTGGGAGTTGTTAAAGTAATATGGTAGTGATAGTGCTGGATTACAAGTTAACCAACGTTAAAATGTTCACAGAAAACGGCATTCTTTAAATGCAGCCAGGCGAGCTTAAGCCAGTACGTAGGATGTCCAACAGAGAGTGGTTGCCCTGGACTCAATTTTAGGTAACGGTGCTGAGCAGGTAGATCATGCATTGGTTGGGGATGGGCATTTTTCTTACATATATTGTCATGTGAGTGTCTCAAGAAAGGTTGGCTCTCTTATCATATGACTCGTGGCACATTGGGCTGTGGCTGTGAGGTGAGGAGGCGGGTCCGTTTTACTGCTCTGGCCTGCAGAAGTATAAATAAGTGTTTTCCTCTGGTTTTGACGGTTTTAATTTTAAAAGCTGTTCCAGTAAAAAGGTGTGGTAAACTGCCTTAGTCACATGATAGATATGGTTGCTTTCCGGAAGGATTTTGTATGTGCTGGTTGGACCTGGATCAAAATTTCAGGATAAGGAAAAGTCCAATTGAAGTGAGAATACAGCGTGCTGGACCACGCCTTGAAAAGGGGCTTTGGTTTATTGGATGTTGTTATTGAATTGGAACAGCTCAGGCGGAATTCATTAACTGTTATACATATATTTCTGTCGCTGCGTGGCGACTTAAACTTTATAATTGATTGAAATTCTTGCTGTGCATATATATATATATATATATATATATATATATATATATATATATATATATATATATATATATATATGTTAACTGCATTCTGAGATAAACCATGTTTGGATGAAAGTGTAAAGGAAGTCTGAGGAGTCACACCTGCAGTGCAGGCTTTTATGCTATCCCGAGACAAATTCAACATAAAGGTTGTAGGTCAGGTGAATTTCATAAAACACTTTTGTGTTTCTAAGCCATGGTCCAGAACAAAATTATAATTCCATTAGGTACAAGCTTGTTTTCTGTGTTCAATGTAGCAGTATCGGATGCATTGTATTTTATGTATTTTGTTCAGTAAGGGTTACACGCCTGGATTAGTATTTGTGAGTGCTGCAGTCATGTCTTTGTGGAGTAAGGGTGAATAGCCTGGATTAGTGTTTGTGTTACTGCTGCAGTCATGTTTTTGTTCAGTAATGGTTAAAAGCCTGTGTTAGTGTGTGCGCGAGTGCTGCATTCATGTTTTTGTGGTGTATGGGTTATAATCCTGGGTTAGTGTGTGTGAGTGCTATGGTCATGTTTTTGTGCAGTAAGGGTAATAGCCTCGGTTAGTGTGTGTTTTACTGCTGCAGTAATGTTTTTGTGCAATGTGGGTTAAACGCCCGGGTTAGTGTGAGTCAGTGCTGCAGTCATGTTTTTGTTCAATAAGAATTAAAAGCCTCGTTTAGAGCGTGTGTGTGAGTGTTGCAGTCATGTTTTTGTGCGGTAAGGGTTAATAGCCTCGGTTAGTGTGTGTTTGACTGCTGCAGTAATGTTTTTGTGCAATGTGGGTTAAACGGCTGGTTAGCGTGTCAGTGCTGCAGTCATGTTTTTGTTCAATAAGTGTTAAAAGCCTGGTTTAGTTTGTGTGAGTGCTTTAGTCGTGTTTTTCTGCAGTAATGGTTAATAGCCTCGGTTAGTGTGTGTTTGACTGCTGCAGTAATGTTTTTGTGCAATGTGGGTTAAACGCCTGGGTTAGTGTGTGTCAGTGCTGCAGTCATGTTTTTGTTCAATAAGTGTTAAAAGCCTGGTTAGTGTGTGTGAGTGCTTTAGTCATGTTTTTGTGCAGTAAGGGTAAATAGCCAGGGTTTCTGTGTGTGAGTGATGCAGGCATGTTTTGGTGCAGTAAGGGTTAATACCCTGGGTTAGTGTGTGTGATGTGCTGCAGTCATGTCTTTGTGCAGTATGGGTTGAAAGCCTGGGTTGGAGTGTCTGTGAGTGCTGCAGTCATGTGTTTGTGCAGTATAGGTTAAAACCCTGGGTTAGTGTGTCTGAGAGTGCTGCAGTTTTGTTTTTGTGCAGTCTTGGTTAAAAATCTAGGTTCGTGTGTGTGAGAGTGCATCCGTCAGGTTTTTTTTTAAATCCTAGTTTGAAAGGGAAGTATGTTTTTGGGGTCAGGGGTGCAATTCAACCATCGTATAATACTGGTGTGATGCGGTTTTATTTGTTTTACCGGAATTCCCTGAGCTGTGAATTAGATTCAAGCTTGTTCAGATGCCTCTGCTGCTGGGGCGTGGGAAGGTGTCAGTAATTTTTCAGAATGCAGTGCAGTACAGAGCTGAATTAAGCAGTGACCAGAAGCCAAGCAGATTCTTTGCACTGCAGGGCAGGGCCTAAAAGCTAATAAACGTCTTTAAAGCAGTGCACACTTGTCTGAGGAAAACGGGAGCTGAAAACGGCTGAAACTGCTTCTTAAGAAACATTGTCAGAGTTTCTGCATGGGACAGGCAGAACATGAGGCCTTATATTTAAGGCAAAGCCCAAAGGTCTCTCTTTCTCGAAGAGCATCTATGTAAAACAATTATTTTTGTATGTCCATGGTTTAATAGTGTGTTGGGGGCTGAGAAGGTATTCACTGAATTGAGTCGTGTTGTTTAAGATTATTTCTGGTGTGATGTTGACGATATTTTAGTACTGAGTTAGTCATGAAGTTTTTTTTAACATGCCATCCGCCTATTTCTTCGTGCAATCAATCCCGGACAAGGCATCCTTTCCTCAATGTTGTAAAATTTTAATAAACTATTTGGGTTTCCGAGCAGTACCGTAACAAGCGTTGGGGTATGGTCTGGAATCAGAATATATGGAAAAGGACGAGGATTCCCGGAATTCAAGTTCAGAACTGAAGGAAGGCCGATTTTTGAATGAGTTCAAACGTAATATAGCCAGAGTTGAGTCGGAGCAGAAAACTTTATGCAAAAATGTCAGAGAACAGTGTGACATGTTCGCGATAGAAATAGGGAGACGAATGGATCAGCATGTTCCAATCAAGGAAAAGCCTGAGATCAACAAATCCAGTCAACTCTGGAGATGAGGGATGTACAGCATTGGATTAGGAGAAACAGGAAGGACAGAGTGACTGCTGGGTACGTACTAAAGATTTAAAATGGCGTAGGCCCATAACAGCTGATTTCTGTTCTTGTGTGGCGCGCAGAGGTTGCTGGTTCAGTGTTTCATTTTTACCTGTAATTAAGTTGGGCAGTTCCCAAAGCCTAAACAATATACGTTTAGTGTAGTGTACCCTTCCACCTTCTTTACCTAAGGAGTAGAGTGAATAACAGGTAAACTCTTTCTTTCTCTTTTATTTATCTCGAGGGGATGGCAGGGAAGGCAGTGCAATGTTCCTCCTATAGAATGTTTGAGGTGAGGGACGCCGTCAGTGTCCCTGCTGATTTCACCTGTGGGAAATGCAGCCATCTGCAGCTCATCAGAAACCGCATTATGGAACTGGAGCAGGAGCTGGATGAAATTCCGATCATTCGGAAGGCAGAGGTGGTCAGAGATAGCAGCTTCGGGAATGTAGTTACTCCGAAGATTCAACATAGATGGGTGACGGTGAGAGGGGCTGTGGGGAAGCAGACAGTGCAGGGATCATCTGTGGTCGTTCCCCCCAGTAACAAGTATACCGTGTTGAATACTGTTGAGGGGGACGAACTACCAGGAGTAAGCCACGGTGGACGAATCTCCAGCACTGAGTCCGTCCCTGTATCTCAGAAGGGAAGGAGGGAGAGCGGGAAACCAATAGTTATTGGGGGACTCGATAGTTAGAGGGACAGATAGACGGTTATGTGGCAGCGAAAGAGACTCACGGATGGTATGCTGCCTCCCGTGTGCCAGGGTCCGTGACGTCTCAGACCGTGTTTTCAGAATCCTTAAGGGGGAGGGGGAACAGTCACAAGTGGTACACATCGTTTCCAAAGAAATAAGTAAGAGAAGGGACGGGGATTTAAAACAGGAATTTAGGGAGCTAGGGTGAAAGCTGAGAGCCAGGAAAAACCAGGTGTTGCAATTTTTCTCTGATATAAAACATCAATCACAAACAGGCATGCACATGCCGACAGAAACAGACATACACACATAGACAGCCGCATACACACACAAACACAACAGAAACATGCACACGCAGAAAGGCACAGACACACACCAAAACATACTTGCACATACACGCAGAGGCAGGCACAGGCACACAGATAGCCTCCCCGGGCAGGCGCCGGAATGTTGCGGCTAGGGGCTTTTCACATTAACTTCATTGAAGCCAGCTCGTGACAATAAACGATTTTCATTTCATTTCATATGCATATGGGGGCACATACACAGACACAGGCACAAAACCACAGAGGCACACATATACACCCAGAGCACACACGCACACACTCTAACCATGACATACTCACAAACACACACTCACATAGCAGCGCACGCAATACACACACACGACACGTAATGCAACACACACACACAACACACACCAAGTCACACACACAGAAGCATACCAAGACGTACAGACAAGCACACACGAGCGCACACACCAACATACACACACACCAAGAAACACGTGCGCACACACAGACCAATATACACACAACATATACACACCAATACATACACAAACACACAGACAAATGTAAACACTGTAATTCACTAGCAGATAAAAACAGAATAAGCCAGATGTGACCACACTATAAAAACACTCACATACCAGCGCACGCAATATACACACACAACAAGCCATACACAACTAAAACACACGTGAGCAATGGTACATACAGGCATACACAGGCACACGCGAACACGATGAACACCAAGACCCACATTTTTACATCAAGCAGCACCAGCCGTGCATCAGCCGGACGCACTTCACGTATTGCACTGAGATAGAACATAGAACATAGAACAGTACAGCACAGAACAGGCCCTTCGGCCCTCAATGTTGTGCCGAGCCATGATCACCCTACTCAAACCCACGTATCCACCCTATACCCATAACCCAACAACCCCCCCCCCCTTAACCTTACTTTTATTAGGACACTACGGGCAATTTAGCATGGCCAATCCACCTAACCCGCACATCTTTGGACTGTGGGAGGAAACCGGAGCACCAGGAGGAAACCCACGCACACAGGGGAGGACGTGCAGACTCCACACAGACAGTGACCCAGCCGGGAATCGAACCTGGGACCCTGGAGCTGTGAAGCATTTATGCTAGCCACCATGCTACCCTGCTGCAAATCTGGAGCAAATGATCATTGTTGTTGAAATCCGATAATAAGAACTCAGCCCTGAGGGACGGCTCCTCGGCCAAAACATCATCAACGCCGCTGTTTCAATGCCATTGCATTCAATAAGATTGAATATGCGGCTGTTTGCTGAAATCTGCACAGCAGTTTGATCTATTCGCAACTCCTCAGGTTCTGAAGCAGATCTTGCCGCAACCATAAAGATCAGGTTAACATCGGGATTGGCTGCTAAAGTGAGAAGTGACATTTGCTAAATTCAAGGCCCACAGAATGACAATCTCCAACAAGATTAATTCTAAACACCTTGCCATCATATCAATGTCTATTGCTCCGCTAAATCTCTCGCCACCGAAATCCTCGGAATAGGATTAGCTGGGGAAGTCAATTAATAATTGGGACAGGGAAGCACAGTGGAGCAGTAATCAGCACTGCTGCCTCACGGCGCCGATTCCCAGGATCGATCCCGTCTCTGTGTTACTGTCCGTGTGGAACTTGCATATTCTCCACGTGTCTGTTTGGGTGTCATCCCCACAACCGAAAGACGTGCAGGGTAGATTGAATGGGCACGTTAACTTGACCCTTAATTGGAAACAATCAATTGAGTGCTCTAAACTTCCACATAAATAAATACAATCTGGTTGAGAGACAGTTTCGTTATTTCATAATTAACTGTCGACAATACATGCTGGAGGTATCGGTGATTATCACAGACCGCAGTTCAATGGAAGTTGTTTGAAAGTGGTGAGAGGGATAAAGTGTCGCATTTTGTTTCAGTGGGAAGAAGTTCTCCAAGGCCGAATGCAATTGGAGACGCTGTTCGTCCTTCAGCATTGAAGAATAACATCTTCATTTGTTAACAGGGCATTGAGCTGAGTGGGAACGAGGTTGTTTGAAAAGTCCCATCTTAGTTGCGGGGTGGGGAGCCGGGCGCAGGGAATTGCATTGATATTTACCTTCGAGTACTGGCTGTTGGGCAACTGAAGTATTGGGCAATTTTTATTCTATTCGTCGACATTTCAAAAGCAACAAACCCTCAGGAAAAGCCTGCCCATTTATTGCCTTTTTAAAAGCCTGTACAGGGTAGAAAGTCGTATTTTGCCACACGGTTAAATTCCGCACTTTTTCTGTGGTCAGCTTGGGCATGGTCTATGAAATGGGAGCACGTTGTAGCCCGAGGGGAGAAAGGGGGTTCTGGAATTTCTAGCTCCACGTTGGCATCGCTCTCCTCCCTATGACGCTCCTTTTCTGTCTCGCTGCCAAGTTTCTGAAGCTTTACGTCTTGTTTCGAACGCAGAGATGGCGATCCCGATCGATGATGTTTGCCAGCCAGGAGGAAATGGGAAGCATATTCCTGGCGCCTCTTTCTTGGTGCCATCCCCCATTGGAGTGAGCCATGAATGTAGCTACGCGAAGCCCTGTCCGCCACGGATGCCTGCCGACCACGATCCATCGACAACAGACTGTGTGCGGAGTCTTGGCTGGGGTTTCCAGGCCTCACAGACCTGCTCCTGTCGGCAAGTCCTCTAGCGCCTCAAAACATTCCGGGTTTTTCCTGGGCAACAAGGTAGCATAAGGTTGCTTCACAGCGCCAGGGTATTGGGTTCAATTCCCGGCTTCTGTCACTGTCTGTGTGGAAGTTGCACTTTTTCACTGTGTCGGCGTGGGTTTCCTCCCGGTGCTCCGCTTTCCTCCCACAAGTCACGAAATATGTGCTGTTCAGTGAATTCGACATTCTGAATTCTCCCTCTGTGTACCCAAACAGGCGCAGGAATCTGGCGACTAGGGGTTTTTCATAGTAACTTCATTGGAGTGTTATTGTAAGCTTTCCTGTGACTATAATAACGATTATTATTATTACATGGCTTTGGCAGTTAGTGGCCGGATTCAGAGACATGGCGGATCAGGGATTCTGGGCACCTCCCTTATTGCAGCCATCTCCCACCTTCGCTGCCATTGGGGACACCGCCTGCTTTGCCATCGAGGATTTCACGGTCGTTCTCTGTCTGGAACGACCCCATCGAACTTCCCGCAGTGACAGAACTTAGCGGGAGTTTGCGCCCAGAAAGAATCGCTCTCGGGTCGATTGTAAATCACAAAACTTTCCAGCAAAGCAAGGTGGTACTTTGTAAAAGTGACGGAACACAATCACAGAGTGTCGTGCTCTGAAACACCAACGCTGTTTACAAAGTAGCTGTTTTAACTTAGAATCATATAATTTGATGTGCTTAAGGGGGCCATTCAGCCTATCGAGTTTGCACCGGCCCTTGGAAAGAGGACTCCCACCTAAGTCCACGCCTCCACACTATCCCCAAACCCTGTATCGCCACTTAACCTTGAGGACATTTAAGCACAATTCAGCATGGCCAATCCACCTAATCTACACATCCTTGCGTTGTGGGGGGGAAGCCGGAGCATCCGGAGGAAACCCACGCAGTCATGGTGAGAAAGTGCAACCTTCACACAGACAGATACCCGAGGCTGGAATTGTGCATGGGTCCCTGGAGCTGTGAAGCAGCAGTGCTAGCCAGTGTTCTAATCCCTAACCTCTCGGAACCTGTTGTTAATTGTGAACCGTGTTCCTTACACTGCTACATACAGTACAGCAAATGCATATTAGCTCACTCGGCTAAATCGCTGGCTTTTAAAGCAGACCAGGCAGGCCAGCAGCACGGTACAGCATTCCCGTACCAGCCTCCCCGGACAGGCGCCGGAATGTGGCGACTAGGGGCTTTTCACAGTAACTTCATTGAAGCCTACTCGTGACAATAAGCAATTTTCATTTCATTTCATTTCATTTCATCTTGTTTTCTTGATTTTCGGCATTATTCGACCAACAAATTCATAACATCGTGCATATCATCAGCAGAAATTGACGTACTAGCAGGAAATATTATTTCTTGGAACCGCGAGTTCAGATAATTGTTTATTAATGATTTATAATTTCTAACAGCTGAAAAGAAATTGCTGGAAATGTTGTAAATATGACCGTAGAGCAATACTGGCTGCCAATAGTCAACAGTTTTGGGAACTGTGGGACAGATCCCCAGGCATTACCCAGGTACGATTGTATCTCTTGACATGAATAATTTGACTTTAGTCAGGTTTCGAATCATCGTTCAATATAATTTCTCCAATGAGTTGTCAGCATTTCATGAGAAAAACATGATTTCACCGAGAGTCCTCTGTGCCCACAATATTTATGTCAGCAAAGGTTTCTATGCCACTCGTTTTTCGAGTGATAGAAATTTTATTATTTGATGGATGTGCATCAATAACCCAGGCGTTCTGGGATTTGACTGATTGGGAATGCCACAGTTCCTGTTCAAGCTTGTAATCTGAAAGTTGTTGACTTCAATTTAATCAGCATGGAAAAGCAATGCCAATCACCAAGGGACCGGAATTTCTGACCTCATGCGTTCTCCACTTGATAAACACAGGCTTGTTGAAAACGCGTCAGTTGGCGATTGGAACCAGCATCGGGAACAATCATCGAATTATCTACTCTTAACTAAAGTGAAAGCAAAATGTCTCTTGGTTTCTTGGTGAAGCTCAAGATCCTGTGGACGATCAATGACATACAAAAGTATTACTACCCGGTCTTAGCAGCGGTTGGTTTTCCAGGTGAGTTCGCAGATTTGGGTGCGTAGCTTCAGGAATAGAGTCTGTGGTAACTTTGTCTTAATGTACAGCTCATTACTTTGTAATTTTTCAACGATTAATGGCACAAAGATGGTCTGAAATCGTGGGACAAATGAAAACATATCTATCTATCTTTCTGTCGAACTATTTAATTTCTATCTATCTATTTATCTATCCAGCTATCTATCTATCTATCTGAATCTGTACCTATCTATATATCTACCTGTCTGCCTGCATCAATCGATCAATCTGTTTCTATCTATATCTATCTATGTATATACATATCGATCTATAAATATCTGTCTATTTATGTCTTTATATCTATCTATTTTAAATCTATATCTATCTTTCAGTCTATCTGTATATATATATATATGTATATACCTATCTGCCTGTATCTATAGATTTCTCTATTTCTCACTATCTATATCTATTTATCTATATATGCATATCGAGATATATATATATATATGTA